>NC_136057.1:1968231460-1969481460 GCF_964261635.1 Lissotriton helveticus
TGGATCACAATAATAATGAAAGGGATGCACTTGTAAATATCATGGCTGGCAGCTAGGGATGGGGTCATGCACATGCACATGTCCATAATGTTTGGTCATGGGTCTATTTAAACCTATATGATGTTACAGATCAGTGATAGTTTGGTGACATATTAGAAGCGACATGTCTGGGGGATTGGGGAGGGAGTAGGGGGATATTTCAGTGAGTTGCTGGGTTAGTTTGAATCAGTATGTTTATAGCGGGTTCACAAAATGCAGACATTGCACAATGTGATAGACAAGCTGTGATGGGTTAGATTATTGTCTAGTTTTTTGTTTAGACTTCTTCTGATTGGCCAGGCTTTGACGACCAAGCCAAGCTGCTCCCTGAATAGGTGTGAAGAGGCCTGTGTCTGAAACAATACAGTCATTTGGTGGGAGGAGATTTGCTTCCTGGGGAAGCCAGGGACAGAAGGGGGGTTGTGGATGTAAACTGGACTTCAAAAGTAAAATCACAGATGTCACAGGACCAAAGCCAGCCCCTACTTACTTGATTTCCAACCAGATGGGAGTCCCCTAATTAATTTAGGACAGGGGTTAGTTGGGGAGTGTAGGCAAAGGATAGCCACACCTGTGGGTTGGGTTAGCCAGATCTGTACTCCAAGGAGAGAATTTCTCCAGATTGAGGCTTTGAGAACTGCGAATTCTGGGACAAAACTATGCCACACTTCAGAATGAGTGGTCACAGCAAATGGTGGTGAATTGAACCCTATTGGTTGGGTTATCTCAGAATGAGTGGGGGATCTGCAGGAGCCCCTCAAATCAGTGCCTAGAACAGCTGGAGAAGACGGAGTGCCTTGCTGGACCCTTGGACTGCACCACAGAAGGCTTGCACACAGAAGGACTGCAGCTGCTGCACTCTCAATGCTCCACACAAGAAATGACTGTGCCTGTCTTATAGAATAAGGAGTGGACTTCCTGAGCAGCAAGAGGTAGAAAAGTGCTGGAAGAAGCCACCTGCAACATCCTAAAGAGAGGACTACTCCAGCTGACAAGCTACACCTGGACTTTCCTGGACTGCACAGGTGCACAGTGGGAGATTGATTGGCCCAAGTGACAATCCAGAGCTTCCGAACCCTTGACCAGCGCTAGAGGACACTAATCTCCCCAAAGGTACCAAGAACCAACAGAACTACAGCTTCTAGTACCATATGCAACAAGTTCTTGACCTCCAAGAGGAGCCTTACAGGCCGTGGGCCCTTAGTGTGCTTTCTGAACGCTTACATTCAAGCTTTTGGTCTCTTCCCGAATGGACCTGTTCACTCCAGAATCATGCCGCTCGCACAAAGGATCAGAGTGAGTGGGTGCAAGTCTGTCCCTTCACACAGCAAGTATCATCACTTGCGACTGCGAGGCTTGAGTCCATCTGTCCACTACGCCTGGTGGCTCTTTCCGCCATGTGGACCACTGCCAGTGATGCTCTACTTGCTCCTGGCTTGAACTCATCTATTGGCACTATTCTTGAGGAGGTATAATTTCAGTTGATCTTACCTGGAACTGTATCCGACCCACCATCCAATGCAGTCAGCTTGAACTTTTAGATTTGACCTGGTCCAGTACAACTAAATATCTCTGGTTTTCGCTTCATGCTTTTAGGTGCTGTACTGTAATTTAATCTTTAAAATGTATATCTCCAGTTCCCTACTTTGGATGTTTGTCCTTTTGGTGGCATATAAAATGGTGCTGGATTTTTATTGTGTTTTGTCTTTGACTTATTTACAGTTTTGGTGCTATTCAATACTTTACACAACTATCCCCTAAATGAAGCCGGATTGCTCATCTACCAAGTTATCAAGGGTTGAACTAGGATTAATTTATTTAGAATTGACTGGACTGTATTAGTAAGTGTGATATTGTTACAAAGCTGTATGTACCTACCTACACTAACTAAAATCTCGCCTTCTTGCAAAGATTAGATGATTTACATTTCCTCTAATGTCATTGTAGGCCAAAGGGCCAGTGGTGTCCCTGCTGCTACCCCAATTATCGTGGTGAATTGAGATCTATGTGTTTCTGTCAAATTTCCACCTTATGGTTGTAGTAACAGCTGATCCATCACTTACCAGCGTGTTTCATTTGTTGAGGGTTTTTCCCCTCAAAATGTAGTACCAGGGGGGCGTTAGGTGTTTTTAAAGTTTTTTGACTTTCTGTGTGGTTTGTTCCACATGTTTCTTTGTGGAACGCAAGGCTAGATAGTGTAGAGAAAAATAAGCTCTTTCCACAACTTTACTCTTTACAAAATGTCCTTAGATCATCAAAAACCTTTATAATGTATCAAAAGCAAGTGATCACAAAGGAATAATTTATGAACATTGTTAGAAGTTGTTTTTTTAGTTCTGAATAGAGGTGTCGAGACATGCAACTTTGATTCAGCACTGAACGTTGATTGAATCAGAAAAAGTTGTTAAAAAAGAGCAGTGATAACGTCAATAGAGGCATACAAACTAAGACAAATATACATGGCTTTAGTCACTGGGTGAATATCTCATTTCAATAGTTAAAGCACAGCACATCAAGAGTTCATGTAACATAGGCGCATATATGTTCAGCAGAGGAAAGCGATTTTACAATACAATATGTTTTTTTACACGTATGTGCTAATCCGCTCTTGTTTATTGTGCTATTCGCATATCCTGGAGCCGCATACAGGCAACGAATGATCCGTCGCCTGCCTTGTGAAATAAAAAAAAAATTGTTTCTAACATTGTTCATAATTAATTCCTTTGAGAGTACTTGTTTTAGATATGTAGGTTCATTTACGCAAGCTCTCAAGGGGTTATTGAGTTGCCCTTCTTTATATTGACTTTTATAATGTGATCACAGTTAGTATGCAGTTGCTTATGGCAAAACACGTGCAAAATGGATTCCGGCTATTTTAGCTCTTAGCCATAATTGCATGCCACCTATTAATTCCACAGCTCTTCCTTTACGGTTTTATTTTTTTATGTAGTTCTTCATCGAATCTAATTTTTGACCAATCCCGAAGGAATGGCAACCCTCTTGATCTTTTCTTATTTGTAATATTGAATATATTTGCGGCTATCCCCATCAAATCGTGTATTTGTCAGAAAAAATGTATTTAGAGGGAAACATCGGTTTGGGCATCACTGGAACCGTGTTTACCACTTGTGCTTCGTATGTGCATCTATTCATATCAACATCTTTGAAGCACGCCGAAGCAGCCCCTTAACACCTTATGTCGATGGATAGACCTCTGATCTCACCCACTGCTGCACACTTCAAAATAAGGGCCCTCTTCATCACTCATCGACTGATAATGTGTAGGCACACCGCAAATGCCAAGAGAAAACCTTTAAAGCACCAGTGAACTAATAATGAGAGTATTACTTACCACGCTCACTAACAACATTAACGATCTGTTTCAACGGCAGCAGAAACAGGCAACTGAATGTTCTATTTATACAAACGCCAGTAATTGCCTACAGAATTCCAGTCTGACACGGGGCCTAATTAGCAACACATAACTCTTAGAAACTGAGCTGATGCAACACACTATAACATACTACACCAGTGGACATTGATGTAAAATATGTCCAGTTACATACACAGGATTCTCACCTTTAGAGCTAACTATCACATAGTGAAGACGTGTAAATCACAGTGGTATATAAGATATCCAATTCTAGAAACATTCCAAGAGGATAATATTTAGAAAGAACATATATGCATTACATGCATTTTTCTAAGTTTAATAATGTTAATAGTTCTTGAAGGAACATGAATCATGACATCAAATAACAACAATAAACTTTGTGGAAAATATTTCGCTCAACAATAGATATATTTTGTTTCTATATTGTTCCTATTATAATTATACTATTAGATGTAAATACATTCATATTTTCAAAGTAAATAAGTTTTGATGGTTACATTGTTAAAATTCATACATGTATATGGTTGTTAAATGCCGGCACCATGGTATTGAACTATTTGTGTAAACAGACAATTTAAAAGTCATCATAACATTTTTTTTAGATTCAAAAGGATGTACTGGATGCCAAAAGCAACTTTTATTGAAGAGGGCATTAACATAACCATACAAAATACAAAAAATAGTGGAGGGTCAAGAGGTATGGGAATCACAAGAGACGACTATGTGATGGAGTAGTGATACTAGTTCACTAGACCGGGTACAACATTCATAGTTATTGAAAAATACCCATCAGTAGCTCTTCCTGGGCGCCCTTTTCATCATGTGGGTTCCTTCTAACCATGAAGGACAGGAAAAGAGTTTAGTCATGAATGACAACAAGGGAACCAGTGATGTTATATCTGGGTCGCAAGGGGCTACTCTTGCGACCCAGATATAACATCACTGGTTCCCTTGTTGTCATTCATGACTAAACTCTTTTCCTGTCCTTCATGGTTAGATGGTTAGAAGGAACCCACATGATGAAAAGGGCGCCCAGGAAGAGCTACTGATGGGTATTTTTCAATAACTATGAATGTTGTACCCGGTCTAGTGAACTAGTATCACTACTCCATCACATAGTCGTCTCTTGTGATTCCCATACCTCTTGACCCTCCACTATTTTTTGTATTTTGTCTAGTTACTTTCGGGGAATGTAGTGTTGAGTGGTCATTAAAAATTTCTCCCTGAGACCCAAACCCATTCTGATTTGTTTGATACATTAACATAACCATGCCTTATGTTTGTGTACCCACTAAAAGCTGCAAAGTGCACAGTTTTCTTTATTGACATTTCAGCAAAATACTGGGTCCAGGAAAGGTCAAGATTCTCTAAATGATTGCTGTCCTCAGTAAATGATCCTCTGACGTGTTTTGAACTGTCTTCGGGTTAATTTAATTTATGAGGTCTATAATGATATACCTCGAATGTGGTTATTTTATGGTCAGATGATGACATCAGTTAACCAGTTTTTTGCTGTTTAGATTCTGTTAGAGTTGTATTTTTGGGAACCGTTTTTAGACATTATAAATGTATTTCATTCACGTGTCTGGAGCAGCAGGGGGTGGGGTTTACACTGTTCAAATTCTTGGGGCAAAATCAAGTTCAAAATGCACTTGAGTGGATGGACCTTTGTCTCGAATTGAGGCTTGATATCAACAGTTCAACAGTATAGAATGCATGTAAAGCACAGTTTGCCCCACAAGGACTGCAGGGAATTGTAGATTTGCAAAACCATATTGGATTTTTAGCAGATTAGCAAAGTTACCTTGTGAAAGCATATTTCGACGAATCCAAGACCTTTAATACAAGTCTGGCGGTCCACAGACCACCAGACTCACCGTGGTGCAATGGTGGCCCCATTAGGACTAGGGTGGTCAGGCCGTCCTGGGACCACCGCCAACGATCAGAGATCCCTGACGGTTGTTGCGGTGATATTGAGGGATCAGTATGCGGCTCTGCCAAGCATATTACAAGATTTCTCATGCCACACTTTTCATGGCTTTGCGACAGCCATGAAAAGTGTGGTGTGGCGATGAGGAAACAAAGGGGGCCTACAGGTCCCCCTTGTGCCTCACACCATGTGGATGCTCACAGAGGGGCACAACATGAGTCCCCCTGTATGCATGCACACCAGTGCCTGCACGGAGTGGACCTTCCTTTTGCAGTGGCTATTTCATTGGCACCACCCTGGGAACACCAAACAACTGCCTGCCAGTCAGAATAAAACTCCTGGCAGGCAGTTTGTACATGGGTTTGGCGGTGTGGGAGCCGGCTGTCCTGCTCCTGCACTGGCAAACTCCAAATGAGGTTCCAAGGCATAAATCAGAATTTCAAGCACAAAGACAAGCTATCTAAAGATGGCCATATGCAAATGGAATGATATTTGTTTCCCTTAAAGGTAAATTCCAGCACACCAAGCTGAGTATTCCGGTGAGGTGGGGGAAATTTAAGCAGCAGGTGTCAGCAAGCAATGTCTCTAGAGTCAGAACTAAATGAAGGTTCAGAGAAGAAAGGAAACATTTGCTTGAGAGTTAAACTCTATAGGCAGGACAAATTAGGCATTAAATCTTAACAGAGTAAACAAGCATTTGCAATGCATTAGGTCTCGCATTAGGGAAGTTTGAGCTATTGGTCTTGTAAATGCCCAATTTTTTATTTATGTGTTTGTTTCAAAAATTGCGAAATTAATAGCTGTGTCATTTACAATGCCAATACGTTTAAATTTTGAAAATGTGACACCTATAGCATTTGTAATGCAAAATGGTTGGTATTTACGTGACTTAGATGTATTGGTATTACAAATAACAATATGTATATATTTTTTAAATAATTAATACTTAAATGAATGTTATTGTAATGTATAATGGCAATAGCTTAAGCTTTTGTAATTAACTTTTGTGAAGATTATGTTCAGTGTATTTTACAGTGAGGAAAATCTAAAAACAGAAGTGTAATATTAACATCTTTTTGTCACATTTGTAATAAAGTTTGAAATATTGAGAGAACATATTTGAACCAGTTGTTGTTGAATGGTTGCACAGATTGATGCTGTTGTGGCGCTTAGTGATGTTGGGGATGGCAACGAGTGATGCTGTGTCGTTCAGTGAAGCTGTGGTAGTGCATAGTGATGTTGTGGTGCCCCTGAGTGATGCTGTGGTGGTGCTGAGTGATGCTGTGGTGATGGGATGCGATAGATATAGGGAGGGTGATAGATAGATAGAGGGAGGGCGGTAGATGGATAGAGGGAGGGCGAAAGATAGTTAATGGGAGGGCGATAGATAGATAGAGTGAGGGCGATAGATAGATAGAGTGAGGGTGATAGATTGATAGATAGAGGGAGGGCGATAGATAGATAGAGGGAGGGCGACATTTAGATAGATGGAGTGAGGGCGATAGATAGATAGAGGGCGATAGATAGATAGACAGATAGATAGATAGACAGATAGTGGGCAATAGATATAGTGAGGGCGATAAATAGATAGGCAGGTCGAGACCTAAAAACTACATAGCCCATAAACATGAGAATGAGTCATCACATTATCCACCAATCATGTGGCAATAATTCCCAAACTGCACAAATATTTCATAAAAACATATGAGCAGTTAGGGAAGCGCAAATAAAACACTATTTTGTAATTTTGAAGTGCGATGGAAACAAAAAATGTCAGTAGGATTCAAGCAAATAAAGAAACTATACTTGGTGATGTGCAAATGATAAATATTTGCTGAAACTTAATTTTCCTACATAGTTGTTTGTGTGCAATACAGTTTTATCAGTAAACCTACATGCCAATGTGAATTTTGTCGCCATTTCAAAGGAATATGTGCTCTCTTTAAATGACAGTGTCTTACCACACCATGCTGTCGTAATATATTTGTGAGTATGCTTCAAAATGCATGACTTGCTACATACCACACCCTTACTACCCTCCTGCTGAACTGATGTGACTTATTTGTGTTCTTTGTGTGGTGCCTGGATTTTTCACAATCCATGACACTTCATTGGTGTAAGATTGATGGCAGCACCCCGCTCCAAAAATAGTTCCTGCACCACTGTGCCCATAGTGTGCTTTAATGACTAAACTCACACTCAGTGTGCTTAAAAGACTAAAACTAAAACTTATTTGGGCACTGCAGCTATGGCTGTTGTTATCCGTGATGAGGCATTTTTTGACAGTACGTCTGATGCACTAAGATCCTAGCTACTGGTAATCTTTCAAAAGGTTTTCACTAACTAATGTTTTCCTGTCTGATGTGGTCAATTTTTTACAACAACAATCTTTGTTAGTAGCTCAGGACTACTTTTATTGAACATAGCAGCTCTTATTACACTAAAAGTTGAAGAGCCCTGCTCTAGACCCTCACACATTGCTGAGAATCTGCAGCTTGAACCTCCAAGCTAAGCATGGGCGTAAAATCCGCTCCGCTCGCGGATTTTTCGGATTTTTGGCAAATTCGCAATCCGCGAACTCTCGCGAATTTGTTGAAAATCCGTGAATCCGCTCGCGGCGGATTTTTTGATTGGTTGCAGCGCGCGGCGTGGTGCACGGCGTTCACTTTCCGTCATTAAGCGTTTGCCGAGTTGTTTTTCTCGATCATATTTTGTGAGTGCCGCGCCATTTTGGATCTTGCTGCGTGATCCCGCGGGAGTTTGGCGCCCGCGAATACGTAATCGCGGCTTGCCACCTTGCACAGCACACCTCGCGAGAGTTCGCAATTGCGAACACGTAGTTGCGGCGGAAAGGAACAATCTCGCACTCGCGAAATAGAGATTTTGCAATTCTGCACAAGAAATCCACCAGCAAACAGGATAAACCTTCAGAAAATGATGATTTTTATCAGAATCACTCCTCAGGTTGACATTTGCATGGCCTTTTTTTTTGCAAGGAGTCCATTTTTTTTGGGGGGGAGGGAAGGAAGTGCCCCACAGTCTCCAACTTCCTGTTCCTGTCCAGCAGGCTCCTCCCAGTGCTTTGTCCATCTCCTGATCACTTTCATTTGGATCTGGAGCTGGAAGGATTACTTTTTGTGGGTGCTGCTGGATATTTGGATTTGAGGCCTTTTTGACTTTCTTTGGATCACTTTTGGATTAGAAATCAACTTTCACAAGTAAGTTTGTTTGGGGCATTACAGTTGCTGCAACTACAATTTTTGAACTTTTTCAGAACATTAAATAAATTATATTGTGGGTAGCCACAGTATCCAGTAGGACCAGGGTTGGTTATGGGTGCATGATACAACTGTTTTGTTGAATTTAAACACCATTGAGGCCATGGATGGGCTGGGATTGTGCTGATTTTTGTTGTTTTTGTCGTTTTTTTGGGGCTGCTGGTGGGGCCCTTTGCCCAGGGGTGGTGAGTGTTGCATGGGCCTAGTCTTTCTGTGGGGTGTCTTCTTGAATTTAAACATCATTGAGGCCATGGATGGGCTTGGATTGTGCTTATTTTATAGTTTTTTGTCGTTTTTTGGGGGCTGCTGGTGTGGCCTTTTGCCCAGGGGTGGTGGTGCATGGACTGAGTGTGCCTGTGGTGTGGTCTCACTCTCTTTAATGTAAACATCATGGATGGCATTGGATTGTGGTGATTTCTGGCTGTTTTTCTGCTTTTTGGGGGTGTACTGTTGATGTGGACTGGCCATGTGGGTGATGGTGGTGGCCATCTTGAGTGCTGGCTGGTACAGGCAACATGTGCTTGGGGTGCAAGGGGCCATTTTGAAGAGAGGCAGTGTCTGAGGCCTGCACTTATTTTGCCTACTTTTCATCCATTATGCCCAGGGGTAGTGAGTGTTGCATGGGCCTAGTGTTTCTGAGGGGTGTCTTCTTGAATTTAAACACCATTGAGGCCATGGATGGGCTGGGATTGTGCTGAATTTTGTCGTTTTTGTCGTTTTTTGGGGCTGCTGGTGGGGCCCTTTGACCAGGGGTGGTGAGTGTTGCATGGGCCTAGTCTTTCTGTGGGGTGTCCTCTTGAAGTTAAACACCATTGAGGCCATGGATGGGCTGGGATTGTGCTGTTTTTTGTGTTTTTTGTCGTTTTTTTGGGCTGCTGGTGTGGCCTTTTGCCAAGGGGTAGTGATGCATGGACTGAGTGTGCCTGTGGGGTCTCACTCTCTTTAATGCAAACATCCTGGATGGCATTGGATTGTGGTGATTTTTGGCTGTTTTTCTGTTTTTTTGGGGTGTACTGTTGATGTGGACTGGCTTGGGGTGTAAGGGGCCATTTTGAAGAGAGGCAGTGTCTGAGGCCTGCACTTATTTTGCCTACTTTTCATCCATTATGCCCAGGGGTAGTGAGTGTTGCATGGGCCTAGTCTTTCTGTGGGGTGTCTTCTTGAATTTAAACACCATTGAGGCCATGGATGGGCTGGGATTGTGCTGAATTTTGTCGTTTTTGTCATTTTTTGGGGCTGCTGGTGGGGCCCTTTGACCAGGGGTGGTGAGTGTTGCATGGGCCTAGTCTTTCTGTGGGGTGTCCTCTTGAAGTTAAACACCATTGAGGCCATGGATGGGCTGGGATTATGCTGTTTTTTGTCGTTTTTTTGGGGCTGCTGGTGTGGCCTTTTGCCAAGGGGTAGTGATGCATGGACTGAGTGTGCCTGTGGGGTCTCACTCTCTTTAATGTAAACATCCTGGATGGCATTGGATTGTGGTGATATTTGGCTGTTTTTCTGTTTTTTTGGGGTGTACTGTTGATGTGGACTGGCTTGGGGTGTAAGGGGCCATTTTGAAGAGAGGCAGTGTCTGAGGCCTGCACTTATTTTGCCTAATTTTCATCCATTATGCCCAGGGGTAGTGAGTGTTGCATACTTGCATGGCCCTAGTCTTTCTGTGGGGTGTCTTCAATGTAAACATCATGGATGGCATGGGATTGTGCTGATTTTTCTGTGTTTTGTCGATTTTTTGGGGTGTATAACTGAACTGATGTTCCTCTGTCTTCCATTGCTTTTAGGTGCACAAGACTCAAGAGAACCACCAATGCCAGGAAGAAGTCCTGCAGCGGTGTGTGTGTGCAGCATAACGTCACGCGACGTCACGTCTGGACACAGACAACTCTGAAACTGGTGCAACTGCTGCCTGCTGTTCTGACCTGCTCTGAAGAAGATGGCCCCAAAAAAAGTTACCCGTAGCTCCTCTAGCAAGAAAGGTGCCAGTAAGGAGCAGAAGAAGCAAGTTACCAAGGAGACTGGTGTGCCGGCCGCCCCTTTTTTTGGGAGTAAAAAAAAAAGTATGCCTGCAGCAGCAGCGGGATCTGCTGGGGACCAAGCTGGGAGCAGCACCCCCGTTCCATTGGGCTCAGTGCCACCACCACCACCACGCCAACTTAAGTCCAAGCCCTTGAGTGCTGCAGAGGCAGCCAGTATAGTTGTTCAATCACCATCGACCAGTGATGTTGGCTCATCGCAAGAAAGCAGCAGCAATGTCCCTCAATCAACACAGGTTGTTGTAGCTCATCTGACGAGTGTTGAACAACCACAGCCGCAACAACTATCACATGTGCAAGTACAAGCCCAAGTACATGTGGAAGGAGAGGCAGCGCAAGGAGATGCGCAAGCAGAGGTGCATGGAGGGTCACAAGTGCCCACAATAGTTGTTCCTCCCGAAGTAGGGGCACATCAGGAAATCGACAATCAAGGCGAGGTATCATTTGAGGAAGACACTCCTCCTGATGATCATTCATTGTCTTCCACACCCCTAGCAAGGAAGAGACCAAGGGTGGTGTCTACATCTTCTTCAAGCACACCTCCTTCTGATGATACGGATCAAAATTGGGAACCAGCACCACTGCCGTCTGAGAGTGAGGCACACCATGATCTGACAAAGGTAGTTAAGCGTAAAAGGAAGCTCGTCCAAAGTCTCAGAGTTATGGAGTGTGATGATGAGGCTCAGCAAGAAGTGGCGGATACTGCTGCTGATGAAGACTCTGACAACGATGACCCAGTCATCATAAAGGTAACTGCAGCCCCAGCGGGCATGCAGCAAACAGACATTTTGACCCTAGCCCGAAAAGCTGCTGAGCGTGATGATGATGATGTTGTCGACGAGGAGGCAGTTGAAACACCACCACACTCATTGGAGTTAAGTAGTACACCAACTCGTACCGCTTCCATATTTCTTTCTGGCAAGAAGGGACCTCCATCCACCTCAACCTTAATTAGTGGCGGTGAAAGTGCACAACGTACAAAAGTTGGGCAATCCAGATCCTCCACTTCATCTGGCATTAGCAGCATGACCACCACCACCAGTATCGCCGCCTCCTCCAGGCCCCACAGACACTTCAAGTCACCAGTTCGGGACTTCTTTACTGTTTGCCCAAAAAGGGAAAAGTTCGCCATTTGTACCCTTTGTATGGTTGCAGTTAGTCGTGGTAAGTCAGGTACCAACTATGCTACCGGAGGCCAGAGAGGTCATCTTAAGAGACAGCACACTGTCCAATGGTTTGCGCACCTAAAGGCGATCAAGGAAGCCCGAATTGGAAGTCAAGAAAACTTTGATGTTTCATCTGATGATGACGAGGAGGAAGAAGACGTGTCAAACACTTCACTTACACCCAGTACCCCTGTCAGCAGCACACCCCATGAGAGGCACACTAAGAGTGTTGGAGCGAGTGAGACACCAACGCGCAAAAGTTCACCAGCGAGCATAATTGCGTCAACGAAGTCATTATCATCCCGTAAATGCTTGGTCCAGGGCAACATTAGAACCATGTTTTCTTCAGACGCGCCATATGAACGCAACCACCCACTGACGCGTCTGTATAACACTAAGCTGGCTAAAATGCTAGCTGTGGACCTTCTCCCTTTTTCTTTTGTAGAAGCGGTAGGTTTTCTAGAATTAGTGGCAACGCTCTGCCCTAAATGGAAGGTTCCTAGCCGGTTCTATTTTGCCAGAGTTGCGGTTCCAGCACTACATGAAGATGTGCTGGAGGCGATTGGGGCAGCTTTGCAGAAGAGTGCTGTTCACACTAAACATCTGACAACAGACATGTGGACCAGTGGCGCAGGCGCTGATTACATGTGCATCACTGCACACTGGGTCTCTTTTTCAGGTGTTAAAGCAAAGCTAAACGCAGGTGTTGACCCGGACCAAGTTTTTAAAGCTGCTCGGAAACATGCAACACTAGCCATGTTTGGCTTGGAGAAAAGTCACACAACAGAAAACATTTTGGACAAGTTTAACAAAAAGGTCTTTCACTGGCTGTCCCCAAAAAAACGCCAGATTGGTTATGTTTCCACGGATAATGGCGCCAATGTAGTTAAGGCCATGGCGATGGGTGCATATTTCAGAGTGCCGTGTTTGGCGCACTGTATCAACCTGGTAGTTCAAAAATTCTTGAGTGATAGAGACAGTACAGCGTTCGAGGTAATGGCCACCTGCCGCAAAATGTGCAACCATTTCAGCCATTCTTTTAAGGCCCGGAAGCATCTGAGGAGGCTGCTACTTGAACGTCGAATGCCAGTGAAAGCACTCATCCTGGAGGTGGCAACACGTTGGAACTCAACCTTCTACATGCTTGAGCATCTGTATGAGCAGTATACGGTACTCGATCACTATTTCTTAACAGAGGGTACAGCTCAGAAGGACCTGCGGATGGGTGCGGCGCAATGGGACATAGTTAAAAGCCTGACAGACATGCTTCGTCCTTTTGAGTTCTTCACGCGTGCAGTCAGCCAGGAGGACTGTAATTTGGGACAAGCTATCCCATTGTTGTGCATGCTGGAGCACCAACTGAAGGCGGTGTCTTCTGAGTTAGAAAAAGATGAAAAAAACAAAGACCCTTTTCTTTTGTCGGAGAAATTATTAGAGCGCCTACGTGGTGATGAACGTCTTAAAAAGATCAACTCAGAACAGCATTACATTTGTGCTACTATTCTGGATCCACGCTACAAAAAGGCGCTGGCAGGCCAAGCATTCTTTCCTTTAGCTGATGAAGATGTTAAAAAGTACAAACGTTGGCTAGCCTGGTCAGCCAAGAGGTTTGAAAAAGAACGGCAGGATATTGAAGGAGAAGGCAGTACATCAGCATCAGCATCAGCAGGCCAGCCCAGTCAAAAGAATCCACTTCTGCACCTGTGGCTGTGGCACAAGTGACCTCTCAGCCGTTAAAGACACCGGCAACCGGATCATCTGCACCACACACAACAGTAACAGTGGCTGCTGTAGAGGATTGGCTAACTTTGCTTGGGTATGGTTCTCGAAAAAATGTCACAGGCACAGCAAAAAGTAAGCAAAGTGGAGGAACCGTTGGGGACCTTGAGTCGATGGTGCAGGACTATCTGAATGACTCAACAGAGGTCTTTCTTAATGATGAGCCATTGCAGTATTGGCATGGGAAAAAACAATTGTGGCCACAGCTCTCCAACCTGGCTATAAACTATTTGTCTTGCCCACTCGCAAGTGTGTCTTCTGAACGTGTTTTCAGTGCTGCTGGTGGCATTGTAACTCCCAAACGGAGCTGCCTCTCGCCCAAAAATGTGGAGCGGCTGACAATGATCAAGATGAATCAGCACCTCATACCACCAGATTACAAAGTACGAGAAAGCACGCCGCATGAAGACGAGGAGGACGGCAACGTAGATGAGGGGATTTGTTCTCTGTTCGGTGACACTGACCTCATCCTGCCTGAATTCGCAGAGTATGATGACAAAATCTTCTTCTTATTCCCTGACACCGAGCCCTGAAAATGAGACAATGAATCAATAACTTTCTTTTTCGTCCTTATTCACTTTTATTCCTGTGTGTCTGTCTTTCTTTGTTTTGCACAGTTAATTTAATTCAAACTTTAATCACCTAATCCCAAAAACAAGCCCATCAGCAGAACTGTCTTCACTTGTTTGCTTATTGATTTGAAGGTGCCGCAGTCTACATTCCTCAGGTTCACAAGTTCTGAAGAACATGCTCCTCTATCCTCCTCCGCCAGACTCCGATTTCCCTCAAAGCAGAGGGCTGGATTACGCCCAATGAAGAAAGACTCAGAACTTGTGGGGGTGTTCTACTTCTTTGCGGGTGAGTTGACGGCTCTGGGCCCATTGCTGTGAAGCTCTAATAACGGATAAAAGTGTTTTGGACCAAATATGAGGCGGAAATTTCTTGCCGTTTTTGCTGACTTGCTTGCCTTTGAGGTGCTCTTTGGCGGGGTTCCGGGTGTTTGTGGGTGAGTTTTGGGGTCTGGGAGCACTGCTGCAACAGTCTAATGTTGATTGCATTTGCTTTTCAGGAAATCCATGGTGGAAAACAGGAGTTATGATGATGACCTAGCTGCACAGCGCGTTTGGACCGAAGGCCGAGAGATATTGTAAGTATGAGATTTTGCTTTTTTGCTGTTTGGGGGTGTGGTCGCGTGCTTTTTTGCGGGTGGGTTGGCGGGTCTTGGGGCATTCCTGGGAAGTTCTAATACCAGATAGAAGTGTTTTGGACAAAATCCATAAGGAAAAGCCTTTTTTTTGCTATTTCTTCTGACATCTTGCTCAATGTAGCGTTTTGGGGGGCTTCCTGGTGTTTGTGGGTGGGTTGCGGGGTCTCTGTCGAAGCACTGCTGCGACAGTCTAATCTTGATTGCATTTGCTTTTCAGGAAATCCGTGCTGTAAAGCAGGAGTTATGATGATGAGACCTAGCTGCACAGCGCATTTGGACTGAAGGCCGAGAGATATTGTAAGTATGAGATTTTGCTTTTTTGCTGTTTGGGGGTGTGGTCGCGTGTTTTTTTGCGGGTGGGTTGGCGGGTCTTGGGGCATTCCTGGGAAGGTCTAATACCGGATAGAAGTGTTTTGGACAAAATCCATAAGTAAAAGCCTTTTTTTTGCTATTTCTTCTGACATCTTGCTCAATGTAGCGTTTTGGGGGGCTTCCTGGTGTTTGTGGGTGGGTTGCGGGGTCTCTGTCGAAGCACTGCTGCGACAGTCTAATCTTGATTGCATTTGCTTTTCAGGAAATCCGTGCTGTAAAACAGGAGTTATGATGATGAGACCTAGCTGCACAGCGCATTTGGACCGAAGGCCGAGAGATATTGTAAGTATGAGATTTTGCTTTTTTGCTGTTTGGGGGTGTGGTCGCGTGCTTTTTTGCGGGTGGGTTGGCAGATCTTGGGGCATTCCTGGGAAGGTCTAATACCGGATAGAAGTGTTTTGGACAAAATCCATAAGGAAAAGCCATTTTTTTGCTATTTCTTCTGACATCTTGCTCAATGTAGCGTTTTGGGGGGCTTCCTGGTGTTTGTGGGTGGGTTGCGGGGTCTCTGTCGAAGCACTGCTGCGACAGTCTAATCTTGATTGCATTTGCTTTTCAGGAAATCCGTGCTGTAAAACAGGAGTTATGATGATGAGACCTAGCTGCACAGCGCATTTGGACTGAAGGCCGAGAGATATTGTAAGTATGAGATTTTGCTTTTTTGCTGTTTGGGGTTGTGGTCGCGTGTTTTTTTGCGGGTGGGTTGGCGGGTCTTGGGGCATTCCTGGGAAGGTCTAATACCGGATAGAAGTGTTTTGGACAAAATCCATAAGTAAAAGCCTTTTTTTTGCTATTTCTTCTGACATCTTGCTCAATGTAGCGTTTTGGGGGGCTTCCTGGTGTTTGTGGGTGGGTTGCGGGGTCTCTGTCGAAGCACTGCTGCGACAGTCTAATCTTGATTGCATTTGCTTTTCAGGAAAATCGTGCTGTAAAACAGGAGTTATGATGATGAGACCTAGCTGCACAGCGCGTTTGGACCGAAGGCCGAGAGATATTGTAAGTATGAGATTTTGCTTTTTTGCTGTTTGGGGGTGTGGTCGCGTGCTTTTTTGCGGGTGGGTTGGCGGATCTTGGGGCATTCCTGGGAAGGTCTAATACCGGATAGAAGTGTTTTGGACAAAATCCATAAGGCAAAACCTTTTGCCACTTTTTGTAACTTAGGGTTCGTTAGGGTTAGCCCTAGCAGCAGGATTGCATGTGTTTCGGGGTGTTCTATTTGCAACTCAGTTCTGGGGTTTTAGAGCACTCTTGGAGCGATGCTGGCTATGGATACTTTTGCTTGCTTGCAATTGGTTTGAATACAATCCACGGTGGGTAAGGGTGTATTTGGGCCTACTTTTACATTTAAAGTACCTTTTGTCACCATTTTTCTGCTAGGCCTCGTTTTTAGAGATCTGATTGGGGGTCTTCTACATTTGCGACTGGCTTTAGTAAGGGTCTTGGTGGGAGCGTTGCTGGGGAGGTCAAATTTTGTTCTAAAACACAGTTTACAGTAAACCTACCTTGAGGGGAAAGATCCGCTATAATATTTTGGCCATACTTATTTATCCTTAAAAAGGTGACTCAGACAGAGTACGCAATTTCAAAAATATTGTACTGTCTATTAGGGAAATCAAAGTGTGACTTTTTGCACCACACAGCTTACATACCTTATATTTATTTATCAGTGGTATTGTAATAGCACTTCCTGTTTTCCGTTCAATAATTACAGGCCGGGTTTCAGTCGACATCCGCCAGGCAGGCAGTGGACAGGGTGTCTTCTGTCAGGTCACCAACATTGATGGACGAAGAGTCAGCTGGAATGGAGGAGTGCCGCTAATAAGAGGAATTGTTTGCTGCATGCAACTTACTTACCAAATTCAACAGGACAACTCCAACAACATACAGAATACAGATACAGTATCCATTGTTTTCTTCTATGAGTGTGACTGCATGTGGTTAGCTTTGTACCCAAAGATTTCGTTATCTTCAATTATTGTTTGTCCATGCTGTGCTTTTTTTTTCTTCTCTCAACAAAACCTACCCAAAAAGAAACCCCCATTCCCATCCATTTTCCAAACCCTAACCCTCTTCCCCCGGGCTGTGTGGTTTTGCTTGATGTCTGACTAAATGACATCAATAATTCCACACACTTGCTGGGGAGGATAAGGTCATAGCAACAGGCTGGTGAAGGAATACGAGGATATCTTCTAGACTTACTCAGCTTCAGTACTATTTCTTGTAGTAGTAGGAGCCAATAACAACTAAATTCAACGCAAGTACTAGTTATACTTGCAATACTTTACCATTTGTTAGGCTACATTGTGGCACTGTTCTAGTTTACTGTCACCTGCTATATTCTCGATCGTACCGTAACCGTTGTAATGCTACAGTAAGGACAAACCAGGTTTCGTTTTCTTTTTTCCCATAGGCATGCAACTGCCACTGTGTCACACCACTAGTACCACCGCAATGAGGAAATTTCATCCGCCCAGGATTGCCAACCTTAATCCCCATTTCACGTGGAGCCAGCCCTGGGCCTAGCCCTAATTTCTAACACAAATTACAGGTAAGATAAGCGTTTGGTGGGAGGTAGTATAATGGAGTATTAGGACTAGACGAGAGATTGACGGTAGTACTACTAAAGTCCTAGGACTCTTCAGGAAAACAAACTTACTGTTACACCCCCACCCACCAGACTGAAAAGCAGTAAAAAACAGGTATGGTCAGATAAAGTTCAAAAAAGTATATTTATGTAGCCCTAACAAAATAATCTCCCTCAAGACCCTCCCTAACCCCAACGATTGTCTTTGAAAAGTCCCAAAAAGAACCCAACTCCCAAATCCCACCCCCCAAAAGTCTCTAAAAAAAGGGCAAGGGACACTCCACTACTGGAGGGTGCTGGTGAATTTTGCGGCCAGGGCATCATACTTCTTGCGGAGGGTGGCAAGTTCGAAGCGGAGGCCCTCCACCAAGTTCTTGTACCTAAGGACCTCCTGCTCCAGGTAGGACATTCGGACTCCTAGGCGGCGCTGGTGTGCCTTGCAGCTCCTGTGGGGGGCAGCTGGTCTTTTTGCTGCTTGGCGGTGGCGGTTGGCTTTGTTAGCCCGGCTCCGTACCGCTGGAGCACTGCGCTGGCTGGAAGCCCGTGGGGTCACGGAGGAGGATGCAGCTGTCCCAGTCGAGGATGTTGTGGTTGCACCGGTCGACTGCATGTCCTCCTCCTCCTCCAGGGCCACCAGCCGCCGATATTCGGCGACAGTGGCATCCAGCCTCCGTTGCCGGGCCATTCGAGCCTGCTCCCTCCGTGATGTCGATTTGGAAGGAGCAACTATATGAAGAAAGAAAGACATAGTCTGTAACCAATGCTCCTTCACATTAATAACACAAAGTGATTGAGCCGAAAGTTGTGTCACAGTACAAGTAGCAAATTGAAAGCACAGTACATAACTATTGAGGACAGTATCTATCTAACCTCCCACTTCTGCATCCTTGCTCTAACATTAGTGGTAGTTTAATGAACAAATTCTACGACCACTATGGACTTCCATTACAGTCGACTATGCCAGTAAACCAGTCTTATTCTTCTTCTTCTCTCTTGTTTAGGAAAATTGGTACGTTATCTTATGCAAGCCGGCAGAATGGCAGCACAGTGAACTTGCACCCGAGAAAAACAGTTGCACACCATGATGAGTGAGACACACTGGCGTTACTGTACCGGCCAGTACATGCAGGTGGTGAAGCTATTACTTTTCTATTACGGGTGGCACTGAGAATACTCTGTTACAAGGGCTACTGCTTAATTAATTTAACTTTCACCCTACAGTGCAAATGAGTACTAGAAAAGGAAAATGAAGAAGCTAAATAATTAGATTATCTATCACTTCACATGGGATGTATTTGATGACATATGGGATGACTTTAGGTGCTTTGCTTATTATTGAGTGAACAGTGATACACCCACACATGAATGACGTACTACTACTAAACTAAAGTTATTAAGAGAGGTACGGAGTGTCCACCGTAATAACCGGATATATGCTGTGCTTGCAGTTGCAATACAAACTATTGCTACTATTCATGGTAGTATTGGACAAATTTACAATTTCTTTTCCTTGCCTTCCCTACACTGGAACGGACGTGCGGGTGCGGTGTTACATGCTCTTCAAGGTAACACTTAGTTCATCCAGTGACCATCTACTCTTTCTAGATACACATGTGCTATCTAAGAGTCAGATAATACCATGCTCCAGGCATCCATCCATTCAAAGTATATGCACACATACAGTTTATGTTTCACCTACCCAGGCTGTTGTCCTTCCACCCATCCTTGCTTCATCATTGACCCAGCCAGGCACCATACCATATTCTTTCCTTCCCAGCCACCTCGGGGGCCAAGCAAACACATATCATTCTTCTTTGCCAGCCATCATAAAATTTCTCGTCCTTCCACACTTACTTACACCCTTCTTTTGCTTTTCGAATATATAGCTTACCTGTGCCCGCCACCACCGTGTCAACCCTCACAGGCACATTGGTGTCGTCCGGCACTCGCACCGCCTCCTCCCCAGAAGTGTTGTCCTCCTCATCCACCACCTCCACGCTGGCCCCGCCACCAGATGTTCTACCTACAAAGTACATTTAAGAATGTTAGAATACACCACTCACTACTATATAATATTTGGTCCAGGAGGAATAAAGAAAGTAAAAAAAAACGAAATACAATGTAATAATTTGTAACTGTATACTCTACAGTAAAAATGGCCCTTTTTCCAGGGAAGGCTGTTGTCTTGCTGCACTTTTTGGCACAACTGATGAATGCTTGCTTTTTATTTTTAACACACAACACTTTTTCTCCTAACAGAAGCTTGACTTCTAAGAACACGTTAAGGGTCAAGCTCAAGTTAAACCAGGTGAGAGCTCAGCTTGTCCACAAGAAATGTGTCCAATTAATCGTTAGCACTAAGCACTTTTCCATTTTCAGTTAAACGGTTACTTTTATGACAAAGTTGATTTTAATAAATGTGTTTAGTTTTAATAAAGCTTTTAAACTTAAATAGACTCTGTGGTTTTTGGTCCTCCAGACTAGAGTGGATGAGCTAAAGGTTTTGGAATTTTTGCAAGCATGAGTGCCTCTGACACTTCTTGACTGTGACTCGGTACTCTTGCCCTGCGTAGGATAATCTAATGATCATTGGGGATCAATCATCGGTGACTTAGGGAGCTAAATGACTCTGCCACACTATCTAGTCAGTAAGGAGATTGGGGGTTCTTCAAAGTCTGATATCACTGAGGTATGTGGAAAGAAAGTCTACCTGCGCCTATTATAATTGATAAACAATGCACTATTTAGTGTTCATAGTTCGGTTTGTGCAGATTTGTCCCTGCAACAGTAGTAGAATGGATTGTCCTCCTATCCAAACCAAAAGTAAAGTAGTATCTTATTCTTTCTTGGTGGTCATTCACCTTTTTATTGTTGGCAATTGTCAAAGCATAAACATTTAGAAGACTTGAAAAGACATTATGGACAATCCCAGAGGACTGCACTCAGTGCATAGAGCTGTTGCTGACTAGAATGGGAGTCCAATGGAATTGCCAAATGTGCAATCTTAGTTAGCTACACACACAGACTAATAAAAATAATCTAGTAATACCACAGGGAGTCATAGTCGAGGCAGGATAAGAATTTAGATCCAGTCTACAAGAAGATCAAAGACGATTTAGAAAAAATCGAATGAGGAACGCTAGGAAAAAATAGGTACTCTTTATTAAAATTAAAACTTACTGGGGCCAGCAAAGGAGCCCTTGCCTGCCCGATCCTGGCCTGCATCCTCCTGAACAGCACCCTCCTCCTGTGTCCTCTTGCCTTTGGGGGGAGCTGATGTACAACATGAAAGAAAGAAAGACCAGAAAACATGGATGAGATTTGTCAACCAAATCAAACATTTAAAAAGAACTATAACAAAATATTTTTGAGAAATAGCAAATAGATAGACAACTATTCCACGGGATATATTGACCTATCTCATGTGGTATACTACGTTATTCGTATTGCCTAATTTGCGGACCGTTGACTTTCTAAGTTCCTATGTAACTCAATAAACAGACTACTAAAAAGGTTTGCCTAGGCCTGGTAGGCAGCAGTCCGCAGCACGCAAAGTGACAGACAAAGTCCATCCTGCTTGCAGATCAGTTAATACTCAAACTATCAATCCACCGACCACCACCACTATTTCTTCTTATAGCCATGTGTCTAAAGGAAGGACTGGACTTCAGTCTGTTGGGGCTGATTTAGAAGTCCCTTGCGGCTCATTTTCCTCCATTGTTGCGTGACTTTTGTGACGCAGCGGCAGAACAAAAGAGTTGCCATGGTGCGACGTATATATTAAAAAAAAACGCATATGGGAGATGCATCACGTTGTAAAGCCCTGCGCCATCAGGGGGCGTTCCGGCGCAAGGGAGGGTGTTCCTGCGCAGGAACGAATCCTAAAAGTGGGTGAGGGAAATCTACAAGATGTCAATCAGTCACTTTTAGGACAATGATGCGTGACTCAAACCCTGCGCCTGCTTGAAGCCGACGTATGGCTTGATGCAGCATTGGGGAGATAGGGCACCCCAGAGCATTGCTGGAGCTGCGCCATCGTTGGCACGCAACTCCAGCAATGCGCCGCCTTTACGCCACAGATGCGTAAGGCTTCTGTGACGTTTTGGGCCAATGGGTGGTGGTGGCATGGCGCACAATTACTGCTGCATCCCTGCTACTTTGCAGGGATGCGCCGGTAATTGAAAATATGACCCTTAGTGTCTAGCATTACGCAGTTCTTATCTTTACACTACACTCATACATAATTTCTCAGGCCAATGAAATGAACACAAAATACAAAACAAATAAGCATAGTAGCAAGCAAGGCTACTGAGAAGGAGAGCAGTGCACCTGAAATGCATAGAAGATTTTGAAATATAATTTACCTGCAATGTAATCGGCAGCATTATTGCTCTTGGTAAAGAACAAAGATTTGCAAATAACAGAGCCAGATAAAACAGAGTAGTGATGAATAGCTACTACTACTCACCAAGCCCAGGGACCTCTACGACGAGCGCGTCCAGCAAGTCCCGTTCCCGGTCCATGACATCCGTCCAGCGGTGGGTGGCCTGGTTATAGGTGCGCCGGACCCCAGAGAGCTTAAACATGGCCCGGCACACCTTCTCCCACCACTTCCGGCGCTCCCGGATGCCATAGCCGGTTGCGATCTTGCCGCCTCCCAGGATGGTCTTGGGGAGGCGGCGCTGGACGTAGAAGATTAGTGCGGCCACCTCCTCCGCACTAAAAATCTCCCGTGGAACCACTTGCTCCCCCCTCAAACGCCCGCACGGGAGCCGGGCACGGGGTGCGGGACCCTTCCCCTTCTCAGGGTGCTTCCCGGCTCCCTTTACCATGGTCTGGGCAGAAATAAAGTTAAATGATAAAGAAGAAATAGAATAGTGAAGAAGAAAAGAAAAGAGTTTAAAAAAGTAGTTTAAAATTAACTAAAAGTAGCAGAAAACACAAAAATATAGAGCTAGAAAAATAGAGGGATAGATAATAAGTAAAATAGATCAAAGAAACTTCAAACAAGCAAAAGATGGCAGAGATTCAGAGAGGATACAGAAAGCATGCCCAGAACCATAGCAATGAATGAGAAACAAGATGGCCGCGCCCATTCACGACCGCGTGGGTAAGTTCGCGCGAGATTTTCCTCGCGATCACGTGCGAAATTGTACTAGCGAGCAGCACACTTTGCGAGATTACACATAGCGGCCGGGAACGGAATTACGTCACGCAAACAAGATGGCCGCGCCTGTGTACGACCGCGTGGGTAAGTTCGCAAACGTATCACTACAAGCGCCTTGCGAACATGCAAAAAATCACGCGAACATACACGCCGCAAACAAAAAATTAATGTATTCGCACGCATTCGCGGCTTCCGAAATCGATCTCGCACGGATTTGCGCCCCGCGAATAGCGCGAAATTGCAGAAAAACGATTTTTGCTAAACTGAAAGCAATCACCAGGTGCAAAAGTTCAAACTTAACATTAGTAACCATTCACTCTAGTGCTTCCTGAGGGGCCCCTCCAGAGTTCAGTTGCCTATTTGCAACTATTCTATGACCCTGCTATGACCCAAACAGCAGGCTCATAGAATAGCTACAAGTAGACCATAAAGGTCCTGTGAAAAAAAATAGCACTGCAACAGAAAGCAAATTACAGATAAGGAAGGAAGCAGGTGCCAGCCAGACTGAAAGTTTCAAAATTACTGACACATTAATCACCCCCAAATTAATTCATGGCAGTTGAAGAAGGGCAGGTGTGCTTGCTTTCACTGCAACAGAAAGCAAATTACAGATAAGGAAGGAAGCAGGTGCCAGCCAGACTGGAAGTTTCAAAATTACTGACACATTAATCAACACCAAATTAATTCATGGCAGTTGAAGCAGGGCAGGTGTGGTTGCTTTTTTTCACCCCCATAATATACAGTGATAAACAAACCTAATGGGTGGCAGTGAGGATGTACCAGAGGGTGGCATGGGTGTACCAGAGGGTGGCAGTGGTGAAACAGAGGGTGCTGTGAACCTGTGATGATAAACCAGACGTAGAAACAACATAGTCGCGGCCGTTGCGAGACGAAAAGTAAGTTCGCAATTGCGAAATGGTCCACAAATCCTCGCGAACGCGCGCCAACACAAAAAACGTAAAAATCCGCAAATCCGCGAGAGTTCGCGTATTTTTGCGGATTGCGAATCCGTAAATACGCAAATTCGCGTACGCGAGATCCGCTAGATCCGCCCATGCTTACTCCAAGCTTCAAAAGAGAAAGATTTATGGTGCGATCGTTCTTAGGTTATGCGACTATGAAGTCCTTTGACCCCAATGGGCGTTGCGCGCCTGTACGCTTTTAAAGAATCGCATGAATAAATAAATGAATAGCCTGATTCTGGGCAATCCCCAGTGCATCAAAAATTTGTAACTTCCGCTTCTCAAGTATTAGCGCTCGAATGACCTCGAGCCAAGTTCACGCTCTGGAACACTGCCAAACAATAGCCCATTTTCAGTGAAGAATTTAAGGCGATAAAAAATATTGCGAAAAAATGTGCATGGTGTTAGGGGACTGCCACCGACACATGAGACCCGGTTGAACACATATTCCTGCAACTCATCAAAACCAGGAGGCAGACAAGAGGTGTCTGCGGAGTGCTCCGCCGTGCTCTGAAAACGATAGATACGGGGACTGTGAGCGTCAGGCACTAGGACCCCATGCTCGCCTCTGCCCGGGGTGGAACTATCCCTGCATTCCTATCGTGTGCAGTGTACAGGAAGTGAGTCACGTCCACCCAGCCTCCGCCCCGCCCCGCCCCCTCCTCCAGCGGCCCTTTCCAGAATTCTAAGGCCTGACCTCAGCACCTTTGTTGTGGAGCAAGAACTTCTGGGGCAGGGGGCGCACTGGCCGAGCTAGGGAAGGACAGTCACAGAGCAACCACGGGAGTGGAGATGCGGAGCAAACGTGTGCTAGAAGCTAGGTAGCTGAGCTGGAGCAGGGATAGCGAGCCTTTAGCTGGATTACCGAGGGTGCGGAGCCCAGCTGTACCCGGAGCCTGGCTCAGCTGAACTGGTGTAGGGGAAGGCGCGCCCAGCTGCACCTTGAGCCAAGCATTCATTCATTTATTCACTGTTCCTGTTGGAGGAGGGACAGTGTACACAGGCTTACACTACTAGGCTCAGCTCCCACTGGAGTATGAGGAGTGTGCACACCAGGAGTAAGGCGCGGGTGTAGTTTGGAGTGCGTGTACAGAATAGTGCTCCCCTGAGAAGTAAGTTGTGCCAGGCAGAGTCCCAGGGGGAGCAGCGAGGACACGCACAGCCCAGTTCTGCCATAAGCCAGGTACAACTGCTGGAGCAAGAAGGGCGGGGGGAGCTCAGTCCTAACGGGAGCCTGGCACAGCGCCATTTGGAGAGTGTACACTGCCTGGCACTATCACGGGTAGGCACAGCGGCTGCTGCTGGAGCATAGAAGGCGTGCAGGGGGGAGGTGTGGGGGGAGGAGGAGGCACACCCGTAGCAAATATGACGTGCTCAACTCAGCTGTATCAGTGGAGCCCTGTCTCCATCACCGAGGGTGTGCAGAGCCAGATAGCTCTATCAGGAGCAGGCACAGCCTGTACTGGAACAAGGAAAGCGGAGACAATCGGATTTTACGGTCTTCTGGTGGGATGCGCAAGGTAAGATCAGCACTTTCTGTGTGCTCGTGTGTGTGTGCGTGTGCACGGGGGGGCAGCGTGTGTGTGCTCGTGTGCCCGCGTGTGTGTCTGTCTGAGTGAGCGCTCCATTGTGACGGGGATCAGCCTGCCGGAATCGGAGCGCATGTTCACGCGCGCGACCTGATCCGATTCCGGCAGGCTGCGTGCGCGTGCCAGTCTCTTGTCTCCAAGTCTTGTTAGTCCTTGAAAGCTGAAACGATCGCAATAGACTCGCTTTGCGACAGCAGGGCTTCGCCCTGCAATCGCAGGCGCGAGACCTAAAAAGGGACATCTGCTCTTGAAAAAGTAGACAGGGGGATCTGAACTTAATCAACTCAGCAACACATAATCAAGCATAACATTTCTACATTGAAGAATAACATCCTCCAGCTCCCAAGAGTTAGGACGCAAACAAAATGTTGGATTTTGTGACAATATATCTTCTCTCTTCTTCCCAGGTAAAGCACAAAGGGAGCTCACAGCTGCATGGCCTTCAAAATATATCTGTTCTGGCTGTTTCATCTGTCCTGGGCACAAGTGCATGAAACCAAGTATTCAGTTACAATTAAACTAACAATATTAATAGTTTCAAGAAAACTGAACTATTTTTATACAATTAGCCTTTTCAGAGTACTGTGGTTCAGCACCTGGAACAAGACAAAAGAGCGAGAGAATCACAGAGGCAAAGATGCACAATATAAATGTTAGCATGGGTTGTCAAATGCGGCCTATGTTAACTATGGCTACCTTAACGTGTATGCACTTTACTCAAGGTTAGCTATAACTTCATAATCAATACCTACGGTGGAACTTTACAAAAATATCACACTTTATGTATGAATATTTAAAGAAAATTGTGACAGAGCATCACCAATTCCCCTCTCTGATAACTCGAAGAGCCATCACACAAAACATTCATAAGTCATTAATGAATGATTTAAAAACCTGTTGCTGACTTTCGCTGCTGACGTTTGGACTCCCTTAAATCTTTGACCTCACATTGTATGTGACACTCCAGCTCCTCAAGATCTACCTCTTCCTTTTTTCTCTTTCTCCCAATTCCAGGTAACTATGATCCTCCTCTCTTGCTCCTTAAAGCATTCCTTACAGCCATCCCTCTAATCCATCTCATGCACAATAAGGAACGGATAGCTATTATATTAAGGGTGCCAAAATGGTTCACATTATCCTACTCCCAAAGCCAGGAAGTCAGCTACCTGTTGCAGAAAATGTTTGCCAATTGCCTCCCAGGCACCCACTGCCTCCAATTCCTTCAATTATTTTGAAACTCCAGGAATGTTAATTACAAACTGGTTAATCTATTTGCTCTTATTAGACATATGACATGCAACAGACTCCGCTAACTTTTGTAAGTAAATTACCTAAAGCAAGCCTATTCTAGGGAACCATCACCCCAACTGCCACAAGCTCTGAGTTAAAGTAGACACTCCTTTTGCTAACACACAATCCACTTTGGGTGTACCCCCTCGTCCTTTGATTTCTCTTTTACCTTTGTCCACTCACCCTGAGGTGCTCTCTTAGCTTTCTGCTCAAGTCATTCCCTTCTATCCTCCAACTCTTCAATAGACTCCTTCTCAACTTTAGACATCTTACATGTCAACCCTTACTACTGGGCACTGGAAATGTCAATCCTTGGCAGAGATCTAAAGAAATGGCACAAAGTATTAATGCATTTAGCGTTATAATGAGGATTCAAATGTTTGTGCAAAGGTACCAACTAAAGTCCAGGTCAAAATTTGAGAACTATTATTCAACGTTACCCTGATGATAAAGAAGACTTGGCAGTATAATACATGAAAAAGAGTAAGCAGCAACTGATGATAGGTCCCTTCCTCCACCGTAGATGTAGGCAGGTAGGCATAAATGTAACCATCACATGTATGCATGGCTGCTGGATATGTAAGCAATAGGTTAAATTAAATATTATTTGTGTCATTCCCTTTGGAACTATCTTCATGCAAAAACATTATATCAAAGTTATACTGTTTATCTAGTTGAGTTGCATTAGGCTTATCTATATTGAAAGCGTGCACAACAGGACAATTTAAGCCCACTAATAAACATTGATGGATTCAAAGATAAGTGTGTGAGTTTTATTATCTGCAGAAGTTATCCCTAACCGTACATCGGCTTCTTTAGAATGATAACCCTACTCTTCTGCAGGAGCCTGGGCCATAGGAAGTTTCAGAATGTTTCAACAAAGCTCAGCCATTTGTAAATGTCACTGGGATTAAGTTAGTCAAAAGTTTAAATCTTCACTGTGGACGCTTTCTTGCTGCGTCAGGATACCAGGGGTTGAAGTCACACCAGGGACTGCATCTCCCAGGCTCCCCCGCAACAAAACGCTGACCCTGTTTTCCCACGACCGCGCCTGCAGGCATAAAGAAACCTGAGTGATCCTGCTGTGCGGGACGCTCTCTTTCTGCAACAGGATACCAGCAGTTGAAATCACGCCAGGGACTGCATCTCCCAGGCTCCCCCGCACCGAAACGCTGACCCTGTTTTCCCGTGACCACGCCTGGAGGCATAAAAAAACCTGAGAGCTCTCGATGTGCAGGATGCTCTCTTTCTGCATCAGGATACTGGGGGTTGAAACCATGCCAGGGACTGCATCTCCAAAGCGCCCCCGCAACTAAACACGGACCCTGTATTCCCACGACCGCCCCTGGAGGCATAAAGAAACCTAAGAGCTCCCGCTGCGCGGGACGTGCTCGAGACGTGCCTGGGCGAGGCCAAGGAAAGGCAGGTCTTTGCCCCCACTAACCGGAGGTGGTCTGCCTGGCCCCAGCCTCCAGCATCGAAAACACGCCAGCAGTTGATGATTCATTTACTCCCATTAATGTAAGCGAGTCGTATTTTATATCTTATACTGTGTGACCAGTGTAGGCAATTGTGATGGTTGCAGGAAACACCTCCAGTGGAGAACATATGACGGAAAGTAAGGACGTCAGGTAGTTTAGACTGACACAGAGAGTAGAGGAGGGTGATAGAATTGGTGGTGGTGGTTGTAAGAAGCTGGTTATGCCTTTAAACAAGTACCGACACATGTGCTTGAGTTCATTAACTTTATATATCCCAAGCGCCGGGGAAGCTCCGTTTCCCGTTAGCACTCGCGGTACCACAAAATGGCCGCCTCACAATCCCAGTGTCCTTAGCGCACGCTCTCTAAAACAACTAGAGCGTCGCCACATATCTCCCCCCTTTAACACTCTCACAAAGGTGAAAACATGGTTTACAATACATAAAGTCCCAATAGGTAAACATATAATCTAGGTAATGAATGGAACACTTTTACTTGGTTTCCATGCTAAAGTCTTCGATTTTCTTAGGTGCTTTAATCACTCTGCCCGACTTCGTTCTCACTTTTATCCGACTGGAGATTGCGCCATGACCACAGTCTGTATTACCTTCCCCCGTTCTCGCTTTAGTACGCAGTCCTCTGCCTGGTCCCTTGCCTCCGGGGCTCCCTGGTATTGGCAGATTGGATCTTTCGCCTTCTTCACCTTCCTCCTGAATGTACTGGTCCTCGTTGCTCCAACGTTAGGGTTGGTTCCCAGGCGTGTCCTCCTCCGTTGCTTTCATTGGTCCTGTTTCTTCACCTCTCTCTCTCTCTCTCTCTCTCTCTCTCTCTCTCTCTCTCTCTCTCTCTCTCTCTCTCTCTCTCTCTCTCTCTCTCTCTCTCTCTCTCTCTCTCTCTCTCTCTCTCTCTCTCTCTCTCTCTCTCTCGAGAGAGAGAGAGAGAGAGAGAGAGAGAGAGAGAGAGAGAGAGAGAGAGAGAGAGAGAGAGAGAGAGAGAGAGAGAGAGAGAGAGAGAGTGGACTCCATTCGTCTGGAACTTCCCACTTCATGATTTTGCTACACTTCGCCATCCTGTCTTGCGACCACACCTTCCCATCACTGAGTAGAGCCGATCTGGCATATGGCTCTATCACTTGCAGAGGGGGTGTGAACTTGCTGTCTCCCTTCTTCTTCAATACCGCCTGTTTCACTCTCACCCACTCTCCTTTTTCTAGGGTTACTTCCTTTGACATTCTGTCGTTTGTTGTAATGTTCTGTGTACAAGGCCTGTGCCTTCTCAATATTCCGCCTCACGACTGCCTGGGACCACTTGCTTTGGACTATTAGATGTTTCCACGCCAGATTGTCCTTCGTAAACGGGTCTCGTCCACACAGTATTCTGAAAGGGCTATATTCAGTGCTGGCTGGGGTGATGCGGTACGCCCATTACATCCTTTGGAGCTCCTTCTGTGAATTTGGTCATCTGCCCATTGGTTCCTTTGAAGACTTCTGGGTATTCTCTTCTCCACGTTTATTCTTTGTACTCTTGTTCCGTATCCGTTAGTAGGACTCGGTTGATCCCTGCTGGGTTAAGTTGGATTCCCAAGGCGCCTTGATCTATCCATCCCAGAACAGAAGGTCCCTTCTCAGCAACGTACAGCTTGCCGTCCGCTGTTCGGCCCTTGAACTCAAACTTGAGAGGACAATACCCTACCATGGGTATGGGTTCACCTGTGTATGTGACTGGGTGTATGTCCGGGGGACTCAAGCTCGCATTCTTCATGTGTCCAAAATCCCTTTCCCACGCCGTTCGCTGAACTATAGTGTACGGGGAACCTGAATCCGCCACTATATTGATCTGTACTCCGCCAATCGTCATTTGTAGCACCGGCTTCTTGGATCTCGTGCAGTTTATTCCGAGGACTTGGTCGTCTATGCACAAGACCTCTTCTCCTTCTTCCTCTTCTTCTCCTGATGCCTCTTCTTCCTCCTCACCGTCTTGAGCTACATATTTTACCTCTGTCCTCCTGAGCTTGCGCCTGCACACCTTTTCGTAGTGTCCCATTATTCCGCAGTAAGAGCACTTGGCTCTGAAGACTGGGCAGATTATGTCGCTGCTGGCATGAGTTTGGCTTCCACACCGGTAACAATTATACTTGTTGTCCCCTTGAGGTCTTTGCGTTCCTGTGGTTCTGTGCGGGTTTTTCTTCTGATACCTTGCGTGGGACGGTGTTGCTTGTTGGGTTGTGGCTTGTCTGTTTCTGTCTGTCACCGTTTTGCTGATTCTTCCCTTTCTCACTGCTTCCGCGCACCTCTTAGACAGTTCCGCCTTCTTTACTAGTGCCACTACTTCCTTGAGGGGAGCATCTCCGTTGAACCACAATTTCTCTTGAATGGCTGTGTTGGAGGTGTGCATTATGATCTGATCCCTGATCAATTTGTCATGCAGCTTCCCAAACTTGCACGTCACGGACAGGTTTTGCAGTGCAGCTACATACTCATCGATCGATTCTCCACTGCTTTGTTTCCTCTGGAAAAAGTTGCACCTGTCTATGGCTATGCATATTACAGGGTGATAGTGCGAATCTAGATCATCTAATGCATGTTGGAATTCATCTGTGTCCGTAGGGAGCCTGGTTTTCTTCACTAGGTTGTCATACACCCCGATGCCTTCGGGCCTAGGTTGTGGAGAAGTATTTTCTTCCTCCTGGAACTTGAGTATGCCCCTTTGCTTTCTTCTTCTAGGGCGGGTAGGTAGTTCAGGAAGTATCTCTTTCAGTCTTCCCACGGCATTGCTGGTTCACCCCACTTGGGCAGGATGGGACTAAGTTGGTGAGGGAAGTTGATTGCGTGCACATTCTTCCCGCGTTATGTTGGATTGGGATCTGCTCCGCGGCGGTGCTCGGTGAACTTCCCGGGGATTGCCTCTCTTCCTGTCTGTTGTCTTGTGCAGGGGCAGGGTTTCCTTCCCCTCCTCGGGAGGCACCTGGGGCATCCAGTGCTATGCTCTAGCGTGTTGATGGCCGAAACTCGGGGCTTCCTTTCTACCCTTATCCGGGTGTGTAGTAAAGACCTTTGTGAGGCAGACAGTGCTTCTTGTGTTCCTGCGCTATCCTTATACTGCTTGTTGCCTCATGCACACTGTGGTAGGTGAGCCTCCTCCTCCTTGAATGGTCTCGTGGGTGTTAGCAGTATTCCTGCTGTTCTTGGGACTCCCTGTGGCTCCCTGCATGTAGTGTTGCCTTCTGGGCCTGTCCTATTATGGATGGGCTGGCCCTCACCCACCATGGCTAGGAGCTGTGCGTATCTCTGCTCGTGGAAGGTCCTGCACTCATGTGGGGTGCCTGCCGGTTCGGGGTAAGGCTCCTCTTGTCTCGCGGGCACTCCGCCCCCTCTGCCATGCTTGGGTTCGCGTGGTGCACCTGTGCATGACGCGCACCGCTTCCTCGTCGCCATTGTAAGAGTCTGGTTATGCCTTAAAACAAGTACTGACACAGGTGCTTGAGTTCATTAACTTTATTTATCCCGAGCGCCGGGAAAGCTCCATTTCTCGTTAGTGCTCGCGGCACCACAAAATGGCCGCCTCACGCTCCCAGCGTCCTTAGCGCACGCTCTCTAAAACAACTTGAGTGTCACCACAGTGGTGACGGTGGTAACTAAAAGTAAGGTTGTACTTCCAACGCCTTGTTTGTTTCCCTGTATAACCACCTGTTTGTGGCTACTGATTGTGGGGGCGGGGTACTGTGGTATCCCAAGCGGTGTCGCTCGCCAGAAGAGAGAGCAGAGGAGGGAGGGGCCCTTTACCTCAACAGAGGCTAGACAATAACTTTTTCGCCTGGGCCCTGGATGAAGGAAAATTGGTGAGGGCACCATCAAACTGACAACTAGTGTGTCCCCGTTTGGGTTAAGACTCACTCTGATCCTGCCTTGTTGGACAGTTCTCTGCAAAGGGAAGAAATTGGAACACTTATTGAATCAATAGAATTAGAGGGGCGGATGCTCTGTGTAAATTCCCACCAGGAACTGTGCATAATTGTGAAATTGTGAGCTCGCCCCTTTGTTTGGGGTGGAATTGAGCTTTGCAGTGTAATTTCATTTTTGAAATCTAAGGGAAATTATAGCCCACTATTTTATTGATTTGGTAGCGTATTTACCCTATCCTACCTTATATTCTTAATATTTGGTCTGATTGAATGATGGGTAAACGCAAGACCACGCCAGTTGTAAAACCCACAGGTACCATAGGTAATACCCTGGATGATTTTCCACATGAAAGCAGTGGGGGCCATCATGAAGGAAATAGAGCAAGCAGAACGGGGACACTCACTTGGCCCTGCAGGTGATTCACTTACGCTAACTCCTCCAGACCCCAATAGTCGATAATATAGATACCATGGGGTCGAATTATGACAAAAGGTAGGAGTACCACTCTCGCCTGTTGTTGCAATAAGGCACATAGATGAGGTCCCTGCAAAAGATAGGCCAAATTTGAGAGATGTCAACCATAGTCTAGAGGAGAACATTCTAGGAGCTAAATCAAAGGACGAGGCTAGGAGCTAAATCAAAGGACCATTTTCCTGTAAAAAAAACAAACAGACAAGACCCGCTGCCAGGAGGTAGGACTAGAAAGGGACCGGGCAAAGGGATTACATTTGAGGAGGTGGATATTCCTCTATTTAAAATTGGTAAACTGATAACTGAGGCATTAGCACCTATTGTGGGTTGCTTAGATCGTATCGACAACCAGCTCACCCTGGTACTTTGAGAATTCAATAAGTCATCAGCACAGGCCACGCAGAAGGCCGAGTACACTAATAAGAGTAGCACAGCTGCTATACCAAATGCTAGGATTACCTCCCAAAGCACATTGACCTTAAAAGAAGCTACTTGTGTGGCCCCACTAATAGAGCACGCAGCAAATATTTGCGAATGGTCTCCTTGAGTAACAGTCCCACATGCATAAACGTAATGTCACGCAAGGAGCCTCAAAATTTGGCAACCGTGACCTCTCAGTTGGGTCCAGTCAACGACATTCACTTCCTGCTCCACTCCACACCCAAAATCTCGAGTGTCCGGGCATTACATCTAGAGACAGGGAAGGTGAAAAAGTTTTTTTGAACCTACCACCAGATTGTACCCTCTACACCCTGGTACTCACTGGAGTCCCCCATCTCCAACTAGGCTACCAAGAAAATTGTCAAAGCCTTATCAATAAATCAGCTCACTGGTGGCATAAAAAATGACTGCTCAAGGCTAACCTGATAAATAACATCATCATGGCCAGACGAGTGAGCTGGGTTGTCTGTACAACAAAATCAGTTAAGGGAGATTGTGTGGTCTTTGATTTCAAGGACCTAGGGCTAGTGCAAATTACTGGGAAGTGGCAGCCACTTTGTATTGTCTGGGTAGGGGACTTTAACTGCACACTGTGTAAGCACAGTAATCAATGTGTGTTTGGAGTGGAAGATACAGAGGGACAGCCCCAACCCCATGTTACCCATACAAAACAGGGAGATGCTCTAAATTCTGTCCTGATAAGGAAAGACCTAGGCCTTATTAATTGTTGGGCCAAGGATTTCTCACTGCAGTGTCCCACTTACTTTGGAGGTGGTAGGGCTAGCTATATTGATTTGAGGTTAATATCTAGGAACTTTTTAAAATGTATCATGATTTTGTGGTGGATACCCATTGCTTAAGGGACCACAATCCCCTTATCGTCTCCCTTGAATTAAAGACACAAGTAGGAGAGGGCGTTGAACGCCCATTCAATTTCCATCGCAACAAGGGTGTCAGGTTTAACTGGGGCAAGATTGATCCCCTAGAATTTAAAAGAGATATTGTAAAAAGCCATCCCTACTTAATTCTAGGATGTCTAAATTCAGACGGACCTCCTGAGGATGTTGTCAAGGAGTTCGGTTCACTATGTGTTGAGGTAGCCCGAGGCTGATAAGGAGCCCTAAGCCTAGGGATCACCAGGAGGCACGGTGGTTTTGCCCTGATTGTTCTAGAGCTCATAAAAAATTACAAAGGGCGCTCCAAGCCTGCCCCCGTAACCCTGTAATAGAGAGCAAATCAGAGGGGCAAGGCTTAATTATAAAACAATAATTGAGGGGAAAAAATCTGAATTAAGAAGCATAGCATGGGAAGAACTAGAGAGAGCAGGAGATGCAAAACATTTTTAGAAAAATCATAAATCGCCCATTATTTGTGAAGAAGCCAGGCAGATGGATTCAGTGATCTTGGGAGCTGATTGGGTTGCCCATTTTAATGGTATTTTTAATCCTAAAAATAAAAGGGTGGAGGAACACTCAAGGGACCTGCCTGTAGACCTAGTGCCAGCTGCAAAATTCAGTAGGTCCATTACAGTAACTGAGGTGGAGGAGGCATTAGCCCTCGGGTCCTACCTGAAACCCCAGGTCCTGAGGGGGCCCCTCTTGACCCTTTTAAAAAATAATCCAAATCTGTGGGCATCCTTGCTGATGAACGTATTTAGGGCAGTAATTATTGGCCCAATGCCTGTGACCTTGGAAGGAGGCAATAGCGGTCCCCATTTTAAAAAATGAAAATAGAAGTGACCCGGCCTGTTACAGGCCAATATCGCTCATTGATGCCACAGCCAATATATTGTTTAGAGTTTTCCTTGCTTGGCTGAAGACACGGGCAATAACTATAGGAGCGCTATCCAATGTGCAATATGGTTTCAGCAAGGGACTTGGTATGACTGAACCATGCCTAAACCTGTCCCTAATTATTAACAAATATGAGAAGGCCAGGAAGGGTTCAATCCACCTGGCCTTCATGGATTTGTCTAGTGCCTTTGACACTGTTAATAGACAGAAACTGTGGGCTATGTTGGAAAGCTTAGGAATGGAACAAGTCTTGATGTTGTGTATTCATATGCTACACTTTAATACCACAGTTTCCATAAGATATGGCACTCAAGGGGAAAAACGGAGCAGATAGCTTCAACAGGATGGCATCCGACTAGGGTGTATTTTAGCGCCTGTTCTTCTTTTAATTTACACTAATGGTCTGGAGGACCCCCGATTAAACAAAAGGCTTGATTTCCCAAAAATTGGTTGCAAATCTGTCCCCTTGTTATCTTATGCTAATGATACAGTCCTTATGGCCATGACCGCAAATGGCCTTCAGAAGTCCTTCAACACTTTTATTGATTTTATGTCGTCTCTTGATCTTAAAGTCAATTTTATTAAATCATATATCATGGTCTGCAGCCCAAGGAGCACAAAGACTAAAAACTTCATATCATGGGACAAGACAATAGAAAAGGTTGAGAATTTTATGTACCTGGGTAATTTATGTAACAATAAATTAAGCTGGGACCCTCTTGTGACCGCGCGAGCCAATTACAAAACTAGGGCGGTGGATGGGCTCTTCCAGTTTGCCTCTAAATTAGGTGACAAGCCTGTGAGGGAAACTCTTACTCTCTATAAAGCCAAATGGCTCGCGATTGCAACTTATGGCGCAGGTGTATCATAACAAACGTGAGTTACAAGTGGTAGAAAATAAATTCACTAAAAGGCTGCTGATGACGACAAAAAGTGCCCCTAACCGTCTGTCACGATGAATTAGGCCTAAAGCTGTTGGCAGACCGTATACCTGGTGCCCCTCTTTCATTATGGTCAAAAATGTGGCTTTCGGAAGAACTAATGTTTATTTATTTATGAGTTTTGTATATGTATGAATCACCCCCAAAGGGGTATCTCTGCCCTGTGGGAATACGGAAGTGAGCTGACACAGAGCATGTAAAACAACAGTTTTAAGAAGCCTTCTGAATTGGAGATGATCCGGCCATTGCCTCAACGGAGTTGGAAGCTGATTCCAATACAGAGGAGCGAGATGCGAAAAAGCTTTCCCACACCTGGGGAATCGCAAGAAGGGATTTTGTTCTCGAGCGTAGATCCCTAGTGAGGGGTGTAGTGATAGAATTGCTTGGCGAGGTAGGCAAGGCCCATATCATACACCGCCTTATGGACGGTGCAGCAGATTTCAAACTTAATGTGTTTACGCACCGGGAGCCAGTGCAGCTGTTGGAGAAGAAAAAGAGAGCCGGTTCTGGGGGGGGACATTTAGAGCCAGATGTGTCACAGTATTCTGGACTACCTGCAAATGGCCCAACGAAGACTCATTGGCTGATACCAGCAAAGCGTTGAAGTAATCCAGCCTGCTTAATACCAAGGCCTGGATAAGGGTTTTCTGTGTAGAGTCTGGGATAAAACGGAAGACTCACCTCAACATAGTGAGCACATGGAAACAGGTACTGACAGTGTGGGTCTTGTGTTCCTTCATAGTCAGTGCCTGATCTAGGCATACACCTAGATTTTTTACAACAGTCTTAGTCATGGGGGCACTGAGATCCACTGACCGCCAGTCCAGTGACCACAACAGCGGAGCCTCTCCAAAAAGAATAATCTCGGTCTTCCCTATGTTGAGTTGGAGGAAGTTGATCCTCATCCAATTGGATATTGCTATCATGCCTGAGGAAAAGGTGGACAGGGCAGAGAGAGTAGATTTATTGAATGAGAAGATAAGCTGCGTATCGTCAGCATATGAGATTGGAGTAAACCCGGAAGACCTCAAAAGGTTGGCCCAGGGGGCGACATAGATATTAAACAGCGTAGGGCCTAAACATGAGCCCTGAGGCACTCCCTTGGTCAATTTCATAGTTTTGGACTGATCAGGCCCAACATTAACAGTCTGCGGGCGGTTGGAAAGAAAGATTGTCTTTCACCGCAGGGCTGATCCTCCAATTCTGATTTTGCTCATGAGACTGGAGGAAATCTGGTGGTCGACCGTGTCGAATTCAGCTGAGAGATCTAGTAGCACAAGAAATGGGGGTTGGCCACTATCTAGGGCTAACCTGATGTCATCTGGGACAGCTAGCAAGGATGTCTCCATGCTATATTTAGGCCTAAAGCCTGATTGCGAGGAGTCGAGACTCCTGGAGAATTCAGCATTGTCTGACAGATGTTTGTTGATGTACTTTTTCAGAAGTTTGCTAAGGAGAGGCAGTAAGGAAATAGGCAGTAGGTTGGAGATAACTTCTATGGGAACTTTAGTGTTTTTACAAATTGGAATAACCTGCGCCGCCTTCCATTCCAAAGGGAGATGTCCCTCCACAAGCAGAGATTAAGATGAGAACAGATGGATGCAGATAGCTGTTTGGAAAGTAAGGAAGAGATTTTGGCTGAGATAATGTCAAGAGGGGATCCTGACTTCACAGTGGATAGTAAAACTTCCACCCCTTCACAGGTCAAGAAGGGGAAGCTAACTAAAGACTGCCTATTCGTACAGATAAGAGGCTTAGAGGTGCTACAAGCTTCCTGCTGAAATGATCTTGTCATAGATGATTTCGATTCTCTGTGTGAAGTGCTGGGCTATTGCATCACAAAGAGCTTGAGTCTGGGCCTCCTCCAGTTCACAAGCTTAAGAGTTGGTAAAGGATTTTAAAATCTGGAATAAAGCTTTGGGAGCATTCCCAGCCTGATTTAACTGTTGGGCAATAAATGCTTTCCGTGCCGTTTTTATATGTCTATGGTACTGGGCAAGAGAGATCTTACATCTTTCTTTATCATTCCCTTGTGGGATCAACACCAGCGTCTCTCTAAATTTTTGCATTGTCGTTTTTCATTACGAAGCTCAGGTGTGAACCAAGCTCTCTGAGGGTGCCTGGCCTTGCTGGGTAAAGCTTTCAAGGGGGCAAGCTGATCAATAGCTTATTGGGCTGAGGTATTGAAACAGGCAAGACCATCCTCGACTTTCTTGGGTTCTACCTCCCAAGGCAATAGCAAAGCAGTGGGAAAGGAAGCAGGAGTGATCTTATCCCATTGTCTGTGGAGACGCTTAGGACCTGGACAAGATATCACATGCATTCTCGGGCCCTGGATGTGAAAATCAATAAGTGCATAATCCGATCAGTTAAGTTGTCGGGGGTTTCACATAATATAGAGGACGAATTGGTGCAAATAATGTCCAATGTGTGACCTGCATCATGTGTTGCCCCTTCATTGATTTTCACTAAATCTAGCGAGGTGAGATCGTCCAAGAGTGACGCCGCCTCTGAGTTGTTCAAACATTCACTATGTACGTTAAAGTCGCCCAACAAAAGAAAGTTTTTTGTAGAAATAACATGAGGTGCTATCAGTTCCATAAGCTGAAGTGAAAAATCAGCACGGAGACCAGGAGGCTGGTAGACTAAGGCACCCTTCCAACTATATTATGGAAGTAGGTCTATCCGGAAAGATAAAGATTGTCAAAATCTGGCCAACTCTCTTAAAATACCATGGTTTAGGTTCTTGAAAGACAAATATCATGAAAAAGGGCTAGGACACTTTTAATGATAACCCTGAAAGTCTCCCACTGAATGCCAAAGTTATCATCAAAGAGGCTTTGCTTTCAAGGGGAAACGCGCTATTTTTTTCAGCAAGACGAATCTGCCCGATGCACTCGCCCCCGACTTCGCTGCAATATTATTTAACATTTACTTTTAATTCACAGACTAGGTTTCATCTAACTAGATTCTGGTTAGATACACTGGACTTTTTGGTGGCCTTTCCAAGACAGTGTGGTCGGGCGAATTACCTCTCACCTTGCCCATGCGACAACCTCACAAGTCAAAGCACTTTGCACTTTATTTTATTTTGCACTTCATATAAAACGGCATGGGCTAGATTTATAACTCCTTTGTTCGAGAAAATCTGCCCTTGTACATATCTTGATGGTTTTAAATATTTGCAATCAATGCCTGTAGTTCAATCGCCAGTTACAAAAGTATCTTTGGCCATTAGGAAAAGATATGAATTAGAACATTTTGGGTTATCCCAGTGATAGTGTTTTAATTGAAGAGCAGCATGACCTTGGTTTTTTAGAATTTGTTTTTTAAAATAATGTTCAGTTGGTTAATTAATACTGTGATTATGTTCTCTGTTAATTAGAATTGGTATTAGGAAGCGCTCCCAGATGCTGAATTGTAGGAAGTGTGTTCAATTGAAGGCTATGGCTTTGAATTTTGGGAAATTATGGAGGTGTACTTAGTTTATTTTAAGCCTATTAAAAATGCACTTTACTCCATTTATTTACAAGATTTATGGTTTTCCTATGTGATGTTTTTAATGTAGTGAATGTTTGGTATCTGCATTCTTTTATGGCTGCTTAAACCCAATAAAGATTTCTTGACTGAATGACTGACACTGTGGTAGCTCTATTCACAGAAGAGTTTAGGCACTTTCTGTTGATTCTCAATTATATGTGTTCTCAAGTCTGGTTCACTCTGAGCAAAGTAGGTTCATTTGGGAGCTGAGTACCTATGTTTAGGCACCTGTGTTCTCTTTGATCTCCTAACAACTGGTTCTTCAGCTTCACTGTCACTTTGCTCACTTGTTTCTGTTAGTTCAGTGGCTGTTTCTGGGATATGTTCCTCTGACACAACAGCTCTCACTCTTCCCCCCTTCTTCGGACTGCTTTCTCCTCTTGGCCCCCTCTGGTTGCACAACTCAGTCCTTCATTCAAGAAAAGAGTTATTGTTCAGTCTCACAGGCTCATTTGGGCTACTCTTGGCTCATTCACTACAGGCTGAGCACTTGACTTTGGGGTGCTTGGGGAAACTGTTCCCAAGCCCTAATCATTCAGAGTTCTCTGGGGCTTGACTCTGCAAGTTACTGTTTGCAATCTGTATTTCTCCAGCTTGTTACACTCTTCCAGTGTGAGAAGCATGTACCCAGTTTGAGACCACTGCATTTCACAGCAGTGTTAAACACCAGTATGATTTCAAAGTGGACATGTCAGCGGGGCTCCAGACAGGACTTTCTGGTGTGTTTCTACACCAAGACCTAATCCCCCAGATAAAGGACATGGCACTGCACTTAACTTGGAAGGGGAGGTCCAACCTTATGAGACACAGAATGCACCATATCAGACAATGCCTTGCAGCAGACAAGAACCATATAATTTGTAATATGCACAAGCACAGCTGCAGGAACAGTGGGAAGTCTCATGCCTCTCACCTTGAGGATCTCATGCAGATACTGTCCTGTCCTCCAATCAAGGGTACTTCAAAGACTCTTCAGCACTAAGAAAAGAGCATCCAGCCATCTAAGAGATGTGGACACACACCTTGGCAAGTCAGGACTTCAGAGTCCCTTTGATATGTTCAACAATTCCTGATGGTTTAGGCTGCTAATGAGAATGAAGTCTCTGATCCAATTGAAGGGCTACACACGGCATACTCATCAGCTTATTAGTATATTGAGTCCTATGATCTGACTCCAAAGAAACCAGGAGGCTGAATCAAAGGACCAACTCCCTCAACAACAGTTTGGCCACAGTTACACTTTCATTTCTCCTGGTCGGGTTTGTAAAATGTAAAGGAGCCCATTACATAGGGGCCTTTCAACAGAACCAAGTTGCATGCCTTAAAAGGACCATCTTCTTCCTGTAATTGCTTACCTCTTCACATGTATCAGCAATAATCAACAAAAGGCTTGCAGCAACATCATTTTAGATTAATCTAATTAGTCTCCATTGAATGGAAAATACCCAGGAGTGCAATATCTGGTTACTTTATCTGAATTATGTTTGCTGGAGGTCACAACATAACATCCACTCTTGCATGCTGCACACTTCATGACCGCACTCAGCAGCAATCCAGAGCTTCAGGTAGGTCCATAACATAATCCCCGTTTAGGGATTGAAGTCAGAGAAGGATATGAAATCACCCTGAACCAGTCCAAAATCAGGTACCACACCAAACCCGTGTTGGCTATCAGTGTAAATGGTGACTCTTCAATTGTCAGAGACACGGCAAGCTCTAGTAAGAAAGATCAGTTCCGCCAACTTCACAGAGGTTACATTACACAAGCATGAGGCTTCCACTACACCATCTAAGGTATAGGCAGCTTTCAAAATCCCTCTTTCATCTCTGAAGCAAGAGCAGTTCACAGATAACATGTAATCTGGCTCTTCCAGAGCGTCGGGTCTTGGCTGGGTACACAATTACGCAATATTCAGACATTCGTGGTCAACCCGTCATCACTTTTATCAGTAACAGGGAAAGGCAATAGAAGGCATTGAAGCATTCACTGTCCCATGCTTGCAGATCAGATACAGCTTTGTGTGTGAGCTTCTATAAAGGTTTTGCCACTAAACAAAAGTTGGGAATCCACTGACAACAATAGCCCACCATTCCCAGAAGCAGCCTGACCTTTCTTTGGGTTGTAATAGGGTTCATTTTCAGTGTAGCAGAGATTCTCTCTTGACACACATTTTTGGCTCGTTTCTGAATATGGTGTCCTAGATACAGGACTTCTTCCTAACAGTATTTCAATTTGGTTGGGGCCACTTTATGTCCATTCTTGACCAAATGAACTGGGCAGTGGTGTCTTGTCTGCATGCTTCTTACATTGTCGACGCCACCAATAGGTCATTGATGTATTGGACCAGGACAGATTTGTATGGCCTCCCGATTTTGTTTAGTATCTGATTGAAAGTTGCGGGGCTTTCTGTATACTCCTGTGGGAATGGGCACCATGCGAAAACTGTATTTCAAAATCGGAATTGAAGAGTAACTGGCTGTCTTCATGCAAATAAATGGAATCGAAAGCTAGGCACAGGTCGATGACCATGAACCACTCAGCATCGCAGGATTTTGGGACAGTAATACGGCAGGATATTGTACCACAGCACCGGATGGGTCAACAATATCATTGACTTTTCTCAAGTCCTTCACTATCCACAACTTTTAATTTGGATCTCTAGTCTTATTATCAGGGAATTTCAGGGACTTGATATGATCCCTTTTAGGATGCCCTGTTCTAGCATGGACTCAATTATGGGAATAATTCTAGCCACACCTTTGGTGAAAGGCTGAACTGGTTGTTTGGGGATACTATTTTCTATCCATATAATAAGGGAGTATCCGCCATTGCACGTTTTGCACATGTACCAGGGGATGCATAGCCATACTCCTTTTTAACTGTTATTGCTCTGGGCTAAAGTTATTTGCTCCTTCTGATGAAAATGTTATTAGTGTTCTTGTTAAGTATACCCTATTGTTTTTGGAGTTTTTATCGAAATCTAGTTTTTTATGATGACCGGAGCTAATTTCCACAAGCAGGTTTTATAATCAAGCCAGGCATTTTGTGTAATGAAATATTTTTGTACCATGCTTTTATGACTGGATTGTCGAATAAAGCTTGTTTGTATACTATACATTTTGTTTTATCATTATTCTTACAGGTTTAACATCTTTGATCAGGCCAATATATTTTCCAGTATAATCCCACACTTTCTCCTTAACTGAGTCCTTTAAGTCAGGTGGTAAATCTTCCTTTGTCAGAACTGGAAACACTCCGAATGGTTATCTTTTGTGTGCTCAGTTTAAAATCAGCATCTTCACCATGTGTCTGATGCTCAACACCATCAGGTGTACAATAGATTACTGAGTTTCATTTGCAGAGAAGATCTGTGCTTAATAGATAGACTTGAATCACATATAACAAACTGAAGGTTCTCTTTAAGCAGACCTATCTTCACAGGGGCTTAGACACAGGATTCATGATTTGTTTGTTAAATATGCCTACATCTTGGACTTGTTTTCCCAAGAGGGGTAGGCTGCCATGTCATTTCCATCCGACGGTAGGAACTGTGCATTTGTGGACAGCATAACGGTAGAGATAGTGCAAGACAGATTCCATCCAACCTTTCAGGAAATGTCATCCTATAGGCCAGCTAGGCAGACAGCAAATGATTTTGGCAACCACTGAGCATGACAACCCTGGTTCCCCCCTCCCCCCAGGAATTGTAATAATAGAACCTTTTGCTCAGTCAGTTCAGTTCAAATAACTTTATTCGATTGTAGACGTTACAATCATAAAAGTACATAACATCAACAGACAATTAAAAACAATCCAAAGATTCATTTGACAAGTGAGAGATCCAGTGCACGATATAAGTTAAAAAGTAGAACGCAGCGGGCAACATGAACATGTACATTATAAAAATTACATTAAAAACATAAATAATTTCATTATAATTTCATTGTAAAATTTAAAAGTGCCTATGGCGTCTTAACAACATAATTATCCATCCATGCTTTTCCTAAAGGTGATAGCTGATTTTAAAAAGTTACAGACAAATAAAGTGCACTCACATTTCAGCAATTGAAGATAATAAAGTGCAGGTTTGATTTGTGCAAAGTTCAGTTTTTTGAGGCACGGCTTTAGATATAGTTTCCGTGGTAGGGTGTAATAAGGGCAAATAAATAAAAAGTGTGCCAGATCTTGCGGAGACTTCCCGTCGCAGCCGCAAGCTGGCAACACCTCACCCCGATGGGCCCCACTTGGAACCGCCAATAGGAGATGGAATAGGTCAAAGCGGAACCTTGTTAGCAAAAAACGTTCATAGCCAGTCATGTGCCATGACAAGTAAGGTTCCATTTGAGGACAGGTTTTAAGAAACAAATGTTTCCTGACACTGTCCTTCTGTAGCTCGACCTCTTCTCTATCTGAACATCTTAATATTAGCATAGCGTTTTTTACAAGGGTAACATCGGGTTTCATAATCAGGTTGGGAGTAAAGAACAGTTCTGGCCGGCCAATTGCCGTCAGGCAGTCCTTTATATACTTCATCCACGGAACTTTAAACCTCCCATCAAGTGTTAGAGCTTCTTTTAGTAAGGCTTGAGTGAGAGGTATATCTGTATTAAGCCAACGATTCAACCAACATACTACTGGGTTCACTGCTATTCTGTCACTTAAATAGGGGACACCCAGCTCCTCGTGTACCGAAAAGTTCCCAGTACCCCTTGGTAGCCTCAAAATCTTTTTCAGGAGATTGTTTTCTGTGACCTCTAAGTCCTTTAACTTACAGTAGCCCCAAAGCTCACTACCATAGCAGGCGACAGCAACACTTTTTGCCTGGTATAGTTTAAGCAGGGCGGCCGTTGGGCAATTTCCAATTTTTTCGCAAAGCCAACAATGGCCGCATTAACACGTGTTGCCTCACCCTTCTTTTTAGTGACTGCGGGACCCCAAGATAATTTATGATCCAGGAGGACTCCAAGGTATGAAAAGCTATTAGTAGTAGGGATTTTCTCACCATTTATGCAGAAAGGGTTTATTTTCCGTATACCCTGACCTATTTTCATGGCATAGGACTTAGAGTTATTAATACTTAGGCCACGGGACTCCATGAACTCAAAGAAGGAATTTAATAATTTCTGGAGGCCATTTGCTGTTCTAGAGATGAGTACAGCGTCATCTGCATAAAGCAGCACTGGAACCCCTTTGCGCTCTACAAAAGGGTAGTCTGCTTCAGTCTTTAAAAGAAATTCCTCCAATTCGTTGATATACAAATTGAAGAGGAATGGGGCCAGGATGCACCCCTGTCGTACACCCCGATTGATTCTGAATTCGTCCGTTACTTTTAAATCTTGGGTGTAACGAACATTGGCTCTTGTATCTAAATGCAGATCGGCCAGAAAATTAACAAGATTCCTCTCTACGCCCATTTTTATCAGAGTAGCCCATAAAATGCCTCTGTCCACACAATCGAAGGCGGACGATAGGTCCATAAATGCCAAATAGACAGTTCCTTTCTTGGCCAGGGTATATTTACTTAAAATCAGGTACAGGTTCAGACACTGTGTGATTGTCGAGTGACCGGGTCTGAAACCGTATTGTATAGGTGATAAGATGTTGTTTACTTTGGCCCATGTGGATAGCCTATTTAGAATTATTCCACCTACCACTTTAGCTACTGAGTTTATTAGAGATATCGGCCTGTAACATGATGGGCTACTACGATCGCCCTTTTTAAAAACAGGGACTATAGTCGATAACCCCCACGCTTTTGGACACCCCGTATTCACTGCTGCGTTCACTACCGCCGTGAGAACGGGAGCCCAGAAGGAAACACTGGACTTAAAAAGGTCCGGTGGTAAGCCATCTGGGCCCGGGGCCTTGTTACTAGTTAGTCCCTGGATACCCCTTTCAACCTCATTGACTGAAAAGCATAGAGAATTAACGGGTGGGGTTAAAAAAACATTTTCAGCCCGTTGCTCATTACTTTTAAAAATCATACTGTAGTGGGATATCCAGTCCTCCTCTGAAATGTTAGTGCCAAGGGCTGTGTCATTAGGATTATCAAACAAAGGTTTGTTGATAATTTGCCAAAACTTACTACTATTCCCCAACACTGAGGGGTCAAGAAGGGACTCTATGGTTTTAGCCTTAATTTCTTTTTTCCTAGCGGCTAATGCCTGCTTATAAATCAAACGCAGATTTTTGATATGAACAAAATCTCTAGGTTTAATTTTTAAGGCATTCTTCAGGTCTCTACTTGTCTTAGAGCAGTTATGATCAAACCATTTAGAGTTATTTTCGCTTTGTCCTTTAGTTGGTACTGTTAACATAGTGCCAATTATTGATACTATCCCCTCAAAACCAGACAAGATATTCTCAGGGGGTGAGTGGGAAGATGTACAAGTTAACAACTCCTTTTCGCATGCATTATTTATTTTAGTATATAACATATCTTGATTTACCATTGTCCATTTTATGCGGCGTCTGCCATTTATACAGCTCATCGTTCCCCGGTCAATTCGGGGCAGTTGTTGTTTAAAAAAGGTCCCACCCAGGTTAATAGTTAGGGGGTTATGATCACTGTAGACACTCAACAGAATGGTAAAGTTCGAGACCCATATTGCAAGCTCGGTGGAGACTAGTATATAGTCTATAAAGGATCCCTGACCAAGTCCTTTAAAAGTTGGAACATCGTAGACTTTTGTTTCAGAAACCAAGGACATGGCTACAGTTAAGTTATTTTCATTCACTAGATCATTTAAGTTCTTGCCTCCCCTAGTATGGGCAAAATGGAAACCTTCTGTGTTGTTACATCCCAAGGAACCCATTGGGGTAGAGCCAGGATTACCACATGGGTGTACATTAAAATCACCTACAATCAGCAACTTTCGTGACACAGTGCAAACAGTTTTTCTCAGCAACTCTGTTAAGAACGCGATATTACAATCACCATTGCCGTTGTTAGCATTATAGAAGTTAATCAAGGTCAAAACACATTTACCACTCTTCAATTCAAGCATCTGAATGTTACGATTAGCAATCTGATAGTTGCATGTTTTGCAGCACAAACCTAATTTAATGAAGATGGCCAAGCCCCCCTTTGCTCTGCCCCTAGTTGATACAGCTGCAGGTATGACAAAGCTTTGAAAACCCTCAATATGGACATTATTATCCGCCAGCCATGTCTCCTGAAGGCATATAATTGTGTATTTTTTAATAGATAATAACCAGACAGGATCACATAATTTATCAGCCAAACCGGCTATGTTCCAAGATACTAAGCTCATACTACAATCACCAGATGCTACATCTATGAGAGTTTCTCTAGTAGTTGGCGCTGTCAGTGAGTTAGTTATATCTATGTATATAGTCCCCTGGTTCACAGTGCTGGCCACATCTAGATCTGAATTGGCCAGGGGGGGGTTATGGGCCTCAGGTAAGGCAGGGGATTTGTTTTTATTGAGTAAAGGATCCGCAATTAGCAATGGTTTTCTAGGGTTGTCTCGCTTTGCCTTCAGGGCGGGGGTGACTGTGGCTCGGTTATGTGCCTCACCTTGTACGTAATTATGTTCTACTAAGACATCAGATATTGGTGCAGAAGAGCCAGCCTGTAGTCAGTCCACCTCCTCCAGATCACTTTGATTATAGAAAGCGTCGAACCTGTTAGTGATAGGTACATTATAGTATGATGTTGGATCTATAAATTGGGGGTGTTCTGGATGGTAATACGTCCCATGGGCAGCCTCCCAGTTCTCTGGATAGGAACCTTCATATGTAACCTCTCTAGGTTCCCAGGATGTATTCCTTCTGTGTTGTCGCTGTACCCCTACAGTGTGGTGGCCTTGGTTTCTTGATGTTATCCCATTGTGGTATTGAGTAAAATTATCTGGGGCTCTTACATGCTCAGCGATGGAGAAAGAATGCACTGGTGTTGAAGGATGGTTAATGGGGGGGTAGAAATAACTCAGATCCTTAGTGCGGATCAAGCTACTAATGGAGCTATCCTTCCAATCCGTTATCAGCTTTGCCATGCGGCCATCCTTGAAATTAACAACAACACAGTCGCCCTCGGTGGACTTAAATCTGTTACCCACCCAATCCACTCTTCTAACGTTTGTTATTCTACCACTAATGTATGGGGAAATTGGTCTGTGGACAGTTAGCCAATAGCTTACTTTATTTCTCAGTTCTACAAAACTTTCTGTTTTACCTGGCTCGAGTTGGGGTACCCCAATCATTACTATAGTGTGCTGATGTGAGTCAGGTGGAAGGTGAATATGAGTGGCTTTTTTTGATTTTGTTGTTGTAGGAATTTGTTTAGGGCGTGTGTCGGGAGCAACATTTTGTGTAATTGTTGCTCTTTGTGGCTCAATTTGACCACCGCAAGGCTCAAAAGATGTACCTTCCGCGGCCCATTCACTCTCATCAGTGTCAGAGATATGGCTCTCCGGCAAAGAGACCTGGGGTTGCACTGTGTCTGTGTTGTTATTGTCTTGGGTCTGAGATGTTATAATGTTTTGCGCTGATGTATTTACAGGTAAGCTGGGTGTCATAAGAGAACTGCTGCTTGGGACAGTGGTATTAATTTGTGTCTTCAGAATCTTTGTTTGCTTGAGATTACTTTTAGATGGCATGGAGCTTTCCTTTGATAACGGCCCGGAAAGGGTCTTTAAAATACTTAAGGTGTCTTTTCTTTGTTGCTTTTCAAATTTTGCAAATGTTTGCTCTAAGCTCGTGATTTTATCACACAAAGGTTGTAATAGAGATTTAATCAATTCTTCCAAATCAGTTGATGTTAAGTTATCCACTACACTAGCTTTTTCAGTCTGGCACATTTGCGCTGAGTATGTCTTGGTATGAACTGCTTGTATATCATTTGGTGTACAAATGTTCTTAGTTGCAAGTATAGGGGTAGGATTTTGTATAGCATTAGATGCTTTAGCCATCCTAAAATTGAACCAGACGTCATTGGCCGATGGCTTATGAATACCTAATGGTCTATAAATTTTCCTTACTAGTGATTTATTTTTTGTACGTTTCTTTTGTTGGTGCTTACTCTTGTTAGGTGATAGTATTTTATCAGCAATTATTACATTTATATTTGGCAAGCTATCAGTACAGGTACCCCTTTGCGAGTTTGGTGTAGATATACTGGGTTGAGGGGAACAAACTCCCTTCGGGTTGGAGGCAATGCCTTCCAAGTTGGAAACAAACACCGGACTTTGTTCTAAACTGTTTACATTTATAGGAGATGACAGCAAAAAAGGTTTCTTACTGCTTTTTTGACCGCTAGGCAACCCTGTGAATGACTGCATTAGGAGAGATTCCTCCTGATTGAAAGAGGAGTCCGTGGTATTGTTGATTGCGGTGGTACTTGCAGTAGTGTGCTGTGACAAATTAGGAAAACACAAGTCAGGGGTTAATGATAGGCGCCTCTCCGTGTTTTGGATAGCATCAGCAACTACACTTATTGTTTTTTGTAACATTAAATCAATAGCAGTTAATGTCGGCAAAGGTGTGGATGGTAAGGTCTTATTTCTGGTGGATGATCTCGTAGCTACTGGAGTCTTTCTCACTTTAGTCATTTTTGCAAAATAATCCGTATTTACTACAGAGTAAATTTTAGCAACTGAAGCAGGAGTTAAAACGGAATGAAAAGGAAAACACAGTCACCTTGCTCCTGGGGGTTATGTGCCGTTAGGGCGGTGGCCCGTCCCGTCTCCTTCGATCCCCTGAGGGCCACAGAGGGCCCGCCCTTTGCCCGGGCTTAGCCCCGGGCGCTCTCGCGCGCTCCCGCGACGTGGTGGTGTCGCTCCCTTTATGCGCCGCCTGGCGCGATGAAAAGGCCGCTAGGCCTGCTGGGGGGTGTAGTTTTAGAGTCCCCCTCCGCTCGGCAACCGCAGTTCTTGCTCAAAAGCGGCGGCGGAAGGGGGACGCTGCAGGCAGCAGGCAGGCAGGCTTATGGGGGTCAGCACTCCGTCGTGGGGATCTTGGTTAGGCACTCTCGGGCTCCGGCGCTGCTCTAGTCAGGTTCTCCGCGTCACCCGCTCTGCCGGGGTGACGCTTCCTTTATGCGCCGCCTGGCGCGATGAAAAGGCGGCTAGCGCCGCTAGGCCTGCTGGGGGGTGTAGTTTTAGAGTCCCCCTCCGCTCGGCAACCGCAGTTCTTGCTCAAAAGCGGCGGCGGGAGGGGGACGCTGCAGGCAGCAGGCAGGCAGGCTTATGGGGGTCAGCACTCCGTCGTGGGGATCCTGGTTAGGCACTCTCGGGCTCTGGCGCTGCTCTAGTCAGGTTCTCCGCGTCAGTCATTTGTGCTCTCTTTCGCTCAAATAAATATGCAAAGAATACACAGGGGGGGCATTTTCAATATTTATTGAACCAACGCCATTCTTGTATAAATTATATGTGCTGCAATGATCGATAGACAGAAGGAAATTAAAGGTATTGGAAGCACCAGGAGAGTGAACAGAATGAAAAGTTTCACCATCATGGTAAAACAATGTATGTATGTAAGTGAATAAAACATTACAGAAATATAGCATTCTCCTACTATTTGTCTACTAACCTAAGTGTCTATGGAGTATGTATGTGTCTGCCAATAATCCCTCTACTGGATGATCCAACCCCTGTTACCTGAAGGGAAAGAATGTAGGTCCCTGTCGTGGTCACAAACTGGACACCCCTCATAGAGATATCAGCAGGCTGCTGGGCCAAAGCATCAGCATGTAGAGACCTCGCCAATGACAGCAAAGTGCTCCTCTGCTACCTCCGAAATACAGATATTTATTCATAGCAAAAATCAAATTCAAAAGAGTCACTCCTGGGAAACTGGAACCAATGTTAGTTAACCCGTAGACGAAAGGAAACGGATTTTGTTTTAAGTAACCCTCACCCATCAGATGAGTCCTCTCCTTCTTCCTCTATCTCCCCATTTTGTTGTTTTTATTCATAACAAAAGGCATCCTTGCCTTGGGTCGAGATCTTTATTGGGCTGCCATTGTTTGTGTGTTATAGATAACTATTAAGCGTGGGCGTAAAATCCGCTACGCCCGCGGATTTTTGGGAAATCCGCAATCCGCGTATTTCCCACAAAATCCGGAAAAAAATCCGCGGACGTAACGGGTTCAAACTCGTGTATACAATGGCGCCAGCAAGCTGCCAGCGCCGTTGTAAAATAGTTACAAAGTTAGCTTGCACAGGAAGCACTTAGATAAAATAAAGCAGCACCTGCTTTATTTTATCTAAATGCTTCCTGTGCAAGCTAACTTTGTAACTATTATACAACGGCGCTGGCAGCTTGCTGGCGCCATTGTAAAATAGACAGTGACCCCTGCTCCCTTCGGCGCGATTGCATAGTAACACACACATGGTCGCTGGAACTAGTTGAAGCTCAAATGCAGTGACTCATTCATCAGCCCAGAAACAATCGTGAGCGTCGTGGAGGCTCGGCAGATGTGCCTTCTTCCCAAATCTACCATCGAAAATCAGCTGAGATGCTGGATAGAGGCCTTTGCATCCTTGCCTTTCACGAGCGCAATCCCCGTGCTGTTCCTGTGACCAGGAGGTTCTGTATCTTCATCTGCTGGTCTGATCGGTCTCGGACCTTATATACACACAAGAGGCATGTGCACTCGCATGGGAGCCCGCCCGTTTGGCCCCGCCCACACACTTGCGGTGGGCACCGTCTTCCCGCCATTTACCCACTATGATGGGCAGCTCACTCAAGGGACCCCTGCGCCCTTCGGCACCATTGCATAGTAACACACACATGGTCGCTGGAACTAGTTGAAGCTCAAATGCAGTGACTCATTCATCAGCCCAGAAACAATCGTGAGCGTCGTGGAGGCTGGGCAGATGTGCCTTCTTCCCAAATCTACCATCAAAAATCAGCTGAGATGCTGGATAGAGGCCTTTGCATCCTTGCCTTTCACGAGCGCAATCCCCGTGCTGTTCCCGTGACCAGGAGGTTCTGTATCTTCATCTGCTGGTCTGATCGGTCTCGGACCTTATATACACACAAGAGGCATGTGCACTCGCATGGGAGCCCGCCCGTTTGGCCCCGCCCACACACTTGCGGTGGGCACCATCTTCCCGCCATTTACCCACTATGATGGGCAGCTCACTCAAGGGACCCCTGCGCCCTTCGGCGCCATTGCATAGTAACACACACATGGTCGCTGGAACTAGTTGAAGCTCAAATGCAGTGACTCATTCATCAGCCCAAAAACAATCGTGAGCGTTGTCAAGGCTGGGCAGATGTGCCTTCTTCCCAAATCTACCGTCGAAAATCAGCTGTGATGCTGGATAGAGGCCTATGCATTTGTGTTCGCACGGGTTTCTGCCCGTTCGCGAGCGTTTTGTACAATAAAACCCTCGCGAACGTGCAGAAACCCGTGCGAACACACAAAAAAAAATACGCTAGGATCCGCGGATTTTGCGTATTTCCGAAATACGCAAATCCGCAAATCCGCAAATCCGCGGATTGCCCATACGCAAAATCCGCCCATGCTTAATAACTATGTCGCCATGTGAATAAATGCAACCAGCATATTTGCACAATCATATGTATATACCTTGTACATGGTGTCAAGGTAGCCTGATAGTGTTCTTGTGAAGTTGATTTTGTAAGCAAGTGTAGCTTCTAAAATACTATCACAGACTGTCACAGATGCAAATGTGTATCAGAAGTCATCATGTAAAAGTGAAGGCAATGTTAGCAAACACCAGTGCATATCTAAAATGGCAGTGTTTCCCTCCAGGCCTAACTGGGTTACATGGCTAAGTTTGGGACTTCAAGTGTTCTTACTGTAAAGACCAGGCGTACAGTGGTTGAAGTATAAAAGTAGTTTATTTGGTATATAACAACCCCAGATGCATCCATGGACAACTTCCTCAGCAACTGTCTATCCTTGGACTGCTCCTTGGATTCCACACTCTGGAATCCAGTGAGCACAGAGTGACACTTGGAATATTACAGCGTCATTAAGATTATACCAAGATACAACATATCTCCCTTCCTATAAAAATTTAAAATTAACATGTGATTAAGAATTAAAATAAAAATAAAAATAGTGTGATTCAAACTTACATTTCCTTTGAATGCACATACGATGCACTAAATTACGAACATATGTAATCCTTCATCCACAATGGTCTGCACTTGGGCCTAGCTGAAAGAGATGCAGAAACAGATGCAGAAATAGGCACATCTTCTCTCTTTGCAACAAATGTTTTGGAAGAACCATTTTTTTGACCTTCAATTTGTTTGCATTCCAGATCATTACATTTCGTTATACTTCTTGTATTCCATTGCTTCCCATCATCCAATTTCACTTTGTTTCCACATACATATATGATTTGTTTGGGTTTAGACCACTTGGAAGATCCAGGTTTTCGATTCCCCATTAGCTGTGAGCGTACCCAATCACCCACTTTAAATGCTCTGATATTACGATTAATTTTGACATTGTGATCTTGTACATATTTGTTTTGATATTGTTGCACTTTATACAATAATTTTTTATTATCAATTCTTTCTGATAGATCTCTTGACATCCATTTTGGTTTGACCTTAGATCCAGCCACACGCCCTTTTAACAGGGAAAAGGGAGACTTTCCTGTAGCTGTATGAGGAGTATTTCTATAACACCATAACATATCTTTAACAGCATTTTTGCAATTTTCATTATTATTGTTGGCAAGTTGAATGCATTCTTTCAACACACGGTTGAACCTTTCTACTAAACCATTTTCTCTTGGATTATATACAGAGGTGGTAATGTGTTTTACACCAACTTGGTTTAAATAAACAGAGAATTCTTCAGCTATAAACTGTGGACCATTGTCCGATAAGATCATGCTCGGATAACCCTCTCTACGAAAAATTTCCTCACAAAATTCAATTACATTGGAAGCCTTAATATCCTTTACAAAAGCTACTTCAGGCCACTTGGAGTGAAAATCCATTAAAACAACTGCAAACTTATTTTCAATACCTTTAACATGGAATGGACCACAAATATCGATGGCGACTTTGTCCCAAGGTCCATCCGGAAAAACAGTTGCAGAAATAGTAGGTTCTTGAGATTTGTGAGATTTATCACTGCACATGCAGGCTAAACAATTTCGAACACATCTATCTATGTCTTTATCCATACCGACCCACCAAAAATCATTCCTAGCTCTCCTTTTCATGCTAGTCATTCCACTATGACCTTCATGTAACAAACACAACATTTTGTCTCGTAATGTTAAAGGTACTACCAATCTGTCGCTTCTCCTAAGTATGCCATCATTGAAAGATAACTCATGCCAAATCATTTTATAATCAGCCAGAATGGACTTATCCAAAGTTGATAAATCAACACCGAGATGAAGATTATTGATAATTTGTTGCAACACAGTGTCATCAGCCACAGCTTGAACCCATTCTTGTTTACTAAATGCATTGTTACACGATTCTTCAATATTGGCTACTAACCATTCATCATTATCTTCCACTGCATGATCCTTGTCACTGGGTAATGGAAGACGTGATAAGCAGTCTGCATTGATATTCTTGTGACCAGGAACATAGTTAATTTGAAAATTGTATCCTTGTAACCTGTATAACCACTTAGCTATTCTAGGCGTAGCCCTTGAGGCACCCTTTGTGGTAAAAATGTCAATAAGAGGTCTGTGATCTGTTCTCAATTCAAATGCAGTTCCCCAAATACAAGTTTTAAAATGGTCTACACCCCACCAACATGCCAGCGCCTCTTTTTCAATTACAGAATACGAAGGTTCAGCACCTCTCAATGTACGAGATGCAAAAGCTATTATGCGTTCAACTCCACTATGCTTTTGCATCAGAACTGCGCCTAAACCGTATGCGCTAGAATCTACAACAATTATGGAAATGTGATTTGGATCATACGGCTTAAGAGCGACTGCTTTAGTGATGTCTTTTTTAATATTGTCAAATGCTTGTTGACATGATGTGGACCATACAAAAGAAGCACCTTTTTTCATCAACACCCTTAAAGTATATACCTTATCAGCAAAATTTGGGACAAATTTAGAATAGTATTCTGCAAGTCCCAAAAATGACCGTAATTGGTCCTCATTGATAGGATGAGGTGCTTTCTCAATGGCATCTAATAATTTTATTTTAGGTTTAACACCTTCATTGGAAATTGTATGTCCTAGATAATCTATTTCTTTCACTCCAAACTTGCATTTTTCACCACATACAGTCAAACCAGCTTGTTGTAGTTTCTGCAGAACACTGTGTACTGCTTTGTCGTGAGAACATGCATCTTTGCCCCAAATAAGAACATCATCCTGAAATATTCTTACATTTGGTTCATCCTTTAAAATACTACACATGACTCTCTGAAATACAGAAGATGCAGATGCCAACCCAAATGGCATTCTGAGATATTGAAAGGCACCTTCAGGCGTAATGAAAGACGTTAGATGCTTGGATTCAGCATGTAATTTGATTTGGTGATATGCATTCGATAAGTCGATTGACGAAAAGTACATGGCATCTTTAATACTGGATATCATCTCGTTGATATGTGGTAGAGGATGTCGATCTACCCAAATATTTTTATTTAAATCTCTCAGGTCCACACACATCCTAATTTTGCCATTGGTTTTGCGGGCCAAAACAACGGGACTAAGCCAATCTGAGGCCTCAATAGGTTCTATGACTTTAGCATCACACAATCTATTCAATTCTTCTTTTAAAGGTTCTCTTAAGGCAAATGGTACATTTCTTACCTTATGTACTACTGGTACGTTGTCCTTTTTCAATATTATCTTATGCTCAAATTTGACCAAGCATCCTAAATCTTTGCTAAACAATTGGGGAAAAACGGATTCCCATTTGGAAGAAGATTCCCCATTTGTTAATAATACCTGTTCAGCATAATCTTCATATAACACTACTTGATCAGGATGATTTGGATTTAATAACAATCCCATTTTTTTAAGATCTTTCCAGCTCAATAATGGTCGACCTTGTTCGACAACATATACTTTGGTTGAACAAGATCTACCCTTAAAGGTCAATTGTGCTTCAAAATAACCTATCACAGGTAACTTTATTCCACAATATCCTTTAGGTCGTACGTCTGATGATATTAAAGTGTACTTGTTACCATTTTCCCACATGTTTTTATCAATGATAGTATATGGCGAACAGGAGTCTGCCCAAAGCGACATATACACTTGGTTTATCAGTACTTCACATTTGGGAGGACAGTAATCTTCAGAAATATCATTTACAGAATCATCATACAGTACCATTACTTCAATATCATTTTCATTGCTATCATTTTCATCATCATCACTGTCTAACTGAGATTCTACAAGATTAACAGATCGCTTCCAATTGCCACTATCACCTGTTCTGCACCATTTGGCAAAGTGACCTATCTTTTTACATTTAATGCACGTGACTTTACTAGCAGGACATTTAATGAATTCCGCAGTGTGTTTTTGACTCCCACACCTAAAACATATTTGTTTATTAAAATTGCTTTTGTTTTTGTAAGCATTAGTTTTCATATTTTTGTTATCATTTTTGAACTCCGTTTTTTTGTAACCACTACTCAAAGCATTAATACTACTAGATTCGTCTTTGTCTTTTTGTGGTAAAGAGCTCAATTCTTTAACATAATGGGAAGTGTTTTCCATTTTTCTAGCAGTATCAAGTGTTTTCTGCAAGGATGGATTTTTGAGCTCAAGCAAGCGTTCTTGGATTTTTATATTTTTAATCCTATTTATAAATTGATCTCTGATAATCTCTTCATGTAGATCTTTAAATTTACAAGTGATAGCTAAGGTTCTTAAACAAGCTACATACTGCTGTACATTTTCACCTTGTAATTGTGCTCTAGAGAAAAATTTGTGTCTTTCAACTACAATACTAGTTTTCTTTCCATAGTTTTCCTCTAAAGCTTTTAGAGCTTCAGAATATATATCAATAGATGTATCATTCGAACTTGTTTCACTAGTTTCACTAGTCTGATCATTGTCAGCAACTGTTGAAACAACACGATTGTTTACAGGTAAAGTTTTTAAAACCTTCCTGCCTTCAACTCCCAAATTGTGTTTCAATAGGGCTAATTTTCTAGATGGTAGAAATACATCCCCACCAATTGCTTCTAAATAGGTCTCAAAAGACTCTGACCAATCTTCCCAATTCATAGCAGGAGGACCAGGACATTGTAAAAACTTGGGAGGAGCAACCACAGAAGAGGAAACATCCATGTTCATACAAGAATTGAAATATATCACAAATTATGAAAGAAAGAAATTAAAATGAATTAAAATAAATAATGTAGTCTTAATGTAGTCACCGTTGTCAATGTATTATCAATAAAGCTTACTGTTCAATTGTTGCTGAAGTATATATTATTTCATTACAGTTCCATTGATGTTGGATGTAAAAAAAAATTCGTTTTCATTTGTAAGTATGAATTTTACCCTTGTTTTTGATGCGTTTATATTGTCTTTAATGCATGTAGGTTTTGCCTTTTAATAGTTTTCTGAAGTCGCTGCCGCCTTTATTATTTTTTTGTAATCACCGTCGTGTTTACATCCAATTTGTATTGAAAACGAGAGAACAGCCGACGATGATTGTTTTAGATAGTCACCATGGAGATTCAAGATGGCCGCCGCAGTGCGTGGATAGCGTATTTGACGTGTTGACGTGATGCTTCACGGGCGTCGCAGTACAAGGAAGAAAGCCGTGACGGGTGATGTGGTCCCGTTATGACGTGGAGATGTCTGAAGATCAACACGGCATTTTTTAAAGGTAGGAGCAAAAGTTCAGTTACGATGCTTTGCCTTAGCACGAGATGGGTACAGATGAGTGAATTTCAAGATGTAATTTCACAGAAATGGCATATATTCATCAACGAGAGTTACTTGTACCCGATCAAAATTTCCTTTAAAGCGCAACGAAGTATAATTAAAGTTTTAAAGCTTTGAAGGCGACATTAACGCATCGGCGCTATTTCAAAATGATGTAAAAAGAAAAATTTTGTAATATATGTATATATTTTTATCAGAAATTTTAAAAGTTCATACCCTGTTCAGTCTCAATCTGGGGTTGTTGCAGAGGGTCTCCAAAAGAAATTCCGCTTCTTTGGTCTTCATAAGAGAGATTCCATATCAATTTAATTCTCTTCTTTGGATACTTTAAATGGATCCCATCCTCGTGGCCACTGTAAAGACCAGGCGTACAGTGGTTGAAGTATAAAAGTAGTTTATTTGGTATATAACAACCCCAGATGCATCCATGGACAACTTCCTCAGCAACTGTCTATCCTTGGACTGCTCCTTGGATTCCACACTCTGGAATCCAGTGAGCACAGAGTGACACTTGGAATATTACAGCGTCATTAAGATTATACCAAGATACAACACTTACAATAGAACGTGCAGCTCCCATGTCAATAAGATATGCCACAGGGTGCCCATTCACCTCTCCATCTACATAACAGCCACTTTGGTCGAGCTCAAAAACTGTACCCAGCAAGCAATCTCCCTCTATTGTCAGACACCCTTTTTGTGATTGATCAGAGAGTGAATCTCATCGTGAACTATTGAAAACTGTCAGGTCTCATGAATGTGTTTTCTGAACTCTGGGATCAGGATTGACATTACAGCTCGAGCCATTCAAATTGTACTTCATTAAAGTGGCTTGAGGAATATAAGGGCTCTGGGTTTCTGGCATTTGTATGCTCTGAACTGACATAACATTCATATGCTACATTTTACCATAATTTTGCATCCAATTAACTTTGACCTACATTCCCGCTTCCAATGTCCCAGTTTGTTACAATATTGATTCAGAGTTGTCTTTTTAACATATCCATGCCCTACCCTGAATTCAGGTCAAGCAAAATCCCTCATACTCTAGCTTGAAGGTCACAACTCCCATTCTGCACCATCTGACCACCACATTGACATTAACTCCCTGCATTCCAGCACCAACACCTGAACAATAACCTGGATTTGCCACATATAGGCCACTGTGAAATCCCTTCTGTGCTAACTTTGTCTGAGTCAACATGAATTTCTCCTTCATTGCCTTCTGTCGCGCTTCCAAATCATCACTGTAATACTTTGCATATACCTGTACCTCATCTAATGACTTTAACTGCCAACAAATCACATTATGCTGAATATACGAGCTTCTATCTGGGCGCAACCCAAGAACAAACTGGGACAATTTCCAAAGTTTCCCCTTTCAGGGTTTTCAATGTCACTATTCTGTTGGAAAGCCTACATCAAACATTCATAACAAGCATGCATTGATTCTTTGGACTGCTGGGTAGTTTTTACTATTCAACCAATCAATCTCTTCCTGCTAGACTGTTGTTTAAAAAAAGTTAATCACCTGATTGTACTCTTCCCTGACAGTCTGAGAAAGGACATTCTTCTGGGGGACTCTCGGCAGTTCTTCGGTTAGGGACAACAATATCATACAAAATATATCAGGGGTCTCCAACCTTTTCTGTAGTGAGATATACTTCTGATCAGTAAATGCATTGTGAGCTACTGAAGGCCAAGCCACTCATGCAATGCTACAAGACACCTCCACACTCAGTTTCTTTGGTTAAGCCTAATATCTGTGGAGCCAAAGACTATGGTTTGAACAAAATACTTTGACTAAGGGGTGTGTCAGTGAGAGCGTGATCTTTGGGGATGTATGAACATGTGTGTGTATGAATAGGATATATGTGTATGGGTGAATATATATGTACTTGTGGCACAGAACATACCTTTCACCATATGTGGCACTGTTACATGTAGAACATAAACATACAACTACTTTTTATTGGGAGAAATCGAAAGTGCAGTAAAATGTTCCGCAAATATTTTTCATAATAGTAACTTTCCCGTAGTTCTGGTGTGATATTTACAACAGAAAAATTCAACCATTTGTTTAAATAGGAGAAATTTAAAGTGAAGAAATATCCTTCATACAATATTAAGATGCAAATTGCTTAATTGCAAGTGGAGAAAAACATTCACTTAGTGTTTCATAGCAATATTTGTATCTAATTTACATTTCTCCCAATTGAAAACATTACAGTATTTTTCTGTTATGAATATGGGGAGTTTACTGGGCACTGGGAGCAAGATGCCTGCTGTTGGTAAATTCCACACTTTGAAATGGGATACATTTAAAATGAAGCATTAACTTAATCATTAGGTTAAATCTTCATTTCTCCCATTCTAAAGCTTTCAGAAACATCATTTTGGTCTTGTACTCCTATAATACATTGTCAAGGACTTTTATTTAAATTCCTCAGAGCTTCAGTTCTTCACCTCTGTGCTCTGGGCAATAAATCTGACTCCTGCACTGCTCATTATCAGCCCTACTTTCTTCAACCTGAAGATAATAATATAAAAAAAACACAGAGGTCCCTTAACTTTAAAAGGAAAATGTGACCCTGTGCTGATTGAAAAATGAACTAAAGGCTGTGAGCTACTCTGAATGTGACCGTGAGCTATTGGAAACTCCTGATTGACTGGTTGGAGACACCTGAGATGTATAAAACCTCCCAAAGCACCTTTGAAATCTACAAAAATCGGTGTATACCAAAATATTTGAGTTAGCCCTGAGTTTGGAAATTGATTTGTAAATGTGAAAACATCGCCAGTGGAAGGAGGACTATGGATGAAGGTGTGGAAATGATGCAGGACAATGTCATATTATATTATTTATTAACATATGGAAATGCTAAAGGTGTACAAGGAAGGAACTATGTGTTATTTCTTGCTTTTACATTCCTCCCCTCACCTTTCATAACGGATCTATAGAATCTGCTTACAGATGGGTCATTCATGGTGAAACCACATACAATTATAGATAAATGTACAAATATCCAGGAGATTTTAGGATTGAGTTTCCAATCGACACTACATAAATCTTGAGCATTACCATCATAGTGTACAGTGTCATTGTATTTCTTTAATTATTGGTTGGTCATATAGTGCAGCATACAATCCAAGTGGAACTTCTTGGAGCTTATTAGCTTAGGAGAAATGGACCTTTGGGTAACGTTATTAGTATAAAAAGAGGTTGATTTCTAAGGCCTTCTGTTCTTCAATAGATGTGGTTGAGATCTAATTTCTTTTTTGCGTAGCTATATTGGGGAGCTGCCAAGGTAGCCTAGTTACAAGTTTGTGGGCTTATCACAAGAGTGTATTTTTGGAAACCAGCTCTGTTATTGACCTCTGCACATTCATTATTTCATTCAACTTTCCATCACTTTCAGGTACATCATATCAATGCAGTTTCCATGTGTATGTTATCGTAGTGCAAGTACTAGACCTCTGTTTAAAAACAAAATAGCCATTTGGAACGTTGTTTCATAGGAAATACCATTCATAAGGGGCCTTGGCCTACATACTGTTTGATGTGAACTCAAATAACATAAAATTGTATTCATCATTTAACAGGTATCACTAACAATATTCCTTTGTATGACATTTATCTAGTAGTTCAACCATCTGAACCAAGGTGGTATTTACATGAGATTCTTTGTATAAAGGATTCTGTTGTTCATATTTCGCAGTGCCTGCATTTAAATATTGCATACCCAGGTCTTGTTGGAACTACAATATTCTCTGCAGATATCACCTAGGTGGACATTGCAAGGGAAAAAATATAGTTTGGGTAAAGTCAAAGGATTCAATTCATGACAAAGAATTATAATGTTCAACATGACTAGTATTGGGTTCATGCTCGGGGTGTGCTGTATTGTAATGGAGAATTATGTACACTGTGCAAGGCAGTGAATAACTTTGCAGGTGGGTAGCACTGTAATCAGTGAAGCCAAGAGTCAGTTTGTATTGTTTGTAGTAATTGTTGCAGTTAGTCATATACCATGCATCATTATTAGTTTTCATAGACAGATTAGCTGCATACTGTGCGAAATTGGGTTACTGGATGGGAGGGGGAAAACCTACTTAACCACTTGGATGCTAAGGCTGATGCTGCTCCTCAATGTATTTTCCATTGAAATCAATGGAAACTCCATGACGAGCTGAGCTCGTCATGAGCGTCGAAGGGGTTAATCAGAAACCACAATACTTGTCAGGATGAAGTCGCTAGCAGCAAAAGTAAAATCCCACACCAATTCAGAAAAATAGAGTAAAATTGTATTAAATAATTTAAACCAAAATGGAAAAAATCCAAGCAGGAGAACCAGAAATTCACAATTTCAAAGATTTTAGTGAATATAGCACCAAAAAGTACAAAGCTCCAACTGTGCCTACCTGGTCATGCCTGACTGAGACAAAGTCACAAGTTCAGGCTAACTGTGATGGAGTGTGCGTCGGCTGCAGAAACCAAGTAAGGCCGCTGAACAACAGTACCTTAAATCCTAGTTATGAAGCATTGCAAGATCCTGCATCAACGATGAGACGAGGCGAGGTTCTGGCATTGTGCATCATCGGTTCCAGAAAGCTGCAAATTTGTGATGAGAGGTCCTGCATCAAAGTTGATTCCTGTGCTTGTTGGTCCTGAGGAAGTTGCTAGGCTTGCGATGCAGAGTCCTGCATCATAGTCGAGCATCCTTTTGATGCGGGGTTTTCTATGAGAAGACCTGCGTTAAGCTTGTTTCACACAGCAGAGGTTCTAAGGCCACAGTGGACTGCATTGTCAAGTCCTGCATCTGTAATGTGCCGCTGTGCGGCTCCGATGCGGAGTTTTGGGAAGCAATGGGGCAGGACTCACAGATGACAGAGTCCAAGTACTGTGTTGAAGGTTGTTAGAGCCTTTTCTGTCGCTGAAGCTCCTATCAGAAGGCCAGCCAACTATCCCTTGGAGTCAAATTGGTGTTCCAGGGTTCAAGATGCAGGTCGCGTTCATCTCACTCAGGCAGGAGGGCAGCACAGCAGCACAGCAAAGCAGCAGAATGACAGTCCTTTTTGCAGCAAAGCAGCACAGTAGTCCTTCTGAGTTGTGGCCTGAGGTCCAATATTAATACCTGGTGCCCATTTTGAACTAAGAGAAGGTTCTGGAGGTTTCCACCCCCCTGAGGTGTTAGGAATCCCCTTCATCCCTGCCCTGGCCCCAGCTTGTCTGAGGATACAAAAGACTAGTTGCAAACCCTTTGTGAGTTTGTTCAGACGGGGCCTTTGTGATGTGCAAATGTGGTATGCAACATTCTCTTCCACCTTGTTAAGTCAGAGTGGCCCATCCTGCTAACACCCATCTTCCCTTTGTTTAACAGTCTGGGAGCAATCCATGAAGACCAACTTCCAGCTACAACTAATCATGTGAACTAGAAACAAGTTGCAGAAACCACATGGTTGGGACAGCTTTCTAAATGTGTAATTTTCAGAACTGTGACTTAAAATCCCACTTTACCATTAAAGTGGGCTTTACATTACAATTCTTTAGACACTAAACTAGACTTGTTTTCCTGCATCAAATTGAAAGTTATTACTTATTTAATGCAATAGGGTAAACCAGTGATATCTTGTGGTAGAAATGGGGCTTGCAGTAGTGAAAAATGAATTAAGGATCTTTTCACTACCACAACATGTAAAACTTAAACTTACATGCCCAACCTTTTAAATATACTGCACCCTGCCTGCTGGGCTTTTCAGGGCCTCCTCTACCGGTAACTTTTTGTATTAAAAAAGAAGTTTAGGGCCAGGCAAAAGGCTTATTTTGCCAGGTCGAAATGGCAGGCCAGAATTGCACACACAGGCTGCAATGGAAGCCCTGGTATATATTCTAAGGGGATACTTAAATGAGCGGCACAATAAGTGTTGCAGGTCCACTAGTAGCATTTAATATCACGACCCTGGGTCTATCGTATACCACTGTAGCAAGGGCGCTTATAAGTAGATTAAATATGCCAATGAGGTGTAAGCCAATTCTACTGTGTTTAGGGGAGTGAGCGGAAGCACTTTAGCACAGGCTAGCAGTGGTAAAGTGCACATAATAGTAAGGCAAACCAAAATCAAAATCAGGAACATGCAGGAAGGGTGAAGGAAAAAAGTTTTGGGGTGACCCTGCAGAGTGGGCCAAGTACAACACATACAATTTCTAGTGCAAATTTATCTGTTGATTATTACTGATGCAGGTACTTTAGTCATGTATCGATTTACATTCTTAGATATGTCTGGGTGATTAAAGGGAATAATGGGAAAGTGTATAATTCTTTGTTGTTCTAGTACGTTGTGTTATTGAATGGCACTGGTGTGGTTTCAGAATAATATTACATGTGCTTTGGGCCATGATTATAGATGATTATAGATGGAGGGTCAGTGAGTCTTATAGGAGCAACTCAATAGAACTAGTTGGGAAGCTCAAGGCGCAAAGGAGAAAAGGAAACATGGACTCAAGTGGGTCCAATTGGTAGGGGTAGGAAATAAGCCTGATATGCATATCAAGCCCATTTAGGTGATAGATTAAATGCTTTGTCGTGAAGAGATAGATTGGATGCGGTGTCATGCCTAGGGGTACAAGAATTTTTTTTAATGTTATTTTTATTTTGTACAATACTGGTGGAGGTGCTGAAATTCTGTCAACATTTCATTTGTGCTCCAAGGAGTCAGTGAAAATAGCCAGGCATTCATCCTTGTTTCCACTTACAGCCCGATATTACGCTTGTTGATGATCTATTCTGGGTCCCACTCATTGTAGGTCACAGTCAGAAGTATGCAAGCCTTCTAGTACCTCAATGTTACCTTACACCCCACATACTATTAATAGTGATATCCATACATTGTTAAATAATCTGAGATTCATATAGGGAAAAGACATATTTAAGCATCCTTCTGAACTCCATATGATTTATTAGAGTCGATATCATTGCTGGGAGTAAATTCCATAGATTGGCAGTTTGGATGAGAAGAACTGAAACATACACAATTGATGCTTACGTCCCGATCCTTGGACATTGGAACACTCATCGATAGTAGAATATCTCCTAATATGGGGATGACATAAGGGAGTGATGACGGGTTTATATGGTGTGTTAACTAATTACTTCTATTCACAACCTCTTCTTAGAAGTCTTCATGAGAAATGGCAGGAACATCTGCATTTTTCCATCGAAGAAGATGATTGGCTGAATATCCTGGAAGCAAGGGTTCACCCGGAAGCGCGTTTGAAATTCTGTCTGTTCAAGACCTTACATGACTGATATTGGACACCTTTGAAACTGCAAAGTGCAGGATTATGACCACATTCGAAAGTGCTGGCGGTTTACGGGAGTAAACTGCGATCTTACTCACATTCTATATGACAGTCCTTCTATACAGCGCTTTTGGGCTTATGTAGGAGATACTCTAGCTGATACAATGCGTCTTCAACTCCCCTTAACCCTGACATTACCCGCTCACAACACTGCCTTTTGCACACAGCGCTCCCTACAGCCAAAATTTGCATCCTAAGACAATGAAGATCACCCACACCTCCCTCACAGGAAGACTGGATGGTGGCAATGGTTCAAACGGCATCCAATAAACATGCAATATATGGCCTGCAAGATCAGGAGGAGGTATTTCAACCAACATGGACTCCCTTCCTTCGAGAGCCTTGAATATACAATTTCCTCTGACCTTGTCTCCACCTGCCCTATTTTGCCCCTCCTTTCTCCTTCCCTCTGTTCCACCCCCTCCCTTCTTTTACTTCACTGCACACGCCCCTTACCCCCTCCCTTTTTCCATATTTGTCTGCTTCTATCCTCCTCCTCCTCCTCTCCAATCTCCCTTCAGTCCCGGAGACTGTCGCCTCACTCATCTCTGGCCACCTAGTATTACCAATTGCCATCACCCCTTATATGCCAATACTCCATAGGCCCAACCTCCCCCCCTCTTCTCCAAGACCTTCACTGAATGGATTAACCTATGACCATAGAAGCACCTGCCTACCCCATCTTCCCCTTTCCCCCCTTCTGTTCTACCCTCCCCCGCACACACTTTCCCTCTTTGAAAAATATTACCACTACAGCCTATGGTACGACACCCATTGATGGACTTTTGTTTCCTATCGTTCATTCGATGTATTCAGTTCCCACCAGAATACTCTACTGCGTCTCACAGATTATAATATTGGGGACTACTCCTGTATTACCATCCCTAAGGTTACATTCCATGGATAATATCTACCTCTTTCATGTTGATATATAACCTATTACCCCCCTTTTTGACTTCCGTCCTCCCTCCCCTTCCATTCCTCCCTCTACTTGTTCCTTGTCCCTTGTGTACACTCAATCTCCTCCATTCCTTCCCCTTGTTTTGTACAGTTTTATTTCTCAAATGCACACTCATACCTGTGGAGACAATATTCCTCTGTAAGTCTATTATATAGTGCATTACTTATGTTCATATATTCATTTTTTAATTTTTAATAAATAATTATTAAGTAACAAAAACCTGCACAATTGTAAACGCAGATCCATGCAGAGGATGCGTGAATTTCCTGATCCATCTGACCCAGAAATATCCTAGATTGATTTGATGATAAAAGTAGAGTAAGCCCATTTATTAATATCCATTCCCAAATTGTTTAACAAGCTGAGGAGTGCTTAAATTATAAAAGCCCCTTAGCACTCAATGCGAAGGTGCAAGGGCAAGCAGGGCTATAAACATAAATGGTGCGAGCCCAACAATCAGTACCCTTGTCCTTGCATGGGGAGGGGCTGGGGAAATGACCCCATACTTCCAAGCCTGATGTTATGTAATGTAAGCGAGTTTGACGGAGCAGAGCAGAGAGCAGAGCACGGAGCAGAGCGGAGCACGGAGGAGGAGAACGCGGCGTGCAGTATTGCGGCAAACCCACTCACCCGACCGCATCCTGTCAGTGCTCATCACTCGGTAGACACGAGCTGGAAGCGGCGGTTTGCAAGGGGCTGCAGTGGGGAACCGTGAGAGCCTTCGTATCCCGTATCTCGTTTTAGCACCGGCAGAGCTCCAGTACATCCGGAGCAGATTCAGCGTGAGTCTGTGAGCCCGCTTCTGCTTCTGCAGGAGCGCCGAGAGAGCCGAGGTGTGGAGCGGAGCAGAGGAGTGGAGTGAGAGAGCGACATACTTCCCACCTTCGGCTTCCTTCCAGCCGCAGCCGTCAAAGCAGGCGAGGGGAAGGCTCGGTGGCAGCGAGGCTCAGGACTCGATTTCCCAGCGAGTGAAGGGTCTGCACGGCAGGATTTGTCAGGCGGGAACCTACCCCTTAGGGCCCCCACGGAACCCACGAAGGGCTGAGAAAGCAGGCGGGCGGCCGCACCAGCTGCATCGCTGTGGAGCCATCGGAGCGGAGCGGAACGGGGCGGAGCCAGAGATGAGCCACAGTGGTGAAGGCTTCAGGTTCACCCGTGAACTACAGGAGCAGTGCTGCCCCCAGGACCCGGCAGGAACCACAGGGCACTGTTGAGTCGAGTGCCTTTCAGTACGGTGAGCTGCCTGGCTCTGTTACAGGAGTAGGGGACAATTTGCTCGGCCCACGTGTGGGCCTATCATCGGCGCTTTACAGTAGAAGGAGCAGAAGGAGCCAAAAAATAGCGCCGTGCACCAGTAGACTGGGAGTTATAGAGGTAAGAGGCTTGTGCCCTCGCGCGCTGGTGGCGAGGAGGCGGGCGCAGAATATTCTTTAACAAACTGTGACCTAGTGACCAAGTTGGGACAGCAGGGTGGGAGCAGGAGTGAGCCCGGTAGGAGAAAAAGCAGGCCCCATTAGGGTAGTGGTATACATACAACAGAAGTAGGTCTGAGGAACTCAGAACTATGAGATCGGGGAAAATTAGACAAACGACGACAACTAAAAGATAAAAAAAGTCAAAACAAAGAAATCCTTTGAAGCAGCCCCGAACATAAGCCTGAAGGGAGTAGATTCAAAAGTAAGTGCGAGACTAGTGTCAGTATCCACTCCAGATATAACAGTAGTGAGTCCAGACAGGAAACACGGGATTCAAAGATTATTTTTCTTAAATGACCCAATGGCAGCAATATATGCTTCTACAGCAGAGGCCACCAAACTCCCAAGCCCCATTCTCCCAGACAGACAAAATGCTCCAGCAATCCTTGAAGACGGAAAGCAAACTTTTATGAAATCAATGTCGGATCAGCCAGTGAGTAACCTTGTTACGGTAACAGCACAGGTCCATCAGAGTAAATGTATCATAACTACAAGGGAAATGAACAAAAGTGATCAACACAAGGGAACTAAGGGAACTAATGTGGAACATATGGAGGCACAACTTAAACAGAAAAAACAGCCCAGAAGCTCAAACCCTGGAGGAAACTTAAATGAAATGGAATGTAGGGAAGACTCCAAGAAAGGTCCTTTAAAATTAAGCGATTTACAAAAGCAGAGAGTAGCAGGGGCAGACCCTTGGCTACACTATTTCTCTATATCCAATGACGCAAATCTACTTGAAATTATGGAAATTATCATACAAAAAAAAGAAACTGAAAGGAACTGCACGCTACCAGACGACCATTCAGGAACACAACCGAGCAGGCTGGGAATGCCGGCATCAACCCCACGAACCCAGCACTGATCCACATCGGATAACATTAGATAGCATTACCCCAGTGCCGAAAGCAATCTAACTGAATTCGTCAGCACCAATAACAATATCATCAGTCAGCATCATAGATCATGTACCAGGGGAATCAGGGAATTGTAGTAAACCACCTCCCAGCATGCAGTGGAGCCAGTCTTTGCTAGGCTCATTAGATCAAGCAATAAAGGCATTGAACTTTCAATCTGACAAAATGGATGTACAAATAGACCTTATAAACCTCATTGCCACACACATTTCCAGCATTAATTCCAAAATGGATTTGATTACGGCCATATTAAAACAAAGGGGAATCTCGGACCAACAAAGACATAAAGATAAACAACACCCCAACTGCGGATGCGGGAAAATAATAGAGAAACTGGCAAGTCTCCACAATATTTTGACGGACATTTTAGGTGCGGTAAAATCAACAAAATTAACAAGTAACAAAAAACAGAACACGGAAATCATAGATGGGACAGACATGAAGGTATCTATAACACGTAATAACGTAAACATAAGCCTAGACAGTGAAGGCAAAGGAGATCACGAGCAAGCGGAACTCGATGACCAAGTAGACAATTCAGTAATACCAATGGAAACAACACAGAATGCCTTTGAGATTTCACCCTCCATAAAACCCACAAAAAGGCAGAGAAAACGTGTAAGGAAGGCCAAGTTGAAGCATAAAAAGCAACAAACCCCAATTTCAAGAAAGACATTTCCAATTTTTGCAATCAAAACATCTCGAACGAGAAAAAATTATTAGTTGGAATCATCACCGGGCGGGCTGGGTACAATTAACTCAGCTCAAGTGAAGCCCTCTGAAGAACTTAAGAGTAAAGAGGAAAGTTCTCGCATCACCGTTTATTCCAGCTCTAACTTGCATGTAAATAAAAAAAAGTCGAAGCATTGCCCTGTTGTAGAAGTAGAAAGCCCGGACATCAAGGAAATAGACCAGAACAATGCTCCCTGTAGCAAAAAACATCGAAACACAGATAGAGGAGACAAAGTTACACCTCGGGAAGAGGAAAGTACCACCAGGAACAATCAAGGAAATAGGGCCGATCCAACAAGCAAGAGGTGGACACAGGAAATAAAAAATAGCCCCCACTCTAAGCATAACCTGATAAAGGTCATCCCAAGAAGAATGGAACGAAAATGTATGCTCCCCACCACGGAACTGGAACTCGACCCAACAGGGAAAAGGACATTAGATAACTCAGATACGATTACCAAGAGGGCTCATGAAAATTACTCGAGCCATGTCCCCAACAAAGCACATAATTCACTGACAATTAATCACTTGTTATCTCCGAAAGAAGAAATCGCACAAGTTACCAAGTATTCTCAAACGGAATCAGAGGCATTTGAACTAAACTTGACATTTGTGCCGGAATATGCAACCAAGGGAAGGCAAGACATTTTGAACCGAGGTAACCTGCTAAAGCTGTTTAAAGCAGTCCCAGAATTAAACGGAATTACCTCGCAAGATTTAACAGCTCTCGAATTTCAACAAAAAGGGTCAAACCCTGATATAGAACACTCAGTGACAACATGGTCTTCAAAGGAAATAGTAGAAAAGATATTCGCAGTAAAAACAAGATTCGGAGCCTGGAGAATCACGCTGATGCTGCATAAATGTCCAAGATACCCTTACTCCCTCCTAGACAGTTCAAAACACACAAAAAAGGAGGACTCACTCGGGAAACACCAGAAAACATGTATACGAGGAGCACGATCTACTACACCAGTCATAACATTGACAGAGAAGGGCCCCACAACATCAGCAATCGTGCCCGAGGAGGGAAGCAGAAAATTGGACAGGTTGGACTGGTCATGGCTGCCAATGGTACTAAGTAATAAACATACCTAACCAAGAGGCAACACTAAACGTAAGAGAAGAGAAGCTGGTTGTTATCACGGAGGGAACAAAGCATGACAAACTTTTGATCTGTTCCTGGAACGTTCACGGGTTCAAAGATATGGATCAGGACCACGAAACACTAGTTTCTTATCAACAATTAGATATAACCATGCTTCAGGAAACCTGGAACTTGACTCCAGTTGCAATTCCTGGATTCAAGGAACACCATATCATCGCTGAAAGATTTTCAAACTTTGGGCACCCGCGAGGAGGCCTGTCATTATACACCTCACAAAAGTATAATTGGTTAACCAAAGAACTGGACTTGGGGGCCGACTGGGTACAGGTGATTAAAATCTCTGGAATATCTACTTCAAATAACCCAAAGTGGGAACTCCTACTAATGAACGTTTACGTACAGCCTGAGAGAAAGACTCAGCAAGACAGATACTCCATTTTAATGGCCCTGATCAAAACTTTGCAAAGATCTTATGCGCACTGCCCCATGTTAATCTCTGGAGACTTTAACAGCAACCTCATAATCAAAGACCAAATAAAAGGAAAGAGGTTAGGGAACCAGGGAGGCCGAACATAAACGAAAAAGGTAAAAGATCTGGGACTGTCCATCTTGACTGGAAAAGCAAAGGGGGATACACCAGCGGCAATAACGTATTTGAGTGGTAACGTTCGATCAAAAATAGACTTTACCATCGTCAGTAACAAGTTACTCACTTGCATTGATTCTTTTTGCATTACTCACCGCACATTTTCCTCAAATAACAATAATGTCTAATTCCATCACATGGGCCCAAAAAATTAACTCCCTTATACAACCCTCCGAAAGGTTTAACTTGCGGAAGTTGAAATGGCGAGGGGGAAACCTGAAAATTATACAGGAGACGGTAAGGGAGCTTGTGAGTGAACTGGGGTCACAATCAGACGAAGAACGTGTAAAAAACTGGGAACATTTGGCCCACGCAATTACCAGAAAATTTCCAGCACCATCTGGCAGTCAAAGAAGATCTCACTCGAGGAGGGATCCCTGGTTCCGTAACAACCTGAGAGATCAAAAGAGTAGGTTCTCAAGAGAGGTACGAATTCAAACCCAAGTGACAAGACTAGGCATTAAACCAATAAAAGTAAATTGAAAGAACTAAGGAGCCATTACAAGAAAAAATTGAGGCACGCTAAAATGGTTCACAAGGAATCGATTTGGACAAACTTACTGAATGCAAGTACATTTCCAAGTAGCAGGGACTTTTGGGGCATTATAAATAACCTGAATAAGGGAGCAAGACTCCGACAAGAACCCGGAATTGGAGCCGAAGCGTGGATTGAGCATGTGGGGGTTATGTATACCAGTATGGCAATATGGCCCATTGAAGGGTTGCAAGGGTCAACTTTGGTAATGGAAGAAAGGAAAGGAAAATCTAAGCGGGAAAACCTGGTTCTGCAAAACCCATTACAGGCAGTAGATGGCAGTGACCAAAACACCCTGACGACCACAAAACAATTACGCGATATTATACTAAGGCTCAAAACCGAAGGAGCGGCAGGTCCAAATGGTCCCCCCAATGCATTCTTTAAGGACGACCCAGATTATTGGTCGACGTACCTAACTCCACTCTTCAACCCCATCTTTACACACAGCGAAGTCCCCGACTCATGGAAAGGGACCATAATCCATCCTATATTTAAACAAGGTGACTGTCGAAATCCAGGTAATTCCAGGCTCATATCCCTAACTGATGTTGAGGCCAAGCTCTACGCCTCCTGCCTCCTCGCCCAGCTGCTTGAGTGGACGGACGACAACAATATAATTCCATACTTTCAAACAGGTTTTAGTCAAGGGATGGGCACTATAACAAACCTGGCAATCCTTGCAATTCTAACTGAAAAGGCACAAAAAATTAGAACGCGATTGTACGCATGTTTTATTGACATAAAATCTGCCTTCGATCGAGTAAACAGAGGGAGACTCTGGAAAAAGCTAAAGGCATGGGGTCTACCGAATCAGTTATTAAATGCGATTATTGCCCTACACAGCGACACCTGCGAGAGTAAAATTGGGCGAAGGACACAGTACGACAGCGAGCATCGACACGCAGCAAAGATTAAAACAAGGCTGCGTGTTAGCACCAATCCTATTTAATTTGTTCCTCTCAGACCTTAGTAAATACATGGAAGTAGCTGACTGCCACCCGCCGATAATGGCCAATAAGCAGATTCCCATTTTACAGTATGCGGATGATATTGTTTTGTTAAGCAAAACTCCCATCGTCCTTCAAAGAACTATAAACAACTTAGTATCCTACCTGGACCAAGAAAATCTGGAACTTAACAAAGGAAAAACAAAGGTTGTCCGTTTGGTGGATTCACACAAAATTAAGTTCAAATGGACAGTAAAAGGGACGAAGGTTGAAGAGCAAGGTTCATATAAATACCTCGGTATCACAATAGGGCAGGGTACAACCTACAAGGAGCATAAACTTGTTACTAAAGCAAAAGCGCAGTCACTAATTTTTGCTTACCAACAACTAAAAACTAAATTGGACTGCCCAAATAATAACCACCTTCTAAAAGTAATGTCAGCACAAAGTATGCCTACTTTTTCATATGGCTTAGTCACTTGGTGTGGTAAAGAGGTGGAGCTACTCAATGACCTCCAGACAAGGATCTATAAAGCCGTTTTTAATTTGCCAAAGTCAGCCTCTCCATCTCAAGTCCGGCTAGAATTCGGCCTTCTAAATCAAAAATTTCGGAGCATGAGCGGGTTCTTAAAGCACTGCCACAAATTCGGATCTGCAGAACCAGATTCAATGGACAGACTATGTTGGGAAGAAATTAAGCCCCAGACGGGTCAAGAACCATCAAACTTATGGGGAAGTTACCTAAGAACCTGCCTGGCTGTCCTTGAAATACAAGCAGATTGGGAAAAAGCCAAGAAAAAACAACTTTTAGTAAAGTGATTAACGACGCAGCAAAAAAGAAATCCTTTCTGGGGGACAAAATTACAACATCTAAACGTAGGCACGGGTGGACAATTATTTCTTCCTACAAAGTATTGAAACCTCAAGCTTACCTAACATCCCACTTTAGCTGGCACTTAAAGAAGTCTTATATAAACTACAGGATGGGTTTGTACGCTTCGAAAGATTTACGGCCGTCTTGGAAACAACCCAAACAAATACCTCAGTGTCGCCTGCGCGGCTACCAAAATGAATCCCTAATTCTCCTTTTTTGCGTTTGTCCAGCAGTTACGGCGTGGAGGAGATACTACCTAAGACCTATCTTTATTGAACTCAAAATTCGCACGTGCAGGCAAGCCGTTATACGCTGGATGAACGGCTCTTCTATTATCCTGGCCTGCCGAGGAGTGAATCACCTGGCAGAAGTTAAAAAACTATTACTCAAAGCTGATCAGGAGGGGATCAGAGAGGTCTGAGCAACTGGACATAGTCTTATTTGGAATAAATTGTGCAATAAAAGGACTAAAAATTAGACCTCCTCAGAAAAGCAGGACTAAACTTTAACTGTAAATTAGACCTACTCAGAAATGCTGGACTCAATTTTATCTACTGTACTTTTTTTTTTCTTTTAATATTTTACGTGTTGGTAGAATCCTCACACTGTAATTAATAGGATATAGTATTAATGTAGTATGGTTTTAACTGTGGATGAAATGATATTCAACTGTTTTAGATATTTGTAATGATTTTAATTAATCATACAATAAACTTGAAACTGTAAGCAAGTTTTATAGAGCGCAGCAGCTACTCAAATCAGGATTCCCGCCACTGACAGGAGGAGAGGTAACAGAATGACTAAGAATGAACTGAAACTTTGCCCAAAAAGGTGAATTTTTAGTTGTTTCCTGAAACTTAGCAGATTATTGTTAGACCTGAGCTTTCCCAGACGCAGTGGTGTAATGAAACTTGAGGGGCTCCCCTTGCAAAGTACATGGAGATCCCCCTCCTAGACTCAACTAGGAGCTCTCAGTCCAGGGTGCTGTGCTGAGGGGGGCTCCCTGGAGCTCCACCCCCCCCGCAACACAGGGGCTGCGGGGGCCTATTTTACACCACGGCACAGAAGAGAATTCCATAATTCCGCAATAAGGTAGCTAAATGAGTGACCTCCTCTCGTTCTCGTGATTTTGGGCACAGTGAGAAGTGAGAAATCATTCGCTCTCAGTGCTCTTGAGGCTCTATGAGGTGTGATGAGATGTAGCAATGCAAAAGGTCTTGCTGAATATTTGAACTTGTGGTCAATACATAGGGCCTAAAATTGTATACTTTTTTTAATGGGTAGCAAATGCAAATGCAATTGCAGAGGAGCTGGGCGTGCTGAATTCATCTTGGGCAAACCCAAAATATCTTGTGTTGCGTATGACCTGCAATTTCTTTGTAACATATGCTGAACTGCCCAAGTATAAGGAATTGCTGTAGTTGAGGTGTGAAAGGATCAAACCATGAACCCCCATCCTACCACACTCCTTCAGAGCTACCTAAGTGCCTTCCTAAGGGATCTTAGCAGGCCAAAGTAGGTGCCTGCCATATTTTTGGCCCGGGAGATCATAGTCAGATCTTTGTCCAGGGTAATCCCCAGGTTCTTCACCTCATATTTAAGAGTAGGGGATTCTCCCAAAAAGGAGGGCCATGTAAGTTGTTCCCAGAACGGCGGGTTGTTGCCCAACACCATCACCTCTGATTTGTCTCCTTTCAACTTGAGACAGCTTGCAGCCTTCCAACTGGCCACCTGTTCTAAACTTATATTTGGTTTCTTGTAAGTGGATTTGGTGTCTGGTGACATGGAGATGACGATGTATGTGTCATCATCGTAGGCTACTGTAGTAAAACCATGGGCACAGATATTCTCTGAAAAAGGTTTGACATAAATGTTAAAGAGCATGACACTCAATGCCGAGCCCTGCAGGACTCCAGATTCCCACGTATAGGTTTTTGATTGAAAGGGACCTTCACTGATTTGGAAGCTTCTATTGGATAAGGACACGGTTAACCATGTTAGAGCTTTACCTGTGATTCCTGTTGCCTTCATTCTGTCTCTCAGAATTGAGTGAGAGATATTGTGGAATGCTGTGCTGAAATCAAGAAATATGAGCGTAGCCGACTCTCCTTGGTCTAGAGTCATTATCTGGTAGCCAGCAATAGGGCTGTCTCCATGCTACAGTCAGATGCCAGTTTGCATGTGATGCAGCTAATTGTTGATATCCAGGATGTAAGGGAGAGAACCATTGAGCAAGTTCTCAAGGATGTTGCTTATCCCAGGCAGCATTGAAACAAGCCTGTAATTCTCTGGTCTCTCAGGGTCCAATGAAGCCTTTTTAACAAGGGCCTAATAATGGCATGCTGACATGAATCTGGGACACAATCGTCCTCCAAAGAGGTGGTGTGTGAGAAGTTGACCTGGTTAATGCTGTCCACTATTTAAAGTGGGCACCTTGCACCAGTCCAAACAACCCTTATTGATGATTAGGTCAAAGACAACCTTTAAAGAAAGCTATCCTAGTGGTAGCTGTGGAGCGCAGCCTTCAGGCTAAGTCTCAAAGGAATGTAAAGCAGCTTGTTTAACCAGTGGTGGATGGAGTAGATTCCTTGGCCTTGTGACACCAAGGTTTCTTCTTGCCTTTATTCTTGTTAGATTGTGACTCTTCACTAGATGAAGGCTTGTGTGGCCCTTGTGAATACTTCTGGTCTTTACCTTTTAGATTAGAACCTCCTGAATAACTAAATGAAAGGAGAACCACACAAGATTTTGAAATATAGGTATGTATTACTAACCACTCTCTACTAACTGCTTTATGAGATAAGAGCACAAATCACACAATAATAAATCATTAGAACAACAGTAAATAGCACAATACACAGTGGGCTCCAGGGGAGACCCACCATATACTAATAAAGTGGTATAACAACCACGACTTAACTAGACACAGTGCCTAGAGCACATAGAATCGCTGGGACCCCAAGGAACCACCCAAAGTAGTGACACAGGGGACCCACTGAGGCCAGATGCAGTGTGAGAACACAGATGCAAGCTCCGTACAACTCTATGGGAAAGTCCCAGTTGGAAAATCAAAGATTAAGGACACTTCAGAGAGGAGTTCAAGCAAACCCTTTGGAACATAGAAGATTCTAAGGCCATCACCCTTGTGAGTACCGGAGTACACGTGTTACCTATCTCAGGGAAGCTGGGTGCATAGGTGTCAAGTGATGTCGGAAACCTTTGTTTTCAATGGCATGACTCAAAGAAGTGCTGCTGCCGTGAAGATGTAAAGTGTCTGGTTGATTCCAAGCCTGGATCCAAGGTGAGAAGAACCTGAAAGCAGAGGGGACAGAGTCAGGGTCACTTCACAGTGACCAGGGGCAGGATAGACGAATGCCCACCAATGTTGGGTGCTTCAGGTGTGAAGATGTGATGCTTGACTGTGTATCCACCGGAACCAGGAGATGTCGAGAACAACCAAAGTCCAGAGGTGAGCTGTCCCACGAAGTATGTCGAGTGCTGGGGGGGTCAGTGTCCGGATTGAACACCAATTACTGATTACAAATGGACCTCTCCTGGGCAAACAGATAGAAAGATTAGTGTTAGCCCAGATGTCACAATTCATTCAAGATGATGCCATACTTTAAGACTTTCAAATTGGATTCCATCCAGGAAGATGCACAGAATCAGCCCTCCTTGCCATCTGGGATGACCTGAAGAACACAGTTGATGGCAACTGGGTTGCTGCACTACTTTTCTTGGGCCTCTCGGTTGCATTTGAAACGATTGACCATGACACTCTGATACAAAGACTCAACAAAGCCGGCATAGAGGGGACCGCTCTAGACTGGATCCCATGCCACCTTCGTGACAGAGCTAATGTCATCCATATCCCCCTTTCTCATCCAAACCGTACTTCACAAAAGCAGGGAACCTCTCAAGGTTCTATCATCTCGCCCATGCTTTTCAACATCTACATAAAGTTATTACTGGCACTGATCATTCAATTTCACCTCAAGTTTTATAACTATGCAGATGACACACAAATACTCCTTCAGCTGGAATGCACCAAACACATTGGAAACTTACCAATTTTCAGTTGTCACAGAACAGTGATCAGTAGATGACATGGAGCCATCTGAAATTGAATGCTTGTAAAATGAAAGTACTCATGTGTGGCGATTGAAAACATTATGACTCGCCCACCAGATGGCCTGTTGACTTTGGAACACCGCCTAAAGTTGAGAAGGAAGTAAGAAACCTCGGAATGACCATGGACTCCCAGCTATTGATGAATGACCAAGTGAACAAACTAGCAAGATCAAGCTACAATAAAAACTCTGTGACAAATCTTCACTAATTTGGCATTTTCATGCAAGGACCAGGCTACCCTAATCCTTGTTCTATCCAAACTCAATTACTCCAATAGCCTCTACCACGGATCACCTTTAACGTCCATGAAAAGACTACAACAAATTCAGAACTCGGCTGCCAGACTACCTTTACATAAAAAAAACGCAAGATCACATCTCCCCTGCCTTGAAAGCCCTGCATTGGTTACTGGTTGCCAGAAGATCCATGTTCAAGCTGCTTTGTATCACCTGCAAAACGATACATGGAACGGATCCGCTCTTCATCAGGAATAGAATTACCAAAAACGTTCAACAAAGGAGCCTCCGCTCTAGAGTGGCACCTTGCCTCAAAATCTCATCATACAAGTACAACACCATGGGTGGCACATCCTTCTCTGTTCAAGCAGGCAAACTATGGAACTCTTTACCCCCTAACATAAGATCCACGGATAACCACCTTATCTTCCTTCATAAAAATGCTCAAGAATTGGCTCTTCCCAACATAGCCACCATACGCAAACAGAATATACAGCATATTCCTCTGTATATAAGCATTTATTTGTACTATAGATATGAACCTATATATGTGTATTGCTTTGTATAAATGTGTAGAATTATTATGTGTTAAAAATATAGGTATTCATTAGTTCTGCTTAACAAATGTACATATTACTGTGAGTTACATTATTCTATGTTTTGACATGTATATAAGTGACTGCATAAATATGTACATCTTTTCTCATAACTATCTACAATTGCTTCACTATTGAATTACAAAAAATATAAATAAATAAAAAATGAATTTAAAGTACAACACTTGAAAGTCAGAGTTTATTTCATGCATCTTTAATCTACATATACTACCTTCCTTCATGTATCTATATACACTTCCATGTACTTATGGATCTATACATCTACTACTTTTTTTCTAATTCAGCAAATCGAATGCACTACCCTATTACTCACTCTAAACCACTCTCCATATATCCTCTACCTCAAGTCTCTGACTCATCTCAAACCTTTTTCTACTACTCTTTCCAATACACTATCCCATTTCTCACCCTCTCCCTCTCTCAATATATCCTCTACTTTCACTCTTTCATTCATCCCAAACCCCATACAACAACTAAGACCCCCAAAATAATCCTTTGCCAACTCTTCCCTACTCTACCCCTCCTTGCATCATCTCATACCTCTTTTACTATTCTGATCCCACCAAATAAGCCTTTCTAAACCCTTCCCTCTGACTCGTCTCCCTCCACCTCCCTTTTACTCATCCCAAGCCTCCTCTTACTGCTTGGAGCTCCAAAACACCCCTCCACTATTCTTTTCAATCCAAAACATAGACTAACATGCCCACCATTCAAATTAATTTCATATTTCACTGTCCTAATTTACCACTTATACTTTCTGAGTTTCAGAGTAGCATGCTACTTGTTGAAAAAGTACTTCAACACCTCATCAGGGGTAGCAAGCGCTATATGAATGCAAACTGTTTTCCCTCTTCTCTCCCTCCACTATCCTTTTCAATCCAAATAACTGACTAACATATTTACCACTAAAATTACTTTAGTTTTTCACTATACTAATTCATCACTATTCCTTTATGGGTTCTACTCAATGAAAAAGTGCTTTGATGTCTTGTCAGGGGTAGTAAGCGCTGTATAAATGCAATTACAATACAATATAATACAATACCTTACTATAACTATGGCCAAAATTACCAGCACAATCACCAACACTGATTACCACCAAACTACCACCTTCTTCACCACCATCTCAACTACCACCACCACCATTAATACCACCTTTACTGCCATCACCCCACCCTACCCAACATCAGTTTCACGATTATAACCAGTACCATTTTTACTACCATTGTTACAGCTATTGTCACTATTATTCCAAACATCACTGTTGCCACTGTCATTCTCACACACACATTCCCACCATTACTGTCATCATAATTAGAACCACCACTCCTATTAGGATGAACATTTCCACCATCATTTACAACACCTACCCCCACTAATACCTTCACTACTACCAACTTAATAAACCCACACATTTAATATCATACAGTCACCACCACATCATAAACAATCACTACCATCCTATGCCAACACAATGACATACATTTACATATACAATATCATATGGTAAATGCTAACCCACCAGAGTCATATGTCAAAACACCACCATCCTACCTCCACACGAAAAAGCATACACTAATGCAACCACCATCAAATGCCATCACAAACAACAACATACCCAGTGGAGTGGAGAGGTGTGGTGCAGCGGCCAGGGCAGCTTACTTCAGAGCACAGCATTCATGGTACAATCCCCGGCTCTGGGGCAGCTCAGCTCAGCACCATGTGACTCTGGGCAATAGCTCACTTAATTTCCACAGATGGCCCCCAGCGCCTTGAGACCCGTAAGGGTGAGAGTTTGCGCTTCACAAATACGGATTTACATTTTTTTTTACCCAATATCATACACCAACACAGGCATATCATACTTAGACACTACCAACATCATATGGTAATGCAGTTACAGTCACATAGAAACAGACCCAAAATCCTAAATCTACATAAATAACATGACACATTAACACAAACAGCATCATAAGCCCAGGCAAAAAAAATCAAACGCCAATAAACCGACAATAATGCATATACACAACCCCATCATACTTCAACATAAAACTACATCATGTGATGAGATATCCAACATCATACGCCAAAACAATTACCAATATGTGATGACCCAACCATCATTATTAAATGCTTACCCATTCACCTACATCTACGCAATAAACATCATAGGCCAAGACACCCACCATCACTTATCCACAGTTCCAATTTTATATACCAATACACTCATCGAATGCCTACATAACCAAAATCATACACTAATTATCGGTGGGGATAACTCGTATAATTCTGTGTAGCATAGTCACATGACATTACCTAAGAACACCACAACATTACCAGGAAGAATAATTCTATGTATAGCACTATTTCTTAGTGCAAAATACCCTTCTGTACTCAAAAATGCTAAATTTAACAGAACGTGAATAGCTTCCGCTCACTAAAACTACTTTTGGGGTGGGATTTTTCCCCAACTTACTGCTGGCATTTAGCACCATTTTATTAGATTATCTTGCACAGAAATGTTCATGCATTTTGCCCTACGAAATGGCCCTAATAGCAGCAGAACCTCTATAGTGAGTGAGCGCTCGCCCTCGCTAAATTTGCTCTTGCCGTGTGATTTTTTCACCCTAAATTTCCTTTAACTAATCAAGCAGGGGTAGTCACAAAATTATCGTAAATTTTGCATGAAAGAGTAATGCAGAATGATCCAAATTACCCTGATTACTACAGCATAATTGAAATTCTGCCCAGACCTGTCATTAATACCCCCAGTAACATATGCCAATGCACTCATGATTATAATTTGAAATAACAACATACAAGCAACAACAACCAAACAACAATGGCCAAACAACAACCATCAAAGAAACATTCAACCAAGTAATATCATGATCTTGCAAATGCAATATGACATGCCCACACATTCATGATCATAAGCCCCATGTCTACACAACCAAAATACCATGCCAACACGCACATCAACAAAGGCCAAAATACCCACCATCATATGTTCACACAATCAACCTCATATAATAATACACAAATGAAATACAAACCCCAAAAGAGATGAGATTTCCTGAAAAATATAAAGTTGAAAGAGCGCTAAGGCTGAATATTTTGTTCACAGGTTCAGGTGCTGTTTTTACCTCATGTCCAGTACGGCCGTACAAAAAACAGCCTTAACTCCGACCAACAACATACAATCCTCACAATGTTGAAAACCTATTCAAGCACAATTTAACGCACCACATAATTAAGAAAGGACATTAATTACATCATAAGGTAATACACTCATAATTATACATCCAAACAGCCAACATCTTCTAAGAAACCCATCATATTATAGGAGCATATCTGGCTTTCCTAAATCCGTTCACTCAACATCATAAGGCTAATCACCAATCATCTTAGGGATGCTCACCCTCCTTCATATACAATAGCACTGCCACTATCACATATCCACACAACCACCAGTACACACCAACACGCCCTCCAATGAGACAAACACACAGCCACATTCTTACGCCAACTCCCACCAGAATATGTTTTTATAACTACTATCATACACCCACATTGCCACTGTCATATACTGACACACCTACCATTATACATGAAACCACCCACTGACATCTATGGACACATTCACATCATACACACAGAAATACAACATCATATGCCATCAGACTGACTAATATGCATCATCGTACACCCAAAGAGCCACAAATCTAAACGATCTACATTGGCACTCAAAGAAGATTGTGGTTACAGCACAGCACATTTTACAGACTTATAACAATAATCAATGATTCACCCACATCTCATTTTACATGTCTCAGGTAATAAGAGCGGTCGCACAACCACATCATAGACACACAACGTTTTCAAGTCAACTTGAAAGGAATTCTATACGTGCATCATGGAAAGGAAGGACATATTTTCTGCCCTTCATCTTGTTTCATTATTCAGTTCATTGGGTATTCTTTTATGCGCATATCTAGGGCAAATAAAGAAATCATTAAAGAAAAGATTCATGTATTGTAAGTAGTAAATACTAACCATAGCCTATAGATGAAAATATTCTTCTTCTTAATAATAAATCACACCTAATTGCACAATGAAAACACACGTACACATCATATTCCATAATCAGTATGCAATGAAGCAACAGTGGCAGGGGTGTAACTTAGGTCTATGCAGCCCTTGTGTCTCGGGGTAGGGGCCCCCTAACGTTTAAGGCATGGCCCTATTAAGCTCAATGAGCTACACAAGACTCAGGGGTCCCTCTTTACATTCTGCACGGGAACCTCATCATTTTGCTTCATGCCACTGCCAACTGGACAACTATATTGGAAAATAAGGTAAAACAAAAAAAGGTGATAATAGAAAAGAAGATAACGTTCTTAAAGTCATAAAGAAAAGGTGCTCTGTATCTACAAAATATCAAGCCATGAATGAATATGACAAAGATGCACATCAAACATTTCATGGCAACATTTTTACTATGAAAAGCAGCACAACTTATTGGCCAATTTATTGCACAAGTGGTATCTAAAATCATTAGAGGTATGGTTTAGAAAATTCACAAATTTCAATAAATAAGAAAAGCCAATGTCTAATCCCCAGGTATAAGAATTATTTGCAATAAAACATTATATAAGATTAATTATCTAAATTTAAAAATACTGGTACCAAACCCTCTACTAAACACATATGGCCTCGATTACACGGACCCCCAGACTCATGGGGGTGCGGCGGTGGCGGTCTCCCAACAACCCTATTACAAATACGGTAGTCGGACCCCAATAAACCCGCCACAGCTGCCAGGGAACTGTTGTTCTCTGGTGGTGTTGAGGTGGTCAGAAGGCTGTAAATGCTTGGCGGGACCACCATAATACAAGTTTCTGCTCCGCAGTCTGTGTCTTGGGGGTTCCTCTTCCATGAACACCGTGGCCGAGAGGAAACATGCCTCCTCTGCATGGGGATGTAGACAGGAGGGGAAATCATATGCCCCCGGTTGCATGCACCTCAGTTCCTGCATGGCACAGACCTTTCAGTCCATGTTCTGCAGGAACTATTTTTAGTGTTCCCATTGCGGCACTTCCGTGGGAATGTCAAAAACCAGCCCGTCAGACAGGAGGAAACTCCTAATCTAGCGGGCAGTGTGCCCATGGCTTTGGTGGTGCCGCGGCCGGGCGGAACGGGCACCGCACCCCCAAAGTCATAATTGGGCCCATAATGACATGTCAATAATTTCATTGAAGGCATGATGGATCTAATCAACATTATATTTCCAGGGGGGCGTGGCTTGAACGCCGCACAAGATGGCGGCTTAGCACCGGAGCTCCGCAAGTCGATCACCGGAGCCGGCGACTTTCTCCGCACTCACCAGACCTTAGTGAGCGCTGATGTTATATTTGGACGTCGGAACGTGAACTGAGCAGGAAGACCTGAGCTGCTCTCCTCTACTCCGACGGAATGCGCTTCTCTCGTAAGTGACGCGCTTCGCCTCCCGGCGGCCGCCATTTTCTTTCACTTGCCGCGCAACTCCTTCACCAGCGAGCGCCGCTTTTATACCTCAGCATCCATAGTGCGGTTGCTCTCTACACCGGCCTCATGCCTTAAAAGACCCCTTTCCTGCTTCAAATCTCACAGTTTGTGACTCCAACTATTGGTTCTTGGAAGAAATACTGTCGTTTTTACTCACCATATCTTGTAGGTGTTTCCTCATGTCTGACGCTTATCTCATCATCATTTGGTGTCGCGCTACTCTGCATAAAGCCTATTGAACATTTCCAGTGCTTTCAGCATCTCCATTAGGAATTCTCTGACATGAGGTGATAGTTTATATCCACGATATTCTTTTGGCTATATCTGAGGAAAGGTTATATGCTTTAATTGACTGTCATTTGATTGCATTTCGTCATTCCTCGTGCAGCAAATGTACGTTTTTTTTTGTTTTTTTTTACTATAAGGAACGCCTTTTGCTTCCTATTTACAACATTTTTCTCATCCAAATTTTGTGGTGGCATTGTACTTCCTTCCCCTACCTTTTATGGAGAGGCTTCGTACCCTCAAGCTCACAGCATCAAAAACCAAACCACAACTTTCCTCAGACTCTGATTCCACGACACCTACTATGGATGATACTGCTTCCCTCAAACCTAACGCTACCCACGGCGCAATTCCTAAAAATACTTCAACCAGTAAGCTTTTACAACCTGGTTCAACAAAACGTTTGAAAAAAGACCCTCCATCTCCAGGCTCTTCATCACAATCTGCTGCAATGGATCTTATTCTGGAGGAACTTCGGGCACTCAAACCCTTCATGGCCGAAACCACTAAAACCTTACAATTTCTCCATGACAAGTGGTCTACGTTAGAATCAAGGGTTCTTTTGGTGGAACAATCTACAGAGACTCTTCATACCTCATGTGCAAAAATCTCGCTCTTAGAAAGGGATGTCTCTCTCCTGAAGCGACAGGCGGAGTAGTTGGAAAATCGCAACCGGAGGAACAACCTACGTCTTTATAATCTTCCGGAACTTACAGAGGGGTCCAATCCAACAGCTTTCTTTCAAACCTTTCTACCAAAAATCTTGGACCTTCCTCCTTCCACCTCTCTAAATATCCAACGTGCGCACAGACTTGGCCCGAAAGTTTCCAGTAAACCTCGCGGAGTCATCATGCTGTTCCTTCAGTACACTGATCTCCTCCAAGTACTTTCGGCAGTAAAAGCTAAAAAACAAGTTATGTGGGAGGGCCGCAGGCTATACCTCTCTCAAGATGTTGCTAAGGTCACAGCCGACCGTCGGAAGGAGTTCCTGGATTTGAGACCCCGTTTGAGAACCCTTGGCGCCAGATATGGTCTACTACATCCTTGCCTCTTCAAGGTGACCTACAAAGAAAGAACAACTACATTTGAAGATCCACTCGTCCTTGAAGAGTTCCTGCGTCGCCATGAAGCCGAAAACATGGACACTGCAAGACCCGTCTAACCATTTTGTTCTGTTTTGTCTGTTTTTGCCATGTTTTCTCATTTGTCTGATTATATGTTTCCCTACCATTTTTCTTTTTTTTTTTTTGTTGTTGTTTCTGATCCCTGTATATGACTGAGTGCCCTACACCCCTGTATATCTTACCTCCTTTGTAGAATAGTCTCGTGCTACTTTTTATTGCTTCTACCATGTGTATTATTAATGTTCTCTTCTACTTTTTTACCTTCTTACAGATCCTCTCCCCGTGTTTCTTCATCCCGGTGTATCCGTGCTTCCCTCCATTTCGTTCCTTCGCTGGTTCCTCAGGTGTTCGACGATGTGAGTCTCCGTTGTTGATGTCGTCCTCTTCTGGCGTCGTCATCCCTCAGTCCTTTTTGACCTCTTTTTATCTGATATTACTACCTTCTACATGCTTTGTTCTCTATTCTCTACTGTTCTCTTTCTCTATCTCTTTACTCATCTCTTTCTCTTCTATCTCTTTACTATACTTTCTTTATTCTCTTTTGCTCTCCTCTTGTTTCTTACATTCTTACTACTGTTATCTTTCTTTTCCTATTCACTTTTCAATATATCTTTTTTCATACCATTCTACTGAAGTTACAAATTCCGAGTAGTTACTTGGAATGTTAAGGGGTTAAATAACCCCATTAAACGTCAACGTGTCCTAACCCACTTGACAAGGCTCAAAGCTGATGTAGCTCTCCTCCAAGAATCCCACCTTTCAGACAAGGAGGCTAACAAACTTAAACGTTGCTGGGTGGGACATGTCTTTCATTCTCCTGCTTTGGGTAAGAAAAATGGCACTGTTATTTTATGTCATAAAAAGTTAAATGTTTCAGTTGTATCCCATGAAAATGATGACAATGGTCGTTGGGTTATCACTAACCTTCTTATTGATAAAATTCCTATTGTTATCTTCAATGTTTATGCTCCTACAGGTATTGATAAATTGTTTTGGCCTGCTATTTCTGACAAATTAGTTACAATTAATGAGAAATATGTTATTTTTGGTGGTGATTGCAATCAAGTTCTGGACCCCTTTCTTGACAGAAATTCCAAGGTTAAGTTTATTCCCTCTAAGATGCATTCTCAGTTTCTTGCCTCTATCCGGAATTATGCTCTAGTGGACATATGGAGACTATGTAACCCTGACCTTAAAGAGTACACGTTCTATTCCCCTACCCATCACTCCCAATCCCGTATTGATTACCTTTTCCTTAGCAAACCCCTAGCACAATTAGCCACACATTCAGACATTGGTTCCATTTTAATCTCAGACCATGCTCCCGTTTTTGTTGATATTGACCTTATTCCCTTCTCTCCTCACTCAGGACGATGGAGATTTAATAATTCTTTACTCCTAGACCCCATATTCTCTACTAAATTTACAGCTTTTACCTCTGAATTCTTTACACTAAATCATCTCCCTGGGTCTTCCTTTGTTACGGTGTGGGATTCCTTCAAAGCAACTGCTAGAGGTTTTATCATCGATTTTGTTTCTCAAAAGAAAAAACAATCAATCACCAAATCAACTCAACTTTTAGATAAAATAAAGAAACTTGAATACACTTATTATAACTCTTCCTCTGAATCCTCACTTCGCGAACTTATTTCAGCCAAAATTGAATTTAATAAATTTACCACTAATGCGGCATCAAACTCTCTCCTTAAATGTAATTCCCGTTATTACGGAGGACAAAACAAAATGGGCAAACTACTAGCTAATTACCTTAAAATACGCAAAGAAAAAACAAAGATTGAATCTTTACAAGGTCCAACCGGTGTTTCCTTCTTCAAAGATAAAGATATATTAGCTCAATTTGTCTCTTTCTACCAAACTCTATACACTCCCGAATCTATCCCTGATCCTGATGATCTTCTTGCTTATTTTCGAGATATTCCTTCCCCGCAATCTTCACATGTTGATTTTCAAGCGCTAAATCTAGATATCTCCCCCTCCGAAATCTCTCATGCCGTCTCAATCCTACGTAAAGGTAAAGCCCCGGGACCAGACGGTTTTACCATTGAATTCTATACTCATTTTTCTTCCCTTCTCCTCCCTAAACTTTTCCTGTTATTTCAGTCATTTGTTGATTCTGGTTCCTCTCGAGGGACTTTCCAAGAAGCAATAATCTGTTTAATACCCAAACCAGACAAAGATCATACACTCTGTAAAAACTATCGCCCTATCTCCCTGGTCAATACAGATTACAAAATTTTTGCCAAAATCATAGCTCTTAGATTAGATCCTCTATTACCAGAACTTATTGGTCCGGAACAATCTGGATTCGTTAAAGGTCGTTTGTCAACAGATAATTCTCGAGTTTTCTTTAACATTTTGAGTAGAGCCTCTTCTCTTACTTCCCCATTGGCCGCCATTTCTCTCGATGCCGAGAAGGCTTTTGATAGAATTGGATGGGATTTTATGTTCCAAGCTCTTCGTTGGTTCGGTTTCCCACCTAAATTCATTTCCCTTATCTCTTTACTTTACTCTAGTCCCCATGCCTCCATTTTTGCTAACGGCATCACTTCTGATTATTTTCCCCTCCAAAGAGGAGTTCGTCAAGGATGCCCTCTATCCCCCCTTTTGTTTATTCTAGCTTTAGAACCCTTTTTAACCAAAATTAGACGCGACGAGAATATTTCCGGTTTTCAATATGGCCCCCAACAACAACAAGTTAAATTATCGGTATACGCTGACGACATTTTATTTTACTGCTCTGACCCTCAAACAACCCTTCCTTCCTTCCTAAACCAAGTCTCCACTTTTTCTAATGTATCTGGCTATAGACTTAACACGGACAAATGTGAAATATTACCCCTGAATCCCTTATGTCTAAAACATCTATTTTTCACCTCTGGATTCTCCTGGCAACCCTCTAAGATTAAATACCTAGGTGTTTGGTTCGCCCCTCGTATCTCTGACACCCTCAAATTTAACTTCGAGTCCCTTTCTACTAAGCTCACTTCTTCCATCAATCGTTGGAACCCTCTCTTTCTTTCCTGGTGGGGTCGCCTGGATTCCATAAAAATGATGATAGCTCCTTTGGTCTTATACACTATTTCTATGATTCCCATTCGCATCCCCACTCATCATTTCAAATCGATAGATTCTATTTTATTGAAGTTTTTATGGAAAGACAAAAAATCCAGAATAGCCCTATCTGCTTTAAAGAAAGACAAATCTTTGGGTGGAGTCAAATTTCCCAATTTTAAATCATATCATACTGCTTTCTCCCTAAAACAGGCCTTACGATGGCTTTCTTCGGATCTTCCGTATTATCCTCCGCTTTGGTTGACACTAGAATCATCTTTCCTTCATCCTTATGAATTCAATGAAGTTCTTTCCTTCTCATCTGACGTCACCTCCCTTCGATCTCCCATCATTTCTCATACGCGTTCTCTTCTTCAACCATATTTGATATCCACTTACCCTTCCGCATCTTCTACTTCTTCTCAACCTATTTGGCATAATAAACTTATTAAAATTCATAATCGTTCAATTTATTGGAAATCCTGGCATTCCCGTGGTTTAAAATGGGTTTCTCAACTCGTCTCTGACTCTTCCCCTCTCCCTTTCCACTTACTCCAAACCCAATTTTCGTTACCTTCCGCTTCTCGCAAACAATACCTATCTCTTCTTCCCTCCCTTACCCAATATCTTTCCTCTCTCCCTGCCACCAACGCTATTCCTATGCTTCACCTATCCATCTCAAATGCTCTTGACCAATCCCCATCTGCATCTTTTCTTTATAAATCCCTTCAAACATCTGTTGAACGCACTAAATCCAAAGTTGAGTTGGCCTGGGAGGATGATTTGTCTCAAAATTGGCCCACCATTCTTTGGGATAAAGTTTGGTCTAAAATTCAGAGTACATCTAGAGCTGCCAATTCTACCCAAACCTTATTTTTTATCTATAATCGTACATTATACACTCCTGTAATTTTGTCTTCTTTCTCTCCAGACACTTCTCCCACTTGTTGGTCCTGTCCCTGCCCTTTGGCAGATTTGAAACACATGCTCTTTGAATGCCCTCCTATTCTCCATTTCTGGCATTTAGTTTGGTCTCAAATACAAAAACTTTTTAAACTCACTTTCCCCTTTTCTGTCCTTCATGTTTTCCTAGGCTCCCTTTCCCCTGACCTTTCTGGACCCCACCATAAACACAAACTACTTGATCTCCTGATAGCCATTGCTTTCCATCACATTACCTCACATTGGAAACAGGCTAAGGATGTTTCTTTCTCTGCATGGTGGAATGCAGTTTGTTTTAATCACCGCCTAGACACCAATTTTGTCTCCCCTATTTCCCTAGCAATTAAACGCGACCTTCTATGGCTTCCCCTCACCGAATATTTATCTAGAATTGCCAGACCATCTCCCCTTTCTCCACCACGTACTGTTGAAGTTCAAAAACCACCGTGAACTGTTTTTTATCTTAGTATATGTAACTTTATTAATGCATCCTAATTTCTTTTCTTTTTTATCACTTCTATGATGTATGCTTCTCATGTTTTTTCCCCCAACCCTCAATATTTCTGCAATTTTAAATTCCATTGTTTTTGTTTCACATTTTTTCTTTGATCACTATTATTCTGATGTAAGAGAGTTTTATTGTTTTTATAACTTCTGATTGTTTCTTCATGAACTGTCTTTTCTTCTTTATGCCTTAATAAACTTCAAACTCAAAAAAAAAAAAAACATTATATTTCCAGGCTTATATATCCAAAACTAAAGATAATTGTCTTCCTCTCTTCCCAGTTCTAATCTGCTGGGTACTTGGTCTCATGAAGTCATATCTACTGTCATGAAATTCCTGGAAGTGTGTGACAACAGGGCACATTATATGCACTTCTTAAATATATATATATGTCCAGAAATTTGCTCCTTTACATAGTTAAAGGTGTTGTGAATGTAGTTCATGTCATGGAGACAAATCCATGCACACTCCGTGCTATACAAACGATATGACATAAATATATTTGTTTCTGTAACCCGTCATACGTACTGCAGATCCTCCATGCACTCAGTAACTCTCCATTTGGAGTATTTATTTAAGTTCAGTTACGTGTCCACTCAGAGCATGGAGGAAGCTGTTCCCGTAAGTTGGTTTCCTATAGAACAATGTTTCAAGTCTGCTCCTCAGCATTTCAGGTTACAGGTATTCTATTTCCAATTCATTTAAATTTGCAGACAAATGTACATTCAAATTTGCATAATTTAAAATGGCAATAAATATGCAAGACTGCATTTCAATACCTTTCAAAATAAGACATACATCATCTACTATGTTAACCAGATAATGGCAAATTGTGTTTATTCTTCAAGAAGTGACACCCAATCTACGTGCTCTTGCCACAGCCCATCAACATATTTGCATAGCAGGCGGTGAAGCAGGCACACATTGTCAGAACGCTTTCTTTTCAATAGTTTCAAAACAACAAATATTTTAAAGTTGCAAAATTTTTCAAGATAGCTGGCTCCAATGGTGGCATAAATCGTGTTTAGCTTCCAATACTCTGGAAATGAGAGGGCATCATAATTCGAGTGCATTTATCTAAGCTGCAGTCAGAGGATGGAATAGCTGGAACCAGACCATTTGTTAAAAGGCTTCACTTTCATGTAGGATGAGCTAGGTGACAACCACAAAACAATTTTGATGATGATTCTTAAACTCTCACAGCAGAACCAGCCATCTTTGATATTGTAGTGAAGAAGGATGTCTGCCTGCACACATTGCTATGTTAGCATAACCGAATTAGAAGTTTAAATGCCAATTTGCAACTTTTGCGCACAACACTATATACATCTGTTATTGTAAGTTAACTTGCTTGCTTTGCTTCACATGAGAAGGGTCTGCTTTACACACTCCCTAGACTTACTGTCTGTACAGCTTGTTTTCACAGCGTCAAGTTTCCACTATCATTATAATATGATTTCTCCCTTTGTGTTTTATGGATTTGTCACAATGCTGATTGTATTATTCTAATCATATGCCTGCTTATTTTAGCCAAGATACTGAATCTTAGAGCACATCCTTGAAATAAATGTTTTAAACTTTACCATGTCTCTGATTACGCATGTTGTGGACTTCTATGAGAAATACAAACAAAAGAGTGTTCTTGTTTCCCACCATTCCTGAGAGTATTCTAAGTTGCTTGTTCTGGTTTGTCTAATCATTGGTGGCTTTGCTGAGGATGAAGAACGAATGAGACACTGATGCTAGTCGGATTGGGGTTCTGGGTACTGAGGTGAGTTTCTGGTACACCACAAGTCACTAAGGTCCTGGTTTCCTATGCACAGTTCTGTGCACACACAGAATCCCCGCAACAACATTGTATATAAATTTCATTGTGGTCCACTGTGTTGCAATCAAGATATTTAGTTGCTGCAGCCAGGATCTTCCTATAAAAAATCCATGACAAAAGTTATTTCCACAGATGCCTCTCATGCTGTAATTTATCGGAATGTTCAGAGAAGTATATGTAAAAACACAGTAGTATTAAGGAAGTCACTTTGAACATTTGTCTTCAAAGCCTATTCCATTAAAAAAGTTGTGAACAAGAAAATGCTGCAGTTTTAAGGGATTTCCGAACTGTTGTTTCTCAGTGCATTTGGATACATATTACATTATGTTAATGGATAGAATCACAAACATTTGCAATATTTGTGGTTTGCACTCTGTGTTTGAGTTCCCAAAAGTTTTAGCGAAAAATTCATATTGCACATCTCAAGAGTTGAAAGTACCTACAGTTAAAGTTTTCAAAAGTATCATACATTTCACTTCATAGGACAGAATTTGTAGGTATGTTGTTGCCTAGATAGATGCCAAGAAATGGGTCAAGCACAATTCATATTCAGTATAAGTCTTATCCAATTTAGATAACTATTTTACCCATTATGACCAATTGAAGTTCATGCCCAGCTGAACTGGCAAGTCAAAACGGCAATCTCCAGTTGTTATGTTTATCAGTTGTGTCCCTGCGAGGACACCATATATGTCACCTGTTGTTTGTCCCTGTGTGGACACCGTACTGCTCGTGCCTTCACCAGCTGTCAACGCCAGTTGACTTTTGACAGCTGATGACCTGATGCGCAGCACATTCATTACACTCCGTTCCCAGAGCCTGTGTTGGTGAATCAGTGCTGAGTTCTTAACACCATGGGCTCTCGTGACAAGCTCAGCTCGTCATGAGGCGCAGTAGCGCTGTGCTCATGACGAGCTGAGCTCGTCATAACGGCCGTGGAACGCCAGTGCGGGGATGATTCCCCTGCTGTGCTTGGCGTTCCATTAAACGGGAGCACAGCGGCACAATGCTGCATGAGGAGCTGAGCTCGTCACAAGCACCACGGCGCTGAGCACGGCCCCCTCCTCCCCCGCAGGGAAATTAGCCCCACGACGGAGGGGTTAACAAAGTGGCGATGATCACCAACACCGGAAGCCACCTACATTGAAAATGTGAACTTAATTCAAGAAATGTATTTCAACTGATGAAAGGTGAAAGTATACCCGGATACAGTAGAAAACTACATGGAAATAATTCATGTGAATGAAGAGAACCAAATGCCCATCTGTAACAGGTTCGTGGAATTTTAGAAAAGCATTCTAGACAAACTAATGGAGAAAAGGTCATTCGTAAAATTTAAGACAAACTAATTGAAAAAAAAGGAAAGAGACATGGATCTAACTTGAACGAGACTTCAGGAAAAATTAAATTAAATGAACATTAAGATATGGATGTTATGTATAAATGAAGCACAGACATAACATATGGCGGTTGACAGTTGAGGAAAGTTCAACGTAAAAAACGGCTTGCAACTGTCAGCTGGAGTCAGCCGTGGTCGGTAGTGGGTGTACCTGCAGAGTGGTGACGTGGGGAGGGGGAGGGGCTGGGTGGGGGGTAGTAATCTATGGATTACAGAGCTTTACCCGTAAGTAAACATACAAATGAATAAAACAAATTTGGTTGCACGCACTGCATCGCATTTGGGGATGCAGTGCACGGAACAAAATTTGTTTTATTTATTTATATGATTATTTTCCTGTAAAACTCCGTAATCCATAGATTACTACCCCCCACCCTGCCCCTCCCCCACCCCACATCACTGCCCTGCAGGTACACCCACTACCGACCTCAGCTGGCTGGAGTGATACGTCACAAACAGATGATGTCTACGAGGTGACGAGGGACGCACGAAAAGGAGAGCAATTTGAAGAAGCTAGCGGTCTAGTTTTCATGGTGACGTGACACGCCCGTTGCGGCGGGCCATCTTGGATTGCAAGTAAACCTGGTAGTGTCATTCACTTCTTCCAAAGTGACTTCGGGAAACTGATTTCACAGAAGGAATCCTTCGCAACTCGAGCATGAAGCGGACACCAACCAGGGATCAAAAGGTACGGTGCAGGGCTTGCAGGCTACTCAGGTGCGCACGCTAAAGGAAAACACTGAGAGACTGTGCACATTTTATGTACTAAAACGTTTTGAGCACGAAAACAATTAAAAGGAAAAATAATTACTCGTACCCTTTCCACCAGAACGCTGAATTCAAAATGAACTTATAGTAAAAAAAGGAATGTTCGTAACAATATAAACTCGATGTGAATTCCAGCATTACCACATAAAATTAGCTTGGCATCAGAATACTTATGGAATCCTGCTCCTCCACAAGCATTACTACCGGGCGTGGGTGACCCCGTGATCAAGTGGGAGGAATGGAGAGAGTATTTCGAAAATTATGTATCACAATTTGAGGATGATGATGAGTTCTCCCCTAAGAAGAAACTCAAACTATTGTTGCATTGTTTAGGGGCTGTCGGCATCAAGGTGTACAATAAAATAAACAAAAAGGCAAGGGGGGAAGTGAGGAAAATACCTATGCCAATGCAATTTATGACCTCAAGTCAATACATACTACAAGCCCACAGTGTGCGTAGGTGCAGACAGATACAAATTCTTCCACAGGAAGCAGGACAAGGAAGAATCTGTCATGTCCGCACTCAACGATATGGCACTGAACTGTCGTTTTTGCGCCCTGCATGACGAATTTATAAGAGATCAGATCGTCATTCAGGGTTCAAATTCAGATATACAGGACAACTTATGAGCAAAGGGAGAGTATCCTCTTCAAAACATAATTGATAATGCTAGGAAAGCTGAATTGATTGGACGCTGTGCCAAGGCAGTCATATCAGAATCCAAAGATAAGAAGGAAGAGGGAACCGAAAGTAGGGTGACACAATCTAAGCATAAGCCAAAACAAAAATGGAGCAACACAGCACCCAAAGCTACATACAGCAGACAACAGAGCAATGACAAGAGGTGCTGCTCCAGGTGCGGAAACAACTCACACTGGGCAAGAGGGGTACAATGCACATATTGTGGGGTGATAGGTCACTTCCAAAAGGTGTGCCACAGGAGAAATACTAGCTCAGTTCGACTTGTACATGATGATGAAGCCGACAACATAGATTCACAAGATGAGGAGGATATCAGCATGTACGTACTTAGCATAGAGGACGAACAGAATAATGAGGTTAGTGACAGTACGGTTGTCAAAACCAAGAAACCAGCCTGTGACATGACAATTTGCGGAGTTAAAATCAGCATTGTTGCTGATTCAGGATCCCCGTATACTATTGTTAACAGAAAGATCTGGGAAGAAAAATTCACGCCTAGCATTGGAAAACAGCTAGATAAAGCGGACTTTAAAATTAAATAATTCACGGCAGAACCACTAAATGTGTGTGGTTTCTGGAGGCTCAAATTTGTATACAAGGAAAGAGAGTCAGATGGTAAGCTATATGTACCCGCTGTTGTTCCGTCCGTATTGGGATGGATGGACCAAGGACATTAAGGAATCATTCTTGACCCAAGCAAAAAGGAACCTGTCCTTGTTGTCCAAGGAGAAGACGATTATGGTAAATCTCTAGTGAGCAAGTACAGTAATGTGTTTAATGGCAATATTGGTGCCTTGAAAGTATACCAACATAAGGTCAAAGTCAAAGCACATGCAAACCCAGTAGTACATAAAGTCAAGAATCTTCCATTTTTGATAAGGGATGAAGTGAAAACGCAATTAGAGAAATTACTAGAGCAAGGCATCATAGAACAGGTGGAGGCCTCGGAGTGGGTTGCGCCCTTGGTTGTGGCAAAACGCCCCAGTGGCAACTTGAGACTGTATATAGACTTACGCAACCATAACAATAATATAGTGGTTGAGCAACTTCTCCTCCCAAAAATAAATGAAATGTTAGCCACTACAAAAGGGGTCAAGCGGTTTTCAACGATCGATCTAAAAGCAGCATACCACCAGGTCCCGCTTCATCGTGACAGGGTTCTATTTGGTCTGGCTTATGCACTCGCAATGTTTCAGAGAATGCTGAGCAACATTTTCAAAGGCATGACTGGAATTCTTTGTTCCAAGACAACATCCTTGTGATGGGAAAGTTAAGAGAAGAACACGATAAGAAGTACTCAAAATTTTAGATTCTAAGGGACTTACTGCAGTACACAAAAAATGCAAATTCGCATGTATATCTGGGACATGAAATCAATGGCATTGGAATCAGCCCAAAGCATACTGCATGCCATCTAGGACTCGCTGATTCCAAGCAACAAAGATGAGTTGAGGTCCTTTCTGGGCCTGGTGGAGTTTTATGTAAAGCTTAATAAAAACTTTTCATGTGAGACTTACGAGATGAGACAACTACTAAAAATGAAGAACAAATCGAGTGGAGCGACTTATGTCAAAGCTCATTCATCTCTCTAAAAAAAGAAATGTGTGAGACCATGCCATTGCAAGGGTTTGACCCTTTGCTCAAAAGCATAACCACCACCGACGCCAGTTCAAAGGGTCTGGGTGCAGTTTTAACCTAGAAAGACGGTAAAGGAATGGAAAGCACCATTGCATTTGCATCGCATTCACTGACGCCAACTGAGGAAACATTTTCAGTATTCGAACGCAAGGCATTGGCATGTGCATCGGCATTAGAGCACTCCTGTGTTGGGGAAACAAGGTCACTCTGTGCACAGACCACAAGCCCCTCACTAAAGTGTTCCACTATTAAAGGTTTGTATGCTGCATCTCCAATGTTAGCACGCTTATCCGTGTGCTTGTTTGATTACAACTACACCATTCACAACGTCCCTGGTGTAAAAAATGTGGTGCCAAATTTTCTTAGTAGGATGCCAGTCAGAACTTCAAAACAGGATTACTCTACACAAAGAGAAGAAGCATGTATTGCCAGCATAAGTGAGAACTTCCAGGGAATCTCTAGGAACCAGGACCCTGACCTATTCCAGGTAATAGATATGTTAGAGAAAGGGTGGGCATGAAAAGTAAACTCACTGATGCATTGAGATATTTTTTTAGATAAAGGACGAACTATCGTATGAAAAGGGATTGCTGTTAATGGGGGGCAGAGCGGTTCCCCTAGTCACTCTTAGGAAGAGAATAATGAATGTATGCCAAGAAGGAAACCTGGGGATTGTAAAGACTAAAAAAAGGGTAAAAGAGAGCTACTGGTGGCCAGGGGTTAGTACTGCAGTCGAAAGATTGGTCATAGACTGTAACATGTGCATTAACTCCGACAAGACACAGGTCACGCTTAGACCTCCCCTTCATCCCTTCCCCTGCCCCTCCATGCCATGGGAAAGGGTAGTGGTGGACATAATGGGACCAGTCCTGGAACGTGATGAACAATGGTACATCGTTGTCGTCATTGATTATTTTACCAAGTGGCCCGAACTCAAGTTTCTCACTAGATGGATTCAAAGAGCATAAAGGAATTCTTAGATGGTATATTTATAAGAGAAAGACTACCAAAGCAAATTGTCAGTGACAATGGACCGCAGTTCATGTCCGACGCATTCAGAGCATACACAGAAAGAAGCCAGATTAAACACAAGTCAACCTCCGTTTACCACCCAGCTGGAAATGGTGCCGTGGAACGGTTTAATAGAGTCTTAAAGGGTGTCATCCAACTAGCTAACAGTCAGTCGGTCAGTCAGAAAGGGATATCCTACCCTGTACAGCGTTGCCTGTGCAGTCACTGCCCTCATAGTAGAGATAGGAGTCCATCTGCTGCCCTGATGGGTTCCTTGAGCCTGTCGGATGTGGAGGTCTTTCCCCTCAACATCATTGCTCTAACCACTGGTATTAGCTAACTAGCTCCAGAATACACACAAGTTTGCGGCTTACTGGAAATTGTAGTGTATTGCTAACATGCTGCCGCACAGCATATTCTCCACATAAGCAGGCACAATGCAAAATGTTCTGGCGCCCCATGATAAAATCCAGCCTTTCCTTTACTGAAAGAAGCTTAGCATAAGTGGATTTGGAGTAGCACTTTGCCACACTCAAGGCACACTTAGCATTAAGAAGTAGCTCAACCCCCATTCCCTGACAGTATGTAGATAGTCAATTGTTATATAGTAAAGATTAAGGGAATCATCTAATGTTATTCCAAAGTATCACACAAAAACACAAATAGAAACTGCTTCACATACATAACTAAAGGTGTGTAGAACTTACGGAGTTTCTACTCTGTGAAATTCCGAGGAAAGACTCAGTGACATTCCATAGTTTTGCCTGTGGCAGAATGCCGCCTGGCCCAAGGTGAGAAGTGTTTAGTGTGGACAGTAGGAAGGGTAGCACTCCACCAGGGGTACCCACTGAACCCCTACTTATAACAATGATTCTGCAATACTTTCTTCTCTCCATATGTAAGGATAATTATATAGACCAACTAAGAAGATGTAGTGATTTACCCACAGCAGTTCCTCACTAAGGGCCTCATTACAGTGGGATAGAGACCGCCAGACAAGTAGTCAGCAGTCCCACCCACCATATTTTGATAAGACCACCATATAGGCAGTCAGAAACTGCATTTTTCTACTGCGGCCTGGAAAATGGCCATAGCACATGCCAAAGTAGGAAAAGGCATTTTTTCAAACATCTATGCACCGTGTGCCAGGCACCATTTGGAGACTGGAACACAGTGCATTAATATTTGGGAGGGGCACCACATTTACCCCTAAAGTCTCATTCCGTCTGCCTTTCCATGACAGTGGGATCAACATGAAATGGCAGTCAGAAAGGGATATCCTACCCTGTACAGTGGTGCCTGTGCAGTCACTGCCCTCATGGTAGGGATAGGAGTCCACCTGCTGCCCCGATGGGTTCCTTGAGCCTGTCGGATGTGGAGGTCTTTCCCCTCAACATCATTGCTCTAATCACTGGTATTATAATCTTATGGTTGGACCGATGGCCTGGATGTCGTGCGGGCCTCCACCATGGGCCTGTCATCAAAGTGAGGGCCAAAATCTTTTTGGATTTAATTTCAATATAGAAATGTGAATGTTAACATTTAACAGGAAGACAATCATCGATAACAATATATTTATCTATCTAACTTCAAAAAAGGAAAGAAATACAAAGGGCCTTATTAGGATGACGGGCGTACTTTCCCCGCCCGTCATCCCATCGTGAATCGAGACCGCCCGCCATAATGGCGGGGGTCCCGGGGGTGCTATTAGGATGTGCCCGCCACAGTGGCGGGCACATCCTGTATTTTCAGCATTGTGGCGGGCGGTGCTCTCTGCACCGCCCGCCACATTGCTGAAAATGCACTTTCACATTGTCATTTTCAAATCGGCAGGCACCGCGCGGTGCCTGCCGCTTTGTAAATGACAATGAAGGGGGGTACCACAGGTACCCCTCATGTGCACCCCCCACCTGTACTTCACTCTGGGGGCCCGCAGGGGGCCCCCAGAGTGAAGACGCATGCCTTTCCATGGCCGCATCGCCGCCGCGGAAAGGCACTGATAACCAGACATCATAATATGGCTGGCGGTGTCTGTTAGACACCGCCACCATATTATTCCTTTTCCACCCCGGCCGCAAGGGGACCAGGGCGGAAAAGCGGCGGATGGTCTTTCCATCCGCCGTGGTCCCCCCCGCCATCCTAATATGGCGGGGGGGAAATCTGGTGATGATATCGGGCGGATTGCTTCCGCCAGGCTGGCGGTGGCAACCGCCAGCCTGACGGAGGCAATCCGTCCGATATCATAATGGACCCCATAGTCTTCAAAAGACAATAGTGATAGTACAAGTGCTAAAATGAAACACTAATCATTAGTCCCCAACTTCTTCCACGGACATTTTAAATGTTGAAATATTATACTTAAATAGTAGAAAACATGACTGAATCTGTAGAGTGTTGAAAGGGGATTGTGGATGAGCGCTAAATAAAAAATATGCAAGAGTCAGTTGAGGAATAAAATAGAATAGTACTGTAGACGAAAAGGTATATTCTACTAAATTTAAAAATAATTCACCCCAACTAATAATGCTGTTGGAAAAAAAGGAAAACAAAATAGGTTACGAGTGATTTACCAACGTATGGCATACTCAGCAGGGCCGGACTGGCTACCGGCAGATGTGTGTGCTGCCGAGCTAAGGGCTCATTTCTCTGTGGTGGAGGCTTATTTCGTTGATTGGGACCTGCGTGTGATTTGAAATAAAAAAAGCGAAACGTATTTGGTTTTGCACACGCAGGTCTCCATCAACGAAATTAGCCCCCAGCACGGCAGCACACACAACTGCCTGGTAGCCAGTCCGGCCCTGATACTCAGTGATAGATTTTCAAAAATAAGCGTAACAGTGGGATGCTATACATGATATATCAATGTTTAGAAAATTGTTTATGGAAAGATAGGCAACACTTACTTCTACCCTCCCACATCAAGTGGAATGCCTTGGACCTTATCTGCACCATCATTACAAGCCTTGCCTGCCGTACCCGATGACACAATAATTTAACTGAGCATTCTGTCATCACTTTTCACTTGCTTAATAAATCCCTCAGCTGACAAAGTCAACTAAAACCTGCCAACCCTCCAAAGTATTCCATGCAAATACACTTCATTTCAATCTATCATCCCTGCAGCTGCATCTGACTCAAGTAATGATATCTTGCTTAAAGGTCACATCTCTACCACCTACATTTAAGCAAATGCCAACCATTGCTCATGCCTTAATCTGAAAAGTCTGAATAATAGCAAACACAAGAGGAAAATAAAGGATTAGAATGATTCAAGAGGAACTAATAACTCAAAATAACATTGCTCTGCACCAAGGCTGCTCATTAAACTATCCAAGACCCCCCATTTCATGACCATCAACTCCAAAGTTCCCAACTAAAACCGGATGGCGTTTTAGTCAATCAACCGTTTGAAAACCTACAGTGGATCACCATTCCTCCCCTCAGCGGAATAATCTACAATAATCAAAAATCACTTCAAGTGAAAATAGAAATAGCCAGACAGTCAGTAAACAATACTACTGTACACAACAAAAACATGACAATGTGATCCTGTATCAATTCCAAATACCATCTCTACTAACGGTTTGGATAAACTCCTTCACTTCCTGAAGGTAACATCATTCAAAGATAATGCTATTCCATGATTTATAGTGGAGTAAGGTTCTTACACTTGTATTCAACGTAGACAATGCATATCTTATTGAAGGGCTTTAGTTGAGCCAACCCTTCAATGTTGGCACCAGACCTGAAGAACTGCAGTCCACTTGAAACAAGGAGTTCCTCCAGATCAAGTCCATTCCCATTACCAGAAGCCTTACTAACATGTTCCATCCTTTATCCTGAGACCTTGCCCTCGCTGCATACCCTGAGAGCTATTTTGGCTGTCATGGATATCAGGCCTGACCAGTTTGAGTTGTCAGTTTTAGGGTGGTCTTCCCACAAACCCTTTGCCTTTACTGTCCACTTTTTGCTGAAATTCATTTTTGTTTCCTTTAAGACTCTACCACTGCTAACCTGGTCTGTGACCTGTTCTATGACCCCTCCTCTAAACATTGTAAAATTGGCTTACCCTTAATTAGTATATTTTATTCACTTAAAAGTCCTTTTCAGAGTGGCATATACTCAGGACCCATACATTAAATGCTACTATTGGGCATGAAGCACTTATTGTGTCACCCACTTAAGTAGCCCTTTAAATCATGTAACAAGTCTGACATTGGAGCCTGAATGCAGTTTTAACCTGTCCATTTTACTTGGCAATATAACCCCCTTTCCAAGCCTTAAACTCCCCTTTTATTGCTTATAGGTTACACTTAAGGTAGTTGCTAGGTAGCCGAAAGGGCAGGGTGCAATGTAACTAAAATGTTGGACATGTACGTTTGGTTCAGTGACATATCATCAACACCTCTAATATCATCCTACAAAAATATTGAGATGATAATATTGACCTAAAATATATCGACTTCCAATACGTGTAATGTAAATGACAAAAATATCTGAAAAAATATCGATGTCACTAGCATCGTTGTCAAAATATTCTATATATATATATCTTATAATACTTAATATTGAATATACTTCAAAAAGTAACATTGATATAATACAAAATAAATGTATTTGCTTGATTTAAAAGTACATATCATACTTATTTAAAACATTAAACATACATATATATTAATATATGTCCAGAAATCCTTCCTCAAAGAAAAAGGCAGAGGCCACAATATGGGGACAGTAGAAGTCTCTTTAATGTAGGTACAGCAAAATCAGCGGGCGTATGCATTTCGTCCGTGTGGCCTCGTCAGCGCCCAGAGTGTGACGGGGGATGAGGTGAGTTGAAATGCTGCTGTAGGTAAACGCCCCAATTTAAAGTGCTAGTAAACTCCACTTGCTGTTCAATCTATCATGGCGGAGTGCACTTCAAGTCCCAACATGCAATGTTCGTGCAGGGACCACCGCAGGGATGCGGAACCAGGAAAATCCACAAGCAGCTCTCACCAAGTGTCCCGAGCTGCCATCCACATCAGCGAGGCCTCCGGTGTCTCCAAAACCGCACAACCACCAACAACCAGAATGTTATCCACGGGGGCGAGTACAACAGTGTGTCCCGCCCAAAGCAAAGTGCAGTGACTCCGACACCGCTTACATTCCTCCAGCCGAGTAGTGGTGGGCTCAGTCTCTTCGATAAACGGAGCAAGGTAGGTTTTGCCAAGGCAGAACAGCGCCAGCGTGGACCTCGCCCTAAGTGTGCAGGGATATATTAATATATCTATATATTTAATTACATGTATTTAATTTGAAAATATCATCAAACTAATAATTTTTGTTAATATGATAATTTACTAATTTATTCTAAATATAGGACTATAACAAAAAAAATAGACAAGGAAATATACATACATATACTCAATAACTTAAAAAATATAAAAAAACATAGCAATTTAATTACAAATATAAATAAATAATATACAATTTTAATTTACTACAAATGTATTACATATTAACACACTACTGATTGAAAGCATTATAATGTTATCTACAAAAACACATACTATAAATTTAGTTAATTAAAAATAAACTATAAAATTCCACAAATAAGACATATACTTTAAACACTGCAATTTATAAAACAGTACAAAAATCATTAAACACAGGAAAAACACAAATACCTAGTCCCACTACAATAAATGCATGAGTTGGCAAAGCGTCGGATTGTGCAGAGATTATATTTACTATTCCCACTCCCTTCAGTGCAACAGTAGGGAAAGCGTTGGTTTGCGGAGGGGTAACATTTACTATTCCCACTCAAGTCAGTGCAACAGTAGGAAAAGGGTTGGACTGCGGAAGGGTAACGTTTACTATTCCCACTCAAGTCAGTGCAACAGTATGGAAAGTGTTGGAATGCGGAGGGGTAACATTTTATATTCCCACCCCAGTCAGTGCAACAATAGAGAAAGTATTGGATTGTGGAGGTGTAAAATTTACTATTTGCACTCCAGTCAGTGCAACAGTAGGGAAGGTGTTGGATTGTGAAGGTGAAAAATGTACTATTCCCACTCCAAACAGGGCAACAGTAGGGAAAACCTTGGATTGTGGAATCCCACTACGCTTTATACACCATTATACTCACAGTAGTTCACTTAAAAAAACTTTTTAAAACGTTATAACATAGCAAGATTTTTAACTATTTGTATACAAAATGTTGTATATAATTTTATTTAAGAAAATAAGCAAATATCATATGTTTATACTCTTTACATATTAGAAATTGCCTGAAACCTATGTTTTTTTCAGCGAATTTCAAAGGTTTTTTAAATGCTAATTTCTAGCTATAACGTGCCTGAAACCTATGGTTTTTTCAGTGAATTTCAAACTTTACTTTGTGGATTTATAAAGCGTAGGCAAATCATCACGAGGGGATCTCTCGGCGCTATAAGGAGAAGGTAATTTATTGGGCGTGTACCTCTAAAACAGCCATGTCTTTCAAAGCTTCTTGAAACTGGTTAGCTCACCGCAGGCTGTTCTGTGGCAGTTAATTCCAGTCGCTAGCAGCCAGATAAGAAAAGGCTATGTATTCTCTGGCTACACAAAAGGCTGTCATTGCTAGATCTTAGTTGTCGAGCCGGTTGACACCACCTGAATGTTTTGGGACCCCCTTTTTTCTCAGCCGCCGTTTGAAGAATCACCCCAAACTTACAGGATAGGAGCTCACCTGGATAGACTTTTTTTGGGATAATTTCCCGAAAATTCGTCAAACGACGCTAAAGTTATGAGCAAATGAAAAATGCTTTTCCTATGGAAACTAGGTTTTAACTATAACTACCTACTGGCGGCCAAAAGGTAATATGTATATGTAATCAAGGGAGGGGTCCCCCGAAACGCTTAATGGCGGCACTGGCGAAATAAATACTGCACTGGAATATCGGGTCCACGCTTGTCTGTTCGGGTACAGAAAGAAGTGAAGGCGGGTTGGAGTGATATTTATAAATATATATTTATATATACATATATATATATATATATACGTATATATATACCCAAAGAGTTGCCCCACTAAAGCCATCTCACTCGAGTACTGACCCAGCCGGGTTGCAGTAGAACAACATCGGCCGTGGGAAGCAGGCAGGGTCCGGCCTATCGCAGTGGAGGTTGTTTTTGCCCAATTTTGACGGCGGTTATTTTGATTGACTAACATTGAGGGAGAGGTGACATGGCACGACTGCGGCTGTGGGCGGAGGTCCCTGTCCCGTGGACCCGGTTTGCCACCACCGGGGTTCGGTGGGTCGGGGTCTTCGCTCGCGGCAGCGGAGGACAGTTCGCTGCCGAGTAGAATGATCAGTCACCCTCCGATCCCATCCGTTCCGTTCTCATCTGTTCCCCCGGAGAGACCGAGCTCTCTGGGAGAAGTGAATATGGTCGGTACCGAGCGAGGAGTGGTGGATCGGACTGAGCATGAGCCATCGCTGAGGACAGTGCTGGCAGCCATTGGGGCACTTCATTCACATGTGGATGCCCTTGTTCACAAAATGATTGCGGGCCTACTTGAAACGGGGTTTGTGAGACCGGACTCTGCTACACTGCAAGAACCGCAATTAACTAAGGTTCCCACGATGACCATTTTGATTCCGGACGAGGACCCCGTGCGACAAGAGGTGTCGGAGCCTTTGGTCAGTGTATCGGAGGATCGCGAGCCCGGTGTTTCGAATGGATTGTTAAGCCTACCATCGCTGCTGACTGTGGGAGAACTGATTGGTGTTCCCTTCCCGGAGACTCCTGTTGGTAATGGTTCTTGGACTGCAGCAACATTTTTTCCCTCTCTGGTTACAGTACGGTTATGGAGGAAACAGCATTGGGATTTTCCGTCAATGAGGGAGCTTTTCTGTGCGGATGGGGTTCTCAAAGACTTAACGTTTTTGATTTGTCTTGGACTGAATCTCTTTGGACTCTTTTCGCACTTTGATTCTCCTGTAGACACAGTGGTCCCTCCGGGAGGGGTTCGCATGATAGATCGGAAGGGCCAAGGCTGAGATCGATTGACTGGGTTTGATATTATGGACTTAATGGATGTGGGATTTGTTACTGTTGGACTCACTGGAGGTTGGGCGGTGTATTACAGCTCCCCCTGATTTGCTTTTTCTGTGTTTTCGGATAGAATTTTGTATTCATTGCAGGGGTTGCTTGTTTCTGGCGGGGGGAGGGGGGACCGGGAGCTCATTCTGAAATGATCACCCCCATTTCTATTTTTAGAATGTAGTTAGTTGGGGTGGCAGGCACACTGCTAGTTGGGGTTAGGCAAAAGCCATATGCAGGGGTGCATGGTGGGGGGAGGGGTTTATTGTTTTGTTTGTGTTTTCGTTTTTATGTTCAAAATCCTATTCATATCCTGATATTGGGTGCCTTCCTGATGGGTTATCCTGCTTGGCGGGTGAACGGGTCCTAGGGGTGGTTGTGTTTACAAGATCTTCTACAATGTGTTGCCTTTAATTGCGGCGAGCTGGTAGTGGTCGATGTTGGTCCACTGTTCTATACGAGTTACGCTCTCCTGCCACTCGAACTTGCCATACTCTTTTTAATCCTGGTTTTATGGGTGATGGACTTGTGAATAATGTCGATAAGATTGGACTGGAACTTATTGTATTTTATACGGCCGCACGCCACTTCCATTTTGAGATTCAGCTTTCACCTTGGGGATTATCCGTCTATTTCTTGCCATATGTTTGTATAATTGTTTCTTTTTCCATGTTGTAAGGAATCTGCCGTTGGTTTTTCTTGTTTTTTTCTATAATAAAAAGATGTATTAAAAAAAATATATATATATATATTAAGCCACACCCATATTTTTGTTACAAGGTTTGCACCACTGCTTTGTGGTTAAAGTAGTCCAACAATATTAGCCAAGTTTGATTCATATATATATATATATATATATATATATATATATATATATATATATATATATATATATATATATATATATATATATATATATATATATATATAAATATAAATATATATACATATATATATATAAATATATATATATATATATATATATATATTCACTGAAAAAACCATAGGTTATAGACCATATATAGTTAGGAATTAGCATTTACAAAACCTTATTTTACTCACACAAAACCATTGAAATTCCATATATAGTTAGTTGTACTAACTATATATCGCGCACCCGCAATCCACTGCTGATGATGTCACATATTACATCATTCATGACATGGTCAGTGACATCACTGATGACATCACTGATGACATCTCAAATGACATCACTGATGACATCACTGATGACATCTCATTTGACATTACTCATGACATCATTCATGTGATGATACGATGAACCTCTTCAGACTCTAATATAACCTTAAATACACTCAGTGTAAACAGACACTCACAGACTGTCACTCATCCATGGAGTTACTCACACACCTAATCAGTCTTGCAAAGAATCAATCACACCTCCATTTCCTCAACTATATAGTTAAACACACCTTACTTATTGAAACATATAATAACACATATTTACTCTGTTATACAATCCCTGATACAAGTTCACAATAATCCATACAGCCACTCACACATTCACTGGCTCTTATGCACAGTTATTTATATATGTCAACTACCACATGTACTGTGTTTTACATATGTACTTACTTTGACATGTAGCACTGAGATATCCATTCACTCACCAATACACTCATGCACACAGTAAACCGCTCATACAGCTGTTTCCACATGCACTTTTGAACCCATACATCTAGTGAATCAACTGCTCACACATCTATGCACAGAGTCATACACCTCCCAGACACCCACACACACACTCAGTCACCCATACAAATACTTGGCCAACTAATCAATAACCCATATAGTTAGTCATATAGCTAATGATCAACACATGCATCAGATTACAAAACAACAGACACAATGGTGCACAATTTAAAACAGTTTAGTCACTAACCCATGCACTCAGTGAGACACATTTAATCACTCACTTATACAGTCAGTCATGCACCTACTAAATACATCATCCAGACGCTTATACATCCACTCATTCTTCAATATATAAGACATATTTTAACTTTACAGAAACATACAGTCACTGGATGTTGTCATCAGTGATGTCATCAGTGATGTCATTTGAGATGTCATCAGTGATGTCATCAGTGATGTCACTGACCATGTCATGAATGATGTAATATGTGACATCATCAGCAGTGGATTGCGGGTGCGCGATATATAGTTAGTACAACTAACTATATATGGAATTTCAATGGTTTTGTGTGAGTAAAATAAGGTTTTGTAAATGCTAATTCCTAACTATATATGGTCTATAACCTATGGTTTTTTCAGTGAATTTTCAAGGTTTTGTAAATGCTAATTCCTAACTATATATGGTCTATAACCTATGGTTTTTTCAGTGAATTTCATAGGTTTTTTAATAGCAAATCTTTATAAAAATAATACATTTTAAATCGAATTTTATATTTTATAATTTTTTTATTTTTTTTTCATATTATTTTTAGTGCGCTCCCGGGGCGCGGACAGGTGAACGCACGGGTAAGCGCAATCTTGCGGCGCGCCCCGGGCGCGTACTGATGCGCTTCCCGGAAGCGCTATTGCCGCGAACGAAAACAACATCGTGACGTATCGCGTAGCCGCCACGCCTTGCGTCATAAGACACGTATCGCGTAGCCGCGAGATGCGTCTTATGACGCACCGCGTAAGCGCACCCGGAAGCGCATACGATCGCGCAACGTAAGCGCCCCGATGCGCTTACGATACACGCCCGGGACGCGCCCCCGGGCGCGTAGCGTAAGCGCGTCAAACCATGTGACTTTAAAATAACACTTTTCATTGGTTCAGAACTTTTTTTTTTCCAAATTGTGTGAAACCCACCCATTTCTCTCACTATTGCTTTGTACTTGGAGAGAGCAAGAGCTGTTCTGTCTACTCTGTTTATCTCCTACTTTTCTGATCTCCAGCAATGGCTGCAAGAGAGTCATCCAGCAGTGACTCAGAGGGATTTTTAGATGAGGACCCTCCTCAGCAAAAGAAAAAAACCCATTTCATCTGGAAATTTTACGACATCCCTGAAGGACAGAAAAAAGTCAACGCTCCCAAAGTAACCTGCAAAATATGTGGGAGTAGTTTATCCAGAGGCAATCCTCTGAAAAAATATAGTTTTGGAAATGCTAATTTGATCAGGCATGTGAAAAGAAGACACCCTAACAACTTTGCCAGGGAGAGTGTCAGAGAGCTGGCACGGAATGTACCCACAGATGGCGGCAGCACCTCCACTGGTGGAGCAACACCTTCGGGACCACCCCGTGGAAGAATGGTCCCTAACATTCAGCCGGTGTTTGCAGGCATCAAATTTTTGTGCACGGAGTGTGACGAACTGCTCTGCTATGGGGAGCAGAGTGTTGAACTCATTGCCCTAAAGAAACAGCAACACCGCTGCTCTTCCAGTCCCTAAATTTTCTAATTTTTTTGCTCCTGTTGAGCAGTTTTGGAATCCTTGTTTTTGTTTTTCCCTTGACAAAAATCCCAAAAAAATATTAAATTGTTTTAAAAAGTCTAAAAAAATATAAAACAACAAAAACAAAAAAAATATATAAAACAACAAAATAAAAAAAAAAGTTATTTTCAGAACTACCTCCAATTTATAAAAAGAAGCTTTTTTTTTTTTTTTTAAAGTCTGTCATTTTTTTTCTCCTGGTACGCTCCCCCGTAAGCTCCCCGGTGCGCGTACCGGGCGCTCCCCCCCCCCCCCCGCGAAAATCGTTTTTTTTTTTTTTTTTTTTCACCCGCGGGAGCCTTTTATGGCCCCCACATCAAAAGTAGGGGGTCAGGGGGGTGTACCCTGCCCCCTTTTGCTCATATTCCCCCTTTGATTCTTGCCACCTCTTGTGTCTCAATCCTACCGAGACACAAGATGGCGGCCGCTGCGGACTGTTTCGAATGTTTACAGACACCCGAGAACCAATCAGCTTGCCGTGCGCAAGTCGCGTGGCGCGCCCGAAGCGCTCCCCGGTACGCGTACCGGGCGCGGCTCTAGATACAGAAACAAAATGTTCCATTTTCCTGAAAATTTCAGCCAATTCCGTCCACAAACGCCAAAGTTATTAGACATAGAATTTTCAAAAATCCCATAGAGAAAAAATCCTAACTATATATACCTACTGGCGACCGCCAGTAGGTAATATATATATATATATATATATATATATATATATATATATATATATATATATATATATATATATATATATATATATATATATATATATATATATATATATCAAACAAATGCTTCCAACAGGATACTGAACAGCACCCCCCAGGGAGAAACGGACGCCCCAGTCAGGATTTCGCTTGTTGCAGAATTATTTTTATTGAATTATATAGTGAATCGTAAGTGCCTCAATCTGACGCGTTTCGGCGAACCCAGTCGCCTTGCTCACCAGATGAAAGTGATTAATTCCAAACAGTTTTTTAAAACAAATAACCACCAATGAAAAAAACAGCTGTCATGTGACCTTTGGTCAACATAATTAACAGACTTATAACCATGGGTTAAGTGTCGGAAGACAGACTAGCATGTATGGGTCCAATTTGAACAGTTGTTTTAAACATTAAAATAGATTTGAAAAATTGTAAAAACACCTAATTTACATTTTACAATTGCAAAGAAAATATATAGATTTCATATAACTGTATCAATACAGAAAAATCACAGCCGAAATGAATTCAACAATAGGGAATTGCTCCATATTAACATCACATTTCAATCTTGAGCACGTTTAAATTGTAATTTTAAAAATCACTGCATAATACAAATTGATTGAAATTTTCTCGTGTGTGCATTATCGGCCATGATCTAAATCAATTGACATCTATGCAATTATCTAGTCAATCTGTGTTTTTTTACATGTCTCCTCTATACCCAAGTCGTATTCATGACAGACTAAAGTGCTAAGTGTAAAAGTGCTCAAAATGATAAAGTGCTCATATATTCCCAGCCGGGAAATTACAGTTCTCAACTGGAACTGTTTTGGAAAAGTGTGAAATGGGCAGCAGAGAAAACTATATATCAATTCCTTTATCACTCCCATAAAGTCATTGTGATATTATATATATATATATATTTGTGTGTCTTTCAAAAGCCCTTGCGCCTCAGATATGCACTCAACGATGCTCGGACCACTTCGCCAGTGTTAGCCTCAATGCAGCTCGCTTCCCCACAGTCCAAAATTAAAATCTGATACTCGACGCGTTTCGAGGCCAACGCCTCTTCATCATGAGTTCACAGATGCTCAGAAAACTCGCCTGTTTGGTTTGCTCTTAATTTATTACAAGAGACTGCCCATAGTGGGTGTGGCTTATAGTAAGTGTCTCCCTTTGCATGCTGGTACTTGCAGTTATTCAGGTAAGTTCTCGTCTTAATCCTTTGTAGGTTCCAGGCATCTGCGTGCATTCAACTTATACGTGACAGCCTTTAGTAGGTAAGGACTTCAGGGGCTGCGCGCTATCCTGCGCAAAAGAACATCGTGCTTCTGGAAAGGAATACCGCCTTTTCCAGCCTTTCTGTCCAAAATGGTGCAACACTTCTTACCATGGCTCGGGCAGCCGCGTATTTCATGTCTTTCAAAAGCCCTTGCGCCTCAGATATGCACTCAACGATGCTCGGACCACTTGGCCAGAGTTAGCCTCGATGCAGCTCGCTTCCCCACAGTCCAAAATTAAAATCTGATACTTGACGCGTTTCGAGGCCAGCGACTCTTCATCATGAGTTAATGAAAATAAAAGAAAGTGATTCACCAGGTGAGCCTTCCTTGCCTCTGTCTCAAACTCATGATGAAGAGGCGTCTGCCTCGAAACGCGTCAAGTATCATTGCCAAATTGAGGGACACAGGGCAAACATGCTGCAGAGAGGCCAAAAATCCATGAATGTGGAAGGAGCATTGTGGAGTGCATATCCTGAGCGCAAGGGCGTTTTGTTTGGAATTTTGAAACACGGCTGCCCGAGCCACGGTAAAAAAGTGCACCACTCCTAATGGAAGGACTGAGAGGGCAAAGATCCCGATCTGTGACACGATGTTCCCTTGCTTAATTAGCATGCAACCCTGAAGTGCCAACCAAATAAAAGATGTAACAAATGATTTTAATGTTAACAGGGGCTTGGAGCCTACTAAAGGAAGAACACTAATACTCACCTGAACTGCAAGGACCAGCATGCATCAAGGCGATAAACTGCAAGCCAAGCCCACTGTGGGCGGAGTCATGTAATGAAAATAAAAGAAAGTGATTCACCAGGTGAGCCTTCCTTGCCTCTGTCGCAAACTCATGATGAAGAGGCGTCTGCCTCGAAACGCGTCGAGTATCATTGCCAAATTGAGGGACACAGGGCAAACATGCTGCAGAGAGGCCAAAAATCCATGAATGTGGAAGGAGCATTGTGGAGTGCATATCCTGAGCGCAAGGGCGTTTTGTTTGGAATTTTGAAACACGGCTGCCCGAGCCGCGGTAACAGGAAGTGCACCACTCCTAATGGAAGGACTGAGAGGGCAAAGATCCCGATCTGTGACACGATGTTCCCTTGCTTAATTAGCATGTAACCCTGAAGTGCCAACCTACTAAAGGATGTAACAAATGTTTTTAATGTTAACAGGGGCTTGGAGCCTACTAAAGGAAGAACACTAATACTCACCTGAACTGCAAGGACCAGCATGCATCAAGGCGATAAACTGCAAGCCAAGCCCACTGTGGGCGGAGTCATGTAATGAAAATAAAAGAAAGTGATTCACCAGGTGAGCCTTCCTTGCCTCTGTCTCAAACTCATGATGAAGAGGCGTCTGCCTCGAAACGCGTCGAGTATCATTGCCAAATTGAGGGACAAAGGGCAAACATGCTGCAGAGAGGCCAAAAATTCATGAATGTGGAAGGAGCATTGTGGAGTGCATATCCTGAGCGCAAAGGCGTTTTGTTTGGAATTTTGAAACGCGGCTGCCTGAGCCGCGGTAACAGGAAGTGCACCACTCCCAATGGAAGGACTGAGAGGGCAAAGATCCTGATCTGTGACACGAAGTTCCCTTGCCTAATTAGCATGTAACCCTGAAGTGCCAACCTTCTAAAGGATGTAACAAATGTTTTTAATGTTAACAGGAGCTTGAAACCTACTAAAGGAAGAACAATAATACTCACCTGAACTGCAAGGACCAGCATGCATCAAGGCGATAAACTGCAAGCCAAGCCCACTGTGGGTGGAGTCATGTAATGAAAATAAAAGAAAGTGATTCACCAGGTGAGCCTTCCTTGCCGCTGTCGCAAACTCATGATGAAGAGGCGTCTGCCTCGAAACGCGTAGAGTATCATTGCCAAATTGAGGGACACGGGGCAAACATACTGCAGAGAGGCCAAAAATCCATGAATGTGGAAGGAGCATTGTGGAGTGCATATCCTGAGCGCAAGGGTGTTTTGTTTGGAATTTTGAAACGCAGCTGCCCGAGCCGCGGTAACAGGAAGTGCACCACTCCTAATGAAAGGACTGAGAGGGCAAAGATCCCGATCTGTGACACGATGTTCCCTTGCTTAATTAGCATGTAACCCTGAAGTGCCAACCTACTAAAGGATGTAACAAATGTTTTTAATGTTAACAGGGGCTTGGAGCCTACTAAAGGAAGAACACTAATACTCACCTGAACTGCAAGGACCAGCCTGCATCAAGGCGATAAACTGCAAGCCAAGCCCACTGTGGGCGGAGTCATGTAATGAAAATAAAGGAAAGTGATTCACCAAGTGAGCCTTCCTTGCCTCTGTCTCAAACTCATGATGAAGAGGCGTCTGCCTCGAAACGCGTCGAGTATCATTGCCAAATTGAGGGACACAGGACAAACATGCTGCAGAGAGGCCAAAAATTCATGAATGTGGAAAGAGCATTGTGGAGTGCATATCCTGAGCGCAAGGGCGTTTTGTTTGGAATTTTGAAACGCGGCTGCCCGAGCCGCGGTAACAGGAAGTGCACCACTCCTAACGGAAGGACTGAGAGGGCAAAGATCCTGATCTGTGACACGATGTTCCCTTGCTTAATTAGCATGTAACCCTGAAGTGCCAACCTACTAAAGGATGTAACAAATGTTTTTAATGTTAACAGGGGCTTGGAGCCTACTAAAGGAAGAACACTAATACTCACCTGAACTGCAAGGAGCAGCATGCATCAAGGCGATAAACTGCAAGCCAAGCCCACTGTGGGCGGAGTCATGTAATGAAAATAAAAGAAGTGATTCACCAGGTGAGCCTTCCTTGCCTCTGTCTCAAACTCATGATAAAGAGGCGTCTGCCTCGAAACGTGTCGAGTATCATTGCCAAATTGAGGGACACAGGGCAAACAAGCTGCAAAGAGGCCAAAAATCCATGAATGTGGAAGGAGCATTGTGGAGTGCATATCCTGAGCGCAAGGGCGTTTTGTTTGGAATTTTGTAACGCGGCTGCCCGAGCCGCGGTAACAGGAAGTGCACCATTCCTAATGGAAGGACTGAGAGGGCAAAGATCCCGATCTGTGACACGATGTTCCCTTGCCTAATTAGCATGTAACCCTGAAGTGCCAACCTACTAAAGGATGTAACAAATGTTTTTAATGTTAACAGGGGCTTGGAGCCTACTAAAGGAAGAACACTAATACTCACCTGAACTGCAAGGACCAGCATGCATCAAGGCGATAAACTGCAAGCCAAGCCCACTGTGGGCGGAGTCATGTAATGAAAATAAAAGAAAGTGATTCACCAGGTGAGCCTTCCTTGCCGCTGTCGCAAACTCATGATGAAGAGGCGTCTGCCTCGAAACGCGTAGAGTATCATTGCCAAATTGAGGGACACAGGGCAAACATGCTGCAGAGAGGCCAAAAATCCATGAATGTGGAAGGAGCATTGTGGAGTGCATATCCTGAGCGCAAGGGTGTTTTGTTTGGAATTTTGAAACGCAGCTGCCCGAGCCGCGGTAACAGGAAGTGCACCACTCCTAATGAAAGGACTGAGAGGGCAAAGATCCCGATCTGTGACACGATGTTCCCTTGCTTAATTAGCATGTAACCCTGAAGTGCCAACCTACTAAAGGATGTAACAAATGTTTTTAATGTTAACAGGGGCTTGGAGCCTACTAAAGGAAGAACACTAATACTCACCTGAACTGCAAGGACCAGCATGCATCAAGGCGATAAACTGCAAGCCAAGCCCACTGTGGGCGGAGTCATGTAATGAAAATAAAAGAAAGTGATTCACCAAGTGAGCCTTCCTTGCCTCTGTCTCAAACTCATGATGAAGAGGCGTCTGCCTCGAAACGCGTCGAGTATCATTGCCAAATTGAGGGACACAGGACAAACATGCTGCAGAGAGGCCAAAAATTCATGAATGTGGAAAGAGCATTGTGGAGTGCATATCCTGAGCGCAAGGGCGTTTTGTTTGGAATTTTGAAACGCGGCTGCCCGAGCCGCGGTAACAGGAAGTGCACCACTCCTAACGGAAGGACTGAGAGGGCAAAGATCCTGATCTGTGACACGATGTTCCCTTGCTTAATTAGCATGTAACCCTGAAGTGCCAACCTACTAAAGGATGTAACAAATGTTTTTAATGTTAACAGGGGCTTGGAGCCTACTAAAGGAAGAACACTAATACTCACCTGAACTGCAAGGAGCAGCATGCATCAAGGCGATAAACTGCAAGCCAAGCCCACTGTGGGCGGAGTCATGTAATGAAAATAAAAGAAGTGATTCACCAGGTGAGCCTTCCTTGCCTCTGTCTCAAACTCATGATAAAGAGGCGTCTGCCTCGAAACGTGTCGAGTATCATTGCCAAATTGAGGGACACAGGGCAAACAAGCTGCAAAGAGGCCAAAAATCCATGAATGTGGAAGGAGCATTGTGGAGTGCATATCCTGAGCGCAAGGGCGTTTTGTTTGGAATTTTGTAACGCGGCTGCCCGAGCCGCGGTAACAGGAAGTGCACCATTCCTAATGGAAGGACTGAGAGGGCAAAGATCCCGATCTGTGACACGATGTTCCCTTGCCTAATTAGCATGTAACCCTGAAGTGCCAACCTACTAAAGGATGTAACAAATGTTTTTAATGTTAACAGGGGCTTGGAGCCTACTAAAGGAAGAACACTAATACTCACCTGAACTGCAAGGACCAGCATGCATCAAGGCGATAAACTGCAAGCCAAGCCCACTGTGGGCGGAGTCATGTAATGAAAATAAAAGAAAGTGATTCACCAGGTGAGCCTTCCTTGCCTCTGTCTCAAACTCATGATGAAGAGGCGTCTGCCGCGAAACGCGTCGAGTATCATTGCCAAATTGAGTGACACAGGGCAAACATGCTGCAGAGAGGCCAAAAATCCATGAATGTGGAAGGAGCATTGTGGAGTGCATATCCTTAGCGCAAGGGCGTTTTGTTTGGAATTTTGAAACGTGGCTGCCCGAGCCGCGGTAACAGGAAGTGCACCACTGCTAATGGAAGGACTGAGAGGGCAAAGATCCCGATCTGTGACACGATGTTCCCTTGCTTAATTAGCATGTAACCCTGAAGTGCCAACGTACTAAAGGATGTAACAAATGTTTTTAATGTTAACAGGGGCTTGGAGCCTACTAAAGGAAGAACACTAATACTCACCTTAACTGCAAGGAGCAGCATGCATCAAGGCGATAAACTGCAAGCCAAGCCCACTGTGGGCGGAGTCATGTAATGAAAATAAAAGAAAGTGATTCACAAGGTGAGCCTTCCTTGCCTCTGTCTCAAACTCATGATGAAGAGGCGTCTGCCTCGAAATGCGTCGAGTATCATTGCCAAATTGAGGGACACAGGGCAAACATGCTGCAGAGAGGCCAAAAATCCATGAATGTGGAAGGAGCATTGTGGAGTGCATATCCTGAGCGCAAGGGTGTTTTGTTTGGTATATATATATATATATATATATATATATATATATATATATATATATATATATATATATATATATATAACGCTCCAAGGGGTGACCAAATTCGAGTAGCACTCCGACACAGCACGCTTTTCTCCCCAAAAAAGCTTTTAATGGTTTGCACAGATAAATTCACAGTCTCTGGATGCATGCATATATATATATTAAGACACAAAAAGTTCCAAAAGGCGATAACTTGCGAAACATCCTTTGTTGTGTATATACTACAGTGCAACTGTGGTAAGAGATATATAGGGAGTACCACATGTCCCCTAAAAAAACGAATTCTTGAACACACTCGGGCGATACAAAATAAAGACTTCTCATACGCCATGGCAAAACACATAGCCACCCATCCTGGCAAAACCTGGCACTATATGACATACTCAGGTTTAGCTATGATACCCCAACATGAACGGGGTGGGGACAGAAAACTCAAATTGAGACGACTCGAGTCGAGACTTATCATGAGATTCAAAACCATGCAACCACAAGGACTGAATGGGGACGCTGAACTTTATGTTCATCTGTAACTATATAATGCAAATTGTAAATATTGACTGTATGAAGAACTGCATATTAGAACTGTAATCTTATGACTAACTATACACATGCATATTAGAAATTCTCCCATACAAATGTGGTAACGAATAGCGGTGACCAGGGCACTTAGCCTGGGAACCACGAGTGCTTCCAGCTACTCCTCCCTCCCTGTATCAGTCTTTAGAATAAATGTAGATATATACACATAACAGTCAAATAGAAACACACAGGTAGAAGGCGAGGTAAACACACAACATCATTATGCAGGAAGCCTCTCACCGCAAAACCACATTGAAAGCGGGAGACACACGCAAGAGCGTATGCAGAACACCACTTATGCATGCAGCAGTGTGAAAAGGGCACTCAGCCCAACAACCTTGTAAAAATACAGCGCACAATATGTAATGATAAAAATAAGACAGAGCGCAAAGTGGTCAATGAATAGAATTGATCAATTTCAAACCATTTGTACAGACTTTGACTACAAATACCAGCATGCATAGCAACTTTCATGTGTATATAATGTTCAAATGAAAGAAGGACTAATTGTCTGAAAACAATGCCGTGATCAAGAACGCTGAAGTTCGAAACGCGTAGGCGATCTCAATTGCTGGAATAAAATAAACTTGCAAAATCGTCCCCGAGTGGAGTGCCATCAATTTTGGAACTTTTTGTGTCTTAATACGAACGGGAGACTGCCTTGACCCCGTAGATGGCACCAGCTTAACAGAGCTCCCCCTGCGACAAGGCAAAGTGAGAGGGAATATATATATATATATATATATACATATATATATATATATTTTGTTTTTGGTGCAATTTGGTTTTGTAACAGGATCGCTCTCCAGCGGGTGCCGGCGTTGGGCCAGACCAATGGCCCAAAAACAATTTTTTTGTACAAAGGACGCCGCACACAGCAACTTCAGTTCACAGATTTTATTTCAGTGCCCAGTCTAACACATATATATAGAGATATATTACCTACTGGCAGTCGCCAGTAGGTAGTTATAGTTAAAACCTAGTTTCCATAGGAAATCCGCAACATTCTATTTGGAATAACTTTGGCGCTGGTGGACGAATCTTCGCAATTTTCTCCAAGAAAATGGCCTGCTCCGCTCCGCTCCTTCCCTGAAAGTTTGGGGAAGCTTTGTCAAGTGGGGGCCAGGAAAAAAGGGTGGTCCCAAAACGTGTTTTCCCCATGCAATTTTCCATAGGACCTTTAGCCAGGGCTACCGCCTGACGGCTGAACGGAATTACACCAAATTTGGCAAAAAGGTAGAGTTCGGTTTGCAGATTATGCTTTTTGTTAAATGGTGTAAATCCGTTCAGTAGTTCGTGAGAAAATCAAAAGTAAAATCATAACTATATATGCGAAGTTGTACCGTACGCGTACGTTCCCGAGCATGAGCTTTATGCTAATTGGCTGTTAACACTGCAAATCAGGAAGTGTTGGCAGCCATCTTGCACCTCAGTAGAACCGAGGCACAAAAAAGCTGAAAACAAATGCGGAAAACACAGAAAGGGGGCAGGGTACATACACCCTGACCCCCTAGGCCTGCTCAGGGGGGCCCACAAGGACCCCCAAGGCCCAAAAATGTTTTTTTTTTAAATTGCGGTGTCCGCGTAGGGTGCGCGAACTCTGCTAAAAAAAAAAAACCCTGTGTGCTTTTTTAAAAAATTCGCCCCTGGGGGGACCAAATCCCAGGGGCATATTTAAAAAAAATGTGGGGTTGCCCCAATCCCCCCCCACACTGCCCCGGGGACCGCAAACCCGGCGGGGCACAGTTATTATGGTAGCGGGGGCACACGGCCCCCCCGCAGCCCCGGAGAACGCCACCCCGGGGCAAAGACAGTAATGATGGGGGGCTTCTAAGGCCCCCCGAGCCCTGGGGACCGCCACCCCCCTTTGTTCAAAAGTATGCATGGGGGCTCATGGCCCCCCTGCAGCCCCGTGGACTGCCACCCCCGGGGTTTTATTATTAATAAAAAAAAACTGTGTGGGGGGCTCAAGCCCCCCCACATGCCCCGGGGACCACCACCCCCCGGGGCTTTGTTGATCTTCCCTCCTGAAGCCCTTGATGGCACTGGGGCCCGTCACCCCCTAGGGCCAGCTCCTGCTGTGTCCCGGTGTGCCCACCCCCTGGACACTGCTGTTTGCTGTGGTAGGGCTGGAGCCTCGCGGGTCCCACCCTACCACAGCAAACTGCTTTGATTTTTGAAAGAGAGAGCAGGGAATCTGCTCTCTCTTTCAAAAATCAAAGCCGATTGCTTTTCTGTACGGGGAGCAGCATGTTAGCTGCTCCCCATACAGAAAAGCAATGCCGGCTCCCGCAGGATGCGGGGAGCTGGCAGGGACCGCGGGGGGCTTGGGGGCCCCCCGCGGCCCCCAACAAGGAGGACCAGGCCCGGGGATGGGGTCTCCGGGGCCAGAAGTGGCCCGGGAGGGGTGCCACGCGGCACCCCTCCCTAAAAAAAAACAACATTTAAAAAAAGTAAGGCCCCAAGGGATGGGGTCCCCGGGGCCTAAAGGGGGCATAGGAGGGGGGCCCCCTCCAGTATAAAAATAAACAAAAATGAAGTTTGCCATGCCCTGGGGGATGGGGTCCCCAGGGCTTGAATTAGCCATGGGAGGGGGGCCACGCAGCCCCCTTCCTGTCAAAATTATAAAAAAAAAGATTTGGGGGCAGGCCCTGGGGGATGGGGTCCCCAGGGCCAAAAAAGAAGTGAGGCTACACAGCCCTCCTTCTTAAAATAAAATAAAAATAAAAAACAGGATCAGGAGGAGGCCACGTCCCCTCCCTGCACCTCTCTGCAAACGCGCCCCCTGGCGCGTTTGCAGCAGGGGAAGTAAATCCCCTTGCATACGGGGGACCCTGGGGGCCAACTTTCCCACCAGGAGCCTCCAGTATGGGCCAGGGGGCTCCCTTGCAGAGACGTGTAAAGAGGCCATGCCCCTTTTGACACCTCTCTGCAACGCAGCCCTCTGGTGCATACTGGATGTTGCTGGTGGGCTAGTTGGCCCCCAGAGACCCTCAGTATGCGAGGGGAATTACTTCCCCCTCTGAAAAAGCGCCAGGGGGCTGCGTTGCAGAGAGGTGTAAAAGGGGCGTGGCCTCTTTACACCTCTCTGCAACGCAACCCCCTGGCGCACACTGGAGGCTCCTGGTGGGCTAGTTGGCCCCCAGGGACCTTAGGTATGGAAGGGGAATTAGTTCCCCCTCTGAAAAAGCGCCAGGGGGCTGCGTTGCAGAGAGGTGTAATGAGGCCACTTCCCTTTTTTCACCTCTCTGCAACACAGCCCCCTGGCGCATACTGGAGGTTTCTGGTGTGCTAGTTTGCCCCCAGGGGCCCCAGTATGCAAGGGGACTTAATCCCCCAACTTAGAACGCGTTACGGGGCATGTTTGGACAGTGGTGAAAGTAGGGGACGGAGCTTGAGGTGACATGTGTGCAAACACGCCCTGTGGCGCGTTTTAGCTTGGGGAATATATTCCTTTTCAATCCAGAGGTCCCCTAGGGGCCAACTAGTCCATGGGTACCTCTAGTAAGTGCCACGGAGCTGTGTTGCAGAGTGTTGTAAAAAGGGGGCGTGCCCTCTGAACACCTCATGGCAACCCAGCTCCCTGGCGCAAACTGGAGGTACATGATGGGCTAGTTGGCTCACAGATGACCTCAGGATTGAAGAGGAATATATTCCCCAACCTAAAACGCGCCTCAGGCCCCGCCCCCTTCCTTCACTATTGAGCTAATTATTCCTCTAAAATCAGCCGAAGTACAAATTGCGATTTACTCACCTGTTATCACGAGAGACGTCAGTGCTGCATCTTTCAGCCCACTACTGATCCTGAAAAGTAATTGTAACCATACTTACAGTAACTTGAATTTCCTTCCATAGGTTAACATTGACTGGTTTCACTTGAAAAATGTTCAAAGTGTGGAGTTTCGGAACTTTAAAAAATTCCTCAAAAATCAGTCGAACTACAAATTCCGATTTACTCACCTGTTATCAGGAGAGACCTCATTGCTGCATCTTTCAGCCCACTACTGATCCTGAAAACTAATTGTAACCATACTTACAGTAACTTGAATTTCCTTTCTTAGGCTAACATTGACATGTTTTACTTGGAAATTTCACTTGAACATTTTTCTAAGTGTGGAGTTTTGGAACTTTAAAAAATTCCTCAAAAATCAGCCAAACTACGAATTCCGATTTACTCACCTGTTATCAGGAGAGACCTCAGTGCTGCATCTTTCAGCTCACTATTGATCCTGAAAAGTAATTCTAATCGTAGTTACAGTAACTTGAATTTCCTTCCATAGGATATCATTGCCAGCTATATAAAATATATATAAATTAAAAAAATATAAAAATGTATAAAGATATTACAATTTCAATTTTTTTAAAAATCATTTATTTTTCAATTTATATAAAAAATATGTAATGTAATTTAAAAAATAAAATATCTAAAAATAAATATATTAAAATAATGTAGTAAATCAGTATAAAAAAAATAACAATTAATACATTTAAAAATTATCATTTAAAAAACCTTTGAAAATCACTGAAAAATCATAGTTTCACACACGTTATAGTTAAAAATTAGCATTTAAAAAACCTTTGAAATTCACTGAAAAAAACATAGGTTTCACACACGTTATAGTTAAAAATTAGCATTAAAAACCTTTGAAATTCCCTGAAAAAACCATAGGTTTCACACACGTTATAGTTAAAAATGAGCATTTGAAAAACCTTAAAAATTCACTGAAAAAAACATAGGTTTCACACGTGTTATAGTTACCTGGACATTTCACTCATACAAAACCAATGAAATTCCCCCGTTATAGTTAACTATAACTCGCGCGCCAGCAATGCACTGCTGATGACGTCACATATTACATCACTCATGACATGGTCAGTGACATCACTCATGACATCACTGATGACATATCAAATTACATCACTGATGACATGACTGATGACATCATCCAGTGAATGTCTGTCTTTCTGAAAAATAAATATGTTTTATATATGTATATCTAAAGGTCGATGCAATTAACATAAATAATTATCAAATAAGTAAATAATAATAATTGAAATTGAATTATTGATTCATTATAATTAATTTACTTCCCACCCTGTACCACTATAAACCCAACAACCCGCTACAGTACTAAAAATGACAACAAACTATTACATTACATTAAAAAACAACTAAAACTGTACAAACTATATTACAAACATTGAACAATAGTCATACAAACAATTTATAACATATACAATTAAAATATATACTAAAATACATTTTAAAAAATAAAAATCGATATTATTAACAACAATATTTTTAACATCGATAATAATAACAGAGATTTTTCTGTAAATGATATTGACACTTTCTATACTTTTAACCTCAGTATTACCTTACCTTAAAATCGATATTCTTGTCAAAGATATTCTTGCTAATGATATTTCTCTATAACAATATTACCAACTTCATAAGTCTATAGGTTGATATTAGATTTTTGATATTTTGTCTAAATACTTCACTTCTAAGTTTTACATGTCCTAGTATTTAAAAACTCCTAAATGCATATTTCAGTACTGTGCGGCCAACCTCTCCCTTAGGCTAACTTTAGGTCACCTTCTCACATTTAATAAGTGCTAAATATAAGTTGAGAACGGGTAAATATTTTGGCCTTGACTACAATGCCAGTTGGACGAGCATCCGACCCGCATCATGCCGGAATGGAAATCAACTGAGTAGTAGTCTGAGGTTCCATCCGACGAATTTGGATGCAACCTCCCATGAGGAGATCAGAAACATCCATTTTTCCATTGAGGCCTGTGCAGAGGCCGGAAAAAGAGTCGCAGCACATCCTGCATTGGAAAAATGGAGGTTTGCAAACATCCATGCAATGTGTTCCAGGCACCATGTGGTGCCTGGCACATCGGATATGGATGTTTGGGGGGCACCACAGGTGCCCTCCAGACCTCAAAGCAGAGGCTGCGGAGAGGGATAGGCCCTGGTAAGGGCCCTCAAAGTCCATTTCCAACAGCATTTCAATGCCATGGAAAGGCTGCCTGAAAGGGAAATCGTAATCCCTACAGTGGTGTCTGAGCAGGCATAGCCCCATTGTAGGAGATTACTTCTGGCAGATGGTGGGATGGGCTCCTAGAGCCCATAATAATCGTCGGTCGGCCCCTCCGCATGCTGCCTCACTGCATCACTAGATGTCAGTAGGACTGCAATCAACATATAGGCAGTTACCGTCTGACCGAGATCACGATAAAGGTTTTTGGGCCGGAGGTACAACCGTTTTTAGCATTGGTAAATGGGTCTTAGACCCATTTGTGCACGCTAGAAACCATGGGCCCATGTACAAACAGTATTTTGTGACTCGCAAATAAAATACAACTCGAAAAATACTGTTTTACACTTTGGTATTTGGAAGGGGCGCTCCCTTCCAAATAGCGGCTCCATATACGAATGTTTTATTTTTCTTTTTCAAACGCATCCGATTTTCCTTTAGGGAAAACAGGATGCATTATAAAAAAAAGCCGCTTTATTTAAAAGCAGTCGCAGCAGACATGGTGTTTTGCTGAGCCCAGCAGGCCACCATCCCTGGGAGGGCCAGCCATTCCAAATGGGGTTGCAAAATGCGAGTGTCTCATTAATATTCATGAACCTCGCTTTACAGTGTCCAAGACACTGTTGTGCATGCCAAATTGTGAGTCGCAAAAGCGATGCAATTTGCGTGCCACTATTTGGCAGGTCGTACATTTGGCCCTTTGTGTTTGGTGTCTGAGAAACCTAAAGTTAAAACACTCTTGTATGGCAAAGTAGGATTTTAAGTTACAATTTTGTAAATGCCACTTTTAGAAAGTTATATTATCAAAAAAACAATAGTTCTTATTGGACAATATATGTATAGCTTATAAATTGAGGCACAATGGCATAGTATACCTGTAGTAGGACACTGATAGAGAAAGCCAGTGTCGAAAAGACAGCCAAATGTTTTGGCAAATAAATATATAGTCTGTATTCAAACATATAAATCCAAACATTGAAAGATGTCCAATGTGAATGGCAAAGTTGAATTTAACATTACTAGTTCAGAAATGCCACTTTTAGAAAGATATATTCAAAAAAAGGTGGGTGACCCAATAAACCCTTGCGAGCTTGGCCTAATCTATGTTTAAAACAAAAGTGCCTGCAAGGGAATTTGTTTGTTAAAGATTTGGCACAGATTATAGACCTGTATTTCCTGTTATACGTTACGATCTATCCAACCTAATTGGCATCTGTTAATGATTATTTGTGTCACAGTATTTAGGACTTGAAAATTAATCACATATGAAAAAAGCAACACGAGAAATGTATTTCATAGAAAAATTAGTATTTTTATATTTTTAAAGAAAGGGTTCTGATCATCATTAAAAACCAATTGTACATAACATTTCAAATGAATAGGAAGTAAATGAATCATTCCATCAATCCATCTGTATCAAAGTCCAATCTGTTATCAACTTATGTCAACGGCTCCTATGATCCAACAAAAGAGATGCCACTATTCAAAATCAATTAGAACAAAAGAAGATATGGACAGACAAGTCGACGTTTCGGTCTTATGTTTGTAGACTCTTTAAGACCATCTTCAGGACAACCACTCTTAACAATAAAGAAGAGACCCCATGGGCAATTCTTTCTAAATTCTTGATTTGGTGTATTAGAGTTTCTGCCACAGGCTTCACGTGAGAGAACCTGGTATTTTTCTGAATCCCTCAGGATTTAAGTTGAGTTAAGTTATTTGCAACGAAGTAGAGCGGACACTTCTCTTTCTCTGTAGTTTAAACGTCTTTCCTCTGAAACGGCGTAATCGCGCGAGATCCTGCTATTTTAGAAAGATGGCATTTCTCTGCTCTTAAAGCATTATATACCTGTAGCTTGTCTCCAATACACGTCTGGGGTAGGTGACAACTGTACTTTCTGCATTCCCTTTAGACAGCCACACACAAAGGAAGGGTAGGTATTAGTGAGTGCCCATTCCCATCTTGATGGCTCATTCTGGGCAGGATGGGAAGGAGGAGCTGACCCTTACACTTGAATAGACGCTGTCCTGCCCCCACAAAAAAGGTTGATTACCCCTGTGTAGTGAGCCTGGAGTCAGGGCTGAGAAGGGGGAACCTCTGTGCACTTTAAAGCCACTCTTTGAAGTCACCTCCTCTTCAAAGGCACAATTGGCTATAAGTACTTGGTCTGACCCCATCAAATCAGACACTTCTGGACCTGAAAAGAAACTCTGTCAGGAAGAAGGACCACTGTGCTGCTACAAGTACTGTCACTCTGCTGGACTACTGCTCTAGAAGAACTGCTTTTCAGCTGTGCTGCCCTGCTGCCTGCTACCCTTTGCCCCTGCTGAGGAAGAACTAGACTCTTGCTTAAACCCAGAGTGATCTCCAAGGGAATGCTGGCTTGTCTCCTGCTTTGAGACTCATGGATATCAAAGTTTCACCTTGTGTTCCTGTGCCTAGTACATTGTAAGTGGATCCAGGTGCTTGCTCTAGTAGAACCTATGCATCCTCTGCTGTGTGAAGCAGAACTGTCACATTAACGTTGTTTCAGGAACAGACCCGAGGCTTGCACTCAAACCATCGCATCACCTCAAGAACTGAGAAGACCAACGCATCTCAACAACTGCATGGATAAACCCGGCGCATCAGCTTCAGAAACAATACCTCTCATCAACACCGACACATCGCTCAGCTGCAACCCTCTCATTTCACTGTTGCGACCATGTTCAAGGTTCAGCAGGTCTTGCGTGACTCCTGTATCCGGCCCATGCTCCATTTTGGTCAGCCTGAGCTCTTGAATTTGCATCAGTTGAGTGCAACCATATAAACCCCATAGGCACTTACTGGTTCTAAGTGCTGTTTTTACTTTTAATCCTTAAAAATTCATATATCGACTTACACTTATTGATTTTTGTTGTTTTGGCCTTGTTTTACTTATAAAATCATAGTCTGTTTTTCTAAACTAGTGTGGAGTCGTTTTGTGGTGTTTTCACAGTTTTACTGTTTGAAGTGTTGCACAAATACTTACACATTACCTCTTAAATTAAGGATACCTGCTGTGTTCCAAGCTACCAGAGGGTGAGCACAGGTTAATTTAGGGTGTCTATGTCACTTACACTGAGATGAATTGTGGTTCCTGCTTGGACCAGGTGCATACCTCTGCCAACCAGAAACCCAGTTTCTAACGGGGCCTGATTCACTTTGTGTATCCGACCTGCGCTCTTTAATGGTCGGCTATAACTTTAGACTTTGCTGTGGTCTTGCATAACTAGATGTCTGCGGTTGGCGCTTTGATCTTTTCGGGGCTAGATTTCACTTTGAACTTTAAAAATTCCTAACTCCAGTTCTACAGATTAGATTTTCTTAAATTTGGTATCAAAGAATTTTTCTAAATTGGTTTGCAATTTTTCTTGTGTTGCGTTTTCAATGAATTACTGTTTGTGTGCTGAGAAAATACTTTCCACATTGCCTCTGAGTTAAGCCTGACTTCTTTTGTGCCAAGCTACCAGAGGGATAAGTGACTGTTTGTGGTTCACCCTGATGGGGATTAAGGCAGTAGTAGCTTGAGAAGGGCTCACACCCCCCTCAACCTATAACCCAATCTCTCACAAGTTCTACATTAGATTTCTCAATGTATGCACTAAGCATAGGATGAAAGGATGAAATAAAGTTTGCAGGGGCTATACAGAGTGAAATTGCACATGAAATTGTGTTGTCCTTGCTGATATAGCCTCTTGTGTTTTCTTGAAAACAAACTGTCACTCCACCTGAGCTAGAGTTAATTTACAGCATGCTTCAAAAGCATGTCGAATTAGCAACACTTTCAATGGCTGTCATTATTTTACTTGCAAATTTGACTCTAGGAAAAACAAAAGTCAGTGTAAGTCAAAAAGGCTTTGTTCTGTGGCCGCTGAACATCTGAAGATGTTTGTTTAGCATTGACAATCAGGGTTCAAAAAAGTGTTTGTTCCCCTTTGAAATAAATTAATTTACAGCATAAACTGTCTAGAAACAAATTGGACTTAAAACAAAGCCCTTTATGGCACACTGTGCTTTATCGTGTCATTTTGATTTGTCTTGCTTTATTTTCAAGGTTGCTAAATGTATTCAATCAAAGCTTTTCACACGGTGCTACTGTTGGAATTTCAATGAAAGCATTGTGCAAGAAATGTGACTGTACGTAGTTAAAAAATGCTGTATGCATATTTGTGCTTAGATTTTAAAATATTATTTGTCATTTTTGAAATCATGCAACTACATAGAATTCAAATAATATAATTTGTTAGCAGTTCAAATATGAAGCTCAGGAGAGCAGAATGTAATCATATCTCAATAAGGAAAAGCTTGACTTTAATAATGCTGTCTTTCAGGTAACTAGCACGTACATGAGGACATTAGAATATTGAGAGCTCTATTAAAGACAATGAAGTGATTCAGGCCTTATAATGATTGGCCCTGAACCAGAGTAATAGGCCCGAACTGCAGGTCCTTTAATGAATAGTCCGAGTCAGAAGTGCTATAAGGCTATCAGAACATTCCATTCACTGAAGAAATAAAAAGGGAGAAACAAAAAGATAAACATTAGAATGTTGGAGCAGAAGGCTCCTCCCAGCCATTATTAGCCTTGAAGCACTTCAAAGGAGATCCCAACATTCTAATTCTTTTATAATGGTAGAAACTTCTACCCAGTCTATGTGCTCAGCCCAAGAACACAGTAAAAACACAGAGGTAGTTAGTTAGAGCTTGGTGGGTCTGGAATATCTGGCAAGAATTGACAGATGTTCCTACATATACATTCTGAATGGAGTTTGAATGGACATCCTCCAATTTCTGGCTGATGTCCCTTTAAGCTCTAAGTAGCCTACTTTAACAGGTAAAATTAGTGGTAGGTTTTTAAATGTATCTGCATCTATGCAGTACATGTTTCAGGTCATTTCCAATGGTTCCATCCATGTATTTCTTCAATGTCAGACTTAAAGTCAAAGCTTTCATGTCCCAGATCCTAGCCATGAATGCTTACCCCGTAAGACATCTCAGTCTAAATCATTTGTTTTTGCTCACCACGCCAGACCAGTTTGGACCCAGCCATATCCAAGTCAGGCTTGATTCTGCTCCCCATGAGAACTGTCTAGCCTGGGCTGCCAGGCTAGATCTCCCTTGACTGAAAAACAAGCATCTTAGGACCAGTTTCGGGGTATTACCCCTTATCAGCCAGGATAGCTTGAATCCACTAGCATGGTGAGCACAGGACCTGAAGGGGCCCTTTCCCAAACAATCACTAATATACCATTTTATTCCATGCTGTTTACATACTTTCCTGTCCTAAGGAAGACCAGCTGTGATGCTTTTACAGCACCATATACTTACAGGGTAGAAACTTTTATGATGATAATATTAAGGATATGTATCATCAGCCAGAAATCCTGAAGAGTATGCTACTCATGCAACAAGCTTAATTGTGTTGAGCAGACTAGATGTATAGAACTGACTATCCTCCAGAATATTCTTGCTTTGCACCTTCTGTTTCAAATGTTTATTGTTGTTGTTAGAATTAATCTATTTATTCACTTAGTGTCACCTAGTCAGGAAAGCACTTGTTTGTGTGTTTATTTCTGTATAAATACCCTATTATTATTAATGGTCATTGCACTTCCACAGCATTCATTTTCTTGCAATGCATTATGCAAGATTCCTTGATATGCTACCAGGAACAACATTATGATGAATACTGATATCAAGTAGCGAATCCAGTTATGTTGCAAGAATTTTCAGAGTGAAGGTGCTGCCTAGTGGTATTACCTCACTAAAATCTTAGCACTTCTAAGAAATATGGGCATTATGTAATGAGCACATGCACACAATCATGTATGTAGTAGTATAATAATTTTGTTTTCATGTAAGTAGATGGGATGTTATATATTACACAAGTGCAGTTGTTCACCAGTCAGGACTGGAGAACAGGCTTAATCTCACAACACGACATTTAGGGCCTCATTTTGATGCTGGCGGAACGCCTCCGCCCGACACCGTGTCGGAATCCGGATCGACTGGCTTGAGGTCGGCGGTTCTGACCAACGGAGAACAATGCGACCGAACACCGTTCGATCGGAGTCCCATTGATCCCTATGGGATCTTGTGTTCCACCCAACATCCAGCCATAACACAGGCTCCTTTAGGGAAATGGGGTTTGTGGAGAAAACCCTTCACCCGGTCACGCGTACCCCACTGTGCCTGCCACACAGTGGAGGGTTTTCCAGGGGGGTCTCTTAGGTACCCCGTTGCCCCCACCCGGAGGTTGCAGAATGCAGGGGCCCCTGCCAGGGGCCCCCAAAGTTACTTTCCGACAGTCTTTACATGTCAGACATGCCGAGTCGGAAAGGCTGTTGGAAAATGATATCATAATCTCGAGGATGGAAATGATGTCCATAGGGGTGTATGATGCACTTGCGACCAACACGGATACTCCGAGTGCAAGTCAGAACCGATTTGGAATGACTGACTGGTTTACATTCCAATTGGGAATTTCGTAATCGGTCGGAATATAAACTGACGGAGTCAGTCAGAAGGATTCTGATGCGGTCGAGTAAATTTCAGCTGTCAGTAGGAGGCTTTCTGACCGACATCGTAATCAGGCCCTAAATGTATGAAGGTTCAGTCAAGTCTATAACCTACCTCACAGATTCCAAAATATCCGAAACCTACGAAGGCTACCAGCCTACAAGGACGTCCGCTGCAATTAAATAGCATATCATATAAAAATGTATCAAAGCTAAAAGGTCTAGTCAAGTCCGCAGATCAAATCTTTATATGCATTGCATCAATTTTAATTTAACACTATTATTTTTAAAAGATTAATAAAAAATCACAGTTTTAGCTTGTGTCCTTGTGCATCACAGAAAAGTAAAATTAATACTTGTTGGTCTGTTTTTTTATGAATTATTGTTGGAAGGTGGTTTATTATTGGGTTCAGGTACGTACTTAAAGCTAGTAGCAACAACACAATCATAAATTAGGCCCAGTCAAGTCTCAGTAAATTAATCCTTGCATTGCAATCTGAGCTGGGCTCAGGATCAGTCTATGTTAATTTAGGAGACAATATCGCCAAAAAGGCAATAAGTAAGAAACAACCCAAAATAAAAATCTAACACCAGTTTATACAACAAGGAAATATTTGTATGATTAAAATGGCAACAAAATGAAAACAATCCAATGTAAGGAACCAGACATATGAATATTTAAAGATTAGAAGTAAAACTAGCACTTTGAAGCACATAGAGCTCAAAGGATTAAAAAAGATCATGCTGGACCGGGACACAATTACGAGTTTAGGCCACCTGAGATGACACTTTAAAGCTTGTTTCTTGATGCAGGAAAGTGGTGCTCAGCACCAGCCAAGGGGTTAGAAGCTCCAGTTGACCTCTTGGAGTCTGGGACTACAAATTCCACAGTGCACCCAGTCAATCCAAGTAAAATTCAGCTGAAGCTTGTCAGCTTGAATTTTTCTTGTTGTTCATGGTGCAGGTAGACCTTCCAGCACTTTTCTACTTGTTGCTGATCGGGGAATCAATTCCTTATCCTTTAAGACAGGCAAAGTCCTTTAGTTGTGAAGCATTGTGAGTGCAGCATGTGCAGTCCTCATGAGTGCAGTCCGCTCTTGTGCAGTTTGCGGTCTAGCAGGGCAGTCCTTCTTCTCCACATATTTCTTTTGGGTCTTTGAGGGTCCACAGCACCAGCCAAGGTTCTAGAAGCTCTGATCTACCTCTTGGAGGTTTTGGACTACGATTTCCACAATGCACCTGGTCAAGGTGAAGCTGGTCAGCTGGACTTGTCTTGCTAGAGCTCATGTAGGTAATTTCTTTTGTACCTCGAAGCTCTTTTGTACTTGTTACTTTCAGGGAGTCCACTCCTTATTCCTTTTGAAACCAGCAAAGTCCTCTTTTGTGAAGCCCAAAATGTGCAGCAGTTGCAGTCCTTATGAGTGCAGCCCCCTTGTGTTGCAGATCAGGGGACTAGCAGTTCATTCCTTCTTCTCTTTTACAGGCAGGGATTTAAGTTGATGGGCAGCTCTCCCATACAAGAAGGGGGGGTATCGCTGATCAATGGAGTGCAGAGTGCCACCTTCTGTTATGACCACTTCCCCTTGAAGTGTGGCATATTTGTGTCCCAGAAAGCACTATTCCACAAAAATCAAAATGGAGAACATTTCTCCTGGAGATTTAGGTTTAGCTAACCAAACCCATAGGCTTGGCTAACTTTTGCGTACACTTCCCTTCCAGCCCCTCTCCTAATTCAATTACAGGGGCTCCCACCTACCTGGGATTGCACAAAGTGGGGGTGAGCCTGCTTCCTATCCCCATTGTCTTTATCCCTTTGAAGACCAGTTTGGCTACATAACGTCCTTCATGTACTGGCATCTGTTACTGCCACCAGATGTCTCCTTTGTCTCAGCCCAGCCACCTCGCACCTCATTATGGCAGCTTGGCTCAGCCTGTGAAAGTCTGGCCAATCTGAAGAGGCTGCTACAGGGCTGAAAGCAGCTCTATACCTTATTTCCTGCAATTGTTAAAATAAATCCAAATTTGGCAAGTTGTTGTATTCACTGCAACTATTAATTTGTCACTTTGAATGTATATTTTAATTCACTACTTTCAAAAGATAGGCTTTATTGATGTTAAATAAGGCCTTCCTGTGTTAACATATGGAGCTAATGTATACAATGGAAATCTGTTAGCAGGACCCAGAGCACAATCACATTCAGTACCTCATGAATTAAGATGCCCACAGACTTAGTGTTCGGAAGGTCTAAATATTGTCCATTGTCCTTCTATGGTGCCTCCAAGTTTGGACAGTTGAAGTAACTGTCACATCCCTGCTTCTGGCACTGCTTTCTTGGTGACTACATTCGACGGATGCTGAGTGTGACCAAGCAGGCTCTCCCATATTTTAACTATCCACATCATTTGAAACAGGGGAACACTTTATCTTGTTCACCTTCTTGAGAAATTGAGACAGAGGACACTAAGCTAAAAGGGTTTAGATACTTCATCTGTAACTGGTTATAAGTATTCGCTCTTCACCTGTTTCCCTCTTCATTCTATTCAGTTTCAAGTGGGCCGTTGAGGGTCCTGCACTATACTGATCTTATTTAATCTGTATTTTTAAGCCTTTGGGATAAATGTTCTAGTTTAGGCTGACAATACGTGACTAAAGTTTGATCATACCTCAGCCAAGTTGATTGGGTCCTGGGGAGACTGCATTACTACTATTAAGAGATACATGTCAGCTAAATTCCTCAAGGTGAATGAAACGTTCTCTAAAGGAGTGGAATATACTTTTCATTTAGGCACATATATGATTTGATGACGTATAGAAATCATGTTTTCTCATACCGGGATACACTCTTATGTATTAGAATCTTCCACAGATTTCCCTTTAGCCTTGCATCATCATGCATAGCTTCCTTGAAATGTATCAACAAAAATAGTGCTGGTAAATAAACCTCTTGACCCTTTAAAACATTACGGCAACTTTTACCCCCAAACCATTCCTGGAGATGAGTAGACTTGATGGTGGGATTCTCTTTAAAAATGTTATAAGGCTGCTTTTCGCACTCAGTCCAGCCTCTCTAACAGCTCCCAAGATGTAATTGGAATCATGTGGAATGTTCTTTGTAGTGTTATTATTCAAATACCAATGTGCTTCAAACTGGCTCTAGTAGAAACCCTTTTCAATTGGTCAGATGAAGTTTTCACTAGTTGCTAATACCTTTCAGTGAATCATGAAGTTTACAATGTATTTAGCGAAGTGTAAACACACAATCCATCCATCCTCAAAGCCACCAACACGTCTCACTACTGTTGTTGTATTTAACACAATAGAGAGGATCCTGTAATATAAATTGATCAATAATTACCTTTGAGAATGTAGAACGTCATGCCTCTTCAGATGGGACAGGCCACATCTCTTCTTCAGAGCTACAAAGAGCAGATGTCTCATCCATTCATCCATTCATGCAATGCTTTGATGTAGCAAAACAACACACTAATCAATCATTCTAAAGAGTTACACATTTTCACGAACTCAGTCATGAAGCCGCAGGGACTCCCTCCCTCTTGCTCCTCACCTTTCCCCTCCTGTGTCATTTGCAGTGCTGCCTCTTAATTTAACATCTATCCCTTTCTCCAAGATCTGACCCCAAGTATCTCCCTTTTTACCTTAACTGAGAATCGATTGTCCTCTATTGTAAATTCTCTTCCTTCATCCCTGTCTGGCTGCAGAGTGACCTACCTTCGTATTCCCACCCCTATTGCACTGTGTGCTTCATCCCCCATTGTACAGAGCTCTATTGCTGTGTAGCTGTCACTAGAACATTTGCATACATGCACAGTTTTCACTAGGGGTGGGCAAAATATTATGTTCCACTGCCGGAATTGGTGGAATTTTGGCAACTTTGTATTGCTCTTGTGATGTGGGGTTCCTGACAAATTCCTCCAATCACTGCGTGGTGAAATGTTTTCTTGTGCACAGCTCAAGAATGGTAAGTTTGTGAAACACTTGAGATTTCAAATCTCCTAACATGATGTTGGGTCGCTAGGAGAACGTTCAGCGAGATTTTTCTAATGGGGGGGGGGGGGGGGGGGTGTGGTGACCATTCACAGTTAGAAGGCTGCCGTTTGAGTAGAAAATCTACTTGAGCTGCAGCAATAGCAACTCAAGTAGCTGTGCTCTCTGACTCCCTGCATGGTGTTATCTGTGCAGATTTTTCGGTGCAAAATGGGCTGCCAAAGCTAAATCTCTGTGTGACATGCCTATTTCTGTGCATTGGAGGAACTCCGTGGAATCTCGCTGAGGTTTTATGTAACTCCACGGAATTCCACCCATCCCTAGTTTCACTCAAATGCATAGAAAGGAAACAATTTAATATACCTAATATTTTCATCTTGAGGAACTCTGATTGAATAATTATATTGTACAACATCAGGTAACTCAGTATTGCAATGTTCTTTTTTTTCCATTTACTTATAATGTGCCATTAAGGTAGGCATTTAAAGACCTGAGTATAAATGTTTCAGTGTTCTAGTTCGCTTTCGTTTTTATCAGTTTTAATTGTACAATTTATTTTATTTGGTAATTCAACATTCAAACAAAGAGTCAAACGTGTTTGCTTAAACACTTGGTTGACCATATTGTTAACCCCTTAGGTTCTCATTATGAGGTCAGAGGATTTGATGGGGGCATACTGCCGGGTCGCAAACGGCATCCTTTAAGAGGAAACGGAAAGAAACTTCCGCTTCCTCTTAACGACGTACGACGTCACCCCGGAGGTATTAGAGGAAAAGCCTATGTGAAGAAAAAGCATTCCGTTGTAACGCATGCGTTGTAAAGGCATGTGTTGCAACGGAATTCGTTGTAAGAACACATATTCACTGCCGGGTCAGAATTCCAAAGTTCAGCTGATATACCTGTACACTAGTCCACTATTAGCTGTCTACCCAGAATGCGGCACCACCAACAAGTCTTTTCCCGGGTGGTTTTCCATGATTCTAGAGAAAAAAGTGCACACATTTTGCGCCTGCTCAGTGCAGGCAGAAAGTACGTTGGAAAGCGTCATTGTGAAGATGTGGATGGATGGGAGGGGGGGGGGGTATGAAGGTGAGGGTGATTAGGATAGGGTTCATACTGAATGGAGGGAGGATATTCTCTCTGCCAACGCTGCTACAGATTTCGGTCAAGAGCCGGACTGTGAGCTGCCTGCATTCTCTGCCCTGCAGTCTGTTGTTCCTGCGCCCGGATTTATGAGGTCTGAACTTTATTCAACCTATAATTCCAGGCTCGGAGAACCTTGTAGTTTTGGGTGGTGTAATTCCACTTGGAGTGACCTCTCTGGGTGAAATTGTACCACTTATAAGAAGGCCTTAGAAGGTGGCAGTGATAATGTGGTGGAAGCAGCTGAGAATCAAATGATGGTTTGTGAATGTAATAGAGCAAATAAGGGTAGTATTATGTGCAGCTTAGATTCTCACATCAAATAATACAAATGCATCCAGTAAAAGCTGCTTTGCGACATCTCTGTATAATCTGAATCCCTTTGAGGTGCGAAGTTCCCTCAGACTCTTATTAATATAAACTGTTATAATTCCCCTGCACTGCCACACTATAATAATACTTAATACCACCTCCAGTGCTCTACAACTGTGCAACATCATAAAACAATATATTAACTTTAGTTGTACTTAATGCAATACGCCTTTGAAATATATTTTTAATAAAGACCATTAACAGATGATGTGAAATCGCTTCACAAACTGCTGTACTGCGGCGCCCCAGATATCATGTAATTGTCATTCTTGCGTAAATAAAATATTTTAATCCTCTTTAAAACCAAAGAGTGGGTTTTGTTTGCATCTCAGTGCAATTTCACTTTGCCTTTTGTTTCTAATGAACCACAGTACAGCGCTAATGTATGTGATTAACACCTCCTAGTACTCTCAAAAATCAGCAATTTCCAATGTACTTGGGGCCATTTTTATGTGTGGGTTGCGTCGCTTCTCCACCACCCAACGTGGTGTATGCACGACGCAACCCTAAAATGTGATTTATCAAGCCACGCAAGGTCACTTTGTGTGGCCTTGAGTGGCTTGATGAATCTGGAGTAACACAACGCCGATCACTGTGTTACATTATTCTGACACATAGGGGGATTCCGTGGACGTTGCGTGGGTGTTCCCATGCAACACCCATTGATTTTTGGGATATATTCCTAGATTTACCCTTACCAGTAGACCTGATAGTACACCAAAATGCTACACCTTCCCAGGCGAGGCATAATCAAGAGAAACATCTTTATTTCTCCTTGTTACTTCCTCTTTATATTTGTGCTTATTCTGTAGCACACTTAGGGCCATATGTATGAACATATTTTCCCATAGACACAGAATGGGTAAAACCCTTTGATACATCTGGCCCTGAGAGAGGAACATGGTTCATGGCACTGTTTTGTGCAGGAAGGAATGCCTTCCCGCACCAAAGCAATCCTGCATTCAACGCAGACACCCTGTGCCTGTGGTGGCTTTAGGTAGGCCATTGTGCGCCTGCCCGGGAAAAGGCTGAAATGAGCCGTATTGTGATAAATACAGTGCATGCCTGCCCTTTTCCTGTAACAGAGCACAGAGCAGCAGGGTGACGTGTTGCACCACGTTACTTATTCATAAATATGCCCCCAGGTGCTTACGAAACCAAATTATACATGCATCTGAATTCATTGCATTTTTGCCCCAGTAAATTCTGTCAGGTTAGCATAGATTTGTGAAGGGGAAATTGAGCGTGTGCTATGATTATTACAAATCTCACCAAAATATTTAGCAAATCTTACCCCAGCAGGCTGGGTATAATGGCCATATGAAGTGCTTAATTTGTAAAATAATGAGGGCTGGTTCCTGAAGCTCTGCTCAGATGCCCTCTGCCTGTGCAATTAAATGTTGGTGGGCCCAATGTCAAGGTTGGTAATCTTAAATATACTTATTGCATATTTAATCCACTAGCAGACACTCCCTGACCCTTCTATTTAACTTGTGATAGCGCTTGGGTTCCCACTTTGTGATGGTTTTTGCGTCTTTCGCTTCCTCTGTCTTTTATATTATGGGTCTTTTTTACTCTTTCTTGCGCTACATAAGACTGTGAGGGTGGAAATAAAGCGCTGGTCCTCAAAAATATGTGCCGGCAACCACCAGCTCCAACTAGGCACTGGTCATATGTAAAAGAAAGTATTCGTTCTCATCTGAGACATATTTTCATCATAGGTGACGATCTCTTTAGCTTTATCGGAAAATTACAGAACACCATTTAACACACACAAATATGCTTGTAGATTTCCATTGAGGACATTCCTCAAAAAAAATTCTGAGAACTTCATTTATTCCTAAATTGGTTCATGACTGTGGAATGTGGACCCTCAGGCTTTTATGTATCAACAGAAACGTGATCTATGGCTTTAACATTACAGTCCTCTACTGAAACTTACATATGTCCTATGTTAATAAAACATATCAGCTAACGTACGTGTTTATACAGCACTAAGATCAGAGAAGATAACTTACTCAAATTGAACCCAGTTTATGGGATGTTCTAGGACACGAAAATAATTTTCAGCATAGGGCACATCAATCCCAGTGAGTAGTAAACTTGTTTTTGCTCAGTTTCTCCTGTAAAAGACATTGTTTATTTAGACCCCTGGTTTTAAGGCTGTAGGACGCTGGCTCTCTATAGTGCACTAAAATGAAGTACACTGTACAGAGTCCAGTGTATCCCCAATAGGTGTGCAGAGGTACCAGCAGGTAATTATAATGATCTTTTTGTAGTAGTGTGGGCGGGCATTTAGGCTTATCAGAGAGTAGTGCTAAGCATTTGTTGTCACACACAGAGGCAATAAATGAAACAGACACTCAAGAATGAATCGGAGACCAATTAGGAAAATAAATTTGTAGTTTACACAGTTAATAATTGCTTTGTATGCCAATTGTTAACCAAATGTAGTTCAAGCCACAAATGCTTACAGGTTTTAATCAAACCTTGGCTGTGGCGGTCTCACAGCCAAGAGGAAGACAGCGGAGTACCCCGGATAAGGGTGGCTCTATAGTTATTTTGAACACCACTGACTAACAGACAGAGTGTTACAGACAACTAAATAACAGACAGGCTTATTCTCTTTTGTCTAAAGACCCTACTGATGAAGTCATCAAGCAGATACGGGATATGGTTGAAGAGGCACTTTCTGAGGGGTGGATTACCCGAAGCGAGGCAGCATACCTAGTCGCAAAACATCCAGTAACACCCTATTTCTACCGTCTACCGAAGGTGCACAAACCCCAGAGGCCACCACCTGGTAGGCCTATTATCGCAGGAATAGGTTCTGCACTTGAGCCGCTGTCAACATTTGTAGATTTCTTTCTGCGGCCTATTGTGAAACAAATGCCTACATATTTGCAGGATACAAAAGATGTGCTGCGGGTTCTACCCGAAATAGACTTTGATACCGAAAGAGACCTGTTAGTCTCTTTCGATGTAGAATCCTTGTACACCTCTATCCCTCAGGATGAGACTTTGGAAGTTGTAACATCCATCCTGAGGGATAATATAGGTGAAACCATCACTCCAGTACCGTTCATTATGGCTTTAGCAACCATGGCCATGAAGACAAACTATTTCAAGTTTGAGGACAAGCTGTTTCTCCAGACCTCTGGAACAAGCATGGGCAGCGTTTTCGCGCCGAGCCTGGCAAATCTATACGTACATCAGTTCGAACAACAACACGTACTGACACCCACCAACCCCTTCCACACCTCTATCAGGTGGTGGAAGCGTTATATTGACGATGTGTTGGTGGTGTGGAGAGGCACGCTTGATTCAGTTCAAGAATTCCATCAATGGTTAAATAGTAGAAACCAGTTTCTTAGATTCACCATGGAAGCACATAAAGACAGAATTGCATTCCTGGATCTATCAATCTATGTCACTTCTGCAGGCCTGCAGAGTGAACTTTACAGGAAACCAATGGAGCGTAATTCGCTCCTCTTATATGAGAGTTGTCACCCTAAATCCCTGCGCCAAAACCTACCCTATGGCCAGTTCCTACGTGTCCGTAGAAACTGTTCCAAGAGAGAGGATTTTGACCTGCATGCGAGTAATCTGTGTGCACAATGAAAGGAGAGGCATTACCCCAATTCGCTTATCAAAAAATCAAGGAAAAGAGCGTTGAACAACAACAGAGATGTTCTCCTTGAAGCTCCAATTTCCAAACCACCGTTGGAAAGACTCACATTTGTGAGTACCTTTAATACCAGAAGCAATGCCATCCAAAAAATCGTAAGAAGACACTGGCGCCTCCTGAACCATGGCAAACAGAAAATAGCGCAACCCTTGTTTGCGTTCAAAAGGTCCAGTAGCATTCGAGATCGGCTTATACATACACGCCCGAAAGAGACTCCTGAAAAACTTGTCGAGACCCTATGGAATCTTCCTCCTGTAGTTGGGCACCACCCGTGTGGAATTTGCTCGATCTGTCCTCAGACTAAACATACAAGGGAGATAGACATAGGTACTAATAGACCGTGGCTACAGCGAAATTTCAGCAATTGTAATAGTACCAACTTAATTTACATGCTGACATGCCCTTGCTCCACATGATATGTGGGTATGACCACTCGGAAAGTCCGTACAAGAATGTTAAAGCATAAGAGCTCTTTCCGGTGTAAAAAACGTCACACCAAACTCACCAGACACTTCTTGAAACAGGCACATCTAGAAACGGATTTCCAATGGACCGTTTTGGAGAAGCCGCATATACCAGGCGCCACATCAGTGATGTGTCGGGATACCTCTTCTCCAAGGAACAGAAGTGGATTTACAAGCTTCAGTCTGACAAATGGGGATTAAATGATGATATTCCTTGGACTCTTTTATAGTGTTCTGCTAAAGTATTAACATTGCCCTACCCTACATGGCCCCCATGGTCATGTTTGGAGTGACAAGCGTAGTTCTATGTTGTTACTCAATACTAAGTACTCTGGTGGCCCTAGTATGACTATCACTATTGCATTCCAACTGAGATTAGGGTGGTGCACATAAACACTGTTACTCTGCATTACACTATGTGTACACACAGGCTTTATAATACCACATAGGAAATAACCAATATCATGGTTGTTCTCCTAAAGATCTTGTAATTCTGAAACCCGACCTATAAATATGGGTGACTTTCTCTTTTTGAGAGCAGTTCTCTTTTTGAGAGCAGTTGTCTTTGTGAGAGTTGTCTTTTCTGTGAGTAGCTGTTCTGTAACACGCTCTTGTCACCAGGAACAACCTATACATTTCCTCTTATAAAAATTATGCCATTGAATTAATGTAGCCAGTCCCAGGGGCTGTACTAGTACCAGACTGAGTGTTGAACTACTAAGATGGCCGCTATGACCTCACTTGGTAGTTATAAGGGGCAAGTCTTGCGCTATTTCGAGCGTGTAACAACACGCTCTTTTGATTAAGATTCATGATAGTACTGCAAGTGAGACCTTTGGGATATTTCACAAAGACCCTGTTTTTTCAAAATAGCAGTGGAGTGTGACCTTAGGTTAAACAAGAATACAGGGCGGCGGTTCTGAACTACCAAAATGGCCGCGATGACGTCACTGAGTAGTTTTCAGCGCGTGTTCTCGCGCTTTTTCGAGCGCAAAGTAGTGCGCTTTGTATCCTGACTAAAAACAAACTTTTCAAGTCTTTTCTAAAGTAGATCTTTCGATATTCCCCTGCCTTTACTTATAATATCAAGGATGGGAGGACTTAAGACATAGTAATTTGGCAATACATGGTGTCAGTATAGATCAAGGAGGCGGAGGGTTACCAGACTAGCAAACCCCCTCAAGACTATGAATAGGGAGATCTCCTATACGTCGGTGCCTCCCCAAAGCCTCAGAAGATAGCTTGAGGTACCGACGTAAAGGTGAGCTAACAGGCTATTATACAGGATGAATACCATATAGATTTTAAGTTGTTAGCTTTGGTGCATAATTCTAGTGGTTTTAAATTGGGTGACATAGGACATTGTGCACCCAGAATTGTTTGGTGTCAGAGTTAATTTTTCTGAGATGTTTGAGGTCTATCCCACTTAGGCTTAGTTCGACCTTCCTCAAATGTGTGCCTCTAGACATACGGAAACTATGGACAGGAATGGCATTATTAATAAGCTCATACTCTACTGCTTTTTTGTGCAACATTTCTGTTGTCCTCCCTTTGTCTTTGTAGTGCGGGGCCTCTTTTAACCTGAGCATGGTCCAGGTGAGGTGAGGTCCATTCCCCTACCAATAAGGGTGAGCAATTTATTCATTTACTTCTTTTTATATAAATCTGTTTGGGAGATACACTATGCATGATTGACTGACATATCAAATACAGCATTAATGATGCATTATTTTCCTCCACAGAATTCACGGTAGCTACGGTGATATGGAGGGGTAATGTCCATGGTTGATACAGGTTGTACCGTATTCAACTAGTTTTATTATACCTTATTATACTTTAATTCTCTGGTGATGGTGGTGATTGTTTTGTTCCACTACTAGGAGTGCCACTATTAGAAGAGCAGAGGCCCTGACGAATGCCAAGGGATTTAAATACCCGCTAGGCAGAAACATGTTGGCCCATTTCTAGACGGATATTTGTTACTGTCTCTCTTGCACTGTTCTGGTTTTTAATTAGGAGGCGTGTCTTGTCCACAGAATAAAGTTGTCTGAAGGAGGACATTCCATCCTATTTTAACTCACGATTTTTCTGTTGCACTTGTTATCTTTACCATCAAAAGATCAGTCGTCATGAACGGTTTGTACATTTTGGTGGACCAAATCCTTAAAACAGCAATAAGGTGCGGTGTTTGACGTCCCAATGATCAGGGGACTGGCCCATTATGCACCCGGGTTTGGCCAAATGATATGACTGATCATTAAGTCAATTTGATGGAAAACCTTTTTCAAATTGTTTCGGACTGGTTGGCCATGTACGAATAATCCATTGATGTGACGGTCTATTTGATGCATTTAGTGTTCACCCTTCTTCCTGAAATACGCTGTCCTTAGTGATATGTACACTACGAGATCCGGTGGACTCGTTTGACAGTTTGGCTTTAGAATTTAGCTGATAGACCCCCTGGTTTTTGTGTGTTATTAATTGAGTAGTTGCTGGGGATTTAAATCAGGTGTGGGTCTTTAAACCATATATCCCTTGGACCCTCTGTTTAACTGTTGTTTGGTTAACACATTTAGTGTCACAGTTGATGGAAGCAACACTCTGACATGCAGTTTTGGGGGACAACGATCCCCAAGAGTTTAGGGGAAATTCTACTCCAGGGAGTCAGACTTTGGAAGTCCCAGGGCTCGGGTACAGTAGGCAGTTCTGGGTTACCTGGATCTGATGTGCCGGAGACTTGCAGAATTGCTTTTTCACCTGTGGCATTCTGCTACAGGTGCGGTGAGGGCAGTGAGTCACGGTCGTGCCCAAGTTGTTGCTTTCATGTAGGTAATGTACCAGAAAGTTGGTACAGAGTCACAGAAATGGGGCTGCTTCCAGTGTTGGTTGTGGGTACTGTAAGGCACCCTCAAGCTGGTGGATTTACTGTAGGGATGGTTAGCGCTTTGGTGGCCAACAAGCCTTAGCGGCTGCAACCTTTGGTTGGCGGGGTGAATCGCGTCAACACCGTGCATGCCCATTTACACCCCAGCGGACTTTACCAACAGTCTGCCAGAGACTAGTACCAGTAGTTCAAAGGGAGTTCCCATGCAATTGGCGAAGGCTGACAGGGCTCCGGTGTTCTTGGATGCTGCACAGGTTTCAAGTAGAGATGGCAGGCTACAGTTGTTGAGTCCTTTCACAGTTGGCAGGGTTTGGCGCCGTTTTGTTCTACAAAAGCCCTCAGTTCCTGGTTCAGCAGCATATCTTATTCCTTTGTCTACTTGTGATTCATGGAATCTGAAGTCAAGGTTTCTAGGAGCCACCTAATTACTGAATGTAGGGGAATTGCAAGTGGAGACAGCTAGTAGCCAGTGGGCTACTCACCTTTAGTGTGTCTACACCCTCGAGTGATTATTTCCTGTGGGAAAGTATTCTACCACCCACCGATCCCCTTGGTTTCCTGATAAAAATTATATCTCACTTGTGTGTGTGTCTAATGTAGAACCGCCTAAAAACATATTTTAAAAAACATATAGCGCTTAGAGTTTGCTGTGCTAACCCCTCAATCCCTACATTTTTGGCCCTTCCTAGTTGCAGCCCCTTGGTCCACCCACACAAGTGAGGTATAATTTTACCCAGATGACTGAGGGGAACGCTGAGTGGTAGGACATTGGTGCCGGCGCAGTGATCCAAGGCAGAATTGTAAGGAAAATGTGATTTTTTTTAAAGCTAAATTTGAGGCTTGCAGGGAATTCTGGGTGGGAAAGCATTGGCGAAACCATGCAAGCCATGTTCCCTGATATCCTCCAGGATTCTAGTTTTCAGACATGTCTGGGTTTGGTAGGTTTTCCTAGATGGCTGTTGAGCCTGGGACCAAAAATTCTCTTTGTTGAACGGCAACCTTGCAAAACCAAGTTGTTTTGTGTAAGAGTGGGCGTCAAATTCCATTCCGCTCGTGGAATTTGTGAAATGTAGGCATTTTTGCGTTCCGCGGAGAACACGGAAATGTCGACATTTCCGCGATCCGTGGCGTAGCAGAGATTTTTTTTCATGTTTGTGCTTTAAAAATAAGTTCTCGCGCGCGCTGGTGACTTAACGGGATCCTTGCGCTCACCTATGAGTTTTCCTGTCCGGTCACGTGCTCCACGAAATGTTGGTTGCCGGTCGCGCTATCCCGCGAGAGTCTGCGATCACGAACATGTCATTCACCACTGTGAGAGAGAGCGTGCATTGGAGAACACGTCATTTGGACGTTCCAATCCGACATTCAGCAGAAGTTTGATGAAGCTCGCGATCCCGAGCACGCAAAATTTTCAATCTGGAGAAGAAGAATATCTCGAGCAGCATAAAACCTTCTATAAATGATGATTTAGATGAAAAAAACTCTGCAGATTGATGTTTGGCTGTCCCTTTTTGTGCTAGGAGTCCTTTCTTTTTAAAAAACTTTTTGGGAGGAGAGGGAGGAAGTGCCACAGAGTCTCCAACTTCCTATTCCTGTCCAGCAGGCTTCTCGCAGTACTTTGTCCATCTCCTGTTCACTCTTCCTTTGGATTTTGAGCTGGAAATATCACTCTTTGATTCTGCTGTATCGTTATCATTGGAACTGAAGACTTTTGAAGTTGATATTGTACAAGTAAGTTGATGTTGTTGTTTGTTTGATTGGGGCATTGCAGTTGCTGCAACTACAATTTGGTACTTAATAATAATTATTTTTTTATTGTTGTGGGTAGCCAGTTGGCCTAGAGCTAGTCATGGGTGGGTGCATAATGAAGCAACTGTTCCTTTGGTGCGTGTTGAATTTATTTCAAACATCATTTAGGGCATAGATAGCATTGGATTGAATTCCAAAATGTGCTTTTTGGGGGGTATTTCTGTTTTTGGGTGTGTGTTAAATAAATGCCTTTGTTGTGTGTGGTGTGTTGTTGTGTACCTTCCAGACCTTGTTTAGCCCTGTGGATGATTGTTTTTGCATTTTATTGCATTAGAGGCAAATCAGTGTGCTTTAGCATGCATCCTTTGCCTGGCTAATATAGGCCTTTTGTCACTACATTGTTTTCCAGGCCTCCTGCTTGTTGCTTGTGATTTGTGAGTGCCCACGTGGCTGGTGGCCATTTCTGGGGGAGTTAGTAGTGTGCTGCTTTTGCCATATAGGCCTGCATTTTATTCCTTTGTGGCCTAGGCTTCTTGTTGCTATGGGCCTGGCCATGAGGCTGGCGGACATTTTGAAGACATGCAGTGTGCTTTTTGTAATAGGCCTGCATTGTCTGTCTTTAGTTTCTTGTAGTTGTGTGGGCCTGGCTATGTAGCTGGTGGCAATTTTGAAGCCCGGTAGTGTGCTTTTGCAAAAGGCCTGCAAGCTTGTGGCCTAGTCTGCCAAAAGGCCTTTCATCCAGTAGGCTCAGAGGTAGTCACAGATGCATGAAACAACTGTTTCTGTGTGTTCTGTTAAATGTAAACATCATTTAGGGCATGGATGGCATTAGATTGAATGGCAAAATGTGTATTTTTGGGGTTATTTCAGTTTTTAGCTGTGTGTTAAATAAATGCCTTTGTTGTGTGTGGTGGGTTGTTGTGTACCTTGCAGACCTTGTATAGCCGTCTGGATTTTTGTTTTTACATTGTATTGCATTACAGGAAAAGCAGTGTGGTTAAGCATGCATTCTTTGACTCACTATTATAGGCCTTTTGTCAGTACATTGTTTTCCAGGCCTCCTGCTTGCTGCTTGTGATTTGTGAGTGTCCATGTGGCTGGTGGCCATTTCTGGTGGGAGTGCTTAGTGTGCTGCTTTTGACATATAGGCCTGCATGGTTTTCCTCTTGGCTTACTGTTTCCATCCATCCCCTTTGCCAGCAGCAGCTCCCTGAATGATGTGATGAGAAAATACTTTAATGCCAAACAGGGTCCACTTCCATTACATTTGTATTTTTGTTGTTCTTCTTCTTTCCTATCCTTCCTGAGAGTGTAGTGTATTCAGTAGTATACCATGAAAGCCCTTGTTGACAAAAGTCTCAAAAATGGCTACACTATGGCTTTTATTTGTTTGTTTGTACTAGTAGTAATTAAACCACAACAACAAATGTAACATTTAACTGATATTCTTCTCCTGGCTTCTTTGCTTTTAGGTGTACAAAAAGACAGAGGAGGAGGAGGTGTCATCATCATCACCCGTTGTACTGCCAGACAGCAGTCCTGCTGCATACCATGTCACGTCCACGTGTGACCACTGACATCTCTGCAACTTGGGGACCTGCGTCCTGCTGACATCTGAGGAAGATGGGCCCAAAAAAAGGTAACAGGTCCTCCAGTACCAAGAATGTTGTCAGTGAGAGGAAGGAAAAGAAAAAGGAAGTGGCGCCCAAGGTGTTTTTTGAGAAAAACTAATTACGCCTGCAGCAGCGTTGTCCAGGGACCAAGCTGGGAGCAGCACCTCCACATCAGCGGGCCAGCCCCACCAACCAAGGTCCAAGCCCGTGAGTGTCGCAGAGGTAGCCAGTCTACTATCGAGCAGCGATGTTGAAATATCATTATCACAAAGTAGTACACAATCAATGCAGAAGGAAACTCAGCAGATAAGTGGGCAGCAGCAGGCGCAGCAGAAGCTGCAAGAACAGCAGCAGCTTCAAGAACAGCAGCAGCCACAAGAACAGCAGCAGCCACAAGAACAACCGCAGTCGCAAGAACAGCAGCAAGAACAGCCTACAATAGTAGTTGTTCCTCATGAAGTAGGGGCATTTCAGGAAATCGAGCTTCATGCAGACAAAGTGGAGCAAGCCACTGTTTCAGAAGATCCATTGTCTTCCAGACCCCCAGCAAGGAAAAGGAGGGTTAGTCCATCATCTTCTTCTTCAAGCTCAGCTTCCTATGATCGAGATGCCACTTCGAAGCCACCAGCACAGTCTGAGAGGGATGCACGCCACGAGACAAGGCTAGTGAAAAAGAAGGCTCCAGAGAGTTATGGAGGTAGATGTACAAGAGGGGGATGATGATGATGACAAGCCAGTCATCATGAACATCACTCACGGCCCAAAAGGAGATGGAGACCAACATTATTACCCTATCCAAAATGGCTGCGAGAGATGTAGCACAGATACCACCAACACAGGTAACATCAACTCGGCCTCCAGCTTACTCATTTGCAAAGGCCCAGCAGGGACCTACATCCAGCTCAAGAACCACCTCAGTAGGTAGTGGTAGCGTAGCTGCACAGAGTCACATTCCAAGCCCACCCTCCAATTCATCTGGTATTTAAAGTGGCACATCCAGCAGCACCAGAAAGTTCTCCTCAACAGTTTGGGACTTCTTTTCGGTTAGCAGTAAGGAGGAGAACATTGCTATATGCTCAATATGTCGACATGCTGTTAGGCGGGGTAAGCTTGGTACAAACTATGGTACTGGAGGCCAAACAAGTCATCTCAAAATATTCCACAGTATCCAGAGGCAGGCTCACCTACTTCACTTAGAAAAAAGAAAAACTGAACTCATTGCTGCTGTTGGGGATAAAGAATTAGGAGACGATATCATTGCGGTGGAAGGTGAACAAGAGGAAGACATTTCTAGCCCTGTCCCCAGCACTGTAGTGGTACAGCCCACATCCTCAGCAACATCTCAGTGGCATCGCAGTAAGGGCCATCCTCAGAGTCAGACTAAGACACCAAGGCGACAGAGTACTGCAATGAAAAAAAGTGCTTCGTTGAGCCTAACTGGGTTCAAGAAAACAGCTGCACCACAAAGGAAAATGCTCCAGCCTACCACTGAGAGCATGCTTAGGTTGGAGGGGCAGAACCAACGCAACCACCCAATGGCACAGTTGTACAATGCGAAGCTGGCTAAAATGTTAGCGTTGGACCATCTCCATTTTTAATTTGTGTCAGCCATCTGCCCTAAATGAAAGGTTCCCAGCCGGTCCTATTTCGCCAGAGTTGCTGTTCCAGTACTACATCATGATGTACTGGAATTGGTTGGACAAGCTTTGCAGCAGAGTGCAGTTCACAGTATTTACCTGACAACAGACATGTGGACCAGTTGCAGTTGCCAAGCCACTGATTACATGTGCATCACTGCACACTGGGTCTCTTTTGTAGGGGTTAGAGATAAGCTATCTGAAGTAGGTGCTGTTGACACAGCTGAGATTTTTAATGCTACTCGGAAACATGCCACTGTAGCCATGTTCGCCATGGAGAACTCTCATACTGCTGTAATCATTTTGGAAGAGCTTCACAGCAAGGTCTTTGAATGGCTGCACCCAAGAGGGCTTAAGATTGGTTTTGTTTCCACAGATAATGGCAGTAATGTACTTAAGGCCATGGAGCTTGGTTCCTATTTCAGGGTCCCTGCATTAACATTATAGTTCAAGACTTTCTGAAAAAAGAAGCCATAGTCAGCAACTTACTGACCACCTGCCAAAGAATTTGCACTCATTTCAGTTATTCTTTTAAAGCTCGGAAGCAGCTGAGGATCGTTCAACCTGACTATAGAATGCCAGTTAAAGCACTCATCCAGGAGGTGGCAACACGTTGGAACTCAACATATTACATGCTTGAATGTCTGTTTGAGCAGTTCTGACCAATCAATGAAAATGTCATGCAAAGAGGAGATGCAACTGTGAAAGGCATGACCCTTCAGATGGACCAATGGTACCTAGTTAAATACCTGACTGAGATGCTTCTTCCTTTCGGGTCGCCACACGTGAAGTCAGCAAGGAGGACTGTACTATGGGCCAATCTATCCCATTGTTGCAGAACTAGAGCAACAGCTGAAGGAGGTGTCTGAAGCGTACAGGTGTAGAGGAAAAAAAAGAAGCATATGAGTTGGTGGAGAGCATATCCCGTCGCTTAGCTGACAATACAATGGTGCAAAATAAGATTTGTCACAAGAACATTACATTTGCGCCACCATTCTGGATCCACTGGACAGTAAGAAATTAATTTCTTTTTCAGAAGTGGATGTTGCCCGGTACAAAACTTGGATAGCTGAGGCAGCAAGTAACTTGGAAAATGAACTGCTGGTAATTAAAAGCCCGCTACATAAACCCACAACAAGTACTACAGCAGGGCATCTGGCGTCAAGTTCAACTTCGGAGCCTGAGGGCAGTGCGTTTGGCTCAGAACACTCACCAACACTATCCACAACAGCAAGAACCAGATCATCAGCCCCAGTAAAATCATTAAAGGATTGGTATTTACAGCAAGGAAATGCTAGGTCCAGCGCTGATGATAAACTATCTGACTTGCCCTGTCACAAGTGTCTCTTCTGAACGTGTTTTCAGTGCTGCTGGTTCCATTGTAGCAGTAAGAAAGACCAGTCTCTTGCCAAAAAACGCGGAGAGGTTAACCATGATCAAAATAAATCAGCACTTTATACCACTGAATTACACAATACATGAATCCACGCAGGAAGATGAGGACAGCGGTCAGGTGACAGAAGTAGCGTGTTAGAGGATGATTACCTTCTTCTGGTTGAACCCCCCGAGTTTGAAGACAAGCTATACTTCCCTGACAACTAGACTTCCACTTCTTACTGTCTTCCTCCCTTATTTACTTTTATTTGTGTGTCTGTCTTTCTGGTTGGAAACTTTGAACCACCACAAATCCATCACCACCGTCTTCTAGTCTTTTATTGCCATATATGAGTTTCAGCATTCTGCATTTCAGTCCTCTCCTCCGAGTACTGCTCCTCCTTGCCCTAAATCTATTGCCTTCAAGCCAGATGATTAGCATAATAGAAGAAAAAGAAAATCTTGCCTCGTTGAGTCCCTCTAAAAGAAGTGGAACATGATGATGACTACTATAGCTATCTTTCTTTCTGAGCCGAGACTTAATGGACAGACTGTCCATTAACTGAAGATGAGAAGGAACAGGTAATGAATGATGACATGCATTGAATGCTGACTTAGTGATTTGTGCTGTTGTTTGTAGTGCATAAAATTCATTCATTGTGTACTATTATCTAAGCTACACACTAAAAGTAACTAAAGGCAACATTTGTTTCCCTTCTTGTTTGTTAATAACAAATTTGTACTTCTACTGCTGGCCGATCCTTTGCATTTTGAATATGGAAAGGGGACACAATCTGTATAATGCACACTGAGTTGGACAACACCATGATGATGACCACAGTGACATAATATCTTCGCAGTCACTGAGTAGGATCCAAGATGATTGATGCAATAACTCAGAGCATTTCAAGAGTGGCATAAAAGGTAAACAAGTCAACAACAACCACTACAGACCTACATGTCTGTGTAGTGGTTGAGTTGAGTGTGGTGGTATGACTAAGAGCAGTGCATTGATTAAGTCACTTAATTAGTAAAATGTTAATTTGCTGTATATGTGCTTTGTCTGCCTCTGTCCAAAAAAAAGTACGCTACATGGAGGATGGGTCACGGCGGATGCCGTAGGCCTGCTCTGTCCTGTTGTTGTTGGAGGTTACTGCTGGAAACAGACTAGAGTAGACATGATGTATCCATGCTGCCTCTGAAAGTGTTCTTGTTGCACTCCACCGTAATTTATGCTTTTTTTTCAACTTGATTCTTCAATATCCCTTTTGTTTTTCCATCTACAATTACAGGCTGGCCCTTACCCTGTGCTATACTGTAAAAAACAACTCACACTTTCCTTACCAATGAATCTACATCTGCCAGGTAGGCAGTGGCGTCACCCAAGATTGATGGTCGGAGCGTCCATAGAAGGGAGGAGCAAGGGGAATGCCGAGATGCAACTCCCCAGTTTGACCAGGATAACACACAGTAACAGTTTCAGCTTTCATCATCTTTTAAATAATTTGATTCATTTTTTGTCTTCAATCATTACTACTGTGTGTTGTTGTTATTAGTATGTTTGCTGTCTGTGTATAATTCAATTCATCCCTACAGCTATTTTTGAATTTTCTTTGCTATCTTTAATAGTATGCCTGGGCCGGTACAATAGAACAGAAACTGTATGTAATTCGAGTCTCTCGGAGGGCAGACAGGCAAGGCAAATTGCATAATATACTGCTGCCCTGTACTGTCTCTTTGTCTCATAGTAGTTAGTAAGTACTTTATTAACCATCAAGTTATCATCATCATGCATGCATTTCCCTTTTCTCCCTTAACAGATTCATGGATATGGTCGTCTGCCAAGATTGTGTTTTCTTTTGTTCTCCATGCGTACTGTTATTTTTGTCAAAACTTTCCCCAAACCCCCCTTCCCAACCATTCATCAAACCCTAACCCTCTTTCCCCGGGCTGTGTGACTTATTGAGGTGTAACTAAATTAAATGGACACCAATAATTTATCACACGCTTGCTGGGGCAGATGTGGCAAAAGCAACACTAATTCAATTTCAAGGGAGGGCTTGGATCTTCTTCTGCTTGCCCACCCATGAGCAGTATATTTGCGAGGTAATTATTTTACCAAAGGAACCTAATCCATCAGCATTAAGTGCCGGCATCGATTGGATTTGTTGTGATCCTCCTACACAGCACTAACGGTTACACGTGTGTCTAGTGTACTGTAGGCCTAGTCGAGTGACTCGACACAACTAGAGTTTGTAACTCTTTGTACTATGTTTTATTGTATTTTTGCGTAATATTGTTTGGCAGTAAGTTCTGTACTGTACTTCATTCTACTACTCCTCCAACAGTCTTTCTCAGGCGACTGACTGTCTAATTTTTTTTTGTGCAAATGCTACTGCCAGTGTCGACTACTACTACCACCACAACCATGGCATATTGGGGAAGAAAACCATCATCACCATGCAGCCATCATTGTGCCTCAGTTAAACATCATGTAGAGGTAAGAGAAAAAGTTTGGGGGAGGCATAATCTGTTGCAGAATGCATAGACTAGGAGGAGAGACTAACAGTACTAGTAGGACAAGTCACTCAGTAATGGGTGCCGCATCTATTTGTTTGTGTCTTACAAAGTCAGCCAATTGTTTAAATCGACCCTGGCTGTGGCCCTGCACCAGCAAGAAAACAGTGTGACGTAAAACAGTAACCCCACTCACAAAACATTAACAACATCATATGTAAAGTATAAATATATAATTTAATCCCCTAACAAAAAGAAAGTATGTAAAAAAATCCCACAACAACACCTGACCCACCCCTCTCCCTAACCCCAACCAATGCACGGAATGAAAAAGTCCAACAAATTACATGTCCAATTATCCAAATAAAGTGAACCCCAACACCCAATTCCCACCCACCAAAAGAAGAAATAAAAAAAGTGGCAATTAACAGGGTCTGTTTGTCAGCAGGCACGCCTCTCCAGGAGGACAGAAACTTGCTCCTCTCGACGGGCCATGCAGTGCTTCAATGGGTGGCAATTGCATCCACAGGGGGGACAGCAGTGCTTTTAAAAGAAGGGCGGTGGCTGCCAGACAGTGGCGCCGTAACACTGGAGGGGGGTGGCTGGGGCCCAGGGCATTGGAGGAGGCTGCAGCTGCTGCCACCTCCTCCTCTTCCACCAGAAAAACCAGCCGCCGGTATTCAGTTTGTATGGCCTCCAGCTTCCGCACCTGGCCTTGGCTGCCAACTCCTTCCTGCCTGGTTTCCCTGGGATGGAGTAGTTATATCAAGAAGAAAAAACAAGACTATTGTAAAATATACTCTTAGCAAAGCAGTAAGAGAAATTAATTCTGTACATAGTGGCACAGTAGCACTAGCAAGCACAGTACATAACATTTGTGGTATGTATCTGTCCTCCCACTTCCTTGACCTCTAACATTAGTGGGAGTTTCAGGTATTCAACCACCCATGCATCTGATTCCTATCAGCCACCTATGCTTGCATGCATCCCACGTATCCTTCTCTGACAGTCATACATATTAAATCTTGCCCGTCCTTCTTCCTTCCACCCTTCTTTCCCTTTTTGTTCAACCCATTCATCAAGGTCATCTGATCTGACTTTTAGTCTTCTTCATAAAACTTTCACAGCTGAGTTGAAGTCAGATAGAAGAGGACATTAGTTACTCAACACTCCCGCCGCTAATGCTTTTGCTAATGCTAAGTAAAGGATGTCTTCTCCAACCATTCACAACAACTTCTTACTTAATAAGTCTCAACAGCACAGGATACAGTACACCCTTGCAGTGAGTGTAATATCAATAAGTAAGGATTAGGAATATGACTTACCACTGCCCACCACTGCTGCTGGCTCACTTCCTGCAGCTCCTTCTACAACTGCTATATCTCCTCTCTCAGCAGCCGCGTCGCCTTCGCCGTTGGCCCCGGCACTGGTGGTTGATAGTACACCAAGAAAAAACATTACACATTTTTTAGATGCCATATACACCTTACCCAATTTTTCACTAGCAAGATTGAAAAAAAGGTTAATACATACATATACAACATACATCACTGGTACAAACCAGGTAGTAGAGTAGACACTAGTTGTGTTATAATGGTCCTTAGGGTCATTCTAGTCTTTGCTTAGTTAGCCTGAACCATGCAACCATTTTAGCTTTGTGTGTTTTATTTTTGCGCAAGTTACCTCACAGCTTGTTGTGTAAGACACCTTTGAGCCCACATGAGCTCATACTGCTACTGTCTGAGAGCTGTGTACCGGGTCGAAAAATTAGCCACTTTGTTATGGAGTTCTGGTGTTAGTCAATATTGTTTATCCATAAAAATGCTACACTTTTTGGCACGACTGAGAAAGGCTTGCAATATACTAACATGCACCATTTTTCAAATAACAGATGGAAGATTCCTTTCTTCAAACCAGAGCTTTGCAGAGCTTGCGATGTAACCAGTACGAGGTACTTCTAAGGTGAGGGTTCCCAGAATTTGCTCAGAGATCTTCATTTATAATTTTATACAAACTGAGGGGCATATTATCAAGGAACTGAGTTAAAATTATCACCGCTTTAGCGGCAGAAGACTGCAGCTAAAGCGGCGATAATGGGCTTGATAATACGCCCTTGAGAATTCCAATAGAAGCCCATGTTCACAGCAGAACATGGGCTTCTATTGGAATTCTCTAGGGCGTATTATCAAGCCCATTATAGCCCCTTTATCGGCAGTTTTCTGCCGCTAAAGCGGCGATAATTGTAACGCCGTTCTTTGATAATATGCCCCTATATTCCTACCAAGTGGAGGGTGGTTCTTCCACCACTGATCAGTTATCATGTTTCGCCTTTTGTCTTCTATGGACTTGTAGTTGCAAGTGTAACAATATTTTTTATTGTAATCTTATGCATTTTGCATAAACCTTTTGAACTTACATAGACTCAGTGGTATTTGGCATGGACTTACACGAATGAGTGAGTGAAAGGGAGCGCATTGCTTCCACGACTGAGAAGTCAGGAGTGTTATGTTCTGTGTTGCCTACTCATTGGGTATCTTGGGGGGTTCGGAGAGCTAATGGTAATGAGACACTATAACTAGTCGGTCAGGGGATTGTGGTGGGTTCTGATTGAGGTGTGAGGAAGATCCAACCTCCCATCACCAACTTCCTATTTTCTTGTGCAAAGTTCTGTATGTGCAGAATCCCTACAACAGTGGTAGTATGTCCTATCCTATCAAAAATAGTAAACTCTGGTTGGGCATTTTGTTGGTGGGAATTGTCAAAAAAGCCTCAAGATTAAGAAGACTAGAAGAAGTAGAAGAGGACAACCCAAAGGACTGGGCTCAATGGCTAGAGCTACTGGTGAATCTGGGTTTTATTTAAAACCTTTTAAATAAAGAGTGGCCAACTGGGCAAGCTTAGCTACAGACAGAATATTAGTAGTAGTACAGAGAGTCATGGCAGAGGCAGTTAGAGGCAGGAATAACAAGAATTTAGAAACAGAGAGTCTAGATTGAAGAAGAATTGGTACAAAATAGCATTAGGAAACAGGTGCAGTAAAAGTTAGGGAATAATAATTATTAATATTAACAACAGGAAGACTTACTGGAGCCAGCAGCAGAGCACTCGATAGAGGAGCAGTCCCTGGTCCTGTCCCTGGTGTTCTCCAGCTGTTCCCGCCGACTCCAACCCCGTCTTCTTGCCCGTGGATGCTGATCATGAAAGATATAAGAAAGAAAGAGACAAAAATTGATGATTGGTGTGATACAAATAAAATATTTTTAAAAAACAGTCAAAAAAACTTTTATGGAAACAACAATTGCAATAACATTGACCTATCTAATCTGGTCGACTAGTAGTATTGGGGGATTCGCGGACCGACTCGTTATTTTTTATCAACACTAATCCAGCGTTCCATTCTGATTCCAGAATACTAACTAAGCCTTTGTACCACCTGACCTAGCCCACCTATTCCAGAGGGGCCAATTGTTCAATAAGTCTGAATTTCTATTTATTTTAGTCCTAAAAAATGCATAGATGGAGGACACATGCCTACATTTCTGCGTACACCGAATTGTTGGTTGCTGCAGATGTTCTGCTAGTGCTAAGCCTATTACCACTCACTAAACAAGCTCCAAAAGGTTCTACTAAGGACTGGGGTAAGGAGCACTCAGCAGCACGTGACGTAACAGAGGGTGCATCACTAAGATCACAAAAAAATGACCAACTCATACTAATAAGTAACTAATCCTATCAATCCACCACTATCTCTTAGTGACAGTAGGACAAAGGAAGGACTAGAGTCTCTCTAGCATTACCTAACTTAAGTTCTCTAAAAGAAACTCTTCCATAATCATGCTAAGTGAGTGCAAAATTGTAAGATTAGTAGCGCGAGCACCTGTGTCATAACAATCACAGAAGATTTATAAACGTAATTCACCTGCAATGTAAGCAGCAACATTCTTGCTGGTCGGAAAAAAAATATATTCGCAATATATAACAACAATATATAACAAGGAGCAGCATAACACAAAGAAGTAATATTAAATAGCTACTCCTCAAGCCCCGGGACCTCCACTCCTAGCAGGTCCAGCAGGTCCTGCTCCCGGTCCAGAATATCTAACCACCGGTGCATCAGCTGGTTATTGGTGCACCGGACACAGAACAGCAAAGCACATCCTGCGCACCTTTCCCCACCGCTGCAGACGCTCCTGGAGCCCGTACCCGGACCTAGGCCTGCCGCCTGTTGCCAGTGTTAAGGGGAGGTGGTGCTGCACCAAAAAAAACAGTGCTGCCACCTCCGCCTCACCAAATAAGGCCTGTGGCTGCACCCCGTGTGGGCTCCGGCTATGAGCCCTGTGGCCCTCTGCCATGGTTCACAATATAGAATCATGAAAACAGAGAGATAGATGATAAAAAAGATCAAAAAAAATTTCCAGAAACGAAGGATTGGAAAGATAGAGGGAGGATTGAAAAGCAGGCCCAGAACCATAGCAATAGAGTGAAAAACAAGATGGCTGCGCCCATTGCAATCGCATGGGCAACTTCTCGCAATATTTCCCCCCCGAGCACGCAAAAAGCGTTGCGAACACGTAATATGCGTTCCCAAACAGGAAATTCTTATTGTGAACGGGAGGGAGCATGCAATACGCGACCCGGAATAGGAAATACCCACAGCGAGCGAGCAGGACAAGTAAAAAACAAGATGGCCGTGCCCATTAGCGAATGCATTTAGCGATATATTTTCCCGCGAGCACGCAAAAACACATAACGAACGGGCGGGACAAGCAGCTCCGCATCTTCGTGGAGTTTCTGCATGCTCCCAGAGATTTTTTAAAATATCGCGGAGATTTGTGTAATGCGAATTACACCACCGCCAACCCATAGTTTTGTGATAGATCATTTTGATGCCTCCATAATATGTTTTGGGTCCTTTCCTGCTGCCAGTACTTGGCCCAACCACACAAGTGAGGTAGCATTTTTATCGGGAGACCTGGAGGAACGCTGGGTGGTAGGAAACTTGGATCAGACCAGTGATCCTATAAATTTCCAACACGGAAATGTGAGAAAAACTGGATTTCTTTCTGCTAAATTTGAGGTTTGCAGCCGATTCTGGGTAGGAAAACGTTGTGGGTTCCCCACAAGCCATACCTCCCTGGATTCCTCTGGGTGTCTAGTTTTCAGAAATGTCTGGGATTGTAGGTTTTCCTAGTTGGCCGTCGAGCCCGGGACCAAAAACTCAGGTGGCCCCCTTGCAAAACCAGGTTGTTTTATGCTAGATAATTTTGATGTCTCCACAATATGCTTTGGGTCCTTCCCTGCTGCCGGTACTTCGCCCACCCGCACAACTGAGGTAGCATTTTTATCGGGAGTCTTGGGAGAATTCTGGGCAGTAGGACATTTGTGTCAGCCCAGGGATCCCACAACTTTCTAACACAGAAATGTGAGAATAATGGTTTTTTTAGCTAAATTTGAGGTTTGCAGGGGATTCTGGGTAAGAAAACAGTGGAGGATCCACGCAAGTCATGCCTCCTTGGACTTCGCTGGGTGTCTAGTTTTCAGAAATGTCTAGGATTGGTAGGTGTCCATGGAAGGCTACGGAGCCTAAGATCAAAAATGCAGGTGTCTTGCTTGCTAAATAATGGCCTTTTAAAATCGATAATTTTGAGGTCTCCACAATACGTTTGGGCCATTTTCTGTGGTGGGAACTAGGCCTACCCACAAAAGTGAGGTACAATTTTTATAGGGGAAATTTGGGGAAAGTTGGGTGGGAGCAAGTTTGTGGATCCACACAAATTCCATAACCTTCCATCACAGAAATGCGAAGAAATCTTTTTACAAAGTTTGAGGTTTGAAACTGATTCTGGGTGACAGAACCGCATGACAGCAACACAAGTCACTCCATCCTGGTTTCCCCTGGATGTCCAGTTAGGGTCAAAATCCACAGCTAGGCACATTGTGAAAAAAGGGTCAGTTTTCACTGGCAAAATTTAATGTGTCCATGTTGCAGTTTGGGTTGTTTTTCTGTCGCAGGTACTCAAGCTACCAACACAAGTGAGGATCTATTTTTATTGGGGGACATTGGGGAATGCCGGAAGTGTGGACGTTTGCGGATACATGCAGATTTCAGAACTCTTCATCACAGAAATTTGAGGAAAAGTTGGTATTTTTTATAAAGCTTGTGGTTTGCAAGGGATCCTCGGCAACAGAACCTGGAGAGAGTCACACAAGTCACCCCATCCTGGTTTCCCCTGTATGTCTAGTTATAAAAAACTGTATAGTTTTGATAGGTTTCCTTAGGTGCCGGCAGAGCTAGGGTCCAAAATCCACAGCTAGGCAGTGTGTGAAAAAAGCGTCAGCTTTAACTGGAATAATGTATATGCCCACGTTTCGTTTTGGGCCGTTTCCCATCACAGGTACTAGGCCTACCCACACAAAATGAGGTACCATGTTTATCGGGAAAATTTAGTGAATGCTGGGAGGGTGGAAGTTTGTGCCTTCTTGCAGATTCCAGAACTTTCAATCACAGAAATGTGCAGAAATAGTTTTTTGACAAAGTTTGAGGTTTGCAAAGGATTTTGGGTAACAGAACCAGGTGAGAGCCACACAAGCCACCCCGTCCTGGATTTCCCTGGGTGTCTAGTTTAAAAAAAATGTATAGGTTTGCTTGGTTTCCTTAGGTGCCAGCTGAGCTAGGGTCCAGAATCCACAGCCAGGCACATTGCAAAAAAAAGGCTCAGTTTTCACTGGAAAACTGTGATGTGTCCAGGCCTACCCACACAAGTAAGGTAGCATTTTAATTGGGAGACATAGGAGAACACTGAATAGAAGAACAAGTGTTATTACCAATTGAATTAATTGCTATATACCCAGGAGACAATGAAAAACCATTGCAAGACGCAGCTCAGTTATTGGTTCTGGGTTCCTCTGGTTCTTGGTGAACCCTCAAGTCCTATATATCTCCGTAACCAGAGGGGCCCATCAAATATAATGGTATATTGCTTTAAAAATATGTCAGACTTAGAAGAAGTTAGAGGTGAAAAAGTTGGCACAAATGGCTGTTTTTTTCAACTCAATGTCAATATTTTCTCTTTTTAACTGCTATTTTCTATTTAAAAAAAAACCTGGAAGGTTCTACACAAATGACCCTTTGCTAAATTCAGAATCTATCTGCTTTTTAGAGATGTATATCTTTTTGTGATCCATTATGGCTTTCACACCCATTTACACCACTAACTGGAAGGAGGTTTAAAGCACAAAAAATAGCAAAAATAGGCTGTGTCCCAGTAAAATGCCAAAAATATGCAGTATATGTTGGTTTTCTGACAAATGACTGCCTGTCCCTGAAAGTAGAGAAGATGGTGATTTCAGCACCACAAATATTTTTTGATATCATTTGCAGGGAAAAAAACAGACCCTTTCTTCTGCAGCACTTTTTTCCCATTTAAAAAACAAACAAACTACATTTTGCTGTATTTTGGCTTATTTCTGGGCCCACTCCAGGAGAATCACAAAGCCTGGGTACCTTCAGAATCCTAACGGTGTTGGAAATTACCCAAATTTTGCATTGATTCCTTATGCGGACAAAATGTTACAAAGGCCTAAGCACGAACTATCCCAAATAGCCAAAAAAAGTCTAGCATGGGGGGAGGCCTAGTAGCGAAGGGGATAATATTGAAAATGCTGTTTCAGTGTTTCTGATTGATAAACAATCAAATCAAAAAGTTTTTCAAACAGGGCAATTCAGTTAATATAAAACAAAAGCTGGGAGATTTATATGCTTTTTGTCAGAAGAAAACAGTATAAGCAAATTGATCGAGACAATTGGAGGAAAAAACTCCATCTTCTTTCCATGGCAAAATTGAACGCAAAAATAAGGCTCTTACCCCAGAAACACTCTATTACAAACCAATCAGTGAGTGTAGGAAATGAGTACTGCCCCTAAAGTAGGAGAATATTTATAATGCTGATCTGTAATGCTAAACGTTATTACACATTATAGCTGAAATTTGCATCAATGTGCAATTTTGTTCTACTTAGGCCTATATGCCCAGTGATGTATCAATCCTAGGATAAAATCCATCTTGAGTGTAGATTCACAGTCCATTTCATCATGTCAAAACTCCTTATGGCAGGCTATAAATGTTCATATTTCTTTGGCTTAGATCCTAATAAGATTTGAGGTCTTTGTCCACTCTAATGGGCCACATTAATTACTCTGCTGACCAGCGGAAGAATCAAAGATCTCCCCAAACAATAGAGACATTAAAAGTACTTGACCCAGTTCCTGGGAAGGGAAGTGGTGAGCAGGAAAATTGCATGTGCTTACAATGCACTTAAGCTGGTAAAGCCCAAGCCTATGGAAAGACAGAAAGCCGGGCCTCTGCAGCCAAACAGACTAAAGGCTCCCCTTTAAAGTTTTTATGTAAAGTAATGAGGTAGCTGTGTGCGTACGGTATAGAGCTGAGGCTCCCAAGAAAGGTATTTTCAGAGACGACTTGAAGTCACCATTTTCAAATGCCCTAGTATGCTGTGGATGAGAACAAGGAGAAACACATTGGGCCTGGAAGCAACTACTGCAAGGGTGCACTGAAGGACGTTAACTCAAACTGAGGACAAGGATTGGTTTCTCCAAGGCCAGTGGTGCTGGTCCCCTTATGCCCCCTGAGGAACAGCTGGAGGTATGGACCTGCTCAAGGCCCTGGAGGATTCACCGGTGACTTCTGTGGACTTGTACTCCATCTAGGTGACCCGCATCAGGAAGATTGCCACAGACTCTACTGACACACAGGTACCCTGCAAGATGGGCAAACTCATGGAGTGTGGGGACTGCAACATGAGGGTGATTGGTGGCTGTGGAGGAGCTGTGCAAAACATCTTACAAAGAGGAGAAAGCAGCAGGTGTTATGTAGTTCCAATAAATCTATACAGGATCTGCACGTTTAGACAACATAAACTGTGGAATTGGTGTCCAGACTGATTCCAGACACCCCCACCGGATATGTTCGCCTCCATACCAACTAGATCACAGTGCCACTATGAACCCCTCTTACCATGGAACAAATAATTTCTGGCCACTATCGAACATTCAACCCTGTGCCCTCAGGGATTGCGGAAACAGTACAGTACTTTTTGCTGAGTCACTCATGCTCACGCTGTCTCTGAGAGATACACAGAATAAACAATGGGGATGTTTTTAATAAGCGTTTATTGAACCAGCATTATTCTAGTGTAAAATGTGTCCTGCAACAGCCATAAGACAGAAATATTCAAATGTGCTTATAAACACAAACAGAGTAAATAGATGGCAGAATTCTACCATAGTGCTAAAACAATGAATATATACAGGTACAAAAATACATGACAGTAATACTGCGTACTCCTACGATGCTAAACCAAATTAGATGTATCTAAATGTACTTAGAAGGTATGTAGGTATATCTCCAAGAATCCCCCTAGGATAGAGCCAACCTCATTACCTGATGAGAGAGAACAAAGGTCCCCATCTTGTTCTCAAGTTGGACACCCCACGAGGTGCTGGAGTATCTGCTTGCAGGGACCTCAGCATCTTGTGTCAATGTGTCAGCATGGAAGTCTTTCTCCTCTACTGGCTCAGTGAAGATATAGTGCCTAAATACCCAAAAGGTATCCTCAGGCTTTCTACCTTGCTGTGTCAAGTCGGCCGAGGGTGACAATAGTGATGAACCCTATACACAGTTATTATGCAGAAGATGGTAATCCCGCTGTGATTCTGAGAATACTCATGCATAATAAATGAGGCTTGTTTTCGGAGAAAACCACACAACATTTATGCAGAACCTTGCTAGGTAAAAGGTCAGCACCAAAAACTGTTATGCAGGACAATGGCAGGGTGAATGTAGGTGAAAGGTTAGGAGACTACACAGGCCCATATTGGGGTTCATTGGGAATCATAACACAGGGGTCCAAACAGAAGGTAGGTCTGCTACATAGAGCCATACAGCTATGCTCTCCACCAACAGTACCCATTTAGAGGCTAAGAGGTCTACAGAAAAATCCCCTGGTGGCTAGGTAGGCCAACAGGAGCAACCCGCGCTCATGATCACATGATCATCTCAATTTCCCCCAAATGACCAGACCTATCAGCTTCTATGGCTCTGTCTCCTGATGGGAAAGAGCACAAAATGAAGCATGTAGGGCTAGTCAGTCGACAGGGAAGAATTGCCTCTGGCTCAGGTTGGCACGAACATTAACTTGTCTTCCGTGCATTTTTTATGTGCCGAGGGACTCCCATCCCCTAGAAACAAAGCCCCTGTTGCCGGAGTCAGAGAAAGGAGGTATTGTTCCTCTAGACAGGAAGAGCATTACAAAATATTTCGTGGTTTTACAGATAAGGAGCTCTTCAGTGGGCTCTATTTCATGAAAGGGGTTGGAAAATGAGAGTTTGTTTTTAGAGCCTAATGTAAGAGTCAATCAATCAACCAGGGGTTTGTAAAGCGTGCTACTCACCCTTGAGGGTCTCAAGGCGCTGGGGGGGTCTGGATCAGTCGACGAGCCACGTCTTGAGGTCCTTCCTGAAGGTGTGCAGGGTTTGCGAGCTTCTGGTATTAATGGGGAGCTGGTCCCAGGTCTTGGCTGCGATGTAGGAGAAAGCTCTGCCACCTGTTCTGCTCCTGTGGATGCGGGAGACATCTGCCAGGGCAAGGTCGGCGGAGCAGAGGTTCCTCTTGGGTATGTGTTGAGGTATTTGGGTCCGATGTTGTTGAGGGCCTTGTAGGTGTGGGTGAGGAGTTTGAAGGTGACCCTCTTCTTAACCGGGAGCCAGTGGAGGTCTCAAAGGTATTGGGTCATGTGCTCGTGGCATGGGGTCCCAAGGACGAGTCTGGTGGCGGCATTTTGGAGGGTCGGAAGTCTGTGTAGGAGAGATCTATTGAATGCGGCGTATAGGGCGTTGGCCTAGTCCAGTCTGCTGGTTATGAGCGCATGGGTCCTTCTGCAGTCAGGGTGGATCCATTTGAAGGTCTTGCGGAGGATGCGCAGGCAGTGGAAGCTGGTGGAGGCAACGGCGTTGATCTGGCAGTTCATGGCGAGGGAGGAGTCAAGGATGAGTTAAGGTTGTGTGCGTGGTCTGTGGGGGTGGGTAGGTTCCCTAAGGAGGAGGACCACCAGGAGTTGTCCCAGGTGGAGTTGCAGGGTCGGAGGACCAGGACCTCTGTTTCCTCTGCGTTGAGCTTGAGGCAGCTGTTGTTCATCCAGTTCGCAACGTTCTTCATACCCTCCTGGAAGCGGAGTCTGGTGTCAACAGTGTTCTTCGTGAGTGAGAGGATGAGTTGGGTGTCGTCTGCGTAGGATAAGATGCTGAGCCCATGTTGTCTGACGATGGCGGCGAGGGGGGCCATGTAGATGTTGAAGAGCGTGGGGCTAAGTGATGAGCCCTGGGCTACTCCGCAGTTGATGTCGGAGGGTTCAGAAAGAAAGGGTGGGACTCTGACCCTCTGGGTTCTGCCGGAGGGTAAAGATCGGATCCAGTCAAGGGCGGCTCCTTGTATCCCGGTGTCGTAAAATCTGGCTGCAAGGGTGTGATGGGAGATGGTGTCAAAAGCTGCGGAGAGGTCTAGCAGGATGAGGGCGATGGTGTGTCACCAGTCGAGCAGCAGGCAGATGTTGTCTGTGGCGGTGAGGAGAGCAGTCTCAGTGCTGTGGTTGCTGCGGAATTCAGACTAAGAGGCATCTAGGATGAGTTATCTTAGATGAAGGTGGTCAGCTGGGTGTTCACTAGTCTCTCTGTCACTTTGGCTGCGAAAGGGAGGAGGGAGATGGGCCGGTAGTTTTTCAGGTCTGTAGGGTCAGCTGTGGGCTTCTTGAGGAGGGGTTTAACCTCCGCCTGCTTCCAGTTGTCTGGGAAGGTGCCGGACGTGAAGGAGGTGTTGATGGTCCGTTCCAGTTCAGGTGCGATGGCGACGACGGCTCTGTGGAATATGTGCGGTGGGAAGGGGTCTGTGGGGGCTCCTGAGTGGGTTTTGTACCGGGTCGTGGTGATGAGTTCAATGTTAGCGGGCTTCCAGGTCGAGATTGTAGGCTGGTCGGCCACAATTTGGGGGAGGGGTGATGTAAATGTAATTCTGAAGCTTATAAAGCGCATGGTTACACTTACCAGTGTGTCCCCGCGCTGAATAAACCGCTGAGGAACCCTTCCGGGCCTGTTCCTGTGAGGCACCCAACTCCTGGGCACCCCCCTGGTGAAGCCAGGCATCCTTAGTGATTAGGGCCAGTGTGGAGACTAAGCAAGCTATTGCCCAGAGTTGCAGCATGGGACCCCATGATTAGAGTAGGCACCGTGCCGAGAATTATCGGGTCCATGGACATTTCAGCTCAAGACCCTGCCGCGACGGGAATTGAACCCTGGACCAGGGCCAGTCCTCTGCATCAGGGTCTGCCGCTCTAATCAGTGAGCCACACTCCTCCATTTCCTGCGTTGATTCGCTGAAGTTGTTGTGGAGGTCCTTGATCTCATGGTAGAAGTATGTGCTGAGCTTGTCACAGGGTTGCTAGGATGGTGTGAGGTCCGTGGCTTCAGAGAGTGGCTTAGTGATCTGCTACATGATGCTGAACAGTTCATTGGCGTTGGTCAAGTTGGCCTGGATTTTGTCCGTCATGAAGGTCCATTTGTTGTACCTGATGCGCGCTGGTGGTATTCCTTCAGGGCTTTACTATGGGTGTTCCGTGCTTCAGCGGTTTTCTGGTTTACATGCGCTTCCCCGCAGCGGTCTGAAATATGTTGGGGAGGGGAGGGAGGCTGAGCTGGGAGGCAGGAACCGGCGAGGGGAGAGGGGAGCGGGTGAGTGTGTAGTGGTGGGAAGTGAGGGAAGCAGACGGCGCAAGGGGGCAAGAATAGGAATGGGCAGAGTCACACGGAGGCAGGAAAACACACAATATTAAATACAGTAGCTCAGAAAGTAAAAAGGCAGGCACAAATTACAGTAAAAAAATGATAGCAGTACTCAGGGCACAGAGCAGGAGACTCAAACTCGCAAGGCAGGGGGCTTAGAGGCAGCAGCTGATCGCAGGAGCTGTTGGGGAGAGTACAGGCCTGTGACAGAGGTCAAGGTCTTACGAGCGCTCCCCACAGCAGTCTGCAATATGTAGGGGAGGAGAGGGAGGCTCAGCTGGGAGGCGGGAACGGGCACGGAGAGAAGGGAGGGGCCGAGTGTGTAGTGGCGGGAAGTGAGAGAAGTAAACGGCGCTAAGGGGCAAGAATAGGAATGCGGAGGCAGGAAAATACACAAGGTTAAATACAGTGGCACAGAAAATAAGAAGGCAGGCACAAATGACAGTAAAAAAAATGATAGCAACACTCAGGGCGCAGAGCAGCATACTCAAACTCGCAAGGCAGGGGGCTCAGAGGCAGTAGCTGATCGCAGGAGCTGTCGGGGAGAGTGGAGGTCAGTGACCGAGGTCAAGGTCTTACGAGCCCTCCCCCGCAGCAGTCTGCAATATGTAGGGGAGGGGAGGGCGGCTCAGCTGCGAGGCGAGAACGGGCACGCGGAGAGTGGAGGGGCCGAGTGTGTAGTAGTGGCAAGCGTGGGAAGCAGACCACACGAGGGGGCAAGAATAGGAATGGGTGGAGTCACGTGGAGGCAGGAAAACACACACGTTTAAATACAGTGACGCAGAACGTAAAAAGGCAGGCACAAATTACAGTACAAAAACTATAGCAGTACTCAGGTCACAGAGCAACAGACTCGTACTCGCAAGGCTGGGGTCTTAGAGGCAGCAGCTGATCGCAGAAGCTGCTAGGGAGAGTGCAGGTCTGTGACCGAGGTCAAGGTCATACCCTATAATCTCTTTGTTTGAGCAAGGTAACTGGGAGTGTTTAAATTCTAGGCTTTATAAGTTAGATAGACTGTTTTCATTGACAATGCAGATCAATAGGCAGCATATGAGACCAGATAATTGTGGAGTGGAAGGATCCAATTGTTTAGATTTGGACATGAATATAGCCGCAGCATGAAAGAGAGATCTCTTAAGAATGCTAGCCATCTTTTAGTTAGGAACGTAAAGGAGCTGTTCCATATTCTAAGCAAGTAGTTAAAGGAATTGTCATGGCCATTAGTGTATATTAACATTACCTAAAAATAGGCACTCTGGTCTGAACTACTCAGCCACATCTCTTCTGTGTAAAATAAGCTACCCTAGAAACAATTATATCTCCCAAAAGTGTATGTGTGAAGTGGTGGATCTTATGTCTTGTAGCACAATAAGCAAGGAGTGGTCAGCTGCACACACCACCTTTAACTGTACGGAACACAAGTCATCACAAGCGTTGATGGCAATATTTGAGCCAACGTATTTTTGTCTGGTCTGAGACTATTGTTTTAAATAAATAAAAAACCATGCATAATAATACATAAGAGAGTGTTTTGGTCTCTTGGATTAATTCATTGGTCTGTTCAAAAATCATTCTCATGGTTGAGACTGAGTCCTTTGTCCTAAAATGGCTGCCACCACTATCTGGTTGCCATTCAGACCTCAGAAGGAAATCTGTTGAATCCGTAGAGGCTCCATGTCCCTAGATGTAAAATGTTTTTGAGCTCTACTGCTCAAAAATTAGTAAATGAATTTACACCAAATCACAAAGAGCCGCAAGACCTAGCTTTCTTCCAAATTTGGTGATTATCCTTACAGAGGTTTGGGCTGTAGCTGTGTCTAAATCCTCCATGGACAAATGAATGGAGAAATAGTGTTTTGGTACTGTCCCGTTTTCTCGGACCCGTTTGACAGATCACCCCAAAGATTTCCGTGCACAGTTTAGTCCAAAAGTAGCACTTTCTTGGAGTTTCGGCAAACGGCACCAAAGTTATTAGCAACACAAAAAAGACATTTCCTATGGAAATATGATTCTAAATATAATTACTGCCACTGGGTAATGTATATAACTGCACCCATTCTGTACTTATTTTTATAATTCCAATAGATAGGAATTCCTCATTTTTCTAACAGTAATTACCTTGTCACTGTTTTAAAAATCACCACAAAAATGTGCTGACCTATTCCTTTTCCGACATTGGCTGATGTAAAGTTTTATTGCGAATAATTAAAGGGTTGCAAAGCAAACAAAGTGGGGTCCTAAAACATCCGTGATGACAAAATGGATAAACAGATTTTCATAAAATTCATCAGGAATTTAGATTATGTTGTATAGTTTTTCCAAAGCCACCTTGCAGCTTTTAGATAACTACAAAAGCTGAAGAACAGGATCCAGTGGTGTTGCAATAGGAGGAATAAGAGATGGCACAGAGAAAGAAATCCATTGTATGGGAATGATTTTATTTGCCACCTGGAGAGAAAACAATTAATGCCAAACATTTTACATGCAATCTGTGTAAAAAGTTATTTCCCTTGGGAAAGTCAAGCAATACTCCTTCTGTACCATGAATATGAGAAAACATCTGCCGGCAATGCATTCCACCAGGAAACGCTTACAGAAAGAAGGCATCAGAGGGAGATAGAAGAGGCTGAAGCAGGAACATCGTCAGTGGCCACTTCTCTTGTTACTCCAACACCTTTTGCTGCATCAGCACCGCCACCACCCACTGCATCTGTCCCTCCAGTAGCACCTTCTATTTCTTCTGCTCCATCTGCTGCTCCACCAACACCCAGTGCATCTGTCCCTTCACCAGTACCTGGTATTGCACTGCCAGTACAGCTTTTGAGTCAGAACCGTCAAATCATGGAGTAATATGGCTGTACAGTAACATACTGTCTCCTCTGCCATACTGTCATTTTTGTGGCAGAGAAGGATATACAGCCTGATTCATGAACGGGCCGTTTTGCGAGCCCCTAATAGCGATTCATAGCGAATCACTATTGAGAACTCGCAAAACGGTATTCATGTAGGAATTGCTAAATTAATAGCGATTCCTACACATTCCTTATTTGCGAGTAACAAGTTGCTACTCGTAAATAAGGAATAACTCCCCATTCATTCCTATGGGCCAAAAGGCCCATAGGAATGAATGGGGAGTATCCCTTATTTGCGAGTAGCAATTTGCTACTCGCAAATAAGATAGCGATTTAAAGGGTGCCAGGGGTGTCCAAAGGACACCCTGTAGCACCCCTTAGATGCAAATTGTAACAGGTGATGCGCACACACATGTCCAAAGGACATGTGTGTGTGCAACATGCAACTTAGAAAAATGCTTTTAAAAGCATTTTTCTAAGTTTTTGCTATTTACCGAGAGGTCTGACCTCTCGGTAAATAGCGGCCCAAAAGTGCAAAATCGCAATTTTTAAATGTGTCATGAATAGCATTTGAGGAATCTCTAATAGAGATTCCTTAAATGCTAATCCTCGCATATTTGCTAATTCTTTAATAGCGATTTTTGCATTTGGGATGATGAATCCCAAATGCAAAAATCGCACTCGCAAAGGGCCAGATTCTCAGAATCTGGCCCTTTTGCGAGCGCATTTAGCTTCATGAATCAGGCTGATAATCATTATTTAGGAGAATGTCGACCCCAACAGCCTAAGTTTTTTTTAACTTTGTTGTCCTGTTTCCTGTATTGTTTTGGTTAAGCAGGTTTAACTGGTAAAAAAAGGTTCCACAAAAAAATCTTAACAAAAATGTTTTTTTCTAACCAAATATCTCAAAAGATAAAGAGCTTCTTCCAATAATAATATAGTGTTGTCAGGTATCAGAAATAGTCAACTGTAATTCCTCTAGAGGTAAATTGTCATTGTAAGGTATACATGGGCTTAATGTTAGTTTCATTGTAGATGATAAGTTAATAATAAATCTGCTGATACCTGACTTGCCTTGATTGTCGCAGGCATTCCTTCTTGATTCTCCGCTTAGTGAAAGTGATGGTGGCCTGGTGCTTACTTCTTTTCTTGGCGAAGGCATCTGCATCCTTCAGCCTAGATGCTCTGGCGTGTTGAGCCTGTTGGTACTGTAGTTGGACTAGGAAGTGTGGGTCAGAGACTCGGTTCAAGCAGGCTTGCGGCTTACTCTCGGTTCTCTCATTATGCATTTCCTCTTGGTGGCTTCCTTGTGGGCTGGATGCACTTCATCAGTAGCCTGATTCTTCTCTAGCATGCTGTCAGGCCCGGCCTCCCTTGATATTCCCTGCTGGGCTTGGTCAGTCATCAAGGTTCAAAGTGTGAACCGGCAGGTCACACTTCATTCTCTTCCTGATGTGTCAGCATGCGACTTCTTTCTATTTATGCTGGTGAGCCCTCTCAGTGCTCGAGTCTCCTTTCCTTCTTCTGGGGGCAGTGGTGTACACCTTCTTCGGGACTGACTAAAAGAGCCTCTTCTGGGAGTGACTGTCTTTGTAGTCTAGCCAGCGGCCTCAGGTGTTAGGCTCCAGCTTCTTGATGATCAGGGTAGTTCCTGAATCATTTCTCATCTTCTTCATTGGTGATGTGTGGCACCCTCTTCTGACATTTAGTTGGAGCTCCTACTTCCTGGTGTTCCCTCTTCTTGGGCTTTCTTCTGTGGTCAGTAGAGATCTGTGGTTCTGCCTTCTTTCTCTTAGTGGGACAGAACTTGCACCTTGAATCGATGCTGCCATCTGGGATGGTTGGGGGGATGTGTCACAATCTGCATTGAGGATATAAGGTAATGCGCTCTCAGTGCCTGGACCACATACACAGCATTGTCTGCTTCTGTTCTCCTTCTGGTCTGACCATGCTTTCCTTGGCCCTACTCCTGCCTGGGGTTGTGTTCATGTGGCAGACTTGTATAACCAGTGTGCATTCTTGAGAGGATTCCACATCTCTTCCGTGCAGTCAGTGCTCTTCTCCCTCATGGTGCTTGGCTCCTCCGATCCTTTTTACATCTCAGCGGGCCCTGGGCTTGGGCCCATTCGGTCGCCAGCTGGGTTGGCTGGGGGGCGTTAGATGCTTTGCAACTCTGATTCACCTGGGTGCCTTAGCTGACAGGCTATTACTGTCCTCTCTTGGCAATGTCTCTCATTTGCGGCATGGCATGCTTGCCTCATACTTTATTTATTTCCATGACAAGTAATGAGATGCTGGTGTAGTATCTGTTGGGGTATGAGTACTGGTCATCTCCTCCGGTGAGCTCCCGAACTGATCAGGAGCAATCAGTGTGCTCACCTCACGCTCTGTCCTATTTGGTGAGTCAATTCACTTGTTTGACAGTGGCCACAGTGCTGCTCTACTTGCATGAGGTGCTCTACCTCCCCTCATATGCCAGTAACTGAGGGCTGTTGCAATGGGAGAGGAACAGCAGTTTCATCTACCTGCAGTGCTGGCAGGCAAACACCAGTGGCCACAAGTGGCAGGTGTAGCAGCCTTGGTCTTCTTCTACCAGGCGGTGCTTAATGCACTCAGCAATCTCATCAAGGCCACAACTCCTGGATGCTTCAGCCCCGGCTATCACGAGAGAGGCAGGGGGAAGGCTGCTCCCGCTACACCATTACTTTGTTTGAGCTGGGTGGAAGAGTGAGGATCAAGATTCCCGGTCTTAAGTAGATACCAGCAACTTTAGAAGGAAGCAGGGGTCTGGAATGCAGCACACAGCCTCCTCAGGCAGCATCCATAAGTTTGTTAATTGCTTATCTATTCTTTTCCTAGTTTTGTGTATAAGGCGAGGGCGTTCTGTAGTGGCATGCCTTGGGTGCTGCGCCACCTTCTGCCATTTCACTGTTCTTAAGTGCCATGGCAAAGGGCATTGTCTGTGGAGTCTGGCAGCCTGCCTTTATCATATGCCCCTAATACTCTTCATTACTCCAGTCTGTGTCATCTCCACCAACTCCTGCACACACAAGGTGGGTTCCTAAGCCATTGTGGTGGTTCCACACACACAGAGCCTACTTAAAGTCAGGGCTGCATTTGGTTTTGGTGCTGTCCTCTTTTACGTGGGGATGGCTGCCTCATCCATGTTGAGCAGTTGCCCTGCAGCATCCCTCACCAGTAGGATTGCAATGCTGGCACCAATATCTTCTCCTCTCAGGCCAGGACAGGGCGTTTTGTCTACACTTTTGACAGTCAGAGGCAACAGCCCACATATTTGTGAAACTACAGATGCTGGGTCCATTCATTCTCATTGTCAATCGAGTGTTGTAGGGCCATAGGCCCATTGACAATTGTTGAATGACACAACACTAGTCATATAGTTAACAAAGTGGTCCAGGACATGTGCGCCCTGCCCCCTTTCTTTGCAGGGTCACTTGATTGGTGATGCCTGTAATGGATGGGTGTGTGGTGGGTGTGTTGGTGCAGCCTCAGGAGAGGGGCTGCATCACCAGATGTGCAGCAAGTCACTGCAAGAAGAGTCACCCTTAATTATTTCTAATGTTATATTGTATATATTGTTTGTTCTGATTTAACAGGGATGGCAGTGGAAGAGTTTCCGCTGCCACCCCCGATTTGCCCTGGTCAATCCCATGACGTGAGCACGCACAGCGCACGCCGACATCATCAGTAGCCCCTGGATGCGCTGGAATCCATTTGCTTCCAGGCATCCAAGAGGAACAGGCAGGTGTTTCCTGCTCCTGAGGGGCGGTTTCTCTGAGCATTGAGGCATCGGGGAGAGGAAAGAGTTGTTCCTCTGCCCTGATGTCTCTTTTCAGGTCATTCCTGCTGCACTATCGCACATGGGGTCACGATCGTGCAGCAGGAATGCCCCCAGTAGGAACAAGGGATATTTTTTTTGTTGATATGGAAGTGGCCCCTTGTGCAAGGGTCTCTCCCAATGGGGGTAATTTATTTGTATCTATTTTCTGCTCCCCCTGAGGACAGATCGGCCTGTTTGAAAACCCCACTAGGCACCAGAGATTCATCTTGAGCAAGGGTTGCTTCCAAAGGGGGCAATTTCCTCTCTGGGATTTTTTGTAAATGGAAGCATCTCCTTGGGCAAGGGTTGTTTCCAAATGGGGGCATTTTGTATCAGCCATTGTCCCCCCCCACCCCGGACAGATTGGGCTGATTTTGATCCCCTAGGCAAGGATCGCCCCTCAATTCTTTTGATACTTGGCCCTATTTGAAGGCCAATCTGCCCCGTAATATATATTTTTATATTTGGTGGTGGCCCCTTGGATAAGGGTTGCCCCAATGGGATGGGGCACCAGTTATTATTCACTTTTGGCTGTTTTCATTTCATGTTTCATTTGTATTCTAGTTCAAGGCTTTTGCTCTTTTGACTGATGTTCCAGGTTGCAGTTTCATCAGCGGTGGTTCTTCAGGTTTGTGTAGTTGCATGTGTATAGTAAGAAAACTTGTTTTTTACTATTTACTCTAAATGAGTTTCATTTCCCCGCATGAATATGTTTTTGTAAATGGTGTAATATTAGCAGTATGTTAAGCTTCTGTTTTATTGAGAGTGAAAATCTTTTTACATTTGTGCTCAATGTGTATTTTGATGACTTGTGAGTAATTTGTTTTGTTTTTACTTTCTAGTGGGATATCATTGCGTTTTGCTGTGTCTCTGTAGAATAGGTGCTGGTGAGTGTAGCTGTCTCTGGCAAGTGAGTCATGTCGTTTTTGAGTATATCAATCTTTGTGATAAAGCCACACTTTGTTTATTACTCATTTTTCACAGTGTTGGATGTTGTTGACTTGTTTGTGTAGTAAGAATTATGGCTAGCCGCAGGATCACTGCTCAACAGGTTGTTGGTATGCTTTTTGGCTCTTAGTCTGACCATGGTTAAGAGACTGACTCTGCATCTGAGGCAGAGGAAGGAGTGAAATATTCTGGCAGTACATTTTCTGTTTGACAGGAATCATCTGATGATGAAGTCACTCTTAGTGCAGAAGAAGGACCTGTTTTAGAGGAGGACATTGAAGTGCCAGTAATGCAGCAAGAGGCATCTGGACTACAGCCTGGGGCTGCAAGGCTTCCCATTGGAAAAGCTGACCTCTAGGTTGCCCCAGGCATTGTGCATCGAGCATTGCCTGAATGTACTGGCGTCCTAGGGTGTAGTGTGGATATTGAAAGCCTTTTGCCGAAACATTTGTTGAGTTGTTTATGGATGATGTATTTTTGGCAGAGATTGTTGAGCACACTGATTTGTATGCTGAACAGTATTTGAGGGTCAACAGTGCTAGACTTAGGTCCCACACTAGAGATACCTGCTGGACTCCCACAAATTCAGAAGAGTTGAAGAGGTTCTTGGTATTAACTTTTTTGATGGGCTTAATAAGGAAGACATTTATGTATTTATAAGGGTCTAGTAGTCCCTTGATGGCTACAGCTATATTTCCAGCAATCATGAGTCGTGATCGGTATTTGCTTCCGCTTTGGATGCTACATTTTGTCCATAATGGTTTAGTGTTGCCACGAGATTACCCAGATTGTGAACATCTTTTTAAGATTCGATCTGTCATTCATCACTTTGTGGATCAATTTTCTGAGATCTGTGCTCCAGGGAAAGAAATAGCTGTGGATGAGTCTTTGGTCTCATTCAAGGCCCGCTTGGTTTTTAGGCAGTGCATTCCTAGCAAGAGGGCATGCTATGGAATTAAGATTTATATGGTGAGTGACAGTGGGACTGCATGTGGCTCTAATTTCAGAGTGTACACTGGAAGTTTTTTTCAGGATTGCCCCCCCTGGTTGTCGGTCCACTTTCGGAGTGAATGAGAAAATTGTGTGGAAACTGGGTAGAGGACTTCTCAACAAAGATCACTATTTATATGTAGATAACTTCTACACTGGTGTGCAGTTGTTCAGGGAATTGGCCAAAGTGGACACAGTTGCCTGCAGCGCAATCTGCTCTAACAGTAAAGGTTTCCCAAAAGAACTTGTTTGTCAAAAGCTCGAGTGGGGACAGTGCAGTGTGTTGCGTAGTGAGGAACATCTAGCTGTGAAGTTTGCAGACAGGAGAGATTTCTACATGCTGACTACCATCCATGATGAATGTACTTCACCTGTGACTGTTTGGGGTCAGGTTGCTGAAGTGCGTAAACCTGTGTGCATTCTAGATTATAATAGGCACATGGGTCGTTTTGATAGAGTAGATCAGAGGTTGGAACCTTACACTGCTCTTTGTAAGGCTTACATTTGGTATAAGAAGTTGGCTATCCATCTTTTCCACTTGGCAAACTTGAATGCTTTTGTTGTATTTAAGGATTGTTCTCCTGAGTCAAAAATTACTTTTGTTAAGTTTCAGGAGTCTGTGATAGTCAGCCTTGTTGTAGTGGAACAGGTAAGTTTTCCTAGAGTTGGAGTGGTGGAGGATGTGACTAGATTGAAAGATGGCCAATTTCCTGATCTTCATTCCTCCCACACCCACAAAATACTTTCCCAGTAGGAGATGTAGAGTCTGTTGGCGAAGAGGTATCTACTGCCCTGAGTGTCCTTCTAACCCTGTGCTGTGTGTGCTTGCTTGTTCTAGAATGTATCACACACAAAAATATTTTTGGGAGCATCCATGAGTGGTAAAGCGAACTGCCTGGTCAGTATTGTTTTATTTTATTGTCTTCAGTTTCAAGGTTGGCATTAGTGTGATGTATTTAGTTTCATCTTTTGTGTTTGTAGTTTTGTATCTTCTTACAATTTGGTTGTGTTTTTTTTTCTGTAGAAAAAAACAAAATGTGATGGCGGTGTGTGTGGACTGGCACTTGACTGGTGTGACCATGGAATGGAGCTTGGATGGCGGTGGGCGTGGACTCGTGCTTGGCTGGTGGTGTGCATGGATTGTGCTTGGCTGGAGGGGTGTGTGGACTGGTGCTTGGCTGGTGATGTGCATGGACAGGCACTTGGATGGCGGTATGTGTGGACTGACACATGGTTGGCGGTGAATGTATGCTGGTGCTTGTCTGGTGGTCAATGTGGACTTGTGCTTGGCTGGCGATGTTTGTGTACTCGCACTTGGCTGGCGATATGCGTGGACTAGAACTCGGCTGGTGGTGAGTTTGTACTGGCACTTTGCTGGTGATGAATGTGAACTGATGCTTGGCTGGCTGTGTGCAAGTAGTGACTTGCTACTGGTCCCTACACATACAGGTAGTCAAACTGCAGTACACACAATCTGTTAGCTGGTGTGGTTGGGGTGCCAGGCATGTGTGCATGAGAAAGTGATGGGCCCACGAATGGTTCTGTCTATTGATGTGAGTGTTTTTTAATTTTTTTTTTTTTGTCCTCATTAGCCACTTTATCGTTCCAGGAACTCTCCGACCACCAAGACACATTTGTCTCTGTACAGGTAGGAAACCAGAAAATAGCTCCATATCCCTCAGAGAGGCAGACCAGATGTCTTAGCGAGAGGAAGCCTCCGCACGATCTTACTCCATTCAAGCCTGTTGCCGGCTGTTAGTCCAATAGCTCTGTGGCATGGGGAGCCTCCCATTGAAACATGGAGTGTTGGGCTTAATCATCAGTCCCGGGGGAAAAAAAACAACAAAAAAAACAAAAAAAATAACCCCGGGTTCTCTGACAACTTTATCTCCACTCTAGTAAGTAGTTCCAGAATCTCAAAGTACGGGGACTACAAGCCCTTGCCAAATCAACTTTATATGTTGAATAAAGCGATGTCAACCACTCTGCATGAGTCGGCGAATTGACGTTGACCCAGTTTTTACATACTTATCTTCTTGCTAACAAAATGGCATAGTATAGAAATTCCCTCTCTAGTCCCTTGACGTTATCGCTTAACCCAAAAATATCTAGGGACCATGAGAAGGAAATCGAAATGTTAAGAATTGATTTAAGAGTTATCTTGAATTCTTGCCAGAACCTACTAATATTCGGGCACTCCCAGAACATGTGTAAATCTGAGGCTGCTGGAAGGAGGCATTTACTACAGCACTTCCCAGGTTGGAACTTTGAGAGTCTTTGGGGGGAGTAGTACGCGCGATGTAATGTAAATAATTGGTTGCGCCTCAACCAAGCAGGTTTTATTATTTTATACTAAAGGCTAAAGGATTTCATCCATAGTTCTTCTGCCTGGGCTTCTCCATCTCCTCCCCACAGTCTTACCGGAAGGTTAAAATCGCCATCTGCTTCTTCCATGATGTTCCAATAGAAAAAAGCAACCTCTTTACCCCCGCAGGCTTTCTCAACTAAGTTTTTCTCTAAGGAGCTGTACCCTCCAATTTTGACCTTTTTCTTGGTCTGATCTCGAACCCAACTAGACAGTTGTATATAAATAAACCAGGATAATGGTGAACTTATCCTGTCTGAGAATACCTCCCGTTCTAATAAGGATCCTCCTACCACCAACTCTCCCCATCTTTCTGTTCCTGCCTCCAATAACACAGTCTTAACCATCTCAATGTAATGCGGAGAGAGCCCTGGAAAATCCCAGATCGGTGCAAAATTGGAAAGATATGCCATCCCAACCCTAGATTTAATTTGAGTCCATTCTTTTAGGAGCAAATATAGAGTCTTTAGCCTCACTTTCTTAAAAAATCTCTGATGTCCAAACTTAAACAAAAAGCCATCAAGTGGAAGATTAGAGCCCAATAACATTGCTTTGAACATGCAACCATTTGAATTGTCTTGGGGGGTCTTTAATAGCATCCTAGAGTGGGACAGATGGAAAGCCAGGCGTAATATTCCAGGTCTGGCAATGCGAGTCCCCCCTTCTCTCTCCTCCTTCTTAACTTCTTCCATGCCAACATGGTAGCTTTAAAACTCCAGATGAATGAATTAATATTTTGTTCTACAAAATTTGGGGCCAATTTGGAATTTTTCCATGACTGCAGTTAAATAGGACCAATTGACCCTATCGAATGCCTTTGTTGCATCGAGTGTCATGATTGCAAGAGGCAAGGCAAAGGTTGAGACGATGTCTATCGCTCCGACCAGATCATAAGTTAGGTCGGCCAGTTGTCGACCTCTAATAAAGCCCTTTTGGTCATGATGGATAATCGTTCCGATCTCGCTTCCCAAACGTGCTGCCAAAATTGCTGAAAAGATCTTATAATCATTATTGAGAAGCGAGATCGGACGATATGATCCACAGTCTACTGGATCCTTCCCTGATTTTAAGATTAGGGCGATATTTGACTCACCCCAGGAGCTAACATACGCAATAAAGGCTAAAACATTGAAGGCTCCCGACTTCTCTTTCGAAGTAAGATCAGACCTGTCAAAAACCACATTGGAAAGACAATGGGAGCTTGGACAGCGAATGGAGAAGTTCAGGGACCTGGGAGCCACGGTGCAGATGATATTCCCCGCTTTCTTAAAAATAATGTTCAATAACAAAATGTATAACATTAAAACTCCTCACGAAGCGGATGAATTACTAGTTTCAATTAGTGAGTTCTCTCAAACGGCCCCATGACACATGATGTCATCTAAGGGTTAACTCTGGACGCTACACTTCTGTCTGGTTTCTCGCCCTTTTCCTTATTCCACAATAGTATTATATGCTACTTAAGTGGATTAACTAGAGTATAACATAGCCCCAAACTGTAGAGTATTCGGAAGGAAAAAAGGGAAGGAAAAAAAAATAAAAAAAATAAGGGATAGAGATATGTAAAATGAAAAGGGGAAAATAAAAATAAAAAATGTATAGAAATAAATACATAAAAGGGGGAATTTAGGGTTAAAGAGTTGAAATAACTACAGTCTGGAAAGAGAAGAGAATATAACACACAATACAGAATGCAAACAAGCATATATAATATTTCCTAAATATATTTCGTAAAATGTTTGCTTAAATAATTAGGATACCAGCAAAAGAAGCACGAAATTGGCTTCTCTTATCAGCTCTCCTCTTTCTCAGTTCTCTCCCCGATATATGCCATTTGGCCTCTTTTTTTTTTTTTTTTTTAGCACAATAAACACGCCACCCATATAAATTCGATTCTTATCACATAATCGACCAATATAATTCATATGAGATAGATGGGGCCACAGGTGGGAGTATGTCGGTGACGACAAACTGGCAAGCCATCTGGCCACAGTAAGTAGGGGGGGTTCCAGGGGGAGGAGGGGGGAAGGAGGGTGGGAGAAAGCACTAAAAAGTCCTCATGAGCAAACTTTCAGCTTTTTAAACTTTGTTGATTCCAGGAATTGCCTTATAAAACGGTCGGATAAATCAATCCATGGTAGACAGAAAATAGTAGAAAATGGCACAAGGCCCACACGGGAAAGAGTGGGGAGTTTGGATGTTAATTATAAATGAGGGATATTAAGTTCCTGTCCTGGAATGTAAATGGCCTGCGCGTACGAGGAAGGAGACATAAAATCATGCAATACCTCAGAGATTCACCTGCGCAGGTTATAACAATCCAGGAAACACATTTAATGAAACAAGAAATCACAGATATATTGAAAAAACTAAAATGGGTGGACAAATTCCTCAGCACTGATCAGAATTTCAATATTCGCGGAATAGTCATCATTTTTAAAAAGGGAGCTAAGGCTCAGATTGCGGATTGGAGGACTGATCCGAGTGGTAGATGGCTGATAGCCAATGTCCAGCTCGATGGGAGGGGATATACTCTGGTGGGGTACTATGGCCCCAACCAGGATGATCCTTCTCATCTTAATACATTACAGAGCCACCTGATCATGACTCAAAATCCAATAATATGGATGGGTGACTTTAATCTGGTCCTGGATCCAAAATTGGATAAATCCCCTAGCTCTAGAGCTGTAACACACAATAAAGCAAGAGTTACTCTTTTGTCCTGTATATCGAACTTGGGGTTGGTGGACCTCTGGAGACAAAGAGCTGGAAACACTTTGGGGGTCTCTTTTTACAATTACAAATATAAACATAAATCGCGCATAGACTATGCCTTATTTAGTTTCACTCTCAAAGACATCATAAAGAACTTAGTATATCTCCCTCAGCATATGTCCAATCATTCAGCTATCCTTTTTTCTATAACGCTAGATCAGAATTTCACCCTTGCTTCATGGTCTTTTGATCGTACCATCCTTCTGGAAGAAGAGGAAAGAGAACATCTTATATCCGAATCCGCTTCTTTTTTGGAGTGGAATTTAGATTCTGCCCCTTTGGTCTGTGTGTGGGAGACATGGAAAGCATATATAAGGGGATGTATCACAAATCATGCTTCCTTCAGAAAAAAGAAATATAGAGAGGAGGAATCAAAAATAGAGCAAGATCTGGCTCACATAGAATCAGAAGATCGAGGGCCCCCGGCAAATTTGGAAAGAAGATGTGAGTTAAAAAATAAATTAGACACGATATTGCAGGAGAGAGTGAACAAAAGATGGCAGGCTAGTAAGCTTTCCCACTTTGAATATGGTGAGGCTGCGGGTAAGCTGCTTGCTTGGAAAATCAAAGCAGACCAAGCCAGAAACGATATCAAAGAAGTGAGGTTAGAGGGTGAAAGTAATAACAGAAAAACAGATTTGGAAATAGGGGAAGCCTTTCGTTTTTTTTTTCAGAAGATATATACAGATGAGATTAAAGTCAACACTGAGGAAAGAACTGAGTGGTTGGAGAAGGTGAGCCTCCCAAAGTTGACTAGGCAACAGAGTGAACACCTAGATAAAGAGATTACAGAGGCAGAAGTGGAAAGAGCCATTAAACAACTGCAACAGGGAAAGGCCGCAGGACCGGATGGCATTCCTGGCGAATTGTTTTGAGTATTAAATCCAGCTATCACCCCGATCTTAACAAATCTGTTTAATAACATCTTAATCAGGGGTGAGACACCACCTAGCTCCTGGGGTGAGGCAAATATCACCCTAATCTTAAAATCAGGGAAGGATCCAGTAGACTATTGATGTGAGTGTTGTTATGTGCTTGGCACGCGGCTGGTGGTGTGAATGGTTTTGTGCGTGTCACATGTATGAAAGGTGTATGAACAGCCTGTAAAGATATTGGTGCCTTATCGTGGCTTTATAGCTCCGAGCAGTGAATCACTGGTTTAGTTTCTTGTCCTTTCAGTTATTAACAGTGTATTTCATTTTTTTTAAATCTCTTGTTAATAACATTTTACTTATTGAACCATCACTCACCCGGGTGCCAAATCCAACCAGTATGTGTTTGTACTTGAGAAATAGATGGTTGTGCAGTAATATTTGTCTTCTATGTCTTTCTCTGGCAGGGTGTACATTGTCCCTTTTTGTGAATGTTGTAGTATGTTGGTTCCGCAGCTGGCAGTGTGAATGGTCTCATGAGTATCATGCACAAAAGGTATGGGAATGGCCTGTAATGTGGTTGGGGCCTTGACGCCGCTTTACAGCTCACAAGCTGTAAGTCACTGTTCAGTTTGTTGTCCTTTCAATAATTAACAGTGCATTTAATTTTTGTGAAATCTCTTGTTAACATTTTTTTATACACCACTCACCCTCGTGCCAAATCCAACCAGTATGTGTGTGTGCTAGGTAAAATCTACCAACTCTAGATACTTTTGTAAACTAAACACACAGGGGAGTACATGGTGATGTCTCTCTCATGGATCCCAAAATGTTATCTTAGCTACAATGTCCTGCAAACCTCAAAATTGTACTATTGTGTCATATTTTTCAAGCTTCTGAAAGAAACCACAAATTTACTATCAGTCAGCATTTCCACAAGTCTCCTGATAAAAATGGTACATCACTTGTGTGGGTGGGCCAAGTACCAGCGGCAGGGAAGAGCTCAAAACGAATAGTGGAGACATCAAAATGATCTATCACAAACCAACCTGGTTTTGCAAGAGGGTCACCTGCATTTTTGGTGCTGAGCTCAGCAGCATTCTAGGGAAACCTACCTACCCCAGATATTTCTGAAAACTAAACAGCCGGTGGAGTTCATGGAGACATGGCTTGCAAGGATCCCCCCGCATTTTCCTACCCGGAATCCCCAGCAAACCTCAAATGTAGCTGTAAATAATCTCATTGTTCTCACATTTCTGTGTGGAAACGTTGTGAGTACCATTTTTATTTGGAGACTTGGGAAAATGCTGGGTGGGTGGAAGTTGTGTGCTGCCTGCAGAGTACGAGTCTTACCATCAGAGAAATGTGAGAAATGTGAGGCGAATGTGCAAAGGAATCTGGGTAACAAAACCTGAAGAACGTCACACAAGTCACACCATCATTGATTCCTCTGGATATCTAGTTTTCAAATATGTATAGGTTTGCTAGCTTTCCCTAGGTGCTGGCTGAGCTAGGGTTAAAAATGCACAGCTAGGCACATTGAGAAAAAAAGTCAGTTTTCACTGGAAACATTTAATGTGTCCATGTTGCATTTTGGGCCATTTCCTGTCACAAGTACTAGGCCTACCCATGCAGGTGAGATGCCATTTTTATCAGGAGACTTTGGGGAATACTGGATGGCTGAAAGATTGTGGCCCCTAGCAGATTCCAGAACTTTCCATCACAGAAATATGAAGAAAATATGTTGTTTACTTGACAAAGTTTGAGGGTTGCAAGGGATTCTGGGTAACAGAACCTTGTGACAGACACACAATTCACCCCATCTTGGATTTCCATGGATGTCTAGTTTTCACAAATGTATCAGTTTGCTAGTTTTCCCTAGGTGCTGGCTGAGCTAGGGTCCAAAATACACAACTAGGCACATTGCAGGAAAAGGGTCAGTTTTCACTGGAAACATGTGATGTGTTCCTGTTGCATGTTGGACCATTCCCTGTTGCAGGCACTAGGCCTACCCACACAAGTGAGATACCAAATTTATCAAGAGACATAGGAGAACACAAAATAGTATAACAAGTGTTATTACCAACTGACTTTCTTTGTATTTCTGCCTTTCAATTGTAGGACAATTTGTATAAAAGAAGTCATTTTGAAAAATGACCTCTAACTCACATGCTTGTATGGGTACCCACAAATCTGGAGATGTGCAAATAACCACTGCTTCTAATTTCTATATTCCCATTTCGTAAATATATAGGTTTCCCTGGCACTTATTTTTCACTCTTTACATTTTACCAACTGAATTGCTATATACCCAGTACAGAATGAAAAACCATTGCAAGACACAGCTCAGTTATTGACTCTGTGTTCCTCTGGTTCTTGGTGAACCTACCAGTCTAATATATACCGCAACCAAAAGTGTCCAGCGGATGTAATGGCATATTTAGAAGAAGGTACAGGTGAAAACTGCACAAATGACTGTTTTTCTAACTCGATTTTAATATTTTTTATTCCCAACTGTTAGTTTCTGTAAATAAAAAAAACTAAAAGGATCTACACAAATAATGCCTTGCTGAATTTAGAATGTTGTATACTTTTAAGAAATGTATAGCTTTCCGGGTTCCATTATTGCTTTCACACCCATTTCTACCACTAACTGGAAGGAGGTTAAAAGCACACAAAAAATAGCAAAAACAGACTATGTCCCAGTAAAATGCCAAAACTCTGTAGAACATTTTGTTTTACTGATAAAAGTCTGCTTGTCCTTGAAAGCTGAAAAGATGGTCATTCCAGCACCAAAAATCCTCTGTTGATACAATTTGCAGGGAAAAACAGTTGCGTTCTTCTGCAGCACATTTTCTCCATTTTAAAAAAACCAAAAACATTTTGCTGTTTTTTGGCAAATTTCTGGGTTCCCCTCAAGGGGAATCCAAATACCTAGGATAACAATAGAATCCTCAGGGCATTGAAAAAAAAGGACGCTAATTTGACGTGGATACCATATGTGGACCAAACGTTAGTGGAGCCTAAGCGTGAACTACTCCAAATAGCCCAGAAAAGATTTAGCATGGGGGGAGAGACCAATCAGCGAAGGGGTTAAAACGTTTTTGGAAAGTGCATCGATGGAAAAACGTTTTTTTGAACTCTCTTTTTTTCTATATTTCTTTTATATATATATCTCAGCCAGGGCGGGTTGTATGCACCTCCTGCTCACGCTATTATTTTTGCTCGGACTAAAGGTTGTTGGGGTCTTGGGGACTCAAGGCGGGACGTTTTGTTTCATTTTGCGGGAAGAACGCTGTGCAGAGCACCTCTCCCATAGCTATTTCATTGGATTTTACCAATACCGCCCTCCAGCATTACTCACCTGGGAGCCACTGTTGCATCCTGGGAAATGGAGTCCGATGATTCAATCGGACCCTATGCATCATCACCTGAGGATCCTTGCGCTGAGGGGCGGAGCTACCATTCGCACCTATCCAGCGCGAGTAGGTGCATTTTAACTGCAGAGCGTCAGGACTTCCGTTCACACCACCGCAGGCGCTGATGAGGCCATACCGGCCGAAATGCATTTGCCATCAATCTGTCATTAAAGGCTCTGCCATTGAATTCCCCGTGGAGGTTCCTGCTTCTTTCATTGAGAGGAGGCGCTTGTTTCATATAACTGCGCACTTTTCCAGAGGCGCGGTTCAGGAGCCCCCCCTTCACAAGTGGCCTGGAGATTCTGGAGTTTGCCTTGGCATTGCGTGTTTCTTCAATCACTGAATCTCTCCAGACTCGCCGGCAGCCCGAGGATTTGCAGCGACACAGCGAGACATTGTTCTCAGCCAGGGCGGGTTGTATGCACCTCCTGCTCACGCTATTATTTTTGCTCGGACTAAAGGTTGATGGGGTCTTGGGGACTCAAGGGGGGACGTTTTGTTTCATTTTGCGGGAAGAACGCTGTGCAGAGCACCTCTCCCATAGCTATTTCATTGGATTTTACCAATACCGCCCTCCAGCATTACTCACCTGGGAGCCACTGTTGCATCCTGGGAAATGGAGTCCGATGATTCAATCGGACCCTATGCATCATCACCTGAGGATCCTTGCGCTGAGGGGCGGAGCTACCATTCGCACCTATCCAGCGCGAGTAGGTGCATTTTAACTGCAGAGCGTCAGGACTTCCGTTCACACCACCGCAGGCGCTGATGAGGCCATACCGGCCGAAATGCATTCGCCATCAATCTGTCATTAAAGGCTCTGCCATTGAATTCCCCGTGGAGGTTCCTGCTTCTTTCATTGAGAGGAGGCGCTTGTTTCATATATATATATATTCACTGAAAAAACCATAGGTTATAGACCATATATAGTTAGGAATTAGCATTTACAAAACCTTGAAAATTCACTGAAAAAAACATAGGTTATAGACCATATATAGTTAGGAATTAGCATTTAAAAAACCTTATTTTACTCACACAAAACCATTGAAATTCCATATATAGTTAGTTGCACTAACTATATATCGCGCACCCGCAATCCACTGCTGATCATGTCACATATTACATCATTCATGACATGGTCAGTGACATCACTGATGACATCTCAAATGACATCACTGATGACATCACTGATGACATCATCCAGTGACTGTGTGTTTCTGTAAAGTTTAAATATGTTTTAGATATTGAAGAATGAGTAGATGTATAACTGTCTGGACGAAGGATTTAGTAGGTGCATGACTGAATGTATGAGTGAGTGATTAAATGTGTCTCACTGAGTGCATGGGTTAGTGACTAAACTGTCTTAATTTGTGCATCATTATGTCTGTTGTTCTGTAAACTACTGCATGTGTTGATCAGTAGCTATATGATTAACTATATGGGTTATTGATTGATTGTCCAAGTATTTGTATGGGAGACTGAGTGTGTGTGTGGCTGGCTGGGAGGTGTGTGACTCTGTGCAGATCAATGTGTACTTGTATCAATGATTGTATAAGAAAGTAAGTATGTGTTACTATATGTTTGAAAATGTAAGGTGCTCTATGTTTAACTGTATAGACAAGAAAATGGAAGTGTGATTGATTCTTTACAGGACTGACTAGGTGTGTGAGTAACTCCATGGATGAGTGGCAGAGTGTGAGTGTCTGTATAGGTGGATGAGTGCATATGATAGTGTTGTAAAGATGAGTGATTGTATGTATGAATGATTGTATGGGTGAATGAGTGAATGTGTGTGTAGACGTAGGAATCAGTGAGTACGTATGTAGTAACTAGTATTGGTGTGTCAATGGTTTCAAAAATTATGCTCTGTATTTAACACTGGGTGAAACAGAGGTTATATTAAAATGTGAGGAGATGCATTGTATTGTCACATGAATGATATCATCAGTGATGTGGTCATTGATGTCAAATGAGATGTCATCAGTGATGTCATCAGTGATGTCATTTGAGATGTCATCAGTGATGTCATCAGTGATGTCACTGACCATGTCATGAATGATGTAATATGTGACATGATCAGCAGTGGATTGCGGGTGCGCGATATATAGTTAGTGCAACTAACTATATATGGAATTTCAATGGTTTTGTGTGAGTAAAATAAGGTTTTTTAAATGCTAATTCCTAACTATATATGGTCTATAACCTATGGTTTTTTCAGTGAATTTTCAAGGTGTTGTAAATGCTAATTCCTAACTATATATGGTCTATAACCTATGGTTTTTTCAGTGAATTTCAATGGTTTTTTAATAGCAAATATCATAAGCTGTCGAATGTCAAGTACGTGGTAAGTGAAAACATTTTCGTGTTTATGCACACTGATCTGCTTTGAATGGTGCCCCCCCCCTCATTTCTATTAGGAGTACTCTCTCTTTGCAGATAGTGAAAGGTAGTTAACGCAGGCCTTTGCCCCCGTTGTAATCCGTCGTGCCTGCTTCTCTCTCCATTTGATTGATTGTTATCCAAGTATTTACTGTTTTAGAATTAGTTCTCTTTGGTTCATTCTCTATTTACAAACAAACACAGAGTTGCAATACTCTGTTTAGTCTTTGCAGATAACGAAAAATCGTGTAAAAAAAAAGAAAAGGAATCGAGCAAAATCAGTAGGCCACTAATGGGATCTCTTTTTGACCTCGCTAAAATAGAAACATTAGGAACAACCCCTCATGACAAATACAAAACTAGTGAGATGAACTGAACTCCACACAATGATGGCTGCAAAACAGCTCGGCTCCGCCACCCACCCCGCCCAAAATAACGATAAAGAGCGGCTGCCATGATTGGTTGCGGAATGGCCACAACGGAGCTACGAAATGGTGCTGCTCTCATGCTAACCCCAGCTTCGGTCTGAAACATCCAGAAACACTGTAGACTACCAATTCGATCAGTTCCGGTAGCGCCCCAATGTAACCCGGTAGAGAAGAACTAGCCCTCCCCTCTTTGACTGATGGTTCTTGTTGCCTGTCCCTTCTGTTGTCATTTAACAGAACTATTTAGCCTGCTGAAAGGGGTTGTGTTTCGACCGCTGGTTGGTGGAGACATTTTGACTATATTCTGGACCTGCGTTGTCGCGTAATGCGTCATATGACGCGCCGCGTTAGCGCATCCGGAAGTCATCCGGGGCGCGCAGCGCGTAACGTAAGCATAACAAGTCATGTGACTTGTTAATAAAACTTTTCATTGGTTCATTTTACTTTTCTTATTCTAATGATGAAAGCCTTGGTCATATCACCTAAAAATTACGCTTTTAATTACTTCCGAACATTATTTTCTCTTAAATATATGTTATAATGTTCCAGGCTAATGTACTTTCCCGGAAATTTTACAACTGTCCTGCAAGTAAAATATATTCTTTTTTCGAGAAAAAGAGCGTTTCTTCGTCCCATGACGGAGCCGTTGAGCAAAAGAGGGTCGACCTGCTGTCTTAGTCGCCGATACGCCTGAATATGAGATTCTTATCGATCACTTTATGTTGCAGGAATAGAAAACACAACAGCCCTTGACCATTTATCTTTACTGCGTTCCTTCGTATTATACCTTTTACCCTTCATGTAATTGGTCTGCTTTATTTCACTTGCCTTTTAATGATTCTAAAACAGTGACTATTATTAAAAACTTTACCAATGTATACACTACTACCATGTTTTCTTTTAAAAACCTTTATTGTGAAAATTTCATTATACAAATACGAGCCTATAACCACGTGGGCCTGCCACGGAGCAAACTGTAATCGTATATGATGAATAGACATTTACACTGTAGAGGAACGTAACGGGCGGGCCATTAGGTTGCAAAAACTAAGGTGTCTAACAGTTACGGAATCGGTGGACGTACATTTTATAATTAAAATACGACAGGGCCAGTTACAATAAAATTATCTAGATATACATTTGCGGGCAAGTACCATGGGTGACGTTAATTCGAATTTTCAACAGTACAGTAATCAATAACACATCAGAACTTAATATCAATAGGGATGTCGAAATATTCAATCAATTCTCGTCCCCGCCCGCCATGTGCTTCAAAACTGCATACGTATCTCGTGATTTCAAGGTTCTGCAACCAGTACACAACAAGGAGTTACGAGTCCCATTTATTCCGGCGCCATTTTGGGCGAGGACGGGCAGGTCCAGGATATAGTCAAAATGTCTCTACCAACCATCGACTATGATGATGTTCATATGCTGTATTTATTAGAGTAACACTCATCTGCCCACATGAAATTAATTTACCACAATCTAAACATGTCATTTTAATCTTTCCAAAGTTCTTCTAAATATTTGGGACCGTTTCCCTTGCCTCTGAAGCTCTCAGTGCCACTTCTTTGATGAATGTACTAGCAGGTCAGGGGTTCTCCTCCAAATCTCTCTTTTATGCAGCACTATAATTAATTGGTGCCACCTCTCCATATGACGATGCATGGTATAGTTACCACAACTATATTTTTTTTGGGTTCCTCTGGAGAGTTCATCGTGGCAGATGAAGCGTGTAACATACCGGGCATTTACCTTTTTTTGCATGTACAGGAAAGGAAAAAAAAATCGAGCGTCCGAGTTCTAAGGTGTCCCAGGGCCATTTTAGTGGACCAGGCCCAAATCCAAAGAACAGGCCGCCATTTTGAGAGTCCTCTTGCAGCCGCCTGTCGCTGTAGCATCAAGAGCGGCCGAAACTCAGCTGAATGGCAACTGAAACGGTAAAGGGGCGCCCCACTACATTTCAGCATTGTAGGATGACCACACCAGTACAGCAACTTGCTAGACATCACCTCGGTGCCATCCGGATCTCGGCGCCCCACTGCAGATGAAGTGCCTCTCAACTATGAAACCACCACGGTGACATCCGGATCTTGGCGCGTTGTGCTGCCTTCGGCCTATTCGCACATCGGTCCGCTACTGACGCCATCTCACAGGCTAATGGGGTGACCCACGCCGAGTTTCAGCATTGTAGGATGACCACACCAACTTGCTAGACATCACCTCGGTGCCATCCGAATCTTGGCATCTCAACGCCTAGTGGTATCTTCCATACAGAAAATCTTGTTACGCTACCTTTGGCCCCATTCGCACATCGGTCCGCAACTTAGACATCACCTCGGTGCCATCCGGATCTTGGCATCTCAGCGCCTTGTGGTGTATTCTCTTCAGAAAATATTGTTGAGCTGCCTTTGGCCCCATTCGCACATCCGTCCGCAACTTACACATCACCTCGGTGCCATCCGGATCTTGGCATCTCAGCGCCTTGTGGTGTCTTCTACTCCGAAAATATAGTAGAAAATATTGTTGCGCTGCCTTTGGCCCCATTCACACATCAGTCCGCTACTGACACCATCTCACAGGCCAACAGGGCGCCCCACGCCGACTTTTACCATTGTACGATGGCCACACCAGTGCCACAACTTGCTAGACACCACCTCGGTGCCATCCGGATCTTGGCATCTCAGCGCCTTGTGGTGTCTTCAAATCAGAAAATATTGTTGCGCTGCCTTTGGCCCCATTCGCACATCGGTCCGCTACTGACGCCATCTCACAGGCCAACGGGGCGCCCCACGCCGACTTTCAGCATTGTAGGATGGCCACACCAGTGCGGCAACTTACTAGACACCACCTCAGTGCCATCCGGATCTTGGCGCGTTGTGCTGCCTTCGACCTATTCGCACATCGGTCCGCTACTGACGCAAACTCACAGGCCAACGGGGCGCCCCACGCCGACTTTCAGCATTGTAGGATGGCCACACCAGTGTGGCAACTTACTAGACACCACCTCGGTGCCATCCGGATCTTGGCGCGTTGTGCTGCCTTCGGCCTATTCGCACATCGGTCCGCTACTGACGCAAACTCACAGGCCAACGGGGCGCCCCACACCGACTTTCAGCATTGTTGGATGGCCACACCAGTGCGGCAACTTACTAGACACCACCTCGGTGCCATCCGGATCTTGGCGCGTTGTGCTGCCTTCGGCCTATTCGCACATCGGTCCGCTACTGACGCAAACTCACAGGCCAACGGGGCGCCCCACGCCGACTTTCAGCATTGTTGGATAGCCACACCAGTGCGGCAACTTACTAGACACCACCTCGGTGCCATCCGGATCTTGGCGCGTTGTGCTGCCTTCGGCCTATTCGCACATCGGTCCGCTACTGACGCAAACTCACAGGCCAACGGGGCGCCCCACGCCGACTTTCAGCATTGTAGGATGGCCACACCAGTGCTGCAACTTGCTGGACACCACCTCGGTGCCATCCGGATCTTGGCGCGTTGTGTTGCCTTCGGCCTATTCGCACATCGGTCCGCTACTGACGCCGCCTCACGTGCCAACGTATTTTCTCCTAATTTTACACCCTATGCCGCATAACAGGTCATGTGACTTGTTTATAAAACTTTTCATTGGTTCATTTTACTTTTGGTTTCCTAATGATGGAAGGCTTGATCATGTGACCTAAAAACAACACTTTTCATAGGATGAAAACTTTTTTTTTTCCCCAAACGATGAAAGCCCCACCTTGTTTCTGGATGTTTCAGACTGAAGCTGGCGTCAGCATGAAAGCACCACCATCTCGTAGCTCAGTCGTGGTCATTCCGCGAGCAATCATGGCAGCCGCTCCCCACCAGAAGCCTGCAGGAGTCGGAGCCCCCAAAACTTTTGATGAATTCTCAAGGCGGAGGGGACGCTTTCGAGAATGAGGTCCAAGACCTAGCAGACAAGCGTCCGATTTCCAAGGTGTCCCAGGGCCATTTCAGTGGACCAGGCCCAAAAAGGAAACAGCCTGCCGCCATTTTGAGAGTCCTGTGACAGCCGCCTATCGCTGCACCGCAAGAGTGGGCGCAACTCAGCTGAATTGCGGCTTTTGACACAGTGGACCAAAAACGGACGGAATGGCAACTGAAACGGTAAAGGGGCGCCCCACTACAACAGACGAGATTCCACCTGGAGAGGCCCGTTCACGCCGCCTCCCCCGGGGCGCTCCACGCCGTTATTCGGAGCAGCATTGTAGGATACCAAAACCAGTGCGGCAACTTACTGGACATCACCTTGGTGCCATCGTTCTGCTGCCTTGGAACTATTCGCGCAACAGTTTGCTACTGATGACCCACCCCCCGCGACGCCCCATGCCGTTATTTGCTGGGTGGCAACTTACTAGACATCACTTTCGTGTCATCTAGATTTCGGCGCGTTCTGCTGCCTTGGAACTATTCGCACAACAGTTTGCTACTGATGACCCACCCCCCGCGACGCCCCACGCCGGAAATCTGGACGTTGTGCTGCGTTGGGACTATTCGCACAGCCGACCGCTACTTCGTTGTTTTTCCCTAAAAATGTTTATATGTTATTACTATTTTTGTTTTCTTGTATATATTTATAAATTATTAAAGTTTTATAATCTTACTACTTTGTCGGAGTGCTATATATTTTTAATGTGACACATAATTGTAAAAACTTTGATGTACAAACAGTCATCCCTGGAATCTTCCGCTTCAGGCTCGGTCCCCTCCCCAATCACAATACAGGATGGTTTTCAGATAATAGCAACGCTTCTGCTGTGACGGATCTCATCGAGTGTGGGCCTTGATCTACTATAACTCCTTTGAAGAGGGGTGATTCTTTACAGCTGTGGCCATAAACTACATCTGCAGGGCTAGCTGATACCCTAGGACCAGCCTGGACAATCGGACACAGAGGAAAAGGAGTGTCAGAGGGTGCGGTAGTGAATAGGGCGAAAGGGAGGTGTCGGGCGGGCACAGGGTGTGATTCTCAGGGAACAGCAGCGCAGATGGGGGAGGTTTATTACCCATGCATAAGACAGAGAGCGGGGGTGACCACTGCCTGGGGGAGATGCTTGCGAGGGTGGGGAGCCATGCTAAGGATCGACAGCGTGCACAGAGTGGGTCTGGTCAAGGCATCTAAAATGGCTGCCGTGCACGACAAAAGTGTGGCATTTGAAAAAAGACAAGATGGCGCAGACAATGTTTTTCAACACTTCCTGATTTCCTTCGAATCGAACGTTAACAGACGTTGGGGCATATTACCAAAGTTAAGCGATATTTATCCCTAACGATGCTTAGCAACGATTTTTTTACCGTCAGAAATTATCGCAGATAAACCTTGCTATTATCAAGGTTTATCGGAAATACGATAAAAAACGACCGCAATGCATTAATATCGCTGAAAACTCAGCGATATTCATGCATTACCGAGCTAATGCTCTTAGCCATGTATCCACCTCCCATTGGATAACATGGCTAAGAACTGCTCAGGGCAGGTGGTAGCTTTTAGAGATATTCGCCCTTATCTCGAATATTTCCAAAAGTTGATAATAGGAGATAGCGATGTTAGCGACTGTTTCCAGTCGCTAACATCTTGGCATGCCCACTTTGCATGTCATTAGTGATAAATATCACTCACATGCAAAGTGGGGCCCAAGATGGTCGCTATCTTCTACTAGCCGTCGCTAACTAGTGTTAGCAACAGCTAGGTAATACACATATAATTTTATCTCCGCGAAGCGGAGCGCTGTTACAGATATATATCTTGTTTCTGAACGTTAATTTCTCAAAATGCACTGAAGCACATATATTGAGACCTAGCAAAGGCACATCGGGCTACCAGTCCCTACAATTTTGCCAAGTTTCGTGCAAATCCATTCAGCTGTTCGATCCTACCGAGAGACAAGATGGCGGCCGCTACGGACTGTTTGGAATGTTTACAGACACCGGAGAGCCAATCAGCTTCGCTTCGCAAAGCTCCGTAACGCGAAAAGTACGCGAAGCGGTGCGCTGTTACAGATATATACCTTTTTTTGAACGTTAATTTCTCAAAATCCACTGGAGCACATATATTGAGATCCAGCAAAGGCACATCGGGCTACCAGTCCCTACAATTTTGCCAAGTTTCGTGCAAATCCATTCAGCTGTTCGATTATTATTATTTTTATTTTGTTTTGCCCCGCGGGGCCCTTTTAAAACCTCCACATCAAACCTAGGGGGTGAGCGACAATGTACTATGCCCCCTTATGGTCATTTGCCCCTTCGCTTTGGCCTCCTCTTGTCTCTCGATCCTACCGAGAGACAAGATGGTGGCCGCTACGGACTGTTTGGAATGTTGACAGACGCCGGAGAACCAATCAGCTTCGCTTCACAAAGCTCCGTTGCGCGAAAAGTCCGCGAACCAGAGCGCTGCCCGGTCCGCTGTTACAGATATATATCTTTTTTTAAACGTTAATTTCTCAAAATCCACTGGAGCACATATATTGAGACCTACAAAAGGCACATCGGGCTACCAGTCCCTACAATTTTGCCAAGTTTCGTGCAAATCCATTCAGCCGTTCGGGCTAAAAGTGAGGCCAACCGCCCTATGGAAATTAACATGGGAAAAACGCGTTTTGGGACCCCCCTTTTTTCTCGGCCCCCCCTTGACGAACCCCCCCCAAATTCTCAAGGACTGCTCAGAAACAAAATGTGCCATTTTCCTGAAAATTTCAGCCAATTCCGTCCACAAACGCCAAAGTTATTAGACATAGAATTTTCAAAAAACCCATAGAGAAAAAATCCTAACTATATATACCTACTGGCGACCGCCAGTAGGTAATATATATATATATATTAATATATATATATATATATATATATATATATATATATATATATATATATATATATATATATTGCTTTGAATCTTCTAGCCTTCCAGTTCCCTTCTGGCAGAAGTCACGGCACAGCAGCAGCAAGTAAGTTTCAAAAAAACTTTATTTTTCACACACCATATGCAAGATTGCGTGCAAGATTCGACGGCCTACGCGTTTCGGCTTCTGCAGCCTTCCACTGGACTGGAATATTTATATATTATTTCCAATTGCTTTGGCCGAACCCATTTTTCTACATTTATACGACCTGAAAATATTATTCAATACAGTACGTCAATAAAACTTCAAAACATTAAAATGAAGCAGCAGTTGGTCATTTTTCACGACTAAACGAGAAAACATCCCTTTAGCAAGAATATTGTAACTGCTGACAAAATGTTTCTAGTTCCTGCATTTTTCATTCTCACCTATTTTTTCAGTCTGACACATCTATTTGTCAGCTTAAATGTTACAGATTCAGACTGCTGCATGATACCATTATGAAACTAAGTCAAAGGGGAAACGACCGGAGCAACTTTTATCAAATTATTCTCTTTATGACTCATATCTTGATATAGAAGTGAAGCTTTGATGCCAGTCTCGGTTTCAGTCAAGCCGTCAGGAGTCAGAAAAGAGAATTGCTTTTCACAAATGTGACTAGTATACATTTGCTCAATGGAACTTACGTGAACTGTGACTATTGCTTTTGTTCAGAACGTTAAAGGCCTGGAAATTAAATGTTGGAATAAGCAGAGCTGAAAATCACAGACCACAAAATAAGAAATGTTTGTGAGTGAAACACAAACAAAAAAAATATTACCAATAGAAGGAAAATGTGATTTAATTCGTCATGATGAAAGGAAACATATCCCATTACATCAGTAGTGCGATTGATGCAGAGCGGCTTGCAGGTTTAATGCTGGCAAGAAACGAACTAGAAGGAATAATTGAATCATAATGGCATCTTCCTTTGAAGAAAACCAGTAAAACATTGTTGAGTTAGTTGCAGTATCAAAGAGGTTCTTTTTACATTGCTGGTTATTCTAAATTGCTGTGTTCTTATTTCCTCTGTCTTCTTTGTGTTTTTATACAATCCTTACCCTTCCATCTTTATCCTTCTCCATAAGATTTCGATCAACTCGTTGGTATTGCTGTCACCCTTATTTATTTATTGCTATCTTATATGAGTTTTTATTGCAAATGGTTCAATATAAATTGAAAAATAAGGGTAAAATAGGGCATCATTGATGTGTGTTTGAAATTGATAACCAATATGCTCATTTATAATAAGACTCCATCTGGGATGCAAATAAAAGAGTAACGTAACCTTATAGAGGGCTTTCTCCTCATCTATCAGTAGGGCAAGATGAGGTTGGGATGTTACTGAAGCTCTATCTGCAGAGAACAGAAATGCTGATTTATGTGTCCCTAAATCTCTTCCTTGAATGAACCCTTGCTGGTATTTATACACAACATTACTCAATACACTTTGTAGTCTATTTGCTGAGATGGTATCTAAAATTTTGTGTTCATTGATTATAAGTGAGATTGACTGATATGAAGAAAGTGATCGTGGATCTTTTTGTGGTTTTCCAAGCAAAGAAATATTGCTTCTTGGGGTAAGGCCGCCTATTAATCCAATTCCTTTATACACTTTATATACACATGGTAAGACTTGGAGAGCTACCAGATTACTTATATGACTTAGTAGCATATCAGGACCAGTGCTTTTAGAACCTTTGATTTAAGTGAAGTTATCCAGAGTCTTTTGGCATGTAACTGGCTGGTTTAATTTGTTATATTCTTCCCGACATAATGACATGGTTACTGATTTTTTCCAGAAATTCTTTTCAGTTTATAAAGTCAAATTAACAAAGAAGGGCATACATCTGGGTCATATCAAAATGTACCTTTTTGAATGCTTATTTAATTTTCGTCTCTTTTTCATTTGATGGCAATTTTGATATGCAGTTCTTATTAAAGCTAGCTTTTGTTTGCTAGACTAAGGGTTTGATTTAGAGTTTGGCAGACAGTTTACACCATCACAAACATGATGGATATCACATCTGCCAAATTACAGGTGCCACAGGATATAATGGACTTGTCAAACAGTTCAAGTTCAAGTTCAGGCATTTATAAAGCGCACTACTCACCCAGAGGGTCTCAAGGCGCTAGAGGGAGGGGTTCATTGTTTATCGAATAGCCAAGTTTTCAGTTCTTTTCTGAAAGAGATGTGATTCTGAGTAAGGCGGAGGTGGGTGGGGAGTGAGTTCCAGGTCTTGGCAGCCAGGAAGGAGAAGGATCTGCCACCCATGGTGGTTTTTCGGATGCGCGGGACTGCGGCGAGGGCTTGAATGGATGATCTTAGTTGGCGGGTGGGATAGTAGAAGGATAGTCGGGAGTTGAGGCATTCTGGTCCTAGATTATAAAGGGCCTTGTGTGCGTGGGTAAGAAGGCGGAAAGTAATTCTTTTGTAGACGGGAAGCCAGTGGAGGTTTTTTAAGTGACCGGTGATGTGCTCTCGGCGCGGGATGTCTAATATGAGTCTCGCTGATGCGTTTTGGATGCGCTGGAGCTTTTTCTGCAATTTTGTTGTAATTCCGGCGTAGAGAGTGTTGCCATAGTCCAGTCGACTCGTGACCAGTGCGTGGGTGACAGTCTTCCTTGTTTCGAGGGGGATCCAGCGGAAGATCTTTTTGAGAATGCGAAGGACGTTGAAGCAGGAGGACGATACGGCGTTGACTTGTCTGGACATTGAGAGAGAGGAGTCTAGAATGAAGCCAAGGTTACGTGCATGGTCAGTGGGTGTGGGCGCTGATCCCAGAGCGGAAGGCCACCAAGAGTCGTCCCAAGCTGAGGGGGAGGATCCAAGGATGAGCACCTCAGTTTTGTCTGAGTTGAGTTTTAAGCGGCTCTGTTTCATCCATTCGGCTACTTCTTTCATACCTTCGTGAAGATTGTCCTTGGCGGTGTTGGGGTCTTTGGTGAGGGAAAGTATCAGCTGGGTGTCGTCGGCATAGGAGATGATGTTGAGGTTGTGTCGACGTGCGATGGGGGCGAGGGGACTCATGTAGACGTTGAAGAGGGTGGGACTGAGTGAGGAGCCTTGAGGTACGCCGCAGATGACTTCGGTGGGCTCTGAGTAGAAAGGGGGGAGTCGGACTCTCTGTGTTCTCCCGGTTAGGAACGAGATGATCCAGGCCAAGGCTTTTCCTTGTATGCCGATGTTGTTGAGGCGTTGTATGAGGGTGTTGTGACAGACAGTGTCGAAGGCGGCGGAGAGGTCGAGAAGAATGAGGGCCACTGTTTCACCGTTGTCCAGGAGTGCTCGGATGTCGTCGGTCGCCGCAATGAGGGCGGTCTCGGTGCTGTGTTTGGCTCGAAAGCCGTTCTGTGAGGGATCCAGGGAGTTGTTGGATTCAAGGAAGGCTGCGAGTTGGCTGTTGACGGCTTTCTCGATGACTTTGGCCGGGAAAGGGAGGAGGGAGATGGGTCGGTAGTTTTTCAGTTCTGATGGGTCTGCTGTTGGTTTTTTTCAGAAGGGCGCTGAGTTCGGCGTGTTTCCATATTTCTGGAAAGGTGGCTGAGCTGAAGGAGCAGTTGATGACATCGCGGAGTTGGGGAGCGATGATGGAGTCAGCTTTGTTGAAGATGTAGTGGGGGCAGGGGTCAGAAGGTGAGCCAGAGTGGATTGAGTTCATGAGGCGAATGGTATCTTCAATGGTGATTGGGTTCCAGGAATTGAGGTAGTTAGTTGGAGGGGGTGGGGTGAGTTGGTCATTGGGAATGTTCTTGAAGCTGTTGTGGATGTCGGCACTTTTGTTGTAGAAGAAGGAGGATAGCGCATTGCAGAGGTCTTGGGAGTTAGTGATGTCGTTGTATGCTGCGGGAGGGTTGGTGAATTCTTTGACGATATTGAAGAGTTCCTTGCTGTTATGAGAATTGATTTCGAGACGGTCCTTAAATGCTGATTTCTTGGCGGATCGAATCAGTTGATGGTGTTTGCGGGTGGCTGTCTTGAGAGAGGTCATGTTGTCTGAGGTTGGTTCTTTTCTCCAATTCTTCTCCAGGGTGCGGCATGTCTTCTTGGATTTTTTAAGGTCATCATTGAACCAGGGAGCCTTTTTGCTGAATGATTTCAACTGGTGTTTTTTCAGGGGTGCTAGTTCGTCCGCACTGTGTGTAATCCATTGCCTGAGGTTTGTGGCCGCTTGGTCTGGGTCCGTTGTTAGGGTGGGAGTGTTTTGGCTGAGGGATGCGAGGAGTTGGTCGGTGGTGATTTTGTTCCAATTTCTTCGGGGAATGGGTTGTGGACGGTTGTGGGTCAGGGTTGTTTTGTAGCTGAAGTGAATACAGCTGTGATCCGTCCAGTGTAGAGCTGTAGTGTGATCGAAGGAGATGTGCTGGCTGGAGGTGAAGATAGGGTCGAGCATGTGTCCGGCTATGTGAGTGGGGGTGTCAACAAGTTGTTTGAGTCCGAGATCGGACAGGTTGTCCAGGAGGGTGGTGGTGTTGTTGTCGAGAATGTTGTCAAGGTGGTAGTTGAAGTCTCCTAGAAGAATGTAGTTCTCGGAGGCGAGGGCGTGCGGGCTGACGAAGTCAGTGATGTCGTCGCTGAATTGAGATCGGGTGCCTGGGGGCCTGTAGATGAGGGTTCCTCTAAGGGTGGTCCTGGGGTCGGTGTGGATCTGAAAGTGGAGGTGTTCGGCAGTTGCAAGATTGTCGTCAGAGCTGGTTGTAATTTTGATGGTGTTTCTATGGACGATGGCGATGCCTCCTCCAGTTTTTTTAATGGTGCGGTCTTTTCGAATGATCTTGTAAGTGTCCGGTATGGCTATGGCGATGTCGGGGGCAGAAGATGCGTTCATCCAAGTTTCAGTGAGGAAGGCGATGTCAGGTGACACAGTGTCGATTAGGTCCCAGAGTTCGGTTGCGTGTCTGTGGACCGAGCGGGTGTTCAGTAGGATGCATTTCAAGTCGTTGGGTTCGGAGCTGAGTGTGGAGGAAGTGTGTTTGGTGAGGGTCCTGAGGCAGTTGAACTTACAGGAGTGGCAGGAGAATGGGCCGTGGGTACGTCCTGGGGTAGCTACGCAGCATAGTGGGGTGCGTCCTGCGTTGAAGGCGAGGAGAGTAGCGGCATCATAAGTTACTCTGGGGGGTTGGGAGCGGCATAGGGCAGGGGGTCTGGCGCTGGTCGCGGTCCAGGCGCGGACGGGCGCAGACGGGCTTACCTTTGGCGCACCTTCGGCGAGGCCTTAGCGCGTGGACGCTGCGCGTTGGGACATCTGCTTTAAATGGATAGTGGAGGGGGCGGAGCGTGGGCGGGTCAGCTGGGAGGCGGTAGCGGGGAGGCGGGCCAGGGGAAAGCACAACAACAAAATGGTGGGAGGGATAGGAATCGAAACCAACACAGTACAATGCCAGCTATGAAGGAATGCACTGTAAGCAGTGAAAGCGCAAAGGACTGAATACTGCTGCGAATATGTAAAAAGCGCTACCAAATGCAGTTTTGTTCAAGCGCTACCCAATTGAGCCAAGCACAAAGCGCTATGAAATTCCTCACGAGGGCTGATTGAAGGTGCCTCAGCTGTGGGCAAATGCAGCTACGTTAAAGCGCCACTACAATGGGCAAAGCACAAAGCGCTATGAAATTCCACACGAGGGCTGATTGAAGGTGCCTCAGCTGTGGGCAAATGCAGTTACGTTAAAGCGCCACTACAATGAGCAAAGCACAGAGCGCTATGAGTCAGTGAAGCCAAAGAGTCACAGGAGGTACGATACCACACACGAGGGCTGATTGAAATCGCTTCAGCTGTGGGCGCTGGAAAGAGGATTGCAAGCAGGAGCCAGGGAGCGTGGGGGAGCAACCGTTCGGGACGAGGTCCAGGCGGTCAGTGGACCGGTTGGCCATCACTTTTCTAAAATATTTAATTTATCCATTGTCAGATAATAATTTGTCAAAAAGCCAATGGCTACGAAGATGATTACTTGATAGAACTCATTAACCATCAGTTCGAACATTGCATGGTGAGACACATGCTGAGGCCCATTACTGACAACCAAGGTCTCATTAGGAATGGAATTTGACATAACAATCTGAGAAAGGAACCATCTTGAGAAGAAGGTGAAACCAAAATCATCTGACTTCACTCTTTCCATGGATCTTTTAACCCTACATTTTTAATTAAATCTTCAATTAATGTAATTTGGACTGAGAAAACCAATGAATTTCAGGGAACCAAATGCAAAGAGGCTACACAGAGATGGCCTAGTGAGACCAGATGTTCAGTTGTATTTCTGGCATCAACATGGCATATGTTTCAGTTTCTCTTGACTCCTGAAAAATGTCTGTACTTATTGAACAGGCACCAAGAGGCTCTGATATCCCTGTTCCTCAGAAGGGCTCTGTTGTAAAGTCTAATTGTGAATCTTGGTTATTAATGTGAAGCTGTCCTTCATGTCCTTTTCCCATTCCCCCCATGTTATTGCTTGCTCTAGCAGGCATGCCGAAGTTCCAATGATGGCTGACTCTCGTCTAACCCTCACGGAAAGGTATTGTTCCCTGCTGTGGTAAGAGAATCTTTAAAACATGTACGAAGTTGTGTTCTTATCTTCCAGTTTCATGTATTTCAGTGAAAACAATTGTCAATATGCCAATTTCTGTTATCCCTATTTGTAACCCAGTTCCTTGTTGATATAGAAGGGAGATGTGTTGTAAGGTCTCATTATGAATCTGGGTTATTAATGTGAAGCTGTCCTTTATGTCCTTTTCCCCTTCCCCCCTTGTTATTGCTTCCTATGGTTTCCCCTAGCTCACGCCCACAGGCATGCCAAAGTTCCGATGACAGTTGTACTCATCAGCGTGCTCAGCTGCCTGTGCTGCTGTTGCGGCTGGGAGCTGTGTCGGAATAAATAGAAAACTCCTTACTGTCTCCGACCTATATCTTTCAACAGGCTCCTTACAAAGTTTACTCACCCAATAGATATATTTTTTAAAGCAGGAGAAAATGAATTTGTGATACTGCACACACATTGTAGGATAATCGGAAATACTTGGGGCTCCTTCATATTTATGTAGTAACACATATCTTGTCCAACCGTTTATTTGTCCTTGTCAAGTTTCGTAGTAATCCATTATTATTTCATAAGGAATATTGCATTATGAAAAACATATTGAATGAGAAAGTGAGTATTAAGCCAACTCAAGGGCAAATCAATTGTAAATATACTGCTACATGGCTTGAATTTATACATTGGATTATGGTTAAACATAATAGGGATATATCAGCAGAGGAGGAAGTATTGCTGTTTGATTTAAATATGGATCTTGTAGATTTTCCAGTAGATGCATGAGTGTTATTAATGCTAGTCATTTACAGTATTTAATTTAATTATTGACAGAATTTGAAATCTAATAATCTACCCACTATTGTAGAATGCATTAGTGAGATTGAAGATGTAGTTTAGCGTGAGTTGGCATGATAACAATTTAACTTTAACAGTAATCAAGGCAAGGTCACCTTGTGACATAAAGAAGGAAGATTGAAGGCTTGAGCTACTGAACCCAAAGGTGGCCAGTGGGATACATTTATTTTTTTCCCACCGTATAGCCTGACGATTCTGAAAAGAAAGCATTGAAGCAGTTATTTTCTCAGTATCCACAACGCAAATCTAGGAAACTGCACCAACTATTCTCTATGAGGCCATTGTGACCTAAAAGAAAAAATGAGCTAGGGTTTAACAAGGAGCAGAGGAAACGTTAATGGGAAGGAAATCGGGTTTATTTAATTCTCCAGTAAATCTGAAGATATTTTACAGACAAAGGGCCCGATGTAGGTAAATCTTTTTTACCACTTCTTAAATACCGATTCATACGAAATCGGTATTTAAGAAGTGGTAAAAAAGAGGAGGGCAGATGTAGGTCATTTTATTTTCATAATTACAGAATCGGAAGGAATCGGTATTTACCGATTCGGTAAATACCGAATCGGTAATGCCCATTGATTCCTATGGGCATTGAAGCCCATAGGAATCAATGGGCATTACCGAATTGGTATTTACCAAATCGGTAAATACCGAATTTTGCAAGGGTGCAGGGGGGTGTCACTTTGACACCCTCTGGCACCCCAATTACAGGCATGTGTGCCATGTGGCACACATGCATGCCCTAAGGGCATGTCTGTGTGTCACATGGCACAGGCGTGCATGCACAGATGTGCATGCACACCTGGATTCGGTATTTCACCACCCAATTGGATTGGGTGGTAAAATACTGACTCCTAAAGGCCTGTGGCACTGTTTGCAGTGCCACCTACATGTGAGATTTACCGAATTGGTAAAATTACCGATTCGGTATTTTACAGAATCGCTAAATTTACCGATTCGGTAAATTTACCAATTCTGTAAAAATGGTCCCCTACATCTCAATGACCCATTTACCGGTCGGTAACGGCCGAATTCGGCCGTTACCGACCGGTATTGGCCACCTACATCGGGCCCAAAATGAGCTGCACAAATCATACTGAAAAGTTGAATTTGAAGAATTCTGTCTTAGACCTTAGAACCAGCTCAATAAAGGACATACATTTACTATGATTCCCAAAAGGACCAATCGTGAAGTCTAAGTCTAATACTTCAGTAGATCTTGCAATCAGCTGTTAAGATAAGGAGATTTAGATTTGGTGAGGCCGAGGACAGAAAATGGCAGTTGGCTTTCACACAAGCAAAATAGATGTAACAATTAGAATGTAGCCCAAGAAAAATCGAAAGGGATGATAGCAGGGGCCTCCCAAAAATGTGTCCACAAAAAGAGCAATAATGCAAGCACGGACAAGGATGATCAAGATAATAGCAATTATGATTGCAATTGGATTTCACGTCAATACCAGAAACGCTAGCATAGAGACCTTATGGTTCCTAAAGAAGGGCCATGGAATATAATGACTCGGAATTTCTCAAGGGCTAACAAATAGCAGCATGATGTGAAGGTGAAAATGACAAATAATAGCATGATTATAGTAGCCCTGACAGAAACTTGTGAGTTAGGAACATGACCTTCAATAGCTAAATATATCAAGTATAAAAGGAAACTACATAAAAGTTTGGACTGTGGTCTGTTGATGCTCAGTAACATATCAAAATGAATATTTCTCAGCCATAGTAGATTCCTAACAGTTGTATGACATGGTTTAGGAGGAAGAAACAATCACACCATATGATTTTATCCAGATTGAGTAATTGTGTATTAAACATACATTGCTCAGGGGGGGGTCAATTTTAGGAATACTCAAAGTATTTGATTGAATTAATTTAAGAAGTATAAACTATATATCCCAGTTTCCTGGTAATATTACTAGGAGATTTTAACACAAAGATACCATCTGAGAACAGGTGAGGATATTCACCTTAAAAGCTGTGAGGAAGCAAAAGGTATACCCATATAGTTGCTGTCAATTCTTGTGAATCCAAGACTAGGTTATTTAAAGGGAAGGAACCGTAGACTGGTACAAATACATTTGAATGTTTTGGGGTCCATGACAAACTGCACGGAATGGTGCATTAAATAATTGATATACTACAGAAAGTACAAAATAACCAATTATTTGGGGACATTTATTGGAAATTATGTTGGAAGAATTAAAATTATTATTGCATCTCCTTTGGTAGAGGAGGCTTTGTTAATGTAAAACCTGACAATATTTAAACTTAACAAGAATAAAAAGAAATGTATTGTAATTTTAAAGATTTAGTAGAGATTATGTGAAGGTAATTGATTTCATGAACTACGCAAGGGTCCAATTCATTGCACTACTCCCATATGTAAGGATTGGATTTCAGCCAATATAATGAAAGTTTGAATACATTTGGGGGCATTCTATTTGAATCTCTCTTCAATGTTATCATGAACTATAACACAGCTCCAGATTCCTTGAGAGGGAATATGAGAATACCTATTTTTCTTCTTTTAAGAAGTGGTCGGTCTAAACCAGAAGGCTCCAGAATGATAGTTCTTTTGGATACTTGAGGTAAAATATTTGCCAGCCATCTTATTAGAGAATCTGAGAATTGAGTGGACAACGCTGGAATTTTCCTCAAACTACCGAATGGCTTACAGAACAATCATTCCAATATGGAAGGGTGTTTGGGCCTTCAATTATGAGTAAAGAAGTATATTGTATTAAAAAGTGTACTTCTATATGTTGTCTTTATCAATTTGTTAACCATATTTCAGTTAGCTGATAAAAAACCCTATAGAATAAGATAAAAAGATAGAGCAACCCAAAGCAATGGCTGAGACTTATAATAGAGCTCCAATATGGCCCATGAACATGATGCAAGTAGGTGAGAGTATGACTATTATAATGTACAAAGAATATTCAAGAGCACTAATGTTCTGCCATCATATTAGTACATCAAGCTGTGTAGAGCTTCTTAAGTTGTTATAAAGTGCTTTGATAGACAGTGAAATTAACCCTCGCGTCTTCATTTACAAGTACTTCTTGAGGGTTAAGATGAAAACTGTAGAAGAAGGAAAAGAGAAGATTCATTCTGGTAATAAAAAAAGTATCAAAAGAGTAGAGTTAGAAAGCTAGGAAATAGCAACTGGCAGGAGAATAGAGTGAATAGTCAGCTGTGGCTCCACATTTGGGAGGAGGAGTGCCACCCCTCCCCTCCCCCCGTCTCCACTGAGGACGCAGGAAAAGTAACAAGCATTTGCAATGCAATATGTCTTGCATTTGTGAAAGTTGAAGTTGATGGTGTTGTAAATTACAATGTCTTTTATCCATGTGATTTTGTGGTTTGGATTGGAATTGTTAGTTGTGTAATTGTGTGTGGTGTGGATTTGTGTAGTCGAATTATGTGGCATGGTGTGCAGTGGAATTATGTGGATAGTAATTATGGGGTATTAAGTGTACTGAAATTATGTGGAGTGGGACTGTGTGTTATGGAGTGTAATTATGTGGCATGGTATTTTGTGTTGTGGAGTGGTATGTAGTAGAGTGTATGTGTTGTGCTGTTGAATTTTTTGCCAAGATGATTAAATCAGTGGTGTGTACTGGATATATGTGGTGTCTTGTGTAATTGTGTTGATGAATTGAATTATGTGCTTTGCTGTCGAATTATGTGGTGTGGAATGTAAATGTGTAGGTTAAATTTTTGGTGTGTAAGTGCCTGCACGAAGACAAAATATGAACAAAAATGCACTTCTCTGCCAGGACACCTTTTACGATGTGGGAATGCAATAACAAGCTTGTCCTGTGTTAGCGACAAGAGAACGAAGCAATAGATCACCGAAGAGAGGAGGACGCCAACAGGCCAAAGCAACTGATCTCCTATCTGTCAATGCAGGTGAACACCAAATGGAGATTAGGCGAAAGAGGACCCAGGATGGGCATGAATAGTATGATGTTTGCCCGATGTTAAAATGACCCACAAATTGCGGAAGCCCTGCTGATGCAGAGAGATAGGAGTGAATGTGTTTTTGTTTTGTGTGAAGAGGGCAGCAGACTTTACATGTGGTTAATAGGGGGGAGGTGGGATGGCATGAGGCCAGTGTGCAAAAAATAAATAAAACAAAACTCTATCGCCAAAATAAAAATAAAAAAACGCTTAATTACAGTACAAGTAATACATAAAACACTACAAATATGGAACAAAGAACTCCATAAATAGCGCAAAATGTAAACAATAAAACAAACCAAACCACACTGGATAACAGAAAGCAGTAGCCACGAAAAGAAACAAAAGAGTTCCAATAGAACAGGTAGCCAGAAACAACAGTAGAGAGAGGTGGGGAAGGGGCGACCCTTTTATAATGCTCACCTTAATAATACTACAAGTGCGAGAGTTTCCAATGTCTTGAGCCACGAAGTGCAAAGTGAGGTATAGAGAGGAGTGAGAAGCAGAAAGAAGCAAAGAGAAAAGTGTGGGTTTGTAAAGCAGAGTGATTGTGAGAAAGAATTCAGAAAGGTGTAATAGAGGGAATGCGTAAAGAAGGAGTAAGAAAGGAGATACGAGGGAGGTGTGGGGGTTGAAGGAAGAGATGAGAGAAGTGGAGTGGGAGTAATGGCCAGAGGGAAGCAGTGCGGCGTGAAGGAAGGGTATAGGAGACAGAGGGAAGGAGTGAAATATAAAGGAGACGAGTGAGGGATATGGGGATGGTGCAAGAGAGGGAGACTAGGGTTGTGATGGAGGAAGGGAGTAAGAGATAGAGAGAAAGAAATGAGACATAAGACAAAGGAAATGAGGAGTGAGTGCTAGCAGGAAGGAGTAAGAACAGTTGGGAATGTTGAATGTGGAAAGGGAGGTGAGGGAAGGAGTAAGAGTTGCAGCCCAGGTCCTACCTGCACTGAAGCCCATGGTGGTGCACTCAGGCCTGTGGAGCGGTCCTAGGTGCCAGATGTGATCTGGGCAGGCGGGGTCCTGTGAGGCTGGTGCAGGGGGGTTTCAGGCTGCTGCAGGTGTAGAGCTGATTGCATTGGAGGCAGTCCTGCTCTGAGGTTCTCCTGACGGGACCCTGAAGTTTATCCCCATTCCTAGCATGTCTAACTGTTTATTTATTTTGGGGTTGGGGTCAGTACTGTAAATAGTCAGCAGTTCCTGTGCCCTCAAAGTGACTAACCACAAACGCAGAGGAGTGCCAGCCCTCCGAAGGACAAGCCGGGGAGGAGAGCTGGGAGGCTGAACTTTTGGATCACTCCTTAAACTCTACAAAGCACTGAGATCACATGTCCCAGGCACAGGCAAAATATAAATAAAACAAAACTCTATCGCAAAAATAAAAAAAAGCGCTAAATAACAGTACAAGTAATACATCAAACACTACAAATACGGAGCAAAGAATTCCATAAATGGTGCAAAATGCAAACAATAAAACAAACCAAGCTGCACTGGATAACAGAAAGCAGAAGCCATGAAAAGAAACAAGAATTCCAATATAACAGGCAGCTAAAACCAACAGTAGACAGAGGTTGGGAAGGGGATTCTCACCTTAATAATACTACAAGTGCGAGAGTTTCCAATGTCTCTACAAGTCACGCCCCGGCCTCCGGTTGCAAGACAGCGCATTCCACAGCTCTGTTGTTCCACCGCCGAGGAGTGCCGTGGAACCTGCAGACAGAGCGTCATCTGCCAAGAAAACCTTTGTTTTTGTTGCAGAGATCGGCAGAGTGTTGACACAGCTGGCGGGAGCTGCGTTTGTCTGGACCCTGGTGACGCCCTTGTATTAAATGCCCATAAGAAGAAAGGCATAGGGCAGCGTTCCGCGCCGTAAATATTAAAACATTATTATTCTTGCCTAGGCGTGTGGCGTGCATTCACGATGCCTAAATAAAACAAGTAGTCCCTAAATGAAACAATAACAGCCAGCAGTGAAACTACATTGTAGTTGGTCAGTGTTGCTTCCTGCAAAATGGAAGCCAACCGGAAATGAGGTATCGGACCACCAGCCAATCAATGAGCGAGATAAAACCAGCAATGACACATTTAACCAATGGCAAGTGACAACACAAAGAGAAACAAAGTGGGTGGAGTTTCACTACTAATACAGATTATGTGATGCCTCGTAGAGGCAGCCCATGCGCTGCCTATGTGAGACCTAAAAAAATTAAATGATAGTAAAATGACTTTAATACCATTTTATTTTTATTTTGCTGATTGTGAGGGTGGGCCATGGCTTCTAACTGGCAGCAGGGGAGGAGGAGAGATGCACATGTTTGAAGTGAGTATGTCATTTTGTCTGGCTGTCTTGTGACAGCCAGCCTGACATGTGCACTTAAGCCACTCCAACCAGAGCTGTCTTAGACAGCTGGATGGAGAGCAAGCACAGGCCTCCACTGCCTTTGGTAGCACTGAGACTACCAGCTCCAAACAATCCGGACACATCTCCCCTACTGGTTAACAGCAAGAGAGTAGTGTATGGAATGGGGAGGGGAGTTGGCTGGGGTCCTCTCTAAATGACTGGAGAAAAACACTAGAACCGCTGGACGTGCAGCCAAGTAAGTGAATATTTCATTTTACTTTTTTTTTTAAAGTTCAAAACAGAATTTTATTGGTCATAAAATAAGGCATCACTACATAGTACATGAAAAGAATTGGGGGAAATAAGGGAAAGGAAAAAGGAAACAAAGAAAGAATAATCAGGATATACTTTACAAGGGATTAAGTGACAAAAACTGATCATGGGCAATAGGATTAAATATAGGGCATGCGATGGTTATACATCAAAAGCAGGTGCGAATGGGAACATATCAGGTAATAATGCAGAAAGAGAGAGGAAATACAAAGGGTGTCAGGGGGGCTGCTGGGCAGGTCGTGGGCAAAATGAACGAGTCGTACAATTATCTAAATACATCGTAACAGGAAGCCATAAGTCTGCACGTTTTGCTGCCATATGGGCAGGAAAAACAAAAGCAGTGTCAAGCCTGTGATTATGACAAACATTGTACCACCATCATTTTACTTTTTTAAATGTACCGAATCGTCAGCATGCATTACATTAACGTATCAAATGTAAACATTTTAACTTTAAAACGTTAATGTAATGCATGCTAGCAATTTAATTAGTATTTTGCATGCCAACATTTAATTTTCCCCGAGTCTGTGCTTTTTTGACCCAATTGCTAGCATCACCACATTCATTTGTTGACAGCCACCACTGCGAATACTAATCGTCTGGGGTTTTCCCAATCTTATCTCCTTGGTATGCAGTCGAATGAAATCAAGAGGTGCATGTTGAACTTAACTCTAAGCCAATTATGAATCTTCAAAATAAGGGGGTTAGTTTTAGATATATAATTCTGCACCCCAGATTTTCACCCGATTACAGATATTTTGTCAAGCACTGTAGTATTACCATAGACGTATGTTGACACATACCTTTAAAAACTTGTAATTGTGTAAAGTACGCAAACTAAAAATGTACAGAATGAAATGTGAGGAAATACAATTATTTTTAAACCTACAAAACATGTTATATTGCTCAACAAGTTGATGAAAAGAAGACATTATTGTATGGATTTGTATGTGTATTAAAATGTACATTTCCTGCATTGGCAAAGCCAACATCGATTAAATAACTTAAGATATTGTAGCAAGACCATGACTACTTTGTATATGTTGGTTCCCTGTTTATATTGGTATAATAAGCAAACAAGCATTGAGCTGGAGTGCAGCCCAGAGTATTTAACAGTGACTAAGATTATTTTAGCATTTTACTCATCCTTTTTTGTTTTTCTCAGTAGTGGAGAACTCACATATAAAAGATAGTACAGGCCTATCTTTCTATGTGAGGAGTTTTCTGCCCCAATTCAAAGTCTCCACCCTCGTAAATTTACTATTTAAATGCAGTTTTGTGATTACTGAAAAAACGTAAACGTACACAACGGTTTAGGGTGCCTATGTGAATCAGGCACATTTTGTTAAAGCAAATTCAGTACACCAAATGTTTGTGCCTTCGTGTATGTCTGAGCCCTCATTGTAAAAAAACACCTTTTGAATGGTGTTTTCATTTTCTTTCTGCTTTCCCTTAATGCCTTTAAATGGCCCCACTCATAATACTAGGTTTAGTTCACTGTACGAAATGCGTCTTCTGTCCTCAATGAATGGTATTCAAAGCCTCCAGTTAGCCACATCCTTCTATTACTTTGGCCTATTTACAGAATGCAAACAGAAAGCCGCTTCCAGGGGCGTAATTTCCATTTGAGCAATTGGTGCAGTGACACTGGGGCCCAGAGGTCTGAGGGGCCCACTGAACCCTGATTATTGTTGCATTTCACAGCTTAAAAAGTACCTATGTGTCCATTTCCTTCTTCAAAGAGGCCCATGACACACTGGCTGCCACCTGGTCTTTTCTGGTCTTTCCAAATATTTGAAGGTCTCTATTCACCCCAAATTCTAGGAATGCTTAGAAACCTTGGAGCCTAGGCAAACCAATTTTCTCTCACTGATTATTCAAAGTAGTCAGCGTCAATATGATGGTATTAATTATTTATCAAGCTGCAGGCCAAATAGTGCCTAATCTCTACTATTTAGACAGAAGATGGCAAAATAGTACATTATCTATGATATTTAGCTTACTGCCTGCTAAATATCTGAAACTTCACTGTTTATCTGACCACAGGCTAAATTTCAGAAATGATGTACTGTTTAACCGGTGCCTGAATAAGAAGTGTGAAGGAGGTCTTTATTTAGCTGACTATGAAGAAAAGGGGACTCCAGGGAATAGTATGATGGTGACCATTTTATAATGGGGATGCAGCATATATGCAACATTTAAAAATAAGTGCATATACAAAGGTACAGTAACCAGGGCCACTGGAATTATGTGATTCTGTGGCCATGGCATTTTTCGTATAGTTATAGATTTCTTCCAACTGCCACATAATCCACCATCTGCTGCATAATCTGCAGATTTTAACAAAAAAAAATGTTTCTAACTCAAAGGATTTTAAAGTTACTAATAATGCGGCAACACATGTTGCCGTGCAAAGGAAGGCCTTTTTGCCATGGGTGACTGACCACCTTTCTTATTGCTATATTTGGGTGTTAAGCTGGTACTAATGAGCTGCACCCAATGCCCAGACAGTGTTAACAAGAATAAAAATAACAAAATGATGTAGTATTAATGTCACAAAATGTAGCGCATTAAACCTCTTCATTTTCTTTTTCTTGCCAGATAATTTGTCCATCCCTGCCTCATAATGTGACCTCTCCGGCTGCATAATTCCAGTGGCCTTGACAATAGCATGTACAAAGGAAATTGGATCAATTGTGCCAAATTATTTAGTGATAAAAAAGGAGTAAAAACAATTTTGAATTGAAACTTTTATGATAGTTTAACATTTCAGGATATGACACACAGATATGCTGTGCACTGTAGCCTAGGACTAATTGTCTGAGTGCAAAGAATAATGAGCATGGTATTAAAGCATCTTGCACAAATGTTTTTTTCAACTCTGAAAATACATTATTTTTTTAATGTTCACGATCTTCCTATTGATTTTTTAGGGCTGGACTCATTTTGAGCTTCATGTGGATGTCATTGTACCAGTTGTAGCCTTCTTTTTAAGGAAAATTGTACTTGCTTAGTATTTCAAATCTGGCAACACACCACCAGCTGACAGGCAGCGGAAAGTAGGGATTGCAGAGATATAGGTGGTACCTGAGCCATAGACTTAGAGACACCTACTATAGGCAATTGGTGCTTGAGGGCATAGTACAATGGCACACTTAAAAGGGATAAATTGAGTGAGACTCGGTAATGGGATTTCTCTGGTATGGGAAGTGAAAGTAGGCGACAGGTAAGCAATGCATCCGGGTAATTCGCAGGAGGAGTAACTATTCACTCAGCTGCCTGTTGAATAAACACACTTTTTCATACTGTTCACACATTAAAGTGGGTTTCAGGCATAAATGCATATTGGTTCCATGTCATGAGGGGCCTCATCAGCCACACTGACACTTTATTCACCCACCCACTGTATCTTGCAAATAGTAGTTTTATTTGTCACATGCTAAGCATTGTTTTATATTGGCAAGGTCCTGTTCTCCGGAGTCCTCATTTCTGTCCTTGGCATTGCTGTCTCAACAAAAGAAATCTGGAAGCCAAAAAAAGTTAAAAACTGAGAGATAGACTTGGAGACTGCACCACTACTAAATTCATTGTGGACGGAGCTGCGGGAGGAAGATGCAGGACCAGTAGGAGAAGGATGGTGTCCAGTGGAAAGATAATGGTCATGATGTTGATCATCAGGAAGGCCAGGACGTCCAGAGCCACAAGGACCCATAAGAAAAGCACAAGGTCTACCGAAACTTAGTCCATGACGACCAAGATTACCAGTTGCAGAGAGAACCATGAACAAATAGGTGAAGAGAAATAGGACATGGCAAAAGCAGGACTATGGGTACTGGGACAAGAGCGAGAATGTTTAAGGCTAGCATGATGTAGAACAGAGGGATCAGGACTACGTGAACAAGGGCCCGAAGGAACAAATTGCCGTGGGCCATAATGACAAGGAGGGCTATGAGGACCCGAGCGCATCAACCAAGACCAAAGGGATAAGCAGGGCCAAAGCTAACATACCCAGGTGGACAGTCCAAAGAGGACCAGTAACAAGTGACCAATTGAAAGAAGAACCAGAAACAGGAGGACCCAGATCACAGAGATCAGATTAAGGAGGACCAAGGGACCAGAAGCAAATAGACAAATACCAGGAAGACCACATGCGGAAAAGATCAGGGCTTAAATGAGCAGGAGTCCTTATATCAATACGGCTAGGAAAAATAAAAAGGACCAATACGTACAGGCCCAGTGGGGGCAGCATCAGAAGCCCATGAAGGTCCGGCTCGGTGAACCCTAACCCAGTGTGACTAGGACTGCATGAGCCAGTGTGGCACGCAACATGGGAACTAGGAGAACCAGGGCACAGGGTTGTAGAAGACCTAGGAGGACTTTTGCTAGGAGGATCATAGTAGAGGGGACCATGGTCAGATGGACAAGAACAAGTTGGAACCGGCAAACCAGGAGACCAGGAGGACTAGTGGGATTAGGATAGGGCAAGAGGACACGAGGACAAGGAGGGCTTGGGAAAACAAAGCTAGTGGGACCAGCACCAGAAGGCCTGATACAGGTGAACAAGACAAAGGAGTATCAGAACCATTACTAGGGCTACAAGGACCTGGGGAACCAGGAACAGAGGGATTAGTAATGACACACTGGGCGACTACATAAATCAGGGAAGCAGGACAGGAACACTGATAGACTAGAATTAGGGTGAGGAGGACGAATAGGTCTTGGACCGGAAGCCAGTGAAATATGTAAGTGAGGATCTAGAGGACATGGGAAAGGAGTACATGGGAATATAACCAGACAGACAAAGAAATATATGGATAGGAAGTTCAAAGACTGTCAAGAACCTGAGTTCAAGGGATATCAGAACTAGGAAAAGCTAGGATGATCTGTGGTGGGCCAGGGCAACATATTAACCTGTTCAGTGCTAATGACAAGGTGAACTCGTCATGAGGCACACTGGAGCTGTGCTCATGACAAGGTGAACTCGTCATGTATAATGGGATTCAATAAATGTCAGCACAGGAGGGGAAAAGCCTTAGCAGCCAAGTGGTTAAAGAACCAGGAGGACAGGCGCAGGAGAACTAGAGCCAGGAGGATAATGGCAAGATTTAAGAGGACAATCAAAATCAGGACCAGGAAGGTAATAGCCAGTAGGACCAGGAGACCAGTATAAACATGGAACTAGGAAGACCATTGGGACCAGATCCAGGAGCACCCAGAAGACCTGAGCAAGGAGAGGCAGGTGAACTAAAATGATCAGAGCTGGAGGAAAGGAAACAGGGCTAAGAGTACATGAGGATCAGGGCCTGGGGGGATCCAGGGCTCAGATAACCAAGTGAGCCAGATCAATCATCTCGGGTAGCAGGGTCAGGCTGAGGAGGATCAGATGTAAGAAACTCAACCAGAGTCTGGAAGACCAAGAGAATGCCGGCCAGGAGGACTCATACCAAAATGAACAGCCTAAGGAGGACGGAACAAGAAGAACCTGGCTCAAGAGGACCTTGGCTGCTGTACCGCTAAGACTAGGAGACCAAGGAACTGATCCGAGAAGACCAAGGCAACCCAAGCCAGGTAACAAGTGGCCTAATAGAGCAAGGGGATCAAAAGGACCAGGACCTACGGTACAAGAGCTAAGAGGTTTACAGTGAGGAGAAAAAGAACAAGCTTACCAGAAATGAAAAGGGCCAGATTGCCCAATACCAAGAAGGATCAGGACAGCCAAAAGACAAGGTATAACCAGCACCATCGGACAAGAAGGACAAGGACCAAGAAGACCAGAACTAGGATAGCTGGCTGACCAGGTCTAGGAGAACTCGGCCCAGCCAAGGAGAATCCAAATTATAAGGAAGAATCAGAATCTCCAAAAGGACAAGAACAGGACAATCATGGCTATAAGCATCAGGGAGGTGATTCTTAGGTCTCAGGCAACAAAAGCTAGAAGGAAAAGTTATGAGGATCAGGAAACAAAGAACCAGGGGGATCAGGAATATCAGGACAAAGAGGATCAGGACCTTGAGTGCAAGGACCCAGGGGACGAGGGTTAGGAGTGAGAGGAGGATCAAAACAAGGTTTATCAGAACAAGGATACGACTCAGGGTTAGGAACAGTATGGCATAAAAGATGCGGAACAGGATGGTCAGGCTGAGGAGGACAATAATAAGGAGGACCATGGTCAGTTGGTGTAGAACCACAAGAACAAGGAGCAGGAAGACCATTGCCAGAAGGATCAGGACTAGATCCATTAAGACTAGGAACATTACAAGCATCAGGATTGCTAGCAGTAGGATATTGGGTACAGAATAAGCAAGGAAGAAGAGGGGGCAGTACGAAGGATACTAGGAGGACCAAAGCCAGGAGGATCAGGACCAGAGCTATGAATGTGAGAACAAGATAAAAGAAGGTTGGTAACAGCCCTAGGAGTATGAGGGACCTTAGGATCAGGGCCTGGAGTACGAAGTGGAGCAAAAACACCAGGGCCCAGGGTAGCAGAATCTGGGTAAGATTAAGAGGACAAGAGCAGCCACAACCAGGAAGACCAAGGGGAATAGAGTAGGTGGCCCGGAGGACCAGGGCCAAAATGACCAGGCTCAAAAGGACTCAAACAAAGAGAACCAATGACTTTTGTTCAGGGTGGGTAGGGGAGAAAGCACAGGAAGTGAGCTTCTAGAGTGGATATCAGACTCTGCTCCTTGGGTTGACAGACCCGGGAGAGCAGTGTGGCACCTCAGTGACATTAGACTTTAATGTTCCCTTTCTTTTAGGTATGAATAAAACATACTAGATAAAGCTCTGATTAACTCATGGTGCGGGGGTAACGCCCTCCCATAGCTGCATGCACAAGTTTGGGTACAGGCATTCTGCAGGTTGGGGAGGTTCGAGTTTATAGCTCACTATGCTGGGCCGCAGGGAGGGGGAGTTCATGGGATTGTTTGATTTTTTTTATATTGTGAATTGCTTCGCTCATCAATGTAATAAGCTGCTAAAATTAATGTGGTGGGAAAAGTCCAAAATATTTGCACAACATAAACACATACACGCAGAGACGTGGAATGCGAATGGACTCGGCAACAAGATTAAATGCACCCTGGTACTGCAATACATCAAACGCCACACCCCTGACATTGTACTAATGCAGGAAGCACACCTCAGGGGCAATCACTACAGGGCTCTGGACAAGTTTGGGTATGGACTTCTGGCCCATGCCGGTTACTTCACTGACTCTCGGAGGATTGGGACCTGATCAGTACGCTGCCTTTCACGTTGAATCAAATATAGTGGAAAACCCACCGCTGTTACGTGGCTCTTACGGGTTCCTGGGAGGGCTGCAACTTGAACTCATGCTCCCTGTATATCCCACCTAGACTCCTTGCTACAGTACTTCCAAAAATCTGAGCTCTGCTTCTAGAACTGCCCACTGAGACTCTTCTACTAGTGGGAGATATGAATGCAGTGATGGACCCTGATCTCGACAGGCTGGCCACTGCGCCGGGGCGCTCGAACGGGTAGACCTGTAGAGAATCGATACTCTGAAACAGTACACTTATTACTCAGTTCCTTTGCACTCCTTGAATACTTCTTCATGCATCATGCCCGGGTGGGGGATTTTGGAGAGATTGCGAACCACGCACAATTTTCTTTGATCACTCGCCAGTGAGTATTAGGTTTAGGGGTCCAAACATTGACACTGCCACTTTCCTCAGACTGGATCCGTGGTGCCTGCGAGATGGCGAGGTTAGGGAAAAACTACACTCAGCAGCCGATCTATATTTTTCTAGAGAACCAGGGAACATTGGCCTCCCCTTGTACTCAATGGGAAACCTTTATAGCTGTCATCCGGGGAAAGGCCCAAGCATTGATTGGAGGGAAGAAGAGGGATACAGTGGTAGAATTTAGGACCATTGCGTGGGAAATCCTCAGCCTGGACGCAAGAGTGAGAGAGGAGGGAGGGGTAGACCTGTGCTATAGGCTTTTGCTGCACCAACATGACCTACAAGCCTTGGCAGAAAATGCAGCTCAGACATATGCATTGGCTACACAGCATCACCTGTACGACATCGGGGACAAAGCCTCCAAGCAGCTGGCCTGGCTCGAGTAAGAGAGATAGAGACCGCTCTTGGGTGGTGGAAGTCAAGAACAGTAAAGGAGTCCTGCATACTACGAACTCTGAAATAGCAAACACATTTTGATCTTACAGTGAAGACCTCTATACGCCTAGAAGTGTAAGAACTGGGGGCCACTGCGAGGAGTTCTTGCAGGACTTCTCTCTTCAGACTCTCACAGGAGAGGCATCAGAGACCCTGGGCGCAGATCTTACTTGGGACGGACTAGCAGCGTCCTTCAAGGTCCTGCAGTTCGGGAAGGTGGTGGGGCCTAATGGGCGGTCCATTGAACTATTTAAAGGGATGTACGACAAGATAGCTGCATTAATGCTAGACATGTTTTGGGTGGCTGGAGGGGCCAGCTGTTTGCCAGAGTATCAGCTTACAGCCACAATTGTAGAGATACACAAATCAGGCAAGCCCCCGAAGAGTGCAGCTCCTACAGGCCAATCTCACTCCTGAACAATGGAGCGTAGGTCTTAGCCAAGGCCCTGGCAACCAGGCTCACTAATTTCCTCTCCTTGCTTATCCATGTGCTCCAGACGGGCTTAATGCCATGCAGGAGCACTCGCCTCAATCTGCAGAGACCATAAGGGGTCCTGCACATGGGCTGCCAGAAGTGGCACAGTCAGCACTGATCATACTGGACACCACAATAGTGTTTGACAGCATAGAATGGCCATACCTCTTTGCCGCATTGACCAGACTGGACTTTGGTACACAGTTTTGTCAATGGACCAGGTTGCTCTACCAGACCCCTCTGGCTAGAGTGAGAATCAACAGACTGAAATCTAGGATCCTCCCAATGGAAAGAGGCACCCGACAGGGGTGCCCAATATCGCTCCTGATATTCACCCTGGCACTGGACTCATTAGCCTCTTGGATCCATAGAGACCCATTGATAAGGGGTATGCCGTCGCCAAGTAGCTGGGAGATATGTATCTTCAAACATGCCTATGATATACTATAATACAGCTTCTGGCCATATTATTCAATAGCAAGGATACTCCACATTGTTTAATTCTTTGGCAGCTATAGAATAATCTGGGCCAAATCTGTGGTGTTTCCTCTATCGGGGCCTCCCCCGAGACTCCAGATGAGATGTGTGGCCCCCATCAAAAAAGGTTTCAAATATCTCTGGATTTTTGTGACTCGTGATCAGCAGCTTTTCATGCAGCATAACCTCACCCCACAATTGGATTGACTCCTCATTGATTCTGCACACTGGCGCAACCTTCAGCTATCTCTGATGGGCAGGGCGGCATTGTACAAAATGATGACCTTACGACGCCTCTTAGACACCCTCCAAAATATGCCTTACGCAATCCTACTGGCCTTTTTTAGGCAGATCGACCATGAGCTCCAGGCATTACTTTGGCACGGGGGTGTGCCATGTATTGCACTGGGGAAATTAGAGAGGAGTCTATGATAGAGGGTTGGCAAATCCAGACATCAAAAAGTACTACACGGCCTCACAGCTCCTATTGGTTAATGACTGGGTATTTTAGGACTGGTCGGAGCCGGCGTATAGGGTGGACAGAGAAGCGATGCCTACCGGAAACTATGCAACTATGCTTAACACCTGCTGGCGGAGGGAGGACCTACCAATACACACATCAACTATCATAAAGTTTTGGGATTGCAGACCAAAGTACCGGCCATGACCTTCCCAATGGCACAGTAACTGACTGAGTGAGTTGTCCAACCTGTGGGGCTTCTCACAGTGGACCACGATAGGGATCGAGCACCTGGGCATTATGGAGGAACAATGCACTGATTACCTTTGAAAGGTATCTGTATTCGGGTACCGAGAATACGGCATCAGGGTCCCCTCAATTGGGGCCTGACAATTCTGAAGCGTATTATTCTTCCGGGAATTTATTTTTAATTTGTATTTTTATATATTACATTTACTGGGCCAGCACTATAACTCATTGGACAAGGACTTTCTCTGTCAATTCCGCTACGGAATTTCTACAACTCTGCGCCGAATATTTGTTTTTATGCTCAATTTTGGACGTTGACCTCTTAATTGACATTGATTTTAGGAGGTCTATATATTCAAACACATTGAGACTAAAGCCCTGACGAAGTCGTATGGGTAATCCCTTCAAGCGACGAAACACGTGTTGACTAAGGCTAAAAGAAGAGGCTGGAATGAAAGTAACATACAAGAAGATATTGAACTCTGCTATTGTGGTATTATACCCTAAAAGTGTACTACATTGTAACTGATTTGAGCGGCGTGTGCTTCAAACTTTGTAAATTGTCTTCTTCAATCTCTGATTGGTAATGGGGAAGTATGGTGTATCTTCGCATTTTGAATGCACCACTATAAATAATTTTGATTACTAGATACTTATTTGTGATTTCTATGCGAGCGTCTGAAACCTTATGCTCCAAATTCAAAAGCCTTTGAAACACTTAGTCGGGAGTACGAGTTATCGAATGCCCAAAAACGTTGATATCTTCAACTTGGACATGCCCTTTGGGTCCATATTTAGGAGGGGACAAGCCTGCCAGACTCCTCCCCTTTAGAGGACCACTTGCTCACAGACCCCATCCCAGACCGAGGAGTGTCAGTGATCTACCGAAAACTAATGAATAATTCCCCCAACCCCTTGTGCCCCTTGAGGTGCACCTGGACGGATGAACTAGGAGACATAAATGATGAGGACTGGTTGGAGGCCCCACAAAACCCCAGGAACATAGCTATCTGAGAAAGATATAGATTGATACAGCTCAAAGCTTTACATAAAGCCTACTACTCACACACTCTGCTGTACAAAATAGGTGCAGTGGCTGTGCCACTATGCGCAAGAGGGTGCTCAACTGAATTCTAAATCTTCAAATATTCTGTGGGACCGTCCCGTGATTCAAGGATACTGGCGGGGGTGACGGGCGTGATGTCCAGGGTCTTATCTGTGCAGGTGCTCATGGAAGCTAAATGGCTGTTTTTAATGATACAGGTTGAGGAGGACTGGCCCATATATACCATGCTCTGGCTGGCACTGGTGGCAGGAGTGGCAAAGTTCAACATCATGAGATGGGGGCACTCCTCTCCCCCTGTCAATGCATGAGTGGTTTACCAAAGTAGAGGATGCACTGAGAAGGGAGAGAAGGTAGGGGGACCTTGCAGGAATACTGGGGCGCGACTCAGGGGACATAATACAGCCACACTCTTAATGCCGTGGCCTATGACCAAAAGATTGGTGAAGAGTTGTGCGCATACCTGCAGTCATGCCAAATGTGATTATGCTATTAACTATATGCTTGAAGGATGTGGTTTGGCCACCCTAAGTTGTGAGTACCACACTGTATCTTTGTACTTGCAATGTTATTCCAGATTATGTATCGTATGATGAGCTTTGTTTAATAAAAAGAGTTTCAAAACATTTTTTTTTACTCTAGAAGAGTTTTTAAAGAGAATTGCAATCCCGCCTCCAGGCCTCCCATATCTATCAATTTTGATCATGCAGATGTTCTGTGGAAGAGCCTGTGTGATGGCAGGTGTAGAGCTGTAAATTAACCATGTTTCTGTAAGGAAACCAACATCAGGCCTAAGGGAGAAAAGGAGAACCCAGCATTCAGTGGCGTGCATGGTTAGAGATCTTACATTACATAAGTAGCTCTTAATCCCATGTGTAGAAGGCAGGGATTGAGAGTACTGGAGCTGAAATAAGGTGTCTGTTACCTCTGTGGTTATTGTTTCTGACGTTATAATGCTAGGTGCATAGGGGTTGAAACTAAATTTACATTTAGGACAAATCACTGGTCTTTCTAATGTTGATGGGAAACAATTAGAACAGTCTTTACTCCATAGTGGAGAGAATCTATTTTAATAAGTGTACCAGAGGAATAGGGTATAGTGCTGGGGCTGAATCTGAGTGGGCGAGGAGCAGGGGTCCTGGCTCTTGGTGATGTTCAGGCGCAGAAGGGTCCGGACGGGCGCCGTTGGACTTGCCTGTGGTGTGCCTTCAGTGTGCTGGCAGTGCATCCACTGTGCGCACCTCCCATCATCTGGTTTTATTTTCGGAGGTGCAGTGCTTTAGACCACTAATCTCCTAAATGGTGGCGAGCAGAGGACGTGAAGAATGTCAGCAGTTGGCTTTCTCAGCTTAAAAGGGAAAGCCCACGGAGGACCAGAAAGCCTAGTGGTCCAGATACAGGTAAGTCAAATTCCCCTACTTAAATCCTATAGACAAATTAGCACCCCCAGATAGTTAAAAATTCATTAAAATGAATGAAGGCAGAAGCAGAAATAAACATACATGGATCGCAAGCCTCAATGCTATCTTTGACAGCTGCATGCCCTGCCCGTCATCGGGTTTTATATCTGGAGGTGTGGTGCACTAGACCACTAACCTCCCTAATGGCAGCGAGTAGAGGACATGAAGAATGTTAGCAGTTGGCTTTATCTGCTCAAAAGTGAAGCCTGCAGTGGACCAGAAAGCCAAGTGGTCCAGATACAGGTAAGTGGTCAACTACTTTCAAAGTGTGATGCCCATATATCTCCCATTTGCCCGGCCCTGATGGGAGGTGTTGAGTAGTTTCTGGTTACATGGTCTGGCAGAAAAAATGTATGTACAAAGTACAAGAGCTGTAATGTGTGGTTGCACTCACACTTAACACATATTAGACCTCACAGGGGCAGAGGAACACATTTTATCTAGTTATTTCATTGTAGCATTTTCTATCAATTATCAGTTGACACTGATCCCCAACATGGATCCCTTGCATTTCTGGGTTACTGACAATCAAGATATTGGATTGGCCTTTTGCATCCTTGTGTGGCACTGTTATATAATGCTAATTCATGAGGAATATGGGCATGAGTGTCTGCCTATTATTGGTACAACCATGCAGATTTATGTACTGTAAAATCTTTTCAGTGTGAGCAGTGCGGTTATCATTTTAGGATAATACATTTGTCCAGTTCACATAGAGACATTTATATGGGTGAGTGGAACAGTGTTATGGCCTCACATATCCCATTTATGGGTGATTAGAATCAGATTCTCACTGTGTATCAGTCAAGTGAAAGCTTGTTTTTACACACTGAGGGCCTGATTCACAAAGGTAAACTTAGACGTTTGGTCTAAACGTAGACCAGACTTTTCAGTTTATGACTTTGGGAATTTATAAGGGGCATTAAAGAGTAGTATCTTTATGTCTGCAATCTGGACTGGAGCTAAGGTCTCCATCCCTGCTCGCAACACCTCAGCCATTCACTGCTGGACCCCTAACACTCGGCATTTGAATACAACTTGGGGGTCCTCCGAGTCCTCAGCTGCTCTGGAGACCCTGCAATGCCATCTTTCCTTGCCAAGACCGGCAGAGGAGATTCAAAGGAGTCCAGGGGTTGATGAAAGGTGTCATTGTCCGAGGAGGGGTGGGGCAGGATGGCATCACCAACACATTGCTCATCAAGGACAGGCCGCTGTACAGGAGTTGTTGTTCGTACCTCTACAATGAGATAGAAATATTTCACTAATAATCCATGATAGATGTAGACATAAGTGATGTAGGTGATAATCAGACTGACGTTTTTATTCACTTTCAATACACAGAGATATGTGGGACATACGTTACTACTAGTAAATGTGGCCATGTTTTACTATTGTTACCTTTCACATGGCAATACATTTGCATTGTTCACACAAACACTGTTAAACAAGAGGGCCCATTTATGTAATGACACACAATGCAATGCAGCTAGCCAGATTGCTGGCCTGCTCTTCCTCAAAGGGTGAGTGCAGATAAGGGCCCCCTTTCACATATTGATTTGTTTCTCTCTTCTGTTCTTTACAGTGATGTTACATTAACTTATTGACATAGTGCTGAGAACATTACCCCATGTCAGCAGAGTGCCTGCATTCCCTCTAGCCATTGGTTAGCCCACAACAGTGACCAAGTACTGTTATTTTATCATCTAATAGATATAATCCTGGACTCTGCCTTTCACACAGTACAACACACCCGTCTGGCTTGCTGTACTGTCTTGCATGCAATTTATGCACTATTGTGCCATACGGGTCATATTTGATACACATTCACACAACTCTACACAACAAACAACCTTGCCATACTGCTGGAATGGGTAAGGGCATGTATTTACCATACTTTACTTATTTTTGTGAAATCCAACTAGTAATTTCCTAGCACACACAGTCATCTCCAGAGTCCAGAACAGTGGGTACCGAGAACCATCTTTGAACAGGATAACCACATCGCACTTGGAAATATGCAACACCTCATGCACACTCCATTTTATCAGATCCCAAGATGCTCATCTGCAGAGTTGGATAAATGTCTTCACTCAGTCCTGCTCTCTTGAACTTGTACATGACTCCTCTGGCATCATTCAGTTCCAGGGACTCTACTTCATTTCACACACTGAAGGCATACAGATCATACAATGACTCTCAGGAGACACCAACCCCAGCAACATTTGCTACAATATGTAATTTACCAACATACCTACCTGTATGTTAGAGTTATGGCTCATACTGTACCTCACAAGATAGTAGTGAGGATAATCTATGACATGTACCTACCCTTGTTGCTCTCATGACTAGGCCGAAATATCTCACTCTCCAATCATGCCAGTACCCTGTCCATCATCCAGGACACCTACTTCATAATGACCTATTTTACATTCACCTGATTTATGTTCCATAGTTAGATTTTCCTTCTTATGGTTCACTCCTGACACCTGCAATACCATCACCAAGGGCCACCTCACATGTAGACTGGGGTGCACCAATGCCCTCTACCACGCATCTCTGCACAACTGCTACACAAGTGCCAATCTATCATGCACAACAGTGGCTGACTGTCACGTAGCCTACCTTACACCACACACATCCCACTTCACCACTTTGAGATACAATGGCTTCCCATTCAGAGACAACTCAAGTTCAATGTTCTCAGCCACATCTGCAAGGCACTACACTACCAGGGGTCCACCTAGTTCACACACCATCAATGCTTCCAACACACTATCATGGACATCTGCTGTGATCACTTGCATTCATCCCCACCCCCAATATCCATATGAGAAGAGAGGAGGCAGGTTGGTCTCCTTTATGGCAGGCAACACCTGTAAAAATCTCACCCAGCACATCAGGGCAGCTGCGTGCAAAATAGTTTAGTGCTAGTGACTGTACACTTAGCTCTTCACATGAACCTACTTAGAGAGCCTTCACATACTTAGCACCTGGATCCCCTCTCAGGTGAGGAGTTTACCCTCTGGCAAACCACATTCCATGAAATTCCGTTATATTCACCGTTGGCTACAAAGTCTGAAGACAAGCACACCGGCTTCATGATACAACGGGAACTGCATTGTTGCTAACATATGTGGCAAGTTTCTAAGGTCCATGCGTAATGTGCTGCTGCATTCCAGGGTTTATGCTTGGAATTGTGGGACTTGTAGTCCTGGTCAATCATGTTGAGGGCGACACTGTTTCCATAAGTAAACCTCTCGATTGTGGGGTACCGCAGGGCTCCTCCTTAAGCCCTACGCTTTTCAATATATATATGAGCCCCCTAGCTGAGATTGTCTGTCCATTCAGGATAAAAATAATCACCTACGCGGACGATACTCAGCTAGTGGTGGCCCTGAGCCATCCTCACACCAGCCCCAGTAGTCTCAGGGACTGCCTGGAGGCAGTGACCTCTTGGATGACATCTTCCTGTCTCAAACTAAATGGAGACAAAACCGAGCTAATGCTACTAGGTCACCGCCCCAATCCCAATATTAATCACCTCTTGCCCACTTGTCTCAGACCCCCCCCTGTACCCAAAGACACAATCAAGAGCCTTGGCATCTGGCTGGACAAGTCCCTCAATTTCAACTGCCAAGCAGCAAAGTTATCAGCCATCTGCTTCGGCCTACTCAGGCTCATTCGAAAAATCATGCCCCACCTTCCCTTTAATGCCAGACGGATCATGATCCAAGGCCTAATCCTATCACGTTCGGACTTTGGAAATGCCCTCTATCTAGGGGCTCCATAGTCCACCCTGAACAAGCTACAGGTGATTCAGAACTGCGCAGCACGCACCCTGCTCCAGACTCCACGTCGGACCTCAGTTCAAACAGAACTCAAAAAGCTTCATTGGCTCCCTGTCAAAGACAGAATCGTATTCAAAAGCCTGTGCATTACACACAGAGCCTTCTGGAAATCTGGCACCACCATCAACCACACCCTGATCACTTCCTACCAACCAAACAGACAGCTTAGGTCCACCTCCTCACACCTTCTTACAATACCCAGAATTAAGAAAGTCAGATGTGGAGGACGCTCCTTTTCCCTCAATGCGGCCAAACTCTGGAACTCCCTACCCCTTCACCTGCATGCAGAACACAACCTGTTGGCCTTCAGGAAAAAGCTTAAAACTCAGCTGTTTAACAACTAAAAAAAAGGCTCCCTCTGTCCCCTCTCTTGCGTTTGTCCGCAGCGCTAGAACGCCTCAGGGTAGCTACCGCGCTCTATAAATGTTCTTTTCATTTCATTTCATGTTGTATATCACACCACAAGTCCAAGGATTCAATGAGCACATCCTAGAATGGGCAGCACATCACGCATGGACCTGAGAAACTTGCCAGGCTGTACAGGGTTGAATAAATTGTCACTGCCCAAGTAAATTACATTTATGTGATGGATGAGTTAACATGTGAGACATTCCTGTCCTTTCCCTTTCACACAGCACAGTGCAGCAAAGTGTGTTGCTGCACTGCGCTGCATGACAGTTTTGACCATATGGTCCCTTCTTTTCACTTACCTTGTAGTTCTTCCTGGTCCTAAAATGCAGCACTGTCCTATCCGTGAACTCCGTCCACCAACTCTGTTGAAATAAGTGATCTCACCTGCTCCTCTATTGGGTCTAGCTAATCCTGGACATAGGGTCGTCCTCCGGTCCTCATTGCTGCCATCAGGTTCTATGCCAGTTTTTCTTTGGTCCTGCGCTTACAATCGTGCCACCTATTCTTGCACTCTGGCACTGTCCTTTTTGTTTGCCCTACACTGTTGATCTTATGAACTATGGACTGCCAAATGTTTTTCTTGATTCCTACTGGCAATTTGGAGGTAAAAAAGAGAAGGTGTTCATTTCCTGGCCCCTCAGATATTAATATTTGGTTTTCCTTCTCACTGAAATTACTCTTCCTCTTAACCTGGGACTAGTGGGATACATTTTGAATGGCTCCTGGTTTATCATGGAACATGATGTAGAATAGATACATATTCCCTAGACAGTGGAAGTGTACTGACTACATCCCTGTGGATACTCACTGAAGCAAACAAATGTGGAGAAAAGGCAGCATGCAGAAATTCTGTGAGGTCCTTGTTAACCAAGGGCTGTGGATTGAATCTTCCTAAGTGATGACATATTGAAGATGGTAGCTCTAAGGGTTAGGTCCAAGGTTTCCCTTGTTAAAGGCAACAAAGTTTTAAAGCTGGGCATGTACGTTTTGTCTGATTACTGCTCCGGAAGGATGACAGTTAAGTGCCAAGATCTCATCCTTCAATAAGTAAAGTTCTTGAATACTCCTGCTTGGACTATTGCTACTGTTGTCAGAGCCATCATCAATCACAAAGGATGAGTCTGAGTTACAGCCAAAAAACAAAATTTTATAAGTGAATCACAAAAAAACAGTTCTAAAAATCTAAACAATGGATCCACAAAAATCATCGCAGCATAGGTCATAAGAATGGAAGTAACAAAATATCTGTCAGGTTTTTTTGTTCTGTGTCTTGTACTCCTATATGTCTTTGTCTGATTTACAGGGATGCAAATCATTGTTTTCATGCAAAACAGGAAGGGGTGGGAGCACACTCCTTCACCTCCCAGCACAGTTCGCCCCTTAGCATTATGGTAAATGCAGTTCTTAGTACATGCTTACTTGAGACTTTACTGGAGTGTTCCACCAACGTTGGTGCAGGTTAGTGCTGTACATCTCTAGACATGTGTTTCTGGATTTCATCTGTCATCAGTAGAGATAAAAAACTAATTTTATATGGGGTTGCTGAGTAGGCTGCCACAATCCTTACAGGTCTCTGTACCTCTCACAGGCACGCAGGTATATCTCCACAAGCTCGTCAGCTCAATGGCTCATGGGAGCATTATCAAAACAGGAAGGGGTGGGAGCACAATGCTTCACCTCCCAGCACAGTTCTCCCCTTAGCATTACGGTAAATGGAGTTCTTAGTACATGCTTACTTGAGATTTTACTGGAGTGTTCCACCAAAGTTGGTGCCGGTTAGTGTTGTACATCTCTAGACATGTGTTTCTGGATTTCATCCGTCATCAGTAGAGATAAAAACGAATTTTATATGAGGTTGCTGAGCAGGCTCCATAATCCTTACAGGTCTCAGTACCTCCCACAGGCGCACAGGTACATCTCCACAAGCTCATCAGCTAAATGGCTCAAAGGAGCATTTTCAAAACAGGAAGGGGTTGGAGCACACTGCTTCACCTCCCAGCACAGTTCACCCCTTAGCCAGGATGTAAAGGGGTGAACTGTGCTGGGACTGTGAGGCAGTGTGCTCCCAACCCCCATTCTGTTTAAAAGGCTCCCTTGAGCCAACAAGCTGACAAGCTTTGGAGATGCACCTGTGTGTCTGTGAGTGGTACTGTGACCTTAGAGGAACTTGGCAACATTTCCAGCAACCCCAGATGATTTTTCTTTGCTCTCTAAAACTACTGCTCTCTACTGCTTATGGGCTCAACCCAGAAACATGTGTCTAGAGATATACAGCAATGTCTGCACCAACTTTGGTGAAAAACTTCAGCAACATTTGAAGTTAGTTTGAACTGTGTACTGCATTTACCATGATGCAAAGGGGAGAACTGTGCTGGGACTGTGAGGCAGTGTGCTCCCAGCCCTCATTCTGTTTAAAAGGCTGCCTTGAGCCAGCAAACTGACGACTGTGGAGATGCACCTGTGTGCCTGTGAGTGGTACTGTGACCGGAGAGGAACTTGGCAGCATTTCCAGCAACCCCAGATGATTTTTCTTTGCTCTCTGTTACTCCTGCTCTCTACTGATGATGTGCTCAACCCAGAAACATTTGCCTAGAGATATACAGCAATGTCTGCCCTAGCTTTGCTGAAAAACTCCAGCAACTTTTAAGGTAAGTTTGAACTGCGTACTGCAATTACCAGGATGTATAGGGGCGAACTGTTCTGGGGCTGTGAGGCATTGTGCTCCCAACCACCATTCTGTTTAAAAGGCTGATGAACTTTGGAGATGCACCTGTGTGCCTGTGAGTGGTACTGTGACCTGAGAGGAACTTTGCAGCACTTCCAGCAACCCCAGAGGATTTTCTTTGCTCTCTAATACTGCTCCAGTGTACTGCTTAGGGGTTCAACCCAGAAACACGTGTCTAGAGATATACAGCAATGTCTGCACCAATTTTGGTGAAAAACTCCAGCAACTTTTGAAGGAAGTTGAACTGTGTACTGCTTTTACCAGGATGCAAAGGGATGAACTGTGCTGGAACTGTGAGGCAGTGTGCTCCCAACCCCCATTCCATGTTTTCATGCATTTTATTCTAATATGCTTAATTGAACTGAGCCAGAATTAATAATTTCAAAATGGAGTGATGTAATAACACGGATCCTTTTGGTGTTTCAATATCTGGTCCTGGTTGTTACACCTGTCAGCCTTAGGGTGGTCTTCCCTCAAATGTTTTGTTTATCCCTCTTAATTTTTGCTGCTGAGGATTGTTTTGTTGGCCTTAGACCTATTTGCCCTTTACCCCTGCTAACCAGTGCTAAACTGCTTGTGCTCACTCCCCGGAACATGGTTAGATTGTTTTGCACCTGATCAGCATAACTAATTTACTTATCTGTCCATTGTAGAGTGGTTCACCATCGACCCAGGGCCTGAATTAAATGCTACAAGGGGGCCTTCAGCATATATTGTGCCACCCACTTAAATAGCACCATAAAATCTATCCCAGGCCTGCCACTGGAGCTTGAATGCAGTTTTAAACTGACGATTCGACTTGGCAATGTAGCCCTCTTGCCAAACCTTAAACTCCCATTTTAATGCATTTAATGTACCCATTAGGCAGCCCCTAGGTAGCTCACAGGGCACGGTGCATTGCATTTAAAAGATTGGACATATACTTTTAAGTTTTGCATGTCCTCGTAGTGAATAACTCTTGAATGTGTTTTTCACTACTGTGAGGCCTACCCGTCGCATGGGTAATCTTGGGTTGTCTAATTACATTTAATAAGTGCTAACTTTTAATTGAGGACAGATACCCATTTCATGTTTGGTGTTTGTTAAATTGCAATAAAAAATCTTCTTAAAATACAATTTTGAAAATGCGTCTTAGAAAATTGGCATTTTCCTGCCCTTAGCCTCTCGTGCCAGCAGCCTGTTTTAGATCACAGGCTGGGTGAGATGCCAGTTAGACTTTACGAATTCCTTCCAGACAGTCACACTATAGAAGGATTAAGTATGCCTGAATGGGGCATCTGCGTGCAGGGTGGGCGGAGAGGGGCGCAACCCCTCTTTCAACAGAATATTCATTCAAAGGGCTTGTCACCACTTCATTGTTCCTTCAGCCAGCTTGTAGCCTCAGCAAGCTTGGAGTTCAGTCTCCTTCTTCAAAGAGGTTTCCGGTCCCCTGGAACTCGCAATGTAAACAGCCTCTTGCTTAATTCCGCTGGAGATTTTCAACTTCCATAAATGTAACTACGTCCAAATGTAGAAGCCTTCATTGCGACTTTGTGCTGTGACTCCATGGCAACGGTGCTCCCTCCTCAGACACCACCTGCAGCATTGTTCCACTGAATTTTACCTTCTTATAACTTTTTCTTCAAAATACCTTCTAAGTTCGAAGGTAGATGATGACCGGGCACAACCCACTTTTATTATCCGACCCGTGCTCCATTACGGTCAGACATATTTTTAGACTTTGACCCGGTTTTGTCTGACTAGATGTCCGCAGTTGGCACGTTGATCTTTTAGGTGCTCGTTTTTATCAAAAACTTTAAAAATTCATAACTTTGGTTTTACTGTATACTGTTTGAATTTTGCCATTTTGTTGTCAAAAAATGTATTACATTGTACTCAGATTTCCTAAATTGGTATGTGATTTATCTTGGATTGTGTTTTCACTTTAATACTGTTTGTGTGCTGCATACATACTGTACACATTGCCTCTAAGTTAACCCTGACTGCTTGTTAGGTCAAGCTACTCACAGTTAAGCACAGGTTAATTTAGTGACTTTTAGTGGCTCACTCTGCCAGGTACTGTTGGCGTTGCATTACCAGGGCTTACACCCTAGTCAACCAACAACTCAATTTCTCAAACCGCTACATTCCCATGGCTTTGTGAATATGAGGGAGTACACAACTGTAGAAGAGAAAGCGGCTTAATCTAGTTTAGTGAAGGTTCTATTCGTATTTACCATTAGCCATTACAGCAGGTAACGGTAAAGGAGAAGGAGCATTTTGAGCCTGAGACAGCTCCATAAAAGACCTTCCAACCATTGTATCTTGGTCCATGATTAGGCTGATCAGATTTTGAGAAGCAAAAACTGGGACAGGTCAGACATAAAAGTAGGACTAACGCCTTCAGTCTTAATTTTATATCTGGCCTGTCTCATATTTTTGGAGCCTTGTAAATGTGTGTACCTCTGTGTGTGCATATATTCACACAGATAAATGGCATAGAGTACAGTGGGGCAGAGTAGGGTGCAGAGTGGAGGTGCCGAAGATAATGCTATGTCTATATATATTTGTGTGGGTGTTTATGTATACATACGCACACGCAAATATATATATTTGGACAAAGTGTTATCTATGGCACCTCCACCCTGCGCCCCCTGCCCTTTTCTTAACTTTGTTAGACCTTTAACCAATCAGTACTTGCATCTAAACCTGGTTTACCAGTAAAGTTCTCATGTCGCAAAGTTACACGGTTTGTGATCACAACATTTCTGATCATTAACTAAAATAGCCCTTTAAGAGTTGGAAAATTCTTTCGACTTGTAAACAGCTTTGCAATAATTTCTGATTTGCAAATAGGAGAGGTCGTGAAAGGGATTTCCTCTATGCCATTCCCAGTTGGAAAATGAATTTATCAATGCATTCTGACTGCAATTGCAGTCGCAAACCATTGATGAGCACTGACCCCAAGCTGGGGTGGTAACTTGATTGAAAAGTGAAGGTTATCCTATTAGGACTAATTTCCCTTTGGAATCCATGTTGATAGTCTCGGGGTGAGGGAAAGGCAGCGGTCCAAAGGACCCCTGAAGTTTGCTATAGTTTTTTTTCGAAAGCGAGGCTGGTTCCTGTAACAATCATGGGGTGCTTTTAAAAATAGTTTTATGTTTTGAATGCAGTCACATGGATGGCGATGTATTATTTCTATGTGAATTGACCTAATCATACATAGGTTAGTGGGAAAACTTTTACACCATTTGCAAACAAAGTCTGCGTGCAATTTGCGACCAATTTTGTGAATGAAATAATAATACATCACCACTTAGACTTGCGTACGTAAATGGATGCCAATTGCGAATACTGCTGGTTTGTTTGTAGTTCTACTTGGCTTTAAGTGCCTGTTCAAATCAGTATGAGGCATAATAACACAGAATGTAAGCTCTTTGGACAGCTGTCGGCTAAATAGTAAAGGTGCTCAGCTATTTGCACAGCTAAACGTCAGGTTATGCATACTGTCTGCTATTTAGCCAGCTACACAGTGAACATTTTTTTTTCTATTTGCAAGGCCACCATTTAAAAAGTACATCATTTATACTGTTTAGCTAGCAGCCAGGTAACTTGTGAAATGTCTTTTCTATTTACAAGGCCACCAAATAGTACATAATTTCTGATACTTAACCCTTTAACTGCTGGGCCTTGCCAGCCACCCCCAGTGCCTGGTCTTTTTTGTGCAATTTGGGGTAGTCCGCGCTTAAGGCTGCATACTTTTTTTCCACATAAAGTATCCATCCCAAATGTCTGTTCTTTTTTTTCAACATCCTAGGGATCCTAAATATACCCAGGGCTTTTTGCTTCCCCTGGCGGGCACCGAGAAAAGAGGCAAAATACAGCAACATTTTGAGTTTTGGGAGACAAATAGGAAAAAAGTTCTTTAGATAAAAGTGTCTGTTTTTTCCTTAAAAACTGTTTGCTGTTCTAAAGTTACCATCTTCCCAGCAGTCATGAACTCACAGAGGTGAATAGAAAACTTACTTTATTCACTCAGTTTTGGCATTTTTCGAGTAATTGGCCCATGTTTCTTATTTTTTGTGCTCTCAACGTACTTCTAGTTTGTGGTGGAAGCCAGTGTAAAACCCACGGGTGAGCCAGCAAAGCTACAGATTTCTGAAAAGTAGACAACATTGCAAATTCATCAAGGGGTTATATGTGTAGACCCTTCAAAATGTTCCCAAAGAAACTAACTTTTGAAATAAAGAAATACTGTAAATGAGTATGAAAAAACAGCCATTTGTGACAACATTTTCATCTGTAACTTTTTGTCACAATGGCCAATTTACAAAAGCAACATGTAATCATGTCCACCTGATTCATATGGTTGGGGGGATAAATGGCGTTTGTAGGTTCTCCAAGAACCCATGTTACCGAGAGCAGGCAACTGAGCTGCAAAGTACTGGGGTTTTTCATTGTGTACTGAGTATAGACCAATTCACATGGTGAAATATGTAGAGTGAAAAATGGGTATGAAGGAAACCTATCTTTTTCTGAAATAGATGTAGGATATTGAGTTCAGGAGCAGTGGTTATTTGTACATCTCTGATTTTTAGGGTACCCATACTCGCACATGAGTTAGCGGGTATTCAAAACGTCTTCTTTCTTACATGCTGACTTACATTTGGAAGGCACAAATGTAGCAAAATCCAATTGGTAATAACAAATGCTCTACTATTCTATGCTCCCACCTGTCGCCTGATAAAAATGGTACCTCACTTGTGTGAATAGGTCTAGTGCCCGCAACAGGAATAAAACACAACATGGATACATCACATTTTTCCACTCAAGATTTACCTTTTTTTGCAAGGTGGGTATCTGTTGTTTTGGGCCCTTCCTCAGCCATCACTTACGGAAACACAGCAAACTTGCAAATTTTTTAAAACTAGACTTCAGTTGGAAGTCCATGGTGGGAAGACTTCTATGGGTCTCGCCAGATGTTTCTTTACTCAGACTTGCTTGCAAACTTTGCCTTAAACACACATTTTCCTCTAGTTTATGTGACTGAAAGGTCCTGTGATCTGTGGGAACCGACAAACTTCCTTCCACTCAGAATTCCCCTCAAGTCTTTGGTTAAAACGTGTACGGAGCATGAAACACATCACATGTTTCCACTCAAAACTGACCCTTTTTTGCAATGTGCCTAGCTGTGGATTTTGAGCCCTAGCTCAGTTGGCACCTAGTGAAACCTAGCAAATCTGTACATTTTTTAAAACTAGACACTTAGGGCAATCCTGAAGGGGTGACTTGTGTGGCTCCCACTAGAATTTCCCACCCAAAAGGTCTTGAAAATTGCAAACTTACTGTGATGGAAAGTTCGGGAATCTGCAGGGAGCAACTATTTTCCTACCACCTACCATTTCCTCAAGCCTCCCACTAAAAATGTTACCTCACCTTTTTGGGTAGGACTAGTACCTGTGAGATGAAAGGCCTCAAAACGCAACATGGACACATCACATTATTCCACTGAACACTGACCCTTTTTTTTCAATGTGCCTAGCTGTGGATTTTGAGCCCTAGATCAGCTGGCACCAAGAGAAGCCTAGCAAACTTACATATTTTTTTTAAACTAGACACCTAGGGAATTCCAGGGTGGGGGGATTTGCATGGTTCTCACCTGTTTTTTTTAACCCAGAATCTCTTGCAAACCTCGAACTTTGACCACAAAAACACATTTCCCTAACATTTCTGTGATTGAAAGTTCCAAAATCAGTGGGGAGCCACAAACTTCCTTTCACCCAGCATTCCCCAAGTCTCCCAATAAGAATGGTGCCTCACTTGTGTGGGTAGGCCTTGTGCCTGTGACAGGAAACGGCCCAAAATGCAATATGGATGTATCACATATTTTCACTAAAACTGACCCCTTTTTTGCAAATATGATAGCTGTGGATTTTGGGCTGTATCTCAGACGGTACCTAGGGAAACGTAGCAAAGGGGAAATCTAGGGTTGGGTGACGTGCATTGCTCTTGCCCAGATTCTTTACCCAAAATCCCTTGCGAACCTCAAACTTTGGCTAAAAAATAAACTTTTCCCACATTTCTGTGATGGAAAGTTCTGAAATATGTTGGGAGTCACACATTTCCTTCCACCCAGCATCCGCCCAAGTCACTTGATAAAAATAGTACCTCTCTTCTGTAGGTAGGCCTAGTACTTGCCCAAAACACAACATGGATACATCACACTTTTCCCTTTTGTCCCCTGATAAGAATGGTACTAAACTTGTGTGGATGAGTCACGACACCACAACACAAATGGCCCTAACAAGCTACATTGAGAGATAAGCAATCGGGGTAGCTGTAGTATTTGGGGCCTTGCTGTGGCAGCATCCAAGCAAACGTATGAACCACTGGTGTTTTTTAAATCTAGACAACCAATGGATTCCAGAGTGGTGTGCCGTGCATGGATCCCATGAAGTTTTCATACTCACAATACCCTGCAACCCTCAAACATTACCTGGAGTCACACATTTTCCTTGCATTTCTTTGATGGAAACTCCCAGAGGAAATTGCAAAATTCCTATGACCCAGCATTGCTCCATTTATGATGACTAGTTCTCGTGACAGGAACGAATCAACCAAAGTTCAATGGGAGCCCTTGCTTGGGGACTCCCCTTGACCTTGGTTTGATCTATTCCAATCATAGGCACTAGTCCAAGCCACACATGTTGTGCAGTGGTTTTGTTCCCCAGCGAAGGGGTAGCATGGACACGAACATGGTAGGCAGTCCGCACCCCTAAGTCCTTTCTTCCCTGGAGTACAGTGAGTTTTGCGTCCCCTCGGGAGAGGCAGATTGGGTGTAATCATCCCAATCCCCGGGGGGGGGGGGGGTAGAAAGACTGTCAGCAAATTTTTTTGAGGGGTAAGCCTTGACCATGGTGGACAGTCACCACCTCTACGTTTATTTTTATGATATGCCCTGGTGTATAATGGACTTTATGCCCCCAGGGGGCTGAATGGTAATCATCACTCACATCCACTCCCCTGGGGGGCAGAAAGACTGTCTTGCTGCTTGTTGAGCTGTGAGCATGGCCACACCCATGATGGGCAACCCCCATCCCTACATTATTGTTTTTATTATTTACCCCTGCATCTAGTGGCTCTAGGAGGACAGAAAGACTGTTGATTCCTCTCTGGGTGGATCTTTGCTTGGGGATCGCTCTCCTGATTTGAGCCCCAAGCAGGGATCTACTGTGCAGAGATAGGAATGGAAAGGGGCAATTCTCTCCTTTCTAATGATACCGCTTCCAAGACAATTAGTGCTTGGGGGCTGACATATTCCCCCCAAGCACTGATTCACTGAAAGTAAAATGAGCCCTTCCCCTCATTTTACATTTAATTTGCAATGTAATTACATCAGGGCGCACTGCACGCTGAGCCCCATTACAGACAAAAAATTATAAGGTCAGGTTGCTCGGAAAGCTCTACCCAAGAATTCCAAGCACAGGTCCAAAAAAAGGAAATCCACTGGTGCAAAGCACAAAAGGGTCCTTCATAGCCGTCCACAGTGTTGGCCAGTGGCTAACAGATGCTCTGTGGAGGGAGTGTAATACTGGCTGTTGTCCGACGGCCGCACTTAAGAGGTTAACAAACAGCCAGGTGCTTTTGCTATTTGCATGGCTGCTGACCAAATTGTACATAAGCACTGCTTTTTGGCAGCAGCAAGACAATGAGTGAAAATTCTTCACTGTTTGCTTGACATCTGGTGAACCAGTATATACTGTCAATTACTTAGCCAAAGACCAGGTACATTGTAAAACCTACTTGCTATTTGCATGGCTGTCAGCCAAACAGAACAGAATCTCTACTATTTAGCAAACAGCTGGATAAATAGAGACCTTTTTCTCCAATTTGCAAGGCCACCAAGTAAATACGGAAGTTTTTCTGGCATTTTCAAGGCCCCAGCCAAGAAGTAAATAATGTCTACTGTTTAGCCAGCGACCGGCTAAATAACCTCTACCCTTACATATACCTTCTAAACAATATACAATACTTACTAATATCGTCAGTAAAGTCACTACTGAGTTAAATACATCCCCCATTCCATCTCATACGTGCAAGGAATCCATAATGATAAAAATGCAATTTTTTGTTCTCTGACTCTGAAAGACACTGTGAAATTATACCCATTTCCCATTCGTGACGTTAATGCTTTCCATGGTAACACCGTTTGACTGAGAGAATGTGTCTCCAAACAAACACAAATAAACCTCAGCTCAGAATCTTTCATTTCAGGTAAAGGGCACCGCGCGCTCGTGGCTGCAGTATAAAATTATCCTACTGAAGGTGAAGTAGCAACTGAGGGCATTTTACAAAGTGTCAGACACCGTAACCATAGTGAGAGCAGGGCGAGTGAGTCTGAGTGTTAATGATCCTCTCTCCCTCAGGCAATTAAGCATCAGAATTGGGGCTTTTGGCAGTGCAGAGACATATGTGGTTTTGCTGGAAACATTTATGCCGATTGATTTGTGCTCGTCTTCATGTTTCTCTGTTATGTGATGGCTGTAAGTTCTAAGCGTGAAGCACTTCTAATGTATGAGGACGCCACATTGGAGATGTAGAGCGTTGCGTTATTCTGGAATTATATTTTTAAGGGGCACTTTGATAAACCTCGTTGTCTAAACATACAAGAAGAGGTTTCCCAGACATATACAGTCCTGGGAGTGAAAGTCATATAAGGAGTTTTCATTTCAAAATGTCTGACCTAAAATCCTTTATTTCTCTTGTGTACTCCAATTCAAACTCACCATGCAGCGGTTACAGTTATAACACGACCTTGTTCTGCACCTGTGTGCAGGTGGGTAGTGTACATTCGTTTTTAGTGACATTGCACTGCTAACAGTATAAAAACTAAGGCTCTAATAACAAGTGTAGGTGTAAATAACGATACCACAGGGCATGTTATTTTATTTGGGTGTGATATATTACACCTATTACAAGTTGGTAGGGAATAACTTGCAGATTTAGGCGTTTAACGCTACAAAATCTACACGGTACAGTAAATACTGTATGATATTCCCAGTTAAATTTTATGAGGTTTGACCTGCCAAAATGTAAAGACAGTTGAGGTATTAAATGCTGCTGATAATTATGGGATGCATTAAATATCTACTACCTCATAATTCCGACCCATGCATGAACAGGAGTTTACACGGGTCGGAATACACCTACCACCCCGTAATCACCCGGAACTATGAGTGCAGGATGTCTTGCAGCACCCCCAAAAAAACCTGAGAGTTTAGCTAGAGAGTGGGCAGTAGAGGTGCCTTTCAAAGCTTTTTCTTCAGGCAGCATTTTAAAAATATTGTTTTTTAAACACTGAAAATAGCTCTTATACCTTTAGTAAGTTGACGTTATTGAACAGCACCTCTGGTGCGTGCACACAAGTTATTAAAATTGCAAGTAAATAGACGTTATCTTTTGTGGGCATTCCATCAGTAAAGCGCCCAAAGACAAATTTAGGAAATCACTAACCCAAATTTCTGAGCTGTGTTACTTTCAACCCAGAATGAGGCTTACGGTCGAAAATACCTTTCCGATTTGGTTCCATTGAGTAGTGAGAATTGAAATAAAGTGGTTACATTTGAGAATGCATGCTCGGGACCTCACCTGCTTCATAGTGGAGAGTGATGACTGCAACAAGATGCCACAGAAAATGTGCCATTATAGGAGACATTCTGCTGTTAGATGTTCAGGGAGAAGGTTAGGAAAATGGGAGTTTCCTTAGTCCAGCATGGGTGTTCATGGTTTGGTTTTGATTTTGAACATGCATTTGATATTGTCTGGTGTTTAGGGATGTATCGGAAAATCATTGATTTTAAAAGATTTACACATTGAAAGGAATGTTTGTGGACATCTAAATTTGAGTTACTTTCAGAAAATCATAAGCATATATCATCTATCAATCAATCAATCAGGGGGAAAGTGAAGCATGCTACTCACTCGTGAGGCTCTCAAGGTGCTTGGAGGGGTGTAAGCAGCTCCGTTCAGTCGAGGATCCAGGTCTTGAGTGTGTTCCTCAAGATTATCTATGCCTCGTTAAGTTATTTTTTTTCTGTTTGAGGCATATTTTCATCTATGTGCTACAGAAAGCACGGCTAAAAAATGCCCCACTTGAAAATATACAGTCTTCATCAATTACGTCACTCAGCTTCCAAGTAGACACAAAACACTCGATTCCCATAATAATGACTATGCATTTGCAAGACACAGTCACAAATGTGGTGCCATGTGTATTTATTTTGCTTGCAGGTGACAAATAGGATCTACAGTCAGCTGGTACCAGAGGCAGTGGCAGGCCTTGAACAAAGGTCTTGAGTTTGTATTCTGTGAATGACCCCATTGCATTTTAGAAAACGAGGCACATTCTCATTGCCTTAATGTACGTTGGCTCTTGTGACAAAATAGGTGTAGAAATGAGGCCAGCCAAAGGGAATGTCTAGAGGTCTAATTTCATGTGTATAGTTATTAATAATAGAACATCTACTCCATATGAAGTGATATTTTGGCACACCATATTTAGAACATGATATTCATGTTGGATGTTTATTTTTGCTTTCTATATTCTGACTTACAACCATGCTAATGTCTGCCCCTTCACCATGTTACCCTTTGGAGCAGAATGTACATGCATGGTTGTTAAAGGACCACAACTGTCAAAGCATTTAATAGCTTTCCTACCACTAACATGGCGTTCACATATTAAATTGTGTTTTCCTCTTTCGGTCTCCAACATCAGCAATGGAGTCCATGAGGACTTAAAGGAGAAATTCTGCAGTTTTAGAAAGAATTCATTGGTGGGATAGGACCTGATTCAGATGTATTTCTAATTTCTTCTATGTACAACAGCCAGTTTCTCACACATTTGTGGGTTCCAGAGTAGCACAATACTCACCGAAAAGCACTTAAACACCTCATCAGGGGTAGTTAGTGCTATATAAATGCAAACCCTTCCCTGTTTTATCCCTCCACTATCCTTTTCCAATCCAGATAACAAACTCACGTCCACCTCTCAAATTAATTTCCCATATACTTATACTAATTCACCACTAATCCATTTTGGGTTCCGGAGTAATGTGCTACTCACCGAAAATTGCTTCAATACCTCATCAGGGGTAGTGAGCGCTATATAAAAGCAATTACAATGATAATACCTCAAGATACACCAAACTGAATTGGCTAATATGTTTCATAAGCTTCTCCTCACTCTAGATGAAGACAATAAAACTGTCCTGACCTTTAAGCTGCCAATAACATGCCAGGCCGTGCAATCATGCTTGACAGGTTTGAACAATGAGAGGTGCTTCCGTGCTAAAATCACAATGGAGTCATTCATTCCTTACCAACAGAAGCCAAAAAGGCAGAATCTAATCATTTGAATATACCATATGACACAAATCCCAACCATCTTGCACCCTCTCATCAACATTTATTTATGCCCTATGGCTCAGCTCCTAGACGAGCACAAGGTAGTCTTCGACTTGTACAATTGAGACACACAGATCCATTTCAGTTTTAAAAATGGCACAGAGAAATCACCTTCATCACTTCATGTGTTGACCACCGGTTCCACTGGACTAAGGAGAACTGGCTGTGCATGAATGGTGCTAGGACTGGGAGTCTAGTAATTGGAGTTATTGAATCTCATTTACTACTGCTGCATTGGTCTTAAAGATATGGAACCAAACCCGACATCTTGGGATTCTTTTTGACCCTAAATTAGCTCAAGGAATTGACGTTTTAACCTAATCAATTTTTTACTCCAATTTATCTGACATTCACATCATTACATTGAGAAACCCCATTTACTTATCTCAAATGGAGAGGATGAGAGTTGATTGATCCTGCGAGGTTCTTCATGTATGAACCTCAAAGTTTTCTAGGAGACTGGCTTAAGGATAGATTGTACTGCTGGTTTCTCAGTCTGAGGAAGGGTTATCTGCACTTTCATTGATATTCAATCTTTTTAACTTATTCTATTGGTGAGCTAACATCTCGTTAATCTACTCTTTTATTCAGTTGTGAATGAGATGCAGCATACCAGTGCATGTTTTCAAGGGGAAGGGAGGCATCATGTGGAATAGAATCTGCATTTTATCTGAAGGAAAAAGCTGTGACCACTGATAATTGTAGCACATATGCACACTTAGTACTACCCTTTTTTGTCCCCACTCAGGAGTATAAGGAAGCATGTTCTGCCTCATTTAATGCTTATGCTTTTGAAAACTTCAGAATATTTAACTTAACATCATCCGCGCTAAGCGTTTTTCCGCTGTGCACTAAAGATTCGCAAAACCCGCGGTTCATGACGAGCTCAGCTCGTCATGAGCGTACGACAGGCGTACCTCATGACGAGCTGAGCTGGTCATGAGCGTCGAAGGGGATAAAGAGATCCAAGACATTCACCGGACATTCATAAAAGTGGAAAAGGAGATATCAAAGTTGGAGGAAGGGTGGAGCTTGACATCTTCACCAAAGTAAAATACAGGACACCTCACTATGCAACGAATATTAAGGAACATATTAATTGAGTGCAATTCAAGGAGTACAGCTTAAATATAGACCTACAAGACAGTGTTATATATAGTACCACCTAACTATATTATCTCCATTCGCTGCATGCCTTAAAAATAATAGAAATCAAAATCATCTCCGTCAATGAGTTGGGAAACAATAAATATCTGTTATCCAGAGCCAAGCTTCACTTCTGAGTGAACGTGCACTTTACAAATACATGTTATGTTATGCTCTGTTATGGTACATTATGGTATAAAGCGTAAGTCCCATATAGCCTACAATCATGCAGAAAATAATAATTGCCTATCAGAAGTTATTGTTCAGGCACCATCCATACCACCCTGTTGCTGGTAGCTTCACCTAAAAATGGAACCACCCAATTAAAGTAGACTGGGCAGATCACAATAGCATCCCACACTCAGTATCTTCATGCCCCTATGTTTCATCTGTGCTGACAGCAGATTTGAGAAGTTATCAGAAGCTACTAGAATTCAGGACAGGAAAGTATGCTCCACATGCTGATGATCAGCCTGTTGTTGAATGCTGCACACAGTGCATAACTGCGCGTCAGTGCCACCTGGACCTCTCTGACATGGATGTATGTCGTTACAACGCATGCTTTTACAGCGCATGCCTTCACCCCGCAACTTTTACAATGCAAGTCGTTACAACGACTTGCGTTGGGGGGCTCTGGATAGTGAATAGTTTAATTTACTATTCCAACTCCAGTCCCCGTGGATATTAGGGAAGGTTTTGGATAGTAAATTAAACTATTCCCTATCCTACAGCGCCCCCCAGCGCAAGTCGTTGGAACGACTTGCGTTGTAAAAGTTGCTTGGTAAAGGTACTGCGTGGTAAAAGTTGCGTTGTAAACGCTGTTTACCCTCTGACATCTATGCACTTGCGGTTACTGGAGGGCTGTTCTGAGAGGTGCCTTGATTGCCAGGCATATGCAGGACTGTGGAATTTAGTGCAGTGCAAAGAATGTCAATCATAGACTTCTTCTTCTTGAACCATGAGGATGTTCAGGAAAGGGACATGTAGAAGACTTATAAGCAACCCTTCCTAAGATGGTAAAATATGGATATTTAAACAGCACAACATACGCTAAAACTTCTTAGCACTAACCAGCATAACAAGGTAAAGGCTAGGAGGACTAAGGGGTGGCAATGAAGGGGGAGAGGGTGGCCAAGAAAATGAAAAATAAAAAGGACTAATTTTTAAAGATGTCTACAATGGAAAGAATCAGGCACTTAGTAAAAGGCTGTCAGAATCACATTCAGCGCAACTGGAATTAAGTGGCGGGACAAATTATTTAGTAGGGTTGACTAAATTATACAGCAAGAATTGACAAATTATGCAGTATAATGCGGCACACTTTGCAACAGTATTACTTTATTAATTGGTAATTTTCACACATATTAACACTGTGATGGGAAAGCTTTTGCCTTATTTCTTCCAGGTTAACAACAGAATACAGCAATAAGCAAAAGAATGGTGGCCAGTAAACCATTGCGAAGGGTCTTTTGCTTTGCAGCAACATATGCCGCTGCAATTTTTGTAACGTTTTATCCTTATGACCTATAGATTTTTTAATTAAAAATGCAGATTTTACAGCAGGTGATGGCGTATGTGGAAACTGCCTCATTTTGCAGAAAATGCTGCAGCCAGAAAATCACATAATTTTACTGACTCTGTTCATATTCCAATGTTTCACTAAGCCAACAGAAGGTAAGGTCCTCTAAAGAGGCTATATGCCCTTTTTGAACATCAAGCAACAAATAATTGGCTAATCTAAGGTTCTGCACCAAATGGTGTGTTGGGAATTATGGGAAAAGAAATGTGACGAGCTGGCACACATTGCTTTATGAAGAATAGTCAGTGCTTTGAATTAATCCTAGATCTAACCATCTGGCAATGCAGTGACCTAAACACAGCTGCAATGGAGACTTAAAGCTCAAATGTGAATCCACATTCAGGACTAATTGTAGATGGTTTAATACTTTCTCAGGAGCTGCCAAGACACTACCATTGGTATAATCAATCTAGACAATCCTGGCTCTGATGCTCTTGTCATGTAGTGCAGATGACATCATTCCGAGTGGCAATACCCTGAGCAAGAGGTGGAAGGGGAGGCCAATAATGCCCAGGACCAATGACAGGTTTTGAACTGAGAAAGAGGTGGGAGGGGCTTCCAATAATGCCCAGGTGCAGCAGTGGATGGTAGTGAAGTGAGCATCACTCACAGGCCATGGCAAGAGTCACCCGCATCTCTTAAAACACATACAGACAACTCTGTGCTAAATCTGTAGTGATCAGGTTTCCATTTAGTTAGTATAGTTGATGAGGGCAGTGCATTGTGAATTTGGGGAAAGCTTGCCTTATTGCACCTTAGGTCCACCCAGCTGACTTTATATAGCTGAGCACAAAAGGCTACTATTCATTCCAGGACGCTGCATGGGCTTCTGAGGTACTGGGTTTTTCAGAACCGGTACCGAACCGGTAACCCAGTGGTGTCAGGGAACACACCCAAAGACCTCGAGTACTTTCCTGATTTAGACCACAGAAACTCAGAGTCTTCTAGGTGAAGTCAAGGATCGATTTTATTGGCTGCAACCAAGGTAACAGGCGTCCTAGAAGTACAACAGCACGGGATGTATATTCTCAGGAGACTGCTCAATCTTACAAAGCCAGGCTTCTCTTTTTATACAAAATATTATGCTTCAGGCAAACATTCTTAAATTTACAGTAGGCCATTCACATATTTTCACTACAAAGAAAAAGCAGAGTCATGATGACAAGCCCACATTGCAGTTCGTCCAGCCCATGATAAATCACCCGGCAAGGCCCAACAGTTTCATCAGATATCGGTGGAGTCCCAATAAAAACGGGCACCTCCTCCTCGTAAAGCAAGTCATAGAGAAAGGAACAGGGACAGGTGGGAGCAAGATTAGGCAGGGTGTGTGTGCGATGAAAAGGGTTTATGACATGTTGTGCCTTGATGCTATCTCGTTCGGCCACTGGGAGAGGAACTGACCAAACAGGTTCGGCCTGAGGCAATGGTTTCAACCTGCCCAGGTCAGAGAAAAGTCAATTAAGGTGTACGTGTCCTTTGGAATCTAATTTAGCTGTATTATAAGCCTACGTCAGGGCAACCCACAAAATGGCTGCCATACACAAAATGGAAGCCAAGGGTTCAAGACGAAAATGACGATTTCGAGGTGAAATCGTCACTCGAATGTGACGAAAATGCTTGTACATAGTGTACTAGCCATTTTCGGTCTTTTGTTATAAAAATCGTCATGCTATGATGAAGTTTTATTCACAAGTCCAGAATTTTCAGAACTACAAACCCTCCTTTTGCCCTTACATAGGCAATTTAACCTAATCTCATGCTAATCTGAGTCCAGGTCTATATTCCTAAAGTCATTGAGATGTTGCTGTAACATCATTCTAGTACTTAGCTCGTCTCTTGATACAGGTTTCCTTACACATGATGTAGCACAGAGGTCACATATTGCAGGAGCACACTGCACGCACAGACAGAACAGGAAAAGAATGGCTAAGACCATCCCAATGACCATCAGAATTTTCCATCCCCAGGCGGGTATCAGTTCCCAGAACCATCCCATTAAAGACCAATCTCCTTTATCCACATGAATAGATTCGGAAATCTTATGCAGTTTAGAGATGGCCTGGTACACTGTTGGAGCGTTATCTGGAATGAAAACACAGCAAATCGATTGGATCAATCTACATACCCCACCTCGGTCTGCAAGTATGACATCTAATGCGACCCTGTTCTGAAGGGTCATAAGACGATCCGACTGGAGCTCAGCAGTCAAGTTACTAAGGGCACCAGCAGTTTCAACCACGGTGGATTCAACCACCCTTGTCAATTGCCTTAGGTTCATGCTGTTAGCCATCGGTCCCCAGAACGGCAGAAAACCCTTTACGAAGTCCCCAAATTCTTGTCCTGCAGTGTCGTCTTCGCTGAAGACACCTCTAACTATCCTTGTCTTGTGGTAATCTGCCGCTGCTGTGTAGGTGGGAGGCAACAGGAATGAAACAAAACATGTGCCCGAAAAGTCAGGGGGCAACCATGTATAGGCTCTATCATGGCAGATGAAATAGGTACCCTTAGCTGCTAAAAACGAAGGGGAAGTCTGGGCTGCAAAAACATACGTTTTAGTGCAGATACTCTTCCCTAACTGAGCTCTGGGATTCTTGCCATTACCTTGCAGACACAGGTGACCCTGATGGGGTACAATCCAAATCGGGGAAGATCTCTTAGCTTGCTGTTTCTCACTCAGAGTAGCTCCATATCCGGTTACGTTCCATCCTATGTATACTAGTGTCTCATCTCTCGGGATAGTCTCATAAGAAATATCTTCCTTAATCATGTCTACTATACCCTTAACTAGAGCACTATTCTTAGGATTGTCTGTTACAGAATGTAGGGGGTAGACTTCATGTGCATATATGAACATTATTCTGTATGCCCACACAGAACCATTGTGGCTGAAAGGCAGGACCAGATAAGGGATACCTTTATCCGTTGTGTGAGGCATAAGACCACACACCCAACAGTTAGTTGTGTTCATTACAAGTTGGTGTTGGTGCAAGAGCTGAACAAAGGAGTTATTAATCAACTCTAATCTCCTAGCTGATTCGTGTTCAGGAAGGGGTTGAAAATAGTGTGGGGAAACAGTAGAAGGAGGAGGTATAGGCGATGTAGTGGGTGCAAATGTTACTCGAAAAGAGAATAAAACATAACTTATTAAAAATATCATCACACTGAATAACATGAAAATGCACAATATCAAAAAGCTTTTCTTTGTCATTATTTTACATATTCGGTTTTTAAAATTCACCGTTTTGGCAGGTCTCTCCATCTCGAAAAACTCCATCCTCTCTAAAGTGCTGCCCGCGATGGGAGGTTGTTTCTGCTAAGGAATGCTTCTGTCAGTCTAGGGCAACTCCCTTGGACCAACCAGAACTGTCGACCTAACGTCGTCAGCTGCACCCCAAAGACTTTGGGCAATCGCGGCCCTAGCAGCGTAACCCGGATGGCGGTTCGAAAAACAAAAATAAGCAAGTTTCTCAGATGGGAGAGCTGCACTTTTCAAAAATAGTACTTGGAGGAGAAAAAAAAGAATTGTATTTGTCCATAGGTCTCGGCCTCAAATTATAACGCTTTTTCCCAGGTACTGTCTGGTCCTGAAACAGGAGTTCAGGCTCTGTAGTGTCCAATCGAATTGACGGTGATACAGCTGGTTGCAAAATTTGATCACTCTCTTGTTCAGTAAGTGTTCCTTTTACACGTGCATCACTGAAAGGCAGAAAACGTGGCACGGTTTCAGTCTCTGAGTCGGCGACACCTTCCTGGACCCACCGGTCATATGGCAGAGGCAGAGGGATCCGCTTGCAGTGGATCCCGTGGATCCAGTTTTTCTTCCCCTCCACTCGAACAGCTGATCTTGTGGAAAGAAGAACGAGGTGCGGTCCGGTCCACCTTGGCTGGTCGTTCTTGGTTCGCTGGAAATTTTTCACGAGGACCCAAGATCCAGGGTCGATCTGATCACCTGGAGTTTCAGAGACCGGAGGCAGGGTGTCATGGACCTGTTGGTGTAAAACACGCAATTTAGCCATCAATTCGTACAAATAATCAAGCAGAACAGGGTGTTCTATTTCACTGAACTTAGTGGACCTTGGCACTCCCCATATGTTGGCCGGGCGGCCAAAAACTATTTCGTAGGGACAAAGTCCCACTCGCGAATGCACAGTCATTCTGGTGGATAGGAGTGCTAATTGTAGAGCGTCAGGCCATTTAAGACCAGAGCTCGCTTGGATTTTGGCCAGTTTAAGTTTTAAAGTGCCGTTGTAGCATTCTACTAATCCAGCTGATTGGGGGTGATTTGCAGCGTGGAACTTTTGCTGAATGCCTAGCCCTTCACATACTCTCTTCATCACACGACCCACAAATTCACTCCGATTGTCACTCCAGACCATTCTAGGCATTCCGAATCTGGGGAAGAACTCTTTCACAAGGGCTTTAGCTGTGGATAAGGCAGTGTTGTCTTTTAGGGGGTAGGCTTCCACCCATCTTGAGAAGGCACAAACAACAACGAGCACGTATTTTAAATTGTTGCACCTCTCCATGTGGATGAAATCTAGCTGCAAAACCTCAAACGGATACGTAGGAGGGGATGTATGTCAGTACAACGCGATCTTTTAGATCGCGGTACTTGACATCGCAGGTTTTACAACGCAAGTCGTTACAACGACTTGCGTTGGAGGGCGCGGATTTAGGAATTTTTTAATTTTATATTCCAACACCAGTCCCCGTAACAGTAGGGAAGGTGTTGGACTATAAAATTAAAACATTCCTTATCCCACAGCGCCATCCTGCGCAAGTCGTAGTAACGACTTGCGTTGTAATAGCTGCGGGGAAAAGGTCGTGCGGTGTAAACACCGCGTTGTAAACGACGTTTCCCGTAGGAGGTACAAAATGACCAGCTGGAGTTGGGGTTCCCCTACCAGGGTTATGTTTCAGACACACCATGCAATTCTTGACCACATTCTCTGCACACTTAGGAATTCCTGCATTTTGCCATACTGGAGCCAACAACTTACAAATCCCTTTCACACTGATGTGAGCCATTCCATGAGCCATTGTAACCACTGCAAGCACATATGCATCGGGTAACAACCATCTCTGATGCTCTGACAATTCAACCCAACAACCATTTGCATCCATTCTACCCGTACTTTCTCTCCACATGTTCAACTCTTTCTCTGTAGCCTCAGCTTGAATAGACTTCACACTCTCTATCGTGTCTTCACACATTCCAACATCACCAACCCATCTTGCAGGGCCTTCAACATACATTCGGCTCATTACATTCCTTGCAGTTTCTTTCACGATTTAGTCAGCAAATGCATTTCCACGACCAACATCATCAGTCACCTTCTTGTGAGCACTACATTTCACAATCGCCACTTGCAGAGGCAAGGTCAGTGATTCAAGAAGCTCATTCACCAACTGACCATGCTGAATCTTAGCTCCATGCGAAGTCAGGAACCCACGTTCTTTCCACAATCGTCCAAAACTATGAGCCACACCAAATGCATACTGACTATCGGTGTAGATGGTCACTTTCATTCCTTTTGACAACACACATGCTCTTGTAAGTGCAATCAATTCTGCTGCTTGAGCTGAATTATGTGGAATACGTGCAGCTTCAACAATTGTATGCAAAGTCGTGACAGCATATGCTGCAGTCGTGTCACCATTCGGGAGCTTGAAGCATGAACCATCCACCCATAATGTACCATCACATTCAGCAAGAGGAGTATCTAGGAGATCTACTCTCCCTTTCGTTTCTTCTTCTGGTCTAAGAAAACAATCATGCTGTTCAGAAGCATCTAGTTCCTCTACAATTGGCAACAACGTAGCTGGGTTGAGGGTGTTGCATCTTTTTATGTGCACATGACTCGCTAACAATGTCAACTCGTAACCTGACAATCGAGCACTAGTTAAGTGCTGTGTCTTGGTTCTGTTCAACAACGTGTCCACTGCATGTGGAACCATCACGACTAACATATTATTCATCACTAGACCAGCAGACTGTCGAATAGAAACAGCTGCTGCCGCTGTTGCTCTTAAACAACTCGGCAATGCTTTAGCTACCGGATCCAAAGTCAACGAAAAATATGCACATGGACGCTGCTTGTCTCCAAACAACTGAGTCAACACTGATAATGCACAACCCTCTTTCTCATGGACATACAATGTAAAGGGCTTTCTGTAGTTGGGTGTACCTAACACAGGGGCCGAACATAATGCTGTGCGCAATTCAAAAAAACTTTTCTGACACTCTTCAGACCAAGGAACGGGATTGGGTGTATCTTTACACGTTAATGCCACCAAAGGTTTGGCTAATAACGAAAAATTTGGTATCCATTGCCTGCAATATGAGGTAATGCCCAAGAAAGCACGTACTTCTCTCTGTGTTCTTGGCACACTCAATTTCGCTATTGCCTGAATTCTTTCTGGGGTCAGTTTCCTTCCCTCCTTCGATAAGAGATGACCTAAGTAGGTCACTTCTTGTCGACAATATTGCAATTTTGAGAGAGACACTTTGTGGTGCAAATCACACAAATGACGCAACAATGACAACGTGGCTTCTTAACAGATTTCCTCAGTATCTGCAGCAACAAGCAAATCATCTACATACTGAATGAGGGTAGCGCCATCAGGTAAAACAATCGTATCAAGCTGTGTTTTTAAACCTTGACTATATATTGATGGACTTTCACAGTAGCCCTATGGAGCGCGTTTAAAGCGGAAGCTGCGTCCTCCTAAACTGAAGCCAAAAATATCCCTGCTCTCCTCGGCAATCGGGATGCTGAAGAAAGCATTCTTCAAGTCAATCACCGAAAACCAGGTGGCAGAAGCTGGAATCATAGTCAATAGGGCAGTAATGTCAGGAACAACTGGAAACTGTGGCACAACGATTTTGTTCACCTCTCTAAGATCAATCACAAATCTGTAAACAGGTGGCTGGGAAGGGTCAGTTCGCTTCAAAACAGGCAGAACAGGACTATTGCAAACGTTGCCTCTTGTCTCTTCAATCACATCTTTTTCAATCAGATCGTAAATGATCGCTAACAACGCTTTTTCACCTTCACTAGAGATTTTGTATTGGGGAATTCGTGGCATTTTAACATTGGCTTTCAATGTTACAACATATGGTGGTATTTCTAAAAGACCCACATCATTAGGACCAGTAGCCCAAAGAATATTAGGGAGAGATGACAATTCTGTTGGAAGTTTATCCCTTGACAAATACATTGGAGAAACCACTTTCTTACCCAGTGTAAGTTGTACTCCAGAAGGAAAACAGTACAAAGTCGCATACAATCTTTTCAGCAAATCTAATCCTAGCAAGTTTTCACCTCAACCTGTTGTCAGAATAAGGGGTGCTTCGAATTCACAAGGTCCAACAGAAAGGGACAAAGGGTCAGAAATCGGATTTCTAACTGGGGCGCCAGAAAAACCTACTGATACATTTGTTTCGCCAGACAAAGGTGCGCCTAGGGAGTTTTGAGTGCATAATAGAACTCTTTGTAGCACCAGTATCCAACAGAAAAGGCTCTGACACACCTGATGTAATCACCTCAACGTATGGTCCACTCTGATCTACTGGAACTGAAACAACTCCCTCTCTTTGTCTATGGCTGTCCTAGCAATCATTACCGTCCATTTGCTCTTCTTCTGCATAGTAATCATCAGCATAGTACTGAGCCGTCCTACCAGATGCGTTATTCTGCTGGTCAAACCTATTCATCGAATTTTGAGGTGGAAGAGACTGTGTGTCCTGGGGGAAATTTCCACGTCCTCTACCTCTAGATGCTTGTTGAAAACCTCGACCTCTTACACTAGAAGCACCATATGCACGCTGTAATAAAATAGGACAACTATACTTGAAATGGCCCTCTTCCTTACAATATGAACACTGATTGGGGCCTACAGGGACACGTGGTTGAGTATACTCAACTCTTTGCGAGTTCCTCTGATACTGTTGAGGCTGCTGATAATTACTCTGATAGTTACTCTGAGCACCACTATTTTGACCACCACGTGGCGGATATGCTTGCTGTAACAAAACCTTCATTTTCAACTCTTTAGTTTTCTTTTCTGCTCTATCTTTCTCGTCTTTGTCTCGATTTTCGTAATATTGTGCAGTAGCCAATATCTGTGCTGAGGAGGAAACTGCCCAAGAACTCTCTGAATCTTTCAACTTTTTGCACAACTCTGGAAGCAGATTGTGCACGAATTTATCGACGAACAGTCGCTGACCACCTTCTGTGCTCATATCTTGACCACTGTGGTCGACAAAAGTCTCTTCAAACCTGGTGAAGAAATCTGAGACCGTTTCATCTTTCTTCTGCTTACATGCATCCCAATTTACTCGCATGGCAGGCATTAAAGTCTTCATGTAATTAATAATCCTACCAGGGAGGTCTGCTACTAAAGGCTCGGGTTTAGCACCACCAACTTGTCGGTCATCTGCAGCGGCAATATTAGCCCATGAGTCACCTAACTCCTTATCATGATCTGCATGACGAATCTTTCCCCATAAAGGCTGTGGAACAACATTCCCAAACAACATGTCTATGTCAGCTAAATTCATAATGCAAGAACCTGCAGTCTGTGACAATTCCTTGTAATACCCTGCAGGATTTTTACGGGGATCAGGCAATGTTTGTTTAAGAGCCAAAACTTCAGCTCGCTTCCAAGGAACATGTACCCACACACGCTGAAAATGTGCTGGTATAGCTGGGGGATTATTATTATGACCAGCTGCTACTTCTTCCTTCCATACTGGAGGAACTTCTCTCATGGGATATTGTCTTCCCTTCTTTTTACCAGAAGAATCAAATTCAAACAACGACTTAGAAACACCTTCAGTCCTAAGTGACAACAACGTCGCAACTGCTTTCCTAACATCTGAACCCACAATTGCGCCTTTTGAAAACTCAAAACGTACATGGCTCAACTCGGGTGGATTAGAGTCCAAATCATTTTCCTCTAAATCTTCACATAGAAAAACACATATTTTCTCAAAAACGTATCTCTGCTTTGATGCTTCCCACTGGGTGAAGACATCCATAACACATTCTAAATCATATTTTTCCGGGTCAGCAACCCATTTATGTGCCAAATAATTCAACGTTTCTTTCTCCCTAGAATCAGGCTGTTGACTACGCAACTGTTTGCGCTCTGTGTCAGGAGTTACACTCGTTGCACCAAAGAGAGGATGCAAAAAATTAGCGACAGTACTAGCCACTCTCTGACGAACAGAAGGAGAAGTCGATGAAAAGACAAAAGGGAAAGCAGGGTGAGACGAGGCAGATGCAGAGGCAGTGTCAGGAGAAGTACCAGGAGTGGTAGTCGATATAGTAGTCAAAGTTGCAGGAAGTAAAGGAGGAGCAGATGTAAAAGTCGGTGGCCCTTGAGGAGGCTGCACCGGAGGAGCAGGAGCCAGCTGAAGAGTAGCTGGTGGGTGCTGTGGAGGAGCAGGAGGCAAGGCAATCACAGGTTGCGCAACTAAAGGTTGCGGAGGTGCCGTAGCATTTTGCGCATAGGGGGGTGGCGAACTTAACAAATGCGACATTAAGGGATCTTTTTCAAGCTCTTTTGCTGCATCTTGCTGAAGAGATGGCAAAACTGGATAGCATTTATCTATTACCATTTTACGTTGCCTGTGCAACTGCTCACTCATCTGTTCCTCTTCATTGTCTTTAAACTGCATAGCAGCTTGCATTATTGAAATACCCCTTTCTCTCCTATTTTTCTTCGCTAATTTAATTTCCTTCTGTTTTGCTTCCTTACGCCATAGGCGGAAAGAGTCAAACATCGCCGGCAGGGCTTTCTTCTTGAAAAGTTTAACTTCGAGGTTATCTAAGATTTCCGTGTCAAAGCTGCCATACTGGGGCCATTTTAAAACACCATCTTTTCTGGTGTAGCGGATCCACACTTCATTATATGTGATGGGGCCTACTCCATGTTTCACATACAGTTCATAAGTTGGAGTTCCAACCGGAGGAACCGGACATGAGTCCTCCAATCGGGAGTCCCTATTATTACAACCAAGACAAAACAAATTTCCAAGGTCGCTAAGACCAGGCATCTTCGCTCACTAGTCTAGCTTCAAACTTCAAAGGATTATCGATTACGATATTTCTCGTGAATACACGAGTCCTTCGGTTTTGGCACTTGCAAGTTCCAAACAAAAAAAAAAGTGATCCCAAAAGGGGATACCCAAACTAAGACCAACTAAGGACTGGGAGACGCTCCACTTATACTTAACTGAGATATCGATGACGTCACCAGAAGACTCGTCTTATCGTTTCGCTCTACCAAACTTCAAGGGTCCAAATCATGGCGATAGCCAGGGCAGCAGTACTTTGTAGCCATCGGGAAGTGGGGAACCTCGCAGCAAAGACTTTCAGACCACGTCGACATGCAGGGGTCAATGAAGTGGTTGGCCTTCCTCCAGAATTTTCACACGAAGGTCCTCACGACCCTCTGGCTGGACCGGTACCGCTGGTATCGCCCTGCGTTGGGTGCCAACTGAGGTACTGGGTTTTTCAGAACCGGTACCGAACCGGTAACCCAGTGGTGTCAGGGAACACACCCAAAGACCTCGAGTACTTTCCTGATTTAGACCACAGAAAGTCAGAGTCTTCTAGGTGAAGTCAAGGATCGATTTTATTGGCTGCAACCAAGGTAACAGGCGTCCTAGAAGTACAACAGCATGGGATGTATATTCTCAGGAGACTGCTCAATCTTAGAAAGCCAGGCTTCTCTTTTTATACAAAATATTATGCTTCAGGCAAACATTCTTAAATTTACAGTAGGCCATTCACATATTTTCACTACAAAGAAAAAGCAGAGTCATGATGACAAGCCCACATTACAGTTCGTCCAGCCCATAATAAATCTCCCGGCAAGGCCCAACAGTTTCATTAGATATCGGTGGACCCCCAATAAAAATGGGCACCTCCTCCTCGTAAAGCAAGTCAGAGAGAAAGGAACAGGGACAGGTGGGAGCAAGATTAGGCAGGGTGTGTGTGCGATGAAAAGGGTTTATGACATGTTGTGCCTTGATGCTATCTCGTTCAGCCACTGGGAGAGGAACTGACCAAACAGGTCCGGCCTGAGGCAATGGTTTCAACCTGCCCAGGTCAGAGAAAAGTCAATTAAGGTGTACGTGTCCTTTGGAATCTAATTTAGCTGTATTATAAGCCTATGTCAGGGCAACCCACAAAATGGCTGCCGTACACAAAATGGAAGCCAAGTGTTCAAAACGAAAATGACGATTTCGAGGTGAAATCGTCACTCGAATATGACGAAAATGCTTGTACATAGTGTACTAGCCATTTTCGGTCTTTTGATATAAAAATCGTCATGCTATGATGAAGTTTTATTCACGAGTCCAGAATTTTCAGAACTACACTTCTGTGACATGATTCTAATTCTAAGTTATAATTGAAAACAGCTAGTGAGGATAGGAGATAGATCTTCAAATCTGTTACTTATGACACATGGAATGCTTAAAATAGGGACGGGAAACTTTGACGGAGAGCTTGGTATTACCTCTACCCATATGCATAATGTACTCAAATGTGTGCACAAATTCTTTGCACATTTCAGATCATAGCGAGTGAGAGAGAGAGAGAGAGAGAGAATCTGAATCAGCCCATAGTACTCTGTCTCTTGGCTGTGATGTTCAGTAGTGGGGATTTTGAGGGAATTTGTTAACATCAATAAGCACACTCATCTATCGCACATAAACACTTTCATACTCTTTACCTCAATTTTTCATAATACCAATGCCTATTATGACATTAAAAACCTTCAAAAGAACATGCATCAGAAGAGCAAGCCTTTACCAAATTACCTTTATACTCTTGAGGAGACTAAATAAATAACATTAAACAAAAGTTACTTTACAACTTTGTCCATAGTCTAGAATGTCCATACTGTATCTAGTGCAATGGAGGTCCTCTGCAGCATTGCAACATGCATGCATGAACAGAGCTCTGGATTGGACCCAAAGACACCAGCATTCCCTTCATTCTCACTTTTCAAAGTCTCCTGTGATACTGTTGAGTGATGCAGAACAAAGCAGAGGCACTACAAGCTACTGGTGGTTGAATAGAAAGTTTATATGGTACTGTGTCTTCCTTGGCAAGAAAGGTGTGAATCATTGAAAGCCGGCATGGGCAGTCTCTTGTGCTATTCATGACACAAGTGAGTGCCAAGTGAGTGATCCACTGCTCTGAATGCAGCCTGCAGGAAGTGGAAGCCTGGAACCAGATGAAAACACTTAAGACAAGAAAGGGTAAAATTCCGGACGTAGCTGATAAAGCTGGTTGCTCCCAAGAAGGCAACAAATCTCTCAGGAACAAGACATCTTAAAAGTGTTGCAATGGTTCGAGAAAGGTCAGTGGACTAGTCCAACAGCTGCAGAAAAACAACCCATGAACTAGTTAGGGAGGAGCTCTGGGAAGGAAAAGAGGACGGGTGGTAACTGCATGTACAGACAAGTCCTCTGTTGGGGCAGCATGACTGCTCTGTGCACCCCATTGTTGGCACCAGGGGAAGAAAAACTTTTGTCAGAGGTAAAGATCCCTTTGGACTCTTTTTAAAGCATACAGAGATACAATTCAATTCATTTCAATAAGTCTTTATTTCGATTGTTCAATCATAAAAGACAAAATCATTCAATATTAAATTCTGTATAAAAATATTTCAGCTCATAACAAATATCATTAAAACATTCCTCAGTGAGAACTATTTTTGAAACATGATCATAAATAATAAAAAGAAGAAACATTTGGTATAACAATTCTACGTGGCGTTCAACAAGTGACTTATCAAAGCTTAAAACCAAGATACCACCATTTATACAAAGCCTTAATTCATCTGAGAGTCAATTTCTCACAATTGAATATGGTCCCTTTTTACAATATGAGTTGCTCAACCTCCATTTTGTTATTTCAAATGGCCCAAGCCCATCTAAAACATGTTGCCATACCAATTACAATAAGGTCCATGGTATCTGACCTCAGGATCCCTATAGCTTCCTTTGCGGACCTTATACCCAAGACCATACAAACCGGTTTGAGCCATTTTGTTCTAGGGAGATGGTATGCTGGACAAACAAATAAAATGTGGGTTATAGTCTCACTGTGGATATGGCCAAAGATACATTTATCACACACTGATGAGATCCATCTACTTGTAAAAGATCTTACATGTAGAGAGCCTATTCTGAATTGGTGGTAAAGTTTCCGGTCAGTTGGCCTGGAAATGAGGTCCCAATAGGCTCTTTTACCTCTAGGAATTCCCTAGACAATGTCGGCCTTGTGAGGGAGAAAAACTTCTAAGTTTTAACCATATTGCAGTAGGCTGCTTTGTAGATCTTCTTGGAGAGAAATTCCCACAAAATGCTCATCCCCGTGTCGGACAACATAGTTCTAATGTTGTACAACCATGTGATCGCATGTAGTCGACCCAGCCTCCTTACTTCTAGTAAAGCCTTGGCATACAAGGAGAGCTCTGGAGTAATACAGAGTCGCCTCTAGAATGCCAATGGTCTAAAACGCGCTACATCCTCGAAGTTGTGACAACCCAGATCTAAATAAAGAGGTATAAGAGGGGAGGATTGCGGGAGGCCAACTAATGATCTGACAAACTTATTTTGCGCAAATGCAAGGGGGGTTAAATTATCAAAGCCCCACAATTCGGCGCCATATAATATTGCTGGGCTGATTTTAGTATTGTATATTTGCAGAACGGGGGCAATGGGCTTAGTTTGTGAGAGCCTACGCTCCTTAACCAGGGCACCTGCTAATTGTGCATGCTTTAATGCCAATGTGTGAACTTGGGGCTTCCAACTTAGCTTTCTACTTAATGTGATACCCAGGTAGGCAAACACATCAGTCTGATCTAAAGGCACATCGTACATGTATACTCTCCCTTTGATGTATTTGTATTTATGGAGCATCATGAACTTTGTTTTCTCCACATTAGCCCTTAGCTCATGTTCACGGCAAAACACCTCAAACTGTGACAGGGCGGCCTTCAACCCCTGTCTTGTCTTAGATATTATCAAGGTGTCATCCGCAGACATGAGCAAGGGTATTTTCATGCCACCTAATGTTGGAGCATCAGTCGGGTGGTTTATAAAGTACTGGACTACCCTGTTTATGAATAGGGAAAACAGAGTAGGGGCTAACACGCACCCCTGTCATACCCCCTTGGACACTGGAAATCTCTCTGTGATCTCCCCCGGTTTACCCCAGCAGACCTGCGCATAGGTTGATTCATGTAATTTTACCAGAATAGCCACCAGTTACGGAAGCATCCCCATTTCCAACAAAGCATTCCACAATTTCACACGGGGGACAAGATCAAATGCAGATTTTAAATCGACGAAAGCCGCATAAATTGTACCCCCTCCTATGATAACCACCCGCCAGTATATTAACACAAACCTGAAGACCTGGACGAAAGTGCTTGTATGTGGCCGAAACACCGCTTGTAGGGGTGTTAAAATATCTGTTTCCATTATCCAAGCCTTGGGTCTGCCAAGCACTAGTCTGGCTACAATCTTCTGAACAGAATCTATCAGACTGATTGTTCTGTAATTCCCCGGTTGTGAGTGGTTGCCCTTCTTATATATCGGCAAAATTTCCGCACCAGACCAGGTGTCTGGAATTGGGGCACCATTAGCTATTGCATTTGCAAAAACTTTAAGTAAGGTACCCAGAGCTCTTTTTCCTTTATAAATAGGTTGGCGTGTGGGCAATTTGGGCCCGGGGCCCTGGCTCTCGGAGTTAACTTTAGCACAGACTCAACCTCAACACTAATAAATCATAAGGGTTTGTTGGTTATTTGCCACTGATGGATCTCTTCATTACAATTTGTGGGCTGGAACTGCGCCTCAAAGTGTGCAACCCACTGTACTGGGACGACATGGTTAGTCGGTACCTACTTCAGGTCACCACTACCCCATTTGACTAGCTGCCAAAATTGGGTCATGTTCCTCCCTTAGCATGCCAAAAGCAAATCCTGCCATCGGCCTTCGTGCCATTCCTTCTTCGCCTGCAACTGCACTTTCGGCAGAGATACCTTACTGATATCTACTCGTGGGCCACTCACCAGCACCAAACAGAAACCAAAAACATAATATAAATTCTTTCATATATTTTTATTGATAGGATCCTTATAAATTCTATGGGTATAAAAAAGAATAAAAAACACATATTTCATCAATACACATATATTAAAAACATTTCATGCACAAATGAAGGGAAGAATTTTATCATGCTACAAAATCATCAACAACCCGATGAATTTAGTGAGCACTCCAAGTACATAGAGAATAATACTAATAGCCCTGGTTCGATGTTAAATGGTGTTCCTTTTCTCCTATTCAGACCAGGTGTTGCTTGGGTGCTTTCTTAACCAAAGTGACGTGTTTCGGTGGTATCATTTGGTTCACCACCTTCTTCAGGCTTGAAACTACTATTCAATGTCTCCCAAAATATTAATCAGATAATTAATATACAGAAGGAAGATATCTCTCACCTCCCCGTGGGGGCTTCCTACTAGGATTAACCGCAGTAGTAATGCTCAGAGTTGGGGCATACACGTCTTCCCTTATTAGCCTCTTTCTCTCGATGATTTTATAAGAGACAGGCAAGAACAATGCGACAACCAGGGACCACACCTCACTGATTACGCTGTTTTATAAATCCATATTATCTTGACCACCGATGCTATGGCACTCAAAACGTCTGGAAGTCCAAATAGATGTGGACTTTGCATGGGACAGCACCTCATCAATTTGTGCTTTCAAAATATCAAAATGACCTGCCTGGACTTAAAAGTCTCCTTGCGTGCTCCTTTCTCCTGCTCATAAACCGATAAAGAAAGGAAGAAAGACAGGGGCCAGGACCTGAAGGCATAGCCAGGCGCACTGATGGGAACTACACATGAGAACCCTTACTGTTCTATGTATATTTTTCTGACTTTAACCATTCTACCAATGAATCCATTTTAACAGAACTACAATGGTTCCCTAAAACACAGAATCAGTTTTAAGACAAGGTGTATGAAATTCAAAGACGTACATGTCTACTATGCAATGCATGGCTAGCTAGGGACTTTAGAATTCAATCTATCCTTCAACTAGAAATTTTAACATGTAAGCTTGGTAAAGCATTTTCCAAATTCTTCTCTGGATTCAGCATATCAGCACTTAGATTACAGCTTCATTTAGAACAGAACCCTCCATACTGGCCGCAGAAAAAAGTGTACCTCTCTATTTTGTGCAAATATCCTACTAGTGCTTTATGCACTGGCATGTGGCTGCAATCCTCTCTTGCATCTCTTTTTCCTTGAGTCATGCTTTTTGGTTCCTTCCTAAATATACCTCTCATCTAAATATTCCAGTGGCAAATCGGTCTCTCTAAGCCATCTGTACAATGTTACAATGTTTATTTCTCTGTAACTTTGAGTTTCCAAGAACGCGCGGGGTAATCTCTTCAGTCAAAGCAAAATACATTGATGTCTTTCGAGACTCACTATAGAGAACACAAGAAATACCGACATTGAAAAAAAACACCCTTCCAGGAGACATAGCAATTGTTAGACTTGTACAAGTATTGCACTACACAATCAACCTCAATTGTGTATCCTGCTTTTGGGGCCCTATAACATACTTTGTTAGCTGATACATGATCAGGACAACAGCAGGACTTGATCCCTTAACATCTATGCCCCGATTTACTAATATTTCATGAAACACAGCGCAGCAAAGGAAATTACTGCATAGCGTGAAAGGGAGGAAACTAAAATAAGCCATATTTATGAAGATATGGCACACTTCTGCTCTCTCCTAGCTCTAGCAAACTCACTTGTGGCAGGCTAGTGCCAACACAGACACCCCTCACCATGTCTTCCTTCACAAAAACGATTCTTAGAGGCTTATTCCTTTTTGTATTTGTGGTGCAGAATGCAGTTTACAAGCAAAGAAGAAGTAATGAGGAGAAATGAAGTTATTTCTCCTGGTGTGTCAGCCTCGGGTAGGCACACAATTTTGTTACAAACCCAGGTTTACAGACTTTAGTAAATCTGGAATTGCCTCAAAATACATGGGTGGATGCATTGGATCAACCATCTTCCACCCATGAAATGCCTCCCTGGTCCAAAGTAACCCAAGGCAGCTCTATGTGCTGCCTAGTGTTACTCTTCTTTTTAAAAAAGCCATGCAAGTTGGGCTTTGCATTGCTTTTTAAATCCTGAACTACATTTTGTGTGATGGCAGCCCCAAAAAAACGTATGCACCCACAACACAAAATATTACTGAATCTGAACCTCAGGCTGAGAGTTTAAGCCACATTATTTCTACTTTTTAGCCTCTACAGCTTTACTTCATTGTATGTAACGCATCACCATTGACCAGCGATTTGTAAAACCAGTAAAGAATTTTCATTGAAGGAGCGCCTGCTGTGGGCATGAAGCGGGGTGCGAGTGTTGGCCGAAGCAGGGGGCTGGCACCTGATCTGGAGTTACCTGTTGTGCAGATCATTACCGCCTAACAGTGACTTTTGCAGTTCAGTTAAAACGGTCCGCATCGCAAGATGGTGGACTGGGCTCCCTGTAATCTGCAGCTGAAGCTCTGGCTGTGAAAGTGAAGTAGTGGGGGCTGCATCAGCTGGAGCAGTGAGCTGGTGCCTGATTTGGATTTGCTTGATGCGCAGACCATTCCCTCCTTGCAAGGGTCTATGCAGTTGAGAGTGGCATCATCACAAGATGGTGGGTTGGCGGGGAACGGGTTGCCTGTAAATGACTCTTAAAGGCACTGTTGTACAGTCTTCACCCTGCTTACTGTGTTACACTCAAATTGTGTTGGGGGCTGGTGCCTTATCTCAATTTGTTGATTGCTTGCAGGCTGTGCCCACCAAGCAAGAGTCTCTGGTTGTTGTGCAAGGCCTGGTTTGCAGGATGGCGGACGGGCATCATGTGGGCTCCCTGTGACTGGACCCTGAGGCAACTGCCTTATTTTTACAAAGACAACAAGGGTCCTCAGGGAATAATGATAAACAGCAAGAATAATTTTTACAGACCACAATCGGTACTATAACGAAATTTCCAAACCCAGCCGGGTGAGGAATTGTTTAATTTGAAAAATAAAAAGGAAATGTGGTTGACCAAGGTGGTCAGTTATGGACAATTCAGATGGGGCACCGTCCTGTACCTATCCATCAAGGAAAAGACTGTAGCAGAGGTACTACAAGAGTAAAGGAAAAGGTTTACAGGCAAAAGATTTGGAGCCAAAATGTCGCTTGTAAATTAATGAACAATGCAAAAAACAAGTTTCGATATGCAGTATTTACAGAGTGGCATACAATTCAATTTTCTGTAATACTGTTTAAACCGTCAATGTTTCGATCCCCAGGCTCCTAATGAACCGGGATCATCATCAGGACTGTTAAAACATTTGCCTGTTTCTAGAAATGCCTGCGGAAAATGAAGGAGGAGAAAAAGAATAGAAAACATAAGGCATTCGCCTAAATAAGTAAAAGATAGAAACAGACTATTCACAAACAGTTTGCGTGCCGAGGGCTACTTACACTATGTAGGATTGTGCAGTTGACCTGAGGAATACTCATAATAGTGGAGCCGTCTTGGTGATTTGAAAAAACCGGATTCAGTGGTGAGCGAGGACAATTGTGAACAAATGGGTGAAAAACTGCTGTTGTCGAAACTCTATGTGCACGTGGGGTGTTTATCATACCGAGCAGTGCCTCCAGTAATTTAGAGCATATCACGGGCGCATAGTGAACGTGTGGGGCCTATAAGTGAGGCCAACCTGGCCAGTGAATATGTGTCATGCACAGGCGGAGTGTCAGCTCTAGAAAGGCGCCCTGTTTACGACTTTCAAGTGACTGTAAAAGCCAGTACTGACCTGCCGGGCAAATAGGTGATAACCTGGTCAGTCACCAGGGTAGTCAGAATACCGAAGGGTTGTCGGTACCTGTGGTGGGAAAAACATTATTTTGGGGAGGTGCCTGTAGTGCAATTCGGCCGCGTGGGTATTGAGATGGCACTTTACCTGGTTGGGAGGCTGGAAAATAACCCTCCGAGCAGAGCGAAAATTTGATTGTCAATCGATCTATTGACTTGCTTCCTAAATTAGGGCGAGTATTATTTCACAACCGGTGGGCTGGAAAGAGATAAGGGAGGGGAAAACGGGGATTAGAAATAGGGCGGATGAAAACCTCGGTGGGGGTTTCCAAGAGACCCTAGGGCGTGTGCTTACCTGATAATGCCTCACGAGTTGAGTCGGGAAGACGGCGAGACTTGATGGTCTCTCTCCGTGTCCTGGCAGCATCAATGCGCTGTCCTGGCGTTGCTGCTCCACCGGCGCTTAAGGCATGTGGTGGATTTGAAAAAACAGAGGACGGACTGGATGTTCGTTTCCTCTGTAGTTGCCATGTTGGAATGGGCATGGACCGAAAACATAATAAAAGGACTGAAGTGCACGCCGGATTAAGGATGGTGAGGGTGTTGGAACCTTCGTAATGGTGAAAGTGAAACGCGAATCGGCCATATTGTAAGGGCTACCGTAGTGATAAAATTATGAGTGCATTTGAGGAAACCTCGTGGTTGTGCGACGTACTCCTCGAGTGACCTCAGGCCTCATGTGTAGCTCTCTATATACATAACGATTAATTTACAGACATTGATGTTGAAATTATTCAGTACTCCTATGAATATACAATATATTGCAGTAACATCTAGTGCATGATAGTGGTGGAGCCACAGGAGTTACACAAGTTAGTTATATTGCAATTTAACACATGCAGCAGAGTGGGGTATGGAATACTGCTTGGTTATAGGGTTTCAGAGAATAGAACCAATTTCCAATGTCAGTAAACCAAAATTGTCTTTTTTCATTTTTCAGGGCTTGAGCAAAGAACAGATCAAAGGAGGGAGGTCCAGTCCTCCATGCGGTTTAGGCCGTTGTTGATAGAATCCAAAAGTATTATGCACTTCAATTCTTCTTTATTGAGGAGGCTTGTCATGCTCCCACCTCTTGGGGGTAATTTTAGTGCCTTTAAAATTGTCCAGCGGATGTCATCCTCATCATGGTTGGCCTCAATGAAATGCTCTACCAGCGGTGCATTCTGTGTTTTGCATCTAATGCGACTTCTGTGCTGGCAGATGCGGGTCTTGACTTTTTGAGATGTTTGGCCCACATATACTTTTGGACATGGGCATTGAATGAGATACACAACATTACTCGTATTACAGTTCGTTAGGGTGTTGCATTGAAACTTAATGTTGTTAAACTCTAGTGTCTTACCTTCAATGGTTAGATTACACACAACGCAGCCCCCACATTTTACATGCCCAACAACGGGGGACAGTCCCCATCTGGATTCAAGAGTAGAGAGTTGTGCAGGGCCGGGGAGGGCTGCCCTAACCAGATGGTCTTTCAAGTTCTTGCTTTTTTTGAAAGCAAAAAGTGGGCGTTCGATCTTCAAAATGCCCGCATTGATGACAGGCCAATGTTGTAAGATCAACTTTCTTAGTTTGTTAGATAGTGGAGAGAAGGTTGTCACACATGCTATTCTTTCCTGATCTTTCTTAGGGTTGGGGACAAGTAAAGTTTCCCGGGGACGATACCAAGCTCGTTTCTGGGCAGTCTTTACTATTTTTTTGGGGTAGCCCCTGTCTCTCAGTTTGTTAGCCAGGATGGCACTCTCTTTGAAGTAGTCCCCCCTGTTTGAACAGTTTCTCCTAATTCGAAGGAACTGGGAGAAAGGTAGCGAGTCTCTCAAGGCCCTCGGATGGTTACTGGTATATTCCAACAGTGTGTTTCTCTCAGTGGGTTTTCTGAACAAGCGAGTAAGCAGTTCTCCCTCATGATGAAAAATAGTTAAGTCTAAAAAATCAATGGAAGATTTATCAGATGAAGATGTAAAGCTCAGGCCCAAACAATTATTGTCCAACCAGTGCATGAAGTGGCGTAGAACATTGACGTCAAGTTTCCATAACATGAAAATGTCATCAATGTATCTACGCCACATGATGATACCGGCGAAGAATGGGTTGGATGGCGCAAGAATGACCTGTCTCTCCAATTCGTCCATAAAGAGTATGGCCAGATTCGGAGCAAAAATTGCGCCCATGGCGGTCCCCTTGATTTGCTGATAGAAGTCGTCTTTGAATGAAAAGAAATTTCTAGTAAGACAGATTTCCAAAAGTTGACAGATGAATATTGTGGGTATGGCATGTGGACGTTGGCGTGTGTCCAAGACTCTTTGTATGACCTGGAGTGCGGCAACCTGTGGTATATTGGTGTAAAGAGCCTCCACGTCCATGGTGCACAAAGTGTCAGTGACTGGATTGAAGGACTGATGTTCAATCAAATTAATCATGGCCATGGAGTCACGTACATAGCAGGGTGTAGAAGGGACAAAGACTTTAATGAAGTGGTCAACAAAGGCCCCTAACGGTTCCAAAATTGACCCACAAGCAGACACAATGGGACGTCCTGGTGGTGTAGTGATATTCTTGTGGACTTTGGGTAACGTGTAAATAACAGGGGTCCTGGGGTTTTTTACATTTAAGTAGTTAAATTCCTTTTTGGTCAAAAAACCTTCCTCCAATGCATCCACTGTAACCTTACGTATTAGTTCCTGAATTTCTTTCGTGGGGTTAGACGCTAGTCTGAGATCCCATGACCAGCTCAATGTTTTTCACCCAACTTGGTTTTTGGCCTGCATGGAGGAAGTCGTTGATGGGCAGTGGACTGTAATAGTGTGCAGCGCACTTAAGGCACCCACTTGCTGTACTGCCGCTCATTCGGTACCACCTCAATTTTGTTTAGGCCCTAACCTGCCTTGATTGGCATGACTTTGTTCTGGAGAGTGACGGAAGCAAAGGTGGTAGAAATATCATGACGAGGACCCCAGGGCCCACTTACTGTTCAATGCAGCTGCTTTCAAGGACACAGTGTGTTCTTGAGATTCAGTACAGCTGGTATCAAGGACCCAGTTCCTGTTTGGTACAATTGGAGGATCAATGAAGTTGTAGCTGTGTTGGAGACACATGCAATGCTGTGATTGAAGCGTGTGCATCAGCTTCACTTAGTTCCTCATCTGTCTTGAGGTGACCCTGAGGCATTTGATCCCTGACTGGGATCTTTCTTTAGACTGGGTGGTTGCCACCATGGGTAAAGTCAGCAGAAAGAGGCATCGAGCCTGGCCATTGTCTTATGTTCGGCTCTCGAGTTCTGTGCAAAATATCTGCATATGAGGGAGCCCTGAGTGTGGGAAGCACACTATTTCTACCCTGGACACAATTCTGAAGGCTACCAGCGCTTTTAGGGAGGAGTTTGAGCTAAAGATTGATTCCATGGTACAAACATGGGCCTGTGCCGAGATTGGCTGTGCGCGTCCTCACCACTGAGCATGTTCTAGATGGCCTCACACCTGAGATGACCTCACTGTAATCCAGTCTTTCTATTATGGGGAAAAAAAGTTGAAATCTTCAGAAACCAGAACAGAAGATACAGAAATTAAGCTCTTCAGAAAATATCAGACTCATTGGGCTCCTGGAGCGTATTGAGGGCACTGCCGCAAATATGTCAGTTTCCTGGGACATGGATTAAAGAAAAGGTGGCTCTGGAGGGCCTCTCTCTGTATTTTGATATGGAGTAAGCTCATCATGTTCCTTTGTGGCCCCTATGCCTTGAGTGGCTCCCCGTTCACTAGGGGCAAAGCTTTTACATTATAGGGACCAAGATCATATCCTGTCACAGGCAAGACTCTGCTGTGACATTATGGGTGAGAATAATAGAATTGTGTTTTTCCTAGACTTCACATGTGATGTCCAAAAGCAAAGGGTTTTATTTACTGATGCCCAAAACTCCTTTGCCTACTTGGCATCTTATACGGTACGTTATTCCTTGCCAGAATGAGGGCGAACAGGGGTGAGGAAATAATGTTGTTCACTTCTCCACAGTCTATTTGAAAATGGACAAACCGTCTTCCCGAAAAAAAGGAGAGCCCAAGCTGTGGAAAAGTCAACATAGCCAGTGCGCCACTAAGAAGAGTGCAAAGGGTGTTCAGAGAACCCCTCTGTCTCATTTGCAACTGTGCAATGAACAACGGCAGGTTGTGGAGGCGGTGGCTGCCCTGAGTGGTAGGGATCTGCTCTGCCATCTGTTAATGGTGAAAGTGATCAGTGTGACTCAGACTTTGATCAAACAACTGTCACATCTCAGGATTCTGCAGAATCATTGGTAATGATTACTACAGGCACCTCTGTTGAGCTAATTTAAATCTGATGGACTGTTGATGAGATTACTGTAATTTTAGATATTTTTTGTGTAGGGCTTCAATTTGAGGTGGATATTTTGTTTGTGTCTGACAGATGGTGTGCTGCGTGGCTGGAAATCCCCTTGGCAGGCACCTCCCCTGGAGGATATCCAACTGCTTTCAATGGGGAGTTGTTTGCATCTGGTCCTGGGGATGGGAAGTTAGTTGTTTGAGTTTTGTGTTTTAGGTAAAGCTAACCCTGTTCGCTACTTCTGGATGGCATTAACAGTAGGATGGGTCACTGTCGTGTGAACTGCAGTGGTCTCTCTACTTGGTTACTCAACATGGCGACCCTCTTGAGGTACAACTTCATTTCTTGGAATGTCTGGTGGGATTTGGCACTTTTATGACACACTCCAGCAATGCGTCATTTTTGCGCCTACAAATACGTCAGAAATACTGACGAATCTGTAACTCCTTGCGACATGATGCATCATACTGTAAATATGATGCATCGAGCATGTCGCAAGGAGGGCGCAATGAAAAGTGATGCATCGCTGTTTTCACGCAGTGATAGGTCACTTTTCATAAATGAAGCCCCTGGCATGCAGGAATATTCCGGGAGCTGATGGCCTTCCTGTGGAGATTTGTGTTGCATATAGGGACAGTTTGGCCCAAAACGGTAGAACTTTACTAAGCAGTTCAGAAACCAGGGTATCTGCCGGTGTTTACATGTGATGACCTAGTCATCTCTCTCCTGATGCCCAGGAGTCCTCTCACAGATGTCAGGGCCTACCAGCCATTGTCAATGCTCAATGTGGACTATAACATTCTTAGTCGAATCTTAGTGACCCAAGCTCAGCTTCAAATGCCCTCTTTGATTCCTATTGATCAAACACGTTTCATTACTGGGAGTATTGCTGCGCTTAACATCCGGAGACACATGACACTTCTGAAAGGTGAGTTTTTGGATAAACTGATGGCAGCTGTTATGGCGACTGATTTTGAAAAAGCATTTGACAGTTTAAGATGGGATTTCATGGATTAAGTATTGGCTCGAATAGGTCAGGTCCTGGGCATATTTGATGGATCAAGCTTCTTTACACAAGATACATGGCATGGGTCAGTTTTTATAGACCTGTATCTGGACCTTACGAAGTGGGGCGTGGGACTAGTCAAGGGTGTTAATTTTCCTCCTTATTATTCACCATCACAATGTAGCCCTTGGCTTGCTGTGCTTGCACTGGGTGGTGGGGGAAGGGGGGTTTACAGTGGATTGAAGGTCCAAGAGCAATCTCATTATGCGGCATTACATGCCAACGACATGCTACTCTTTCTCCGCGATATTGCAACAGAATTTCCTGATGCAATAGACTTGTGGGAGTGCTTTGGAGCTTCTCTGACCTGCACGTTAATTGGCAGAAATCCACTCAGTGGTGATGACTGGAGCCCGACTTGCCTTAAATATTTAGGAGTTGAAATATACAATAACCAGTAAGATCTACTGGATGGTAATGTTGGGGCAGCTGATGGAGCATCCAAACTAGTACAAACACTGGATAACATTGCCATTATCTGTGGCTGGCAGAATTGCTGTGGCAAAGATAGTGCCACTCCTGAGATTGCTTAATTTCATCTCCATGCTGACGTTGCTGGTGCCCGCTGGCTGTTCAGGGACCTGGAAGCTCTTCTGTTGGAGCTGATCTGGGGACAGGCAGGCCTGGAGTGGTCCTGTCTACTTTGCAGCACCTTGCATCAAAGGGTGGGATGGCTACACCTGATCTTGAGTCTTATTACTTAGCTTCCCAGAAACAGTTGTTAAACCAGTGGGTTTATAGTAGGATGAATCCAGATGAGGGTGTAGTTGCCTCGCAACCTCACTTGCAGGACGTATTGAAGGTCCTGTTGTTTCCCTGGTGACAGGTACCTGCAGCCTCTAAAGAGCTCCTAGTAACAGTAATTAAAAATCATTGGTTGAATGGAGACACTAAGCTAGTACTCCATCAAGGATGTAAACTGCTCTGTACTACGTTGGGCCGTGTAAAAGGGGTCTAGTGTCTATATCATGCTATACATGTCTAAGAGTTCTAACTTCCCTTGCTGATCTGAAAGTGAAATGGGAGACGGACATAGAACTTCAGATTGCTAAAATCGACTGGGAGAGAATCTTAGCGCCAGTATCTGCTGTCTCGCAAAATGCCAGGTATAAATTATTTAATCTGTACATTCTGCACAGAGCTTACATTGCACCTGGCAGGATTACCCGTTTCAATTAAACAATTGCTTCGAAATGTCCGAGATGTGAGGAGTGGGGGACAGAATTGTTCCATATGATATGGTCCTGCCCATCTTTAGTGAGGTAATGAGAAGCAGTAATGGGCTGGGTAAATGAAATAACTTCAGGATGATTGCTTGTACACTCTTGGCCTGCCTCCTTGTGGGATATCCTTACCTCCAAAATTAGAAAAATCACTACTAGATTTCCCGATTTGTGATTGATTCTGTAAAAACGTGAATTGAAAATGCACTTGAAGTCTCCACGTGGCCCTCGAATGACTAGATGGTGAAAAGAACTGGTTAAGTGGGTGGGGCTTTAGAGTGCCATGTTGTTTCGGAAGTTGGAGAGAGGGCTGGGAATGATTGAAAGGGCTAGAGCATGGGAGTACCTACTGGACTGCATGTTGGCCCGAAATGATGACATAGATATGCTCAATAGCCCCCTGATATTTCAAGAGGATCTGGAGGGTGGTAATAACTGACCATGGATGGAACATCTCGGGTGGGATTTGGAACTACTATGGTGATTTTTGAGGATGCTGGCTATTATGACGTACAATATATGACAGCTTGAGGTGGGGGGGGGGGTACGTTGTTGACCGCTAGTGGCCAAATGGGATATGTTTTACACACTTATTATATCCTTTGTATGTACTTGCTTGCTAGTCATTTTAAATCTATTTATTATATGTATTTTCTTATTTGTCATTTGTAACCTGTTTATTATATGTATTGGCTTGCTTGTCATTTCTAACCTATTTATTTTATGTACTTGCTTGTTTGTCATTTTTATTTACATGCTTGCCATTCTTAACCTATTTGTATGTGATACTTCAATGCATTATTCATTCTCATTAACATATCCTTGCAGCTTTTGTTTTATGCTTATTGTTGAAAATATTAAAAATGTGTTTAAAACAATACATAATGTTATGAACAACCCTATGTACTAATAGGTTGTTCTTAAAATTCCAAATTGTAGTGGGTCGGATTTTGGTCTCAAAACATTGATACATTACCAACCCTCCAAGACACCGTATCAGAATAATAGTCCGAAAAACTTTTAGGACTTCTAAAATGGCTTTAGCAAATATAAAAGTACTATAACAGTTGCAAACGCTGAATCAAAGCGTTTAAGACAGTTACAATGCTTATTAGGATCTGTAAATCCATTTTCTTTTAACCACCAGTAGAGAATTCGAGGCATTTCTAATAAAATAAAATACTTTTTTAGATACAAATTATACTTTGGGATGCGCAAATTAACGAATATATGTGTAGCCAGACCGTAACACAAACGACTTTTACATTTTAGTAAAAAAAAATGTCCGAAACATAAATTAAAGGTTTCTTTGCCAGATACATAAATACAAACATGGAAAGTTGGAAAGTGTCTTCCTAAAAATCATTTTTTAAAATCTTTTTTTTATTTTGTAGTCCTTTCCTACATTTTCAAGCCATCTTCTTGGTCAGATTCGGGGTTAACTCAGAAGCACCTGGTCGCCTTTATATTATTGTGTTTGTCATTCTGATAATAAACCTTTTCCATGTGGAGTGTTGCCTTGGAAACAGTTGATTCTATTAACAACGCTTGTAAGCATTTGGAAAAATCTATTAGGAAGCACTGAGAGACAGGTAGCAGAATGGAACAGAAACACCACTCAACCAATCCCAATAAAAGACAGCATTAACTCTGTATCCGCTGGATGGGTACTCTGATTCTTTACTGCTTTCCTATCCTATCGCATGAAGGAAACTACATATCATTTACGCAGGATGTTTAGTGTCTTGCAAAGGCTAATCTGAGAAGTCTGCCTGCCCATCATTAACATCCAAGAGTTCTTTCATTATGTGTTTTGTCCCATAAAGAGTGGTGAGCCTGAACGCGAACCGCTCTAATGCCGTCACCTTTGCTGCACACGGTGCGGTGCAATTGCTTTAAGATGGAGACAGCTTGTATTACAGGCAGTATTTGACAAGTGTGCTTTGGGCCAGAGGCCGTGTGACACACTGCTCTATGTCATCAGCGTTCCGTTTCAGCTGGCGTTGCGTGACAGTTTCTCTGAATGAAAAGTTGTTTTACATTGCGACTGTGACAAATAGCAGCATGGAGGTGTGATTTTGATTTTATGCGAGATTTATGTAGGATTGATTAGTGGTGGTGATTTAGTCTGTTTTAGGCACACCACTTCCTTATTCCAAACGTCAATGTTCTGTACATCTCAGCGCTTAACAGAGAAGGCAGCTCTCCTCATTAGATTTGTATAAAGGCTTCTCGCGAGCCATAATGTACTTTGCCTCTTCAGCGAGGGCATCTCAATCATCCTTAAAGTTGTCAACTCCCTATCAGCTAAAACGAATATCTTAGCTGTTTTCTAAAGCAGGGTAAAGGCATTTAATGAAAATGTATTCCCGGAGAATTCCCTCAATATCAATGAGCTATGACTGTGTCACAAGTCTGGTAGAAAAAAAATCTCTTTCTTTTTTCAGGTACGTCCAGAGACGTCGATTCACCAAATTGCCTGGGGTAGCGGACGTGATATCACATGCCCTGTGACCTGTGATGACATCATAGGAAGTGACATTACATAACATCATCCCTGGTAGCATTACAGGAAGTGTTCAGATGACCTTTTATCCTGATAATATCATAGGTAGCAACATCACCAAAGTTTAAAACAAAGTGCAATAACAGCAACATTAATAAAATAAAGGTGATTAAAAAATGACAAAGGAGGTACAAATATTCCAGCAGGACTGCAAACATATCAGGGATGAAGCCATCACATCTCCAACTGCAGCAGTCATTTGCCAGATGGCCATCCTGTGCTTCCCAATTACAGCCCCCAATGTTCAATTACTGTCCCCCAATGCCAGGAGCAGCACCACATGAAAAGCTGTGGTTGAAAGTCGCAAAGATCAGAAACAACAATGGCTGTATTAGTGCAGGCTTCAGTTAATCTCATGGACTTCTGCGAGGAGGGTTTGGGGTGATTCTCCATTGAGAAGATAATGAAAAAAAGGTGGTCAAATTTCAAACAAATTGGCTCCAAAGCCATTTGTGAGCCAAATGAGGGTAGCCTGATTCTTCCCAGGAGCTGACTCCGTTTTTTCAAAATGTTTAGTGGTTGCTTAAATGGGTTTACTCCCTTATGCTAAGAATTACATACAGTATGTGAATGCCAGACTTTTGCCAAGAATAATATACAAGTGACAGGATTGTCATTTTCACTCACTCGCCCTTGCATATGCACATTCTGTTTTTGAGTCTCATACAAACACAATCAATCAATCAATCAATCATGGTATTTACAAAGCGCACTACATACCCGTGAGGGTCTCAAGGTGCTGGAAGGGGGGGGATGCTGCTACTGTCTTGAGAAGTCTCCTGAAGGTTAGGTGGTCTTCAGTCTGCCGCAGGTGGGTGGGGAGGGTGTTCCATGTCTTGGCGGTGAGGTGGGAGAATGATCTGCCACTGGTGGTCACTCTTCGGATGCGGGGGATGGTAGCGAGGGCGCAGTCAGCGGAGTGGAGCTGGCGGGTGGGGGTGTAGAGACTGAGTCGGCTGTTGAGGTATGCTGGTCCGGTGTTGTGGAGTGCCTTGTGTGCATGGGTGAGGAGTTTGAAGGTTATCCTCTTGTTGATGGGGAGCCAGTGCAGGTCTCTCAGGTGGGGTGTGATGTGGCTGCGGCGAGGGATGTCGAGGATCAGACAGGCGGAGGTGTTCTGGATGCGTTGGAGCCGTTTCAGGAGTTTGGCCGGTGCTCCTGCGTAGAGTGGGTTGCCGTAGTCCAGTCTACTGCTGACGAGGGCCTGAGTGACCGTCCTTCTCATTTTGGTGGGGATCCACTTGAAGATCCTGCGCAGCATGCAGAGGGTGTTGAGCAGGAGGAGGGCACGGCGTTGACTTGCTTCATCATGGAGAGGGTGGAGTCGAGGATGACCCCTATGTTGCATGCAGGGTCGGTGGGCGTAGGGGGTGCTCCTAGTGCAGGCGGCCACCAGGAATCGTCCCAGGCCAAGGGGGTGGGTCCGAGGATGAGGACCTCCGTCTTGTCCGAGTTCAGCTTCAGTCGGCTGTCTCTCATCCAGTCGGCTATCTACTGCATTCTTTCGTGAAGGTTGGTTTTGGTGGTGTGGGGCTCTTTGGTGAGGGAGAGGATCATCTGGGTGTTGTCGACTTAGGAGACAATGAGGTGTTGTCGTGCTACGTGGGCGAGTGGTGCCATGTAGATGTTGAACAGCATTGGGCTGAGGGATGAGCCTTGGTGGACGCCGCAGATGATCTCGGTGGCTTCGGAGCGGAAGGGGGGAGGCGAATGCTCTGAGTTCTGGTAGAGAGGAAGGAGGTGGTCCAGTCCAAGGCCTTCTCTTGGATTCCGGCGCCTTGGAAGCGTGTTCTTATTGTGCAGTGGCAGACCGCGTCGAAGGCGGCTGACAGATCCAGGAGGATGAGGGCAGCGGTTTCTCCATGGTCAAGCAGGGTCCTGATGTCGTCGGTGGCAGCGATGAGGGCAGTTTCGGTGCTGTGGTTGCTGCGGAACCCAGAGTGGGACGGGTCCAGGATGTTGTTTTCTTCGAGGAAGCTGGTCAGTTGTTTGTTGATGGCTTTTTTGGGTGACCTTCGCCGGGAACGGGAGCAGAGAGATGGGTCGGAAGTTCTTGAGGTCCTTGGGGTCCGCCTTGGGTTTCTTGAGTAAGGCGTTGATCTCTGTGATGTACCGAAAAACTAAATAACCTATGGGGCTATACTTACCAATAGCCCCCCAATACGAATTACCAATAATCAGTCAGTTGGAGCCTCTCTCAACCTCACCCCTCGAGGCTCGAAGAGAAGACTACTGGCACAGAATCAGGAGACAACATATATACTCGTACAGTCTCAAGCCATTACCCTAGAAAGGAAAAATACAAGTTGGTACAGGTGGTTCATAGGAAAGACCATATATGGCACACAAAGCAGATTCAGAATAGCTCTGTTCATTATAGCAAGGTCAAAGAAGTTGACTCCCTTCTGCCTAACGCTCGGGAGGACTTGCATGGCACCTCCAGGAACGTGCTTATCAGGCTCGCACCCACTTGCAACCTTGAAGGTTCTAACGCAGAGAAGAAGCAACCCATCTTCAGCTGCCTTTCTATAACTCAAAGCCGGGGACTTTGCTTACTGGACAGAAAGTCACGTGTTCCTGGCCTGAAGCCGAGCTAAGGCCACAAAATGGAGTCGACTCTTCCACTGACTAACTAACATGGAATACATGCGAATTTATGTATTTTCCCATACAAACCTAACTTATCAATATACTCATACAAACAGGCTAACTATATAGATACATCATGCTAATAAATATATATCTACATACAGGCCTATAATGAGGGGGAAATTCGGACATTTATCCTTCATCTGCGTGCTTCCAGCTCTCCGGGAAAGTTGCTGTCTCGAAGGAGATGTTGATGGTTTTCCGGAGGTGGGGTGCGATGGTGCTGCTGGCTTTGTTGAAGATGTGGCGTGGGCAGGGGTCTTCCAGGGATCCGGAGTGGATGGTGTTCATGAACTTGATGGTGTAGTCGTCGTTGATGTTAGTCCAGGCCAGCAGGCGGTTGGTGCGGGTGGTGGCCGTGGGAGCGGGGATCTCAGCGATTGCTGGGGTGGTGACGGCATTGAAGCTAGGTACTTCCTAGGAGACGAGTGACAGCCCCGGTTTTTCTAGTAGAGTTTCCGCTACTCAGACCCTACGCCCCATATGGTGCTGTGCCCACATACCTGCATATAAACTGTGCCCCCCACCGCGTTTTGAGCGGATTTGTCCCTTCTTCGTTTTGGCGCCTGGTCGCCATCTTGGGGGTGGATATTGGTGTGTGCCACTTGTTTCAGCGCTCTAGCGCTGACTGGGACCTCAGGTGAGCCCTATTTAAAGCTCGCTCCCCCTCGCGCAGCGGAGACGCGCAGCGGGGGTGCCTGACTCGCGCCTGAGTCAAGCCAGAGTCCTGCCCGTCTGCGCCCGTCAGCGTCCCGGAGGCGCTCGGGGCGGCGGGGGGGGCTCTGATATCAGGCATGGGTACGTCCGGGTCGCCAGTGTTGCAATATACTGCAGGGGAGCTACGCTCTTACGACAGTTTTGCCACTGGTTGCTGTACCGTTTTTCCCGGTCGCCATCTGGGTAAGTCCATCTGCCCTGGCTGTCGCTGGCGCCCTAGCCACGCTCAGTTATCGCTGTCCAACCGTAACAACGTAAGTATTGGACATTGCTGCATGCTTTTAAACACCAGGTCGGCCTGCAGACATGCGCAAGACATATATGAGCTCCTAGATACGGTGAAGCCTCTATGTCTTATGCTCACTGAGACGTGGTGGGGTGAATTTTCTAACCCAGATGTTACCTTGGCAATCCCGCCCGACTATAACGTCTTTAGAAAGGATAGAGCTACGGGAAGGGGCGGCGGAGTGGCACTAGTGGTGAAGGAAGGCACACCCTGCTCTATTCTGGCAGTGGAGGATATCCGCGGCTCGGAGACTCTTGCGTTCTCCATTTCTTTGTCCCCGCATCAATCAGTGAAGGGCTTATTGATCTATAGGCCGCCTGGTCCACCGGGATCGTTTTTTGAAGATCTCGACTCCGTGCTGGTAGGATTGGCCTTGAAAGCGGAACATTGTATCGTGGCGGGGGATTTTAACTTCCGGATGGATGATCCGCTGGACCCTGCCGCGATTAAACTTTCTGAGGCAATGACCCCGATGGGATTGATCCCTCATCTGCAGGGGCCCACACACGACAAGGGACACACTCTCGACCAGGTATTTTCGTCATCTCCTCTTGAGGAGATTGAGATTAGCCCGGTACTATGGTCAGACCATCTGCTGGCTAAATTTATGATCAAAGGCACAGTTAAACCGGTGCCTGGTGTGCCACAGAAGCAGGGTCATGGTCATAGGGCATACCATCGAGTGACCCCAGCGATGCTGGCCCAGGCCGCTCTGGATCATCCCTGCTCCCTCTCAGGCGATCTGGAGAGGGATTTGGGGGCCCTGCAAGTTTGGTTTTTAGACAGGCTTAATGATCTCGCCCCTGAAGTACCACCGCGCCTAGCGCCGAAACGGGTCTCGGCACCTTGGTTCACCGCTGCACTGTCGGCTACGCGGCAGCGGTGCAAGGTGGCCGAAAGAGCTTGGCGGGTACAATACGACACTGCTGCCAAGCTGACCTATAAATCGGTGGTGAAGGCGTATCATCGAGACATTCGCCTGGAAAAAAAGGCCTATCTTGCTGGAAGAATTGAGACCGCTGCCAATTCTTGTAAGGAGATCTTCTCCATTGTGAGAGAATTTATCTCCCCCCGATCTAACACCTCGGGTGAAAAGCCTTCTGACTCCTGGGCTGTGGATCTTGCTGATTTTTTTACGAGCAAGATCCAACTTATTCAAGACTCTTTTCCTCCGGCAGTGACTATGGGCCCGACCTATTCTGAGGCCATTTTGTCTCCGCTAGCCTCACCAGGTCCGACGCTGGACGTGTTTCCTCCGATCTCTGCCCCTGCCTCTTTAGCCCTCATGGGTAATCTTAAATCCGGTTCGCCGCTGGACCCATGCCCGGCTAAAATCTTGGCGAAATTGGCAGAGGTGATCAATCCGCTGGCGAATCCGCTATTTAATCTTTCATTGAGCCAGAGCGTGGTCCCGTCAGCCTGGAAGCAGGCTATGGTGATTCCGCTACTAAAGAAACCAGGACTGGACCCGAAGGCCCCTGTCAGCTATAGGCCTATTTCTTTGCTGCCGGCTCTCACGAAGATCTTGGAAAAGCACGTGCAGGTGGTGCTTTCCAATTTTCTTGAGACCAACGAGATCCTGCATGCTACCCAGTCGGGTTTTCGTCCCCATCTCAGCACAGAGACTGCGCTCCTTGAGGTTTCAGAGACTGTTAAAGGTGTTCTGGACTCGGGGGGCAAAGCCATGCTGGTGATGTTGGACTTGTCGGCGGCTTTCGACACCGTCCCTCATGACGGCCTTCTCGTGAGACTTTATGAGATAGGTTTACGAGGGACGGTGTTCAGCTGGTTTTCCTCCTTTCTAGCTGGCCGCCGGCAAACGATCTGGGCCTCGCCAGATTCCGCCGCGATGCCGCCTCTGGGAGTCGGGGTCCCTCAGGGCTCGATTCTGAGCCCGACCCTATTTAATATCTTTATGACCCCTTTGGCGGCGTTGGCGGAGTCGTTTGGGGCCCGGATCGTATCCTATGCTGACGATACCCAGCTCCTCTTCTCATGTAAGAGAGGAGGAGACTTTGACGGGGAGAGTATCCGGGATTGCCTTGGGGCTGTTTTTCATTGGTTCCAACTGAACAGCCTCAAGTGCAATTCCGAGAAATCTGAGGTACTCTTTTTTGGGTGTGACACCGAGCCCAATTGGCAGGTCTGGTGGCCCATCGACATGTTTCCTCCGACTTGCTCCTCCAAAATGGCCAGGAACTTGGGGGTCAAGATGGACAATGGGCTTTCTTTAAAATCTCAGATTTTTGGGGTCTCGGGCACCTGTTTTGGCGTCCTCAGGATGCTGCGGAGGTTTCTGCCCCTGTTGTCTGAGGAGCACAGGAGGCTGACAGTACAGGCTCTGATTGGGTCCAGGTTGGATTATTCCAACATTCTCTACCTGGGCCTACCAGAATACTTGCTGCAGCGGCTCCAAGTGGTGCAGAACGCGGCCGCAAGAGCCATTTTTGGCTTAAATAGGCGGGCTAGTGCAACGGGGCTGTTGAAGACCTTGCACTGGCTTCCAGTTCGGAAACGGATTGCCTTTAAGGCTCTGACCTTGGCTTATAAAGCCCTCCATGCGGTGGGAGCAAAATATCTTCAAAAGAGAATGTCTTTTTATTATCCAACTCGCTCCCTGAGGTCTGAGTCTCTGCTTCTGGCCGTTGTCCCGCGAGTGAAGAAGGCCCGCGTGGGAGGCCGCTCTTTCGGCTTACTTGCACCACAGCTGTGGAACTCCCTGCCGCTTTCTCTGCGGGGAGCAACCAGTTTACTGGCTTTTAGAAAGGATCTTAAGACTTGGCTGTTTACTCAGTAGATCTTAATTTGTCTGTTTCCAGGTCCTCCTTGTTTTATTTCCCTCTTTTAAACGTGTTATGTTATTATGATGCAGCATTCCTTTACCAAAAAGCGCCGGGATACTCTTTTTGAGTCGCCGTGCGCTATATAAAATAATTAAATAACATAACATAACATAACATATAAATAACATAACATATGGGAGACTACTGTCAGAGGCAGTGTTGAATCTATGGAGCACGCTAACATGCGGACTTCAAATCTTGAGAATCCGCCCGTTGAAATGTAGCGGTTTCTTTCCTCAGAACTCGTTCTGCCTTTATTTTGGTGGATAATAACGTACCGCTAAAACCTAATCAACCCGACCCTACAGTGTGGCTTTACAGAGTTCTTCTTCCCCCTGGGCTGTCGGATAGGAAAACGGGTGGAGAGCAGCGTATAGAACAAGACATCCGATAAAAAACCTGACGCGGCTCGAAAATTCCTTCCCCACTCATACACAGCGATGATGCTCACCCATTTGTACCACCTCCTGTTTCCCATCTAACATCGGCATTACATTGACTATTATCCAGGAAGCGCCACACCTTTTGGCACCTAAACGGCCTCTCTATTGATTGATTTATGACTGTGGATTTAAACTCTGTTAAAATTTTCCGATCCCTCGGAGAAATTTTGTGGTTGAGTGTCCCCTACCCCACGATACATCACCGCCCTGACGAAGGTGTGGCCCGAAAGAGCCTCACACCGAAACGCGTGTTGGCGTGGTTCCTGTGAGCAGCAGAAGCTGTTCTACCTTGGCTAAACTATTTCATCGTTTCTCTGCCACTTCACCCTCTTTAAATTTGTCCGTACAGCCTTACTTCCATCTTGGCTGTGGGTCCTGTTGTACCAGTGTGAAAACAAAAACGTTGTGTGATTCTGTATGATTGGCAATTATTTATGGTGTGTAACTGAGTATGTATGTTGTTGTGATTTATGGGTGTGTGTGGGACACCTATGTTTCTAAGATGATGTCTTTGAGTTTGATCTGAAACCCAATGTATACAAATTGAATTATTTATTATTCCAATATTAATTATGTGTTTAATGAATGACCATGTCTTTGATAAAATAATAAATGCTTTATAAAAAAAAGAAAACTAAATGGTGATGTGTAGTATTTGGCTCTGATGTTCAGCAGTTGATCACCCCAGTTTCTGATTGAAAGGATCCTCTTGTAGGACCTATATATATGCCTTGGCAGGGTTCATGTCTTTATTTCTTTTTTGATTAACCCCCCTTTTTTCCTGCCAGCATCACAAAAACCCAACGGGGAACCTCCTTCTTTATCGAAGCTGTCGTGGATGTCTGCGATCTTGCGATGGAAGAAGGTGGCCAGCGAGTCCCACAGGTCTTGAGATGGTGGGATGTTGTTGGTGTTGGAGCTGGGGTTGGAGCGTTCCTTCACGATGCTGAAGAGCTCTTTGCTGTTGTGTGCGTTGTTGTCTAGGCGGTCTTTGAAGGAGGCCCTTTTGGCGGATCTGATGAGGTGGTGGTGTCTGCGGGTGGTACACACACCCGCACACGCACAAACACACTCACACACAGTCACTCACAGTCCAAACAACTGTTAAATAAAAGCACAGACCAACAAAGATTTTAACAATATTTCGTAAAGTGTTCCCACACAGAGACCACTTCTTTCAGCAAGGCCAGTTCTGTGAAGCTGTTTCGTCCCTGGTTAATTTAAGTGAAGTTGGCGCTATGTGTCAAGTTTTGTACTAAATGTCCACACATTTTGTGGCCCCTGGGCCTGAAAGTTGGGTTACTCTGTAACAGGACAAATTGGAACAGTTTCTGAGCAACTGTTTACAATCTCAACTAAAGTCTGCTTGTTTTAAAATAAGTGCACGCTAGAAGTAGATTTCTCTTTTCCTACTGCTGATTGGTCACTAAAGAGGCCAGGGAGCACGCAAATAATGCCAGAGATCATTACAATATACAAATATCCGGCACTCCAAAGTAAAGACCTTATTTGTACCTATATGTGACCATTGCATACAAACCACATGCAATAGGAAAATCTCAGTCGCAATCAGTCTTTGTCTAACAGCCTAATTTGGAGTATTGAACATGTATAGCCATGGAAACCATAAAAATTTCAGAAGCCTTGAGGAAGTAACTCGATGTGAGGAAACACGTACCGGCTGTCGCGCATTTGGATCTAGACCACAAAAAGCTACAAACACGCTTTATGAACAGTCTCTTCAATGCTATGCTTGTTTAGAGACAATGGGTCTTTTTGGTCATGCCTGAAAACTGTGATGTCATATGCAATGTTTTTCTAAAAATTAAAAGGAAAATTTTTTCATATGAATCCAAATCTGTTTTTCACCAGTGATATATTGAAACTATTGAATGAGGTTTGTTTTCAATGGTCACATATAAGTTCAAATAGGGTCTTTACTTTGGAGTGCCGGGATATTTGTATATTGTAATGTTCTTCACAGTGACTGTTTACAGGATCTCTGTGTTCATGCACTTCAGGTAGTAAGGTGCATTTTTATCATGAGTGGTACCACAACTAATTGCTTTCTTGTGAATAAGGAAATTGAGAATATCACTTTTGACTACCCAGTCTGATTATATATTATCATCTGAGGTGCGATCCATTATACATTACTACCGCTTGTGTGTTTTTTAATGCCAGAGATCACAAGGGAGAGCCCAGGGGTCACAACTGCGAGCCTTGGCAAATCCTAAATGATTTCTATAGATACATCTTGTCTCCAAATCAGCACCAGGGTTGCTGAGGCAGAAGAATAACAGAAGAAGTGATGATGTAGAGTCTGAGGGGATATTTACTAATTTTCACACAACGCAGCGCAGCAAGCAAAGCTGCTGTGCTGTATGAAAGAGAGAAAGAGCAGAAATGCAGCATATCTACTAAGATATGGCACATTTCTGTTGTGTCCTAGCTCTGATGCACTAAGTGATGCCCAGGGCCAAGACTAGCACCCTTGCACCATGGTGCAAGGGTGCCTGTGTTACAAGCAAGATTGTTTTTGTGCATGAAGGCATACCTTGGTGCACCAAAACAATCCTTAAAGGCATGTTCCTCTTTCTATAAGTGCAGCGGAAGGCAGTATGCATAGAAAGAGGAAGTAACCAGGAGAAATAAAGATACTTCTCCTCGTTAAACCTAGATCAGGGAGGCATAGCATTTTGGAACAATTCCAGGTTTTACTCATCCTAGAAAATCTTGGACTGCGCCATAATCCATGTAAGGATGCATGGGAACGCCCATGCTCCACCCATGGAATGCCTCACTGCCTTGCGTTTCTTTTCTGGAAAGTTCATGCAAAGTCAGGCAAATCTGATTCGTGTTACCTTGTATATCAGAACTACATTTTTACATTGTGACTTCACCAAAAAAGTGGCATAACCATGACGCAAAATCTACTTGAGCTGGTAGGAGGGCCTAGCCCACTAACAGTCAACACTAAGGAGGGCATTGATATGGGGTATGCTGTAATCATAGGCTGGTTGCATCGTGACTAACAAAATAATTTGTTCTCATCTAGGCAGAAATATAGTATTTTTAGTTTTTAAATCCTGAATCCTGAGAACTGTTCTATTTTCATTCTCCAAGTTAAAAAGACATAAGTATAAGTATATATGATTGTGGGAAATTGGGTTGTTGGTTGACTGGGGTGTGAGGGTTGTGAATCCTGGTCAAGCAACAGTCACAATCCATTGCAGGGTGAACCAGTAAAAAAATCACTAAATTAGCTTGTGCTTAATCTTGGAAGATTGGCACAAAAAGCAGTCAAGCTTAACTTAGAGGCAATGTGTAAAGTGTGTATGCAGCACACAAACAGTAATATAAAGTGAAAACACAAACCCAGAAAAATACCAAACCAATTTAGAAAAATAGTGTAAATTTTAATAAATTGACACCAAAATGACAAAATCCAAATAGTAGAAGTCAAGTTATGAATTTTTGAAGTTTTTAGTGAAAACTAGCGGCTAAAAGTTAAAAGCGCTAAACTGTAGACATCTAATCACAAGAGACCTAGTCAAAGTAAAAAAATATGTCTGACTGTGAAGGGGCGTGGTTTGGATACAAGAAGTGGATTAGTCCCGGTCAGTACTTACCTTTAGACTTAGAAAAATTTCTGAAAGGAAATGTTCTGAGATGGTAAAGTTCAGTGGGCAAGGCTGCAGGAAGTATCCAAGAAGGGAGCGTGATCATCATATGGCCTTGGGTCAAAGCTGCAGTGAAGATTTCTACATTCGGACTTAGCAGCTGAACTAGAAGCCAAAAATCTCCAGCGGGACAAGACAGAGTGCTGTAGCTGAAAACAATTCCACAAGGTTAGATACCCCTTTGGCGAACGATGGCTGAAACAGATTTGCTGCTGTGGAAAACCCCATAACAGGAGATACAGCGAAGTCAATAAGACTGGCAATGCACCTCAGGCCAATAGGCAAGCAGGTTGGTCCCAATCTCCTACTGGTTCTCTGATCACTTTTGTGCCAAACTTTGTCTATGTACTCAGCTTTGTTTTTGGGCCATCTGGGCACTATTAGCAGTACAACCAAGGATCCAGGACTGGTGGGACACCTCTTGGGGGTTTCAGGACTCACTCATGCTGGGTCCAGGTGCCGGCTCATGATGGCAGGAGCCTTTTCTGACCCAGTGGCTCTGAAACAGGAAGCCAGCAAACTAGTCCTTGGAGTCACTTCTGGTAGTCGTGGGTGCAGGTGAAGATGCAGGGCTCAACAGCAAGGCTGACCTCTAAGGGTTCAGGGCAGGCACCAGGCAGCAAAGCAGCCCTTCCTTGTACAGCAGCAGTTTGGTAGAGTGCACAACAGGTTGCTGCAGCAGGCAGTCCTCTGAGAGTACTTTCACAGGTTCAGTAAGGAACTTGAGAGAGGGTCTGAAAGTCCTATTTTTATACCTTGGTGCCCTTCTTCTGGAAGGAAGGAGAGGTTTCTGGAAGGGTTTTTTGAAGTGCATGGATTTTCCTGGCTCTTCTGCCCAACTCCAAGCAGCCTGCAGTGACAATATAGGGTTGTTAGGCCCTTTGTGTGAAAGCATAGCACGTGTTACTCAGGTGTAAGTGGGGCTGTAGTCAGCTCTCCCCCATCCTACCAGCAGATGGCCCATTGAGGCACATCTAATCCCTCTATTTTGTGATTGCCTGGCAGGAATTCCTAAAGTCTAACTGTCAGCTACACACAGTCGTATGACCCAAGATAGGCTGAAGGCACATAAGGCTATGCGCAGGATAATGCCAACATTATAAAAGTGGCTTTTTCAAAATTGTAATGAAAAATCCATCCAACTTAACCATTAAAAAGGGTTTATTATGACAATTTCGTAAGTGTCAAACATGATATATCTATCTTCTCCCAATGTAGGAGTTTACCACTACCAGGACATGTAAGACTTAAAAGTGCATGCCCATCCTTCTAATTACACAGTACCCACCCTGTGGGCTACCTATAGCCTACCTTAGGAAGGACTCCAATGTAATAAAAGGGGAGTTTAAGGCTTGGCAAAGGGGTTTAAATGTCAAGTCGACGTGGCAGTTTAAAACTGCACTCAGGTTGCAATGGCAGGCCTTGGATATGTTTTAAGGTGCTACTTAACTGGGTGGTACAATAAGTGCTTCAGGCCCACTGGTAGCATTTAATTTACAGTCCCTGCGTATATGGCATACCACCCTACAAGGGACTAAAAGGAAGATTAAATATGCCAATTAGGTATATGTCAATCAAGACATGTTTAGGGGAGTGAGCGCAAACACTTTAGCACTAGTTAGCACAGAGGTCAAAGGCCAACAAAAATTGGAGGTAAGTAGGCAAAACATTTGGGGGAAGGCCATGATAAGGCTGACAGGTCTAACAATGACACACTACACATTCAAACGTCTCCAGGATTTATGTCCATAGGAAGACTAATTGATTATATTTATAATTCAGTACACTCTTCATGACCTGACAGGAACAAATAAAACAGATATCCTGTCTTTGTTAAGCAAGCTAAAAAGTTTCCAAAAATTCAAAGTGTGCTTGATTTATTGACTATCGTTAATGCATAGTTAAAATGGTCAAAGCCATAATTAGTAGTGGGCAAAGCTGTAATACACCTCTGATCTGCTTTTCAAACCATTTTCACTGGTGTATGTTGAGCCAATATCTCTTCTCAAGGTGTCACATACCCCTAACTCTTTTTGAAGACCTAGAAAATATAGGTTCTCTGTATCGAAGAAATTTATTTGAAAAACATGAGGCCTAAATCCTAGATTCTAAGAGCCAGATTTAGCCCTTGTGGACGGAGGACTAACCGACTTAAAGTCCACCACCACTCTAGTGAAAAGTTGTACATTCTATTTAGAGATGAACGCTGGCCCACTGGTCGTCTCTGAACTCTGATCCATTGTCACAATGATTCCTTTCAATCTGCTCAAAGTTTCGTGGGTCTCCATTGTCAGTTTTGACCCGATCAACCAAACTTTAACTTCATTTTGTATTTCAGAAATAAACTCCCAAAGTGGGAAGTTTGTTTTAATTGAAAAAGTGAAGGTTTCTCTGAAAGCGTGGGGAGTCATTCTCTGTCTCTCACTACCAGATTGTATCTGGCAGTTACAACCCGGCTGTCATCTCTAAATAGAGTGGACATTGGGATGAATTTACTCCAACAGCCCCTACTCCATCGCACTGCTGGAGGTAGATTATTGTTGACCTCTAAATTACATTACTGTATATTACATGAATTTTTTTATAAAGTGTGCAATTGCCGAGGCTTCTTTGTGCAGAGCGTTCCTGCTGGAGAGGACTAAAATAAGTCTACTGATATTGTAGAGAGAGAAGCCAGGTCGTTAACAATTTTCAGAAAGAAGATATACTGGATTTCGATCTCAAAACAATAGGTTAGGAATTTCACAACCTGCAGGCAAAAAAAGGAAAATTGCTTCCTCTCCATTTTGGTCTTTTGATTTTGGGAACCATTAATAATTTAGCAGTGGTAGATCTTAAATTGCGATTCGGCACATGCCAAGAGAAGGACTGCTAAAAATATACAGGACCAGTATACAAGGCCTTGTGAACAATAGAGGGCTTTAAATTTAACCCTCTTAGTCACAGGTAATCAATGGATGTCACGATAATCGTCTTATGTAAGTCTACCGAAATAAAAGGAAACACCTTTCTCAGGATCCTAAGGAGAAGCAGGAAGATGTGATATTATTCATATGATCTAAAAAGCAAAGCTGTCCATCAAACCACACTCCAAGATGTTTTGCTTTCTGGACTGCTCAAGGGAGGTTGCCAAGTGATGAAGGCCACCAAGAGGAATTTCAGAAGGAAAGAACCAAAAAGAATTCAATTTTAGATATTTCTTTGCATGCAGGTAACTATGTTAAGCATATATTCTTTGACTTTGGTAGGTATCACATAAGCATCTGATGAGATAGACACTACAATTTGAGTGTTATCTGTGTATGACAAAACAGCAAAGCTGAAAGATCTAATACGTTCAGCCAGAGGTGCAACATAAACATCAAAAAGAGCAGGTGATAGTGAGAAACCCCCAAATGGGTGTGTGCACATAATCAATTCGGCGGACATGGCACTCCATCACATTTGGGATAGAGTACCCTGCTTGGCAAACTTTACAACAACCCCTAACTCTTAAACTATTTTAGTTTTTGAACATTTAAATAACATAATCTTATGTTCTACTCAAATATAGTTATAGAATTTCGAGAATAACACATCAAGATGAAAGATTTACAGCAAGTTGTACATTTTCCCATAATACTATTGTAGTTATCGCCATAATGAGTGTAAGTTGCTTTCAGGAATTTCCTGCATAGTTTGTTTCCTATCCTTACTGGCACCATAACTTAATAATGCCTAAAGAAACATATTTCTTATCACAATATCCCTAGCAGGTGTTTTCATTATATCTTCCTTCTCAAAAGACACCAATTTTAATAGGGTTAGAATGCACTTACTAGTGAGTTACTTAAACTAAGCTGTTGCATTGAAATTAAAGTAATTTCACTTAGCAAACATATGTATCCATCCCTATTATTTCACTCACCCTTGTTTCAAACATGTTATGTGCCACTCAAAGAGTCCTGATCCTGATCAAGTTTTGGTTTTGATTTTTTCAAGGGGATGGGAAAACTATTCTTTTTGATCAATATACAAAGAGTTTTATTTCCAATCAAGAGTGTACATTATCTTGGGTTTACATTTTTGTTATTTATGGTGTTTTTACTTTGGCCATTACCACAACTTGCTGGCATAAACTGCAGTGTACTTCCATCCTGGTCAGGAAGGCAGGAGGTCCTAGGTTTTTCCCACACACCTATGGCTCACACAGGAGCAATAGAGGAACAAACATGGCTCCATCTGTGCACAAGCTAGCAGCTCAGAGGGAAGACAACTAATTAAAATAGATACAAAAAAGACTGCTAAGTAAGCCCTGCTGTATGTGTAGTAAACACCTTATAAGGGACAATAAGTGTTCATGGCAGGGTAGCCACATAAAGAAGCATCTTACCATCTATGATATCATTCAGAAGTGAAAGGGGATCCCAGAAACAGACACCTGACTCTATGAGAGTAGTTTAAGTGGGGTATAACAGGGTCATTATGATGGTTCATTTTATATTTCGATTATTAGGGGATTTCTATGGATTGTCATAGGGTGGAATTAGGCAACAGGGAGAGAGACATTTTTTAGTGATCCTCTCTGTGGCCATCTTGGAAAATTGGAGAGCAGTGTTTTGCCCAATTCATTTTGCCCTCAAGCACAAGAAGTCTTGATAAAAACATAATGAGCTGGATATGAACTTTCCAGTTATAGGCATAGGGAAATCTACTAGTCCGCGATCAGAAAACAGCCCAAAATATTGCTCTCAAGTAAAAATGTTGCTGGAAAAGACCTGCTTAATTATGGGTGCTTGACACTGAATCTCTGCTCCTTGTGGCTATGTTTAGGACACAGGATGTTAACCTCAGGTTAATTCTCCAAGGAGAAACGGGGCTCAGGACTTATTTAGGCGAGCCTAATTATGCTTGGCTAATTTCCCAAGGACCCAAAAGAATTAGGAGTCCTATGAAATTGAGTCAGCTGCAACATGATGGAAACAACTAGCATGTCATAAGTAATCAAGACGTTTGGTCTTAAAGATAGGAGACCTACATGTTTATCACTTGAATCCATTGTGTGAAGTAACAGGACATACGTTATTCGACTTTCGTCATTGGTGGCTCTTCTGGAGGACAGGCAAAATGTGTATTAAACATGTATTGGAGAAAGATGCAGCAGCTTCAAATTTGAAGTTTGTCCTACTTGAAGCTTTCAAAAGTGAAGGTTAAGGCTAGAATGGGACTGCAGAAATAAGGTATACTCCCTTGTGGAACCCTGCTCAGCTACAGCATCCATAATTGTGTTGCTGAAGAATTTTGACTTCCAGAAAACTTTCTAAATCTGAAGGCAAATCTGTTTAATGGGATAAACCATTTACTCTTGAGCTTAAAAGGAGCAATTTATTGAGCCCATAAAAGAAAAACAATCATAGAAATAAATATGAATACGATATTAGAATGGAGAAAAAGACCAACATCAATAAAAAATAAAAGGGAAGGCATAAGTAATAGATACAAAATATTGCAGCAAGAGGGGAAGTAAAGGAGGTTTTAGTACTTCTTGAGCTACAAGTAAAGGTGCAAATGATCTTCTGGCAGAATCATTTAAAAACTGAGAAACAGGTGTTTAGAGTGCTTGCCACCTCAAAACAAGAGACATAGGTTGCATGTAGGCAATATCTAAGCTATGATTGTAACAAACTGCATACCACCATGCTTTAGATGAAAATTGCTTAGAGTCCTTCAAATGCTTTGTAATTTGTTGAAAAGCAATTGCTAAGAAAAGATCTACTATTTGCACATTAAATGAAACATTATCCCACACAATAGAAACACTACCTAAGAATACATTCAAAATAAAGTAAGGAATACTTAATCCACAAATGGAGTGAATTTGATCCCATAATTGTAGCCAAAAAGTGGAGACGTAGGGACAAGTAAATAGTAAGTGCTGAAGGTCAGCATGTTGTGCAAAGCATGTCCAACAAGTGTCCTGGAGAATCTGAATGAATCTTATGAAGAAGAACAGGTGTTGTAAAAAGTCTATTATTAACAAAGAAAATTGTTTGTGTTGTATTTGCAGTGCAAGAGGATTTTTTATTTTGATCCAAATCTGCTTCCAGGTAGAAATAAGCATGGTGATTTGAAGATCATTTTCCCAAGCAAGTTCTGTTGGTGATTTAGGGCGATCATTAAGGGAAGGTTTGAGATTTGAATAAATAGAACAAGCTTTTGGATTTTATTATAAAGATTAGGGAGATTAATGGAAGATGCTAATTTAGGAGGGAAACAGACTGAAAGTGAGTATATGATTGAGAAATTATATTTTGTAGTGTCAATTTATGCTGAAAAATAGATGGTAAGCCAAATGGTAATGAAACGCCTAAGACAGAAATAAAAGAATCATTATTATATAATTGTTTGACTCAAATTAGCCCTTTAGATCTTCAAGCTGGCCAATAGAAAGGACTATTAATAATTGTGTAAAAACAATTATGCCAAATTCTGGAACCCCAAAAAAGTTTCTAAAGTTATAAGATCGCATGGAGTAACAGAAATCAGTTATTTGCAGGTGTGTCTACAGATTGTGGTATATATTTTTTGAGGTTTACACATAAATGTGATAATTTCACCAATTGAGAAAGGAGAAAGGATCTCTCGCTTTAAATCTACCCATAATGGAGTTAATGTAGATTTATATGAAATACAATGTGAAGATTGTTTTAAAATAAAAGCTTTAGGGTAATTGGCAAAATTTGGGAAACGTACTCCTCCCTCTGCTTTGGGACGTTTCAACTTGGATAATGACATATGAGATTTTTTATTATTCCAAAGAAAAGAGGATAGAGTACTTTTATTATCATGATTTCAGCTGAATACTTACTGGAATATTCAAAATAATAAAAAGAATAATAGGGACTAGCATAATTTTAATGGTGTCTAACCTAACCCACCAAGATAAGTGTAGAGGATGCCATCTGGATGTCAAGGAAGTAATATTATCAATACATATGTTTAACCTAATGGAAATGGAAACATTAAGTGATTGAGTAAATTGAAGACCAAGATTTTTAATTTGAGTAGGTTGCCATTTATAATTGGAAAAAGGAAATTCATGCTTAATGGTAAATTTATTTAAAGGTAAAAGTTCACATTTGTCATTGTTTAATTTATATACAGACCAGAATGGAAGAATGGGGGATTGATATGAATGATAAAATGTCATCTGCATATGCAGCTAGTATGATGTGTTGAGCATTATATGAAAAACCCTTGATAAGTGAGTTTTGTCTAATTCTAGATTAAAAAGGTTCAAAAGAGGGCAGCCCTGCCTTACTCCCCTCTCTAAAGGAAATAAGGCAGCAGTTAGGCCTTTTGCACAAATGGCAGCTTGTTGTGTAATATTCATGTTCAAGAAATTTGATATTCTTGAGTAATGTTTTAGATTGAGCCTTCAAGGCCATACATTTTTTAGAGAATCATTGTGGATAAAAGCTAGAGCTGAAGCTTTACAAGCATCCCAAATGGTATAAAAGGGAATAGTATCAGAAAAGTAAAATTTTTTAAAAATCATGAAAAAATGAAGTGAGGCAATAAATATAATTGGTGTCTAGCAGCAAGGAATTATTGAATCTCCACCGTTTAGGAGAGTCACTGTTAGGTAAAGTTCTAATTGAATGAAAACTGGAGCATGACCAGAAATTGTTCCAATATCTGCAGTATGTAAAGATTGGGTGAGATGATGTGAAATTAAAATATGATCTATCATAGATTGTGTATGATGAACTGGAAAAAATATATATACTCTCTCAGAGAAGGATTACATAACCGCCAAGTATCTGTCAAGTGTCATTGACTAGTAGCATGTACAAATGCTTTTTGTGATTTGTTGGGAATATAGTGTGCTGAAGAGTGTCTGTCTACAGTGGGATCAACACAATGATTACAATCTCTTTCTAATATTAGATTATCATCTGAGTGCTGTAATAATTTCTGAGCAATAGTGACTTAAAAATGACAACCTGGAGAAGTAGGACCATATACATTGAACAAAACAATGGGAACTTTGTTAACAGATAATGTAAGTAGTATTCATATACCTTCTTAGTCTAATTCTTGTGAAAGCAGTTGAACTTGTAGTGAGAACACCATTTTTCTTACCGTTTCCTGGTGAAAAAAACACATTCCCCACCCAGCCTCTATGTATTTTCATACAATCCTGTTCTTTAGGATTTGATTCTTTCAAAAATGCAATGTAAGCATTAAGTTTCGACAAGTGCAATAGGACTCTTTGACATTTGGTAGAGGAGTTTAAGCCGACTGACATTTCAAGAAACTACTGTAAAAAAACATTTAAACAAAATATTACAATAAATACAATCAGAATTATCCTTAAATAGTCATTAGAAATAAAAGTGAAAAACAAAGTTACATGTCCAGGAGAGGTATACAATGTTGAAGAGAAATTGAAGAAAAAACAAGAAGGTTAAAGAGGAGAGATAGGAGGAGAAAAAAAAGGATAGGATATTTGAAAGTGAAAGAGTGAAAGAAGAAGAAGGTAACAATAAAAATAAACATACCTTGGTGAAACACGGTTGAGGACAGGGCGGGAAGAGCACATGAGAAGTCGGGATGTCAAAACCTCAGAGGAAAGGGAGGCACACAATGGGAAATAATACACATGATGAAAGTCAGGAACATGAGACAACATGAGATTAAACCTGTAGGGAAAAAGGAATAAAAATGAATTAGAGGCAATACATTTTAAAAAAAATAACTCTACCGCAAGTTATATTTGGGAACACAACTATCCAATATCTCTACAAATTTCAAGTGAAAAACCAGTACAGAATAAGCAAAAAGTCAAAACCATAGTTCATAATTTTGATAAAATAAAATGATGCAGTAATATCCATATTTTCTGTCTTCTGGCATGAAATAAAGTCTTTCAAGCGAGATGGATCATCATATGTAATAATTGTATTATTGTATGTACCCTTGAATAGACAAGGGCAAAAAAGTCCAAAACGAGCTCCAAGAGAGCAAAGCATTGGTCGCATACTCAAGAATTCCTTTTCTTGGTCTGGAGTAGTTTTGACATTGTCCTGGGAGAAGAATAGATCATGTCCAGACCACAATATACTGTTGAGTTGTCTGGTGGCTGAAATAACTTGCATTAGTTCCATGCTTTCTAGAAAATAGGAGATGACTCCCCCAGGTTTCTTAGAGGTGGTCGGAACTTTAGGAGAGTGACCACGTCTATTCACCTACTGAATGCTTAGAGACAGGCCTTCAGGAGGATTTAAAATCTGTGAAAGATAAGTCTTGAAAAAGGATAATGGGTTAGGGCCCTTTGTGCCCTCAGGTAGCCCGCAAATGCAGAGGTTGTTTCTTCTGTTAACGATTTCCCAAATCCTCAACTTTTTACGCAAACTAGCTACTTATTCCTGAAGGAGATTAACCGTGGGGGAGTATCCGTGAACTCACAGATTTGCTGTCACACACTGGAGACAAGTTTGCCATACGATTCCATCTGTCCAAATGATTTTGTAACCAAACATTAGTTTCCACCATAAATGGGTGCCCAGCTCTTATTTGATCCAATGGCATATCAAGAGAATCATTAGGAGGAGAATGAGTAGTTTTATGTTTCATAAAGGTACGCTAATATAGGCCCAGGGAACATTTTACACTTTCACCTACATCATCTCCCCTACATTTCACATGAATTAGCCTTTTAGGCACATAAGGGCATATATAAGGACAGGAACACCAAATAAGGATAGACCGCCTTATGGGGACAGAACGCCTTATAAGGATTGAATGCCTTTTATGGACTAAACCTTTCACCGTTCCAATATTTCCAGATATTTGGAGGACAGCTACAGATCCTAGTCGTCCAGGTGACACTTATGGATTACTTTCACTCACACTGGTGATTTTTAGTTTATTCACACCCACGCAGTAGCGAAGTTTGGTCCTGAAGAAAGCAGTGGACACCAGGTCCACATACTGCTGAAACATGTCGACCTTTCCAACTATATAGTAGCTATTTGTTGAAAACTACTGTGTTCCCGCACTGGTTTTTAGTCTTGGAAGTATGAGAGGTATCTAATAAATTGTTTTCCCTCTATACTCTCCAATTTTACATTTTTCACTATCACTTCTTGTCTTTCCACACGCACTGCTTTCTAGATATTGTTGTTAGGTTTCCCTTACAGACCCTTAGTTACACTGGGGCATCCGCTTTTTTCACTGTGGGAGGCTGTAATATCCTTCCTGGTGTAAGGAGTCCCATATGATGACAAGGGAGGCACCAAACGATATCTGATGGGTACTTTCACACCCACGAAGCATCACTCACCACGTAGGATTATGCTGTAGTTAAGATTGGGTTGGTGGTCAGACTCTCACAACTTCTAAATCATTTAGACCCACAGTTACTTTGTGTTTTCAGTAGTTATACTCAGGGGTACGTAATTGTGCTTGGCCTTTAAACTCCCCGGGGACCCTCATTCCACCTGTGTGTTTTTGTTGTTCTTTCTTTGATGCCACATAAAGCACAAAATGATAAATATTTGCGTTTTAGCTCCTGTGCATTAGAAACCAGTGCACCAGAATGGACTAAAAAGTCAATAGCATCCCTCATTAACTCTTAAGATTGTAAAGATGCTTTCAGCATACCATCTAACAAGTGGCAAGGATCTACTCCAGGGAATCACTTCAGCTCGGGTATCATTTTTGACAGGTCATCACACAACTTTTTTATATACGTAGCTGAATAACTGCAAATACAAACAATATCACCCCAATCTTTGTTGAACTTGGAAAGAACTTTTTTCGCAGAGCATTACAAGTGACACTGCGTTCCATGTTTTCCAAAAGTCTGGTGTCATGTTTTCACCACTATCCCAGATGCTTGGTGATACATATACTTGTCACTATACCTTGCATTGAATGTTCAAAGCCTGAGGTGTTGGTAATTCACCTACTATCAATAGTGACCCACTAGAAACTATGGTCTGATTTATTAAGGGTTTTTACCCATTCTCTGTAGGTAAATGTGATAACACATATTAGGAAAGATTTGTATGAAACCAGCAACTTTACCTATCGGGGAAAGAATCAAATGCAGCCAAAATATCAAATATAAGTTTGATATTTCCTGATTCTCTATAGTTTATAAAAATAATTAAACTAGACCTAAAACATGAAACTAAACCCTGCATCTTTAGCCGAAAGGCCACAAAACTGAAAAAGTAAAAGGAAGAAGAAACAATATTTTAGTGGCATCCCTAAAGAACAAAACTCAAGCAGAATAATGTTAGCCATCTTTCTTACTGCTACTTGTATAACAAAGTTACATTGTATTGACCCCTTCAGGCAGAACAAAATGACTCTTTCACTCTCTTTTTCCTTTCTTTGAATGGCATTTAGTTTGTGGTTGTCCAGGTGTTTTTTCAGTGTTTATATATTTTCACCGGTGAGGGCTATTTTTCTTTCAGTGGGGTTTTATCAGTTATTATAGGTTTAAACCTAAAACCCCACAGCCTAAGTATAATTTTTCCTGCATTTTCCGACCATGTTCCCGTTCGCCTTAAACATACAAATGCATGTGAGTGGGCAGTAGCCCAAGCTCCAGCATTGTACACAAATCACGATGGGTGGGATGAGTATTCAACCTACCACGTGATCCCGGTAAAAAATTCACCTAATGCTCAGAGACAATACCCAATAAAGCAAGAAGCTAAAACACAGGTACGGGAGATCTTAGATCAACTTGAATACCTGGGGGTCATTGAAAAATGTACCTCTCCAATGAACAATTCTTTGTTTCCCGCCTCTAAACCCAACAATACACATTGTCTAGTTTTAGATTACAGACATTTAATCTCATGCACAAAGACATTTACTGTCCAAAATGCACATAGTGCTGCATTAATTAATAACATTCTGCGCAAAAAATACAAAATAGCACCTAATATCTCAAATGTATTTTTCTGCCAAATATAGCACCTGATAGCAGGTATCGGACCGTGAGTTAGGGTCCCAGCGACAACTTTGTCCAATGGTATAAGAATAGCCCCGGGGTGTTTTCAGCAAGGGTAACAGAGTTACTTCAACAATTTGATGAAGAAGCGTTGTCGTATGTGGATGATATTTATCTGACCGACGACGACTTAGAGAGGCACTTGACCAGGGTAAGCACCATTACTATGGGATTTGCCCATCAGGGCTACAAATGTAACTTTAAAAAATCAAAAATAGCCCACCTCTATGTCCTATTTTTGGGATATGAGCTGTCAAGTGAGGGGAAAAGGCTGGCAGCAAACCTTTTAGAAAAGTGTTCGCTGCTCCTGCCTTCAAAATCATAAAAAAAATGTAAATCAATATTGGGATTCCTACATTTCAGAAGAACATACATTTTTGATTTCGCACAAAGGGAAAAAACCTTTCTACAACTTAATAAACCCTGACTTTTCAGCCAAAAATTGGACACAAGAACATACTAAATTCTTTGTTCACTCCAGGAAGGCATGATAGCTTTCAAACACTTACAAACATGCGTAAACGTACGCCACTTGGTGATCCGTATAATTGCGGGTCAATGCGGGAACACTTACTTAACAATAAATGAAGTAGAAACATTACCAATCACATACAAATCACACCTGTACACAAATGCAGAAATGTGTTTCACTTCAACAGAAAAAATCCTGACCGCTGTTCAGACTGCTGCAGCAAGAGGAAGAGCACTGGCTCAGGGTATAGGCATAATTGTTGTAACCCAGGTACCGGCTTTAGAAGCTGCTACAAAGGCTAGTATTCCAAATGCAAAAGCGTTATATCCAAGATGGATACAACAGCCTTATTCTCTTACTGCAACAGACATTGAATACAGATTTGATCCAAGCTTATAAATACAATCATTCCTGCAATACGAGCAAGAATATCCTCTCCCAAGTGAAATCTTGCCTCTCGGTCAGAATAAATATATTATTTATACTGACGGATCTGCGCAAATGACCATACGAAGTAAGCAGCAAAACAAGCTTGCCGTGTGTTATCGTTAAAGGTTGCATGCGTGATGGGAAATTCCATCCTAGTTGCACAAAAACTCAAGCTCTAGGAGACTGCACGGATCAGTTGGCAGAGTTAAAAGCACTAAAACTGACACTTGTAATTACGGATTACGAATTCCCCACACTAATCATGTGTGATTCCTTTTACTATGTACAGTCATACAATCAGGATTTAAATCATTGGGAATAAAACGGGGTTAAAGGATGCAAAAGGTGGCACAATTAAACATAAAATGTTATGGGAACAGGTAGCAGAGTTACCAAGGTATCACGTGAACCATACACAGAGTCATCAACATGATGGCGTTCATATTGCGGGGAATTCATTGGCTGATGAAGCCACAAAGGGGGCTGTTCGCACGCCTTCCGTAGCTGCACTCACTCGTTCAAAAACGAGAATAGACGGAGATATTATGGTAGCTGTCATCGCTTCACGCAAAGGCAGCACAAGAGTACCTAAAAAAGATCCACACAAATACTCCTACAAGTTAGATGCACAAAACATTCCATATGCTCAAATTCCTGGAGTGGGGTATAGAGTGGGGGATAAACCAAATATGGATCTTCGGCACATTTTAATACTAGATGCACACAAGGGTTTGGGCTCTGTGCACACAGGCGTTACACCAACTTTTCCTTTACTGAAACAGCGCTATTGGTGGCCAGGGTTAACTAAGCAAACTAAAGATTATGTCTGGAATTGCAACTTCTGCCAGTAGATGAAAGGCTCCACAGTAGCAAGACCAGCACAAACGCCATTATTAAAATCAGACATACCTCTCGCTTGTGTGTACTTGGACCCTTGCGGCCCCTTACAAATGGATGGGGCTTACAAATATATCATGATTACAGTGGATTCATGATCAAAATTCCTATGGGTATGGCCTCAGCGCTCGGCTGACGCTTGCACTGTTATCAAAGATTTGCAAGTCTTTATCGGCACATACGCAGTTAGCACGTTACGTGGCCTTCGCGGAACGGTGTGGAACTGGCTTAAATCATTTCTGGCCGACCGCCGACAAACGATCTGGGCGCCTCCTTTTCCGCTGATATGGCTCCGCTAGAGGTGGGAGTCCCTCAGGGCTCCATTCTCAGCCCTATGCTGTTTAACATCTTTATGGCCCCTCTGGCGGTAGTCGCGGAATCATTTGGCACCCAGATCGTGTCATACGCTGATGACACCCAGCTCCTGTTCACTTGCGATAGGGGCGGGTCATTCAATGGCAAACAGATTAGGGATTGCCTTGGTGAGGTGTTTGAGTGGTTTAGATGTCATGGCTTAAAATGCATCTCAGATAAGTCGGAGCTCCTCTTTTTCGGCTGCGCCCCTGAACCCAATTGGAAATCTTGGTGGCCACAAGATATGTTTCCCCCTGACAATGTGTCTTTTAAGGCCAAGAATTTGGGAGTGATAGTGGATTGTGAACTATCTTTTGGGCCTCACATCTCGTCTCTTTCAGGGAAATGCTTTGGCATTTTACGGATGTTGAGGAAATTTCTTCCTCTACTATCACTCAACCATAGGAAAACAGTTGTTCAGGCATTGATTGGTTCACGACTGGACTACGCAAACGCTCTTTTTTTGGGGTTACCGAAATATCTTATGACCCGTTTGCAAGTAGTCCAGATTTCGGCAGCCCGTACCATCTTTGGACTCCCGAGGAGAGCTGGTGCCACTGGTTTACTGAACACCTTACACTGGCTACCTATCTCCAAGCAAATTTTTTTCAAATGCCTGACCGTGGCCTTTAAGGCCTTACATGGTATTGGCCCCAAGTATATTGGGAAACGTCTCTCCCGGTATGCTCCGAGCAGGACCCTGAGGTCATCGGGTCTGTCTTTGATGACAGTCCCTGCAATTCGACGTGCAAGATTGGGATGCCGGTCTTTCCGCCATTTAACACCTAAGGCTTGGAACGATTTACCACTGTCCTTGAGACAGGCTCCCTGTCTTCTGGCTTTCAGGAGGGACCTGAAAACATGGCTCTTCACGAAATAGATCCTTTTCTCTCTCTGCTCCTCTTTGTTGTGTGGCTGCTTTTATATGCGGACATTCTTCGCCAAAGCGCCGGGATGCTCCTCGGAGTAGCCGTGCGCTATAGAAGAAATAAATTAACATAACATAACATAACATTCTGACTGCGGCCCCATGTTTAGCTCTTGGGCTTACAAAGAGGCCATGGTAGGAATGGGCGTAGCATTGCGGTACTCCTCTCCATACCATTCTGAGGGAAATTCGGTTGTGGAGAGGAAAAACTGGAACTTAAAGCAATCTTTAACAGCTAGGATATTAGGCAAGGGAGGTAGTTGGGTCACACACCTTTATGCGGTACAGCAGGTGTTAAACAACGAGCCAAGAAACCCTCTAGGGGGTGTCACCCCAAATGAAGTCATCTTTGGGACCCTAATGTGGGTACCTGATCTTGATTGTGAAGGCACAGTGTTGGGTGAAAAACCATTTGATAGCCATGATGATTTGGCTGTTTTACAGGATCTAAATGAATCCAGGACAAAACAAAGCATTGTCTATCTAAAGCAGACCGCCACTGGGGAAGTTAAGGCAGTCACTGCAAGAGCTGTATGGATCCCAAAAGTCGGGGAACAGGTCAGAGAGAAAATTGCGGACAAAAAGCAATTTGGACCTTCATAGAGAACACCTGTACCAGTCCTTGCAATACAAGGAACGGTACTTTTGCCGCCTCTTGCAGGGAAAAAGGAAAAAAGATTTGTCTCAATCGACATAATCAAACCACACTATGTGGCCGATTCTGAATAGTAGGCTTTGTAGACTCCACTGTAGGAGATGCCCTCCACTCCCTACAATCCAAGAAGTTCAAACAGAAAGACTCATCATGTTTTAAGAGCCACCTTTAAGGAATGAAGGACGAAGCAACAATGCTATGGAACTTGTTCCACTTGAACTAGACATTCAAATTCAAACTGAACATCAGAATAATTCACAGATTGCAATTAGACCTAATACAGAAGTCTATATCAACAAGCCTCGTCCAGAGGAAAATAATATTTCAACTAATCCTGATGCAATTCCTACAATTGATCTCACGGCTTCTGGCTATTTCATGAACTTTGATACGTTTTCTCTGGATACAAGCGCACCCGAAACAACCCCAGCCAAAACACCATCCAAGCAACAATTAAAGAACCTTCTTCTCTTTCTTCAAAAGACATACCTGGAATCACCTTGGATTGAACTCTGGGTAATTTCTGGGATATTGTTTTTTCTTTTCTGGCTAGGCTTAGTACTAACTTATTGTATGCTTATTAATGGACACTATCTTCGACAAAGTTCCACAGCCCAAAAGGTCAACATCCTACTGAAGACACATCCATCATCACATCGTGAACAAAGATACTTGTCATCAGTGAACATTACAGCAGTACCTATACCGGATGGTATAGTATGGGACAAGGTTGATTTTAACATATTCAAACTTAGCGAACTTTTACAAATTAATCATGTATTAAAAATGTAATTAAGTGATATCATTACCTCAAGTACATTTTCTGATGATTGGGACACTGAAACAATCAATAACATGTTGTCTGATTTAGAGAAAACTGCTCTATTTTTTAATAATGAAATGTTAGAGGGTTCTCAACATTATGACACATTGTACTGTCACCCACATTATGGTCATCATTTCCCGCTCAAATCAATTTCGGCTGGGAATGTTTTTGAATACCATCAGTGGGAACATGCCCAACACCACTGAAAAAGTAGTTCACAAGCATTTGCACAGAAATGTTCATACTTTTCAGGGTTTAACACAACAAATCCAGCCTCGTATTACTATAAGGTTGCACCAACATCAGCACTGAAAATTATGTTGACAAACACTAAACAGATTTACTACGCTTCCTTTTTGGCACAATTGTCTAAACAGGGTTTTGACCTTTGGAAAGACGACATTGACTCAAAATCAATTTGGGGTTCGGGGACTGGCAAGTCCAGGGTACAGAGGCACTATTTAGAGCATGCCTCATTCCACTGCAGATGATTTTTTTTAATGATATTGTGCAACAGACAACCTGTCTTGGACTAGCCAAGAACAAGAACCTGAACACTCCTAAGTTTCCAACACAAACACAGGGGTGATAGAATCCAACAACAACAGAAGGGGCAACAGTAGATGACATACTGACCTACTAAAGTACAATAGAACAGGCCCAAATTCGAAGGAGTGGGTGGTTTGGCCCTTATACACAAACATATGTCATAAAATATTCATGAACATCACAGAGGGACTCAGGATCCATACGCTAGACTTATGTTATGTACAGAGAGAACACCAGGGGTAGTGACATCCTATCCCATGCTTTAGTCCTACTGCCCGGTCCACTGCGGCTTCTGAATAGCCAATTGTTGTGGAGGGAGCTGGGAAACTCAGGCAGGCCAGGCACTATTGGAACCAGCGTGCAACAGCCGCCATTTTAGGTGGGTTGCTGCTCTAGTCGTTTCACGGCCTGACAGGATGGCTACTTAAACCACCACTGAGGCGGACGTGCAGCGGAAGGTAGCACACAGGCACTCGCACTGTCATATCCCTCTGCCGCTTTGTTTCATCGCTCATTTGCACATTTCCCTGCACTTTTTCCTGTTATCTGCACTAACAGATTTTAATTGTAAATGCGCATCGGCGAGTGTCCAAAATACTGATTACTCACGGTAATTCCTTTAGTCCCGCTTCCCTGTCCACCACGGCTTCTGAACAGCCAATTGTTGTGGAGGAAGTTGGGAAACTCAGGCAGGCCAGGCACCATTGGAACCAGCGTGCAACGGCCGTCATTTTAGGTCGGTTGCCGCTCTAGACATTCCACGGCCTAACAGGAAGGCTACTTAAACCACCACTGAGGCGGACGCGCCAAAGGCAAGCCTGTCTGCGCCCATCTGCATGAGTGCCGTGCTTAGCACCAGCCATGCTGCAGGTTCTCGGACAGAATAGTGCCCACAATATCATACACCAGAGGCGAGCTCCTGGCACTTTCGTGCAGATCTCCAGTATGTCCTGGCCCAATCTTAGGAGACACAAAGAACACGAGGAAGCAGATTTGTTAATACTGCAACCTCAGGCTCTCAGACATCAAATGTATGCTCCATGCTGAGCAGGACCCAACCAATATATATAGGGTACTTCCGTAGAAACAGGGATTGAGTAAACTACCCTTAAGGTTTTAAAACTGTCCCAAGGATTGTCATGTGCATTAGTAAATGCATGGTCATTAATTAAACATCAGTTCGAATTCAGTCACTTTGCCGACTCCCATGCTCTGGACTTGATATTTGTCACAGAAACCTGGGCAGATGATGCATCAGGTCCCGATCTGGTGACAGCAGTACCACAAGGGTTCGCAATAACCAGAAGCGATCGCCCGGGTTAAAAAGGAGGAGATCTGGCAATAATTTACAAAAAACACCTAAAAGCATCATTTCAAGACAACTCAAGAGACAAGGAAGCTGAGGTGCTTCTGTTCAAGATATCAGTTAGTCATGTATATTCATTTAATGGGAGTCTAGTTTACCCACCCCCTGGTTCCTGAACAAACTTTTTACACACCATGAGCCAACTTTTGGAACATAAAGTATCATCTCAGAATTTTCCCATTTTGGGCGATTTTAATTTTCACTTAGACAAAAACCCTCGATAACGACTCCAAGGCCCTCCTTGACTTAATCACAAATTGTGACCGGCCCAACCCACACCGCGGGTCACCTCCTAGACACCATATTCACAGACTGCCCATTGTTGAAATATAAAAATACTATACAACTTCACTGGACTGATCATCATGCCGTAATTTGCTCTCTTACTCATCCTTCTCTTGGGGTCTCCCAGCATGCTCCAGGGAGCAGCGAATCAAGCTACCAAGGGCATAGGCTCGATAGTAACGCTTTTTCCACCCAGCTGAATAAAAACAAGCAGTGTTTCACAGAAGACCCATGTGTCGACCCAGCACCATTTCATCACTTGATAGCAGTGGCAGCCAGTACTACTGTCCTTCTTAGAACAGGGAAAACTAGCAGGACAGCACCAACTGAAACTTGGTTCTCTGAAGAACTAAAGATCTCAAGAAGACTGTGTCGTAGTCGCTGGCAAAAACACTATCATCCCAAAGAAAAGGAAATATACAGGTCAATCCTGGCACAGCATAAAGAGTTTATTTAAAAAACTAAAATCATCTATTTTTCAGAAAAAGTTGAAGGAGCAAAAAGTAACTCGAAAGGAGCTTTTTGCAACAGTGCTGAAACTCAGTCACATACAAGAGACCAATAATTGCACAACTGACCAAATGTTCTGTGACACACTAGCCTCCACGTTCCACAATAAAGTTTCCACTATCTATGATACATTTGTCTTAAGACCAGTCAATCCCAAGGGTATTTAATCTGTCACCACATGCTCTACCCCAGCCCAGTCTACTTCGGTAACCAAATTTACTGAATCCCGTTTCTCTCATTTCACACCACTCTCTCATGAATAAATATCAAAGCTTCTACTAGCAACAAAATCTGGCTCCCCCCTCAATCTCTGCCCTCCCAGAGTAAGCCATCTCTTAGTGGATTCAATTGCTTCGCCACTCATGGAGGTCCTCAATCTGGCCATAGAAACAGGGACCTTTCCCTCATTGTGGAAGAAAACATCAATACTACCTCTATTAAAGAAATCAAACCTGGATAAAACAGAAGCAGGAAACTATCGCCCTATTTCCCCCTTACCCTTACCGGCGAAAGTATTAGAGAAACATATGAATCAGGAACAGATGGTTTTCATTGAGAACAATCACATTTTGGATCCTACTCAGTTTGGCTTTAGAGTCAGACACAGCACTGAACCTTGATCACTGCAACGGAGGAAGTCAGATGGGCGGTTGATAACGGAGGATCGGCAGCCCTAGTACTATTAGATCCATCGGCTGCCTTCGATACAGTGGACCACTGCATTTTGATTCATTGGCTACAGGAAGCTGGAGTAGAAAACTTAGCGTTAGCACTGCTCAGATCCTTTCTACTCAACCGAGAACAATTTGTCGAAATAGGTGGCTACAAATCTAAATCTTTTCAGCTTCCTTGTGCCACATGACTCATCATTGAGCCCCACCCTTTTTAATCGATATGTTGCTCCTCTGGCACGTTTGATCAAATTCCACGGGTTTGAATTGATGTTATACGCAGATGACACCCAGATTATTGTATCAATCTCAAGCGACAATCCTAAAATAGCACAGAACTTTAAGCAGTGTATGACATGTGTCAGCATATGAATGGCCGAGAACCGCCTTAAGTTGAACTCAGATAAAACTGAGGTACTTCTCTTTGGGAAAGCTACCTCCATCTGGTCCTCAGAATGGTGGCCAGCAGAGCTGGGGACCCTTCCAACACCAGTTAGTAAGGCAGAAAATCTCAGAGTCACTAGAGACACCTACCTTTCCTTCCATCACCATGTAAAGAAACTCACTGTTTCCATCTATTACATCTTGAAAATCCTCAAGAAAATGCTGCCCTTTATATCGACAGATTTGCAGAAAACAGTGGTGGCAGCCTTAGTGTTGTCTAAACTTGCTTATTTTAATGGAATACTAGCTGGAGCAAATAAATCAGTAATAACAAAACGACAGGTTCTCCAGAATTCCACTGCCAGACTGCTGTTCAGTCTGTCCAAATATTCATGTGCCAAACAAGCCCTCAATGCACTGCACTGGCTACCGAACGAGAAGCGAATTAGGAAGAAGGCCCTACAGAACTCAGGTCCCGCTCACATAATTAAACACATAATTAAACACTTCCAATGGTATACAACAGTCCGTGCACTGCGTTCGGCCTCCCTGAAGCTGGTGAGGGTACCATCCCCCCGCCTCCAAAGATGGGGTGACAAAAGCGTCTCTATGTCACCGTTAGATGGTGGAACAAACTACCACTTCATTTGAGAAACTCCACCAATCTCTTGTCCTTTAGCAGAGGACTGAAAACGTAACTTGCAATGGTTCCTACCTGCAGTGCTCTGTGGACTTCCTTCATAAGTGCCTAGACGCCTCCAGGTAGTAGAGATACATGAATAAATAAATAAATAAATAAATAAATACATAAATACATAAACTATAGTGTTGGGAAGTTGTACCTCAATTGGCTAGAAAACCTTAACACTTGCAGAAGTGAAACAACACTTATCTTTACTCTCACACAACATGGATCTTAGGGACTTTTTACAAGGACCCAGAAAACAACATCAAAAACTTTTCATAAATGCAGGCATTTATGCTGCCTATAATGAAAACTGGAAGATTTCCCAACAAGAAGCCGCAGAGAGAATATGGGAAATAGACAGTATAAACTTAGAAAAAGTTTTAGCTGTGGTAGATAATGGCTTAAAAACTTTGACCTCCAGGATATCTTCATTGGGCAACATTGTATCTTCTGCTATTGACATACTTGAACAGGATTTAGCCACATTACAGCATGGCCAATTTCAGTTATGTTCTATTATGTTATTAAGCTGGATGCTGTAATCTTTGCGTGCAGGATTTGTGCCTTGGCGTTTTATGAACAGTACGTCTCTGTTTTCGGAATACAATCTAACAGATACATAGAGAGAAATGGCACAAAGAGGAGCTAAATATGCAATGCTGCAAATTGAAAAACTGGATAGACTACCATTCACAGTGGCGGAATTACCATCAACAGAATGGCTACTTGACGGCCAAATCACTCTCCCGGTCACGACCTTTCAATTTCACTATTGCCTTGAGAAAAGGCAGGCAGGCAGATATGAAAAATTGGGCGAAAAATACACTAGGAAATCCTGGGATTTACCATATAGATTTTAATGTCAGAGTGGGGATCGAGAAGTGTTTCTTAGTGGTACAAACTGCAAGAACGCTTTAAGCGATTCTCTCATGTGCCAAGATATTGTTTTGCACGGAGCATGTGATGGTTCAATAGCGAATCTGTCTTGCCACATTAAAGGAACTCCAGCTGATGTGATTAAACCGGTGTTCGAGTTGCTTTTGACTCAGAGTTACTTGATGCTGAATGATCAACGTTGCTGTGGTATGCTTCCAGGCATCACCTATCTGGTCACCGTGCACACCAGGGTTACATTCTGTATGCAAGTATTGTTTCCTCTGAAAAATACAGTCGGGAAGGCACCGCTATGGCCTTCTTTGAATGTTTCTTTTATACAGTTTGATGCTTTGAGCAGAATGAAAGCAATGCTTTTACAGCAGACCGTACTCTTAATCTCCGCTCGAGAAACCTTTGAACTTCAAATTGCAAGGACCTCGACAGAGATACAGGTGCTTTTACTTACAAACTGCCCCCTACATTTCATAGAAATGATGGGTCGTATCTTTAATATGTCAGATACGAGTGGTATAGTACACCTATTTAAGACCATAGGGTCAGGATTTCTTAACACCTTTCAGACAGTCCTCGAAGTTATTCTAAATTTTATTCACTCCATATTTGGATGCATTTTCGGTGGTCTACCTCTAATCCTGCTCGCAATAGCTGGAATCCTGATTGTCATTTACCTGCTAAGCAATGGACGGCCCAACCACCAGCAAGATGGCAAAAGCTCTCCTGGAGAGGTATATCCGTGAGCGCATGGTACAACATCTGGGTGCATCGCGCCTTCGAGAATTAAGTGCTTCTTGGTTCCTATCGTTCAGACCAGTCTTTGAGGACTGCAATGTACCTGTTTTCTGATGCTTGTTTTGCGGAGGAGAATGCGAGTTGGACATCTGTCTGACACCTGAAATGGAGACGCCAGCAGGCTAAGACGCCAGGCTGGAACCACTGCGGTCTCATGCTCGACTATGTCCTCATCTTATTCCCATCTTGACAAATGCATTCCTCGAGGATCCGCAGGTGCCCTTTTCAACTGAATTGTACTTCAGCTCCACCATTGGCACAGAGGTATCGACTACAGCACCGGCTGCCTCTCCACCAGCTGTTGGCAGCACTGAATTTCATCTATGCACCCTTGACGTGCTATTTTTGTTTGGAAAGTGGGGGACCCCTATCTAAGAATGCACTAGCTATACATAGGGAAAACTTACTGGTTTGGAAAGGTCTATAGCTAGTGAATTATTGAATAAACCTAACTCAATAAGTAAATTTATAATTCATAATTTCTAGCCCACCACAACAAACACTTTTCACCAACTACGTGAATGGGTTTTTTAGTTTTATTATTTAAAGACACATATTTTTATATATAGCAGTTTTTTTTAAGGTATAAATATAAACTTTTTTTGATACAATCTGATATATTTTTCAAATAGTTTAGTATCTTTGTGACATTATGTTCAGGATAATTCATAAAAAACATATAACACTCACACAAATTAGCATAAGACAAAAACGACGATGGAGGCAAAGCGGTAGATGACACACTACGCGCGTTTCGGCTTGGCAGCCTTCGTCAGGTGACCCGTCTTTTGCACTATAATTTAAAAACATAGGTAAATGTCAAACATACAGAAAAAGGAAAATAGCATGTATTGGGCATATACAGTCATATCTATTTCTGATTTTATATATCTCAATGTAGACGTGCTATGCAAGGTATTGCAATGTTTGTCTCCTGCGGCAGCAGGCAGCGATGATGTTGCGTCTCCCAGCCAGGACATTTAATCTAAATCTGGCTCATCGTGTACTGGGAAAGAATTTGGATTTTCCCCTTTTATTCAACAAAATTCCTTAAAGTGACACTTTCAATAACAAAGCATGGCCTTCTGAGTACGATTTGTAGTAGTTCAACGTGTATGATCAAACTCATTTAGGACTGTGATTTGCAGAACTTTAAAATAAAAGACATATTTCAAGAGAACATATTTTTAAACTGTTTTAAATTATGTTAATGTTTTTCGAAACATTTTAAATGGCTCATTGATAATTTTCTACACTGACACCTAATAAAATGTGTATCTCAATTGGGTATTATTATTGTTGAGTAGGAGTGGTATGTTATGTTTCATATAGGTACTCTAATATAGGTCCAGGGAACATCGTACCCGTTCACCTACATCATCTCCCGTACATTTCACATGAACGAGCCTTTTAGGGACAAAACGCCTTATAAGGACAAGAACACTTAATAAGGACAGAATGCCTTATAGAGCAGAAGGCCTTATAAGAATTGAACACCGTTTATGGACTAAACCTTTCACCTTGTTCCATGCAGAGGGAGGGTTTTTTACAATCAATACTGCTAGGACGTCATCCTTAGCACATATGAATAATTTATGAGGATACTACCCAGGGGGTTAACTTCACCTTCCTCTTATCTACACACAAGGTTTCTCCCATACGTCATCGTCATACTAAACAATGGCTAACACACGCACAAGGGACAAAGGGGCTCTGTATAAATACAACACCTCTTGCTATCAGTAGTTGGAGGGAACCGAGAATTCAAGGCCGACAAACTGACCAGAGACGCAGAGGCTCCTGCATGCAGTCGCTCTAGCTGACAGTGGTCTAAACATCCCTTGCGGGGTGTCCAATTCGAGACCAGAATGACGTCCCTTACTCTCATTATTCAGGTAATGGGGTTCAACTAAAACCTAGCGTGATTCTTGGTTCCTAGGTTTATCAGCTCTTTCGCACCTACTCACATGCTAGGTAAACTTAGGTACATCTAGACAGGCATTGTAGGAGTATGCGTTTTATTTTATAAATGCATTTTATATTCATGTATACGTTCATGACTATTGCAAAATGGTAGAACTGTACTATTCCATTGTATTCACTGTACTGCTGATCCTATATCTCTGCCACTGTGTAACAGTCGTAGCAGCACATATATTTTACGCTAGAAGAGCAAAGGTGCAATACATTCTTATTGTAACTACGCTCAACTGTTTCTTCTGTGTAACTCTCTGAGACCAAATGAGCAAGCACGAGTGACTGGGTGAAAAGTAGTATAATGTTTCCACGAGACTGAGGAATCAGAGTTGTTATGTTCTGAGGCTGCCAGACCCACAGTGTATGCTATCCAAATGCGAAGGCCCTGCAGGGGTATTAAAGGAACTACACTACAGGAGGTGACGGTGGAACTTTCTTGAGTCTTTCAATTCATGCTTTGAAGACATTAGCTTGAGCAACCGTAGCAGGCGAGACTGAGGGAGGAGATACTCCATCATTCATGTGCTGCGAAGCAGTCTCCATTTTGAAGTAGTTACGAAGCCCAGGGGTACGTTTAAGAGACTACCTGTAGAGATCCTGATTCTTTTTTCCTAATCTGCCCAAATGTGAGAGCCAATCATGAGTTGCTGAGAAAAAGCGCCTTCAATGGAGTGGGAAAAGAAATGCAGACCTGAACAATGTGTGGAAAAAAATGTCTCCTCACAATTCCAGTCGTGCCTCAATGGAAAGGGTTAAATGCAGGGACCTTTGTATAAATGTTGTCATGCTTCAGCGCTTCTCCTCAGAGCACCATAAATTACAGGCCGCAATTGTAGGAAAAACTTGTACCTGAAATCAGAAGAGTGATGCTTTCCGGGCCCATACACCAGCCCATAAAAAGATAAAGAGCAGCATCCCATGGACTTTGAGAGGAAATACCTGACAGAGAAGCCGGTTTTAAAAGAGGGAAGTTGCCCTGCCCACGCCTCTTCTTGTGCCTTCACAGGAACCCTCAGCGACATGCCGCTAACTTCTATCGTCACCAAGACATGCCCCTGAACCATTTACTCTTGCCCAGTCATTGCTCCTTTGGCAGTTGCACATCAATGGTGCTTAAGTACTCCTCCATCATAGAACATTAAAGGAGACAGCAGTCTCTATTTGATCTTACACTATTAAAAGTGAGGCTCAAAGGCTGCCTGGGACATGGTCAAACAAATTTCACACTATATTAAGGATATTAAGGATATTAAGGATGCTAAGGTTCCCTTTCCTTTCAATGAACATATTTCACTATTGCTTTATACATTCCTTACCTCTCACTCCTTAATCAGTGTTTGCTATTTTGGTGTCACTTAATGTTTTACATTTCATTTTTTTGTTGCTAAATTGGTATGCACTTTTAACTGATAGATGTAATTACTTTAATGCTGTTTTAGCAACTATTTGGTATTAGAGGAAAGCCTTGTTGGTAAAGGGGAAGGGAGGATAACCCCTCTCCCCTTTTGCATTTGAGAATGATTTGGATCATACGAACAACCTATAAGGTACTTTGCCAAAGTGCACAACTCTATTTCCAAGTCTGGAGAGATCAAACTTTTATGGACGGCTCCTCAAAGTCAAACACCACAAATTTATACTAGGAGTTCAATTATCCTTTCAGTTACTTTTTATTTCTCTCTATAAATTGTGATGCGGGATTAGTCAGACTTGGACCATATGATGTCCATTCCTTTTATCTGCTATTGCTAAACCTAGTGAAATCCAGTAATATCTACCCTTGCATTATATAACTTTTATTCATGAGGCAAACCTTGAGTGCAGTCTGTCTGGGCACCCGAACATACCTCATGTGTAGATGGCAGTTCTTTGATTAACTTTATTAAACATACACCCTTCTCAATGGAACATTAACTCACTAAACCATCTAGCACTTAAAAAGATTCTCAGGTTTATCACTCAATTCAAAATCATAAAAATGTCAGCAACATTCCAAATGAAGCACAAGATGTACTAAAAGATATTGATGCAGTAATAAACAGTCTTTCAACATTTCGCTCAGTGGCGACATCACACAAACCAGTCTCCCTTACAGGGAACAAAACAATGACTGCGCACCAGTTTTGAGCAATGCAAGACACAAGAAAACCAAAATATGTATTTATTTATATAACCATGTTATCATTTCAAACATTGTAATCTTTTTTTATTTCTGTTTTTATAGTTTAAAGCAGTTCACATTACATATCAATACTTGTACTGTGTATACAACATATTATTGGTAGCAGCTGCCAGCAATTCAAGCTTACAGCACAATACAAATACCTAATATAGGCAGAAATGCAACATAGTAATTTTGGAGAAATATAAGAAACATAATTTGTCCATTTGAGGTTTCTTAGATAATAATCTTCGTGTCTGAGCCCACGTGCACCTCCTGTCCACAGTTACCAAATTAACATGCATTACATATATACAAGTTGTATCGGTTGGTACAAAGTTCTGATACTTCTTGTGATCAGAAGGCTTAAGCAGGGGAAGGGGGTCACTAATGTCCTATGAAGTTGCTCACTAATATCCTATGAGATCACTCTTATCTGGGACATATATGCAGTCACCAATGTGCAGTTTAACTTTAGTCAGATTTTCGATAGGAAGCATTTCAACATTATATATAAATGATAAGTGTAAATCTTTTCTATATATGTATGAACTATACAATTAATCGCTATTATGTGTAATTTATCATCAGGTCTGCAGAAAAATCCACCAGTTTAACCTCTTTTGGACTTTTGTTGAACATCTGCTAAGACAGGTATGTATCAAAACATCACTTACAAATGTTTACATTCTGAAATCCCTCACAAACTGTCAAGTATGGGTGTGGGATTCTTTATCAAAACCAGATATTTCTTCTAGGGTCTAGATTATTGTAACTGTGATGAAGTTCAGCCACAGCTCAAAACAAAACTGAGGGCCATATTTATAGTTTTTCAGATGGGCTACTCCATCAGAAACCTAACTGATATCACTTCCATCTAACAAGTGCATTGTATCTGATGACAATTTTAGTAAGATAGCCAGGATCTAGTACATTTGTGATGGAGTAGCCGGTCTGTCAAAATCTAAACCAGGCCCTGATTTCATGTTCCCACAGTTTCAGTTTTAATCTATATATAAAAACGAATGTATGTCTGTCTGTCGGTCTGTTTGTCCTTTATGCATTACTACACCATTCATCCGATCGCCATGAAACTTTGGGAAGTTGTTGAGTACACTCCAGCGAAGGTTTATGGCATAAAATATTTTTAAATATCGGCCCCCCAGGGCCCTCATAATCTTTCGAATATCGAGCGGAATTACAAAAATCTTCTGTGGCACAGTGCACATGCTATATTAGCAGCTACGAGCAACGATGTAAATGCCATCAATTTCAGCTGTCAAAACGGAATACCATGCGAAGCGACAACTTATAAGTCCATCGATACTGTGATGAATCAAGACGAAGTTGTCAGTTACCCAACGGAATTCTTGAATTCACTGGATTTGCCCGGTATGCCACCACACATTTTGACATTGAAAATTGGCGTGCCTATCCTTCTTCTCAGTAACATCAATCCACCACCACTTTGCAACGGTACAAGACTTTCGGTGAAAAAGATGATTAACAATGTCATCGAAGCTACAATTTTGAATGGGAAATTCAAGGGGGAAGATGTACTGTTGCCACGCATTCCAATGATCTCAGCAGATATGCCATTTGAATTCAAACGTTTACAGTTTCCGGTGCGACTCGCTTTTGCAATGACAATCAACAAAGCAAGTGTGTGGACTCCATTTGGAGAATCCATGCTTCTCACACGGACAAATGTATGTGGCCATCTCACGCGTCGGAAAACCTGATTTATTCGTGGACGCACCAGACCACAAAACAAAAAATATTGTGTATCCACAAGCACTCGAATAAATAAATAGAATAAAAATGACACTTTGAAATGTTTTCCATATTAAAATCAATAAGTTTCAATAAAAATGACACAATGTAAATTGAATGTTATCATAACAAGTTTCCTTTAATTTCCTTTCTTCTGAGATCGCAGCAATGCGCGACGGGTAAGCTAGTTTAATATACATGATGAGAATGTTATCATTATTATTTAAAGGCAATCAATATCTGTCACTGTAGAAAATATCTGAGAATCCTGGGCAATACCAGGTTTTTCAGGGGAATCTTCTGCCATCTTCAGAAAATCTTGGTCTGCTGGTTTAGAAAATAATTTGTATGCATGTGTAAACTGTAGGGTAATTTTACAACGTAATTTGAATGTGGAAAAAGGTTTAGTAAATGGAGCAATGAGTAAAAGTGTTGATTTTGTTAATTATGTAAATAGAGATGGGATTGAATTTTTGAAAATCAAATATGATCAAATTAAAGAAGTACAACATTTTAGTCGTTTTTCAGCTCGGTTTTTGCTTGTAAAAGATTTGTATGTATGTAGAAAAGAGTTTCCTATTTCTTTGGCATATGCGGTGACCATTCATAAATCTCAAGGTTTAAGTGTGGATAGTGCTTTAGTGAATATTGGAAGTACTGTGTTCAAAGAGGGTATGGCATATGTTGCTTTGTCTCGAGTCAGAACTTTATCTGGATTGTACTTGATTGATTTTGATGAGACAAAGGTTAGAGCAGATGCAAATTATGTGAAAGAGTATAATAGGTTAAGAAGAGAATATGCACCCAATTTAGGTCAATATCCAGTATTTGAAAAGCGTGTGGTAGGTAGAAAAGAAGATTTGAGAATATCTGTAGTGAAACTGTAGATAAAGAAAAAAACAAGATGAAGTTGCGCCTGTAAGCAAAAAGAAAAAGGACAGTGTTGATGAGAATATTGGTTATCGGTTTGAAAATAGTTGTGATTTCAACTGCTATGCTAATGTAGTTGTTAATGTTGTTTTTGTTCTTGAAAGTTTGCAACAGCAAATTGTTGAAAATGGGAACGAAAGATTCTGTTCATTGTTGTATTCTGTTTATGAGAAATGTAGTAGTGATAAAAGTAAAATACAAAGTGTTTCTGATATTCGAAATGTTTTGGACATATGCTCTGGTTCTAGTCAATTTACGCAGAATATTCAGCAAGATTGTCAGGAATTTTTAATGTTTATGCTTGGTGTACTAGAAGATGAAGGTATAGATATTGAAAACCTTTTTGGCCTTTCTTATAAATGGCAACATGACTGTCAAAATTGTTTGTTTACATGTAGCACTAACATAGACACTGAAAGATTCATATATTTGAATTTACCTGACTGTGAATCCATGTCTTTTAACAATCTAATTAGAGGAGCAAGTCAAAACATGGAGTGTAGCCAATGTAAATCAGAAATGTCATCAACATTATTTTTACAAAGATATGGACAGTATGTAATTTTAATGCTGCAACATTGTAGAGCTGATGGAAGAAAATTGGAAACTTTAATTAAAAATGTTGTAGCTGGTCGAGTTTCAATATCAGGAAGAACTTTTGTAGCTGTTGCAATTATTTTTCATGATGGACCTTCTACAACATCTGGATATTACACTGTTTATTTAAAATGTCTGAAAGGTTGGATACATTGTATTGGTAGTCAATTCGTTTTTAAGCAACGTTTGCCTAAAGAGTTACCAAATTTTTACCTAATATTTTTAAAGCCAAAATTTTAAGATCAAAATATGGCCTTTCAGGGTTACTGCTGTTAAGGTAGATTAGTCTGGTGTTGTAGAGAATTTTGTAAGTGAGGGTGAGGAGCTTGAAGGTGATACTCTTGTTGATATTGAGGCAGTTAGGTATATGAGGTGTTGGGTGATGTGGCTGCAGCAGGGGACACTGATGATCACTCAGGTGGAGGTCTTTTGCATTTGTTGTAGTTGTTGTAGGTGTTTGGCTGGAATTCCTGTGTAAAGTGTTTGCCACAGTGTAGTCTGCTGCTGATGAGGGAGTGTGTCACTGTTCTTCTTCTTTTGATTAGGATCCACTTGTAAAAGTTGCGGAGCATGTGGAGGGTGTTATAGCAGTACGAGGAGATGGTGTAGACTTGCTTATACATGGAGAAGGAGGAGTTGAGGATGATTCCTAGGCTGTGGACATGGTTGGTAGATGTTGGTAATGTCCACAGTGTAGTCAGCTAGCAGGAGTCGTCCGAGGCTGAGGGGGTGGGTCTGAGGATGAGTACCGTCATTTTGTGTGAGTTCATGTTTAGAGAGCTGCTCTTTATGTAGTTGGTGACGTCCTTCATTGTGTCGTGGAGGTTGCTTTTGGTGGTATGTGGCTTCTTGGTGGGGAAGAGGATGAGCTGGGTGTTGTAGGCGTAGAAAATGTTGTTGAGGTTGTGATGGTGGGCTACTTGTGTGAGGGTGGCCATGTAGATGTTGAATAGCGTCGGGTTGAAGAATGAGCACTGGGGGATGGAGCAAATGATGTCTGTGGTTTTGAATCAAAAGGATGGGAGGCAGATGCTCAGGATTACTATTGAACAATTTCCAAAGTAAGAATTTGACGGATACTATTTGGCCGTGCGGAAAAGTATGTAAAACCAATAATGAGTTTTTGATGTAAATTTTGTCAGCATATATTTGAAAGTAACAATATTTACAGTGTATGAAAATTAATCATAATGTTTTGTTATTTTATGATTGTTTGAGATGTGTCATATTTACGTAAAGAATTGCTCTTGGAAAAAAACATTTAAGATATGTTTTATTTCTATTTTTTAGATTATTGAGAATGTTGAATGTTTTTTTTAAGATGATCTTATTGATTATCTTTGTTTTGCCCGGTGTTATGCGATGAGTACTATTGAACTCACTGTTTCTAGTGAAATTCAATATATTCTGAGAACAGCAAAAAAGGCAAATGTAATACTTTACAAATTATTTTGTGTTGTAAAAGATATATTGTAATTGTATTTTTTTGTGTCTTTCACAGATGGTAATTTTATAATATATCATTTTTTTTATTATTTATTATGCTTAAGGTTAGTGCAAGTAACTGTTAAAAATGGTCGATGGAATGTGCTTCAACCGAGCTGAAGTAACAAAACATGGATGGAGAACATAAGTGTGTAAAGATGGTTTGTATCTTTTAAAGATATTTCAAAAAATTATATACTGAGTGTACCTGTCAGAACCCATAATCAATCAGTGGATACGATAATGACTTATCTAAACCCTAGCTGGCTCAGGAGAGATGAAGAATCCGCAAGGAAACAGACTTGGAGTGCTTTAGTGCAACAGAGGAATTCTAAGATAGCCGGCTCGAGGAAAGACGCGGTGGCGGTCTAGCCATTTACCACACACCTGTGGGGAAATCCTTGCTGAGGTGCGCGCTCCCTAACGAGTGCGCACTTCACCTAAGATGTTCCCGAGTTCAGACCCGTTTTCAATTGCTCCATAGGTATTCCTGAAGAGAAAGCACAAATATTTGGGAGAGAGTTAAAGAAAGTTCCCGGTTAAACTTACATTAGTTATCGTGCCCGCAACCAGAATTCAGCTTCCGAGTTGGAAGAAGCCCGAACATTGCACAGCGGTTGATTCTCCAGTTGCGGCTCCTTCCGGGCAGACGGACTCAGTCGTGTTCGGCTCCTGAAGAGCAGAGAGAACAAGAAACTATACAAGAAAGCTAAGTGATACGTTATAGTTGACAAAAGTATATTCTTGGAAAATAATCGTATGACAAGTTACTGAGTGACTAAACTTATCTGACATTATAGACAATATTGAATGTACTCAGTCGATGTATTTTCTCTAACCTAAAACAAGAAACAATACAATTCGTGATAAGCAAGGTATTAAGGGAAAAGAACACATTGAGTAAGGAATACCAGAAAGACTCTTCAATTAAAAAGGAACATTAGTGAAAAACACAAGATATTCAAGGATTGACTGAATAGATAACAAGCAACTGCATAAAGAAAGGTTGGTAGAAGAACACAAGGAAATTAATAATATACAAATTAGACAATAAACTGAGAGGCCTAGGTTAATGAATGTTATGTAATTATAGGTTATCAGAAGTGAGAAAAATAAAGTACCGCAAGCTACAAGGTAGCAGATAAACACTAGAGGAGAGGCTAGTTCGAAAGACCAAAGGGTAGGTAATTAGTAGCGTTAGACTAAGTTATAGATAAGTAATAGAGATAGAGTAGGATAGGTTATTAAATAATTGTTCTTTGTTAGTTTCCGTTACGTATCCATGTGAAGAGATTGTCTGTGAATAAAACAAGACAGCCAGAGAGAAGGTGCGAAGGAGGAAATGCAGAAGTTGCGAGCCAGTCTCTTCTTCTTTATTATTTTTTCCTATCCCCCTTCTCCCGTGTGTTTTTTTTAGAGATTAGATTAAAAAGTTTGGTCTCTGGAGGATCCTGGAGGGGGAGTTGGGAACGAGCGTCATCTGTTGCTGTGCAAGTATTTGGTAAGAATTTCTGGGCTTACTGTTCCTGACAGTACCAGTGTTCTATACCTGTTGTTGTGAGTAGTTTCGACTTATATAAGGAATTACTAATTTCTAAATATGTTAAAAGGTAAGTACTGGATAGGTCTTTAAGAGTTTATTTGTGTGAAAACACATGAAGTATTCAAAAAGTAGTGTGATAATGATATCTAAATATACACAGATACACAGAGTTATTCTGGACAATCAATAGTACCTCTTGCATTTTACTAAAACACATTTACTATTTTGGAATGGGTAAGGTGAATAGACATATTCTACATTATTTAGTACTGTATTTTACTATAACAGCCTGAGTCTTTTCCTATAGTCATAAGGAGTGAAGGTTTCAAATTTAAAAAAAAACTAAGAACAGGGTATCCTTATAAGTAATTATATTTATATAACTTTGTAAAGGAGTAAAACTCTACTACTGGAATGTTATTAGATAATGGTATTTATATAATAATTTTTGTAGGCCAAAATAGGTGGAAACGCTAGTTTTGTATTATATATTACGAAAACTGATAAAATTAACTGTTTATATTTTTACACAAGGAGCAACAACATAAAGGAAACATTATGGAAAGAGAACAGACTAAAACTGAGGAGATTTTGGATATTACCTTGAGTGTAATTGAAGAACTAATCGTATCTGTCACAGGCAATGAGAGTGAAGAAGAGGAAATTAGAGCTGCAGACATGAGCTATGATTTCGAAGACCAAAGCTTTGATGCAGATTTTCTGGAAGCATTAAATTATGTTGAAATTTTAGAACAAATTAATTCCAAAACTGCTAACGAGGGAATTGATGTGTATGAAATACCCGATGAACTTGTTTTAGAAGGTCTGTTAAATTATGAGATGTTAGAAGAATAAATGTATTGTTTAAAAATAATAAAGGTTTGAGCACTATCTACTAATGTATTCATTGCACTAAAAGTGAAGCACTTATAGTATTTGTATTGATTTAAAATATGCAAAGTGGGTCTGAGGGTATGGATTGCTTATAATCCTATGGAGTATACATGCAGTCTTCTATGCACCTGCAAACTTGTGTTTTATACCTTCAATTCCCCAGTCTGCATCCTTAGACCTCCACCAAACACTCTGACACTGCTGTTTTAGTATTGTAATTAGCCAGTCAGCAGTATGTTGTTTTCCATTGTACCGCGGTAAAACTGAAGCTGTAATAAATTTAGTGAGGAACTTTCTTTGCAGAACTGTAATGATCCACTCACTATCTAGATACTCATGGATTAAAACAGGCGTTAGCCCATAGACTGTTTCAAACCCCTATAGACTGTACATGCACTGTTCTATGCACCAGCAAACGTATCTTTTATACCTTCAATTCCTCAACGTCTTCCAGCAAACACTATCATACTACTGTTTCAGTATTGTAGTGAACCATATAGTAGTATGTGTTTATCTATACATTGTTGTAAAAGGAAAGCTGCTATGCATTCAGCCACACACTCTGCTTGCAGAATTGTAATAATTCAGTCGGTACCTAAGTACTCTTGGTGCAAAGTGGGCCTTAGGGCATGGACTGCTTGAATCTCCTATAGACTATGCATGCACTGTTCTATCCACCTGCAAATTTACCTTTTATATGTTCAATTGCCCAGTCTTTATCCTTACACGTGCACGAAACACTCTGTCCTTCCTGTTATAGTTTTGTAGTGACTCATTAATCAGTGTGTTGTAATCCATTCACTACATTCAAACAGTAATCAGCAGATGCACAATAAGTGGTACATCCCCAGAGATATGCCAGTTATTGTGCACTGTGACATCACCACCATGGATGCACTGTATTTACTATGTGGTGTATTATGGGGCAAAAACGGTACAGATATGTGATGTATTTGTGTTGTGAAGGTGGCAGATTGCTTGACTTGCGTTGGAAACATAATGCAGCTCCAGCAATGCTCTTGGGGCCCTATGCTTACAATGCTGTGTCAATCCTTACACCTGTTTCAAGCAGATGCAGGGTTTTGATGCAGCATAAGCAGAAAAGTGACTGAATGAAATCTTATAGATTTCACTTAGTCAGTTTTCGGAAGCGTTCCTGCACCAGAACACCTCCACCCAACCCCCCCACCCCCCTCTGTGCAGGAAAGCCTCCTTCTGGTGCAGGGTTTTACAATGTGATGCACCTTCCATATGCATGTCATTGTGAATACCACACACTATGGCACATCTTTTGCACCACCGCTGCATCACGAAAGTGACGCACCAGATGTGTAAAAGAGGCACAAAGGTGTTGTAAATCCGTTCCTAACACATACAAATTCACCCAGGTAGTTTCACTAGCAGTGCAAATTGAAGCATAGACTTGCACCATATTTATATGGATATGTTACATTCAAGTGCTTCAGAAGTACTACACTATACTATAAATACCTTATAGTTTTATGCTGTAGCACTTCCTTATAGTTCTGCAGTTTCACATTCACCATACAGTAGTAATGTATTCATTTATTCATTTATGAACTATACATTCATTCTGACAAACTTTTACAGACTAACATTGAAATATAGTTCTTTCTTTGAGCAGTGTTGGTAGTTCTAAAAAGAACTGTTTTTTGTGTTTTTAGTTTTCTATTTTTTTTTTTGAAAACTAAAAAAATAGAACAGGAACCTAAAAAGTGTCCAACAGGTACAAAATGGAATGTGAAAAAAAAGTAATGAGGATGAGAGCAATGCTCATGTTCCTGCGTTTTATGAGATCGATGGACTGTTCCCCGTAACATAAAAGTTCGTCACAATAAATGCAGAGGATTTTAACTTCACTAAAATCATTTTCGATCTGTGGTTGTGGACTGCTTTCCACAGGTGGTGCACTTGATGTACTTGCTACAGCAGCAGGTGGGTCCTCTTGTGACCTCCGTGTTGCAGCCCTTGGAAAATTGTTGGGGTGCAAGGTCTTCACGTGCCACACCATACTTGCAGTGCTAAATGAATATTTTTTTGCAGGATTGCCCCTGGAAAGTGTAGTTTGGTAAACTTTACAGGTCACAAGAGGTGCATTGACCTTTTTATCCCCTTCAGTAAATTCTACATCAGAGGAGTGGCTGAAAGATGAGTCCATAGGTGTTGTCATCATTCTAATTTGACAGGCTTCAGAGAAGAGATACTTCTTCTTAGAAAGTCAAAGTAGAATGATTTAAATAGGAGGGTTCTTTCAAGAGTTGGAATAGGAAGTGCTATGAAGCAATCTAATCTCTTCTTTTTAAGTCAGATGGCTTTGCGTACGCTTACGGAGCGTTTACATTGGGAGTGTGCATGACGTTCTTCTCCGATTTGCGTAATTGTTTTTAAAAGTATTATACGCTTATTATAAGTTAAAAAAAACTAGTTTCATGATTATCCCAGTTAATGTCTTCCCTTAATATGTACACTAAATACATAAATATATGTTTTTGAACAATTAGAATCTTTCGCGCCGTATGTGTACGGGACACCGTACATGGCGTCACATGGAAGCGTAGATGTGAAGCGTAACGTCAAAGCGCATTCGTGACGTGTATGCGCAGAGTATAAATTACTGTACAAAGTATAGTGCGGTCACCGTACGCGTATGGTAAGCTTATCCCCAAAAAATAAAAAACCATGGAAAAGGAATTATATAGAATTGTTTTTTATATTTTGTAAGAAAAATTTAATTAATAAACAAAACATTTTTGAATTTAGTTTTATTATTTTACATTAAGAATATGAAATATAACTTAGAAAAAATAAACATAAATATTTATACTAAAAATGTAGGAACTTAGTATAAAAAGAAGGAAATATAATAATTAATACATTTAAAAATTATCTTTTACAAAACCTTTGAAATTCACTGAAAAAACAAGAGGTTTCACACACTTTATAGTTAGGAATTAGCATTTAAAAAACCTTAGAAATTCACAGAAAAAACATAGGATTTCACACATGTTATAGTTAGCTGGACATTTCACTCATACAAAACCATTGAAATTTCCCCGTTATAGTTAGTTCAGCTAACTATAACTCGCGCGCCCGCAATGCACTGTTGATGACATCACATATTACATCACTCATGACATGATCAGTGACATCACTCATGACACCACTGATGACATTTCAAATTACATCACTGACGACATCATCCTTGTGAATGAGTGGCAGACCTCCTCTCAGCGTAATATAATGTTTGATACACACATTCAAAAATCGAAACTAAAGTTTTCAAAAAAATGGAGATACCAATACCAGTTGCAACGACCTATTCAGTAATTCCACCATCTACATACACATCCACTCATTCACCAACAGTTCTATATAGTCACTCATACATGTAGTCACTCATCATATGTACTCATACACCTATACATCCTGTTACACACCGACACTCATCCCTAGAGTTACTCACATACATACTCACACATGCAAATAAACTATCAAACTTACATTTATTTGCATATACAGCTATACACACACCACTACACTTACTTTTACAGAAACGTACACACACTTATTCTCTTAAACAATCACTTATAGAAACACATACTTATTTATACAGAAACTCGTCCAATCTCTCAGTCTCACATATAATCACTTATGTACATCAATACTCACATATACTAGATTAAAACATATGTAGTTACTCATAAAGATACTTTTGAGACAGTCACTCACTCACTAACACACTCACACACACACTCATCCACCATCAAGTCCTGCACACATGCTGTCTTCAAAACACATACAAACAGTGAGTCATTCATTCCTGCATCTATACGTTAAGTAATAACCCCCACCGAACCATACAGACACTCATACTGATACTCCAAAAACAAACTAATAACCCCGTATACACACTCATGTAGCTACTCACCAATCCATGCAGCCACTTATAGACAAAGTGAGACACTGATACAGATATTTACATATTTAAACATTACTCGCTAATACATGTATTCACTAAGATACACTTAATAAGTCAGTTATGTAATCATTTTTACAACAAAACATCCAAATTAATTATTTTTCAGAAAGACACACATTCACTGGATGATGTCATCAGTGATGTCATCAGTGATGTCATTTGAGATGTCATCAGTGATGTCATGAGTGATGTCACTGACCATGTCATGAGTGATGTAATATGTGACGTCAACAACAGTGCATTGCGGGCGCGCAAGTTATAGTTAGCTGAACTAACTATAACGGGGAAATTTCAATGGTTTTGTATGAGTGAAATGTCCAGCTAACTATAAAACTATAACATGTGTGAAACCTATGGTTTTTTCAGTGAAAAAAATAAATAAATAATATATATATATATATATATATATATATATATATATATATATATATATATATATATATATATATATATATATATATATATATATATTATCAAGCAAATGTCCCAAGTGGGGGGAGCTCTGTGAAGCCGGTGCTGGCGGCGAGAGTAGGGACACACTCGCAATATTTGCAAAAACAAGATTTCTTGTATAAAAAACACGCCACACACCACTCTTTAAATTCCGCTGTTTATTTCTTGTAGGTCTCCCACCTACGCGTTTCGGACTGCAAGAGTCCCTGTTCACGGTGTCAAACATTAGTCCTCTGTTTGTTTTGCACATTTATACTGTTTAAGCCATGTAGCACATTATGATGCATTATGGGTACAGTAAGCAAAAATATATATATATATATTTTTTTTTTTTTCTGTTGCTACCTTTATTAGCATCATTCACTTTGTTGGGTGGCTGATGCATCTCACCATGCACAATGTTTAAGATTGAGAGCTCAGTGCTCTTAATATATACACAAATATCAGCGTTTGATCCGTTGATATGACATAGTTCTCTTTATTTTAAACTATGAAAATTGTGTATCGAACTCTCGTAAATTATGAAGAGTTCGAAAATGTATATGAATTTATATAGCGGGGATAACTAAGATCAAACTAATGGAAGCTACAAGTAACCACCCGGACGTCCTAATGCTACAGGAAACCTGGGAAACACAATCATTTTCGCAAAAAAACTATTACGTGTATGATATCCCCGCCACAGCATCCACTCGTGGCCATGCAAAGGGTGGTCTGGCCATATTATTGAAGGAGGATTATATGTGGGCCCAGGAAATCATCCAGACCAAATCACAAAACCTGCAATGCCTAAAAATCCTTCTAAAAACACATGATGAAGTAACGAAACAATCATTTCTGCTATTCAACGTATATGCCCCTCCGGGCAAGAACTACGATAATATCTTTTTAGCAATCATGGAATCCATCATTCAAATTATTGAAGATCAATTATGCATTTCATATTTAATAGCAGGTGATTTAAACAGCAAAATTTCAAATGCAGAAATTAGAAAATGGATGTTACTTTATGAGGACGTACTTGCTGAGTCCTTAGTCCCACAATTTCCAAAGGGTGCAAAATGTGATAAAAGAGGGAAGCTATTATTATCGACACTTCCTTCCATAAGAGGTGTAATCCTGAACGGAAATATAGAAGGAGACATTCCTGCATCAAATACCAGACAGGGTAATGGAAACTCATCCATTATTGACTATATTATCTGTAATATGAATTTAAAGGAGAGTGTTACCCACCTAAAAATTCAGTTAAGCCAAGAGAGCGACCATGCTCTGTTAATTTTAAAAACTGAATGGAGGACTCAAACAGCTACCAGTAGGCAGTTAATATTTCATAGAAGCACTGTTGTGGTAAATAGTGCCCGAAGAAGAATTTTCTGGAGCTCGAAAGTATTGGATAGAATATCGACCCTAATCGAACAGAAAGATCTCCTATCAGAAATTATTTTGGATGATCCAATAGAAAATTTCGAGCTCATTATTAATAAGCTAAAAAATCTACTATTGGACAAACTGGAATGTGCCCCTAAAGGTGTGAATAATGGGAACAATACCCGCAATAAAAATAACACACAAAATACCCAATCATCTATAATTAAGAAAAAATTGAACAGACTAGTACGTGCCCAATATCTGAACCACTCTATGACAATTAAGAAAGAAATAAATAAACTAAAAAATAAACTCAGAAGAAAAAAGCAAAAAAGAAAAAAAGAAAATCAAGATCGAAATTGGGTGGATATTCAAGAAGCGGCAAAAGATCTGAATTCCCGGAAATACTGGTCTCTTGTAGCTAAATTAACTGGTACAAAAAAAAAGTTACAAGCAATACCTGTTACTCCAAAGGACTGGGAAACTTATCTAACAGACTTATATAAAGCAAACCCGATTAACTTTGAGGGGAAAAGCACAGAACAAGGCACTGGAGACGTTGACCCATATATATACAGAGTTACAGCTATCTCAGTGGAATGGAACATAAGAAAAGCAAGGAAAACAGGAGCTTCTGGTCCAGACCAGATCCCAATAAAGATCTACCAGGCAAATCCAATGGAATGGAGTAAATTGTTAACAAATCTATTCAACCATATTTTTAACACTGGTCAAATACCTATATCTTGGCAGGGAAGTACCATCATCCCAATATATAAAAAGGGAAGCAGGACAACCGCAGGAAACTATCGCCAAATCGCCTTAATGGATGCTGCGGGAAAAATATTCGCAGCAGAGGTGTTACAAAGATTAAAAGAATGGGCTTTTTCATTGAACAAAATTCCCATGTTTCAAGCTGGCTTTCGGCCAAAACATTCTGTAACGGACAACATTGCTATAATACAAACAATATTAGATAAATACGTAATTGGTAAATCCCAGCCGGTATACGCGGTGTTCGTAGATTATTCAACGGCGTTTGATCGAGTAGATCGCCCTACTCTATGGTATAAACTCAAGGAACTTGGCATTCCAGATTTACTACTCCGAACTATAGTGAACCTCCACACTGATACCTGGTGCCAGGTCCAAATGGGAGGTGAACAGGGATTAACAGAAAGGATAAAAACATCTAATGGCCTAAAGCAAGGGTGTCTCTTGGCCCCACTATTATTTTCCTTATACCTCAGCGATCTACCTAAGCAATTACTTCAAGGTTCAAATCTGTCCCCTAAAATTGCTAAACAAAATATACAAGTGCTACTCTACGCCGATGACATCGTGATGTTTGATCTTACTCCCTATGGTCTGCAACAATCCTTGGACATTCTTCATGATTACTCAAAAACTAACTTTTTAGTCCCCAATTTAAACAAAACAAAAATTGTGGTTTTTTTCAAGGAAGAAATCTATTGTTAAATATAGATGGAGTATAGGTGGAGAGAAGATAGAAACAGTAAGCGAATATCCATACTTAGGCAGGATTCTCTCAAAAAATATCACGAATCAAAGTCATATAGAAAATCTAATGAGGAAGTCAGAGGTGCATACTGAGGCCCTCTTAAGGCTATATCAGACAACTGGGAATCGGCATTTCTCCTCTTTAATAAAAATATATAAAACAAAAATTCCTCCCGTTTTGTCATATGCAACAGAATACATTCCAATGACACAATGGTCCTTTATGGATCGTAAGGAGGGGAAAATTTTAAAAAGGATAATGAAAGTATCTGACTCTACACCAGTTCAAGCGTTACGTATAGAATTTTCGATCACGAGCTCCTATGCCACGGCGGTAGCAAATGTAATTAGGTGGAGCTACAATCTACTCCATGCAAAAGAGGGCACATTAAGATATCTGCTGAGTCAAGAAATGTTTGAGGATGCATCAAAAAATCAAACGTTTTTAAAAAATATGAAAAATATTCTTCAAATGGCAGAGATCACCCCGGAAATGCTAAAAGGCTGGACAAATGCTCAAATGAAACTTTTTCTAAAATGCTTCACTCCGAAGCTAAGCTATCAACTAGACTACCAACATTGTAAAAAATTGTCTACATACAAATCTTTTGTAGACTCCCTGGAATACAAACAAAAACAACCATATATTGGGTTTTCATTGTCACATGGCCCAAGGAGGACGATTACCTTGCTAAGACTGGGCACCTTACCCACACTAACTTACACAGTAAAATGGCAGCCAGGGGGATCCTCGATTTGTCCCCTGTGTGAGCGGGGAGACCAAACCTTAGAGCACCTGTTGTACGTATGCCCCAGTTTAAGGGTAACTACTGCACGGAAAAGATACCTCGCTCCGATCTATCGATCTTGTAGAATTACCCGAGTGAATGAACTAATGGATTTGTGTAAACAGCCTCCAAATGAATTTGTTTGCTATAACTTTTATAAATTTCTTAAATCTTTTTTAACATTGTATTGATTGAAATGTGCAAATACTTCTTAAAAAACTTTCTTTTTCCTATTGTTGTAAATGTAAATTTGTGGTCCTCTGTTGAGTACCTATACAAATAAAAACTTTTTGACTTATATGAATTTATATAAATTCAGTTTCATGGCTGAGTGCCTTTTCTTTTGTGCCGGTGTGATGCTAATCAGCTTGCCCAACAATGTGACAAATTAAAATCCAATCTCATATTTATCAGTGTATCATTTGTGCGTTATCAATTCATTTTACAAGTATTTCAACAATCAGTTTTTTTCTATATATGATCATTTGGGATCTTTTCAATTCTTTCATCATTGTCATGTTTGGATGTTTAAGAGACTTCAGGACTATTACTGATGTTGTTCTTTATAGGTGGACATACATTTCCTCATCCCCGTTAAGACCCATCGGGGTCTTGGTCTTGAATCTGATTATCAATTTTGATTCCAGACGTCTGAGCTTAGTCAGTCTATCACCGCCTCTTTCGTTTTCTTTTATCATTGCGATGCCTCAATATCTAATGTCCATCCATGTTTTTCCAGGATGTGTCTTTAGATGTTTAGCAATTGCATAGCTGTAATCACAATTGGAGATGGACCTGATATGTTCCAAGATTCTTTTCTTGAGGGGGCAAGACGTTGAGCCAATATATTTCATTCCACAGAAACATTGAAGCTGATAGACCACAAATTGTGATTCACATGTAATGTTTTCTTTAATCTCAAACGATCGTCCTTTGGGATCTTTTAGTGTCTTTAGATTCTGCCCTATTTTACATGCCTTGTATGTTAGGCATCTGGTGAAACCATGTTGTCTTTTCTCCAACCAAGTAATTTGTTTGTTGATTTTGAAGTGGCTGTTGACTATAGTGTCTTGTATCGATGGTGCCTTTCGAAATGTTATCAGTGGTCTCTCTCCAATCAATGTCCCAATTTCTGTGTCTTTTTTCAAGACACTCCAGTACTTTGTTAATATATTTCGAATTTTAAAACTCTCCTTTGAGTAGGTTAGAATCATTCTTGGTTTGTCATCTTCAGTTTTAGTTTTAGACTCTTTGACAATTAATGTTTCTGCTCTTGTTTTTTGCCTGGCTCGCATTTCCCCCTTGGTGATATCAGAATGTTTGTATCCACGGTTTTTGAAACGATCCTTAGTTTCCTTAAATTTTGTTTCCATTTCTTCTGTCTCTGAGCAATTTCGTCGCATACGTAGGAATTCTCCATATGGTATGCTTTGTATTAGTGATGTGGGATGAAAGCTAGTACCATATAGAATACTGTTTGTCGACGTTTTTTTCCTGAATACCGATGTTTCCAATTTGTTATTTTTTTTTATAGATTTTTGTATCTAAAAAATCTATTTCCTTTTTCTGAATGTTAGATGTGAATTGTAAACCCACTTGATTTTCATTCAGAACCGCAATGTATTCAGTTAGTTGTGTTTGGTACCTTTCCATAAGAGGAACAGGTCATCAATAAACCTGAGCCAAAGTACCACATTCTTAGTGTGCATTTCGTTTTCTTCTCCCCAGGCAATATTTTTCTCCCACCACCCCATGGTGAGATTGGCATAGCTCGGGGAAAAGGACACCCCCATGGCACAACCACATATTTGAGCATACATTTTTATATATATAGCAGTAAAAAACAATGATGAAAACTATGTAGTGGCGAGACATATCAATGAGACACACAAAGGCAACTGCAATGAGTTGGTGTATTTTGCAATAGATCAGGTCCCGAAAGACAAGAGAGGAGGAGACCGTGAAAAAAAGCTGAGAAAGTTAGAGTCAAAATACATACTCCTGTTTAACACAAAGAGCCCCCATGGTTTGAATATAGAAGAGGATCTGCATGTACATTTACTGTAGAGACACCATTTCAATATAAATTTTAATTGTTTTTAACTATACCAAAGAGAATCCAATTTCAAGACACGTTGAGACCCATTTGAATATATCTGAAGATTGTAAAATAAATATATAGCCGTGGAATAACGAGAATAAATATATATATATATATATATATATATATATATATATATGTTAGGAAATTAAGTAAAGAAATGTGAAAATTATAATATGTGAAGCACTAGCACCTAATGCGGAGTTTTGCACAATGAAAGCAGTAGTGTTGCAGCACTACTGCTTTTATTTAGGAACTATATATATATAATTCCTGTGCACATATTAGTACTGTATGAAACCAGCACTTTATATGCCTAAAGAACTTTCGTTAAAATGCCTATTTTGCACAGATAGACTGATTATTTTCAAGTCTATATATTTTAGAATAGGTTCTTTTAATTGTATAACGCAGCTAACATATAATATAAACTCTTGTATATGCTAACAATGGGCTCTATACAAAATATTTTTCTTGACAGATTAGCAAGTGAAGTATGATTGAATATTTCATGAAATAGTGATAGGGCACTTGCCCAGCATCTCCGTGCCGGCGAAATCTTGGATTCATACAACCTTCGGAAAAAAAGCAGACAATACGAATACATATACGGCAAAACAACAACTGAGAAAGATAATTGAATAATCCCATAATGGATCTTAACATGAATTTTAATCTGGACAATTTATTTATTGTGGAACATAAACAAAAACTCTGTGCAATGTGAAAAGAGAGGGGGGAGAAGAAAGGTTGGGCATGATGATATGAATCTATGCCCAGAACAATTCTTTGATAAAGAATAAGAAAACAAAATTTAAAATAATGGTTTGTGTGTCCATTTAAATGCTTTTAGTAGTAAGCATATAGTCAAAAAAGAAAAATTGTAACACATTGCAACTTGTAAATATGTCCCGAATTTCTATGATTTTAATAGAAAATGTATTAGAAATCTTGATCAGATGTTGTGAATTGCGGAAAAAACAAAAGAGTCTGATATCCATGTCCATGAAGATAATGACAATGTGACCTTTTGCTCTGGTATAAAATTGTTACATTTTTAAAGGCTGCCCATGTGAACAAGGCAGGTATGCCGAAACGCGTCATGCTTTTATATAAAATAACCCTGAAAGGCTGATGATCTAACCTGCTCCTGTGTCGGTGTCTGTTTTTTTGGAAGAGAAATCGGGTGTGTTTGGAATATATATATAAGGCATTTATAAAGCGCAATGGTTACGCCATCTCGGCGTGTCCCCGCGCTGGGTGATATGAAGAGAGGCAGAAACTCCTCACAGAGCCATTACATGCTGCAGGAGAATAGGTGAGTTTTCAGCATCTTTCTGAACTTGATCTCAGAGCTTTCCAGCCTGAATTCTTGAGGAAGCTTATTCCAGTACTGAGCGCCCCGGAACCTAAAAGAGCGGCCCCCCATCCTAGCCTTCTTGACCTTGGGGAATACCACAAGTCGGGAGCCAATAGATCTCAAATACCTTTGTGGCACCTAACTGATGACCAGGTCACTCAGATAGGATGGACAAGCGTCATTAAGGATGCGATGGCAGGTGCATAGAGTCTTGAACATCACCCTTTGCCTCACGGGTAGCCAGTGCAATGCGGTGAGGGCTTTTTTTGATGCCCCCTTCCTAGGCTGCTTAAGAACCAACCGCACAGCGGACTTCTGCAGCACCTGTAATCGACCGAGACTCTTTTCCGTAGCACCAAGATAGAGAATATTGGCATAGTCGAGGCGTGAAGTTATAAGCGCATTAATCATGGTCTTACGTGCCTCTAACGAAAGAAGATCCAAAGTTTTGCGCAGGGTCTTCAGCACTCCAAAACACTTGCCAGTTAACCCTTCTTATATGTCCTTCATAGGAGAAGGCCGGGTCAACCCACACCCCCAGGTTTTTCACCTCGTTACATGATACGGGGGTTAGACCCAAACTCGAGGGCCACCACTCCGCAGACCAGCTTATGCTACTGCCCCCCACCACTATAACCTCGGTTTTGCTGCCATTCAGTTTAAGGCAGTTCTTGTTCATCCATGAAGCAAGCTCCCGCATGAAAGCCCTGAAGTTAGATGCAGCGAGTTCCGGGGCCTGTGACAGGGAGATCAACAGCTGGGTGTCGTCCGCATAAGAGAGGACCCAACTCCAAAGCCCTGCACTATCTCTTCGAGCGGGGCCATATATAAATTAAACAGCGTGGGGCTCAGGGCAGAGCCCTGAGGCACCCCCTGCTGCAATTCAAAATCTCTGGAGTGGTGCACACCCAGCCTGACCTGAAAGCTACGTCCCGAGGACTTTAGCCATTTTAAAGCAGATCCCGAGACACCACCTTTGTTTAGACACTGCAGCAAGGTGTAATGTGCTACAGTGTCAAAGGCTGCGCTCAGATCTAACATTATTAGAGCCATGGTGTGTTCCGCATCTGCCCCCTGCCTAATGGTTTCTGTGGCCCTTAGGAGGGCAGTTTCCATTGAATAACCTGCCCGAAACCCAGACTGTGACGAGTGGAGGAGGCTAGAATTTTCCACATGTGTCATCAGTTGGCCATTCACCAACTTCTCCACCACTTTTGCCAAAAAAGGCAGAAGCGAAATTGGCCTAAGGTTGTTAAGCTTGTCTAAGCTTATGTTAGGCTTCTTCCTAACTGGAAGAACGATTGCGCGTTTCCAGTTTTCTGGCAGCGTCTGCAAGCTAAACGAAACATCTAACACATGTCTAATGAAAGGTTCGAGTACATCCAGGCTATCCACCATCACCTTAGCCAAGGCAGGATCCCTGGGTGAGCCAGATTTAACACCGAGGCATATCCTCTTGAGAATCTCCGGGGTGGGGACAGTGAAATAATTGAGTTTAGAGTCTACTTTAGACTCTGTCCTCTGTTCTTCAAAGTCTGTCGCGCCTCTTACCATCCCTGAGAAGGATGAATATATCACCTCCACCTTCTCAGAGAAGTAGGTAGCGATACGATCACACTCCTCTGCGTCACCTCTGCTGGGAGTGGCCGTCTCTGCCAATGATGACATTTCCTTATATATTTTAAATAACTCCTTGGTAGCATTCTCGGCCAAATCAATTTTAGTTTTATAGTAAGTGGCTTTAGACTGTCTCAACAGTTTTTGGTATTTCCGTTGGTGAGTCTTATACACCCATTTATCCTGATTATGAAAGCCCTTACTCCATTTCCTCTCCAAGCGTTTACATTCCGTTTTTATGGACTGCAACGTCTAGGTGACCCAAGGAGCAGTTTTGCGTTTCCTGTCCCCCTCCTTATTTAGGAGAAGCGGCGCCACCTTATCGAACGCCCTAATAATGCGCCTCTCCAAATTTAGACATGCAGTGTCACTATCCAGTCCACCTGGAGGGCCACCCTCTGTCAGCTCCTTATTAAACCTCTCCTGATCTAAAGTTTTCCACTTCCTAAATTAGTGGGTACCAGCCCTGCCCATCGGTTGTCACTTTGCGGTAGTCTAATCACCACCGGTACCAGAAAATGATCTGACCAAAGGACTGGGAGCGGCTTAAAGACTACTCCATCCTCCCAATTAGCGAACACCGGGTCAAGGAGGTGTCCGTGCTGAGGGGTAGGGGCGAGTGAATTTAGCTGTAGCTGAAATGACTGAAGATCATGGCGAAGATGTAGAGCTTCCTTATTCAAGGGGTCCTCTAAATGTAAATTCAGATCACCCAGAACCAAAAGCTTGTCATGCCTTAGTGCTAAATGGGCCATGCTCTCCGATAGATTCATCAGAAAACGAGTAGAGGGACCCGGAGGTCTATAAATCAACAGCCCTTTCACTGTCAGGTTAGGGCTTAGCTTTAACGAAAAAGCCCCCGCCTCACAATCAGATATTGACAAAGGTTCAATCACACAGTCAATAGAAGACCTGTGAATCACCGCGATACCCCCTCCTCTACCGACCGCTCTATACAATCTCGCTATAGTATACCCTGGGGGGAGTGCCTCTATAATATCCGGGTCGGTATTATCGCCCAACCACATTTCCTTTAAAAACAGCAGATCCAGTTCTTGATCTAACAGTAGATCTAATATTTCGACTTTGTGTTTGCTGAGAGATCTACAATTCAGTAAACCCCCGGACAGATTAACTTCCCCTGCCTTCCTGGCATGGATAGAGGCTAAACTAAATGAACAATGTAAGCAGCCACTGTTTTGGATAGCCACCATTCTATGTTTACATCTCCTGCCCATGGGGGGGCACAAGGCCACCAGTTCCACTCGATCATATTGTACATACCTCCTATCTTGGCCAGGGGTAGTGGCCCTGTCCCCGTCCAGCCACGGAAGGGCGCACACGTGCTTGCCTTTGGCGCGCCTTTGGCGCGCCAAAGGCGCGAACACGGAACCATTAGCCTTAAATCCCTCCCAGCTGAGTCCTTGGCTGTCGACTATACCGCTAATCGTCCCGTGCCCCCAGCCGACCGGAAGTGCCTGTCTCTACCCTTCCTTGCCCTCCGCCCAACGGTGCTATTCACCGCGTCGGACCGGGGCGGGGAAGGAGGAAATTGAGACCAGGTATCCTAGTGCACTAATGCCTCCTAAGGCAGGTAGGTTACAGCAGCAAAAGTGGTTGGTTTAAAAACACAATATTACCACAGTTATAAAATCCAAGTTAAAAGTGCACGCTCCTGGTGCAGCACCTTTGTTTTCAGCAGCGCAGCATACCAGCAATGAGAAGCCCTGCCACAGCCTACTCACATGGTTGGGGAGGTATGTGCTTTTCACTACGGGAGGACTGCAGGACCATTTAAAAGCAGAGGCTTGGTTGTGTTTCAGTTTAGCAGCGGCATCTGAGGATGGCTCTTTAGCTGAAATGCATAATGCCCAAACTGCTGTCGAATTAAAAGCCATTTTTCTGGATTCCCAGTGTGGCCTCTTCCTTCTTCTTGCTAGAGTTTTTTGTGGATATTATCGCATCAGCCAGAGACGCGTTAAGGGGCCCCATTCTGCTAAGTTGGCTGGCTGAATTCCTTGCTCCTGCCTTCGCAGATTGTTCTCCATACAAGGTTTGGAAATTCACCAGCCCACCTCCTAATTTTGAGGTCGAGCAAGGGCCACTGCCAGCAGGCAAATCGTGCATACAACATAAGCAGATTTTTAATAGGAATGTGGTAATATGGCTGCGCTATATTGATAATTTGTTTATAAAGTGGGATGGGGATGTTGTAAGTGCTACTGCTTTTATTTGAATATTGAATGACAATAGAGTTAACCTACAATTTACAGCTGAGATAAGAAAGGAAATGGACACATTCCTGGAGTTGTATGCAACAATGATGAAAATTATCCAGTTGCCTGGCATTTTAAAATCAGCCACAATAGTGATCCAAAACATCTGAAATATTATGTAATTGAGGCCATACCCCACAGAAAAGAGGAGGAGATAGGGAGTTGAAATTGAGGAGATTAGAGACAACCTATATCCTTCAATTTGATTCAAGTATCGCAAGGGGTTAAATACAAGTGAAGATTTGTATACCTTCTTATGAAATCTGTTGGTTAACGCATATATGGTCAAAAACTATTGAGTCTGGAAACATCTCAAGAAGTGATTAAATATATATATATAAAAAATGATACAGATGGGTTACAGTATTCTTCCTGATGAAATATGAAATATTTATTGACTCCACCGGATATGAAATTTTAACGTGTGATATTTTAGGATAGTGTTATTTATATATTTATAATATTTAAGGATTGTTTTTTTAAAATCATTGAGTGGAAAGTGTATTTTTATACTTCCGTTTATTTATAGTGATTTTATGATTGATCAACCTACAATATTGAATGTATTTATTGCTGTCCTGAATATATTTGCACCTTAAAATTCAATGTATTTTGCACAATGGCAACAGTCACCTTACTGGTCTCCAGGAACTACTGAGCGTGTTTAAGTCTATTATTTTTCTCACTGGATGATTATTGCACTGATTAGTTTAAGCACTTTGATAGGTTTCACTGTTTTACATAGATAGAAACTCAAACAAATTATGCATTTATGCTGTTATTATTTATGAAATATTGAAATGTATAATATTTTCCCCTTCAGTTTAAACAATATTTGTTTTCAAAAGGAAATTGAAGGGTTTTGGTCATATATATACATTATGTATCATATTGATGACCCCAGATATAAAGTATATACAGAGTATTTCTTCTATGTTAATGAAATGTTTGCACTGCACTTGCACTTTAAATAGTGATCAAGGGCGGGATCACCCGAAACGTGTAATGGCGGCAATGACTAAATAAAATATACCTATATATTTATCAATTACCAAGTCCTCGAACCACCTCCGGCCAGGAAAAGCCGTCGAAGAAGAAGAACAGACCACAATAAATCGGTAAGATGTTCAGTTTATTTTCTTTTTGCCAAGTTTGTCAAAGATGACGCGTTTCGGGTGTGAAAAGCCCTTGATCACATAACGGCCACAGCAAACAATTCTCTTTTTAAATGCTTAATTTGTGTACTCCCCCCAACACCATGTGACTGTATCATGTGATCATCAACAGTGAGGAAATACTAATATTCGACTGACATGTAACAACAATTTTAAAGACATTTGAAGGGACGTGAAATTAATTAAACCCCTGCATTTTGCATATTGTTCTATTGCTGTATAAATACAGACATTTAGAACAATATAAAAAATATATATATAGGGCGGCAATATTTACAATCCTTGGAATTACTGTATAAATACATATAATAACTTGACAAGATATATGATTTCAATATATAAATCTAAATATAAATCTAAATATACATAATATCACTGTCTCCTGTATAAATACAGCGCTGACTACATTGCCTCAAGCTATCTACAAACCAAAGATCCAATAACACGTATTGATTTATCAAGTCTTTCAAGTTGTGTATGTCATACCATGTGCAATTTCTAGCTAGAAATTGAATTACTGTGCAAAAAACTGTGCAAAATATTTGTGCAAAATAGCTATTATAAAGTACAAACCGTCTGATAAATAACATTATTAATCATACATTCAACAACAATGAATCCTAATACACAGGATAAAACATTGCTAAAAATATATAAATAGTGTTTTAAAACGTTATCATTTACGGTAAAACTGATACAAAAGAGGAGATAAAATATGCAGTACAAAAAAAGATTATAATTTGATTATTTCAATAATTTGTACTTTCACAACTGTATTCGAAATATTGCCAAAGGAATTCATCTTAATCTCAAATGTGTATTCTCCATATCGTTAATAATCATTTCTCATGAAATTAGGGAACCTATATTTCATGCGGTGAAATACACCCAATCCATCAATACCAGGAATTTGATAGACAGCTTTACTCATTTAAATCAAGAATTAGAAAACCTCAAACTGACTAAGAATATCTGTGAGCTTAAACCATGGCATTACAGAAAATTGTGCAACTCTTCCATATTGTTTAATCCATTTGGCCATTTGCAATCAAACTCTAATATCATTTAGTTTCAAGTTGACGCAATTGTCACTCACGGTTGCCTCCCCTACGTAGTTTGGGGATAGCCCCTACAACCAAATACTTTAAGCACGCCACATCGTTATTGTGGCATCTCTTAAAGTGGCATGCGACGGGGTAGGCTGGGGCAGTATGAAGAATTGCCTGAAGATGCTGCAAAATCCTGACGTGCACCCGTAGCATGGTACTCCCAATGTAGTTCAATCCCTAGGTGCACGTCAGGACATACACAGCATACCGTTTTACAATCATAGCTCCCAGAGATTGCCACATTTTGTGTACTGAACGGGTCCAAAAGTGGGTAGTATTAATTCCAAACTTGCAGGCTCTGCAACTGGAACATTTACGGAATCCTTTGGCAGGCATAAGCCACATATAATTAGAGATTGTTTCTGGAGTGCTCTTATCTAGTATCCTCCCCATGTTACTAGCTCTTCTAAAAGTTACAGTAGGGCTACTAGATAATCTAGAACCAAGCACGTTGTCAGTTAAAAGAATCGGCCAATTTTTCTTAACAATGGCTCGAACCTTTTTATCCACATTACTGAAAGATGTTATTAGTCTAGGGCAGTTCTTTTTAACAACCTCTTCTCTCGTGGCATCCTCTGTTTCAGAGGTCACAATGATAGGATCTTTAATATCAAAAAGGCTTTCTCTGGATCTTAATTCTGCCTTTTTGATTGCTTTTTGCAATAATCCATCAGAATAACCCTGTGCTCTTAATCGTGCCATCATTTCATTAAGCAGTACAAAAGGGGGTGGTGATGGACGGAGCATCCGAACCAATCAAACACTCACACCCAGTCAAAAGATCTGGGTTTGATCCATCACCGTTCTTTAGCCCACTCTGCCACCCCAGTTCAGACATGGCTATATGCAAATCAGTCTGACCCTGTGCCTCATGGGAACAGTCCAGCCCGAACTGCCAAGCCATGCCTTCTCTGGACCGGAAACAAGCTTCCGAGGACCGGTTTCTGGCATTACAGCCGTCTTCAGCCCGGCTTGCTTGAATCCAGTGGCAAAGTGAGCAAGGGACTCATGTCTGAGCATACCCTGCCACACTTATGGCGGCCAAAAGCAGTACAAAAGGGGGTGGTGATGGACGGAGCATCCGAACCAATCAAACACTCACACCCAACCAAAAGATCTGGTCCCGCTTTGGTCCAGGGAAGGCATGGCTTGGCAGTTCGGGCTGGACTGTTCCCATGAGGCACAGGGTCAGACTGATTTGCATATAGCCATGTCTGAACTGGGGTGGCAGAGTGGGCTAAAGAATGGTGATGGATCAAACCCAGATCTTTTGACTGGGTGTGAGTGTTTGATTGGTTCCGATGCTCCGTCCATCACCACCCCCTTTTGTATCATTTCATTAAGGCAACCATCAAAATCTCTCTCAGTACTACATATGTGCTTCAGTCTTAAAATCTCTCCATAAGGGATGCTGGCAATTAAATGTTTGGGGTGCAAACTTATGGCATGGAGAGTGGCATTTCCAGCCGTGGATTTCCTGTGTAATGTGGTCTCAATCTTCTCATTTTTTATATAGATTTTTACATCAAGAAATTCCGCACTGGTTTTATCAATGTGGGAAGTAAATTTAAGATGGAGATCATTTTGATTGATCTCCTCCACAAAGACATGGGCTTCTGTTTCATCTCCCTGCCATAGAATAAAAATGTCATCAATATAGCAGAGATAGCAGAAAATGTATTCTTGATACCATGTCTTATGCTGCTCTTTTAGGACTTGTTCCTCCCACCAGCCAACGTGAAGACACGCGTAGCTGGGGAGAAACAAGAACCCATTGCCACACCTCTCAATTGTTTGTACAACTCCTTTCCAAAAAGGAAGAAGTTGTTATTTAAGAACCACTCAATACGTTTGATTATTGCTTTGTTATGTTCATACAATTCAACTGATCTTTTTGCCAAAAAGTATTCAATAGCCATCATTCCCTGTGTGTGATTGATACTAGTATAAAGTGATTCAACATCGAGTGTTATCAAAAACATGTCGTCACTCCAGCATAAATCATCAATTTTAGTTAGGAAATCACTTGTATTCTGTACATAGCTTGGTAAATCCTTGACTAGATCTTTCAGGAAAAAGTCAATAATGGCAGATATGATAGGACTGCCGGGAACTGGCATAGTTTTGTTGTGAATCTTCGGTATTAAATATAGCACAGGGAGGACAGGAAATTCATTGTTCATAAACTTGAATTCATCATTAGAGATGAAACCTTCCCTGCGCCATAATGACAGTTGTTTGCTTTTGAATACGCTTTGTGAGTTGTTTTCTCATAACATTTTTTGTCACCCAATTGTCTGTTGGCGTCTTTGATATAGTCATTTTTCGGCCAAATCACCAAATTTCCTCCCTTATCAGAGTTTTTTATAACAATCTCATTGTTGTTGCTTAGTTTCTTCATCAGATTTGCATATTCCAACTTCTTAAAATGAATTTTCTTGCTCTTTTTATATATATATATATATATATATATATATATATATATATATATATATATATATATATATATATATATATATATATATATATATATATATATATCAATACCACTCAGCTTTGAGAAAGATGCGATAGCTTACCGCATTGACCTGGTGAGCCTCTACTTTGTTTGATGTGCTGGGACATTTCCGCTGGTTGGCTTGCCCTGCTTTGACACTCCAGGCCTCATGGGCTATCGGACTATATATATTTATATATTCACTGAAAAAAACCTAGGTTTCAGGGACATTATATTTAGCTGGACATTTCACTCATAGAAAACCATAGAAATTGGCTTGCTATAGTAAGTTGAGCTAACTATAACTCGCGCCCCCGCAATGCACTGCTGATGATGTTACATATTACATCATTCATGACATGGTCAATGACATCAATGATGACATCACTGATGACATCTCAACTGACATCACTGATGACATCATCCAGTGAATGTGTGTTTCTATAAAATATAGATATGTTTTATATATATATATGCCAAGGTGTATTGAAGAATGAATGGGTGTATAAGAGTCAGTATGGATGATTAAGTAGGTGTGTGACTGACTGTATAAGTGAATGATTAATTGTGTCTTGTATAAGTGAATGATTAATTGTGTCTTGCTTAATGCATGTGTTAGCGACTGATACAGATATTCACACAGTTTAGGTTGGCAGTTGGAGTGTAAGCGGTTGCATGGTTTGGTTAGCAGCTAAATGAGGATCTATATGAGCTATTGATTGCTTGTCTGAATATCTGTATGGGTACCTGTGTGTCTGTGTAGGTGGGTGGGGGGTGTGACTCTGTGCATAGATGTGTGAGTGGATAATTCACTGGGTATATGTGTTCAAGTCTTTATCTGTCAAGTGATGTATGGCTGGGTGAGTATGTGTATGAGTGTCTTGGTGAGTGAATGGATGCCTCAGTGGTAAATGTGTGAGTAACTGCATATGTGAAAGGCAGTATATATGTGTGTTGGACTGTATAAATGAATACATGTGAGAGTGAGTGATTGTGAGAGTGCCTGTATGGATCAGTGTGTGCTTGTATTAGTTATTTTATTAGAGTGTAAGTATGTGTTAGTATATGTTTAAATAAGTTACGTAGTATGTGTATGACAGTACAGGTGAGTAAATAAAAGTGTGATTCAATATTTCCAATACCGACTAGGTGTCTGAATAACTCCATGAATGAGAGGCGGTGTGTGAGTGTCTGTATAGATATGTGACTGGATATGACAGTGCTGTATTGATGGCTGACTGTATGTATGAGTGACAGTATGGGTGAATGAATGGATGTGTGTGTAAGCCTAGGAATTAGTGAGTGGATATGTACTAACTGGTATTGGTGTGTTCATGGTTTCAAAAATTATAGACTGTATTTTAGAGTGGGTGTATCAAGTGTTATATTGGGGTCTGATGAGGTGCATCAGATTTTCACGTGGAAGATGTCATCAGTGATGTCCTTTGAGATGTCATCAGTGATGTCACTGACCATGTCATGAATGATGTAATATGTGACGTCATCAGCAGTGCATTGCAGGGGTGTGAGATATAGTTAGCTCAACTAACTAAAACAGGGGAATTTCTACGGTTTTATATGAGTGAAATGTCCAACTAACTATAACGTTCCTGAAACCTATGGTTTTTTCAGTGAATTTCTTAGGTTTTTTAAATGCTAATTTCTAACTATAATGTGCCTGAAACCTATGGTTTTTTCAGTGAATTTCAAAGGTTTTTTAAATGCTAATTTCTAATTATAATGTTCATTAAACCTATCTTTTTTTCTGTGTTTTTTAATTATCATCCCATTCTCAACCTGGTGAAAACTGCAAATCTCACCACTCTTCCATCGATACCTTCCGCCAACAAAATCGCCACAAACGAAAGCCACAACTAAAGCTAATGATATGCAAAGTAGGTGTTCCCGTGCAAAAAAACATGAAAACACCACTTCCCCATATTTTTAACGACCAGCCAAATCTGCATTGCGATCCAAAAAACAGGCGTTAAGCCAAGCTAGCAGTAACAAATTAACATCAACCTTTAACTCGTGTAAGGAGGTAGACTATCTACTGCGTGAATTGGACCCAACTCACAGCCACATCTAAAGGCCAACACGTGATAGAGCTACTGATCATGCAGCTCCGACAACCAACAAGGCCACAACACCCAGCACCACCACCACCAAAACCTACCCCACAGACCACCCCCTCTACTACCACGAGGCAGCGCAAAAAAGGACAATGGACCTTCCCAAAATGTCATGGCCCCTCAGCCGCACAATCACTGAATGTTGGGAGATGTGGCAACCAACTATATATGAAGGAGGCAAGTCACCCATTAATAAAAATGCACACAATGCCAAGTGTAACGCTGATGTGCTGCACATACCTCACTATGCAAAGCACAAACCTCTCCATATGGAGATGTGTGATGTGATGTGTGGGGGAATTTGTATAGCGCTCTACCACTCCAGGGAGCATCTTGGCGCTTTGACTCGTGTACTCGCATTACCATTGTGAGTCCTAAACCAGTGTTTTGCAGGTAGCATCTGCTATACTGTAGATCCAGGTTTTAAGGGATTTTCTAAACTTCTGTTCGCAGGTAATTGCGCGAAGTTGATGAGGCAGTTTATTCCAGGCCTTAGCACCTCTTAATGCTAGAGTTTTTCTTCCTCTTGTAGCAAGTCTAAGCTTTGGGACGACCAACAGATTGGCTGTTGAGGATCTGAGTTCTCGAGTAGGATGATAACGGTTAAAGTTTTTAAATAGGTATTGTGGACCCTGCTTGTGAAAGGCCCTAAAGGTGATTATCAGGACCTTAAACAGGATGCGCTTTTGAATGGGAAGCCAATGAAGCATATCCAGTGCTGCCAAGGCTGAGGTTTTTCTAGGCCATCCAAGAACTAGTCTTGCTGTAGCATGTTGGGCCATCTGCAGCCTGTGCAGGGCCGCTTTATTTGCTCCCGCATACAGGCTGTTACAATAGTCCAACCTGGATGTGATTAGCGCCACTGCCACAGTGCGCCTAGCAGTCAGAGGGAGGAGGTCAAAACATTTCCTGAGGCCCTTTATTATATTGAAACATGACCAAGCCACTTCTCTTGCCTGTTGTTTAAAAGATAGAGTCTCATCGAAGAGATATACTATTGATACTTGTAGTGTAGTGCACAGAGGACGCAACCATGTTACCTCAGGCAGTGGGGAAGATCTCGGTCATGTAGCTGGGTTGTCCACCCTGGAAGCGGAAGCGGAGTGGGCTGGTCCAACGTACGCCACTCCAGCGTAGAAGTATGAATAAATAGGCCAGGCCTTGGGCGTAGGTCACTTGTGGGAAGACCAACGAGTCTGCAGAGCGGCAGCCCTCACCCTGGCATGTGGCTTCCGCCATGACCGCGTGACTCCTCCACACAAGCCCCCTGCGAACCCAACGGCACAGCACCGCAGACTTATGTCTGTACCGACTACTGCCTTCGATCTACACTACGGACAGCAGGGCTCACAATTTAGATGCAGTCGCGATTGCCGAAGACGCAGTCCAGTTTGAAAAACACATTGCTCCCAGTGCGGCCTGCCCGGACCACCCATCATCGGAGGCTGCACACACGCTATGTGATTCAGGTGCTACTAACTCACTGCACCATAAGTCATCGCCATGTCGACTTATTAAGGCAGAATTTATTAGACAAAAGACATTGCTCCCATTGCGACCCGTCTGGACCACGTATCATCGCAGGGTGCACGCACATTATGTGCTTCAGGTGCTACTAACTCACTGCACCATAACTCATCACCATGTGGCCTTATCAAGGCAGAATGTATTAGACAAAAGACACTGCTCCCAGTGCGGCCCGCCGGGACCACGTATCATCGCAGGGTGTGCACACGCTGAGTGCTCCGGGTGCCAATAACTGTGTAGCTCAACTCAACGCCAAACGGCTGTGCGCCCATCCTGAACGCTGCCTCCGCCCTACCCTGGGCCTACCACGGTTCACAATTCAAGATTAGTAGTGATGCAAATTGTGTAAGAGACTATAATGGGTTGAGAAGACCAAATGCTCCCAATCTGTGCAGCTCAAGTCAACGTCACATGCTTGTGGGCTTTGCTGACTGCTGCCTCTGGCCCACACTGTGGAAGACCGACGACACGTGGTGCCAACTAACCCTGTTCAACACAAGCAGATCCCACATGTGTAACTGTGTCCTGACTCCTGAATGGCAGCAATCCCAACTTCATGGCAGCGACCATAGCACCAGACTCCCTTCAATCAGTGAGGGATATTTGCACATGGAAAGCCAGAGACAACTGGTGCCACTGAACTTGCACTACGCAGGCTGGTGTGGCCACCCACGTATGTACGTGGCTGTGGGCCCTTGCTCACCACTTCCTCTGCCCTAAACTGTGGAAGACCTGCGACACATGATGCCACTAACCATCTTCAACACAAACTGAGCCCACATGTGGAACTGTCTCCTAAGTCCTGAATGGCAGTAACCCCAACTCCATGAGACAACCACAGCATCAGACTCCCTTCGATCACTGAGGCATATTTCCATAAGGAAGGCCGGCGACACATATGCTGCCACTAACTCTATAAAACACAAGTCGATCCCACATGTGTAACTGTGTCCTGAATGGTAGTGACCCCAAGTACATGGCAGTGACCACAGCACCAGACTCCCTCTGATCAGTGAGGCATATTTCCCTATGCAACATCGGCAACACGTACTCTCACTAACCCTCTTTAACATAAGTCGATCTCACATGTGTAACTGTGTCCTGAGTGCTGAATGGCACTGACACCAAGTCCAGGGCACCGACCACAGCACCACACTCCCTTCAATCAGTGAGGCATATTTTGATATGCAAGGCCGGCGACACGTAGTCCCACTAACCCTCTTTAACACATGCCGATCCCACATGCGTAACTGTGTCCTGAGTCCTGAATGGCAGTGACCCCAAGTCGGTGGCACCGACCACAGCACCACTCTCTTCGATCAGTGAGGGGTATTTCCATATGCAACTACAGAGTCCAGTAGGCAAGTAACTATCACAGTCCTACACCCTACATATTATCCTTTTAGTATCCTTGATTCAACAACTTTTTTTTAGCAGTTATAGCTTTACTGCAATGACCAAATTAATCTTCTAGTGTAAACCAACATGGAATAGCAGTCTACACTGCAGGCAGTACAGCTCGCAATTCTAATTTTAAATGCTAATTTCTAACAACAAGATTGTACTCAGAAAATACAAAACTTCATCAGTGTATTCTATACTTAGTTCATCTTTTCATGATACGCCTACACTGCACTCAGTAGGGCTCATAAGAGTCTACTAGGCAAGTAACCATTACAGGCCTCAAATCTGCATAATATCCTTTTAGTATCCTTTCCTTTTGAACACTTTTTATTTCAGCTATAGCGTAGCACAATCACCAAGTTCATTTTCAAGTGCAAACAAACACTCATTAGCAGCCTACACTGCGGGCAGCAGAGCTCGCAATTTGAATTTTGGACACATGGTGCCAATTAACCATGTTCAACACAAGCCGATTCCACATGTGTAACTGTGTCCTGTATCCTGAATGGCAGTAACTCTAAGTCCATGGCACCGACCACAGCACCACACACTCCCTTCGATCAGTGAGGCATATTTCGATATGCAAGGACATCGACACAGACTCCTACTAACCCTATTTAACAGAAGCCGATCCCACATGTGTAACTGTGTCCTGAGTCCTGAATGGCAGTGACGCCAAGTCTGTGGCACCGATCACAGAGCCACATTCCCTTCGATCAGTGAGGCATATTTCGATATGCAAGGCCGGCGACACGTACTTCCACTAACCCTCTTTAACAAAAGCCAATCCCACATGTGTAACTGTGTCCTGAGTCCTGAATGGCAGCGACCCGAACTTCGTGACAGCGACCACAACACTAGACACCCTTCGACCAATGAGGGGTGTTTGCATATGGAAGGCCGGCAACACATGGTGCCACTGAACCTGCGCTACGCAGGTCGGTGCAGCCACCAACGTATGCACGTGGCTAGGGGCTCTTGATCACCACTACCTCTGGCCTACACTACGGTCAGCACGCCTCACAATTCCTGATTCCACATGGGGCAGTCCAGTAGGTAACACACATTGCTCCCAGTGAGGTCATCCACACCAAGGACCATCACAGGCTCACACAGTCTCAATGCTTCTGGTGCCACTAAACCTATTTAACACAAGCCAATCCCACATGTGTAACTGTGTCCTTGTCCTGAATGGCAGTGACTCCAACTTCGTGGCAGCGACCACAGCACCAGACTCCCTTCAGTCTTATTTGTGTTCTTCTCTGTAAATACATTTTTTATATGTAAATCTATACATGACTGAGATTCTTCTTTGTCCAACCGCACAAGGACACTTCCGGGCCCTTGAAGATTGTTGGGGGTATGTTGGTAATGTGGGAAGAGGGTGCGTTACCTGCTGATGTGGGGACAGGCAGCGTCAAAGGGGTATCTATCACAGAAAGAACTCCAATATAGTTTCACAAATGCCTCGGAACAGAGGCCAGCTGACGGACTGAATCACAAAATGATTCTTCAATACTTATGCAGTGTGAGTTATGAACAGTTCGCACCCAGGCTCGCAGAGGGATAGCTGCGGCCCATCCGCTCAACTCACTGACGCAGTACTATGAGCCGTCCGCGTCATTGTAGCTATCCCTTCCCTTTCCTGTTCCGTCGTACGCCACGCCACGCCGATTACGTTCCAACGTTGGCCCCACAGAGCTACCTGTCTCAGGCGTACTCGTTGTTGGTGTGCAGGTCAGTGGTCCAGTTCTCAACATATGACGGCCACTCCCTGAGGGCAGGTTTGCACGCACATCACACCTATCCGTCACATGCGTCACAGGCCATGTGACCATGCAAATATAATAGATCGACAATGTCACATCCTTTATTGCCGGTGTTGACTGGATGACGGACGCTCCACGGGTCTCAACCATAAAGAGTCCTTGAAAAGTTGCACAGAAGGTTAGTCGCACTCTGAGCTGTATGGCCGTCAGGGGCCTACCATCCCCATGGCGCGGACTTGAGATGCACAGGGTTAGTGCCACCCGAAGCTCATGTGGCCATCATGGGCCTACCACCTCATGGCACGGACTTGAGTTCCACCGGCTTAGTAGCACCAAAAGCTGATGTGGTCTCCGTCATTGATGACTCAGGACTCAGCGACATGTGTGAGATCTGCCGGGTTGTGGAAGAGATGATGTGGTCTCCGCCATTCATGACTCAGGATTCAGCGACATCTGTGAGATCCGCGGCGAAGCTGATGTGGTCTCAGCCATTCATGACTCAGGACTCAGCGACATCTCTGAGATCCGCGGAGTTTAGACGGGCACGTGGAGTGCCCACTGCAGGACACTCCAGTGGCACCAGGTTATTATTTGCTCATGGATGCGCAGAACGGCAGTGTCTCTCTCAATCTTTCTCTCTTTCTCTCTCTCTCTCTCTCTCACTTCCCTCTCTTTCTCACTCCCTTTCTTTCCTTCCCTCTCTTTTCTGTCTGGCTTTTTTTCCTTCTCTGTTTCTCTGTGTCACTCCTTTGATATGCTCATTACACACGTCCTTATTTTGTGCTTTATTTTCCAGGCTCTGTTGTTGACATCCATGGTCCCCACAAGGGTGTTCCTTCTTGTTTTGTATTATTTTTGTAAAATTTTGTTTATTAGTTTATCGTTTATATAATTAGGGGTGGGCGTAGTTTGCGAAGTAGTGCCACACAAAGTGCACTTCGCACTACGCGAGCTACGCGTAGCACTATGCAAACTTGCGTAATCGCATGTTCGCACTGTGCAAGATGTCGCTTTTAATGATTGCACAGTGCGGACAAGCATCCGGCACTGTGCAATCATTAAAAACGGCATCTTGCACAGTGCGAGCTGTAATCTTTCTGCTGCTTGAGTAGATTTTTACTCGAGCTGCAGATTTCTCAACGCGGACTGGTAGTTTCTCATCGCGAGCGGCCACGAGCATGCTCTACCACTCGCAATGAGAAACTTGACCTCCCCGCATTGAGAATCTCGCCGGGAGGTTTATTTTCCATGCTCGCGATCGACAACTTGATGTTGCTGATCACGAGCAAGGGAAAAGTCTCACGAGGATGTCATTTTGCTTGCTCGCTGTCGCCAACTTGACATTGAGGACCGCGAGCAAGCAAAAAACTGACCGCTGCACTATGTTACGCTACGCATGTTTGCACTGTGCTACGTGCAGTTCGTAAAGTTGCGCAAACTTTGCAAACTATGCGAACGTAGCGTAGTGCTTTGCCCAGGGTTAATACATATGTTAATAAAAAAATAAAGTTTGAAAATAGTTTATCGTTTATATATATATGTTTATAAAAATAACGTTTGGAAAATGTAACGTTTTGGTTGTTTCTTAACTGCTGTGTGACTCTTTCTTGTTCTTATTACTGTTATTTGATGGTGTCCACCATGGTGTTAAATTTTGGGGCACTTATTGCAGGAATACTGGTGATGTCTGAGTTTGCACCAACTTCTGAATAGTGTGTTAGATTTATCTCAACTTTACTTGCATTAAAGTGCTTATAATGAAATGCAGACTAGCCATTCCCATGCAAAAAGACATGAGGTGCACCTTTGCCATTTATTCTAAATACTAAAATCCTGTATTGAATTGCATTGAAATGTCCGTGTGCAGGAAGTGCGGTAAGTGTGTCTCTGTGTTCTGGTGTGGCCTGTCACAAGGGCCGCAGCAGTCGATGTTGTAAAGTGGCATGCACCACCTCCAAATGGCAGTGTCACAGTGTGGTTGGAATGCCGCAGGACATGCGCCAATAGGCATTACAATGGTGTGCCATACAAGTGCACGGGATACAACAGTGCACCGCAGAAAAGAGTGGGGGCTCGTGGGAGGGAGGAGCAGCTGTTTGGAAACGTAAAACTCAGTGAACCCGCCCATGTGCCACGTGCTGAGCATCTGATCCATGATGACCGGGGTTGCAGACGTCCCACAACACTCACGACCGGCCTTTGTGCACATCCTGTATGAATGCAACTGGAGAAGTTACTGTTGGGATGAAAGGTTCTTTGTCTGAGTTATCTTGCGCTAGCAAATCTGCTGCTCTGAGAACGAACTTGCAAGTGACCAGCCCCCCCTGACAGATACGATATTATTTGCATCACTACGCAATCCCCGATTTGAGAACAACGAGTACACATCCAACACTCAAAAGTCCTTTCTAGAACATTCTACAACACGTGCAGGTTAAAAGTTCATCCATTTTTTTTAAATCTAGTTATATTTTTTTGCAACGTTTTCTCGAACATTTAACGCATGTGCAGGTTAAAAGTTCACGATTGTTTTAATTTCGAACAGTACCTTCCAAATGCAAGTAGCAGTTGTGGTTGAGTTGAGCGAATGTTATCCTATGATATGTACTCCACGTTAAAACTGCTTTTTCTTAACCAATCACAAAGATGCTTTTCTACAAAATGAATGTGCACCCTACTTTTAAAAAACAATGCTTTTCATCTCCCAATCAGGTATCATTTTGTATAGCAAAAAAAAGTAGACCCCCATCTTTAAATATATCTCTTATTCTACGAAGGAACTGCATGAGCTACAGACATCTTTCCATACCTTCCAGCCATACCTTCAAAATGCTAGTGTGGATCATAGGACATAGCTTTATTTTCTGGTGCAAGAGGTATGCAGAACAGAAACGTATTGACTCAGACCTAGGTTTAAGAAATGTGGACAATAAATGGCTTGCACAGAAAGGATTGAAGTGGCATCAATTGTTGCCTTTGGTTAAAACCTCTTTGCATCTTCCACACCCTGACCTCATGATTGTGCATTGTGGTGGAGATTACCTAGGCACATTGACTGGAGTAGGTTTGGAAATGCTTATGAAGGACACCTTTGTACAATTGATGTTACTTTTGACTCAAACTGTCTTTGTATATTCCAATATATGCCAAAGACAGAAGTGGAAATGGCCAAAACAATTTTGTCATCAGATTGAAAAATCTAGGAAAAATGTCAACAAAGCTGTGTATGCATACCTCAGAGGCCATAGAATGGGGTTGATCTACAACAACATACGTTTTGATAAGGCTGATATCTACAGAAGTGATGGGGTGTACTTCACTGATCAGGGAAATCTAGCTTTTCTGAATAACTTGAAGCTGTGCATCCGCACTTATATGTAGCTCCAACTAATGAACACAAGCTCTCTTTTTAGGGCCACCCTATAACTGACAACTTAGGCCCACTATTTTAGGGCCAGGTAATGGCAACTCCCGGACCCTCACCAAAATGTTTTCTCCACACAGCTGACTATCTGACTTTGCAGCACAGAGCTCTTGCTTTGATCACCGGCTCTACTCACCCATAGGGGTGAGTAGTTTGCGCTTTACAAATACCGTATTGATTTACCTTCGCACTCCCTGTACAAAATCACCTAAGCACCATATACAAATTGGACAGTTGTGACACAGCGCCCAGCGCACATGACTTCACAGCATAGGACACACAGTTTGAGCTCATGGTCTCATCCCCGAGTCCAACAGCAGCTCAATTTAGCAGCATGACACTCTAGGCAATACCTAACTTAATTTCAGTACCCAGCACTTTCAGACCGGTACACGTCAGTAGTTCAGCGGCTTTACCTCGAGTCCGGCAGCAGCTCAGCTTACGCCCCCAGTGCCATCAGACCCGTAGGAGTGAACAGTTTGCACTTTACAAATAACAAATTGATTTGATATGCCCAAATGTACCTGTATAACACCCACTAAGCACCATACACAAGTTAAAATATTCTAAAAAAAAGTTCCTCTGAGTAGGTATAACTACATGCTGACACTACTTGGACAGTTGTCGCACAGCGGCCAGAGCACATGAGTTCTCAGAATATGACACACAGTTTGAGCTCACGCTTTCATCCCCGAGTCCAGCAGCAGCTCAGCTTAGCACCATGAGACTCTAGACAATACCTCACATATTTTCCATACCCCCGGACTTTCAGACCAGTACGGGTCAGTAGTTCTTCCTAGTAGGTATAATTACATGCTGACACTACTTCCACAGGTGTAGTGCAGCGTCCAGGGCACATGACTTCACAGCATAAGACACACAGTTTGGGTCACGCTTTAATCCCCGAGTCCCGCACCAGCTCACCTTAGCAGCATCAGACCTTAGGCAACACCTCACTTAATTTCCATAGCCCAGCATTTTCACAGGGGTGAATACTTCGCTTCACACCCCCAGTATAGCACGCCTAAACACCCCACAGAGGACACGGTGCTCCTACCCTCCTCTTTCCTCCTTTTTTCACCCTATGTCCCCTTACTCGCTTCAACGGAATCACAAATGGCTGCTAACACTTCCTATTTGCCACCACTTGAACCGCTTGCGGCCAATAAGCAGCAAGAACGTGCTCGTAACGCCTCAGCCAATCAGATGGCAGAATTCCCAAATATTGATATCTGTGAATTTCGATATTTCTCCAAAACTACTGAATGGATTTACACCAAATCAACTAAGACCGTTCTCCTTGCCAAATTTGGGGTAATTCTGTTCACCTGTTTGACCTGTAGCCTTGTCTAAAGTTTCTTATGGAAATTGCATGGAGAAAACATGTTTTGGGACACCCTTTCTTCTCGGCCCCCCATTGACGAATCACCCCCAAACTTTCAACATTGGAGCTGGTATAGACAAAGCATTAGATTGGAAAATGTCATGAAGATTCATCAAACAACACCAAAGTTATAAGCAAAACAAAAAATGCTCTTCCTATGGAAACTTGGACCTATCTATAACTAGCTTTTGGCAACCGCCAGTAGGTAATATATATATTCACAGAAAAAAACATAGGTTTCAGGGACGTTATAGTGATGTCATCAGTGATGTCACTGACCATTTCATGAATGATGTAATATGTGACATCATCAGCAGTGCATTGCGGGCGCGCGAGTTATAGTTAGCAGAACTAACTATAACTGAGGAATTTCTATGGTTTTGTACGAGTGAAATGTCCAGCTAACTATAACACCCCTGAAACATATGTTTTTTTCAGTGAATTTCTAAGGTTTTTTAAATGCTAATTTCTAACTATAATGTGCCTGAAACCTATGGTTTTTTAAAGTAAATTTCAAAAAATTTAAAATGCTAGTTTCTAACTATGCCTACAGTGGTAGGGCATGTGATGAAAGAAGAAACAAGAGACAGAAAGAGGCAAAAGAAATGCAGAAAGAAGCAACAGAAGTCCACAAAGACGAAGAAAAATGCAGGAAGAAGCAAGACATGTGCAGAAAGAACCAACAGAGGAGCAGAAAGAGACCATTTTGTAAAATCATCCTGTGCCCACAACTTTTTCAGACAGGTACTGGTGGTAACTGACTCTGACTAACCAGGCCCTGAGCCAGTGCAATGCTAAAAGACACTTAGAATACAGTGAAAACACCTACACACTAGTAAACACTATGCGTTGGGGTACCCCTGTGATGACCATGGCCTCCTCTGTAAGCCCCTAGTACATAATAGAGGGATTAAAACTACCTCTTAAAACGTGCCACAGGGTGCGTTTGCACGCTGGTTAAGAGAGGGGGCCCTGAGGTGACGTGTGTGCAAACACACCCAGTGGCCGTTTTAATTTGGGGGATAATGTCCCCCTGAATCCTGAGTGTCCCTTGGGTCCAACTAGCCCACCATGTATCTCCAGTTAGCGCCACAGAGCTGCGTTGCAGAGAGGTGTAAAAAGGGGCACGGCCTAGGCCACCTCTCTGCAACACAGTAGCACTTACTGGAAGCACCTGATGGGCTAGTTGGCACCCAGGGGCCCTCAGGATTGAAGGGGAATTATTTCCCCAACTTAAAACGCGCCACAGAAAGAGTTTGCACACATCACCTCAGGCTCCATCCCCTCCCTTCACCACTGTGTAAATGAGCCCTGTGGCCGTTTTAATTTAGGAGATTAAGTCCCCTTAAATCCAGAGGGTCCCTAGAGTCCAACTAGCCCACTAGGTACCTCGAGTAAGCGCCACAGAACTGCGTTGCAGAGAGGTGTAAAAAGGGGCACTGCCTTGACCACCTCTCTGCAACGCAGCGAGTTGGCGCTTACTGGAAGCACCTGATGGGCTAGTTGGACCCCAGGGGCCCTCAGGATTGAAGGGGAATTATTTCCCCAACTTAAAACGCGCCACAGAAAGAGTTTGCACACATCACCTCAGGCTCCATCCCCTCCCTTCACCACTGTGTAAATGAGCCCTGTGGCCGTTTTAATTTAGGAGATTAAGTCCCCTTAAATCCAGAGGGTCCCTAGAGTCCAACTAGCCCACTAGGTACCTTGAGTAAGCGCCACAGAACTGCGTTGCAGAGAGGTGTAAAAAGGGGCACTGCCTTGACCACCTCTCTGCAACGCAGCGAGTTGGCACTTACTGGAAGCACCTGGTGGGATAGTTGGACCCCAGGGGCCCTCAGGATTGAAGGGGAATTATTTCCCCAACTGCAAATGCGCCACAGGACGTGTTTGCACATGTCACCTCAGGCCCCGTCCCCTCATTTCACCACTGTGTAAACACGCCCTGTGGCCGTTTTAAGTTGGAAGAGTAAAACCCCTTGAATCCTGAGGGTCCCTAGGGTCCAACTAGACCACCAGGTACCTCCAATAAGCGCCACAGAGCTGCCTCGCAGAGTGTTGTAACAAGGGGCCTGGCCTATGAACACCTCTCTGCAACACAGCTCCGTGGCGCATACTGGAGGTACCAAGTGGGCTAGTTGGCCCCCAGGGACCCTCAGCATTGAAGAATAATATTAATAATAAAAACATTTATTAAGCGCCTGAATACACTACAACAGTGCGTCTCCGAGCTAGGATGCAGTCCTACTAAAATAAAAAACCAGATCATCACCTAAACGGAAAGCAGAACGGGAAGGGGGGAGAAGAGCTAAAAAGATGTTAAAGTGCAGGGAACAAATACGTTTTGAGTTTCTGTCGGAACCTCGTTTCCGATGGTTCCATACGAAGCTCCATGGGAAGATCATTCCACTGCTTACTTGCCAAGAACCTGAAAGAGCGCCCACCCATCCGTGATTTATATATATATGCGGGGGACAGAAAACTGCATACTGCCCATAGATCTTAGAAGACGATTCGGGCGATATATGGTAAGTAAACTATGCAAATGCGTTGGGCCCTGAGCAATCCGATGACTTATGCACATGGTCTTAAACCGAATACGTTCTCTCACGGGGAGCCAGTGCAAGGTCTGTAACGCACCTTTCCCCGAGAAGTTCCTAGGCAGCTTTAGTACCAGCCTGGCCGCCGCATTTTGCACATATTGCAACTGGTGCAGGCCCTTATTACTGAGGCCACACAGCAGGGAATTCCCATAATCAAGGTGGGAAGTGACCAAGGCATGCACTAGTGTTTTCCTAGCTATAATAGGTAAGAGATCCAAGATCTTACGTAGGATCTTTAATATGCCATAGCATTTCCCTGCTATCTTGGCAATGTGTTGAGAGTACGAGAGATTGTTGTCATGCAGAACACCCAAGTTCTTCACTGTATCAGAGGGGACAGGTATCGGGCCCAATTCCATAGGCCACCACGCGGATGACCAAATGGATGGAGATGAACCAATCACCAAAAGTTCAGTCTTATTGCCATAAGGCAGAGGCAATTGCCCTTCATCCAATCTGCTAGAGATGACAGACATGCGGAGACATTGTCCGCTGTCTCAACTGGGTTGTGAGATAGAGTAACCACCAGTTGCGCATCATCCGCATAAGATACAATGTCCACCCCATAGGACTCCACCGTCCTGGCCAGGGGTTCCATATAAAGATTAAATACCGTAGGGCTCAAAATTGAGCCCTGCGGGACCCCTTGTTTTAAAATACGGGACGTGGATCTGAAGGGGGGACAGTGTATTTGGAATTTTCTGTCCGCCAAGAAAGAGACCTTCCATTCAAAGGCTGGCCCCTCAATCCCCAACTCACTCAAACTAGCCAGGAGTTTAGAGTGCGACACGGTATCGAATGCCGCACTTAAGTCCAGCAATATTAAAGCGGCGGTCTGTCCTTCATCAACTCTCTGACGAAGCATCTCTGTTGAGGAGAGGAGGGCAGTCTCAGTTGAATGTTTAGCCCTAAAACCAAACTGGGAGGCGTGCAGGAGTTGATTATCCTCAACAAATTTGATCAGCTGGTTATTCACCAGTTTTTCCACCACCTTCGCACAGAAAGGAAGAAGAGAAATGGGCCGAAGGTTATCCATTTGGAAAATATTCAAATTAGCCTTTTTATTAATGGGAACTCCCTGTGCCAGTTTCCAATCCTCAGGCACATGTCTTTCTTGAAATGAAAGGGACGCCAAATTACTGATGTATTTCCACAGGAGATGGACCTGCTCTTTAAGGATTTTGGGCTGAACCACATCTAAAGGGGATCCTGACTGAATACTCATGGTGAGGTTTATCAGTTCCTCCCTAGGGGGGACCATGAATTCCCTAAGGTAAGCTTTCTTAGTAGATGTCTGGCCTCTATCCCCCATAAAGTTACTATCAACTGGATCCTGCTGAAAGGACTTATAAATCTGTTCCACTTTGTTCACAAAATGATCTGCGATAGATTCGCATATCTCCGTGGAGTAGAGATCTTTAGTTTCTACCCGTGTAGGCACTGTGAGCTCTTTATATATTAAAAAGAGTTCTTTGGAAGAGTTTACCGAGGAATCTATTCTCCCTTGGATAAATATTCTCTTGGCGTTGTTGATCTCACCGTGGTACTCCTTCAGACTCAACCTGTATGCCTCTTTACGGGCTGGGTCATAGTCCCTGCGCCACAGACGTTCAGATCTTTTACATCTGGCTTTAACCATGCGCAGTTCATCGGTATACCACGGGGCCGACCTAGTCTTACGTGCAGGGGCTTTTGAGGTCCATGGGGCCACCTTATCTAGTGCCTTCGATATCCATTGTTCGAACTCCCTCCATGCCTTACTAATGGTATTACTAAACGGGGGCTTATACTGCAATAGAGTATCTTCAAATGCATTTTGGGTAAATTTGTTCCAATTCCTATGTTTGGAATAGATAGATTTAGTGCAAGTTGTTCTTACTGACCCATCTGTTATTGTGAATGGAACAAGGTGATGATCCGACCACAAAGTCCTAATAGGATTTAGCACCCTTACCCCATTCCAATTAGCAAATATGGGATCTAAAAGATGACCCGCTTGGTGAGTCGGCATTTTACCTAAGAGCTTGAGCATCAGTGAGTTTAATGAGACAATTAGAGACTGTGCCACAGCACAGGTAGCATCCTCAAAATGTATATTGAGGTCACCCCAAATCAAGAATTTCTTATAGCGTAGGGCCGGTTGTACTACCGATTCCAATAAGCTTTCCACAAACTGCTTACTGCTCCCGGGGGGACGATATAGGAGATAACCCATAATTATGCATTCAGGGGACACCTTAAAAGAAAAAAGGCCGGCTTCACAATTATTAATTTTTACTTGCTCTAATGAGCACACAAGCTTAGTATTATACACCATAGCAATCCCCCCCCTCTTTGGGTCACTCTATCAATTCAAAATAGGCTGTAGGCAGGAGGCAGGCCTTCAAGAATCTCCGGCGCCGAAGCCTCGTCCAGCCATATCTCTGTAAGAAACAGCAAATCAGACTGGAAATCAGTCAGTACATCATAAATGTCTAAACTATGTTTCCTGAGTGAGCGACAATTGACTAACAACATGGTAAGCTGGTCTGCCCCCTTTATGTTCGTCAGATGTAAAGGCGAATCCAACTTACATAGCCTACATTTCTGTGCCACATCCTCAGGTAACCCGCTGTAAGTACATACGGTGTTAGATGTAGAACGAAGGCAGAGCAACTGATCTCTAATATAGCATCTCCTTACTGTTATCTCGATCTGAGCAGGAACAGGGGGTATGGCCTCTGGCCACGGTCGGGCGGCGCGCACTCGGCGCGCCCGCTGCGCGTGTCCGCTGCGCGGTCACAGACTTGCCGTCATAATATAGGAAGTGATAGGGAATGCTAGAGCGCTAACCCTAGCGCCGAGGAGACAGGAAGTGGTGGACTCCTCACCCTCCGCGCAACCGCCCACAATGGACGCGGCGGACCGGGGCGGGACCGAACAGGAATTAAGGAAGGAATTAATTCTTTCTTTTCTCAGCAACTAGAGAACGCCGGTCTGTCCATATATTCATATGCAGACGATACACAGATTGTGTTTTCTCTTTCTAGCAGCAGGGCCCAGGAAGTCTCTGCCCTCAAAATTGGCCTATCTCACGTTGCTGCTTGGATGCAAGACCATCTGCTGAAGCTCAACGGAGATAAGACCGAGGTTATCATATTAGACAAGCATAAAGATCTGTGGGGCTCTAGACACTGGCCCTGTGATATGGGTCCTCTGCCTACCCCTGTGCCTGTTGCTCGTAACCTCGGATTCCTGATTGACGACAAACTCTCGATGAGGCAGCAGGTGACTAAGGACGCTGCAGTCTGTTTTTCCATCTTACGCTGGCTGCAGAAGATCTTATGGATGCTGCCTGAGCCCACCCGTAGAATTGTCGTTCAGGCCCTTGTGATGTCCCGCATTGACTATGGCAATGTGCTTTATCTTGGAGCGGATAAAGCAACAATTAACAAACTCCAAGTGGTACAAAATTCAGCCGCTCGCCTCTTGCGCAATGTTCCACGGAGAACGTCCGCAATGCAAGCCTTGCGTGACCTACATTGGTTGAGAATCTCAGATCACGTGACCTTCAAAACACTGTGTTTTTTGTTCAAGATCCGTCAGGGTTCTGCTCCCACTTACCTCTTGAACCTTGTCCAGCCTTATCTACCTGGCCGTTCGCTAAGGTCATCTAATAATGGCAATCTTTTGATTCCAAGAATCCGACTGGCTAAAATGGGAGGTCGTTCGTTCGCATATCTTGGACCTAAGATGTGGAACGCTCTTCCGTTGGCGTTAAAAACAGAAACTAATCTTCCGGCGTTTCGCAAAAAATTGAAGACTTTTCTGTTTTGATCTCCTCATTTCGTGATCTCTTTTTTGCACTTGCTTGTTCTCTTTCTTCAGTCTGTCCCTGGCGCCGGGAAACCCATTGAGGGTAGCTGAGCGCAATACAAATCCAATAAAATAAAAATAAAATAAAACTACTGAACGGATTTACACCATTTAACAAAAAGGATTTTTTCTGAACCAAGAGCTACCCTTTTGCCAAATTTGGTGTAATTCTGTTCAGCAGTTCAGGCCCTATCCATTTCTAAAGTTTCCTATGGGAAATTGAATGGGGAAAACACGTTTTGGGACCCCCTATTTTTCTTGGCCCCTGGCTTGACGAATCACTGCGAAACTATCAAGATAGGAGCGGACAGAAGAAGTTTTAAAAATTTCGCAAAGATTCATCAACTGGCGCAAAAGTTATTGCGAATAGAATGTTGCAAATTTCCAATGGAAAACAGGTCCTAACTACAACTACCTATTGGCAACCGCCAGTAGGTAATATATATATGTATATATATATATATATATATATATATATATATATTCGGTACGTGGACGTCCCAGCAACCAATGGTTCAGTCAAAGGACGAGGCAAACCCAGTATCTGGTGCGTGTTAATTTATTTTAGACCCAACACCACTCTGCCATGACGCGTTTCGGCCTGGCAAGGCCTTGATCATAAGCATATATATATATATATCACCGCTCGTTTCGCACCAAAGTTGCGAGGCACTCTTGCAGCGGGTGCTGTCACGCGTTGGTACACCACGTACTAAATATAGGCTCAAATTCCTCCCCAATCAATAGGAAAGAAAACAGCACTCCCGGAAATCTTCAGCAAAACAGTATGTTTATTTTGCGGACTGACGCGTTTCGGAAAGGACTTCCTTCTTCGGTGTCACATACAAAGCAAAGCGCTGCTCAGCGGCATCTTAAAAGCAGGCACAAGGCATTGGCACAAAGGAGGGACTACTGGCGTCTCTCTGGATAGGGAGCGCCATATTGCTGATATACATAGCACAAAAAATCGCTGATATACTCTTTACAAGCCTAACATGGCATTTGTCATATACGAGAGTATCTCCACAGTTCTATAAATAATCCTACATCACTCGATCTTGCCGTGGATCGGCAAATGGCAACCCTAATCGGTTGCCCAAACAGTCCTCCACAATTGTGCATAATTAATGTCAATATGCCCGCATATATAAGAAAAAAAGGAATAATTTTGATCAAAAACTGAGCCCAGAACTAATCAAAATAAATTATCACAAAACTTTCAATCTCATCATGAGGTTCAACATTTCAATCTGCATTTAAGTACCAAATATACCATGTGTCGACGCTGCCTTTGCTCCTTCCAAAAAAACAACGACGCCGTGTATAGCTGCCAAAGGATTAATTTTAAGAAAATGTTAGTTTCTATTTTTGAATGTGTGTGTCAAAGGTTATTTTATGCTGATAGGAGGTCTGCCACTTTGTCACAAGGATGTTGTCATCAGTGATGTCATTTGAGATGTCATCAGTGATGTCATGATTGATGTCACTGACCATGTCATGAGTGATGTAATATGTGACGTCATCAGCAGTGCATTGCACGCGCAAGTTATAGTGAGTCCAACTAACTATAACGTGGGAATTTCAATGGTTTTATGCGAGTAAAATTTCCACCTAACAATAACTGGTGTGAAACCTATGGTTTTTTCAGTGAATTTAATAGGTTTTTTAAATGCTAATTCCTAACTATAACTGGTGTGAAACCTATGGTTTTTTTCAGTGAATATATATATATATTACCTACTGGCGGTCGCCAGTAGGTAGTTATAGTTAGGATTGATTTCCATAGGGAAATCACATTCTATTGGGAATAACTTTGGCGCCGGTTAAGGAATCTGCCTGAATTTTTCAGCAACTTTGCCTCGCGGCGCTCCGCTTCTTCCCTGAAAGTTTGGGGGGGATTCGTCAAGCGGGGGCCGAGATAAAAGGGGGGTCCCAAAATGTGTTTTCCCCATGTTAATTTCCATAGGGCGGTCTGTCGCACTTTTAGCTCGAACGGCTGAATGGATTTTCACCAAACTTGGCAAAATTGTAGGGACTGGTAGCTCGATGTGCTTTTGCTATGTCTCAAGATATGTGCTCCAGAGGATTTTGAGTAATTTAGGTTAAAAAAAAAGTATATATCTGTAAGCGCGCCCCAGTGTGCGTACCGGGGAGCGCTCCGGGCGCGCCACGCAACTTGCGCACGGAAAGCTGATTGGCTCTCGGGTGTCTGTAAACATTCGAAACAGTCCGCAGCGGCCACCATCTTGTGTCTCGGTAGGATCGAGACACAAGAGGTGGCAAAAACAAAGGGGGAAATAACCAAAAGGGGGCAGGGTAGACCCCCCTGACCCCCTAGGTTTGATGTGGGGGCCATAAAAGGGTCCCGCGGGTCCAAAAATGTTTTAAATTTTTTTTCGATTTTCGTGGGGGGAGCGCACGGTACGCGTACCGGGGAGCGTACCAGGGAGCGTACTTTGGTGAAAAATAGTGAAAACAGTAGTGAAAAATAACCATTTTGAGTGATTAGAGGTAGGGTAGCTCTGAAAAGAGCTTTTGGGTTCTGTGGCTGTTTAGGTACCCACAAGTACGTCCCACACACACCCACACGCACACAACCCCACACCCCCACAATCACACACTCCTCACACATATCTCACACACGTACACCTCCACCCACACCCAAACACCCCACACCCCCACGCTGATACCTTACACATCCACACCCACACCCACACACCCCACACACACACCTCACCCCCCCAACACACACACACACACGCACACACAGATACCTCACAGACACACCCCACACATCCCACACACACACCTCCCTCCCCTCCACAGACACACACACACCTCAAAGACACACCCACACTTCCCACACATACACACACATCCTGCACACATACCCCCCCACACACCCCCCCACACACCGCACACACTCACACCTCCACCTACACCCAAACACCCCACACACCCACACCCACATACACAGCTTACACAGCCACACCCCCACCCACACCCACATACCCCATACACTTACACACACCTATACACCTAACCCCCCAGACACACACACACACCTCACAGACACACCCCACACATCCCCCACACAAACCTCCCCCCCTCCACACATGGGGAAAACTCAGTGAAACAGTAAAATAATAATTTAAAGGGCTTAGAGGTAGGGTAGCTCTGAATAGAGTTGTTGTGTTGTGTGGCGTATTTAAGTACCAACATGTAGGTACCAATGCAGAGTTTTAAATTCAATGTAGACCGTCTCCTTTGTAGATAATTTGTATGTTGTTACAGAAGTTATTGTGGTATATGGAATCCATAGCATAGTCTGTCAGGAAAGTAGAAACAGATCCTTTAAGCACACCCTGAGAAGGTCCAGGGGATCGGAGGTAGTCTATCAAGCTCCCTTATGATGTTTTCCAGTATTACATTTAATCTCTTCTAAATGTATAAAAAATTGGCGGTGATATTGTGCATTAGAGACAGACTGTGAGAGAAAGGAGGCAGGAGATGAAAAACAGATGTCAAATACACTTTGGAGATAATATAGTGGGAGAAAGGAAGTAACTATGAGCAAACTTACTATGTATCACAAAAAAAAATGCACAGTATACTATAAGTCTCACATTATATTATATTCATTTTGGTACTATTTCATTGATTACATATAAAAAAGAATAATGTCTGGAACAATTTTTAATTATTAAATTTAAATTTATTGCTCTGATTTTTCAAAATTTAATAAGACTTCCAACATTATGTCGTCGGGAATGTCCTCATTTGGATTACATGATTCCATTTCTTCCACATATTTGAGAAACTCTTCATCAAGAGACTGATCCAAAAAATCTGAATTGTTATTCTCTTCCTCTGGGTTGTCCTGAAGATCAAGTTAGAATGAAATTTTACATTTATTTTGATCTCCTTCCATTATGTTGCTGTAAATTGCATAAAAAATAAATATATCAGTAGAGATAGGGCACTGTTGGGTTTAAGTTCAGAGAGGTACTTTTGAGTTTTTAACAGTCAAGTTATCTTTGGGCAGTGTATGGTGTCAGTCAGGAAGTAGAAATATAAAAAAGTGCATGTGAAGAAGCCTAGGTAAATTCATAAATATACTAGAGAAGCCTAAATCAATCCATAACTATAACAGAGAAGCCTATTTGAATCTATAACTATAACAGAGGGACAGTAAAAAACTATCAGAAAACGTTTTTCCAATTTAACTTAAAGTGCAGAACATAGTTCCCCTTAAAAATTAACAAATTACCTTTCAGAAAGGAGTTGATGTTTTCAGAGGAAATCCTTTATAAATGTACCTCAGGTAGTAGTACTCAAAATGGACGTGTTTCCCTCTCATTTTTCATATATATTCATGTTCATAACCAATGAAATGTCAGCACATAAAAATACAAAATGAAAGTAACATTTTCATTGGTTGCAAATTCTAACACTTTCATATGTGTTTTAGTCATGTAATTTACCTCAGGATATTTAGACAGTGCTACAGCTCATATGGCTCAATGGAATTCCACCAAATTTGGGAAAATGGTAGGGACTGGTATGTAGTATGGCCTATTCTATATTTGGTGAAAGTGTCTCCAGTGGTTTTTATGTAAATTACCTTTTAACATTTTTGGGAGCGCTTCCCGGTGCGCGCCCCGGTACGCGTACCGGCAGCGCTACGGGAGTCCTCCATTTTGTGTTTCGGTACATTTGAGTCAGAAAATGGAGGACAAACAACGTTGGAAAAGGGTATAAGAGGGCACGGTAGGCACTCCCTGACCCCCTAGGTTTTTTGAGGGGGTGTTAGGAGGCCCATATAGACCTAAAAAAATAAATCTTTTTAAATTTTCGCGGGGGGAGCGCCCGGTACGCGCACCGGGAAGCGTACCGGGGAGCGTACTTTGGTGAAAAATAGTGAAAAAAGTTAGAAAAAGATAATCATTTTGAGTGATCAGAGGTAGGGTAGCTCTGAAAAGAGCTTTTGGGTCCTGTGGCTGATTTAGGTACCTACAAGTAGGTACTAATGCACAGCCTTAAATTCAGGAGGAATATTCTATTCCCCTCATCTGAGAAGTGCACACCATCTCCTCTGTAGATATCTTGCATGTTGTAACGCAAGTTGTTGTTGTATATTGAACCCATTCCATAGTCTCTCATGTAAGCAGAAACAGATTTATTCACATGTTTCCTTGCTTTCTCAAATTGTGGACAAAATTGGTTGGACCACTTCCATTTCTGTCTTTGGCAAATATTGGAAAATACCAAGGCAGTTTGAGGAAAAAGTGCCATCAATTGCCCAAAGGTGTCCTTTAAAAGCATTTCCAGACCTACCCCAGTCAAAGTGCCTAAGTCATTTCCACCACATTGCAGAATTATGAGGTTAGGGTGTGGCAAATGCAAAAAGGTTTTCACCAATGGAATCAATTGGTGACATCTTAATCCTCTCTGGCCAATCCATTTAATGTTCACATTTTGTAAATCAAGGTTGTGAACATTTCTGGTAGGTGCATTCCTTTGAGCCCAGTGGATATAGCTATGTGCAATAATCCAGACAGAATACATGGTGAGAGGAGATTCTGGTGCAGTCAGATGAAGTGTGGGAAAGAAATGGCAGTTGGAACAATAGGAGTTTGCAAAAAAAAACTGTCGACTTTCAGTGCTCTTGAATCACAAGCAATGATTGGTAGATTGAGATAGTTGAAACCTGAAAGTTAGGGTGCATGGTTGTGTTCTGTGTAAGAAGTAATTTCAATGGTTAAAAAAAAAGTCATTTAAAGAAACATTGCACCAGATAAGCTGGTGTATTCGCAGGTCAAACATCCTTGCTGAGGTGATTTGCAACATTGTAGAATAAACTTTTAAACCTGAGAGCTCAGTGAGGAGGGAGTTGCTATGGTAACAGGTAGAAAGGGCTGAGGGGGGGAAGGGTGTTGGTTTGAAAATACAGAGGGAAGAGTTTTGATTGGGTACCATGAGGAATATGTGTGTAGAATTAGAGGTTCTCTGTGCCATTAAGGTTTGCAGTGCCTGGAGAACATACCTTTTGCTCTGCTAAAGAAATATTGGTGTGTGTATCTGACACTGTTGTGAATCTCCTAAAGCATTTGTAAAGGTGAGTTATGATTCATTTAATATACATAGAGACTTGTATACTCTATGGAGAAGATTTGGAAGCAAATTGAGTTTTTTTTATGTTGCTTTGTGTCATGCTTTTTGGTAATGCTTGGTAAAAAGTTTTTACTGCATAGAGGAATTGTATTTTGTAAAATTGTGAAGTTTTAGTAGTGACATGGAATGCTTGTACATGGGACCTGTGCTGTGTTTTTTAAATGTGATGTCAAAAACGATTTTAGGAAAAATGAATGGCTTTTACATTTTTTAAAAAGAATAAAGAATGTGTGCATGTTTAAAGAAATAAATTTGACTCTTTACAATGATGTTACCTGTGTTAACTCAGTGTAGGAAGCATATTGAGTTTGTTTGCATAGAGGAATTGTATTTTGTAAAATAGTGAGGTGTCAGTAATGATATGGAATGCTTGTACATAGGATCTGTGCTGTGTTTCCTAAATGTGATGTCAAAAACGATTTTGGGGAAAATTAATGGCTTTTACATTTTTGAGTATAATGTGGCGCAGAGGTTTAAAAAGTGACGCATCTACCTACATGCGTCACTTTTTAAATATGGCGCAAAAAGGTACATGTTTGGGCTTTCCTGGGGAGCGTAAGTGGTGAGGCTTGTGTCTAAGAGTGCAGTGGACTAGGCTTCATGAAGCCTATCCCTGACTGCACTCTTAGACACAGGCGTAAATTTGACTCTTTACTATGATGTTACCTGTGTTAACTCAGTGTAGGAAGCATATTGAGTTTGTTTGCATAGAGGAATTGTATTTTGAAAAATAGTGAGGTTTCAGTAATGACATGGAATGCTTGTACATAGGACCTGTGCTGTGTTTCCTTAATGTGATGTCAAAAACGATTTTGGGGAAAATTAATGGTTTTTACATTTTTGAGTATAATGTGGCGCAGAGGTTTAAAAAGTGATGCATCTACCTACATGCGTCACTTTTTAAATATGGCGCAAAAAGGTACATGTTTTATGCCGCCGATGCGTCACAAAAAGTGACCCATTAGCAGTGCAAAACTGACGCAGGGCCTGGTTCATCTTTTTTTGCACACTACTCCAGTTTAGTCCTGTCCACTGCACTCTTGGACACAAGCCTCACCTTTTGTGCTCCCCTGGACAGGCTTCATCTCATCTGCACTCCTGCTTAGGTGTGAGAATCGTATCACATGGGGAAAGCCCCATGTGATAGCGTTTGCCTCAGTCTTATCCCTACTGTGAGGCAGGTGCAAGATTTTGACATAACAGTTTCCTAAAAGTGACGCAGTGAAATTTTATAGATTTCACTGTGTCATTATTACGAGGCTTTTTGCAGAGAAATGACCCCTCTCTGTACATTACACTTGACAGAGGTATAATGTGGTGCAAAAGGTTTTAAAAATGACGCATCTACCTACATGCGTCACTTTTTAAATATGGTGCAAGAAGGCACATGTTTTATGATGCCAATGCGTCACAAAAAGTGACGCTTCAGTAGCGCAAAACTGATGCATGGCTTTATAAATGAGGATCAATTATGTCATCTTTGTTACCTGAGATTAGGAAGTAGATTGTGCAGATGAGGTGAGACATGTCCAGAGGGACAGAGGAGGTGAGGTTTATGATCAAGACTGTAGATGGAGAGAGGGCTCTCCCGGGAAGCATAGGTGGTGAAGCCTGTGTATAAGAGTGCAGTGGACTTAGACATAGGTCTCATCTTCTTTGTACCTGTGGACAGAGCAGTCTTCCACTATACTCTTCAATACAGGCCTCACCTTTTGTGTACCCCTGGAGAATCCTCACCTGATCTGTAACCCTGAATAGATCGTTTGTTTTTTGTCATTGCTTTGTTGTTTGGTAATAGTGGTCTATAATGTGCTATTTTTTTCTTTAACACAGATTGAAATCAAGATTTCAAGAGTAAGCAAAGATGCCCACAAGGGAAAGGACAAGAAAACAACGTAACCGAGAAAAATCAAAAACAGCAACGGAATTACAGCACTCTTCCACAACAAATACTTCAAAAAACAGGAACCAAGCTCCTGGTAAGACAACTAAGTCTTTTATTCGGAACATATGTACTTTAAACAAAAAATGATGGCCAGCATGTGGAAAAAGAAAATGAGAGAGTAAACTTGAAAAGGAAGGAGAGAACCTCAAAGAATCCTACAACTGGAGCAGGAGAGAATAATATGTATAGGAATAGAAGGCAGAATCAGTTTAGAGACATTCGTAGACGAATGTTTCGCAATAGAGTGGTTTTAAATTTGTTAAAAAACATTAGGAAAGGTAAACAGAGAGCTGCTTTTTATAAGAAAAAAAAGTGTAGAGAAGATTGTTGATCAGGCTTTTGAAGTTAAGAAAAAGTTATTTATTTTAATAATCAATAGAATTAGGACACTTAACAAGACAATTGATGTTTTCAAATCAAACAGTATATGGAAAAGAGTAATTAATCGGACTAATTTTTGTAAAGTTTTTTCTGGAGAATGGATGCACAGTTCAAGTTGTGAGCCATTTTTTAATGAGGAGAGTTACTTCCAGGAGAATGATTTAGTGCATGCAGTGGACACCAGTGGTCGAGCGTATGAAGTGAAAGACGGTTGTCCGATTGAAAAAGAGAAACTTGTGCCTAGAGAACCAGAAGAGGTGTTACCTGATAAAGTTTTAGGGAGACGTACTAAGGGTCTAGTGTAGTCGGATTTGTAGTGTGCGACAGGAATCAATTGATTTGTTTTGTAATTTCTTACGTACATATAGTAAGAAAAGTCTAAAGCAGAAAGTGAAATTGTTGCAAGACTTAGATCCTTGCAGAGTGAGAGAAAAGACAGGTTTGCAAGGCCATTCACTGGCTTGTCTTTCTAGAAAAGTCTGTCAGAGTGTTTTTCATCATTTTAGGATGTTAGCAGTGCATCATACCAAAATGAGGAAATTAGTGAGAATGTTGTATTATGCAAAAAGTCCAGCACTTAAGCTTAAACAATTAAACAGTGCTCTTTTGCATGGAACTGAATTAGATGTGAAGAAGATTTGTGAAGAAATTGAGATTTGTTATTTTGATAAAAAAGAGGATAGTGTAGAAATTGACACAGCAATTCAAGGTAATGTGGAAGACAATGTACAGATTTCAAGTACAGAAAAGTTTGAGCAGGAAATTACCAGGTTTAAGGTGAAATCAAGTGAAAGGCCGAATTTTACTTGTGTGTGTTGTCGACGAAGTCATTATAAGCATCAAACTAGATTAGTTGATTTATACGTAAAAAGTGAAAAGATGAATAATTATGAGTGGAAGGATTTTGCAACTTATTTGTGGGTGGAAAATTGTTTTGATTTGAGTTCTGATCAGCGTATTTGTAAATATTGTTATGATAAATTAAATCAAAACAGAATGCCTGCTAGAGCTGTTCATAATAATCTGGAGTTGGTAGACATTCCCCCTGAATTGATGGATTTAAAGACATATGAGTCTATTTTGATTCAATGTGTCCACCTTTTTCAGGCAATTGTTCGCATGGAGCCTAAGATAGGGAAATTGCCTCCTACAGATTTGTAGATAGGATTAAAGGGAAGAGTTGTTTATTTACCTCTAGATTTCAAAAAAAATATTGATACAATTGGTATAGAAAAAGTAGAAGAGGAACCTTTAGTTATTCTAGTTAATGGGGTTCCGACAAAGAGTAAACAAATCTGGCAAGATTTAGTGGATGTTAGGAAAGTCAAAAAGGCAACGTTGTATTTACTCAAAAACAATGAGTATTATAAACATGTATGTGTTACAGCAGAGGAAACAGCTGCAGATGAAGACAGTGATTGTTCAGTCGGCCAAATTGAAAAGTTGATGTCTCTAGAAGTGAAGAAATATATGAACATTATACTGTTCATCCTTTGCATTCCAAAGAAGTAATGGGGAATGCAATTGAATTGTTTCAAATGAAAGCAGCAAAAGGAAGTCCTGTTAGTGTATGGGAAAAAAGTTTGGAAGCTCGTTGTTTTCCACAGCTATTTCCAACAGGTCAAGGTGGACGATATGACGATCGACCACTTCAAATTCCTGCATCTGAATATCGAACTGTAAGATTATATGCTGAAGATCCAAGGTTTCGTCAATGCATTCCCTATTTGTTTCATCTACTGTATGAAAGTGACTTGTCTGGGCTTTCTTATGCAGTAAACCATATACTGAAAAGTGGAGCACATCTACAAAATGTTTCGGCGAGGGACTTTATGGAGAAAGTGAATCTGCAAGATAATATTTTGGAATCTCATCTAATCAATCTCATGGCATGTCAGCGTGGTACAAACGAGTATTGGTACCGTCGTCATGGGGAATTGAAATGTATGCTAAGAAACTTAGGAACTCCTACATGGTTCCTCACTCTTAGCTGTGCCGAGTATGCATGGGATGACATACTTCAATTTCTATGAGAGGCAAATGCAAATATACAAAATATAGATTTCAAAACACCTGGAGAATTGTGTTCTTTGGATCCAGTAAATGTATGCAGATATTTCAATCATAGATTTGAAGCTATGATGTCTTTTATTACCAACAAACAAAATCCTCCCCTTGGAGAGGTTTTGGATTTCTTTTGGAGAAAGGAGTATCAAGCGAGAGGTGCTCCTCACATACATATGTTGTTGTGGATTAAAGATGCACCCAAATTTGGAACAGATTCGGATGAGACAGTGATGAGCTTTATTGAAGAGTTTTCAACATGTGCTGTTCCGAAAACTACTGAAGAAAACAGTTTAAGGCAACAAGTTTTACGCTTTCAATCCCATCATTGTGGAAAGTACTGTCGTCGAAAATTCAGAAACAAGGACAAGTTCTACACAAAATGTCGTTTCGCCTTTCCACGACCAGTGATTTCTAAAGGAAGAGTAAATAATTTGATGTCTTCTCTGCGACATACTGTGACGAGGAAATCATCAAAAAATACATACAATTTAAAAAGAAATGAAGAGTCCAAGTACATCAACGACTACAACCCAGTGATTTTGTCCATGTGGAATGCTAACATGGATATTCAATTCGTTGCTGACAACTCTATTGCTGTGGCTCGATATGTGACGTCTTACATCACAAAAAAAGAAAAGACAGAACTGAAGGAAATGTGGGAGGACATTTCACATGAAAAGAGTCTAAGCAAGAAATTATACAGTTACAGTCTGAAGATGTTGTCACATCGAGAAATTTGAGCATATGAATGTTCTGATCGATTGTCATCAGCAAGTCTATATGCCAAATCTAGAACCATCATTTGGGTGAGTCTAGGTCTTGCTGCAACACAAAATCGAGTTTTGAAGTCTGTACAAGAAATAGAGTATTTGGCGGAGAAAGAACCAGAAAGTACAGATATTTTGAAGACCAACATGTTGGAAACATACTATCCAAATAGAAGTAATCATCTTGAGAACGTTTGTTTGTATGAAGTTCTGCAAAACTATATTTATAAGAGAACCATCAGAGAAGATATTAACAATGGAATATATGCTATCAACGGGTGTGAAGGATGTCTAGTGAGACAGAAAAAAGGCCATTTGATTAATCATCGAAAATTGAGTTGCGAAAATCCAGAGAAAAGGGAATTTTACTATTTAGCTCTTTTGCAACTCTTTAAACCATGGCGTACAGAAGAGGAACTACTTGGAGATTTTCTCTGTTACGAAGATTCTTTTAATGCAACCAAGGATACCATAGAATGTCCTGTTTTTCCAAATCATCTGCAAATGTTGAACAAAGAAATAGAGCAAGAAGCCACAATTGCTGCAGAGATTGCTAGAGACAGTTCTCAAGGCAGTCAGAGTTCTGCTTCATTGAGTCAGGATCCACTTGGAGGACCAATTATCCAAAATGAAGCTGCCACTGCCATGGATGAGGTGGAAAGAGCTATGGAACAAGCTCAAGATGATGAAGTTAACTTAGAAGATTTGGTGAAACAACTAAACCTTGAGCAGAAACAGATATATGACGAAGTCACAGACCAGATTGAACATGGATTCAGTCATGAGAAAAAAGAGTGCTCATGTACATCATTTAAGGCTGTCCAACTGTACGTGAGTGGAGAAGCGGGAACTGGAAAAAGTTTTCTGATTAAAGCAATTGCAACTTATCTGCAGAAAAGGACTGAATCATCGCTGTCTTGTGTTGTTACCGCTCCAACTGGGCTGGCAGCACATAACATTAAAGGGATTACTTTACATCGTTTACTGATGCTGCCAGTGGAGCATGATAACAAATTGGAGTATCACAAGCTATCTGGAGATGCGTGTTCCGAAGTTTCGAGAGATCTGAAGAAAATGAAACTTCTTATCATTGATGAAGTAAGCATGGTGTCAAATATAATACAAATAAGAAACAGGTAACAGGGTAAAGAGGGCGCACTGCAAGAAGTTAGGCAAAAGTACAAATCGCACAAATCACAACAGGTTCTCTGAGGCAAGACAGGGAAGGTTACCTCACTCCCCCAAAATCCCTTGAGCAAAGCTCTGGGTATTCAAAATTCAAAATTTCTTGCCGAGCACTCAGATTGAAATTATCCTTATTTCAGAGTTCAATCTAATATTATTGAAATTACAAGTCCATCTTACAATCCAATTCAAAATCAAACACCAAAGTTCTTTTAGTAAACGTAATGTCGATCCTTTTATTTTCAAGTCAAAAACACACTCTGCAGCAAACACGTGTTTCGTTGGGCATCAGTCAAATGCCTAATCAACTTCCTCAGGGCTGCAAGCCAGAAACAATAAAAACATAGTATAACACACCTTCTGCGGTAAACTGTTAGCAAATTATATGACTATCAGGAAATTATTTGTACATTTGTATATAGTCACCTCCTAAGTGAAGTAAAGACAAAGATCCCTTAATAAGTGACATGTAAAACACAAACAAGATATCAATATTGTGACTCCCGGTGTCCATTATTAATTAACAAAACATTCGGATTTATAGCCAAATTCATAGTTATTCAAATAATATTTACCTATAATCAGTAGTTCTTGTTTTTATAAAGTCGAATTTCTTAAAAGTAGAAACTGAATCTGGAATGATATAAGGGAACTCTCAGTCCCGACCCAACAACTCGCGCCCAACAGTAAAAAAGGACACTAAATGCCCGTTCAGCATTGTTGTAAACAATGTAAATTAACATTCTTTACCCTAACCTATTCTGATATTTAGTTCTAAATTACAAGTTATTTACCCTGTTCTTTAGTTGCACAAAATCGTAACCTCTAGTTCATGAGGTATCTATCCAAGTGATCTAACACGAATACGCTTATAAAACATCAGTTAGTCCTCCCATTAATACAGACTACCGTCTTAGTTCTGAAAAGTATTTTACCTTGTCAAGTTTTCAACACCCGATTGTCAAATTCATATCCATTTTATTCGTCCTCCCAATATCACAGGTACCAGTATCTATTAAAAAACAGCCAAATAAGTCCATGCTTCAATCGTTTCTTTGCCCTATCCTAAATTCTTTCAGATATTAACTCACCAGGTTTCTCAGCACAGTCCTAGCGTGTTCGGGTTTCTCTGCACAGTCCTTCCGTGTTCGGGTAACTGGCATTTGTAACGGCCGCCATATTGAATAAATATACTTTGGTCGTAATATCTTCAAGACATCAATATTAGATCTAAATTACTTCATGGTAAGATCGGTTTAAGTATTTATAATTAAAACCGATCTAAATACGTTTAGCAACAACTCTTCGTATTTACTAACGTGTTTTCGATTTTACGTAGTATTATCAAATATGTCTCCAGTCAAGTTTCTAAATAGTTACATATTTTTAAAAAAGCCAGTAGTCGAATAGTGATTGTTGAATTAGTACGAATTTGGTTATCTGTAAGTTTTCATGAGTCTCAATAAATTTATTTTATCGCCGCCATCTTGGAATGGGCAAAGAATATATAGAGAATCTATCTTATCCAGTAATGCTCTAATGTTCTAATTAATAGACAGTCTCACTTTCCTTCTTACTAATTATTATCCTATTATATTTCAAATATCCTATCTAACTACTAAGTACACAGGTATTTGACGTGTACTCCACTAAAACTATGATATTAAGTTTAAATCGCACTTTTTCTTCCTTACTTAATATTTACTATCATCTAATATATCATATGTCCTTTCTCACTTAAAGGGCACAAGCAGCAGCGTCCGGCCAAAAAGCGCCCCACATCACTCCATACCAATATATCTTTGCCAACATAATTTAACAGATAATGTCTCAATATAATAATGGTGTCTCAATCAAGACAGATAGGGACATAGCATAAGCGTTTGAAGGATCCATATTTCACTAGTTATTCTGCAACACATTCCTGAAATTATAAATAAGCGTGAAACAGAGGATACAAATTTACCATTCATCAATTATTCAGATTAGCAACATAGTCCAAGATATTACTGTTCTCCCAAAAAATATTGCAGTTCTGTATCAACATTAAGTCCCTCTTCTACAGCCCGAAGGACCATAATCCATTTTGCCTCTCTCCGAATTAATTTTAGCAACCTATTGCCCCCCCGTTTATCCAAAGATACATGTTCGATACCATGATAAAAGAATTTATGATTTACAGAGTCATTCCTGTTTTGGATCATATGTGAGGCAATAGGGTACCTTGTATCTCCATTTTTCAGGGCCCGGTAATGTTCCACCAGTAGAAGAGGGACTTAATGTTGATACAGAACTGCAATATTTTTTGGGAGAACAGTAATATCTTGGACTATGTTGTTAATCTGAATAATTGATGAATGCTAAATTTGTATCCTCTGTTTCACGCTTATTTATAATTTCAGGAATGTGTTGCAGAATAACTAGTGAAATATGGATCCTTCAAACGCTTATGCTATGTCCCTATCTGTCTTGATTGAGACACCATTATTATATTGAGACATTATCTGTTAAATTATGTTGGCAAAGATATATTGGTATGGAGTGATGTGGGGCGCTTTTTGGCCGGACGCTGCTGCTTGTGCCCTTTAAGTGAGAACGGACATATGATATATTAGATGATAGTAAATATTAAGTAAGGAAGAAAAAGTGCGATTTAAACTTAATATCATAGTTTTAGTGGAGTACACGTCAAATACCTGTGTACTTAGTAGTTAGATAGGATATTTGAAATATAATGGGATAGTAATTAGTAAGAAGGAAAGGGAGACTGTCTATTAAATAGAACATTAGAGCATTACTGGATTAGATAGATTCTCTATATATTCTTTGCCCATTCCAAGATGGCGGCGATAAAATAAATGTATTGAGACTCAGGAAAACTTACAGATAACCAAATGCGTACTAATTCAACAATCACTATTCGACTACTGGCTTTTTTTAAAATATGTAACTATTTAGAAACTTGACTGGAGACATATTTGATAATACTACGTAAAATCGAAAACATGTTAGTAAATATGAAGAGTTGTTGCTAAACGTATTTAGATCGGTTTTAATTATAAATACTTAAACCGATCTTACCGTGAAGTAATTTAGATTTCATATTGATGTCTTGAAGATATTACGACCAAAGTATACTTATTCAATATCGCGGCCGTTACAAACGCTAGTTACCCGAACACGGAAGGACTGTGCAGAGAAACCCGAACACGCTAGGACTGTGCTGAGAAACCTGGTGAGTTAATATCTGAAAGAATTTAGGATAGGGCAAAGAAACGATTGAAGCATGGACTTATTTGGCTGTTTTTTAATAGATACTGGTACCTGTGATATTGGGAGGACGAATAAAATGGATATGAATTTGACAATCGGGTGTTGAAAACTTGACAAGGTAAAATACTTTTCAGAACTAAGACGGTAGTCTGTATTAATGGGAGGACTAACTGATGTTTTATAAGCGTATTTGTGTTAGATTACTTGGATAGATAACTCATGAACTAGAGGTTACGATTTTGTGCAACTAAAGAACAGGGTAAATAACTTGTAATTAAGAACTAAATATCAGAATAGGTTAGGTTAAAGAATGTTAATTTACATTGTTTACAACAAGGCTGAACGGGCATTTAGTGTCCTTTTTTACTGTTGGGCGCGAGTTGTTGGGTCGGGACTGAGAGTTCCCTTATATCATTCCAGATTCAGTTTCTATTTTTACGAATTTCGACTTTATAAAAACAAGAACTACTGATTATAGGTAAATATTATTTGAATAACTATGAATTTGGCTATAAATCCGAATGTTTTGTTAATTAATAATGGACACCGGGAGTCACAATATTGATATCTTGTTTGTGTTTTACATGTCACTTATTAAGGGATCTTTGTCTTTACTTCACTTAGGAGGTGACTATATACAAATGTACAAATAATTTCCTGATAGTCATATAAGTTGCTAACAGTTTACCGCAGAAGGTGTGTTATACTATGTTTTTATTGTTTCTGGCTTGCAGCCCTGAGGAAGTTGATTAGGCATATGACTGATGCCCAACGAAACACGTGTTGGCTGCAGAGTGTGTTTTTGACTTGAAAATAAAAGTATCGACATTACGTTTACTAAAAGAACTTTGGTGTTTGATTTTGAATTGGATTGAAGATGGACTTGTAATTTCAATAATATTAGATTGAACTCTGAAATAAGGATAATTTCAATTTGAGTGCTCGGCAAGAAATTTTGAGTGTCAAATAGAATGCTTGCTTTTTTGCATTTGAGAATGCAAGAAATTCTTAGAACAGACTATGATGTCTTATTTGGAGGAAAACATATTATTGTTTTTGGAGATCTTCTTCAGTTGACTCCAGTGAAAGGACAACCTGTGTTCAAAATGCTTACGCATGAAGATACCAGGAAGTGCTTAGGGAGCATTGGAAACGTTAATATATGGTTAAACTTCAAATATGCAGAACTGCTTCAAAATATGAGGCAAGCAAAGGATGAAGATTATAAAAATATTTTACAAGATGCAAGAATCGGAAAACTAAGTGAGCAAGGGAAAGAAGCTGTACATGGACGATTAATTTCAAATTTGTACCCAAATGAAAACATTCTTCCAGAGAATATTTTTAAGAAAATTAACGAGAAGAAATCTGGCATATGTTTGATGCCAACTCTGAAAGAATGTTCCATGTTCAATAACAAAATGTTACAGTTAGAAAATGAAGCGATAGTGAAACTTGAAGCTACAGATAAAATAGAGCATATGGGAGCAACAATTATTTTGTCTGAAAATTTGAAATTCAAATTGGATTCATTAGAGAAGACTATATCTAAAACTGCTGGTTTTGAAAAGACTCTGAATGTGTGTTTAAATTGTCGTATCATTTTGAGAAGGAATTTAAATGTTGAAAGAGGTCTGGTAAATGGAACAATGGGTCATGTTGTTGGTTTTCTGAATTACAAAAATAGAGATGGAATTGAAATTTTAAAAATTAAATTTGATGGCATTGATGAAATAGAACAAATTTGTCGTTGTTCAGCTAGATTTTTGCTCGTGAAAGACTTATATGTACGCCGAAAACAGTTTCCTATTTGTTTGGCATATGCGGTGACAATTCATAAGTCTCAAGGTTTAAGTGTAGATAGCGCTTTGGTGAACATTGGAAGTTCTGTGTTTAAAGAGGGTATGGCATATGTGGCATTATCACGAGTCAGAACTTTATCAGGATTGTACTTGATTGAGTGTGATGAAACAAAGATTTGTGCAGATCTAGATTGTGTTAAAGAATACAATAGGTTAAGAAGAGAGTATGCTCCACATTTGCCTCAATATCCTCTGATTGAAAAACGTGTGGTAGGCTTAAAAAGAAGAAATGAGAGTAATTGCAGTGAGGTATCAGAAAAAAAGGCATAAAGTAGATAAAAGTGTAATTGTAAAGAGAAAGAAAAAGCATTCTGTTGAAGATGTTGTTGGATTTCAGTTTGAAAACAGTTCTGGTGTCAACTGCTATGCTAATGTAGTAGTTAATGTTGTTTTTTTTCTTCAAAATTTACAAAAACAGATTGTCGAAAATCGGGAAGAAACATTGTGCTGTTTATTGAATTCTTATTATTGAATTCTGTGTTAGAGAAATGTAGTAGTGATAGAGCAAAAATAGAAAGTGTTTCAGAAATTAGAAATCTTCTAGACATATGTTCAGGTCAAAATCAATTTTCACAGAATATTCAGCAGGATTGTCAGGAATTTTTAATTTATATGTTTGATGTATTGCAAGATGAAGGAGTAGATATAAAAAATATTTTTAACCTTTCTTATCAATGGCAACATGACTGTGATAACTGTGCTTCATCAAGTACTACTAGAATAGACTCTGAAAGATTTATATATTGACTTTACTAGACTGGAAATCAGTGCCTTTTAATAATTTAGTTAAAGCAGCGGATCACAATATGGTGTGTACCCAATGCAAGTCTGCAATGCTGTCCACATTATTTCTACAAAATTATGGTCACTATGTCATTTTAATGTTCCAACGATGTAGACCTGATGGAACTAAATTGACAACTTCTATTAAAAATTTCGTGGCTTCTCAGTTATCGATATCAGGAAGAACCTTTACAACTGTAGCTATTATTTTTCATGACGGTCCTTTTACAACATCAGGGCATTACACATGCTATTTAAAAACTTCTACAGGTTGGACCCAATGTAACGACACTCATTTGACTTTCAAACAACGTTTGCCTTTTGGCTTTATAAATTCATACCTAGTGTTTTTACAGCCAAAATTTAGGTTAAGGTAATTGGCCTATGAAGACGGGAGGAGTACTCATATATACTCATACATCTGACACTATTTGGCCAAATGGAAAGGTGCAGGAATGAGTAAAGAGTCATGACTGAAAAAAAGGAGTATATGAAAATAGTGAAATTATTTCAGATGTTCTTGGAGCTTTTCTTATAGAAAGTCGATGAAATGGATTTTTAAGTGAACAGCAAAGTACTTTGCAATGAGAAAAGGACCTCCATGATATACTATTTGGCCTCAAGGAAAAGTAAGTCAATCCAAGATTAGTGTACATTTGTCATCTGCCAGTATCTAAGGTTTTTTTTTAAACACAATCTTTTAGAATGTGTTTTTTTTCCCCGCTGTTATATGATGAGGAATTTGAACTCACTGTTTTAAGTGAAATTCAATATATTCTGAGAACAGCAAAAATAAACTATGTAACATGTTGTACAAGTTATTGTATACTTTGGATTGTGTAAATTAAATTGTATTCCCATTGTCTGACACTCACTTTTCTTTTTCCGTCCTCTTTCAGCTCTTTTTACTCACTTATAATGTCTTTCTCTCACTGTCTGTAACCCCCGTTCCTTTACTCCACTTCTTTGACAACCCCTCATTCTCATTTTAACTGTGTGCATCCCCTCTCTCCCTTGCATAACTTTTCAGCTTTCAGTCCCTCTACTTTACTTCCCTTTTCCGTATTTTACTCCTTTGGTAATTCCTCTTTACTCACCCAGCAGTATTGTCGCACTCTATCACTATAAATCACCCACTCTTCCTCGCTTATCTTTGTTTAATCCTTACTTTTGACCTCTTCTCTCTATTTTTCGTTCCCTACTTCTATGTCCTCAGTGCCTCACTGTCCTTGTCTTATGTTCACTTGTGTTTATCTACCTTCTATCATTTCTTTTAGAACAACTTCACTGCTCTTCTCTCATCGTTCTTCATCCCATTTCTTTTACTCTGATTCTATTACTATCCCTGATTTTCTTTCTTTCAATGTCCTTCTCTTTACTTTCATCACCAAATTATTTTCTCTCTGTACCACTGTTTTAGTCGTCTTCTCCTCTCTTTCCTTATTTTGCTCCCTTACTCATTTCCTTTTCTCACTCATTGTACTCCACCTCACTCAGTTTTTCTCTTAGTGTGTCTGCCTTCTAACTTCCTCAGTCCATTTCCCTAAATCGTTGTATATTATCCTCTCTCCCTTCATCCTTTCACTCTTTGACTATTCTTCACTTACTCTCAGTTATCTTCTATTCCACATTCTTCTAAATGCATCCTTAATTAGACTGTTTTCTGTCTCAGTCATTATCTTTTTACTTACTACTGTTTCCTGATTTAGTTTTGCTAACTCACATTGTTTTAGTATCTTTCTTCCCTTCAGTTCATTTTTCTGTTCTTCTCTTCCTCTGTGTCAGTGAATCTATATGCCTTACTCTTAGTAATTTGCTCTCATTCTATTTCTTTTTCTCTCTTTTTGTCCTTCTACCTTAGTTTATTTCCCTTTCTGTGTCCTTCACTCTAACTTTATTTGTAAATAGAGCGTTATGATTTTTAACCTCTTCATTTGAATCTTTTAATTTAAAATACATATTTTACTAATAATAACTTTTCTTCTCTCTTTCACAGATACAAACTGTAGTAAAAAAAATTAATTAAACTGACATTTATTATATGGTAAGTATGACTAAAAAAATGTAGTTTGTCATCACCCTTTGCTTTAAGGTCACTAACATTTTCTCAATCTACCTCACTCCTGTGTCTTTACTCTGCTTCTCTCACTTATTCTTATTCTACATGTTTACTCCCCTTTCCCTATTTACACTCTCATATTCAACTTCATTCGATCCCTATTCTTTACTTCACTTACCCTCTGTTCCCTTCCTTTGCTTCTTCACTCATTCTCTTTTTCTTAATTATTTACCTTACTCCTACACATACACCTCATCCCCCTCCCAACACATACACACACCTCTAACATACACCCCACACACACACCACACACACACCTCATACACACAAAAAAACCTCCCACACACACTCCTCAAAAACACACACACATTCCATACACACACATACATCGAACACATATACACCCCACACTCATACACTTCTCACACATATTTCACACACCCTCACCTCCACCCACACCAAAACACTGCACACAACCACACCCACAGACACACCTTACACACCCACACTCCGACCTACACCCACTGACTCCCTATAAGTCACACACACTGCATTACTTATCTTTTTTTGCTGTTTTACTCAAGTCCATTCAGGTACTGTTTCCTTTACTCTCTTTGTCCTCTCTCTTTGTCACTCCCCATGTGTTATCCTAATTCAAATTTTCTCCCTCTTTCATCCCTCTTTACTTATACTACCTGGTCTTTTCTCACTTTCCCTCGTCGTTCTTCATTTATCGTTGTTCCGCCACTACCCTTCATTGTCCATTTTTTACTGTCCTTTTTTTTTCTTTTAACAGCCAATCACAGTCTCACACTATCTCTACTTTAGTGTTCTTCCTCTCTCTTCCTTTCTTTCGCTCCTTTACTCATTTTACTTTTCTCACTTTCATCCAATTACACCTTCTCTATTTTTTACTATGTAATAAATAATCCCTCTGTGGTCATCTTGTAGCTCTTTTTCTCTTAACATAACTCTCTTTGTGTCCTTCCCTCATGCTAACTGCTTAATGAAATTTTTTTTTCTATTTTTTTGCGGGCCGCACCCCGGAACGCGTACCCTAAGGACAAAAAATTGACAGAGATCCTTTAAAAATATAGGTTTAATTTTATAAATGAAAGGTAGTTCTGAAAAGAACTTTTTTTTTAATTCTTTTTGTTGTTTTATATTTTTTTTAATGTTTTCTGAACATTTTGTACTTTTTTTGGCTTTTCAAAACAGTTTTATATTTTTTTTGTATTTTTTATGGGAAGAAACAAAGAGAAAGGGAATTGAAAATGGCTCAACTGGAGCAAAAAACCAAAAATGAAAAAAATTACTTCTTTTGTTTGGGGCAAATGTGATTCTCACCAGCAAGGACAATCAGCTTTACGCTCTTTTCACCATAGGCAATGAGCTTGCCACATTCAGTACAAGTGATTCTTAGAGTACCAAATTGTTGCTGAATGCAAGGCATCGTCTCCGTTGTTTCTGGGTCCGATTGACTGGGTTGCTTTCTTTTTGAGCTGGTCCTTGAACACTGGGGGAGGTGACTGGCTAGTTCCCTGATCTCTGCACGAGAATAGTTAGCAGGATACTTCCGGGTCATATGCCGAATCATGGTATGATACCCAAATGAATATTTTTTATTTGGATTGCCCCTTGAGAGTTCTGCACCACAGATTCGACACGTTACCTTGGCTGCATTAACTTTTTTCTTGCCCTCTGGAAGAGAAAAAAACTCCCATACAATGTGTTCTTTTGGCTTGTATGGGGTAATTTCTTCCGGCAGCCATCTGCTCCCCTCCTCCTCTTCCTCTTCCTCCTCCTCCTCTTCTCCACCAGCAATGTATTGTTGTGGTGGTCCTCTTGGTGGTTGTGGTGGTGGTGGTGGTGCAGATGCTCCAGCTGCTGCTACAGTAGCCATTTCAAAGTACAAAAGAATTGTCTCTGTAGATGAAACAGGTCTTCCTCAGTCAAAAGACAAAGTCAGAGTGAGGAAGAAAGGTGGGTTTTTTTATCATTTGGAAAAAAAAACTGTTCTGAACCAATCAGAAGTGTTATTTTCAGGTCACAAGACCCAGGCTTTACTCATTTGGAAACCAAAACTGTTCTGCACCAATAGAAAGTGTTATTTTCAGGTCATAAGACCCAGGCTGGTCACAAGACCCAGGCTATACTCATTTGGAAACCAAAACTGTTCTGCACCAATAGAAAGTGTTATTTTCAGGTCACATGACCCGACGCGCTTACGCTACGTGCACTGGGGCGCGCCCGTAGTCGCGCTCAGGGGCGCGCCCGCGGGTGCGTAGCGTAAGCACGTCAGGACGTTTCGCGATCGTGCTTTCGGTTGTGATTACGCTGTGCGTCATATGACGCATCACGCGGTTACGCGAAACGTCACGATGTTGTTTTCGTTCGCGAGACTAGCGCTAACGGGACGCTCCCCGGTACGCGCCCGGGGCGCGCCGTAACATTGCGCTTACCCGTGCGTTCACCGGTACGCGCCCCGGGAGCGCCCCCGGGTTACAAATACATTTAAAAAAAAAATTTTTTTAACATATTTATACAATATAAAATTCGTTTTCAAATGTTTCACTTTCTATACCTATTAAGATTTGCTATTAAAAAAACATTTAAATTCACTGAAAAAACCATAGGTTTCACACCAGTTATAGTTAGGAATTAGCATTTAAAAAACCTATTAAATTCACTGAAAAAACCATAGGTTTTACACCAGTTATAGTTAGCTGGAAATTTTACTCGCATAAAACCATTGAAATTCCCACGTTATAGTTAGTTGGACTCACTATAACTTGCGCGTGCAATGCACTGCTCATGACGTCACATATTACATCACTCATGACATGGTCAGTGACATCACTCATGACATAAAAAAAAAATATATATATATATATATTCACTGAAAAAACCATAGGTTATAGACCATATATAGTTAGGAATTAGCATTTAAAAAACCTTATTTTACTCACACAAAACCATTGAAATTCCATATATAGTTAGTTGCACTAACTATATATCGCGCACCCGCAATCCACTGCTGATGATGTCACATATTACATCATTCATGACATGGTCAGTGACATCACTGATGACATCACTGATGACATCTCGAATGACATCACTGATGACATCACTGATGACATCTCAAATGACATCACTGATGACATCACTGATGACAACATCCAGTGACTGTATGTTTCTGCAAAGTTAAAATATGTCTTACATATTGAAGAATGAGTGGATTTATAAGTGTCTGGATGAAGGATTTAGTAGGTGCATGACTGACTGTATGAGTGAGTGATTAAATGTGTCTCACTGAGTGCATGGGTTAGTGACTAAACTGTCTTAATTTCTGCATCATTATATCTTTTTTTCTGTAAACTGCTGCATGTGTTGATCAGTAGCTATATGAGTAACTATATGGGTTATTGATTGGTTGCCCTTTGTTTTTGTATGGGAGACTGAGTGTGTGTGTGGGTGGCTGGGAGGCGTATGACTCTGTGCATAGATATGTGAGCAGTTGATTCACTAGATGTATGGGTTCAAAAGTGCATGTGGAAACAGCTGTATGGGCGGTTGACTGTGTGCATGAGTGTATTGGTGAGTGAATGGATATCTCAGTGCTACATGTCAAAGTAAGTACGTATGTAAAACACAGTACATGTGAGAGTTGACATATATAAATAACTGTACATAAGAGCCAGTGAATATGTGAGTGGCTGTATGGATCATTGTGAACTTGTATCCGGGTTTGTATAAGAGAGTAAATATGTGTTAGTATGTGTTTGAATAAGTAAGGTGTGTATAACTGTATAGTTGAGAAAATGGAGGTGTGATTGATTCTTTGCATAACTGACTAGGTGTGTGTGTAACTTCATGGATGAGTGACAGTCTGTGAGTGTCTGTTTACACTGAGTGTATCTAAGGTTATATTAGAGTCTGAAGAAGTTCATCGTATTATCACATGAATGATGTCATCAGTGATGTGATCAGTAATGTCAAATGAGATGTCATCAGTGATGTCATCAGTAATGTCATTTGAGATGTCATCAGTGATGTCACCAGTGATGTCATTTGAGATGTCATCAGTGATGTCATCAGTGATGTCACTGACCATGTCATGAATGATGTAATATGTGACATCATCAGCAGTGGATTGCGGGTGCGCGATATATAGTTAGTGCAACTAACTATATATGGAATTTCAATGGTTTTGTGTGAGTAAAATAAGGTTTTTTAAATGCTAATTCCTAACTATATATGGTCTATAACCTATGGTTTTTTCAGTGAATTTTCAAGGTTTTTTAAATGCTAATTCCTAACTATATATGGTCTCTAACCTATGGTTTTTTCAGTGAATTTCAATGGTTTTTTAATAGCAAATATCATAAGCTGTCGAATGTCAAGTACGTGGTAAGTAAAAAAAAATTCGTGTTTATGCACACTGATCTGCTTTGAATGCTGCCCCCCCCTCATTTCTATTAGGAGTACTCTCTCTTTGCAGATAGTGAAGGGTAGTTAACGCAGGCCTTTGCCCCCGTTGTAATCCGTCGTGCCTGCTTCTCTCTCCATTTGATTGATTGTTATCCAAGCATTTACTGTTTTAGAATTGGTTCTCTTTGGTTCATTCTCTATTTACAAACAAGCACAGAGTCGCAATACTCTGTTTAGTCTTTGCAGATAGTGAAAAATCGTGTAAAAAAACAAAAGGGATCGAGCAAAATCAGTAGGCCACTAATGGGATCTCTTTTTGACCTCGCTAAAATAGAAACATTAGGAACAACCCCTCATGAGAAATACGAAACTAGTGAGATGAACTGAACTCCACACCATGATGGCTGCAAGACAGCTCGGCTCCGCCACCCACCCCACCCAAAATAACGATAAACTATATGCAAATATTACAAATATATACAACACACCAGCAAAGTAACAGGGTAAAACATTTTATTAAATAACTATTTACATAACTATTTTATACTTTTTGTTGCCCGATCCGGCTAGCTCAATCGATCGAGCATGAAACTCATGCACTCTGATAGTTCAAAGTTTTGAGGAGTGCTTGTTAGACTGTCTGAAGCTTATTTGCACCTGCTACAGCGTCACTATTCTCAATGTAAGTGGGGGCTGTTTGAGGACGTGACTGCATTTGAAAACAATGTGATGCGGTGCCTCCCTGAAACGCTTGACGGAGGCCCCCGAGGGACGGTGTGATGGCGCGGACTCGGAGGGGGCGCTTGGCTCCGGCCCCCTCCCCAAGTCGTGTTGCCCTGGTGTGGCCTGAGATCGCCCCCGACATAGGTGGCCGGCTCCCGGGGTTAAGCGGAACTTTTTGCATTTTGGTGACTTTTCCATTCTGGACCTTGTCCCACAATCCGTTTGACCTGAAGACATGCTGTAGTGGGGCGCCCCTTTACCGTTTCAGTTGCCATTCCGCCCGCTTTTGCTACACTGTGCCTCTTCCGCTATTCAGCTGTTTACCGCCCGCTCTTGCGACTACAGCGTTTCGCTCACCATGTAGTTGAGTTGCTCCCGCACTTGCGGTGCAGCGATAGGCGGCTGCCACAGGACTCTCAAAATGGCGGCCGGCTCTTCAGATTTGGGCGTGGTCCACTAAAATGGCCCTGCGACACCTTGGAACTCGGACGCTTGTCTGCTAGGGCTTGGGATCCATTGTCGAAAGCGTTCTTTCAGCCTTGAAGATTCTACAAAAGTCTTGGGGGCCCCCGACTCCCGCAGGCTTCTGGTGGGGAGCGGCTGCCATGATTGCTCGTGGAATGGCCACGACGGAGCTACGAGATGGTGGTGCTCTCATGCTGATGCCAGCTTCAGTCTGAAACATCCAGAAACACGGTAGACTACCAATTCGATCAGTTCCGGTAGCGCCCCAACGTGACCCGGTAGAGAAGAACTTTCCCTCCCCTCTTTGACTGATGGTTCTTGTTGCCTGTCCCTTCTGTTGTCATTTAACAGAACTATTTAGCCTGCTGAAAGGGGTTGTGTTCCGACCGCTGGTTGGTGGAGACATTTTGACTATATTCTGGACCTGCGTTGTCGCGTAATGCGTCATATGACGCGCCGCGTTAGCGCATCCGGAAGTGCTCTGATGCGCAAAGCGCAGCTTCCCGGAAGCGATCCGGGGCGCGGCGCGCAGCGCGTAACGTAAGCATAACAGGTCATGTGACTTGTTAATAAAACTTTTCATTGGTTCATTTTACTTTTCTTATTCTAATGATGAAAGGCTTGGTCATATGACCTAAAAATTACACTTTTTATTACTTTCGAACATTATTTTTTCTTAAACATATATGTTATAATGTTCCAGGCTAATGTACTTTCCCGGAAAATTTACAACTGTCCTGCAAGTAAAATATATTCCTTTTTCGAGAAAAAGGGCGTTTCTTCGTCCCATGACGGAGCCGTTGAGCAAAAGAGGCTCGGCCTGCTGTCTTAGTCGCCGATACGCCTGAATATCAGATTCTTATCGATCACTTTATGTTGCAGGAGTAGAAAACACAACAGCCCTTGACCATTTATCTTTACTGCGTACCTGCGTATTATACCTTTTACCCTTCATGTAATTGGACTGCTTTATTTCACTTGCCTTTTACTGATTCGAAAACAGTGACTATTATTAAAAACTTTACCAATGTAAATACTACTACCATGTTTTCTTTTAAAAACCTTTATTGTGAAAATGTCAGTATACAAATATGGGCCTATAACCATGTGGGCCGGCCACGGAGCAAACTGTAATCGTATATGATGTGGAGACATTTACACTGTAGAGGAACGTCATGGGCGGGCCATTAGGTTGCAAGAACTAAGGTGTCTAACAGTTGCGGAATCGGTGGACGTACATTTTATAATTAAAAAACGACAGGGCCAGTTACAATAAAATTATCTAGATATACATTTGCGGGTAAGTACCATGGGTGACGTTAATTCGAACTTTCAATAGTACAGTAATCAATAACACATCAGAACTAAATATCAATAGGGATGTCGAAATATTCAATCAATTCTTGTCCCCGCCCGCCATGTGCTTCAAAACTGCATACGTATCTCGTGATATCAAGGTTGTGCAACCAGTACACAACAAGGAGTTACGAGTCCCATTTATTCCGGCGCCATTTTGGGCGAGGACGGGCAGGTCCAGGATAGAGTCAAAATGTCTCCACCAACCATCGACTATGATGATGTTCATATGCTGTATTTATTAGAGTAACACTCATCTGTCCACATGAAATTTATTTGCCACAATTACCATAACTATATATTTTTTCGGTTCCTCTGGAGAGTACATCGTGGCAGATGAGGCAGGTAACGTACCGGGCATTTACCTTTTTTGCATGTAGAGGAAAGGAAAAAAAATTCGAGCGTCCGAGTTCTAAGGTGTCCCAGGGCCATTTTAGTGGACCAGGCCCAAATCCAAAGAACAGGCCGCCATTTTGAGAGTCCTGTTGCAGCCGCCTGTCGCTGTAGCAGCAAGAGCGGGCTAAACTCAGCTAGACGGCGCTCCATTGAAGTAACATAGACTTGCTGAGGATCTTTCATATTTTCAACACACACCAGTGCGGCAACTTGCTAGACACCACCTCGGTGCCATCCTGATCTCGGCGCCCCACTGCAGATGAAGTGCCTCCACATGGAGGGAGAGACTCGTTTGCACCGCCTCCCCCCCGCTTCTCAGAACTCTGAACTATGACACCACCTCGGTGCCATCCGGATCTTGGCGCCTTGTGCTGGTTCCGGCCTATTCACACATCGGTCCGCTACTGACGCCACCTCACAGGCCAACGGGGTGCCCCACGCCGACTTTCGGCGCAGCATTGTAGGATGGCCACACCAGTGCGGCAACTTGCTGGACACCACCTCGGTGCCATCCGGATCTTGGCGCGTTGTGCTGCCTTCGGCCTATTCGCACATCGGTCCGCTACTGACGCCGCCTCATCTTGGGGGCGACGCACAGCATCACATTGCTTTCCAATGCAGTCAGATCCTCAAACAGCCCCCACTGACTGACGCGAACTCACAGGCCAACGGGGCGCCCCACGCCGACTTTCGGCGCAGCATTGTAGGATGGCCACACCAGTGCGGCAACTTGCTGGACACCACCTCGGTGCCATCCGGATCTTTGCGCGTTGTGCTGCCTTCGGCCTATTCGCACATCGGTCCGCTACTGACGCCGCCTCATCTTGGGGGCGACGCACAGCATCACATTGCTTTCCAATGCAGTCAGATCCTCAAACAGCCCCCACTGACTGATGCGAACTCACAGGCCAACGGGGCGCCCCACGCCGACTTTCGGCGCAGCATTGTAGGATGGCCACACCAGTGCGGCAACTTGCTGGACACCACCTCGGTGCCATCCGGATCTTGGCGCGTTGTGCTGCCTTCGGCCTATTCGCACATCGGTCCGCTACTGACGCCGCCTCACGTGCCAACGGATTTTCTACGCTTTTTATAGCCCTATGCCGCATAACAGGTCATGTGACTTGTTTATAAAACTTTTCATTGGTTCATTTTACTTTTGGTTTCCTAATGATGGAAGGCTTGATCATATGACCTAAAAATACACTTTTTATTGGATTAAAACATTTTTTTTTTCCAAACGATGAAAGCCCCACCTTGTTTCTGGATGTTTCAGACTGAAGCTGGCGTCAGCATGAAAGCACCACCATCTCGTGGCTCCGTCGTGGTCATTCCGCGAGCAATCATGGCAGCCGCTCCCCACCGGAAGCCTGCAGGAGTCGGTGGCCCCCATGACTTTTGTAGAATCTTCAAGGCTGAGGGGACGCTTTCGAGAATGGGGTCCAAGACCTAGTAGACAAGCGTCCGAGTTCCAAAGTGTCCCAGGGCCATTTCAGTGGACCAGGCCCAAAAAGGAAAGAGCCTTCCGCCATTTTGAGAGTCCTGTGGAAGCCGCCTATCGCTGCACCGCAAGAGTGGGCGCAACTCAGCTGAATGGCGGATTTTGGCACAGTGTACCAAAAGCGGGCGGAATGGCAACTGAAACGGTAAAGGGGCGCCCCACTACAGCAGACGAGCCTCCACCTGGGGAGGCCCGTTCACGCCGCCTCACCCCCCCCCGGGGCGCCCCACGCCGTTATTCGGAGCAGCATTGTAGGATACCAAAACCAGTGCGGCAACTTACTGGACATCACCTGGGTGCCATCCACATCTCAGCGCGTTCTGCTGCCTTGGGACTATTCGCACAACAGACCGCTACTGACGAGGCCTCCCCGCGCACCCCCCGGGACACCCCACGGAATGGCAACTGAAATGGTAAAGGGGCGCCCCACTACAGCAGACGAGCCACCACCTGGGGAGGCCCGTTCACGCCGCCTCACCCCCCCCGGGGCGCCCCACGCCGTTATTCGGAGCAGCATTGTAGGATACTAAAACCAGTGCGGCAACTTACTGGACATCACCTGGGTGCCATCCACATTTCAGCGCGTTCTGCTGCCTTGGGACTATTCGCACAACAGACCGCTACTGACGAGGCCTCCCCCCGCACCCCCCGGGACGCCCCACGCCGTTTTTCAGAGGATACCAAAAACCAGTGCGGCACCCAGGTAACATCACCTGGGTGCCGTCCAGAACTCAGCACGTTGTGCTGCCTTGGGACTATTCGCACAAAACACAGCTACTGACCATTGTTGCTTCTTTTTTTAAAAAAATGTTTAAATGTATTTACTGTTTTTGTTGCGTTGTATATATTTATAAGTTATTAAAGTTTTATAATCCTACTACTTTGTTGGAGTGCTATATATTTTTAATGTGACACATAATTGTAAAAACTTTGATGTACAAGAGGCATCCCTGGAATCTTCCGCTTCAGGCTCGGTCCCCTCCCCAATCACAATACAGGATGGTTTTCAGATAGTAGGAACGCGTGTGGTGTGACGGATCTCATCGGGTGGGGGCCTTGATCTACTGTAACTCCTTTGGAGAGGGGTGATTCTTTACAGCTGGGGCCATAAACTACATCTGCATGGCTAGGTGATAGCCTGGGACCGGCCTGGACAATCGGACACAGAGGAAGAGGAGTGTCAGAGGGTGCGGTAGTGAATAGGGCGAAAGGGAGGTGTCGGGCGGGCACAGGGTGTGATTCTCAAGGAAGAGCAGCGCAGATGGGGGGAGGTTTATTGCCCATGCATAAGACAGAGAGCGGGGGTGACCAGTGCCTGGGGGAGATGCTTGCGAGGGTGGGGACCCATGCTAAGGATCGACAGCGTGCAGAGAGTGGGTCTGGTCAAGGCATCTAAAATGGCTGCCGTGCACGACAAAAGTGTGGCATTTGAAAAAAGGCAAGATGGCGCAGACAATGTTTATCAACACTTCCTGATTTCCTTCGAATTGCACGTTAACAGACGTTATCTCCCCCACACTACCGGTCCCCCTGGGCTTAAACGCCGAGATGGTAGGGACTGCATCCCGTGGAGATAGGCCGAGACGTCACTCAGCAAAAAAAAAAAAAAAAAAAAAAGTCTATAAACATACAATAAGTTAAAAGTCAATCATTCTTGTTTCCTTGTAGTACGCTCCCCAGTCCGCTTTCCGTTACGCGTACCGGGCGCACCCCACGATAAAAAAACGATTTTTTTTTTGGCCCCGCGGGGCCCTTTTAAAGCCTCCACATCAAACCTAGGGGGTCAGGGAGGATCTACTTTGCCCCCTTATGGTCATTTGCCCCTTCGCTTTGGCCTCCTCTTGTCTCTCGATCCTACCGAGAGACAAGATTGCGGCCGCTACGGACTGTTTGGAATGTTTACAGACACCAGAGAGCCAATCAGCTTCGTTTCGCAAAGCTCCGTAACGCGAAAAGTACGCGAACCGGAACGCTGCCCGGAGCGCTGTTACAGATATATATCTTTTTTTGAACGTTAATTTCTCAAAATCCACTGGAGCATATATATTGAGACCTAGCAAAGGCACATCGGGCTAACAGTCCCTACAATTTTACCAAGTTTCGTGCAAATCCATTCAGCCGTTCGATTATTATTATTATTTTTTTTTTTGCCCTGCGGGGCCCTTTTAAAGCCTCCACATCAAACCTAGGGGGTCAGGGAGGATCTACTATGCCCCCTTATGGTCATTTGCCCCTTCGCTTTGGCCTCCTCTTGTCTCTCGATCCTACCGAGAGACAAGATTGCGGCCGCTACGGACTGTTTGGAATGTTTACAGACACCGGAGAGCCAATCAGCTTCGTTTCGCAAAGCTCCGTAACGCGAAAAGTACGCGAACCGGAACGCTGGCCGGAGCGCTGTTACAGATATATATCTTTTTTTGAACGTTAATTTCTCAAAATCCACTGGAGCATATATATTGAGACCTAGCAAAGGCACATCGGGCTAACAGTCCCTACAATTTTGCCAAGTTTCGTGCAAATCCATTCAGCCGTTCGGGCTAAAAGTGAGGCCAACCGCCCTATGGAAATTAACATGGGAAAAACGCGTTTTGGGACCCCCCTTTTTTCTCGGCCCCCCCTTGACGAACCCCCCCCAAATTTTCAGGGGCTGCTCAGAAACAAAATGTTGCATTTTCCTGAAGATTTCAGCCAATTCTGTCCACAAACGCCAAAGTTATTAGACATAGAATTTTCAAAAATCCCATAGAGAAAAAATCCTAACTATATATACCTACTGGCGACCGCCAGTAGGTAATATATATATATTTTCACTGAAAAAACCATAGGTTATAGACCATATATAGTTAGGAATTAGCATTTACAAAACCTTGAAAATTCACTGAAAAAACCATAGGTTATAGACCATATATAGTTAGGAATTAGCATTTACAAAACCTTATTTTACTCACACAAAACCATTGAAATTCGCATATATAGTTAGTTGTACTAACTATATATCGCGCACACGCAATCCACTGCTGATCATGTCACATATTACATCATTCATGACATGGTCAGTGACATCACTGATGACATCACTGATGACATTACTGAGCACATCACTGATGACATTATTCATGTGATAATACGATGAACCTCTTCAGACTCTAATATAACCTTAGATACACTCAGTGTAAACAGACACTCACAGACTGTCACTCATCCATGGAGTTACTCACACACCTACTCAGTCATGCAAAGAATCAATCACACCTCCATTTTCTCAACTATACAGTTATACACACCTTACTTATTCAAACATATACTAACACATATTTACTCTCTTATACAATCCCTGATACAAGTTCACAATGATCCATACAGCCACTCACACATTCACTAGCTCTTTATGCACAGTTATTTATATATGTCAACTCTCACATGTACTGTGTTTTACATATGTACTTACTTTGACATGTAGCACTGAGATATCCATTCACTCACCAATACACTCATGCACACAGTCAACCGCCCATACAGCTGTTTCCACATGCACTTTTGAACCCATACATCTAGTGAATCAACTGCTCACACATCTATGCACAGAGTCATACACCTCCCAGCCACCCACACACACACTCAGTCTCCCATACAAATACTTGGGCAACCAATCAATAACCCATATAGTTACTCATATAGCTACTGATCAACACATGCAGCAGTTTACAGAACAACAGACATAATGATGCACAAATTAAGACAGTTTAGTCACTAACCCATGCACTCAGTGAGACACATTTAATCACTTACTCATACAGTCAGTCATGCACCTACTAAATCCTTCATCCAGACACTTATACATCTACTCATTCTTCAATATGTAAGACATATTTTAACTTTACAGAAATACACAGTCACTGGATGTTGTCATCAGTGATGTCATCAGTGATGTCATTTGAGATGTCATCAGTGATGTCATCAGTGATGTCATTTGAGATGTCATCAGTGATGTCATCAGTGATGTCACTGACCATGTCATGAATGATGTAATATGTGACATGATCAGCAGTGGATTGCGAGTGCGCGATATATAGTTAGTACAACTAACTATATATGCGAATTTCAATGGTTTTGTGTGAGTAAAATAAGGTTTTGTAAATGCTAATTCCTAACTATATATGGTCTATAACCTATGGTTTTTTCAGTGAATTTTCAAGGTTTTGTAAATGCTAATTCCTAACTATATATGGTCTATAACCTATGGTTTTTTCAGTGAATTTCAATGTTTTTTTAATAGCAAATATCAAAAGCTTTAAAATGTATTCTTCTTTAAATTGAAAAATATATTTTATATGTTTTTAATACAATTTTTTTATGTATTTTTTTTTGTTTCGCTCCCGGTCCGCGAACCGGGTAGCTTCCCGTTAGCTCAATTTGGTGCCGCGACCCGGTCCGCAAACCGGTAAACGTTCCGTTTGCGCAACTGCCGCGTTAGAAAACAACATCGTGACGCGTCGCGTAAGCGCGTCGTATGGCGTTCTCGCGTAATGCGTCTTATGACGTGCCGCGTTAGCGCACCCGGAAGTGCTCCAGAGCGCGAACGGAGGCGCGAAGCGCAGCTCCCCGGAAGCGATCTGGGGCGCGGCGCGCAGTGCGTAACATAAGCGTAACAGGTCATGTGACTTGTTAATAAAACTTTTCATTGGTTCATTTCACTTTTGGTTTCCTAATGATGTAAGGCTAGGTCATGTGACCTAAAAATAACACTTTTCATTGGTTTAGAACATTTTTTTTCCCAAATGATGAAAGCCCCCACCTTTTTTCTCACTCTGACTTTCAACTTTGTGAGAGGAATACCTATTTTGACTAATAAGCAATGGCTTCATTAGTAGCTGCAGCTGGTGCACCCCCACCACCACCACCACCTCCTAGGAAGAGAGGACCACCTCCTCAGGTAATCCTCAATCAAGAGGAGGTAGAAGTCGAAGAAGAGGAAGAGGAGCAAGAGAGGAGGCAGTTTTTGCCTGAAGAACCAAGGAGGTCCCTTGTAAAAGAAGATTACATCAGGCAATTTTACTCATTTTCCCGGGGCCAAAAAAAAGTTAATGCCCGCTACGTTACCTGTCTCATCTGTAAAAAAAATCTGTCCAGAGGGACTGATAAGAAGTACAGCTATGGCAATTACACCATGCATCGGCATATGGAGAGGTGGCACCCTATAAATTATAGTGCTGCGCAGGTACGTCACCTGCAGGAAAACCCCCCTCCTGTGGCCAGTACATCATCTGGAGAGGCAGGGACGGGACCAGAGGCGAGGGAGACGGTCCCCAACATCCAGTTGAAGTTCGGGGAAGTGAAGCAAGTGTGCATTTATTGCGGCAAATTAATTTGCTACAGGGAGAGTAGCATAAATTTGATCAACCTAGCAATTGAAAATCATAAATGTCCAAAACGCCCCAGAAAGTAAATTATCTTTTTTTTTGTTGCTCCTGTTGAGCCCATTATAATCAATGATTTTCATTCCCCCCCCCAAAAAAACAGAAAAAATATAAAACCGTTCAAAAAATACAAAAAAAGTAAAAAAATGTTCAGAAAAATAATAAAAAAATATAAAACAACAAAAACAATAAAAAAAAAGTTATTTTCAGAACTACCTCCCCTTTATAAAAAATTGCTAGAATGTTTAGCACTCTGGCAACCTCTATTTCTTTTGATTAGCTTCCCGGTTCGCGCGCCGGTACGCGAACCGGAAGCGAAACAAAAAAAAAATTTTTTTTAAAGGAAGAGTGAGTATAAGGGAAGGAAACAGAGAGTAATGTTAAAAGAAAGACAGCTAGAGGGAGTAACACAGAGATGCTGTTTAATACATCTATTTACCAAAGAAACGATTTAAAAGGGTATAATTGAGAAACACAAAATAGATAAGGAAGTGAAAGAAAAAAAGGAGAGTAGAAGAATAATAAACAAGAGTTTCTTGGAGAATATGAGTGAATGTTCAAATTAAGAAGAAAAACAGTAAAGGATGTGGAATGAGAGGTAGGGATAGAACCGGACTAAAAGAACAACCCTTAGGGAAAGTGTTAAGAAAAGAGTGAGTGAAAGTAAATAGGAATAAAACAAGATGTATGACAGTGACTAAGGTTAAAACATGTGGAATAACAGAGAGAAAAAACAGAAAGCAGAAAAGAAGAAGTGAGAGAAAAGGAATAATTGAAACAGCAAAGAAATGTAAATAACATAGTGTGCTTGAACTACAGGGAGAAAGCATAATGAACAAGTAGTGAAAGAGTGATCAGTCAGAGACAGTAAGAGTAATAGAGATGGAGTGAGTGAACAGGTGTGAGGAACTATGAGAACAGAGGGACTGAGAAAAGGAGTGGAAGGAGTAGAGTAAGTAAGTAATAGAGAAAGGAATGAGGGAAGTAGCAAAGGCAGGAAACCTAGCGTTAAAGAAATGAAGCAGTGGAACTAATAGAAGTTAAATGTGATAGAAATGTAACGAAAAGAGTACAAAACACTTACCTTATAATTGTCGTTAACTTAGTCACTTGTTATTTTTATACTTTCAATCTGTGAAAGAAAGAACAAAAATTTGAAAAATATTAAAACATGTATTTAAAAATTAGAAAAGACAAGGGAAAAGATTGAAAATCATCCAATTTTACAAAGAAATAAAGTTAGAGATAAACATGCAGAAAAAAAGAGAAAGAAACGGTGATAGACAGTCAGAGACAAAGAAATTGTAATAGAGTAAATTACTAAGAGAAAAAAAGGAAGATACTTTCAGTGACAGAAAAAAAGGATAAAAGAGAAAACTAAATTGAAGTTGTGTAAGCTACTAAAAGAAAGTGAGTAAGGTAAACTATATAAGGAAAGGGTGAATAAGGAAAAGAGAGTGAGGGAGAGAGGAGACAGAGGAAGTGAAGGAAAGAGTGTCAGATACAGACTGAGTGAGGCAACAAAGAAAGATAAATGAGTGAGGGTGAGTTATACTAACTGATTGCACCAAAAAAGGAGAACCCAAAAATATTTAATTTAGAAAACAAAGGGAGGAAAGATGGAAAAGACAAGCGAAGCAGAAGGTCTAAAAGCTGAAAAATGGTGCAAGGGAGAAAAGAAAAAAGCAGAGTTGGATTAGGGAAACAAAGGTTGAAAGATAAGTGGAGTTAGACAGCAAGGGTGAAAGAGAATAAAACAAAAGGCAATGTGAGTATGTAAGGAGGATTGATAGAAGGTAGTAAAAGATGAGTGAGCATGAGATAAGACGAGTACAAATTAAAATTCACTATACAAAGTACAGAAATAATTATACATGTTAAATGGTTTATTTTTGCTGTTCTCAGAATATATCAAATTTCACTAAAAACAGTGAGTTGAAGGCATTCATCATATAACAGCGGGAAAAAAACCCACAATCAAAATGATTGTGTTTAAAAAACCCATATGCGAAATCAAGAGAGAGAGAGAGGACCAGATAGCTAGTCCTTATCCCCGGGGTAATATGTAAATTAATCAAAAAGAGACTAGCTCATGTTTATATTAGGTTACAAAAAATAAGAAAAGACTCAAGTATGTTTCATCATCGGTTGGGAACACCTGGTGAGTGTGTTCATAAAGCCCTCACCCACCAACCTAGTTGGTGGCATGCTTCATCATCGGGCCCACCCAGTGACACCTAGCGTGCCCCGGGTGTGCTTCGACGCCTGATTACAGCGGAGCTGGTATGTTGCTGAGTGTGCAGTGAAGATAGTAAAGAAAGTGATGTTTAAAACGGCTTGGCGGGGGTCGACCTCCCACATCCAATGGGTCAATTTGGATGTGGGAGGTCGTAACTCGCCTCTAACATCCTCCAGCCTTATTATTTTTTAACCGCTGACGGATGCCCAGGTATTAAAGTTTAATCCTACCCTCGGGTACTGGGACCCCCGCCAAGCCGTTTTAAACATCACTTTCTTTACTATCTTCACTGCACACTCAGCAACATACCAGCTCCGCTGTAATCAGGCGTCGAAGCACACCCGGGGCACGCTAGGTGTCACTGGGTGGGCCCGATGATGAAGCATGCCACCAACTAGGTTGGTGGGTGAGGGCTTTATGAACACACTCACCAGGTGTTCCCAACCGATGACGAAACATACTTGAGTCTTTTCTTATTTTTTGTAACCTAATATAAACATGAGCTAGTCTCTTTTTGATTAATTTAAAAACCCATATAACATAACCAATCAGAGATCAGTACTCCTTAAAAGTAACTTACTTTCCATGACGTCGAAAGATGTCCTATGAACAGCTTATACTCTGTTGTGCTGTTATTATTTTCAGCCCGCCACTTTCTGAAAGAAAAGCTCCATCGTTTTGACAAATATGTTACATACAATAAATGACTTCTCGCTCTCTACCGCACTTCTCCTCAAGGCCAAATTGTGTAAGAGCCATTTATAACTCTTGGAATTCTTCTAAGCAAATCCCGTCATTTTCTTTTTCCGCAACTTTCAGAAAGAAAACGTTCAAGATCACTTTCACAATCCTGTACTAGTAATATCTCATGCTTCTTGCTCACTCATGTTCCACATTTCCTATAACACTGATACTGCTTACTATGAGGCACACTTACACTACCTCTATGACTACTACAATTATTTAATTCTCTACGGTATGTTACCTTTATAACGCAACTTTTACAACGCACTACCATTACAACGAAAATTTTACAACGCAAAAACCATTACAACGCATGTATTTACAATGCATGTTTTTACAACGTAGGTACCTTTACAACGCATACCATTACAACGTAAGTATTGGTAAGTATATAATTATATTTAAAATGTTATATGTTTGGGTTTTTTTAAGGGGTATTTTTAGGGTTCAGGGTCAGATTTGTGTTTTTGGGTAAGAGGGTATTTTTAGTGTTCAGGTTCAGTTTTGGGTTTTTGGATAAAGGGGTATTTTTAGGGTTCAGGGTCAGTTTTGGGTTTTTGGGTAAATGGGTATTTTTAGGGTTCAGGGTCAGTTTTGGGTTTTTGGGTAAAGGGGTATTTTTAGGGTTACGGGTCAGTTTTGGGTTTTTGGGTAAAAGGGTATTTTTAGGGTTCAGGGTCAGTTTTGGGTTTTTGGGTAAAAGGGTATTTTTAGGGTTCAGGGTCAGTTTTGGGTTTTTGGGTAAAGTGGTATTTTTAGGGTTCAGGGTCAGTTTTGGGTTTTTGGGTAAAAGGGTATTTTTAGGGTTCAGGGTCAGTTTTGTGTTTTTGGGTAAAGTGGTATTTTTAGGGTTCAGGGTCAGTTTTGGGTTTTTGGGTAAAGGGGTATTTTTAGGGTTCAGGGTCAGTTTTGGGTTTTTGGGTAAAGGGGTATTTTTAGGGTTCAGGGTCAGTTTTGGGTTTTTGGGTAAATGGGTATTTTTAGGGTTCAGGGTCAGTTTTGGGTTTTTGGGTAAAGGGTTATTTTTTAACCCTGGGCGTAGTGTGCGGAGTGGGGCTCTGCAGAGCTACGCGAAGTGGGCGCAAAACTACGCCCACCAGCGCACTCCGCGTAGCCCCACTTCGCGCCGCCCGCCTCCCTCCCGCCCTCCCTAAATACTGAAATAAAATGATAGAAAGCGTTTAAAAACACTTACCTTGTCTGCCGCGTCCCCGGGGCTCCCTCTTGCCGTCCCGCGATTCGCGCCGCCACCGATTCGGATACTAATGCGCATGCGCCCGCGCATGCGCATTTCTCATGAGAAATGCGCATGCGCGGCAACCCGCGCATGCGCATTAGTATCCGAAATGGCGGCGCGAATCGAGGGACGGCGAGAGGGAGCCCCGGGGACGCGGCGGACAAGGTAAGTGTTTTCAAAAGCTTTTTATCCGTTTTTTTAAAATATATAGGGAGGGCGGGAGGGAGGCGGGTGGCGGCCGGCTACGCACCGTCTGCGGAGCGCGCGTAGTGCCGCCTGGCTACGCCCGCTACGCAAAATGCGTAGGAGACGGCACTACGTGCACTCCGTGCACTCCGTGCACGGACCGTAGCTGGCCGCCCACCGTTAGTATTTTTAGGGTTCAGGGTCAGTTTTGGGTTTTTGGGTAAAGGGGTATTTTTAGGGTTCAGGGTCAGTTTGGGGTTTTTGGGTAAAGGGGTATTTTTAGGGTTCAGGGTCAGTTTGGGGTTTTTGGGTAAAGGGGTATTTTTAGGGTTCAGGGTCAGTTTTGGGTTTTTGGGGTACAGGGGTATAGGGTAAAAATAAAATAAAATAAAATTTAAATTAAATTAATTAAATGAAATTAAATAAAAATAAATTAAATTAAATTATATTAATTTCAATTATTTTACATTTAAAAAATTAATATATACTTACCAATACTTACGTTGTAATGGTATGCGTTGTAAAGGTACCTGCGTTGTAAAAACATACGTTGTAAATACATGCGTTGTAATGGTTTTTGCGTTGTGAAAATTTCGTTGTAAAGGTATGCGTTGTAAAAATATGCGTTGTAACGTCATATATCCATTCTCTACATCACTTTTAATCACAAAGTAATTTAAAACAGTACATAAAATTATATCAACTCCTAGAATCATTATAGGCCAGTTACCTACCCAAAATTCTCTCTTCTGAAAACAGAAAGTAAGAATATTTTTAAGTCAAAAGGCAACATTGTTTCATAGTCAAATGTGAATCATTTCAGAAACATCAGCTTTTTTTACATTTTAAATAAGCTGTGTAATAAGCGGATGTTGTCAAAGGACCATTATGTCATATAATAGCTGCAGTTACAAATGTTCTTCCTAAAATCAACGACTGTGTAGCCACAAAATTTGTAATTAAAGTTGAAAACTTACTTTCATCAGGTTTATATAGTTGGAATTTTAAAATGACATTATAACCAAAAGTTTGTACAAATAATGTGGACAGCATTGCAGACTTACATTACCTCTACTCCATGTTTTGATTGGCTGCTTGAATTAGCTTATTAAAAGAAACAGTTTTTCTGAACTCATTCAAAGTGCAGTTATTTTTCCATGACGTCAAGTGTTATGGTAAGAACACCGTTTGCTTTGGGAAATACTCTGTTGTCCTTTAACTAATCCGTGCCCAGCACTTTCTGTAAGAAAACCTTCTTTTTTTTTCAGGAACTACTTAAAACTCAAAAATAACTTTTTACTCTGTACTACACTTATCCTCAAGGCCAAATAGTGTAGGAGCCATTAGAACCTCTTGAAATTCCTCAGAGCAAATCCCGAGATTCTTTCCCTAAAATTTTGGTTGTAAAAACACCAGGTACGAATTTTTAAGGTCAAAAGGCAGTTTTTTTTTTAAAGTTAAAACAGAATCATTGCAGAATGACCAGCCGTTTCTAGACTTCAAATAAGCTGTGTAATGTCCTGATGTTGTTGAAGGACCGTCATGATATATAATTGCTGTTGTTACAAAAGTCCTTCCTGATATTGACAACTGCGAAGCCACAACATTTTTAATTAAAGTTGTCAATTTTGTTCCATCAGGCCTACATCGTTGGAAGATTAAAATGACATACTGGCCATATGTTCGTATAAATAATGTGGACAGCATTGCAGACTTACATTGGCTACACTCCATTTTGTGATCGGCTGCTTTTACTAGCTTATTAAAGGACACTGATTTACTGTCTGGCAAAGTTAAATATATAAATCTTTCTGAGTCTACACTAGTAGTACTTGATACCCTACAGTTCTCACAGTCATGCTGCCATTGATAAGAAAGGCCAAACAGATGATCTACATCTACACCTTCATCTTGCAATACATCAAGCATATACATTAAAAACTCCTGACAATCTTGCTGAATATTTTGAGAGAATTGCGTTTGACCTGAACATTTGTCTAACAGATTTCGAATTTCAGACACACTTTCTATTTTTGTTCTATCAGTGCAACATTTCTCTAACACAGAGTTCAGTAAACAGCAAAAACTTTGATCCGAATTGATCACAATCTGTTCTTTTAAAGTTTCTAGAGAAAAGACAACATTAAACACTACATTAGCATTGCAGTTGACACCAGAACTATTTTCAAATTGAAAACCAACAACATCTTCAACAGAATCCATTTTCTTTCTGCTTATAATTTCGGGTTCATCGACTTTTCGTCTTTTTGCTACAACCTCCCTACTATTGGTCACATTTCTTCGTTTCCGGCCTACCACACGTTTCTCAAACAAAGGATATTGAGGCAAATGTGGCGCATACCCTCTTCTTAACCTATTGTATTCCTTAACACAATCTAGATCCGCACAAATGTTTGTGAGATCACACTCAATCAAGTATGATCCCGATAAAGTTCTGACTCGTGACAATGCCACATATGCCATTCCCTCCTTGAACACAGAACTGCCAATATTCACCAATGCACTGTCTACACTTAAACCTTGCGATTTATGGATTGTCACCGCATATGCCAAGCAAACAGGAAACTGCTTACGGCGAACATATAAGTCTTTTACAAGCAAAAATCTAGCAGAGCAACGACCAATTAACTGTACTTCCTCAATGCCATCAAATTTAATTTTTAAAAATTCAATTCCATCTCTATTTCTGTATTTCTCAAAATCAACAACATTACCCATTGATCCATTTACCAGACCTCTTTCAACATGTAAATTCCTTCTAAAAATGATACGGCAATTTAAGCACACATTCAGAGTCTTTTCAAAACCAGCAGTTTTAGATATAGTCTTCTCTAATGAATCCAATTTTGATTTCAAATTCTCAGACAAAATAATTGTTGCTCCCATATGCTCTGTTCTGTCAATAGCTTCCAGTTTCACAATCTCTTGGTTTTCTAAATTCAACATTTTGTTGTTGAAGATGGCACATTCTGCAAGAGTTGGCATCAAACAGATTCCAGATTTCTTCTCAGTAATTTTCCGAAAAATATTCTCTGGCACAACGTCTTCTTCTGGATACAAATTTGACAGTAATCGTGCATGTAAAGCTTCTTTCCCATGCTCGGTCACTTTTCCGATTCTAACATCTTGTAGAATATTCTTATAATCTTCATCCTTCGCTTGACGCATATTTTCACGCAGTTCAGCATAATTGAAGTTTAACCATATATTAACGTTGCCAATGCTCCCTAGGCACTTCCTGGTATCTTCGTGTGTAAGTAGTTTAAACACTGGTTGTCCTTTCACTGGTGTCAGCTGCAGAAGATCACCGAAAACAATGATGTGTTTGCCACCAAATAACACATCATACTCTGTTTTAAGAACTTCTTGCATTCTCAAATGCACAAAGGCAAGCATGACATTGGAAACCATGCTTACTTCATCAATGATAAGAAGTTTAATTTTCCTCAAGACTCTTGAAACTTCACAACAAGCATCTCCAGATAACTTGTGGTATTGTAATTTGTTATCATGCTCCACTGGCAGCATCAGTAGACGATGCAAAGTAATGCCTTTAATGTTATGTGCTGCCAGTCCAGTTGGAGCGGTGACAACACAAGACAGCGATGACTCAGTCCTTTTCTGCAAATAACATGAAATTGCTTTAATGAGGAAACTTTTTCCAGTTCCTGCTTCTCCACTCACGTACAGTCGGACAGGCTTCAACGACATACATGAGCACTCTTTCTTCTCATGACTTAATCCATGATCAATTTGGTTGGTAACTTCGTCATATATTTTCCTCTGCTCAACGTTGAGTTGTCTTTACAAATCTTCTAAGTTAACCGCATCCTCCTGAGCATGTGCCATGGCTCTTTCCACTTCAATTATGGCAGTGGCAGCTTCATTTTTGATAACTGGTCCTCCTAGTGGATCCTGACTCAATGAAACAGAACTCTGACTGTCCTGAGAACTGTCTCTAGCAATCTCGGCTGCAATTGTTGCTTCCTGCTCGATTTCCGCATTCAACATTTCTAGATATTTTGGAAAAACAGGACATTCTATGGTGTCCTTGGCTGCATTGAAAGAGTCTTCGTAACAGAGGAAATCTCCAAGCAGTTCATCTTCTACACGCCAAGGCTTGAAAAGTTGCAAAAGAGCTAAATAGAAAAACTCTTTTCTTTCAGGAGATTCGCCACTCAATTTTCGATGATTTACCAATTGGCATTTTCTTTGCTTGGTAACTGCAAACACAACAATGATGGACAGAATGTGGATCAATGTCACACATTCACCCCAGTCAAAAGATCTGGGCCCAAATCCATCGTTTTTCCACTCCACACCACCCTGGGTTAGACAATGGCGATATGCAAATCAGCGCTGACCCTGTGCCCCATGGGAACAGTCCAGTCCGAACTACAAAAGCCATGTCCTTCCCAGAACGGAAACAAGCATGCGAGGACCGGCCCGGTTTCGAGGTAACACCTCTCATCAGCCCGGCTAGCTTGATTCCAGTGGTGTGGAGTGCCTGGGACTCACGTCTGAGCATCCCCAGTACACTTAGAGCGGTAACTGCAAACACAACAATGATGGACAGAATGTGGATCAATGTCACACATTCACCCCAGTCAAAAGATCTGGGCCCAAATCCATCGTTTTTCCACTCCAGACATGGCTTGGTAGTTCGGACTGGACTGTTCCCATGGGGCACAGGGTCAGAGCTGATTTGCATATAGCCAGTGTCTAACCCAGGGTGATGTGGAGTGCAAAAAAACGATGGATTTAGGCCCAGATCCTTGTACTGGGGTGAATGTATGACATTGTTCTACATTCTGTCCATCAACTGTGTTTTTTGCAATTTTCACCCCGAGGGGGCTGGGGATGCTCAGACGTGAGTCCCAGGCTCTCCACATCACTGGAGTCAAGCTATCCAGGCTGAATGAAGGCTGATAGCCAGAAACCGGTCCTTGGATGCTTGATTCCGGTCTGGGAAAGACATGGCTTGGTAGTTCGGACTGGACTGTTCCCATGGGGCACAGGGTCAGAGCTGATTTGCATATAGCCAGTGTCTAACCCAGGGTGATGTGGAGTGCAAAAAAACGATGGATTTAGGCCCAGATCCTTGTACTGGGGTGAATGTATGACATTGTTCTACATTCTGTCCATCAACTGTGTTTTTTGCAATTTTCACCCCGAGGGGGCTGGGGATGCTCAGACGTGAGTCCCAGGCTCTCCACATCACTGGAGTCAAGCTATCCAGGCTGAATGAAGGCTGATAGCCAGAAACCGGTCCTTGGATGCTTGATTCCGGTCTGGGAAAGACATGGCTTGGTAGTTCGGACTGGACTGTTCCCATGGGGCACAGGGTCAGAGCTGATTTGCATATAGCCAGTGTCTAACCCAGGGTGATGTGGAGTGCAAAAAAACGATGGATTTAGGCCCAGATCCTTGTACTGGGGTGAATGTATGACATTGTTCTACATTCTGTCCATCAACTGTGTTTTTTGCAATTTTCACCCCGAGGGGGCTGGGGATGCTCAGACGTGAGTCCCAGGCTCTCCACATCACTGGAGTCAAGCTATCCAGGCTGAATGAAGGCTGATAGCCAGAAACCGGTCCTTGGATGCTTGATTCCGGTCTGGGAAAGACATGGCTTGGTAGTTCGGACTGGACTGTTCCCATGGGGCACAGGGTCAGAGCTGATTTGCATATAGCCAGTGTCTAACCCAGGGTGATGTGGAGTGCAAAAAAACGATGGATTTAGGCCCAGATCCTTGTACTGGGGTGAGTGTATGACATTGTTCTACATTCTGTCCATCAACTGTGTTTTTTGCAATTTTCACCCCGAGGGGGCTGGGGATGCTCAGACGTGAGTCCCAGGCTCTCCACATCACTGGAGTCAAGCTATCCAGGCTGAATGAAGGCTGATAGCCAGAAACCGGTCCTTGGATGCTTGATTCCGGTCCATGACTGACATGGCTTGGTAGTTCGGACTGGACTGTTCCCATGGGGCACAGGGTCAGAGCTGATTTGCATATAGCCAGTGTCTAACCCAGGGTGATGTGGAGTGCAAAAAAACGATGGATTTAGGCCCAGATCCTTGTACTGGGGTGAATGTATGACATTGTTCTACATTCTGTCCATCAACTGTGTTTTTTGCAATTTTCACCCCGAGGGGGCTGGGGATGCTCAGACGTGAGTCCCAGGCTCTCCACATCACTGGAGTCAAGCTATCCAGGCTGAATAAAGGCTGATAGCCAGAAACCGGTCCTTGGATGCTTGATTCCGGTCTGGGAAAGACATGGCTTGGTAGTTCGGACTGGACTGTTCCCATGGGGCACAGGGTCAGAGCTGATTTGCATATAGCCAGTGTCTAACCCAGGGTGATGTGGAGTGCAAAAAAACGATGGATGTAGGCCCAGATCCTTGTACTGGGGTGAATGTATGACATTGTTCTACATTCTGTCCATCAACTGTGTTTTTTGCAATTTTCACCCCGAGGGGGCTGGGGATGCTCAGACGTGAGTCCCAGGCTCTCCACATCACTGGAGTCAAGCTATCCAGGCTGAATGAAGGCTGATAGCCAGAAACCGGTCCTTGGATGCTTGATTCCGGTCCATGAAAGACATGGCTTGGTAGTTCGGACTGGACTGTTCCCATGGGGCACAGGGTCAGAGCTGATTTGCATATAGCCAGTGCCTAACCCAGGGTGATGTGGAGTGCAAAAAAACGATGGATTTAGGCCCAGATCCTTGTACTGGGGTGAATGTATGACATTGTTCTACATTCTGTCCATCAACTGTGTTTTTTGCAATTTTCACCCCGAGGGGGCTGGGGATGCTCAGACGTGAGTCCCAGGCTCTCCACATCACTGGAGTCAAGCTATCCAGGCTGAATGAAGGCTGATAGCCAGAAACCGGTCCTTGGATGCTTGATTCCGGTCTGGGAAAGACATGGCTTGGTAGTTCGGACTGGACTGTTCCCATGGGGCACAGGGTCAGAGCTGATTTGCATATAGCCAGTGTCTAACCCAGGGTGATGTGGAGTGCAAAAAACGATGGATTTAGGCCCAGATCCTTGTACTGGGGTGAATGTATGACATTGTTCTACATTCTGTCCATCAACTGTGTTTTTTGCAATTTTCTTTGCTTGACCAGACATCCCTCACTTCCAATTACAGCATACACTCCTTTATCAATATCTTCTTTGATGTTCCTCTTGAATATGTAATTTTGTAGAACCTCATACAGACAAACATTCTTGAGGTGACTTCTTCTATTTGGATAATATGTATCCAACATGTTGGTCTTCAAAATATCTGTACTGTTTGGCTCCTTTTCCGCCAAATACTCAATTTCCCGTACAGGTTTCAGAACTCGATTACGTGTTGCAGCAAGACCAAGACTCGCCCAAATGATACTCCTAGATTTGGCATAGAGACTTGCTGAAGATAACCGGTCAGAACATTCGTAAGCTCCGATTTCTCGATGCGACAACATCTTCAAACTGAAACTGTACAACTTCTTACTGAGGCTCTTTTCATGGGAAATGTCCTCCCACATATCCTTCAATTCTGGTTTTTCTTTTTTTGTGATGTAAGATGTCACATACCGAGCCACAGCCATACAGTTATCAGCCACAAACTGTATATCCATGTTAGCATTCCACATGGACAAAATCACTGGGTTGTAGTCGTTGATGTACTTGGACTCTTCGTTTCTTTTCAAATTGTATGTATTTTTGGGTGATTTCCTCGTCACATTATGTCGCAGCGAAGACATCAAACTGTTCACTCTTCCTTTAGAAATCACCGGTCGTGGAAAGCTGAAACGACATTTTGTGTAGAACTTGTCCTTGTTTCTGAATTTACGACGACAGTACTTTCCACAACGATGGCTTTGAAAGCGTAAAACTTGTTCTCTTAGGCTTTTGTCTTCCTTTGTCTTTGGAACAGCACATGTAGAATACTATTCTATGAAACTCATCACTAAGTCATCCGGATCTGTTCCAAATTTGGGTGCATCTTTGATCCATAGCAGCATATGTATATGAGGAGCACCTCTTGCTTGATACTCCTTTCTCCAGAGGAAATCCAACACCTCTCCAAGAGGTGGATTTTTCTTGTTCATGATGAAAGACATCATAGCTTCAAATCTATGATTGAAGTACCTGCATACATTCACTGGATCCAAAGAGCACAGTTCTCCGGGTGTCTTGAATTCGATATTTTCAATGTTTCCATTTGCCTCTCGTAGAAATTCAAGTAAGTCTTCCCAGCCATACTCGGCACAGCTGAGAGTGAGGAACCATGTGGGAGTTCCTAAGTTCCTCAGCATACATTTTAAATCTCCATGTCGACGGTACCAGTACTCATTAGTACCACGCTGACATGCCATGAGATTAATCAGGTGAGAATCCAAAATACTGTCTTGCACATTGACTTTATCCATAAAGTCCCTTGCTGAGATATTTTGCATCTGTATACCACTTTTCAAGATGTGGTTCACTGCATATGACAGTCCAGACAGATCGCTTTCAAACAGTAGATGAAACAAATAGGGAATGCATTGACGAAACCTAGGATCTTCTGCATACAATCGTAAAGTCCGGTATTCAGAAACAGGAATTTGATCAGGTCGCTCATCATATCTTCCTCCTTGACCTGTTGGAAATAGTTGTGGGAAACACCGAGCTTCCAAACTTTCCTCCCAAACACTAATGGGACTCCCTTTGGCTTGTTTCATTTGAAACAACTCAATAGCATTCCCCATGACTTCCTTGGAATGCAAAGGATGAACACTATAATGTCCATATATTTCTTCATTTTTAGAGGCTTCTACTTTCTCAATTTGTCCAGCACACAAATCGCTGTCCTCTTCTTCACTTACTTCCTCTTCTGCAACATATACATTCTTGTAGTACTTATTGTTTTTCATCAAATACAATGTTGCCTTTTTGACTTTCCTAACATCCACTAAATCTTGCCAGATTTTCTTACTGTTTGTTGGAACCCCATTAACTAAGATAACCAGAGGTTCCTCTTCCACTTTCTCTACTCCAATTGTATTAATGTTTTTCTTCAAATCTAGAGGCAAATAAACAACTCTTCCCTTTAATTCTCTCTGTAAATCTGATGGAGGCAATTTCCCTGTCTTTGGCTCCATTCGTACAATAGCCTGAAAGGGATGGACACTTTGAATTAAAATAGAGTCATAAGTATTTAAATCCTTCAATTCAGAAGGAATGTCAACCAATTTCAGATTATTATGAACCGCTCTAGCAGGCATCTGGTTTTGATTTAATTTGTTACAACAATAAGTACACACACGTTGATCCGATCCCAAATCAAAAAAATTTCTACCATCAAGTATGTTGCGAAATCCTTCCATTCACTATTATTTTCCCTTTCACTTTTTGCATATACATCCACTAACTTAGTCTGATTCTTATAATAAGTCCGTCGACAACACACACAAGTGAAATTAGGCCTCTCACTTGATTTCACCTGAAACGTGGCAATTTCCTTCTGAAAATTATCTGTACTGGAAACCTGTACACTCTCTTCCACATTATCTTCTTCTTCTGGGTCAATTTCAACATTCTTCTCTTTACTTGCAAAGTAACAAAACTCAATTTCTTCACAAATATTCTTCACATCTACTTCAGAACCATGCAAAAGAGCAGTGCATAATTGTTTAAGCATAATTGCTGGACTCTTAGCATAATACAACATTCTAACTAATTTCCTCACTTTATTATGATGCACTGCTAGCATCCTAAAATGATGAAAAACACTCTGGCATACTCTCCTGGAAAGACAAGCCAGTTAATGACCATGCAAACCTGTCACTTCTCTCACTCTGCAAGGATCTAATTCTTGCAACAACTTCATTTTCTGTTTTAAAGTTTTCTTATTAAATGTCCGTACAAAATCACAAAGCAAATTGATGGAATCCTGTCGCACACTGCAAATACTACTACACTTCCAGGTGTACACTGGTCCCTTAGGACGTCTTCATAAAACCTCATTACCTAACACCTCTTCTGCCTCTGTTGACACAAGTTTTTCTTTTTCAACCGGACAACCATCTTTCACCTCATATGCTCAACCACTGGTGTCAACTGCATGCACCAAATCATTATCCTGGAAATAACTCTCCTCATTAAAAAATGCCTCACAACTTGAACTATGCATCCATTCTCCTGAAAAAACTTCACAAAAATTACTACGATTAACTGTTCTCTTCCATCTACTATTTGTTTTGAAATTATAAATTACCTTGTTTAGTTTCCTAATTCTATTGATTATCAAAATAAATAACTTTCGCTTAATTTCGAATGCCTGATCAATAATTGTCTCAATGTTTCTCTTTCTCTTATAAAAAGCCACTTTCTGTTGACGTTTCTTAATATTTTTTAACAAATTGCCAATTATCCTGTTGCGGAACATTCGTCTACGAATGTCCCTAAACTGATTTTTCCTTCTACTACCATGCACAGAGTTATCTCCTGCTCTAGCAGTAACATTATTGAGTGGCCTTTCCTTTCCGTTTAAATTGGCTCTCTTTTTCTGGACTAACACATGTTCTGTAGTGATACTTTTTTTTCTGGAAATGTTTCTTAGGAAAGATTCTCTTACCCGGAGCTTTTTTGGTGACTTGACAAGTTTTTATTGTAGAGGACTGCTGCAAGCATGTAGTAAGCTGCTGTGTTTGACGTTTTGTAGCCTTTCTCCTTCTTTGCTTCGAAGGCATTGTGTAATTTTGAAATGATCTGCAGTTGAATCTGTGGTAAAATATAATAAAAAATGTTATTAACCACTATTACCAAACAGTAAATCAATAACAGTCGTCAAAAAATTAACACACTACTTGTCAATTCTACATACAATAATTTTTAGTGCATTGGCAAATTTAAAACTCACAAATAGTAGCAAAGAAATGGAATGCTTCTACATTTGACCTGTGCTCTTTTATATGTGAATCTGAACTACGTTTATTAGCATATTTCACTATTTTATTAAAGACACTTCACACAAGCTGTTTTTGAAGTTGTATTTAATTGTAAATGAAACGGTTAACATGGTTACTTTTCATTTCCAGTAACTTTTAAAAATAAGTCTTTATAGTTCCATAGGCTCGAGCAGGTCAGCTTTCCACCCTATGTCATACAATTCTGACAAATCGGCATCCTCATCATATTCTTCATCATCCACAGGATATAAATCATCCAAGGGATCTACTTCCACTGACATTTCAATGACAAGTTCAATGATAAGATCGAGATCAACAGATTGCTCATTATCACTCATGCTTGATGTTGTCGTTATCTTTAAAGAAAGAGAACAACAATGAGATGTTGCAGAGTAAGAGACAAATCTCAGAGACTATAATAGTAAAATTGTTTAACAAGAGTAACATTTTGCAGATATTATTTAACCATGTCCAGCGATGCTGAGGAGGTGAGGCCTATGTCCAAGTTTTCAGTGAACAGGACTCATCTCTTCTTAACCTTGGATAAGCCTCACCAACTCTGTGTCCCCTGCTCATACTTAAATGTAAAGGGGCAGATTTATGTTAACTGGCGCATCCCCAGGGATGCACCAGTTAACGTGCGCCGCTGCTCTGCCACCCATGATGTGCCGCATGTACAATGTGGAGCACCATTGAGCAAAAACAGCACAGATGCGTCACGCATCTGTGCCGCAAAAGCGGCGCATTGCAGGACTCACGTCGTAAGCGCGACATGTCTACTGCAATGCACAGGGGCAAGCCACACATTTCATGGTGCATCACTCCTTATGCCTGTTTCAAACAGGCGTAAGGATTTGATTCAGCAATGCCATAAAGCTGACTCAGTGAAATCTTCTAAATTTCACTGTGTTAGTTTTACAGGGCTTTCATGCAAATGAATGCCCACCCTGCAACAAAACGCCCACATGAAACCTGACGCAGGTTTCATGTGGCACAGGACTTTACACCGTGACACATCTGCCTAGATGCATCAAGTTGTAAATATGTCGCAACATAGCGCATCTTTTGCGCCGCCGCTGCGTCACAAAAGTGACGCACAGCGGCGCAAAAGAGGCGCACGCCCATCATAAATCTGCCCCTAACATTTTAAATGATTGGTTCAGGATGCCGATAAGGTGTGGCCTATCCAGGGGTTTGTTTGAGGTGAGGCATACTCAGGGTTACAGATGAAATTTAGGCTTGTTGAAGAGTACAGAGGAGATAATACATGTGCAGGCCTACCAATGAAGTGAGTCATGTCCACTGCACTCTTGAACAAAGGCCAGACCTCCTCTGTCTCCCTGGACAGGCCTAAACCTCATCTGTACAATGTGATTCGTAATGTTAGGAAACACAGGTGATATAATTGAAAAACGTGCAAATATTTATGCTCAATTCACAATCACATCACCTGTGTTTCCTCAGCTTAGGTATCTCATTGTGCAGATGTAGTCTAGCATATCCAAGAGTACGCAGAAGATGAGGACTGTATGCAACAGAGCAATGTACATTACTCACCTCCCTTGACACTTACAGAAGCCTCAGTTTCTCCATGCCTCCTACACAGTTCTAAATGTATATCATTATCATCATAGTGACTATGAAACTCTAGCAGAACATATTGTGAAACCTTAATGACTTCAAGAAACGTGTTTTAAAACCGGCAAACAAGGAAAATTATTCTCACATATTCATGGTGGAAAGTAAAATATTTATTTAAAGAAGCAGACACCATTATGACCTTCTCATAAATGTGAAAAGCATTTCTTTTTTAAAAAAAACAATTTTCTGGTCATAATTTGAAAACACAACACAGCTCCTATGTAGAAGCACACCCTGTCAGTACTTAAATTTGCCAAGCACACATGGGGGCGTATTTACAAGGACCTTGCACCACGGGGAAATGACTTAAATTAAAATGGGGAAAATAACATCAAAGTGACTCAAAGGCCTTGTAAATATGCCCCAAGCAGCCTATGAAACTCTAGCAGTACATATCAAGAAACCTAATTGACTTCAAGAAACGTTTTTAAACACATCAAGTAAACCAATTATTCACCCACATTAATGGGGAAGTGACTTAAAATGCCCTAACACACATGAAAGCATATTTTTAAGGCCCTTGCACCATTTTTGCGTCACTTTTAACATGGCTATGTAACTCAAAGAAACAAAATCTAAATTTGCCAAGCACACATGGGGGCGTATTTACAAGGACCTTGCACCACGGGGAAATGACTTAAAATTAAAATGGGGAAAATAACATCAAAGTGACTCAAAGGCCTTGTAAATATGCCCCAAGCAGCCTATGAAACTCTAGCAGTACATATCAAGAAACCTAATTGACTTCAAGAAACATTTTTAAACACATCAAGTAAACCAATTATTCACCCACATTCATGGGGAAGTGACTTAAAATGCCCTAACACACATGAAAGCGTATTTTTAAGGCCCTTGCACCATTTTTGCGTCACTTTTAACATGGCTATGTAACTCAAAGAAACAAAATCTATTTGTGAAACACTTGACACAAAGCAACATTTTAAATACACAACTTTCTTCATAATTGTCTCCCTAAAGCATACTATTCTCTATCTAAATTAGATGAATCTTTTCTCACCTTAGCACACACACCAATTTTTCTTTAGCAGAGCAAAGGGTATGCACTCCAGAGGCTGCAACCAACAATGGCACAGAAATGCTGTAATTCATCACACATATCTCTCATGTCACCCAATCAAAACTCTTCCCTCACTTTTTTCAAATCAACACTCTTCCCCCCTCTGCCCTTTCTGCCTTTTTTCCATAGCAACCACCTCCTGAAAGACCTCTCATGTTTACAAGTTCACACAACAATGTTTCAATTGAACTCTGAACTCTGAGGAAACCTGCGTATCCAGTGCAATCTTTCATAAAATGATTTTTTCTTGACCATTCAAATTACATCTTTCAAAGAACACATCCATGCACCCTAACTTTCTGTTTTCAGCAATCAAAATCCACGAATCACTGCTACTGAATCATTAGCACAGAAACTCCACAGTTTTTTTCATTATAAACTCCTACTGTTTCAACTGCCATTTCATACCCACACTTCATCTGACTGCAGCATAACCTCCTCTCACCATGTTTTCTGTCTGGATTGTTGGACATAGTTACATCCACTGAGCTCAAAGAAATTTACACAACCTCAATTTACAAAATGTGGAAATCAACTGGATTGGCCACAGAGGATTAGGATGTCACCAATTGATACCATTGGTGAAAACCTTTTTGCATTTGCCAAAACCTGACCTGTTAATTGTGCACTGTGGAGGAAATGACTTGGGCACTTTGACTGGGGTAGGTCTGGAAATGCTTTTAAAGGACACCTTTGAGCAATTGATGGCACTTTTTCCTCAAACTGCCTTGGTATATTCAAATATATGCCAAAGACAGAAATGGAGGTGGTCCAACCAATTTTGTCCACAAATTGAGAAATCGAGGAAGCATGTAAATAAGTCTGTTTCAGCTTACATGAGAGACCATGGAATGGGCTCCATCTACAACAATAACTTGCGTTACTACATGCTAGATATCTACAGAGGAGATGGAGTTCACTTCTCAGATGAGAGGAACAGAGTTTTCATCCTGAATTTAAGACTATGTATTGGTACCTACTTATAAGTACCTAAATCTACCACATACCCAAAAGCTCTTCTCAGAGCTACCCTAACTATGATCACTCTAAACAAATTTTAAATGTAACTTTTTTTTTTACTAATTTTCACGATTTACGCTTTCCGTAACGCTACCCGGTTCGCGCACGGGACGCTAACCGCGCGAATTTTTAAAAAAAAATGTGGGGTTTTTTCAGCCACCCTCAGAAAACCTAGGGGGTCAGGATACGTCTCCCGTGCCCCCTTATACCCATTTCCCACATTGTTTTTCATCCATCTTGTGATTAAATTTCACCGAAACACAAGATGGCGGACTCCCGTTACGCTACCGGTTAGCTACCCAGTTCGCGTACCGAGTAGCGCCTCTACCGCGAAAAAACAAAAAAAAAATGTTTTTTTATTTTTTGCCCCGCGGGACCCTTTAATAATCCCCTCATCAATCCTAGGGGGTCAGGAGGGGTCTACCTTGCCCCCTTTCATTAATTTCCCCTTTCGTTTTTCTTCACCTCTTGTCTCTCGATCCTACCGAGAGACAAGATGGAGGCCGCTCCGGACTGTTTAGAATGTTGACAGACACCGGAGAGCCAATCAGCTTCGCTTCGCGAAGTTCCGTTACGCGTCAGGTACACGAACCGGGGCGCTAACCGGAGCGCTGTTACAGATATATATATTTTTTTGAACGTTAATTTATCAAAATCCACTGAAGCACATATATTGAGACCTAGCAAAGGCACATCGGCCAAATAATATCTACAATTTTGCCAAGTTTCGTGTAAATCCATTCAGCCGTTCGAGCTAAAAGTGAGTCTAACCGCCCTATGGAAAATTGCATGGGAAAAACATGTTTTGGGACCCCCCTTTTTTCTCGCCCCCCTTGACGAAACCCCCCCACATTTTCAGGGGCTGCTCAGAAACAAAATGTTCCATTTTCCTGAAAATTTCAGCCAATTCTGTCCTCAAACGGCAAAGTTATTCAACATAGAATTTTCAAAAATCCCGTAGGAAAAAAATCCTAACTATATATACCTACTGGCGACCGCCAGTAGGTAATACATATACATATATATATATATATATATATTCACTGAAAAAACCATAGGTTATAGACCATATATAGTTAGGAATTAGCATTTAAAAAACCTTATTTTACTCACACAAAACCATTGAAATTCCATATATAGTTAGTTGCACTAACTATATATCGCGCACCCGCAATCCACTGCTGATCATGTCACATATTACATCATTCATGACATGGTCAGTGACATCACTGATGACATCACTGATGACAACATCCAGTGATTATGTGTTTCTCTAAAGTTTAAATATGTTTTACATATTGAAGAATGAGTGGATGCATAAGTGTCTGAATAAAGGTTTTAGTAGGTGCGTGATTGACTGTATGAGTGAGTGATTAAATGCGTCTTGCTGAATGCACGGGTTAGTGACTAAACTGTCTAAAAGTGTGCATCAGTATGTCTGTTGTTGTGCAAGCTGCTGCACGTGTTAATCAGTAGCTATATAAGTAGCTATATGGGTTATTGATTGGTTGCACAAGTATTTGTATGGGAGACTGAGTGTGTGTATGGCTGGCTGGGAGGTGTGTGACTCTGTGCAGATCAATGTGTACTTGTATCAGTGATTCTATAAGAGAGTAACTATGTGTTAGTATATGTTTCAAAAATGTAAGGTGTTCTGTGTTTAACTGTATAGATGAGAAAATGGAAATGTGATTGATTCTTTTCAGGACTGACTAGGTGTGTGAGTAACTCCATGGATGAGTGGCAGAGTGTGAGTGTCTGTATAGGTGTATGAGTGCATATGATAGTGTTGTAAAGATGAGTGATTGTATGTATGAATGATTGTATGAGTGAATGTGTGTGTAGACATAGGAATCAGTGAGTGCGTATGTAGTAACTAGTATTGGTGTGTCAATGGTTTCAAAAATGATACTCTCTATTTAACACTGGGTGTAACGGAGGTTATATTAGAGTGTGAGGAGATGCATTGTATTATCACATGAATGATATCATCAGTGATGTGATCATTGATGTCAAGTGAGATGTCATCAGTGATGTCATTTGAGATGTCATCAGTGATGTCATCAGTGATGTCACTGACCATGTCATGAATGATGTAATATGTGACATGATCAGCAGTGGATTGCGGGTGCGCGATATATAGTTAGTGCAACTAACTATATATGGAATTTCAATGGTTTTGTGTGAGTAAAATAAGGTTTTTTAAATGCTAATTCCTAACTATATATGGTCTATAACCTATGGTTTTTTCAGTGAATTTTCAAGGTTTTGTAAATGCTAATTCCTAACTATATATGGTCTATAACCTATGGTTTTTTCAGTGAATTTCATTGGTTTTTTAACAGCTAATATCTGTAGCTGTAAAATGTATTCTTCTTTAAATCCAAAAATATATTTTATATGTTTATTAATAACTTTTTTTTTAAATATTTTTTTTTCTTCGTTCCCGCTTCGCGAATCGGGAAGCTTCCCGTTAGCTGACCTTGATGCCGCGAAATAGACCGCGAGCCGGTAAACGTTTCTTTACCGCAACTGCCGCGTTAGAAAACAACATTGTGACGCCTCCCGTCCGCATGACGTTTCGCGTTGTCGCGTGATACGTCATATGACGTGCTACGTTAGCGAACTCGTACGCTTACCGAGTCGCAAAGCACAGGTTTCTGGAAGCAAACCGGGAGGCCCTGCAAAGCGCGTAACATACACACAGCAGGTCATGTGACTTGGTAATAACACTTTTCATTGGTTCATTTCACTTTCGGTTTCCTAATGATGTAAGACTAGGTCATATGATCTAAAATGAACACTTTTCATTGGTTGAGAACTATTTTTTTTCCCAAATGGTGAAAATCCCTCCTTCTTTCCTCACTCTGACTTTCATCATTGTGAGAGAAAGACCCTTTGTTACCAGTGAGCAATGGCTTCTTTACTAGCTTCAGCTGGTGCTTCCCCACCACCTCCACCACATCCAAGGAAGAGTGGACCACCTGCTAAAGTTATAATTCAGCAAGAAGAGGAAGAAGAGGAACAGGACGACCTAGATAATCTCCCTATTATGGCCAGAAGATCTGTTGTACCGGAAGTAACGGGACCAGAGGGCAGGGAGATGGTGCCAAATATACAAACGAGATTTCGTGAAGTAAAACAAGTCTGCGTACATTGCAGTGGATTCATTTGCTACGCAGAAAGTAGCATCACTCTGATCAACAGAGCTATTGACAATCATGCTCATGTTTGTCCGAAACTCCCCAAACAATAAATTCTTTTTTTTTGTTTTCTTGCTCCTGTTGAGCCCTTTACAATGAATCGTTTTCGTTGCCCCCTCCGAAAAAAAAACAAAAAAAATATAAAACTGTTCAGAAAAATTCAAAAAAAGTAAAAAAAAATTCAGAAAAATAATAAAAAAAATATAAAACAACAAAAACAATTTAAAAAAAAGTTCTTTTCAGAACTACCTCCCCGTTATTAAAAAATTGGTACAATATTTGCAACTGTGCCAACCTCTATTTCTCTTAGTTCGCTTCCCAGTTCGCTCCCCGGTACGCGAACCGGAAGCGAACCCACATTTTTTTTTTTAAAAAAAGAACAGTAAGTATAAGGGAAGGAAACAGACACTTATGTTAAAAGAAAGACAGCTATAAGGGAGTAAACTAGAGATACTATTACCCGTAATCCACTGCTGATGATGTCACATATTACATCATTCATGACATGCTCAGTGACATCATCAGCAGAGGATTGCGGGTAACAGTATCCCTAGTTTATTCCCTATAGCTGTGTTTCTTTTAACATAACTGTCTGTTTCCTTCCCTTATACTTACTGTTCTTTTTAAAAAAAATTTTTTAGATCAGTCAGAAACAGTGAAAGTAATGAAATATAAAAGACTACGTAGAATATGAGCACTGTATGCAACAACTTTGACACTTACAGAAGCCTCACCTTCTCCATGCCTCCTACACAGTTCTACATGTACATCATAAATGCAAACAGAACAGAATTAATTATACATGTTAAATGGTTTATTTTTGCTGTTCTCAGAATGTATCAAATGTCACTAAAACAGTGACTTGAAGGTATTCATCATATAACAGCGGGGAAAAAAAAACACAATCAAAATGATTGTGTTTAAAAAACCCATACAACATTAGAAATCAGAATTCAGAACTCCTTAAAGTTAACTTACTTTCCATGACGGCCAAGGATGTCCTATGAACAGCTTACACTCTGTTGTGCTGTTATTACTTTCAACCCGCCACTTTCTGAAAGAAAACCTCCATCGTTTTCAAAAACATGTTACATACAATAAATGACTTCTTGCTCTCTACCACAAGATTCCACAAGGCCAAATCTTGTCAGAGCCATGTATAACTCTTGGATTTCTTGTTAGCCAATCCCGTCTTTTCGCATTTCCACAACTTTCAGAATTAAAATGTTGAAGATCATTTACACAATCCTGGACTAGTAATATCTTCCCCTTCTTGCTCAATCATGTTCTACATTTCCTATCACACTGATACTGCTTACTATGAAGCAGACTTACACTACCTTTATGACTAGTACAATTATTTAATTCTCTACATCACTTTTAATCACAAAGCAATGTAAAACAGTAGACAGCATTGCAGACTTACATTCCCTCTACTCCATGTTTTGATTCGCTGCTTCAATTAGCTTATAAAAAGAAATAGTTTTTCTGAACTCATTCAAAGTGCACATATTTCTCAATAACGTCCAGTGTTATGGTAAAAAGTTATTTCTCTGTACTACACTTATCTTCAAGGCCAAATAGTGTAGGAGCCATGAGAACTTCTTGAAATTCCTCAGAGCACATCCCGAGATTCTTTCCCTAAAATTTTGGTTTTAAAAACACCAGGTAAGAGTTTTTACGGTCATATGGCAATTTTTTTTTGAAAATTAAAACAGAATCATTGCAGAATGACCAGCCATTTCTACACTTTAAATAAGCTGTATAATGTCCTGATGTTATTGAAGAACCATCATGATATATAATTGCTACAGTTACAAAAGTCCTTCCTGATATTGACAACTGTGAAGCCACAAAATTTTTAATTAAAGTTGTCAATTTTGTTCCATCAGGCCTACATCGATGGAACATTAAAATGACATACTGGCCATATGTTCGTATAAATAATGTGGACATCATTTCAGATTTACATTGCCTACACTCCATATTGTGATCAGCTGCTTTTACTAGCTTATTAAAAGAGACTGATTTACTGTCTGGCAAAGTTAAATATATAAATCTTTCTGAGTCTACACTAGTACTACTTGATACCCTACAGTTCTCGCAGTCATGCTGCCATTGATAAGAAAGCCCAAACAGATGATCTACATCTACACCTTCAGCATACAATACATCAAGCATATACATTAAAAACTCCTGACAATCTTGCTGACTATTTTGAGAGAATTGTGTTTGGCCTGAACATCTGTCTAACAGATTTCGAATTTCAGACACACTTTCTATGTTTGTTCTATCAGTGCTACATTTCTCTAACACAGAATTTAACAAACTGCAAAATCTTTGATCAGAATTGACCACAATCTCTTCTTTTACATTTTGTAGAGAAAACAAAACATTAATCACTACATTAGCATAGCAGTTGACACCAGAACTGTTTTCAAATTGAAAACCAACAACATCTTCAACAGAATCCTTTTTGTTTCTGCTTATAATTTCAGGTTCATCGACTTTTCGTCTTTTTGCTACAACCTCCCCAGTATTGGTCACATTTCTTCGTTTCCGGCCTACCACACGTTTCTCAAACAAAGGATACTGAGGCAAATGTGGCGCATACTCTCTTCTCAACCTATTGTATTCCTTAACACAATCTAGATCCGCACAAATGTTTGTGACATCACACTCAATCAAGTACAATCCCGATAAAGTCCTAACTCGTGACAATGCCACATATGCCATACCCTCCTTGAACACAGAACTGCCAATATTCACCAATGCACAGTCTACACTTAAACCTTGCGATTTATGGATTGTCACCGCATATGCCAAGCAAACAGGAAACAGCTTACGACGAACATATAAGTCTTTTACAAGCAAAAATCTAGCAGAACAACGAGCAATTAGCTGTACTTCCTCAATGCCATCAAATTTAATTTTTAAAAATTCAATTCCATCTCTATTTCTGTATTTCACAAAATCAACAACATTACCCATTGATCCATTTACCAGACCTCTTTCAACATGTAAATTCCTTCTTAAAATTATACGGCAGTTCAAGCACACATTCAGAGTCTTTTCAAAACCCGCAGTTTTAGATATACTCTTCTCTAATGAATCCAATTTTGTTTTCAGATTCTCAGACAAAATAATTGTTGATCCCATATGCTCTACTCTGTCAATAGCTTCCAATTTCACAATCTCTTGCTTTTCTAAATGCAACATTTTGTTGTTGAATTTCGCACATTCTGCAAGAGTTGGCATCAAACATATTCCAGATTTTTTCTCAGTAACTTTCTGAAAAATATTCTCAGGCACAACATCTTCGTCTGGATATAAATTTGTCAGTAATCGTGCATGTAAAGCTTCTTTCCCATGCTCGGTCACTTTTCCAATTCTAACATCTTGTAGAATAGTCTTGTAAACTTCATCCTTTGCCTGACGCATATTTTCATGCAGTTCAGCATAATTGAAGTTTAACCATATATTGACGTTGCCAATACTCCCTAAGCACTTCCTGGTATCTTCATGCGTGAGCATTTTGAACACAGGTTGCCCTTTCACTGGTGTCAGCTGCAGAAGATCTCCGAAAACAATGATGTGTTTGCCACCAAATAACACATCATACTCTGTTTTGAGAACTTCTTGCATTCTCAAATGCACAAAGGCAAGCATGACATTGGAAACCATGCTTACTTCGTCAATGATAAGAAGTTTCATTTTCCTCAAGACTCTTGAAACTTCAAAACAAGCATCTCCAGATAGCTTGTGATATTCTAATTTGTTGTCATGCTCCACTGGCAGCATCAGTAAACGATGTAAAGTAATCCCTTTAATGTTATGTGCTGCCAGTCCAGTTGGAGCGGTGACAACACAAGACAGCGATGACTCTGTCCTTTCCTGCAAATAACATGAAATTGCTTTAATAAGGAAACTTTTTCCAGTTCCCGCTTCTCCACTCACGTACAGTCGGACAGGCTTCAACGACGTACATGAGCACTCTTTCTTGACATGACTTAATCCATGATCAATTTGCATGGTAAGTTCGTCATATATTTTCCTCTGCTCAACGTTGAGTTGTCTTTCCAACTCTTCTAAGTTAACCGCATCCTCCTGAGCATGTGCCATGGCTCTTTCCACTTCATTCATAGCAGTGGCAGCTTCATTTTCGATAAGAGGTCCTCCTAGTGGATCCTGACTCAATGAAGCAGAACTCTGACTGTCCTGAGAACTGTCTCTGGCAATCTCGGCTGCAATCGTTGCTTCCTGCTCAATTTCCACATTCAACATTTCTACATATTTGGGAAAAGCAGGACATTCTATGGTCTCCTTGGCAGCATTGAATGAGTCTTCGTAACAAAGGAAATCTCCAAGCAGTTCCTCTTCTGCACGCCAAGGCTTAAAAAGTTGCAAAAGTGCTAAATAGAAAAACTCCTTTTTTTCAGGAGATTCGCCACTCAATTTTCGATGGTTTATCAAGTGGCATTTTCTTTGCTTGACCAGACATCCCTCACTTCCTATTACAGCATACACTCCTTTCTCAGTATCTTCTTTGATGTTCCTCTTGAATATGTAATTTTGCAGAACCTCATACAGACAAACATTCTCGAGGTGACTGCTTCGATTTGGATAATATGTATCCAACATGTTGCTCTTCAAAATGTCGGTACTGTTTGGCTCCTTTTCCGCCAAATACTCAATTTCCCGCACAGGTTTCAGAACTCGATTACGCGTTGCAGCAAGACCAACACTCGCCCAAACGATACTCCTGGACTTGGCATAGAGACTTGCTGAAGACAACCGGTCAGAACATTCGTAAGCTCCGATTTCTCGATGCGACAACATCTTCAGACTGAAACTGTACAACTTCTTGCTGAGGCTCTTTTCATGGGAAATGTCCTCCCACATATCCTTCAATTCTGTCTTCTCTTTTTTGGTGATGTAAGATGTCACATACCGAGCCACAGCCATACAGTTATCAGCCACAAACTGTATATCCATGTTAGCATTCCACATGGACAAAATCACCGGGTTGTAGTCGTTAATGTACTTAGACTCTTCGTTCCTCTTCAAATTGTATGTGTTTTTAGGTGATTTCTTCATCACATTATGTCGCAGCGAAGACATCAAACTGTTCACTCTTCCTTTAGAAATCACCGATCGTGGAAAGCCGAAACGACATTTGGTGTAGAACTTGTCTTTGTTCCGGAATTTACGACGACAGTACTTTCCACATCGATGGCTTTGTAAACGTAGAACTTTTTCTCTTAGGCTTTTTTTCTCCTTTGCGTTTGGAACAGCACACGTAGAATACTGTTCTATGAAACTCATCACTGAGTCGTCTCCATCCGTTCCAAATTTAGGTGCATCCTTGATCCACAGCAACATATGTATATGAGGAGCACCTCTTGCTTGGTACTCCTTCCTCCAGAAGAAATCCAACACCTCTCCAAGAGGTGGATTCTTCTTATTCATGATGAAAGACATCATACCTTCAAATCTATGATTGAAGTACCTACATACATTGACTGGATCCAAAGAGCACAGTTCTCCGGGTGTCTTGAATTCGATGTTTTCTACGTTAGCATTTGCCTCTCGTAGAAATTCAAGTAAGTCTTCCCAGCCATACTCAGCACAGCTCAAAGTGAGGAACCATGTGGGAGTTCCTAAGTTCCTTAGCATACATTTTAAATCACCATGACGACGGTACCAGTACTCATTAGTACCACGCTGACACGCCATGAGATTAATCAGGTGAGAATCCAAAATACTGTCTTGGACATTGACTTTATCCATAAAGTCACTTGCCGAGATGTTTTGCATGTGTATACCACTTTTCAAGATGTGGTTCACTGCATATGACAGTCCAGACAGATCGCTTTCAAACAGGAGATGAAACAAATAAGGAATGCATTGTCGAAACCTAGGATCTCCTGCATACAATCGCAAAGTCCGGTATTCAGAAGCAGGAATTTGATGAGGTCGCTCATCATATCTTCCTCCCTGACCTGTTGGAAAAAGCTGTGGGAAACACCGAGCTTCCAAACTTTCCTCCCAAACACTAATGGGACTCCCTTTCGCTTGTTTCATTTGAAACAACTCAATAGCATTCCCCATGACTTCCTTGGAATGCAAAGGATGAACACTATAATGTTCATATATTTCTTCACTAGTACAGGGTTCTACTTTCTCAATTTGACCAGCACACAAATCGTTATCCTCTTCCTCACTTACTTCCTCTTCTGCAACATATACATTTTTATAGTACTTATTATATTTTTTCAAATACAATGTTGCCCTTTTGACTTTCCTAACATCTACTAAATCTTGCCATATTTTCTTATTCTTTGTCGGAACCCCATTAACTAAGATAACAAGAGGTTCCTCTTCCACTTTTTCTACTCCAATTGTGTTAATGTTTTTCTTCAAATCTAGAGGCAAATAAACAACTCTTCCCTTTAATCCTCTCTGTAAATCTGATGGAGGCAATTTCCCTGTCTTTGGCTCCATTCTTACAATAGCCTGAAAGGGATGGATACTTTGAATCAAAATAGATTCATAAGTATTTAAATCCTTCAATTCAGAAGGAATCTCAACCAATTCCAGATTATTATGAACTGCTCTAGCAGGCATCTGGTTTTGATTTAATTTGTTACAACAATAAGTACACACACGTTGATCCAATCCCAAATCAAAACAATTTTCTACCATCAAGTATGTTGTAAAATCCTTCCATTCACTATTATTTTCCCTTTCACTTTTTCCATATAAATCCACTAACTTAGTCTGATTCTTATAATAAGTGCGTCGACAACACACACAAGTGAAATTTGGCCTCTCACTTGATTTCACCTCAAACGTCGCAATTTCCCTCTGGAAATTATCTGTACTGGAAACCTGTACACTTTCTTCCACATTACTCTCTTCTTCTTGGTCAATTTCAACATTCTCCTCTTTACTTCCAAAGTAACAAAACTCAATTTCTTCACATATATTCTTCACATCTATTTCAGAACCATGCAAAAGAGCAGCGCATAATTGTTTAAGCATAATTGCTGGACTCTTAGCATAATACAACATTCTAACTAATTTCCTCACTTTATTATGATGCACTGCTAGCATCCTGAAATGATGAAAAACACTCTGGCATACTCTACTGGAAAGACAAGCCAGTGAATGACCATGCAAACCTATCACTTCTCTCACTCTGCAAGGATCTAATTCTTGCAACAACTTCATTTTCTGCTTCAAACTGTTCTTACTAAATGACCGTATAAAATCACAAAGCAAATTGATGGAATCCTGTCGTACACTGCAAATACTACTACACTTCCAGGTGTACACAGGACCCTTAGGACGTCTCCCTAAAACCTCATTACCTAACACCTCTTCTATCTCTGTTCTCACAAGTTTTTCTTGTTCAACTGGACAACCATCTTTCACTTCATAAGCTCGACCACTGGTGTCAACTGCATGCACCAAATCATTATCCTGGAAATAACTCTCCTCATTAAAAAATGCCTCAGAGCTTGAACTATGCATCCATTCTCCAGAAAAAACTTCACAAAAATTACTACGATTAACTATTCTCTTCCATCTACTATTTCTTTTGAAATCATAAATTACCTTGTTTAGCTTCCTAATTCTATTGATTGTCAAAATAAATAACTTACGTTTAATTTCAAATGCCTGATCAATAACTTTCTCAACTATTTTTTTTCTCTTATAAAAAACCACTTTCTGCTGACCTTTCTTAATATTTTTTAACAAATTCCCAATTATCCTGTTGCGGAACATTCGTTTACGAATATCCCTAAACTCTTGTTTCCTTCTACTTTCATGCATAGAGTTATCTCTTACTCTAGCAGTAACATTTCTCATTGGCCTTTCCTTACCATTTGAATTCTTTCTCCTTCTCTGAACTGAAACATTTTCTGTAGTAATATTTTTTTTACTACACATATTTCTTATGACTGTTTTTCGACTCTTACCCGGTGCTTTCTTGGTGACTTGACAAATCTTTTTGTTAGAGGACTGCTGCATTATTCCATGGTCCTGCTGTCTTTGACGTTTTGCAGCCTTTCTTACTCTTTCTTTGCTAGGCATCCTAAAATCTTGAAATAATCTGCAGTTGAATCTGTGGTAAAATATAATAAAAAATGTTATTAACCACTATTACCCAACAGTAAATTAATAACAGTCATCAAAAACTTAACACACTACTTAAGTATATAATATACTGAAGCCTATCTCCAATTTTTCACTGAACAAGACTCATCTCTTCTTAACCTTGGATAAACCTCACCTACTCTGTGTCCCCTGCACATAATTAAATGTAAAGGGGCAGATTTATATTAACTAGCACATCCCCAGGGATGCACCAGTTAACGTGCACCACTGCTCTGCCACCCACGGTGTGCCGCATTTACAATCAGATAGGACAAAGCTACATCAAAACCCTGCGCCTGCTTGAAGCAGGCATAGATCTTGACGCAGGTAGGCTGAAAGCTAAAGCAACAACTAAGTATCGTGTGCAGAAGTTACAAAAAAGGAAAAATGGCGTTTAAACCAGTAATGAGCCCATGCTAACGTAACACAGAGTAAAAATATCCAGGATCTACATCAGTTTGGGGTTCACGAACCTGGCAGGTACAAGGCACTGAGGCTTTCCACCGTGCATGTCTCATCCCAAATCATATGTTGTTTGTGAATGAAACAATTTCCCAGACCAAATGCTTTGGATTGGCTACTTCTAAAAAATTAAACACCCCTACTATCCCGGAGTTAGAGGAATATGATGGTTGGAGTAATTTTACTTGTTGTCCATTAAAGATTTACAGGCCCTACTCCGTAATTCTTCCTTTAACATTTCCAGTATAAATCCAAAAGGTGGACTGCTTTGGCAACGTGCCTTATCCACGGTTTAATAACGCTACCTTTTGCTTTATATGAGTTTTCAAATTGTATGAAATATATACCAATAGGTCGTTATTAACCTTTAGGTAGTGGTTTTCTTCATGAGGTCTGGTCGCTTCCATACACATACAGATTTTCAAAGATGATCAAGAACTTTATCTGAATGGAGAGGAATGCACTGAGACGCCAGATCATTCACTAATGTGTAGGCACATACAGTTACACGGTTCATGCAACAAACACCGACCAAATATGGCTTGCGTGTTGCAAGGCACACCAGTTCCTGCTATCATCCCCACGTTCAAGTTCTTGGAAAATGGTAGTTATTTGATGCTCAATAATGAAGATTGTTCTGGGTTAATTAAAAGTATTCATTTTATCGTAACAGTAAATGAACGGGTTATTTGCTGCAGAAATGTTCTATTTCCTCCCACACATGAACATAGGGAGTTTTCAATCTGGCCACAAATACCAACCTTGGGAGCACATTTCAACGGCATGGCAAGAATAAGAGCTCTTTTGTCTCAGAGAGAGGTGGCCTTGAGTTCGGCCCGTGAAACTTTCGTGCTTCACATAGCGAACACCCGTACAGAGGTGCAGACCCTTTTAAATACAGATTCGACTTTGCATTTCAGCAAGATTACCCATTCATTTCCATGCAGCAGGAGGCCCATAGGAATGAAGGTGCAATTTGCGATTAGCAATTACCTCATCGCAAATTACGAATTTTTCCGACGGTGCAGGGGTGTCTCAAGAACACCCTGCTGCACCCCTGAAAAAGAAATTTGGGGTCATATGGCGCACATAAATTTTGAAAACATTCCTTTACCTCAAAAACGATTTTCAACTCATAATTTGAAAACACTGCACATGGGGAAATGACTTAAAATGTCCTTAAGACACATAAAAGCATTTTTTGATTGCCTTTGCAGCATATTTCAGTCACCTTTAACATGCCTATGTAACGGAAACTTTCAAAATCTAAATTTGCCATGCACAGGTGGGAGCATATTTACAAGCAATTTGCTCCACAGACAAACTTCTTACATTGAAATGGGAAAAATAACATCAGAGACTCTCAATTACCTCATAAAGAAGCAGACACCATTATGTCCTTCTCATCAATATTAAAACCATTGCTTTTTCTCAAAAACGATTTACAAGTCATAATTTGAAAACACTCCACAACTCCTATGCACATAAAAGCCCTGTCAGTACTAATACTTCACATTTTCTCCAATTACAATTTCTCAAAGAAACAAAATCTATTTGTGAAACACTTGAGACAAAGCAACATTTGAAAAACACAACTTTCTTCATAATTTTCTCCTTAAAGCACACTATTTTCTATCTAAATTAAAGAAATGTTTTCTCACCTTAGCAAATACTTTGAGTTTCAAAACAGTCTCAGAAACACACCAATTTGTCTTCAGCAGAGCAAAAGGTATGCACTCCAGAGTCTGCAGCTATCAAAAGCACAGAAATGCTGTAATTCCTCACACAGATCTCTCATGTCACCCAATCAAAACTCTTCCCTCACTTTTTTTCAAAGCAAAACCCTTCCCCCCTCTGCCCCCTCTCTGCTTTTTCTGCATAGCAACCACCTCTTGCAAGACCTCTCACACAACAATGTTGCAATTGAACTCTGAACTCTCAGTGCACCTGCATATCCAGAGCATTCTTTCATTTAATGATTTTTTCTTCGCCACTCAAAATACATCTTTCAACGAACTCATCCATGCACACTAACTTTCTGTTTTCAGCAATCAAAATCCACCAATCACTCTTACTGCTTCATTAACACAGAAACTCCTCAGTTTTTTTCATTTTACACTCTCATTTTTTCAACTGCCATTTCATTGCCACACTTCATCTGACTGCAGGAGAACCTTCTCTCGCCATGTTTTCTGTCTGGATTGTTGGACATAGCTACATCTATTGGGCTCAAAGGTACGCTGAAAACAGGAATTTACCTAACCTCAATTTACAAGATGTGGAAATTAAGTGGTTTGGCCACAGAGGATTAAAATGTCACCAATTGATACCATTGGTGAAAACCTTTATGCATTTGCCAAAACCTGACCTGTTAATTGTGCACTGTGGAGGTAATGATTTGGGCACTTTGACTGGGGTAGGTCTGGAAATGCTTTTAAAGGACACCTTTGAGCAATTGATGGCACTTTTTCCTCAGACTGCCTTGGTATATTCAAATATATGCCAAAGACAGAAATGGAGGTGGTCGAACCAATTTTGTCCACAAATTGAGAAATCGAGGAAGCATGTAAACAAATCTGTTTCAGCTTACATGAGAGACCATGGAATGGGCTCCCTGTACAACAATAACTTGCATTACTACATGCAAGATATCTACAGAGCAGATGGAGTTCACTTCTCAGATGAGGGCAACAGAGTTTTCACTCTGAATTTAAGACTGTGCATTGGTACCTACTTATAAGTACCTAAATGTACCATAAACCCAAAAGCTCTTCTCAGAGCTACCCTACATCTGATCACTCACAATTATTATTTTACTCTAACTTTTTTCACTAATTTTCAAGAAAGTACGCTCCCCAGACCGCTTCCCGGTTCGCGAACCGGGCGCACTCCACGCAAAAAAACTAAAAACTAAAAAAACGGTATATTTTTTTTTTGCCCTGCGAGACCCTTTCAAAGCCTCCACATCAAACCTAGGGGGTCAGGGAGGATCTACTATGCCCCCTTATGGTCATTTGCCCCTTCACTTTGGCCTCCTCTTGTCTCTCGATCCTACCGAGAGACAAGATGGCGGCCGCTACGGACTGTTTGGAATGTTGACAGACGCCGGAGAACCAATCAGCTTCGCAAACCTCCGTAACGCGAAAAGTACGCGAAGCGGAGCGCTGTTACAGATATATATCTTTTTTTGAACGTTAATTTCTCAAAATCCACTAGAGCACATATATTGAGACCTAGCAAAGGCACATCGGGCTACCAGTCCCTACAATTTTGCCAAGTTTCGTGCAAATCCATTCAGCCGTTCGATTATTATTATATTTTTTTTTTTTGCCCCGCGGGGCCCTTTTAAAACCTCCACATCAAACGTAGGGGGTCACCGAGGATCTACTATTCCCCCTTATGGTCATTTGCCCCTTCGCTTTGGCCTCCTCTTGTCTCTCGATCCTACCGAGAGACAAGATGGCGGCCGCTACGGACTGTTTGGAATGTTGACAGACGCCGGAGAACCAATCAGCTTCGCTTCACAAAGCTCCGTTGCGCGAAAAGTACGCGTCCTGGGCCGCTGCCAGGTCCGCTGTTACAGATATATATCTTTTTTTAAACGTTAATTTCTCAAAATCCACTGGAGCACATATATTGAGACCTACAAAAGGCACATCGGGCTACCAGTCCCTACAATTTTGCCAAGTTTCGTGCAAATCCATTCAGCCGTTCGGGCTAAAAGTGAGGCCAACCGCCCTATGGAAATTAACATGGGAAAAACGCGTTTTGGGACCCCCCTTTTTTCTCGGCCCCCCCTTGACGAACCCCCCCATAATTTTCAGGGGCTGCTCAGAAACAAAATGTGCCATTTTCCTGAACATTTCAGCCAATTCCGTCCACAAACGCCAAAGTTATTAGACATAGAATTTTCAAAAATCCCATAGAGAAAAAATCCTAACTATATATACCTACTGGCGACCGCCAGTAGGTAATATATATATATATATATATATATATATATATATTCACTGAAAAAACCATAGGTTATAGACCATATATAGTTAGGAATTAGCATTTAAAAAACCTTATTTTACTCACACAAAACCATTGAAATTCCATATATAGTTAGTTGCACTAACTATATATCGCGCACCCGCAATCCACTGCTGATGATGTCACATATTACATCATTCATGACATGGTCAGTGACATCACTGATGACATCACTGATGACATCTCAAATGACATCACTGATGACATCACTGATGACAACATCCAGTGACTGTATGTTTCTGTAAAGTTAAAATATGTCTTACATATTGAAGAATGAGTGGATGTAGAAGTGTCTGGATGAAGGATTTAGTAGGTGCATGACTGACTGTATGAGTGAGTGATTAAATGTGTCTCACTGAGTGCATGGGTTAGTGACTAAACTGTCTTAATTTGTGCATCATTATGTCTATTGTTCTGTAAACTGTTGCATGTGTTGATCAATAGCTATATGAGTAACTATATGGGTTATTGATTGATTGTCCAAGTATTTGTATGGGAGACTGAGTGTGTGTGTGGCTGGCTGGGAGGTGTGTGACTCTGTGCAGATCAATGTGTACTTATATCAATGATTGTATAACAAGGTAAGTATGTGTTAGTATATGTTTGAAAATATAAGGTGCTCTATGTTTAACTGTATAGACAAGAACATGGAAGTGTGATTGATTCTTTACAGGACTGACTAGGTGTGTGAGTAACTCCATGGATGAGTGGCAGAGTGTGAGTGTCTGTATAGGTGTATGAGTGCATATGATAGTGTTGTAAAGATGAGTGATTGTATGTATGAATGATTGTATGGGTGAATGAGTGAATGTGTGTGTAGACGTAGGAATCAGTGAGTACATATGTAGTAACTAGTATTGGTGTGTCAATGGTTTCAAAAATTATACTCTGTATTTAACACTGGGTGAAACAGAGGTTATATTAAAATATGAGGAGATGCATTGTATTGTCACATGAATGATATCATCAGTGATGTGGTCATTGATGTCAAATGAGATGTCATCAGTGATGTCATCAGTGATGTCATTTGAGATGTCATCAGTGATGTCATCAGTGATGTCACTGACCATGTCATGAATGATGTAATATGTGACATCATCAGCAGTGGATTGCGGGTGCGCGATATATAGTTAGTGCAACTAACTATATATGGAATTTCAATGGTTTTGTGTGAGTAAAATAAGGTTTTTTAAATGCTAATTCCTAACTATATATGGTCTATAACCTATGGTTTTTTCAGTGAATTTTCAAGGTTTTGTAAATGCTAATTCCTAACTATATATGGTCTATAACCTATGGTTTTTTCAGTGAATTTCAATGGTTTTTTAATAGCAAAAATCATAAGCTGTCGAATGTCAAGTACGTGGTAAGTGAAAACATTTTCGTGTTTATGCACACTGATCTGCTTTGAATGGTGTCCCCCCCCCCCTCATTTCTATTAGGAGTACTCTCTCTTTGCACATAGTGAAGGGTAGTTAACGCAGGCCTTTGCCCCCGTTGTAATACGTCGTGCCTGCTTCTCTCTCCATTTGATTGATTGTTATCCAAGTATTTACTGTTTTAGAATTGGTTCTCTTTGGTTCATTCTCTATTTACAAACAAACACAGAGTCGCAATACTCTGTTTAGTCTTTGCAGATAACGAAAAATCGTGTAAAAAAAAAAAGAAAAGGAATCGAGCAAAATCAGTAGGCCACTAACGGGATCTCTTTTTTACCTCGCTAAAATAGAAACATTAGGAACAACCCCTCATGACAAATACAAAACTAGTGAAATGAACTGAACTCCACACAATGATGGCTGCAAAACAGCTCGGCTCCGCCACCCACCCCGCCCAAAATAACGATAAAGAGCGGCTGCCATGATTGGTTGCGGAATGGCCACGACGGAGCTACGAAATGGTACTGCTCTCATGCTAACCCCAGCTTCAGTCTGAAACATCCAGAAACACTGTAGACTACCAATTCGATCAGTTCCGGTAGCACCCCAATGTAACCCGGTAGAGAAGAACTAGCCCTCCCCTCTTTGACTAATGGTTCTTGTTGCCTGTCCCTTCTGTTGTCATTTAACAGAACTATTTAGCCTGCTGAAAGGGGTTGTGTTCCGACCGCTGGTTGGTGGAGACATTTTGACTATATTCTGGACCTGCGTTGTCACGTAATGCGTCATATGACGCGCCGCGTTAGCGCATCCGGAAGTCATCCGGGGCGCGCAGCGCGTAACGTAAGCATAACAAGTCATGTGACTTGTTAATAAAACTTTTCATTGGTTCATTTTACTTTTCTTATTCTAATGATGAAAGACTTGGTCATATGACCTAAAAATTACGCTTTTTATTATTTTTTCTTAAATATATGTTATAATGTTCCAGGCTAATGTACTTTCCCGGAAAATTTACAACTGTCCTGCAAGTAAAATATATTCTTTTTTCGAGAAAAAGAGCGTTTCTTCGTCCCATGACGGAGCCGTTGAGCAAAAGAGGGTCGACCTGCTGTCTTAGTCGCCGATACGCCTGAATATGAGATTCTTATCGATCACTTTATGTTGCAGGAATAGAAAACACAACAGCCCTTGACCATTTATCTTTACTGCGTTCCTTCGTATTATACCTTTTACCCTTCATGTAATTGGTCTGCTTTATTTCACTTGCCTTTTAATGATTCTAAAACAGTGACTATTATTAAAAACTTTACCAATGTATATACTACTACCATGTTTTCTTTTAAAAACCTTTATTGTGAAAATTTCATTATACAAATACGAGCCTATAACCACGTGGGCCGGCCACGGAGCAAACTGTAATCGTATATGATGAGTAGACATTTACACTGTAGAGGAACGTAACGGGCGGGCCATTAGGTTGCAAGAACTAAGGTGTCTAACAGTTACGGAATCGGTGGACGTACATTTTATAATTAAAATACGACAGGGCCAGTTACAATAAAATTATCTAGATATACATTTGCGGGCAAGTACCATGGGTGACGTTAATTCGAACTTTCAATAGTACAGTAATCAATAACACATCAGAACTTAATATCAATAGGGATGTTGAAATATTCAATCAATTCTCGTCCCCGCCCGCCATGTGCTTCAAAACTGCATACGTATCTCGTGATTTCAAGGTTCTGCAACCAGTACACAACAAGGAGTTACGAGTCCCATTTATTCCGGCGCCATTTTGGGCGAGGACGGGCAGGTCCAGGATATAGTCAAAATGTCTCTACCAACCATCGACTATGATGATGTTCATATGCTGTATTTATTAGAGTAACACTCATCTGTCCACATGAAATTAATTTGCCACAATCTAAACATGTCATTTTAATCTTTCCAAAGTTCTTCTAAATATTTGGGACCGTTTCCCTTCCCTCTGATGCTGTCAGTGCCACTTCTTTGATGAATGTACTAGCAGGTCAGGGGTTCTCCTCCAAATCTCTCTTTTATGCAGCACTATAATTAATTGGTGCCACCTCTCCATATGACGATGCATGGTATAGTTACCATAACTATATTTTTTTTCGGTTCCTCTGGAGAGTTCATCGTGGCAGATGAAGCGTGTAACGTACCGGGCATTTACCTTTTTTTGCATGTACAGGAAAGGAAACAAAAATCGAGCGTCCGAGTTCTAAGGTGTCCCAGGGCCATTTTAGTGGACCAGGCCCAAATCCAAAGAACAGGCCGCCATTTTGAGAGTCCTGTTGCAGCCGCCTGTCGCTGTAGCATCAAGAGCAGCCGAAACTCAGCTGAATGGCAACTGAAACGGTAAAGGGGCGCCCCACTACAGCAGACGAGCCTCCACCTAGGAAGGCCCGTTCACGCCGCCTCCCCCCCCCCCCCTTCGGGCACCCCACGCCGTTATTCGGAGCAGTATTGTAGGATGGCCACACCAGTGCGGCAACTTGCTAGACATCACCTCGGTGGTAACCGAATCTCAACGCCTTGTGGTGTCTTCTATTCAGAAAACATTGTTATGCTGCCTTCGACCTATTCGCCGCAAGTGCGCACACAACTCAACTGCATAGCTTGCTAGACACCACCTCGGTGCCATCCGGATCTTGGAATCTCAGCGCCTCTTGGTGTCTTCTCTTCAGAAAATATTGTTGCGCTGCCTTTGGCCCCATTCGCACATCGGTCCGCTACTGACGCCATCTCACAGGCTAATGGGGCGCCCCACGCCGACTTTCAGCATTGTAGGATGACCACACCAGTACAGCAACTTGCTAGACATCACCTCGGTGCCATCCGGATCTCGGCGCCCCACTGCAGATGAAGTGCCTCTCAACTATGAAACCACCACCGTGACATCCGGATCTTGGCGCGTTGTGCTGCCTTCGGCCTATTCGCACATCGGTCCGCTACTGACGCCATCTCACAGGCTAATGGGGCACCCCACGCCGACTTTCAGCATTGTAGGATGACCACACCAGTACAGCAACTTGCTAGACATCACCTCGGTGCCATCCGGATCTCGGCGCCCCACTGCAGATGAAGTGCCTCTCAACTATGAAACCACCACGGTGACATCCGGATCTTGGCGCGTTGTGCTGCCTTCGGCCTATTCGCACATCGGTCCGCTACTGACGCCATCTCACAGGCTAATGGGGCGCCCCACGCCGACTTTCAGCATTGTAGGATGACCACACCAGTACAGCAACTTGCTAGACATCACCTCAGTGCCATCCGGATCTTGGCATCTCAACGCCTAGTGGTATCTTCCATACAGAAAATATTGTTGCGCTGCCTTTGACCCCATTCGCACATCGGTCCGCAACTTAGACATCACCTCGGTGCCATCCGGATCTTGGCATCTCAGCGCCTTGTGGTGTCAGTCAGAAAATATTGTTGCGCTGCCTTTGGCCCCATTCGCACATCAGTCCGCTACTGACACCATCTCACAGGCCAACAGGGCGCCCCACGCCGACTTTTACCATTGTAGGATGGCCACACCAGTGCCACAACTTGCTAGACACCACCTCGGTGCCATCCGGATCTTGGCATCTCAGCGCCTTGTGGTGTCTTCTATTCCGAAAATATTGTTGCGCTGCCTTTGGCCCCATTCGCACATCGGTCCGCTACTGCCGCCATCTCACAGGCCAACGGGGCGCCCCACGCCGACTTTCAACATTGTAGGATGGCCACACCAGTGCGGCAACTTACTAGACACCACCTCGGTGCCATCCGGATCTTGGCGCGTTGTGCTGCCTTCGGCCTATTCGCACATCGGTCCGCTACTGACGCAAACTCACAGGCCAACGGGGCGCCCCACGCCGACTTTCAGCATTGTAGGATGGCCACACCAGTGCTGCAACTTGCTGGACACCACCTCGGTGCCATCCGGATCTTGGCGCGTTGTATTGCCTTCGGCCTATTCGCACATCGGTCCGCTACTGACGCCGCCTCACGTGCCAACGTATTTTCTCCGCATTTTATACCCTTTGCCGCATAACAGGTCATGTGACTTGTTTATAAAACTTTTCATTGGTTCATTTTACTTTTGGTTTCCTAATGATGGAAGGCTTGATCATATGACCTAAAAACAACACTTTTCATTGAATGAAAACTTTTTTTTTTCCCAAACGATGAAAGCCCCACCTTGTTTCTGGATGTTTCAGACTGAAGCTGGCTTCAGCATGAGAGCACCACCATCTCGTAGCTCCGTCGTGGTCATTCCGCGAGCAATCATGGCAACCGCTCCCCACGAGAAGCCTACAGGAGTCGGGGGCCCCCAAAACTTTTGATAAATCCTCAAGGCGGAGGGGACGCTTTCGAGAATGGGGTCCAAGACCTAGCAGACAAGCGTCCGATTTCCAAGGTGTCCCAGGGCCATTTCAGTGGACCAGGCCCAAAAAGAAAAGAGCCTGCCGCCATTTTGAGAGTCCTGTGACAGTAGCCTATCGCTGCACCGCAAGAGTGGGCGCAACTCAGCTGAATTGCGGCTTTTGACACAGTGGACCAAAAACGGACGGAATGGCAACTGAAACGGTAAAGGGGCGCCCCACTACAACAGATGACACTCCACCTGGAGAGGCCCGTTCACGCCGCCTCCCCCGGGGCGCCCCACGCCGTTATTCGGAGCAGCATTGTAGGATACCAAAACCAGTGCGGCAACTTACTGGACATCACCTTGGTGCCATCGTTCTGCTGCCTTGGAACTATTCGCACAACAGTTTGCTACTGATGACCCACCCCCCGCGACGCCCCACGCCAGAAATCTGGACGTTGTGCTGCGTTGGGACTATTCGCACAGCCGACCGCTACTTCATTGTTTTTCCCTAAAAATGTTTATATGTTATTACTGTTTTTGTTTTCTTGTATATATTTATAAGTTATTAAAGTTTTATAATCTTACTACTTTGTTGGAGTGCTATATATTTTTAATGTGACACATAATTGTAAAAACTTTGATGTACAAAGAGTCATCCCTGGAATCTTCCGCTTCAGGCTCGGTCCCCTCCCCAATCACAATACAGGATGGTCAAGGCATCTAAAATGGCTGCCGTGCACGACAAAAGTGTGGCATTTGAAAAAAGGCAAGATGGCGCAGACAATCTTTTCAACACTTCCTGATTTCCTTCGAATCGAACGTTAACAGATGTTGGGGCATATTACCAAAGTTAAGCGATATTTATCCCTAACGATGCTTAGCAACGATTTTTTTACCGTCAGAAATTATCGCAGATAAACCTTGCTATTATCAAGGTTTATCGCAAATACGATAAAAAACGACCGCAATGCATTAATATCGCTGAAAACTCAGCGATATTCATGCATTACCGAGCTAATGCTCTTAGCCATGTTATCCACCTCCCATTGGATAACATGCCTTAGAACTGCTCAGGGCAGGTGCTAGCTTTTGGAGATATTCGCGCTTATCGCGAATATTTCCAAAAGTTGATAATAGGAGATAGCGATGTTAGCGACTGTTTCCAGTCGCTAACATCTTGGCATGCCCACTTTGCATGTCATTAGTGATAAATATCACTCACATGCAAAGTGGGGCCCAAGATGGTCACTATCTCCTACTAGCCGTCGCTAACTGGTGTTAGCAACAGCTAGGTAATACAGATATAATTTTATCTCCGCGAAGCGGAGCGCTGTTACAGATATATATCTTTTTTTGAACATTAATTTCTCAAAATCCACTGGAGCACATATATTGAGACCTAGCAAAGGCACATCGGACTACCAGTCCCTACAATTTTGCCAAGTTTCGTGCAAATCCATTCAGCCGTTCGATTATTATTATTATTTTTTTTTGCCTCGCGGGGCCCTTTTAAAACCTCCACATCAAACCTAAGAGGTCAAGGAGGATCTACTATGCCCCCTTATGGTCATTTGCCCCTTCGCTTTGGCCTCCTCTTGTCTCTCGATCCTACCGAGAGACAAGATGGCGGCCGCTACGGACTGTTTGGAATGTTTACAGACGCCGGAGAACCAATCAGCTTCGCAAACCTCCGTTACGCGAAGCGGAGCGCTGTTACAGATATATATCTTTTTTTGAACGTTAATTTCTCAAAATCCACTGGAGCACATATATTGAGACCTAGCAAAGGCACATCGGGCTACCAGTCCCTAATATTTTACCAAGTTTCGTGCAAATCCATTCAGCCGTTCGATTATTATTATTATTATTTTTTTTGCCCCGCGAGCCCTTTTAAAACCTCCACATCAAACCTAGGGGTCAGCGAGGATCTACTATACCCCCTTATGGTCATTTGCCCCTTCGCTTTGGCCTCCTCTTGTCTCTCGATCCTACCGAGAGACAAGATGGCGGCCGCTACGGACTGTTTGGAATGTTCACAGACGCCAGAGAACCAATCAGCTTCGCTTCACAAAGCTCCGTTGCGCGAAAAGTCCGCGAACCGGAGCGCTGCCCGGTCCGCTGTTACAGATATATATCTTTTTTTGAACGTTAATTTCTCAAAATCCACTGTAGCACATATATTGAGACCTACAAAAGGCACATCGGGCTACCAGTCCCTACAATTTTGCCAAGTTTCGTGCAAATCCATTCAGCCGTTCGGGCTAAAAGTGAGGCCAACCGCCCTATGGAAAACTCAATGTTAAAAACACGTTTTGGGACCCCCCTTTTTTCTCGACCCCCCCTGGACGAACCCCCCCCCAATTTTCAGGGGCTGCTCAGAAACGAAATGTGCCATTTTCCTGAAAATTTCAGCCAATTCCGTCCACAAACGCCAAAGTTATTAGACATAGAATTTTCAAAAATCCCATAGAGAAAAAATCCTAACTATATATACCTACTGGCGACCGCCAGTAGGTAATATATATATATATGTATATATATATATATATATATATATATATATATATATATATATATATATATATATATATATATATATATATATATATATATATATATATATTTATATATATATATATATATAAAATTTCTATGGCAAAATGAAACCCCTCATTTTGTTCCTTTTCAAATTAAATGTTTTAAGTGTTAACACTTTATTAAATGTAAATGTAAATGTAGGAATTTGTAAAGCGCACAGCTACCTCCATTCCAATCAAGATGACTTCAGGTGTGCCATACTTTTGTCATAAGTAAGACTGTTAGCGCTCTAGTTGTTCTTTAGAACACTCTGGGACATTCTGTCATTGGGCTATAGTTGGGCTACATCTGGCTGGTATTTGGGCTACATTTGTTTTTTTTTGTCTCTGGTGGCCATCTTTGGGCTACATTGGGCTACATTGGGCTACATTGGGCTACATTTGGGCTCTAACATATATATAGCCCAATGTAGCCCAATATATATTTTTTCAAAGTTAATTTTCGTAAAAACCACTGGAGCATATATCTTGAGACATAGCAAAGGCACATCGGGGTACCAGTCCCTACAATTTTGCCAAGTTTGGTGGAAATCCATTCAGCCGTTCCAACCGCCCTATGGAAATGAACATGGGGAAAACACGTTTTGGGACCCCCCTTTTATCTCGGGCCCCTGCTTGACGGTTCCCCCCGAAACTTTCAGGGAAGGAGCGGAGCGCAGCGAGGCAAAGTTAAGGAAAATTACAGGCAGATCCCTCATTCGGCGCCAAAGTTATTCCCAATAGAATGTTGTGGATTTCCTATGGAAAACGATCCTAACTATAACTACCTACTGGCGACCGCCAGTAGGTAATATATATGTATATATATTTATATTTAGATTTGAGAAAGTTCCTCGTGCTTTCAGGACGCAAGAAAAAGTCACACACAGGTTTTCATTTTCTCACGAGTTTGTATTTAATTGCTCGACTCGTTTCGACAGCACTGTCTTTGTCAATAAGTCATACAAAGACCAGGAAGTGGCAGTGTATTTTGAAGCATTTCCTGTTACAGGTTAGTAAACATAGAAAACATTGCATACATTTTCACGCCTGCCTCATGATGTTGAAAGACAGACTTGCAAAAACTTTATCGGTCTGATTTGAATAAAGTTTGAACACAATTTTCAACAGTTTTAAAATACACACTGTTAATTAATGTTCTATGCAAGGTGATAGTTTTAAATTAAATTCATTGTGCAAAAAAGGTTTAGAGCGTAAACCCGCACGTTTCAAAGTTTAAGATTGCCAAGTGGCTGTAAACACTCCTTTCGATCTGCGCTCTGTTGCATTGTGCCCCATTAGATTACTCTAGGGGCACGAGGAGTGATTTAATAAACAAGAAGAAGATTAGAGCAGTGATAGGCAAGTGCCTGGGATTGCATGTCGTGTTTTTGCCAGAGTAGGTGCAAACGGGAGAGACACTGGGTTGAGTCCACTCCTGGTACCGATAAGAAAGAAAATTAGTACCAGTTACTACGGAGGGGAATGTTTAACGAAGAATTAACAAAAAGGGGGAGGAATTAGGCGAGGCAGATCAAGGCAGTCTGCTGGGTGGCCGTTCAAGGGGGCAAAGTTCATGCGTGGCCCATTGAGAGTGGAGCAAAAAATAGGGGAGAGGAAGACTAGGAAGGGTAATACCACTAGATCCATTGTGAGTAGTGATATTTTATTCCGAAAAGGGGGAGAACCCCCTAAATAGGGCAAGGGGAAGTGAGAAAACGAGAAGAGCTCCTCCATATTACTGTCGAGTAGTAGGAGGCGTGGGTTATTCGAGGGTCAGCCTAAGTTAACATGGAGGTCCTCCTCATGGTTGAAGCCTCCCGCTCTCTTACTTTGCAACTTCACTATGTATTCATATTCCAGGCGTCGCAGATGACGTTCCCGATCTACCCCTCTTGCTGATGCATGAACCCTGTCAATGCCAAAATATGAGATTTTAGAGCTGGTATCTTGGACATCCGAGTGTACCAAATCACAATGCTTAGCAATAGCGTAAGACATGTCGCTGTTGTTAATATCGCGCAAATGCTCTAGAACACGTTTTTTCACCGGGAAAATGGTGCTCCCCACATAGCGTAGGCCACAAATGCACATTAAAACATATACAACAAAATCTGTATTGCAGTTTATAAAAACAGTAATCCTCCCTGTTTTCCCATTAGGCAGGTTGAAAGTTTTCACATTTGTGCTGCTGTTGCATGCTTTGCACCGCCCACACTTGTGGAATCCTGGGAGTTCCATCAACCAGGTCCCACGTGTCTTAGTTTTCACGGAGAGGTGACTGTGTACCAGCATTTCCTTTATGGACTGGCACTTCCTGTATGTTACATGTCGTGATGGGCTGACCAATTTCCCAATGATTACATCATTCCTTACTATATGCCAATGCTTACGTATTATTCAGAAACAACAAGTGATGGACTGAATGTGGATCAATGTCACACACTCCCCCAGTCAAAAGATCTGGGCCCAAATCCATCGTTTTTTTGCACTCCACACCACCCTGGGTTAGACAATGGCGATATGCAAATCAGCTCTGACCCTGTTGCCCCATGGGAACAGTCCAGTCCGAACTACAAAAGCCATGTCCTTCCCAGAACGGAATCAAGCATCCGAGGACCGGACCGGTTTCGAGGTAACACCTCTCTTCAGCCCGGCTAGCTTGACTCCAAGTGGTGTGGAGTGCCTGGGACCCACGTCTGGGCATCCCCAGCGCACTTAGGGCGGCAATTGCAAAAACAACAAGTGATGGACTGAATGTGGATCAATGTCACACACTCCCCCAGTCAAAAGATCTGGGCCCAAATCCATCGTTTTTTTGCACTCCACACCACCCTGGGTTAGACAATGGCGATATGCAAATCAGCTCTGACCCTGTTGCCCCATGGGAACAGTCCAGTCCGAACTACAAAAGCCATGTCCTTCCCAGAACGGAATCAAGCATCCGAGGACCGGACCGGTTTCGAGGTAACACCTCTCTTCAGCCCGGCTAGCTTGACTCCAAGTGGTGTGGAGTGCCTGGGACCCACGTCTGGGCATCCCCAGCGCACTTAGGGCGGCAATTGCAAAAACAACAAGTGATGGACTGAATGTGGATCAATGTCACACACTCCCCCAGTCAAAAGATCTGGGCCCAAATCCATTGTTTTTTTGCACTCCACACCACCCTGGGTTAGACAATGGCGATATGCAAATCAGCTCTGACCCTGTTGCCCCATGGGAACAGTCCAGTCCGAACTACAAAAGCCATGTCCTTCCCAGAACGGAATCAAGCATCCGAGGACCGGACCGGTTTCGAGGTAACACCTCTCTTCAGCCCGGCTAGCTTGACTCCAAGTGGTGTGGAGTGCCTGGGACCCACGTCTGGGCATCCCCAGCGCACTTAGGGCGGCAATTGCAAAAACAACAAGTGATGGACTGAATGTGGATCAATGTCACACACTCCCCCAGTCAAAAGATCTGGGCCCAAATCCATCGTTTTTTTGCACTCCACACCACCCTGGGTTAGACAATGGCGATATGCAAATCAGCTCTGACCCTGTTGCCAGCTTTTGTAGTTCGGACTGGACTGTTCCCATGGGGCACAGGGTCAGCGCTGATTTGCATATTGCCATTGTCTAACCCAGGGTGGTGTGGAGTGGAAAAACGATGGATTTGGGCCCAGATCTTTGGACTGGGGTGAATGTGTGACATTGATCCACATTCTGTCCATCATTGTTGTGTTTGCAGTTACCGCTCTAAGTGTACTGGGGATGCTCAGACGTGAGTCCCAGGCACTCCACACCACTGGAATCAAGCTAGCCGGGCTGAAGAGAGGTGTTACCTCGAAACCGGGCCGGTCCTCGGATGCTTGTTTCCGTTCTGGGAAGGACATGGCTTTTGCAGTTCGGACTGGACTGTTCCCATGGGGCACAGGGTCAGCGCTGATTTGCATATTGCCATTGTCTAACCCAGGGTGGTGTGGAGTGGAAAAACGATGGATTTGGGCCCAGATCTTTGGACTGGGGTGAATGTGTGACATTGATCCACATTCTGTCCATCATTGTTGTGTTTGCAGTTACCGCTCTAAGTGTACTGGGGATGCTCAGACGTGAGTCCCAGGCACTCCACACCACTGGAATCAAGCTAGCCGGGCTGAAGAGAGGTGTTACCTCGAAACCGGGCCGGTCCTCGGATGCTTGTTTCCGTTCTGGGAAGGACATGGCTTTTGTAGTTCGGACTGGACTGTTCCCATGGGGCATAGGGTCAGCGCTGATTTGCATATTGCCATTGTCTAACCCAGGGTGGTGTGGAGTGGAAAAACGATGGATTTGGGCCCAGATCTTTGGACTGGGGTGAATGTGTGACATTGATCCACATTCTGTCCATCATTGTTGTGTTTGCAGTTACCGCTCTAAGTGTACTGGGGATGCTCAGACGTGAGTCCCAGGCACTCCACACCACTGGAATCAAGCTAGCCGGGCTGAAGAGAGGTGTTACCTCGAAACCGGGCCGGTCCTCGGATGCTTGTTTCCGTTCTGGGAAGGACATGGCTTTTGTAGTTCGGACTGGACTGTTCCCATGGGGCACAGGGTCAGCGCTGATTTGCATATTGCCATTGTCTAACCCAGGGTGGTGTGGAGTGGAAAAACGATGGATTTGGGCCCAGATCTTTGGACTGGGGTGAATGTGTGACATTGATCCACATTCTGTCCATCATTGTTGTGTTTGCAGTTACCGCTCTAAGTGTACTGGGGATGCTCAGACGTGAGTCCCAGGCACTCCACACCACTGGAATCAAGCTAGCCGGGCTGAAGAGAGGTGTTACCTCGAAACCGGGCCGGTCCTCGGATGCTTGTTTCCGTTCTGGGAAGGACATGGCTTTTGTAGTTCGGACTGGACTGTTCCCATGGGGCACAGGGTCAGCGCTGATTTGCATATTGCCATTGTCTAACCCAGGGTGGTGTGGAGTGGAAAAACGATGGATTTGGGCCCAGATCTTTGGACTGGGGTGAATGTGTGACATTGATCCACATTCTGTCCATCATTGTTGTGTTTGCAGTTACCGCTCTAAGTGTACTGGGGATGCTCAGACGTGAGTCCCAGGCACTCCACACCACTGGAATCAAGCTAGCCGGGCTGAAGAGAGGTGTTACCTCGAAACCGGGCCGGTCCTCGGATGCTTGTTTCCGTTCTGGGAAGGACATGGCTTTTGTAGTTCGGACTGGACTGTTCCCATGGGGCACAGGGTCAGCGCTGATTTGCATATTGCCATTGTCTAACCCAGGGTGGTGTGGAGTGGAAAAACGATGGATTTGGGCCCAGATCTTTGGACTGGGGTGAATGTGTGACATTGATCCACATTCTGTCCATCATTGTTGTGTTTGCAGTTACCGCTCTAAGTGTACTGGGGATGCTCAGACGTGAGTCCCAGGCACTCCACACCACTGGAATCAAGCTAGCCGGGCTGAAGAGAGGTGTTACCTCGAAACCGGGCCGGTCCTCGGATGCTTGTTTCCGTTCTGGGAAGGACATGGCTTTTGAAGTTCGGACTGGACTGTTCCCATGGGGCACAGGGTCAGCGCTGATTTGCATATTGCCATTGTCTAACCCAGGGTGGTGTGGAGTGGAAAAACGATGGATTTGGGCCCAGATCTTTGGACTGGGGTGAATGTGTGACATTGATCCACATTCTGTCCATCATTGTTGTGTTTGCAGTTACCGCTCTAAGTGTACTGGGGATGCTCAGACGTGAGTCCCAGGCACTCCACACCACTGGAATCAAGCTAGCCGGGCTGAAGAGAGGTGTTACCTCGAAACCGGGCCGGTCCTCGGATGCTTGTTTCCGTTCTGGGAAGGACATGGCTTTTGTAGTTCGGACTGGACTGTTCCCATGGGGCACAGGGTCAGCACTGATTTGCATATTGCCATTGTCTAACCCAGGGTGGTGTGGAGTGGAAAAACGATGGATTTGGGCCCAGATCTTTGGACTGGGGTGAATGTGTGACATTGATCCACATTCTGTCCATCATTGTTGTGTTTGCAGTTACCGCTCTAAGTGTACTGGGGATGCTCAGACGTGAGTCCCAGGCACTCCACACCACTGGAATCAAGCTAGCCGGGCTGAAGAGAGGTGTTACCTCGAAACCGGGCCGGTCCTCGGATGCTTGTTTCCGTTCTGGGAAGGACATGGCTTTTGTAGTTCGGACTGGACTGTTCCCATGGGGCACAGGGTCAGCGCTGATTTGCATATTGCCATTGTCTAACCCAGGGTGGTGTGGAGTGGAAAAACGATGGATTTGGGCCCAGATCTTTGGACTGGGGTGAATGTGTGACATTGATCCACATTCTGTCCATCATTGTTGTGTTTGCAGTTACCGCTCTAAGTGTACTGGGGATGCTCAGACGTGAGTCCCAGGCACTCCACACCACTGGAATCAAGCTAGCCGGGCTGAAGAGAGGTGTTACCTCGAAACCGGGCCGGTCCTCGGATGCTTGTTTCCGTTCTGGGAAGGACATGGCTTTTGTAGTTCGGACTGGACTGTTCCCATGGGGCACAGGGTCAGCGCTGATTTGCATATTGCCATTGTCTAACCCAGGGTGGTGTGGAGTGGAAAAACGATGGATTTGGGCCCAGATCTTTGGACTGGGGTGAATGTGTGACATTGATCCACATTCTGTCCATCATTGTTGTGTTTGCAGTTACCGCTCTAAGTGTACTGGGGATGCTCAGACGTGAGTCCCAGGCACTCCACACCACTGGAATCAAGCTAGCCGGGCTGAAGAGAGGTGTTACCTCGAAACCGGGCCGGTCCTCGGATGCTTGTTTCCGTTCTGGGAAGGACATGGCTTTTGTAGTTCGGACTGGACTGTTCCCATGGGGCACAGGGTCAGCGCTGATTTGCATATTGCCATTGTCTAACCCAGGGTGGTGTGGAGTGGAAAAACGATGGATTTGGGCCCAGATCTTTGGACTGGGGTGAATGTGTGACATTGATCCACATTCTGTCCATCATTGTTGTGTTTGCAGTTACCGCTCTAAGTGTACTGGGGATGCTCAGACGTGAGTCCCAGGCACTCCACACCACTGGAATCAAGCTAGCCGGGCTGAAGAGAGGTGTTACCTCGAAACCGGGCCGGTCCTCGGATGCTTGTTTCCGTTCTGGGAAGGACATGGCTTTTGTAGTTCGGACTGGACTGTTCCCATGGGGCACAGGGTCAGCGCTGATTTGCATATTGCCATTGTCTAACCCAGGGTGGTGTGGAGTGGAAAAACGATGGATTTGGGCCCAGATCTTTGGACTGGGGTGAATGTGTGACATTGATCCACATTCTGTCCATCATTGTTGTGTTTGCAGTTACCGCTCTAAGTGTACTGGGGATGCTCAGACGTGAGTCCCAGGCACTCCACACCACTGGAATCAAGCTAGCCGGGCTGAAGAGAGGTGTTACCTCGAAACCGGGCCGGTCCTCGGATGCTTGTTTCCGTTCTGGGAAGGACATGGCTTTTGTAGTTCGGACTGGACTGTTCCCATGGGGCACAGGGTCAGCGCTGATTTGCATATTGCCATTGCCTAACCCAGGGTGGTGTGGAGTGGAAAAACGATGGATTTGGGCCCAGATCTTTGGACTGGGGTGAATGTGTGACATTGATCCACATTCTGTCCATCATTGTTGTGTTTGCAGTTACCGCTCTAAGTGTACTGGGGATGCTCAGACGTGAGTCCCAGGCACTCCACACCACTGGAATCAAGCTAGCCGGGCTGAAGAGAGGTGTTACCTCGAAACCGGGCCGGTCCTCGGATGCTTGTTTCCGTTCTGGGAAGGACATGGCTTTTGTAGTTCGGACTGGACTGTTCCCATGGGGCACAGGGTCAGCGCTGATTTGCATATTGCCATTGTCTAACCCAGGGCGGTGTGGAGTGGAAAAACGATGGATTTGGGCCCAGATCTTTGGACTGGGGTGAATGTGTGACATTGATCCACATTCTGTCCATCATTGTTGTGTTTGCAGTTACCGCTCTAAGTGTACTGGGGATGCTCAGACGTGAGTCCCAGGCACTCCACACCACTGGAATCAAGCTAGCCGGGCTGAAGAGAGGTGTTACCTCGAAACCGGGCCGGTCCTCGGATGCTTGTTTCCGTTCTGGGAAGGACATGGCTTTTGTAGTTCGGACTGGACTGTTCCCATGGGGCACAGGGTCAGCGCTGATTTGCATATTGCCATTGTCTAACCCAGGGTGGTGTGGAGTGGAAAAACGATGGATTTGGGCCCAGATCTTTGGACTGGGGTGAATGTGTGACATTGATCCACATTCTGTCCATCATTGTTGTGTTTGCAGTTACCGCTCTAAGTGTACTGGGGATGCTCAGACGTGTGTCCCAGGCACTCCACACCACTGGAATCAAGCTAGCCGGGCTGAAGAGAGGTGTTACCTCGAAACCGGGCCGGTCCTCGGATGCTTGTTTCCGTTCTGGGAAGGACATGGCTTTTGTAGTTCGGACTGGACTGTTCCCATGGGGCACAGGGTCAGCGCTGATTTGCATATTGCCATTGTCTAACCCAGGGTGGTGTGGAGTGGAAAAACGATGGATTTGGGCCCAGATCTTTGGACTGGGGTGAATGTGTGACATTGATCCACATTCTGTCCATCATTGTTGTGTTTGCAGTTACCGCTCTAAGTGTACTGGGGATGCTCAGACGTGAGTCCCAGGCACTCCACACCACTGGAATCAAGCTAGCCGGGCTGAAGAGAGGTGTTACCTCGAAACCGGGCCGGTCCTCGGATGCTTGTTTCCGTTCTGGGAAGGACATGGCTTTTGTAGTTCGGACTGGACTGTTCCCATGGGGCACAGGGTCAGCGCAGATTTGCATATTGCCATTGTCTAACCCAGGGTGGTGTGGAGTGGAAAAACGATGGATTTGGGCCCAGATCTTTGGACTGGGGTGAATGTGTGACATTGATCCACATTCTGTCCATCATTGTTGTGTTTGCAGTTACCGCTCTAAGTGTACTGGGGATGCTCAGACGTGAGTCCCAGGCACTCCACACCACTGGAATCAAGCTAGCCGGGCTGAAGAGAGGTGTTACCTCGAAACCGGGCCGGTCCTCGGATGCTTGTTTCCGTTCTGGGAAGGACATGGCTTTTGTAGTTCGGACTGGACTGTTCCCATGGGGCACAGGGTCAGCGCTGATTTGCATATTGCCATTGTCTAACCCAGGGTGGTGTGGAGTGGAAAAACGATGGATTTGGGCCCAGATCTTTGGACTGGGGTGAATGTGTGACATTGATCCACATTCTGTCCATCATTGTTGTGTTTGCAGTTACCGCTCTAAGTGTACTGGGGATGCTCAGACGTGAGTCCCAGGCACTCCACACCACTGGAATCAAGCTAGCCGGGCTGAAGAGAGGTGTTACCTCGAAACCGGGCCGGTCCTCGGATGCTTGTTTCCGTTCTGGGAAGGACATGGCTTTTGTAGTTCGGACTGGACTGTTCCCATGGGGCACAGGGTCAGCGCTGATTTGCATATTGCCATTGTCTAACCCAGGGTGGTGTGGAGTGGAAAAACGATGGATTTGGGCCCAGATCTTTGGACTGGGGTGAATGTGTGACATTGATCCACATTCTGTCCATCATTGTTGTGTTTGCAGTTACCGCTCTAAGTGTACTGGGGATGCTCAGACGTGAGTCCCAGGCACTCCACACCACTGGAATCAAGCTAGCCGGGCTGAAGAGAGGTGTTACCTCGAAACCGGGCCGGTCCTCGGATGCTTGTTTCCGTTCTGGGAAGGACATGGCTTTTGTAGTTCGGACTGGACTGTTCCCATGGGGCACAGGGTCAGCGCTGATTTGCATATTGCCATTGTCTAACCCAGGGTGGTTTGGAGTGGAAAAACGATGGATTTGGGCCCAGATCTTTGGACTGGGGTGAATGTGTGACATTGATCCACATTCTGTCCATCATTGTTGTGTTTGCAGTTTACGTATTATTCAGTGCATTTCTTGTGAGGCATGGTTAAAAGTGGTAATGAGTCTAACTTCATGTTTGCCACCTTCACTATCCTTTGGAACTAGTAAGCTGTTACTGTTTCTGCTGTCTGCTTTCTCAGTGGCTGCTCTGATGGTTTTGGCTGAATAGCCCTTGCTTCTAAAGCGCCCCCTCATGCTTTTGGCTTCTTTCTTGTAGGAATCAGTCGAGCTGCAATTTCGTTTTGCTCTTAATAGCTCCCCGTACGGAATGCTATTCTTCAGACCTATTGGGTGATGGCTATGTGCATGTAGAATACTGTTGGTCGATGTTGGCTTCCTATACAGGCTGGTATGTAATGTCCCAAGTTTAACCTCCACTAGAATGTCTCGGAACTTGATGCTGTGACGATCAGTTTTACTGGTGAACTTAAGATTTAAATCATTCACCGAGAGTCCTTGAATAAACACATCCAAGGCGTCCTGTGGACCATCCCAAATCAGAAAAATGTCATCAATGTACCGGGTCCACACAACAACATTGTTCATGTGAAAAATATTTCCATCATGCCGCAGGTGCTCCGCCTCCCACCACCCCATAAACAAACAGGCATAGCTCGGCGCAAAGCAACTTCCCATGGCAGTACCAGTGTACTGTTCATACCAGTCATCCTCAAACAAAAAACAGGTATTATGTAGGCAGAAGTGTAGAATGCGCATCAGAAGCATAGTATGGTCATACATGGTGATGGGTCTGTCTCTTAAGTAATATTTGCAAGCCTCCAGGCCCAGGTCATGCTCGATACAAGTATAAAGGGCAACAACATCTATTATTGCCAGTATTTAGGTGTCTTTTCACGGAATTTCCTGTACCTTTGACAGAAAGTCCATGGTATCCCTGCAATAGGACGGTAGGTTGAGGACATAGGGACAAAGAAAGTAGTCTAAATAAATGGAAGTGTTCTGAAGGAGGCTTTGATTGGCTGAAATGATCGGCCTACCTGGAGGGTCTGTGGGATGTTTATGCACCTTCGGTAACATCAAAGACTGGTGTGACGGGTTTGCGCACTAAAAAATCAGGAACTCGTTTTGACTGAGCATGTCATTCTCACGCCAGTCATGCAGCATTTTGTGATATTCCTGTACTGTTTTGTTGTACCTCCCCAGGCTTGATCTCATGTAACACGCTGAGAATTCAAGTTGTCGCTTGGGCTCCACTCTGTATTTGTTTATATCCCAAAGGACCACATTTCCCCCTTTGTCAGAGGGTTTAATCACAAAGTTTGTAGCCTGTTTCAAAGACTGCAAACCTTTCCTTTGTGCTGAGGTAGTTGTTGCCATATTTTTTCCATAGATCGAATAAATCATGTAACACTGTCTCTTGGAATGTCTCCATCCCGTCATGCAGTGTAATTGGATTGAATTTAGATCTGGGTTTAAAATCATTTCTGGATATTTTGCTGACCTCAAGTATCCATACTGATTAGCAGGTCCCGATCCATTTCCCAGTCTCTAGTATCCAATTGAAATTCCCTCATAGTTGCTAAGGTCTCAATGTCACCCATGGATAATAAAACATCCGTGGAGGTGGGGGTATTGTCTGTTTGTGTGGCATTTATTTGACCTCTGTTATGTTTTAAGGTAAATAGTTTCAGAAACTTTAGCTTGCACAAAACAGAAACAGATCAATACGGGTTTGGCAAAATCAAAATTGGCTGTGGGTCAGAAAGATAGGCAAAATTCGGTTTGTTTGTTTGCTCACCCATCATTTGTTCCTCTTGGATCACCTGATGCCTCTCCTATGTGGCGTTGAGTTGTTGCTGCGCTTCGCCCCCCCTCCTGCTTGTTCTCTTTTTTCTTGTTCTTTGCCTCCTCCTTTTCCTCTTCCCCGCGCTGGTTTTTTGGTTGCACTCAGTTGCATAAAATGGTATTCCTCTCACGATTTGAAGGGTCCTCTGTTTGGCCCCAATGCCGTGTATCATCTGAAGGTGCGACTGAGCTTGAGCCTGTGGTCTCTGAGTCCTGCTGTGTCCTGTATCTCCGGTGGTTACCCTTGTGGTGTTTGTCTGGGTTGCATCATCAACCTCGGTAAACAACAATGTTGCCACATCCAGTCTCAACCGTATTGCCCCACACATTGTCACCACGCATCAAGGGCCCCGATGGCACAACTTCAGCCGCCGAACCTCCTCCGCAGTCCGATAGTCCCCTGTTGCAGAAAACCTCCCCTGTCCTCATGCTATACGCGGCTGCGTATAGTAAAGACAAAGGAACCCCTGCCATTTTCGTGAAAGTCGAGAAAACCAAAGTTACAACGAGAGTCCACAGAGGGTGTCCAAGTCGTTACGCACTCCCCCAGGGCAGGGTCTATGCACACCGGCTGCTCCCTCGTCCAGATACGCTTCATCCTTCCTTGTTGGTTCTCAGTTGGGAAATCACTCCCGAATCATATGTTACGGGGGCAGGAATTGGGAAAGAGAAGGTTGTGAAGCAAGTTCATATATATATATATTACCTACTGGCGGTCGCCAGTAGGTAGTTATAGTTAGGACCTAGTTTCCATAGGAAATCCTCAACATTCTATTTGGATTAACTTTGGCCGTGGTGGATGAATCTTTGCGAATTTCTCAAAGAAGATGGCTCGGTCCGCTGCGCTCCTTCCCTGAAAGTTCGGGGGGATTGGTGAAGTGGGGGCTGAGATAAAAGGGGGGTCCCAAAACGTGTTTTCTCCATGTTATTTTCCATAGGACGTTTAGACACGGCTACAGGTCGAACGGCTGAATGGATTTATAAGAAATTTGGCAAAACTGTAGAGTCCGGCTCGCAGATTACGCTTTTTTTGGAATGGTGTAAATCTGTTCAGTAGTTGCTGAGAAAATGAAACTTAAATTCAATTATATATCTATAAGCGCACACGGGTGCGCGCACTCAAGCGGCTGCGCGCGAGCGGAATTTTTTTTGCTGCGTGACGTCTGTTAACGTTCGATTCGAAGGAAATCAGGATGTGTTGACCGCCATTTTGTCACTGCGAGTAAATATATTGTCATTTCAAAGCGTTGGAACATGGAAAGGGGAGAAGGTAGAGATTGTTTTGCTGCGTAGGTTCTCTCAGGGTGTGCAGTAAGGCCCTTAAACGCGAAAATATATATATATTTTTTTTTTTAAAGTTGCGGGGTGCACGCACCCGGGCGCGCACACCTATTTACAAGAGTGTGAAAATGGAGATAAATCAGAAGTTTGAGTGCTTTGATATAAGGTGGCTCTGAAAAGAGCCCTTGTGTTAGTTGAGTTTTTTCTGCATTTATAAGTAAGTAGCGATGCAGAGCCGGATGTTGCAGAGGAAGATTCTGTTTCCCTCATCCGTGAAATGAACACCATCTGTCCTATAGATGTCTTGCATGTGGTAACGCAAGTTGTTGTGGTAAATAGAACCCATGCTATAATCTCTGAGGAAAGCAGAAACAGATTTATTAACATGTCTCCTTGCTTTCTCAATTTGTGCACAATGTTGATTGGACCAATTCCATTTCTGTCTTTGGCATATATTGGAATATACCAAGGCAGTTCAAGGAAAAAGTGTCATCAATTGTCGAAAGGTGTCTTTTAGAAGCATTTCCAGACCTACCCCAGTCAATGTGCCTAGATCGTTCCCACCACAGTGCACAATTATAAGGTCTGGTTCTGGGAGATGCATAAAAGTTTTCACCAATGGTATTAATTGGTGACATCTTAATCCTCTTTGCCCAATCCACGTTATCTGCACATTTGGTAAATCAAGGTTGGAAATTCGTCTGCTTGCTGCATATTTTCCACTCCAGTGAATATAGCTGTGTCCTAAAAGCCAAACCTTCATTTTCAAGGCAGATGCACTCGTACTCCGATGGGTTCTGGAAGTGGAATAGCAGTTAGAAGCTGAAAGTCAGGATAAAAAAATGGATGAAGCTTGGTGTGGTTGAAAAACGAAAATTGATTGGTTGATTCTAATACGTGAAGATTGAAGACTACGTTGCATGTTAATGTTATGTAAAAGAAAAAGTAGTATTGGGTGTGAAAAAAATGACATGTAACAGAGCTGTGGATAGGCAGGTGTTTCTGGAGGGAAAACAGTGTTGTTAGTTTGCTGTAGAACGTTGAGATATGAACTTTTGACCTGTGCCTTCAGCCAGGTGCAGAATGAGGTGTTACCATGGAAACAGCCAGAGATGGCAGTGGGTGATGGGTGACTTTTATGTGACATTGAGAATATTGTGAGGGACAACCAACTGAAATGTAAATTTGAATACAAAATTTTGCGGGAGGAAATATGATTGGCTGAAGAGACATATATGAGTCTGTATTGACTGTATATCTGTGCCATTGAATTTTGGTTGCAGTGATAGCAGCATAATTGAGATTCCGTCAAACGAATATCTATTTTGTGACTGTCACTGTTGTACATCGTACAAAGCATTGGTAAAGGTAAGTCTGTAACTGTTTGTTTTGTCATGTACCGTAAAATATGGTTTACTCACAAACAATGATTGATTTTCCTCATAGTTTGAAACTAAAGTCATTTTTGGCTGTCATAATGTGTTGTATTTCTAAAACTATTTTTAATTTAAATGTGAAATATGAAGTATAAAATATGTTTAATATAAAGAGTAATTATTTGTGTGATTTTGAAGCCTTTATATATAATGAGAGAAGTTGTTTATGAAGTGAAAAAATGATATTAGCAGAGAGACAGATAATGCAGATAGAGAGAGAAATGGTAAATTACATGTGATACCGTCGTGAAAAAATGTTAATGGTTAATGAATTCGTAAACTTTCTGTCACACGACAAAATTAGAGAGCGGTTTCTGGGCTCGGCCTGCATTGGTGGGTGTAGGGTGAGAGGGGTAGGTGGTTGAGTGAAATAAAATGAAAAGTTGGTATATTACATGTGATACCGTCTTCAAAAAGTGGTAATGCTTAATGAATTCTTAAACTTTCTGACAGACGACAAAATTACATTGTAGTTTGTGGCCGCGGCTTGAACTGGTGGGGTGAGAGGGGGAGGTGGTCGAGTAAAATAAAATGAAAAGTTCTGACCATGAGGTTGTACACAGATTTGTGCAGTAAATGTGTTCGTAAATTGAGGTACCAAACGGAGTATACAAATATCTCTCTCACTCCTGCTGTTTGACTGCATCTTCATCTCTCTTCTGTTTTCCGTCTCCGTTGGCCTGTGTTATCTTATTGTGTGTGTGTCTGTCTGTGTCTGCCTTCAGTCCGGGCTGAGGAACTTTGCTGTGGAGGCACACACAGATAGTCGCATCAAAGTAGTTGGAACGTTTTCAAAAAACTATTTATATAATTGAAATGCTTTTTTGAAGCGCTAGTGAATGTTTTCTTTCAGAATTACCGCTCGGTTGCTTCCATAGAGCAGAGGGTATGTTGTATTTCACTACTTAGTGCCTCTGCATCTGCACTCTGTTCTCTGGTGGCTGGCGGAGAAGTGTTTGTTATTGTGGAGATTAAAGCGTGATAAGGAGTGAAATACGACATAGCGTCTGGTCTGTAGAAGCGTGGGAGCAGTGATTAACACTGAGTGGAGTGGAACTGCGACGGTGCTTGAGAAGAGTAATAAATTATTTTTTTACAGAGGTACAACTGTCTGCATGGTGCGCGACCTACTAAGAAAGGGTTCACGGGCTGTTATAGGCCTGTGGGTTCTAGTATGAGTAAATCAGGTCGACAAAAGAAAATATTAAGTTAGTACAGCTGAAGTTACGTGGAACACATGAATACTGTTTCAGTATACAATCATTTTAGTTGAGATTATGGGTTAAAAGAGAGAACGTGTATATTTGAAATGTTTATTCAGAAATGCACTGTTTTCAAGGCAAGTTTCCAATCTAATACGAGTAGAGACATTGCAAAAAACAAAGTAATCGGTATAGTCAGTAGTACATAGAATACAAACGGTATAGTTGATGAAAAATGAATATGGTTTTGCAAAATTAATTATACACTCTTATGAGGAAGTATATTATATTTTAATAAATGGAAGAAGGTCTCTGGCCTTTCAGTTTAGGAACGATATATGAAAATGCTAGTGGTTAGACATTATGTCTTTATCAATCAGCTCTCTGCATGCGAAGCACTATCACGTTTCTGTTATGTTATTGTGTAAGGGGAAAAAAACGCGCCAAAACCGACAAAATGGCGAGAGGTGCATGTATGTAATCAAAATATTTCAGCTTATGGAAAATTAAATGATCAGAGGTGTCTGAGGCGGAATTAAGCAGTTCAAATGCGAAATTGCGTTTACAGTTATAAAAAACTCATTCTATATTTACACATTAATTAGGGCACATGTAGCATATATTAGCGAGTTTTGGTCCGAGTACGTTTGAAATAACATAAGATAAGATATACAATAGAATTGTTGAGATTAGACTTTAATAAAAAATAAAGTTAAAAATCGAGTAGGTGAAGAAAAAAAAATTTGTCCACATAAAAGATCAAAATTTAACCAGTAGGAAATCATAATGTCCACTGTTAGTAAAGCCAATAGGTCTGTTCATGTTAAGAAAATAGCCAGGAAAACGTGAAAAAGATAGGGAGGCAAAACGAAATGTGGACGTCAATGGCTTGCATAACAGTCAACCCAGGATTGTATAGGCAAAGTAGGCAGCAACTGCTTCTAACAAGAAGTCACTGTTATGATCCGAAAACATGTCAGCCATCCAATTGAAAAGAGGAAAGCAGCATTCATGATCTGTTATTACCGGAGCCTCTAGTACCATCAGAGGACAGCTCGGTGGGTTTTCAATGTAGCTGTCTGTCAGGAAATCTTGTGCCGCTGCGAATATATCCCAATGACCCAGAACTGCTTGTATCGCTGCAAAGGCCATAATCCCTCCGTTGCAACAAAACTGTTCATGATCAATTAACGGATTCATGAGATGATTGTAATTCACTTCAGGAGGTACCAAGTTGCAGAGACATAAGTCCAGGGCCCACATGAAATCACAGCTCAGGCAATGAAATATAGGCTGCACACAGGTGAAATAGGAATATCGAAATGATAATCGATATGAAGTATTCAGAGTCGAGATGCTAAGATGCCGTAGTAGTCAAGCATCTTTTGGCGAAATAGTTCTAAGTGTTCCGGCTTGTTTGCGAAGACAGGAGGGACATCCATTTTGAAATAAACGAGATGGGAACACAAACGTCGCAGCACTGGCAGTTCAACAGGAAGTCCACAGAAATAGGTCGCAGAGCATGGAGTGAAGAGTAGCAGAATGACTTGATATAATTTTTGGCAGTCCGGTCACTAAACCATTGCTTAGTAGTTATAAAAAAAATAGCCTGTCTTGAAGTGGAGGATGCGTTTAAAATTAAGGGAGTCACCTCAGTAAATTGTAAAGGAAGGCCACTCTTTTATAAGGAATGGTGTTGTCTGTGAATATTAGCTGAGTGAAAGATATGTTCGCGAACAGATGCTACGCTAACTTCTTTTTGTGACAATAAGGCTGTTGTTCATGTCTTGTGATTCAAGGCCGGAATTTGCTGCCAGATGGAAATATCAAGGTTCACATGCGTGGGGTAGATAAACTACATTCTTAAAGGGAAGCAAATGCAGAGTGATTTTTACCGCGTAAGCTTTGTCGTTTAAAAAGTCATAGTGATTTTCATTATATGTAAAAAATAATATCACTGATGAAGAATGAAAAAAAATCGTTTTAATAATAGGCACTGGTGTATTTTTGGAAAGATATGCAACATTACAGGGATTCCACTTAAATAAGTCATGTAATTGAAAGTGCCTGCATGTGGACGACTAAATACATGTTTAGGCGTTTAATATGCAGCTTTGAAAAAAAACGTGTGTATGGTTTAAAAATGAAATGTAAAGGTTTAAAGCAGGAGTTTCTAAAGCGGTCGTGGAGGGCCAGATGTATGGTAGATTAAAAAAATTACTACATGTTTTTCAATTGAGTTATCTAAAAAATATGTTTCATTATCTACTGTGTAGTTTTTCAGCATGTTGCTTATTGTTTGAGTTTTACTATTGCTGTGTCTTATACATTTTCAAGGGGCGGATCTAGGGTCATGGTGGCCGTGGGCAGGGAGCGTAGGTAGGGGGCCCTGTAACAGGGGGTCCGGGCGGGGCGGAGTGCGGAGCCTAGTGAAGAGGGGGGGGTCAGGGTGTTTGGAAGTGGAACAGAGCCAGAGGACACGTAATTCTTGGCATGGGCCATCACAGAAACATGTATCTATTGTCAGAGAATTATTATATTAAGGATATATATTGGCATGGTGGCCCCTGGGGTTTGGTGATCCAGTGCAGGTGTACAGCTTGCATATGCCTAAGGCCAGCTCTGCATTTTCTGTGTATGCAGTTGTTGTCCGTTACATGGGTTTTTACAAAACGTGTGTGTGGTGAAAATGAAATGTAAAGGTTTAAAGCAGGAGTTTCCAAAGCGGTCCTGGAGGGCCAGATGCATGGCAGATTAGAACAATTACTACATGTTTTTCAATGGGGTTATCTTAAACATATGTTTCTTTATCTACTGTGCAGTTTTTCTGCATGTTGCCTATTCTTTGATTTTTACTGTTGCTGTGTCTTATACATTTTCCAGGGGCGGGTATAGGGTCATGGCAGCCCTGGGCAGGGAGCGTAGGAAGGGGGCTCTGTAATAGGGGGTTTGGGCGGGGCAGAGCGTGCAGCCCACTGAATAGGGGGGGATGGATCAAGGTGTTTGGAAGTGGAACAGAGCCAGAGCACGCCAAATTCCTGCCATGGGCCGCTACGCAAATATGTATGCATCCTTAGAGGATTATTATATTATGGATATATATTAATATGGAGGCCTCACCTCAAACAAACCTCTGGATAGGGCACTCCTTATCGTCATCCTGAATCAATCATTTAAAATGTTAGGGACAGATTTATGATAGGTGTGTGCTTCTTTTGCGCCGCTGTGCGTCACTTTTGTGACGCAGTGGCGGTGCAAAAGATTTGCTATGTTGCGACATATTTACAACTTGATGCATCTAGGCAGATGTGTCATGGTGTAAAGTCCTGTGCCACATGAAACCAATGCAGCAGTGATGCAAAAGATGCACCATGTTGCAAGACAGGCCTCACTTCATCTCCAACAACATACCGTCTGTTTAAACTGTAAACATTTAGGAATGTGTAGGGGGCGTGGAGAAGCTGAATCTTCTGTAAATGTCAAAATTGTTGTATACAGTGCTGAACTTCTGTGTACTCTTTGATATGCTAGACTGCATCTGCACAATGAGATACCTAAGCAAAGGAAACACAGGTGATGTGATTGTGAAATGAGGAAAAGAAATTGCACGTTTTTCAATTACATCACCTGTGTTTCATAACTTTACGAATCACATTGTGCAAATGAGGTTTAGGCCTGTCCACAGACACAGAAGAGGTCTGGCCTTTGTTCAAGAGTGAAGTGGACATGACTCACTTCATTGGTAGGTCTGCACATGTATTATCTCCTCTGTATTCTGCAAGAAGCCTAAATTTCATCTGCAACCCTGAGTAGGCCTCACCTCAAACAAACCTCTGGATAGGCCACACCTTCTCGTCATCCTGAATCAATCATTTAAAATGTTAGGGACAGATTTATGATAGCCGTGTGCCTCTTTTGTGCCGGCGGCGCAAAAGATGCGCTATGTTGCGACATATTTACAACTTGATGCATCTAGGCAGATGTGTCATGCTGTAAAGTCCTGTGCCACATGAAACCTGCGTCAGGTTTCATATAGGCGTTTTGTTGCAGGGTGGGCATTCATTTGCATGAAAGCCCTGTAAAACTAACACAGTGAAATTTAGAAGATTTCACTGAGTCAGCTTTATAGCATTGCTGAATCAAATCCTTACGCCTGTTTGAAACAGGCATAAGGAGTGATGCACCATGCAATGTGTGGCTTGCTCCTGTGCATTGCAGTAGACATGTCGCACTTGCGACGTGATTCCTGCAATGCGCCGCTTTTGCGGCACAGATGCGTGACGCATCTGTGCTGTTTTTGCTCAATGGTGCTCCACATTGTAAATGCGGCACACCATGGGTGGCAGAGCAGTGGTGCACATTAACTGGTGCATCTCTGGGGATGCGCCAGTTAACATAAATCTGCCCCTTTACATTTAAGTATGAGCAGGGGACACAGAGTCGGTGAGGCTTATCCAAGGTTAAGAAGAGATGAGTCCTGTTCACTGAAAACTTGGACATAGGCCTCACCTCCTCAGCATCGCTGGACATGGCTAAATAATAGCTGCAAAATGTTACTTGTCTCTTACTCTGCAACATCTTATTGTTCTTCTCTTTCTTTAAAGATAACGACAACATCAACCATGAGTGATAATGAGCAATCCGTTGATCTCGATCTTATCGTTGAACTTGTCATTGAAACGTCAGTGGAAGTAGATCCCTTAGATGATTTAAATCCTGAGGATGATGAGGAACATGATGAGGATGCCGATTTGTCAGAATTGTATGACATAGGGTGGGAAGCGGACCTGCTTGAGCCTATGGAACTATAAACATTTATTTTTAAAATTTACTGGAAATAAAAAGTAAAAATGTAAACCGTTTCATTTAAAATTTTTGACAATGATAAGAGAGTAAAAAAAGGTTAACCTGATGTTTTAAAGTTATTCACAGGCTTCTTTAGAGGAAGTATTCTATATGATTGTAGCGTGGGTGTTTGACTTTTTTATAGGTAATAGAATGCATTTTGTATGCTGTAGCAGGAGGAGTACTACATACTTGAATATTCTTTAGTGCTTATTTTCATTTCGTAAGTGGTATTGAGACCGACACAGAACTTCAATGGATCGGAGGGGCTGTTCCTGTGCATCTGGAGGACTGCCAAGCCGTTGCAGCAGTGGGAGTGAGGCCTCTCACGACACAGAACTTCAATGGATCGGAGGGGCTATTCCTGTGCATCTGGAGGACTGCCAAGCCATTGCAGCAGTGGGAGTGAGGCCTCTCACAGGGGCGTAGCGCAGCTCCTTTTGATGTTCACAGTACACGGTCGCGCACGAACGAAAGCCCAAAAAGCGTAGATAAACCCCTTTATAATATGCTCCTGGAGCTCTTTTTGGTAGAATGAGTTAGTTCTGAAAAGACCTTTTTTTTTTTTTTTTTTTTTAAAACAAGTGTTATGTTGTTTTTGATTTTTTAAACTTGCAACATTTTCATGTGTGAGACAGGATCAAAATGAAATGAAGAAATTTATCTTTTCTTGGGGCATTTATGACTCTCAATTTTTAGTTTAGTAAGAATGAGGCTCTGCTCTCAGTACAAAAGAATTTCTCCACATTCGTTGCATTTCATGTGCACCTTTGCAAGATATGGTCTCAAGTCCATCACAGCACTCGATGGAGATACAGGTCGTCCACCAGAAGATGTGCTGGCCACCTCTGATGGTAATAGCGTGGCGAGGGCTCTTGTCGATGCCTTTGCAAATTCCACAGGGTGCACCTGTTTGACATGCCGCACCAGGGTATGTATGGAAAAGGAATATTTTTTTCTTGGATTTCCTCTTGAGAGAACCGAATTGCATATCGTGCAGGTAACTTTTGGCGCATTCACTTTCTTTTGTTCTTCAGGATAAGTGAAAAATTGCCAAATAAAAGATTCCTTTTTTCTTTTTAAAGGTAGTCGGTCATTTCCTTCAGATTCGGAAGATGAATGCGGGGCGGCAGCCATTTCAGCAAAGTCTTCCGAAAGATGTTGAACGTTGTTCTCTTTTGAGAGTACAAAAGATAGTGAGGGAAGTGGGTGGAGTCCTCCGTGTAAATTGCAGAATAGTAACTACTAAGAACCAATTGGAAGTGTTGTTTTCGAGTCACATGACTTCACATGCGCGTCTCGGGACGTGTAGGCGGTGACAGTATCTGGTCACGTACGCCATTTGGAAGTAGCGGTCTAATTCAGCTAAATTTCAAAACGTGTAAAGGAGTAAATCCAAACACATCCGGATTTAATATATCTTCTGAGCTCGATTCAAGCATACAATTCTTAAAGTATAAAACCTTTTATATTTTTTTTAAAAATACCAAGGTGTGTACATTCGGTCACGCACGAAAGTTTAAAAAGACATTCGGCTCCATTTAATGTAAATTCTCATAATAATAAAAAAGAAGCCTAGGTTTAGTGTCTTTGACGTAGTATAAGTTCTTTGATGGGTCTATGAAGAAATTCAATAAGTTCAGATTGCAAAGTTTTCACGAAATATATAGGCGGGTGGGCGCAGTCGGTCGAGCACGAAAGCCTGGAAATGCGCTATCCATTTTATTGAGAACTGTTGCCGAGAGTGCGCACACCGGGTCGTGCACGAAAGTTTAGAAAGGCAATTTTTATTTACAGGCAAATTTTAATGCGTTGAAAAAAAGGCAAGGTACAGACTTTCTAATTCTGTATCGCTTTACAAGGAGTCTCTATGCAACTTGAACAGTGAAGAAAACGGCTTGTTTCCGAAAAAAATATTGCCAGAACTTTATTGACAAAAGTATAGGTTGTATACACGAGATATTTCTGAATTAGCATTTTAAAAACCAATGAAATTCACTGAAAAAACCATAGGTTTTACACACGTTATAGTTAGGAAGTAGCATTTACAAAACCTATGAAATTCACTGAAAAAACCATAGGTTTGACACCAGTTGTAGTTAGCTGGAAATTTTACTGATATAAAACCAATGAAATTCCACGTTATAGTTAGTTGGACTCACTATAACTTGCGCGTGTAATGCACTGCTGATGACGTCACATATTACATCACTCATGACATCACTGATGACACCATCCAGTGAATGTGTGTCTTTCTGAAAAATAAATATGTGTTACATATGTATATATTATTGAATATCTTAGTGAATACATATATTACTGAGTAATGCTTAAATATTTAAATATATGTATTAGTGTTTCACTTTGTGTATAAGTGGCTGCATGGGTTGATGAGTAGGTACATGTGTATGTATATAGGTTATTAGATGTTTTTCTTAGTATCAGTATGAGTGTTTGCATGGTTTGGTGGAGGTATTACTTAGTACATAGATGCAAGAATGACTGAGTCTCTGTTTGTATGTGTTTTCAAGACAGCATATGTGAAGGACTGTATGGGTGGATTAGTGTGTATATGTCTGTGTTAGTGAGTGAATGACTGTCTTATTAGTGTCTTTATCAGTAACTACATATGTTTTAATGTAGTATATGTGAATATTGATGTATATAAGTGACTATATGTGAGAGTGAGGGATTGTAAGAGTTCCTGTTTAAATTAGTATGTGTTTCTATAAGTGATTTTTTATGAGAGTAAGTATGTGTAAGTTTCCTTAGAAGTAAAGTGGTAGTGTGTGTATAGGTGTTTATGCAAATAAATGGATGTTCAATAGTTTATTTGCATGTGTGAGTATGTGTGTGAATAACTTTTGGATGATTGTCAGTGTGTAACAGGACGTGTAGGTGTATCACTACATATGATTAGTGAATATATGTATGAGTGACTATATAGAACTGTTGGTGAATTAGTGCATGTGTATATAGATGGTGGAATTATTGAATTGGTTGTTGTAACTGGCATGGGTATCTCCATTTTTTTGAAAATGTTAGTTTCTATTTTTGAATATGTGTTTCAAGGGTTAGATTACAGTGAAAGGAGGTCTGTCACTGTGTCACAAGGATGGTGTCATCAGTGATGTCATGAGTGATGTAATATGCGACGTCATCAGCAGTGCATTACACGCGCAAGTTATAGTGAGTCCAACTAACTATAACGTGGAATTTCATTGGTTTTATATCAGTAAAATTTCCAGCTAACTACAACTGGTGTCAAACCTATGGTTTTTTCAGTGAATATATATATATATGTATATATATATATGTATATATATATATATATATATATATATATATATATATATACATATACATATATATATATATATATATATATATATATGTATATATATTACCTACTGGCGGTCGCCAGTAGGTATATATAGTTAGGATTTTTTCTCTATGGGTTTTTTGAAAATTCTATGTCTAATAACTTTGGCGTTTGTGGACGGAATTGGCTGAAATTTTCAGGAAAATGGCACATTTTGTTTCTGAGCAGCCCTTGAAAATTTGGGGGGGGTTCGTCCAGTGGGGGCCGAGAAAAAAGGGGGGTCCCAAAACGTGTTTTTAACATTGAGTTTTCCATAGGGCGGTTGGCCTCACTTTTAGCCCGAACGGCTGAATGGATTTGCACGAAACTTGGCAAAATTGTAGGGACTGGTAGCCCGATGTGCCTTTTGTAGGTCTCAATATATGTGCTCCAGTGGATTTTGAGAAATTAACGTTTAAAAAAAGATATATATCTGTAACAGCGGACCGGTTAGCGCTCTGGTTCGCGGACTTTTCGCGCAACGGAGCTTTGTGAAGCGAAGCTGATTGGTTCTCCGGCGTCTGTCAACATTCCAAACAGTCCGTAGCGGCCGCCATCTTGTCTCTCGGTAGGATCGAGAGACAAGAGGAGGTCAAAACAAAGGGGGAAATAACTATAAGGGGGCATAGTAGATCCTCGCTGACCCCCTAGGTTTGATGTGGAGGTTTTAAAAGGGCCCCGCGGGGCAAAAAAAAATAATAAAAATAATAATTGAACGGCTGAATGGATTTGCACGAAACTTGGCAAAATATTAGGGACTGGTAGCCCGATGTGCCTTTGCTAGGTCTCAATATATGTGCTCCAGTGGATTTTGAGAAATTAACGTTCAAAAAAAGATATATATCTGTAACAGCGCTCCGCTTCGCGTAACGGAGGTTTGCGAAGCTGATTGGTCATTCTGTCACTGGGCTATAGTTGGGCTACATCTGGCTGATATTTGGGCTACATTTGTTTTTTTGTGTGTCTGGCGGCCATCTTTGGGCTACATTGGGCTACATTGGGCTTCATTGGGCTACATTCGGCTAATTAGCAAATAGCTCATCGCAAACTAGGAATGGTAAAGAATCGCTATTTATTCCTTAAAGTTCGCTATTTAGGAAATGCAAATAACTTTGATGATACATATGGCGGTTCATCTCTAACAAGATAAGAAGCATAGGGATAGATTTATGATGACTGGCGCATCACCAGGGATGTGTTAGTCATTCTGTGCCGCTGTTCCGTCACCTATGGTGTGCTGCATTTACAATGCGGCGCATCATGGGGCAAAAACAGCACAGATGCGTGATGTATCTGTGCCGTAAAGGTGGCGCATTGCTGGAGTTGTATCGCAAGTGTGATGAAGCTCCAGCAAGGGTCGGGGGTGCCCCTGTCGCAGGGTTTCTGTTCTCACACAGAACTGTGGACAGAGGATTGGAACCTCGGCGAATTAGGGTGTCCCAAAACTCACGTTAGTAATCAAAAACTATTTAGCAAGCTAGGTACAGTGTCACATTGGATATAACAAACTCTCAATGTTTAGACAATCCAGAATATGAACTTATAGTACCTCAGGATACGTGGAACTCATGAACAGTCGGTCGTTATATATTTCTTAGAAACCAGAACATGGAGTTAAGAAGAACACATGTGTATTTGAAATGTTTATTTACTAATGCCGTCTTCTCAGGCGTAGTACCTTAGATAATAAAAGTACACATATTATCAGTAGCAAAATTACCAGCATAGTTACTAGTACATAAAAAGTGAATGGTGATAGTATGTTAACATGCTGTAAATGAATAAGAGTTAGCAACACTTATAAGCAGCCGCGGGCCGTGGAGGGAGTTACGGTGAGGCAGGGAGGCGGGGAGGGGGAGAAGCAGGGTGGAGAATACAAGTACACATATTATCAGTAGCAAAATTACCAGCATAGTTGTTAGTACATAAAAAGCGAATGGTGACAGTATGTTAACATGCTGTAAATGAATAAGAGTTAGCAACACTTATAAGCAGCCGCGGGCCGTGGAGGGAGTTACGGTGGGGCAGGGAGGCGGGGAGGGGGAGGGGCAAGGTAGAGAGGGCTCCACCCTGCTTCTCCCCCTCCCCGCCTCCCTGCCCCATCGTAACTCCCTCCACGGCCCGCGGCTGCTTATATCTCACCCTCCCTAATACACATATTATATTATTTGCTAAGAAGGTCTCTTTGTGTTGGTTTAGGGCGTGTCCATACTTTAGTGTCTTAGATTTGAAGGAATCACATCAGCATACACCAGCTCTCTCTTCATGTGAACCGCATCAACTGTTGTGTATGTGTGTTCGGCAAAGCAATATAAAACCCGCCTCATGCCCAGAATTGGCAGAAGTTGCACTTATGTTATGAGTATGAAGTCGTGGAGATCAGACCTCATAACAATTCTGTATCGTGTTGTTCTTGAAACTTTAGCACTCGCTGTACAGATATAGTTTAACAAGTAAAGCAGATAGTAGACCAATAACATATTATTCTCATGTAAACCACGATGAACTACTAGGTGGAAAGCTAAAGCAACAACTAAGTGTCGTGTGCAGAAGTTGCAAAAAAGGAAAAATGGCGTTTAAACCGGTAATGAGCCCATGCTAACTTAACACGGTGTAAAGATATCCAGGACCTAGATGACACCTCCTCATGATCCGGAAACGAACTGAATAAGATAATAGAAGTGCCATCTCATGAGAGCAGATTGCAAGTTTATATGTGGACGGTCCGCAAGGTAAAGCATTAAAAACTAGGAAAATTCAATGCTAAAGAAAAATAAAACAGCCAAGTACTTTATCGAGTCTTAAGCCAATAGGCAAGGTAAATAATAAAAACTTGACAAATAAGTCAATGAATTGTCAATGAAATGCTAGTACTCAGCATATCAAACATGAAAAAGGTCTATGACATAACTGTGTATGCAAAATAAGCTGCAACAGCCTCCAATAGGAAGTCACCGTCTTCATCCGAAAACAGTTCAGCCATCCAATTTAAAAGCGGAAAAGAACATACGTGCTCTCCCAGCACCGGATCCTCTATCACCATCAGAGGACAGCTCGGTGGGTTTTCAAGAAAGCTGTGTTCCAAGAAAGACTGTGCTGCCGCCAGTAAATTCCAGGGACCAAGTAGTCCATGCATCAATGCCACAGCCATAATCCTTTCGCCAGGACAAATCAACTCGTGAGTAATGATAGGAGTCATCAGCTGATTAAAGTCGACGTCAGGAGAAACCGGTCCGCAGAGACACAAATCAATGGCCCAATCGAAATCACAGGTCAGGCAGTGAAATACAGGCTGGACACAGGTGAAGTAGGAGAACCGAAAAGATAATCCATATGCCGTGCTTAATATCGCCAACGGCATTGTGCCATAATATTCTAGCATGCGATTGCGGAACAGTGTCAGCAGCTGCAGGGTCGGAGGTTGCATAGGAGGGACATCCATATTTAAAAATGTAAAAAAGCACAAGAGCGTCCGCTGGTAATGCAAGTAAAAATGCCAATCCACGAACCAGAGTGCAGAAAATACAATGAAAGGGAGCAGGGATGACTCCAAAGATTTTCTCAAATGAAGTCACGAGACCACTGGTAACAACTTTAAAAAAGTGTGCCAGGGATTTTGTGGAGGATGCGTTAAAGATAGTCGGAAACATGTTGCTGAAATTGAAAGGCAAACCTGTGTACGGGTGTTCGCTATGTGAAGTACGAAAGTTTCACGGGCCGAACTCAAGGCCACCTCTCTCTGAGACAAAAGAGCTCTTATTCTTGTCATGCCGTTGAAACGTGTCCCAAGGTTGGTATTTGTGGCCAGATTGAAAACTCCCTATGTTCATGTGTGGGAGGAAATAGAACATTTCTGCAGCAAATAACCCGTTCACTTACTGTTACGATAAAAGGAATACTTTTAATTAACTCAGAACAATCTTCATTATTGAGCATCAAATAACTACCATTTTCCAACAACTTGAACGTGGGGATGATAGCAGGAACTGGCGTGCCTTGCAACACGCAAGCCATATTTGGTCGGTGTTTGTTGCATGAATCGTGTAACTGTATGTGCCTACACATTAGTGAATGATCTGGCGTCTCAGTGCATTCCTCTCCATTCAGATAAACTTCTTGATCATCTTTGAAACATCTGTATGTGTATGGAAGCGACCAGACCTCATGAACAAAAGCACTACCTAAAGGTTCATAAAGACCTATTGGTATATATTTCATACAATTTGAAAACTTATATAAAGCAAAAGGCAGCGTTATTAAACCGTGGATAAGGCATGTTGCCAAAAAACCCGCAATCCTCTGCTGATGATGTCACTGAGCATGTCATGAATGATGTAATATGTGACATCATCAGTAGTGGATTATGGGTAATAGTATCTCTAGTTTACTCCCCTATAGCTGTCTTTCTTTTAACATAAGTGTGTGTTTCCTTCCCTTATACTTACTGTTTTTGGTTCGCTTCCAGTTCGCGTACCAGCGAGCGAACTAGGAAGCGAACTAAGAGAAATAGAGGTTGGCACAGTTCCAAATATTGTACCAATTTTTTAATAACGGGGAGGTAGTTCTGAAAAGAACTTTTTTTTTTATTTTTCTGAACATTTTTTTACTGTTTTTGAATTTTTCGGAACAGTTTTATATTTTTTGGGGTTTTTCTTGGAGGGGGCAATGAAAACGATTCATTGTAAAGGGCTCAACAGGAGCAACAAAACAAAAAAAAGAAGTATTTATTATTTTGGGCGTTTCGGACAAACTTGCATATGATAGTCAATAGCTCTGTTGATCAGAGTGATGCTTCTTTCTCCGTAGGAAATGAATCCATCGCAAAATACGCAGGTGTGTTTTACTTCACCAAATCTCATTTGTATATTTGGCACCATCTCCCTGCCCTCTGGTCCCGTTACTTCCGGTACAACAGATCTTCTGGCCATAATAGGGAGATTATCTAGGTCGTTCCGAAACTGTGCAGCACTGTAGTTGTTAGGATGCCACCTAGTCATATGGCGATGCATTGTGTAGTTTCCGAAACTGTATTTTTTGTCGGTCCCTCTGGACAGTCTATCTTGACATATAAGGCAAGTTACGTATCTTGCATTTACTTTTTTCTGACCTTTGGGAATTTTAAAAAATTGCCAAATGAAGTTTTCTTTCCGGTGAGACGTCTTGGGCTGCTCAGGCAAAAACTGCCTCTCTTCGTGCTCGTCCTCCTGTTCCTCTTCTTCTTCTTCTTGTTGAATTACAACTTGAGCAGGTGGTCCACTCTTCCTTGGATGTGGTGGAGGTGGTGGGGAAGCACCAGCTGAAGCTACTAAAGAAGCCATTGCTCAGTGATCACAAAGGGTCTTTCTCTCACAATGATGAAAGTCAGAGTGAGGAAAGAAGGAGGGATTTTCATCATTTGGGAAAAACAAGAGTTCTCAACCAATCAAAAGTGTTCATTTTAGATTATATGACCTAGTCTTACATCATTAGGAAACCAAAAGTGAAATGAACCAATGAAAAGTGTTATTACCAAGTCACATGACTTGCTGTGTTTACGTTAAGCGCTTTGCAGGGCCTCCCGGTTTGCTTCCAGAAACCTGCGCTTTGGCACTCGCTTCGCGTACCAGTTCGCTAACGTAGCACGTCATATGACGTATCACGCGACAACGTGGAACGTCATGCGGACGGGAGGCGTCACGATGTTGTTTTCTAACGCGGCACTTGCGGTAAAGAAACGTTTACCGGCTCGCGGTCTATTTCGCGGCATCAAGGTCAGCTAACGGGAAGCTTCCCGATTTGCGAAGCGGGAACGAAGAAAAAAAAATATTTTAAAAAAAATGTATTCATAAACATATAAAATATATTTTTGGATTTAAAGAAGAATACATTTTACAGCTACAGATATTAGCTGTTAAAAAACCAATGAAATTCACAGAAAAAACCATAGGTTATAGACCATATATAGTTAGGAATTAGCATTTACAAAACCTTGAAAATTCACTGAAAAAACCATAGGTTATAGACCATATATAGTTAGGAATTAGCATTTAGAAAACCTTATTTTACTCACACAAAACCATTGAAATTCCATATATAGTTAGTTGCACTAACTATATATCGCGCACCTGCAATCCACTGCTGATGATGTCACATATTACATCATTCATGACATGGTCAGTGACATCACTGATGACATCACTGATGACATCTCAAATGACATCACTGATGACATCACTGATGACAACATCCAGTGACTGTATGCTTCTGTAAAGTTAAAATATGTCTTACATATTGAAGAATGAGTGGATGTATAAGTGTCTGGATGAAGGATTTAGTAGGTGCATGACTGACTGTATAAGTGAGTGATTAAATGTGTCTCACTGAGTGCATGGGTTAGTGACTAAACTGTTTTAAATTGTGCATCATTGTGTCTGTTGTTTTGTAATCTGATGCATGTGTTGATCATTAGCTATATGACTAACTATATGGGTTATTGATTAGTTGCCCAAGTATTTGTATGGGAGACTGAGTGTGTGTGTGGGTGTCTGGGAGGTGTATGACTCTGTGCATAGATGTGTGAGCAGTTGATTCACTAGATGTATGGGTTCAAAAGTGCATGTGGAAACATCTGTATGGGCGGTTGACTGTGTGCATGAGTGTATTGGTGAGTGAATGGATATCTCAGTGCTACATGTCAAAGTAAGTACATATGTAAAACACAGTACATGTGATAGTTGACATATATAAATAACTGTGCATAAGAGCCAGTGAATGTGTGAGTGGCTGTATGGATTATTGTGAACTTGTATCAGGGATTGTATAACAGAGTAAATATGTGTTATTATATGTTCCAATAAGTAAGGTGTGTATAACTATATAGTTGAGGAAATCGAGGTGTGATTGATTCTTTGCAAGACTGACTAGGTGTGTGAGTAACTCCATGGATGAGTGACAGTCTGTGAGTGTCTGTTTACACTGAGTGTATCTAAGGTTATATTAGAGTCTGAAGAGGTTCATTGTATCATCACATGAATGATGTCATCAGTGATGTGATCAGTAATGTCAAATGAGATGTCATCAGTGATGTCATCAGTGATGTCATTTGAGATGTCATCAGTGATGTCATCAGTGATGTCACTGACCATGTCATGAATGATGTAATATGTGACATCATCAGCAGTGGATTGCAGGTGCGCGATATATAGTTAGTGCAACTAACTATATATGGAATTTCAATGGTTTTGTGTGAGTAAAATAAGGTTTTCTAAATGCTAATTCCTAACTATATATGGTCTATAACCTATGGTTTTTTCAGTGAATTTTCAAGGTTTTGTAAATGCTAATTCCTAACTATATATGGTCTATAACCTATGGTTTTTTCTGTGAATATATATATATATATATATATATATATATATATATATATATATATATATATATATATATATATATATATATACATATATATGTACGCTAATCGCTGCACTCTTTTTATGACAGCTCCTGGATGCACAGGCCTTGGTGGCATTCATGTGTTATAATGGCATTCATATGGCACAATAGAGCCCATGCTTGTGTCTCAGCTTGCGTAATTATCAGTTAGGACAGTATAAGTGCTTGCTTCCTAGACACAATGCATTGTGATCCTGGTGGTGCATATCGACCCTGCTGATGAAAGTGTAGCTTAATGAGTACTGTAATCCAAAGTGTAGGTAAGTGTATCAAAACACTTTTAGATCAGAGCAGAGGTGCAGTGCAAAAACTGAAGGCTCATGCTGCTAGGACAATGTGCCTTATAGGACTGTGCATTTGCAGAAGGAGTGTAACTGCCTAGGTGTGCCATACGGTACTAGACTTAGTAAATGGGTACTAAGAAAGGACTCTCCAGCTTCAGATGTGCTTTTTGCAATTAATAGCCTGTGACCAGAAAAGTGGCAAACCAAACTGGAATATATCTCTTTGACTGTAAGGAAGTGTAAGCAAGTACAATTGTGCCCAGGTGGGTAGTTCAAATGCGGTACTTAGAGGCAAAGTAAATATGGGTTCAAAACAACAGTACAATGAAAATACAAATCAATCGAAAATTAGACCACCATGCCTACGTGGGCATGGATGGATAACTGCAGCAGCAATCTGTGCAGTTCCCCGGTGGAATGCTGCTAAATATCCAAGCTTGGATGGTAAACACAAATCAATCTCTGTATATACCAAGCAGAGCAAATTGTAAAATATATCACATGAAATTACAACAATAGTGCACTGTATCTGGTGCATACAGATATCTGGATAGAAATAAGCTTACGAGTGAACAGCGTTCAGGACAGTGCCACACTATACCAAGATAAAAAAAAGAAGAAAAATCAAAGGAAACTGCAAAAAAGCACTCCTATCAGATAATGTGAAGAACACCACTGTGTCACATTACGAAAAGGGTATAGGGACTGATCTAAACTGCCAACCTGGGATACTATCGAGTGCCCTTTCCTTTACTCCTGTATCATAAAACACAGAATTAACTAGAATTAATGCACAAAATGAAATACACAGAGAAGTCCATAAAAACTTGTCCCAACTATGCAATTTCAGAAAAACATAGCATAGAAATACAACAAATCAATCATTATTAATTCCTCATCCTGATTCAGACCTGCAGGGCACTTAATGTCAAGTTCAATGATGAGTTTAGATTCCCTCTTTATCCTTCTAAGGGTGCCGACACCCCCTCTGGGGTTGAGGTTGACTTGTACAATTATATAGATTGATACCTTACTGTGGTTGGTAAAATGCTTCTCCGAAAAATGTCTAGCTACCAGGTAATTAGGGTCCATGTTGTTGTCAATGTCCCTAAGGTGTTTAAAAACCCTTTTCTTTGCTGCAAAGATGGTACTGCCAATATAGTGAAAAGGACACGGCATTCCAACACATAAATGACATAATGTGAACTACAAGTCAAAAATTGCCTGATAGAGTGGGTGCAACAATTAATGGTGTTTTATTCCTTTCTGGTGTGGCCATTTCTATAGGCCACACATCTCCCGCAAAGGGAAAAACTCTGTAGGCTATGTTCTTTGAAGCCCCTGATAAGAGTGATGTCACTGTATACAAATGAGTCCCTGATCGATTTTGCTCTCTAGTACGTGATAATGGGGTTTTGACTGATCGTATGTCCAATAAGTGAGTCACTTTTAGGGAAACCCCAATTCTTTGACAGGATATGCCTCACTCTGTGGATCTGTTGTTATAGGTGAGTATGATCCTTGATGTACTTTGTCAGACGTGTGTGATGTATTGTCAAAACAGAACATTTTCCCTATTTACCCCATTTACTTGAGTGTTGGCCCTGTAGTGTAGTTCCTATATTCCCAATAGGCTCTGCTCATTGGAATAATATATCCTATAGATTAGACGTAGGACTAATGTCTACAAGGTCTCTATCGAATATACTAGACTTAATTTGTAAGTGCCAGCTAGCTCAGAGGTCACTAGAAACTTTCTCGAATAAACAAGAAGGGATTTGTTTCTCACAACCGCAAAAAACATGACAACTTTGTTTCCCCAAGATAAAACTGATCTACAGTGTCGTGGAAACAATAGATAGATATTTCACTCAGTCAATCGTGCATGCTTCGTTTCACCAGAGGTGCCGAGAAAAAAGATAGATCGACGGGCGTTTTCAATAAAAGGATTTATTGAACAGTTTCTTTCTCAAGCATAAGAAATGAACTGCTACACTATTAAAACTGGTTGCAAAATATAATGCATACAGTAGAAAGAGTAGAATAAAATAATACTTTAGGAGCATTGTATGGTTCCTAAACCATAAACAAATACATACATAAATAACAGAGGCTAAAAGTACTCAACTGGTGCTTCTAAAATACGCCTACCCCGATGTACCTAACCTAAGCTTAGTACGAGGGAAGAAGTAAGTGAAGTGTAGCATAAATATAGTATTCTTTTGCCAAGAATCTGTCCAAGATTTCTCTTAGGGTCTAATCAGCTCTGTACCTTGGTTAGAATGAAGAAGGTCAGGCTCAGGACTCGATTTCCCAACACCCCGCAAGGGGAGCTTGGAAACACTGGAGCTGGATTTCTCGGCAAGAGAAAAGACAGCGTCTCTCTTAGTGCGTCTGCTGGACGGTCGGCTTCCTTCGGCACTTGCTGTAGCAGGATGCATCCGGCAAGTAGATAATCGAACTGCTCCAAACCACTGTGTGTTTGCTTAGGCAAGTGTGGGCATATTTATACCTTGAAGTTGCCGAGTTTGACGTAAAGGTGGACATAATAACATCATAAAAGAGTCTCAGTTCTTTGAAACCTCCATGAGTTCTTGGACAAGTCAGTTCTCGAGCAAGGGGAAGTCCCTAGCTGCTGAAGCCGAGTTTTCCAAGAAATCGATGTAGATGTTCGGATCTAGTGGAAGTATCCCTGCCGTATTTGGACTGCATGAGCTAAGGCGAAATATGGTTATGATTTCTATGCCTATATAAGGATATGGTATTTTATATCTTTAGAAGGGCAAGAATCTTGAAAATTACAATAGGGTCCTAAAATGGTACACAACACCCACTCCACGTTATCATGTTCATCTAAGATCAAGCACTGAAACATATAATCTAGAGCATGTGTGTACAAAAATACATATAAAATGCATTTGAAATAGTTGCACACGTAAAAATAAGCATTTGCATAGTATGCATTAAAAAGGAAATGATGACATTGTAATATGGGAAATGCTAACCCAATGAATCACAGAATGTTTTATAACAAAATTGTTTTAAATTTATTAAAAAATTTAAATATTATTAAAAAGAAGACTGCTTTTTACAAGAAAAAAAAAGTATGGTGAAGATTGTGGATCAGGCATTTGAAGTGAAAAACAAATTATATGGTTTAGTAATCAATAGAATTCGTACACTAGATAAGGTAATTAATGTTTTGACATCAAGATGTAAGTGGAAAAGAGTAATTAATCGGACTCATTTTTGTGATGTTTTTTCTGGAGAATGAAAGCATAGTTCAAGTTGTGAGCCATTTTTTAATGAAGAAAGTTACTTTCAGGATAATGATTTAGTGCATGCAGTTGACACCAGTGGTCGAGCATATGAGGTGAAGGACGGTTGTCCGGTTGAAAAAGAAAAGATTGTGCCTAGAAATACAGAAGAGGTGTTAGCTGGTGAAGTTTTAGGGAGATGTCCTAAGGCTCCAGTGTATACTTGGAATTGTAGTAGTATTTGTAGTGTGCGACAGGATTCAATTGATTTGTTTTGCAGTTTCTTACGGACATATACTAAGAAAAGTCTAAAACAAAAAATGAAAATTTTGCAAGAGTTAGATCCTTGTAGAGTGAGAGAAAAAAACATTTAAAAAACAGGTCTGCATGGGTATTCACTGGCTTGTCTTTCAAGAAAAGTATGTCAGAGTGTTTTTCACCATTTTAGGATGTTAGCAGTGCATCATAATAAAGTGAGGAAATTATTGAGAAGGTTGTATTATGCAAAAAGTCCAGCACTTAAACTAAAACAGTTAAACAGTGCTCTTTTGCATGGAACTGAATTAGATGTGAAAAACATTTGTGAAGAAATTGAGTTTTGTTACTTTGGTGAAAAAGAGGACAGTGCAGAAATTGATACAGTAATACAAGGTAATGTAGAAGAGAATGTAGAGATTGCGAGTACAGAAAAGTTTGAACATGAAATTACAAAGGTTAAAGTCAATTCAAGTGAACGGCCTAATTTTACTTGTGTGTGTTGTCGACAAACTCATTATAAGCATCAGACTAGATTAGTTGATTCATATGTAAAAAGCGAAAAGGTAAATAATAATGAGTGGAAGGATTTTGCAACTTATTTGTTGGTAGAAAATTGTTTTGATTTGGGTTCTCATCAACGTATTTGTAAATATTGTTATAATAAATTAAATGAAAACAGAATGCCTGCTAGAGCTGTTCATAATATTCTGGAGTTGGTAGACATTCCTTCTGAATTGATGGATTTAAATACCTATGAGTCTATTCTGATTCAATGTGTGCATCCTTTTCAGGCTATTGTTCGCATGGAGCCTAAGACAGGGAAATTGCCTCCTTCAGATTTACAGAGCGGATTAAAGGGAAGAGTTGTTTATTTGCCTCTAGATTTTAAGAAAAATATTGATACAATTGGTATAGAAAAAGTAGAGGAGGAACCTCTGGTTATTCTAGGTAATGGTGTTCCGACAAAGAGTAGGAAAATCTGGCAAGAATTAGTGGATGTTAGGAAAGTCAAAAAGGCAACGTTGTATCTGGTAAAAAATAATCAGTACTATAAAAATGTGTATGTGGGAGAAGAGGAAACAACTGTAGAAGAGGACAGTGATTTCTCAGCTGTGCAAATTGAAAAAGTTGATGTCTCTAGAAGTGAAGAAATTTATGAACATTATGGTGTTCATCCATTGCATTCCAAAGAAGTAATGGGGAATGCAATTGACTTGTTTCAAATGAAAGAAGCAAAAGGAAGTCCCATTAGTGTATGGGAAGAAAGTTTGGAAGCTCGTTGTTTTCCACAGTTATTTCCAACAGGCGAAGGTGGACGATATGACGACCGACCTGTTCAAATTCCTGCATCTGAATACTGGACTTCAAGATTATATGCAGAAGATCCAAGGTTTCATCCATGCATTCCATATTTGTTCCATCTACTGTTTGAGAGTGACTTGTCTGGACTTTCCTATGTAGTGAACCATATACTGAAAAGTGGAGCACATCTACAAAATGTTTCGGCAAAGGACTTTATGGATAAAATGAAACTGTAAGACAGTGTTTTGGACTCTCAGCTAATTAATCTCATGGCATGTCAGCGTGGTACTAACGAGTATTGGTACCATCGTCATGGGGAATTGAAATGTATGCTAAGAAACTTAGGAACTCCTACATGGTTCCTCACTCTTAGCTGTGCTGAGTATGCTTGGGAAGACTTACTTGAATTTCTATGAGAAGCAAATAAAAACATTGAAAATATTGAATACAAGACACCTGGAGAACTGTGCTCTTTGGATCCAGTTAATGTATGCAGGTATTTCAATCATAGGTTTGAAGCTTTGATGTCTTTTATTACAAACAAAAAAAATCCTCCGCTTGGAGAGGTGTTGGATTTCTTTTGGAGAAAGGAGTATCAAGCAAGAGGTCTTCTCACATACATATGCTGCTATGGATTAAAGATGCACCAAAATTTGGAACAGATTCAGATGAGAAAGTGATGAGTTTCATTGAGCAGTATTCTACATGTGCTGTTCCGAAAAAAGTACAGAAGAAAACAATTTAAGACATCAAGGTTTACGCTTTCAAACCCATCGTTGTGGAAAATACTGTCATCGAAAATACAAATCCAAGGACAATTCTACACAAAATGTCGTTTTGCATTTCCACGTCCAGTAACATCGAAAGGAAGAGTGAACAATTTTATGTCTTCTCTGCGACATACTGTGACAAGAAAATCAACTAAAAATACATACAACCTAAGAAGAAATGAGGAGTCCGAATACATAAATGACTACAACCCAGTCATTTTGTCCATGTGGAATGCTAACATGGATATTCAATATGTGGCTGACAACTCTATTGCTGTGGCTCGATATGTGACGTCTTACATCACAAAATCAGAAAAGACGGAACTGAAGGAAATGTGGGAGGAAATTTCACATGAAAAGAGTCTAAGCAAGAAATTATACAGTTACAGTCTCAAGATGTTGCCGCATCGAGAAATTGGAGCATATGAATGTTCTGATCAGTTATCATCAGCAAGTCTATATGCCAAATCTAGAACCATCATTTGGGTGAGTCTAGGTCTTGCTGCAACACGAAACCGAGTTTTGAAATCTGTACAAGAAATTGAGTATTTGGCAGAGAAAGAACCAGACAGTACAGATATTTTGAAGACAAACATGTTGGATACATACTATCCAAATTGAAATAGTCATCTTGAGAACGTTTGTCTCTATGAAGTTCTGCAAACCTATACTTTTAAGAGGAACGTCACAGAAGATATCAATAAAGGTGTATATGCTGTAATTGGATGTGAAGGCTGTCTGGTGAAACAAAGAAAAAGCCATTTGATTAATCATCGAAAATTGAGTTGTGAATCTCCAGACAAAAGGGAATTTTATTACTTAGCTTGTTTGCAACTATTTAAACCTTGGCGTACAGAAGAGGAACTACTTGGAGATTTTCTTACTTATGAAGATACGTTCAATGCAACCAAGGATACCATAGAATGTCCTGTTTTTTCAAATTATCTGCAAATGTTGAACGAGGAAATACAGCAAGAAGCTACAATTGCAGCAGAGATTGCTAGAGACAGTTCTCAAGACAGTCAGAGTTCTGCTTCATTGAGTCAGGATCCACTAGGAGGACCAATTATACAAAATGAAGCTGCCACTGCCATGGATGAAGTTGAAAGAGCCATGGAACAAGCTCAGGAGGATGTAGTTAACTTAGAAGATTTGGAAAAAAAACTAAACGTTGAGCAGAGACAAACATATGACAAAGTCACAGAACACATTGAGCATGGTTTATCTCATGAGAAAAAAGAGTGCTCATGTACATCATTTATACCTGTCCGACTGTACATGAGTGGATAAGCAGGAACTGGAAAAAGTTTCCTGATTAAAGCAATTGCAACGTATCTTCAGAAAAGTACGGAGTCATCGCTCTCTTGTATTGTTACCGCTCCAACTGGGTTGGCAGCACACAATATTAAAGGGATTACTTTACATCGCTTATTGATGCTGCCAGTAGAGCATGATAATAAATTACAATACCACAAGCTATCTGGAGAAGCTTGTTGTGAAGTTTCAAGAGTCCTAAAGAAAATGAAGCTTCTTATCATTGATGAAGTAAGCATGGTATCAAATGTAATGCTGGCTTTTGTGCATTTAAGAATGCAAGAAATTTTTAAAACAGAGTATGATGTGTTATTTGGAGGCAAACACATCATTTTTTTTGGAGATCTACTGCAGCTAACTCCAGTGAAAGGACAACCAGTGTTTAAAATGCTTACGCATGAAGATACCAGGAAGTGCTTAGGAAGCATTGGAAATGTTAACATATGGTTACATTTCAAAAATGCAGACCAATATGCGACAAGCAAAGGATGAAGATTATAAAAATATTCGACAAGATGTAAGAATTGGAAAACTAACTGAGCATGGCAAACAAGCTTCACATGGACGATTAATTTCAAATTTGTTTCCAAATGAAAATATTCTCCCAGAGAATATTTTTAAGAAAATTCCTGAAAACAAATCTGTCATATGCTTGATGCCAACTCTGCAAGAATGTTCAATCTTCAACAACAAAATGTTAAAGTTGGAAAATCAAGAGATTGTGCAACTGGAAGATATTGATAAAATAGAACATGAAGAAGCAACTATTATTTTGTCAGAAAAGTTGAAATCAAAATTGGATTCTTTAGAGAAGACAATCTCTAAAACTGCTGGTTTGGAAAAGACTCTGTATGCATCTTTAAATTGTCGTATAATTTTACGACGGAATTTACATGTGGAAAGAGGTTTAGTAAATGGAGCAATGGGTCATGTTGTTAATTTTGTGAATTACCGAAATAGAGATGGAATTGAATTTATAAAAATTAAATTTGATGGTATCGAAGAAGTTCAACAAATTAGTCGTTGTTCAGCCCCTTTTTTTGCTTGTGAAAGATTTATATGTCCGCAGAAAACAGTTTCCTGTTTCTTTGGCATATGCAGTGACTATTCATAAATCTCAAGGTTTAAGTGTAGAAAGTGCTTTGGTGAATATTGGAAGTTCTGTGTTCAAGGAGGGTATGGCATATGTTGCTTTATCTCGAGTCAGAACTTTATCTGGATTGTACTTGATTGATTTTGATTAGACAAAGATTAATGCATATCTAAATTGTGTAAAAGAATATAATAGGTTAAGAAGAGAGTATTCTCCAAATTTACCTCAATATCCTCTATTTGAAAAGCCTGTGGTAGGCCGAAAAAGAAGAAATTAGAACAATTGTAGTGAAGTTGTAGCAAAAAGAAAAAAAGTAGATGAACCACTAATTGTAAGCGGAAAGGAAAAGGATTCAGTTAAAGATGTTGTTGGATTTCAGTTTGAAGACAATTCTGGTGTCAACTGCTATGCTAATGTAGTGGTTAATGTTTTTTTTTTCTCCAAACTGTACAAGAACAGATTGCTGAAAATCGAAATCAAAGATTTTGTTGTTTGTTGAATTCTGTGTTTGAGAAATGTAGCAGTGATCGAACAAAAATACAAAGTGTTTCTGAAATTCAAAATGTTTTAGACATATGTTCTGGTCTAAATCAATTTTCACAGAATATTCAGCAAGATTGTCAGGAATTTCTAATGTATATGCTTGTTGTATTGCAAGATGAAGGTGTAGATGTAGAAAATCTTTTTGGCCTTTCTTATAAATGGCAACATGACTGCGACAATTGCTCCTTTTCAAGTAGTACTACAATAGACACTGAAAGATTTATATATTTGACTTTACCAGACTGCAAATCAGTGTCTTTTAATAATCTAGTTAGAGAAGCAAATCAAAACATGATCTGTACTCGATGTAAATCTGCAATGCTATCTACATTATTTATACAACGATATGGACAGTATGTAATTTTAATGTTCCAACGATGTAGACATGATGGAACTAAATCGACAACTTTAATTAAAAATGTTGTGGCTTCTCAATTATCAATTTCAGGAAGAACCTTTGCAACTGCAGCAATTATTTACCATGATGGTCCTTCAACAACATCAGGACATTACACAGCTTATTTAAAATGTCAAAAAGGCTGGAGTAATTGTAATGATACTCAATTGACTTTCAAACAACGTTTGCCTTCTGACTTACAAAATTCTTACCTAGTGTTCTTACAACCGAAATTTTAGGGAAGGTAATTGGCCTATGAAGATTGGAGCAGTTAATAAAATGTAGTTTGTTGTTCAAAATTACTTTCCGAGTGAGAGTGATGAAGATAATAAAAAACATGTAGTTGTCATAGAGGTAGTATAAGTGTATCACATAGTGTGTGATGTGAGTATTGTAGGAAATATTAATCAAAAGTAAGCGAGGAATTGGAAATAAAACTATTGTTTCATAATGTAAAAGATGTTGGAGCTTTTCTTTCAGAAACTCGGGTAAATGGGAGATTAAGAATACTCTTGAGTAATTTCCAAAGAAAAGGACTTTCCATATACTATTTGGCCTCGTGGAAAAGTACGTGGATCAAAAGTGACGTAAGATACATTTTTTCTAAATTTTACATTATTTATTGAAACGCTGTATGGGTTTTTTAAACACAATCATTTTGATTGTGTTTTTTTTGCCCGCTGTCATATGATGAGTAGTATTGAAGTCACTGTTTTAAGTGAAATTCAATATATTCTGAGAACAGCAAAATTAAACCATATAACCTGTTGTACAAATTATTTTGTATTTTGTATTTTCAATTATATATTATTATCCCCTTGTCTTATGCTAACTCACCCTTTTCCACCCTCTATCACTCCTCTTAATTCATCCTCACTGGCCTTCTCTCATTCTCCCTCACCTCCCTTTCTTAATTCCACTTCCTTTACTTATCCTCATTCTCCATTTCTTCACTGCCCTTTCCCTCTCTCCCATCCACCACTTTCCAGCTCCCAGTCACTCTAGTTCACTCCCCCTCCCCTTCTTTCCTTTCTTTGCTCCATGAATATTTCCTGTTCTCTCACTAACCTTACTCCACTTCACTCACTCCTTCTTTCAATCCCACTGTCCTCTCACATCCTCACTCCCCTTCCCTCACTCCCTCTCTCTTAGTCTCACTCTCTCGGTCCCCTCACTCTCTCACTCCTCTTCCATCATGCTCACTCCCTATAACTAACCCACACTCCCTCACTTACCTTTCTTTGCTCCCTTACTCAGTCCTTTTCTCTCACTCTTTCCTTCACTACCTCTATGTCCTCACTCTCTTAGTCCCCGTCCTCTTACAATCACTCGCCTTTATCCACCCTCTATCACTCCTCTTTCCTCAACCTCACTGCCCTTCTTTCAGTCTACTTCACCCCGTTCCCTTACTCCACTTCCCTCAGTTATTTTCATTCCTCATGTTTACTGCCCTTTCCCTAACTTCCCTCCCACACTCAACTTCTTTCAGTCTCCCTTCTTCACTTCCCTTCCCCTCTCTTTCTTTCCTTTGCTCCCTCACTAATTCTTCTTCCTTTACTCACCTTACTCAAATTCTCTCACTCCTTAAGTTACTCCCTCTGTCCTATCACTTCATCAGTCCCCTTACCTCAGTCCCTCTCTTTTAGCCTTACTTGCTCCATCCCTTCAGTCTCTCACTTCTCTTTTTTCTCACTCACTCCCTATAACTCACCCACACTCTCTCACTTACCTTTCTTTGCTCTCTCACTCAGTCCCTTTCTGTCTCTCTTTCTTTCACTACCTCTATGTCCTCACTCCTTCACTTCCCTTGTCTCATGCTCACTTGCCTTTATCCTCCCTCTATCTTCCCTCTTTCCTCAACCTCACTGCTCTTCACTCACCCTATATCACCCGTGTTCCCTTACTCCGGTTCCCTCAGTTATCCTCATTCATCATCCCTAACTCCCCTTCCTCTTTCTCTCTCAAGCACTCACCTTTTCCCAGTTCCTATGCTTCACTTCTCTTCCCCTTCTTTCCTTCCTTGCTCCCTCAGTCATTCCCCTTCCCTCACTCACCTAACTTCTCTTTACTCACTCTTTTTCTCACTCCCTCTATTCTCTCATATTCTCACTTGTCTTCTCTCACTCCCTCTCTGTTACCCTCACTCCCATTGTCCCCTCACTGTCTTACGACCTTACATTCACATTCACTCAACTTCCATCCCTCAATGTCATGAATCCACCATCACTCACTCCAGCTTCCCTGTCACTCACTCTCCTTTCTTTACTCCCCTTTCTTTCTTTAGTTTTCCTAATGCACATTCCTTTAGTATCTTACTCACTTTCATTTTATTTCTCTCTCCTTCTCTTGTTCTCTGTCATTGAATGTATCCATGTCATTATCCTCTTAGTAATTTGCTCTCCCTCTATTTCTTTTTCACTCTCTCTGACCTTCACCATTCCTTTGTTTTCCTTTCTGAGTCCTTCACTCCTACTTTATCTCTTACTACCCTTTTATGACTTTTAATCTCCTGCTTTCTCTCTTGTACTGTGAAATATATATTATAAATATTATAACTTACTTTTTTTTCTCTTCCACAGATATTAATTTAACTGAAAATATGTAAGTAAGTATACGTTACTTATGAGGTAAGTTTGACATACAAAATTTAGTTTCTCAACACTCTTTTCCTTAACCTCACTACTCTTCTCTCACCCACCCACACCCCCGTTCCCTTACTGCGCTTCCCTCACTTATTCTCAATCCCCATGTTTACTCCCCTTTTCCTCACTCCCCTCCCACACTCACCTTCTTCCAGACCTTCTCCTTCATTTCTCTTCCTTTCTCTTCCTTTCCTTTGCTCCTTCACTCTTTTCCCTTCCCTTACTCTCCTTACTCCACTTCACTAACTCCTTCTCTTACTCCCTTTGTCCTCTTACTTCTACACTCCCCTTCCCTCATTCTCTCTCTGTTAGCGTCATTCTCTCCGTCCTCTTAGTCTCTCACTCCTCTTCTGTCACGCTCACTCCCTATTAACTCAGACACACTCCCTCACTCACATTCTTTCAGATCTCCTGTTTTACTTCCCTTCCTCTCTCTTCCCTTCTTTCGCTTCTTCATTCTTTTCCCTTCCCTTACTCTCCTCACTCCACTTCACTAACTTCTTCTCTTACTCCCTCTGTCCTCTTACTTTTACACTCCCCTTCCCTCATTCTCTCTCTGTTAGCCTCATTCTCTGCGTCCTTTTAGTCTCTCACTCCTCTTCTGTTACACTCACTCCCTATAACTCAGCCACACTCCCTCACTTATTTTTCTTTGCTCCCTCACTCAGTCCTCTTCTCTCACTCTTTCCTTCACTTCCTCTGTCTCCTCACTCCCTCACTCCTCTTGTCCCATGCTCACTTGCCTTTATCCACTCTCTATCACCACTCTTTCTTCAACCTCACTGCTCTTCTCTTACCCTTCCTCACCCCCGTTCCCTTACTCCGCTTTCCTCACTTATCCTCATTCCCCATATTCACTCCCCTTCCCCTCACTCACCTCCCACACTCACCTTCTTTCAGTCCCCCTACTTCACTTCCCTTCCCCTCTCGTCCCTTTCTTTGCTCCTTCGCTCATTTTCCTTTCCTCTCTCACTGCACTCCACTTCACTCACTCCTTTTGAATTTGTAAAGAATACAGCTCTTTTTGGAGAATTGGAGATAGTTCTAAAAAGAACAGTTTTTTTTCTTCTTTTTTAGGTTTTTCTTTTTTTTTTTTACTTTTTCCGAACGTTTTTAAATTTTTGGGGTTTTTTTTCAGAACAAAAAAAAAATAGGGAATTCCAAACTGCTCAACAGGAGCAAAAAAAAGGTGAAAAATTAGGGCTGAGGAGGGCAGCGATGTTCTTCCCTTTTACGTACAATTAGCAGAATACTCTTCTCTCCGTAACAAAGCAGTTCATCACACTGCTTACACTTAATTGTGATGTCCGTAAAAACAGGTTGAATATTGAGAATTAACTCAACTGGTCTTCCTCTCACGGATGTTGTTGGTCCTCCGGTGGAAGTTGAGGCACCATCTCTGGGGGGATTACGTGCCAGGTCCCTGAAACTCTCCCGGGCATAGTTCTCGGGATGCCTCCTTGGCACATGCCTTATCATCGTTGAATTTCCAAAACTATATTTTCTTCTAGGGTCACCACGTGAAAGAACAGTTTGGCAAATTTTGCACTCCACCTTTGGAGCATTTACCTTTTTCTCTCCTGGTGGAATAGTAAAAAAATTCCAAATAAAGTGCTCCTTCACCTTTGGCTGAGGAGGGTCCTCTTGAAGAAACTCATCAGAGTCCTCACTGCTGCTTGGTGGTCTTGCAGCCATTCTTTCAACTGAATTGAAGAGCAGAAGAGAATAGGTCTTGCTCTCTGCAAAGTGAAAGAGGTAGTGAAGGAAATGGGTGGGGTTTTCATTAGTTGTAAAAAAATTGTTAACAACCAATGAAAAGTGTTATTTTAAGGTCACATGACTTGACGCGCTTACGCTGCGCGCACCGGAGCGCTTCCGGGGGCACTTACGCGGCACGAACATAGGCGCTTCCGGGGGTGTTTACGCGGCACGCCTAAATGACGTTTTGCTAGCTTTTCGGAAATACGTTTAAAGTTAAAATACGGGTAATTAAAATCAAAAATACTACTTTTATAAGTATGCCACTAAATGTCTTGCATTATTTTTTACTTTAAATACATACTTTTTTTTCCGAATAGCGCTCTCGGGTGAGCTTACCGGTGCACGCACCCTGAGCCCTCCAAGACAAAATGATAAAAAAAACAACATGAAAAATACATTGAAAAATTAACTATAGAAAAAAAAATAATAATAATAAATAGTTATAAAAAACAGCTGCTAAAAAAAATTATTAATTCACTTTAAAAATCGGAGGTTACAAACTCGATATAGCAAGGAATTATCTTGTAAAAAACCTTTGAAATTCACTGAAAAAACCATAGGTTTCACAATCGTTATAGTTAGGAATTAGCATTTAAAAAAAATTTGAAATTCACTAAAAAAAACATAGGTTTCACAATCGTTATAGTTAGGAATTAGCATTTAAAAAACCTTTGAAATTCACTGACAAAAACCATAGGTTTCACACCAGTTATAGTTAGCTGAACATTTTACTCATACAAAACTATTGAAATTCCCACATTATAGTTAGTTGGACTCACTAAAACTCACGTGCCTGCAATCCACTGCTGATGATGTCACATATTACATCATTCATGACATGGTCAGTGACATCACTGATGACATCACTGATGACATCTCAAATGACATCACTGATGACATCACTGATGACATCACTGATGACATCATCCAGTGACTGTGTGTTTCTGTAAAGTTTAAATATGTTTTACATATTCAAGAATGAGTGGGTGTATAAGTGTCTGGATGAAGGATTTAGTTGGTGCGTGACTGACTGTATGAGTGAGTGATTACATTTCTTGTGGCTTGTCTTCATGGGGCTACTCTGCAATCGAATTATGTTAATGGCTTTGCCCAGCCACGAGGACAAGCTCACCGCCTGAAGGCGGGTCCATGTAGGCTTCAGAGTACAGCCTGCAGCTTGGAAAGAAGGGGAGCAGCGCGCTGCAGAACGACGCTGCTTGAAACTCGTTTTTCATCATTGCAAAGCAGGGCAGATGAAAGGGAGAGACAGTTTCACCTTTCCACTTGGATAATAATTTAAATAGGCGGAATATGGGACAGAAAGCCTCCCTCACAAGAGGAACAATTAGTAATAAAAGCACTACAACGACCAGAGAGCTTTGCACAGAAGCCACACCCACTGAGGTAACAAGTTAAAAGTGCAAATTACGAGAGTGCTTTCATTTCCCCTGCCTGAGCCACTGAAGAAAGGATTTTGGTATCCTGAAATGCATCTGGCAAATATCAAGAACTGATGTGACCTGTACCTTCAAGTTTGTCTGCTGGCAAGTGATGGAAAGAATAAATGCGAGTAAAATAATTTTTTGTGGCTTGTCTTCATGGGGCTACTCTGCAATCGAATTATGTTTATGGCTTTGCCCAGCCACGAGGACAAGCTCACCGCCTGAAGGCGGGTCCATGTAGGCTTCAGAGTACAGCCTGCAGCTTGGAAAGAAGGGGAGCAGCGCGCTGCAGAACGACGCTGCTTGAAACTCGTTTTTCATCATTGCAAAGCAGGGCAGATGAAAGGGAGAGACAGTTTCACCTTTCCACTTGGACAATAATTTAAATAGGCGGAATATGGGACAGAAAGCCTCCCTCACAAGAGGAACAATTAATAATAAAAGCACTACAACGACCATAGAGCTTTGCACAGAAGCCACACCCACTGAGGTAACAAGTTAAAAGTGCAAATTACGAGAGTGCTTTCATTTCCCCTGCCTGAGCCACTGAAGAAAGGATTTTGGTATCCTGAAATGCATCTGGCAAATATCAAGAACTGATGTGACCTGTACCTTCAAGTTTGTCTGCTGGCAAGTGATGGAAAGAATAAATGCGAGTAAAATAATTTCTTGTGGCTTGTCTTCATGGCGCTACTCTGCAATCGAATTATGTTTATGGCTTTGCCCAGCCACGAGGACAAGCTCACTGCCTGAAGGCGGGTCCATGTAGGCTTCAGAGTACAGCCTGCAGCTTGGAAAGAAGGGGAGCAGCGCGCTGCAGAACGACGCTGCTTGAAACTCGTTTTTCATCATTGCAAAGCAGGGCAGATGAAAGGGAGAGACAGTTTCACCTTTCCACTTGGATAATAATTTAAATAGGCGGAATATGGGACAGAAAGCCTCCCTCACAAGAGGAACAATTAATAATAAAAGCACTACAACGACCAGAGAGCTTTGCACAGAAGCCACACCCACTGAGGTAACAAGTTAAAAGTGCAAATTACGAGAGTGCTTTCATTTCCCCTGCCTGAGCCACTGAAGAAAGGATTTTGGTATCCTGAAATGCATCTGGCAAATATCACGAACTGATGTGACCTGTACCTTCAAGTCTGTCTGCTGGCAAGTGATGGAAAGAATAAATGCGAGTAAAATAATTTCTTGTGGCTTGTCTTCATGGGGCTACTCTGCAATCGAATTATGTTTATGGCTTTGCCCAGCCACGAGGACAAGCTCACCGCCTGAAGGCGGGTCCATGTAGGCTTCAGAGTACAGCCTGCAGCTTGGAAAGAAGGGGAGCAGCGCGCTGCAGAACGACGCTGCTTGAAACTCGTTTTTCATCATTGCAAAGCAGGGCAGATGAAAGGGAGAGACAGTTTCACCTTTCCACTTGGATAATAATTTAAATAGGCGGAATATGGGACAGAAAGCCTCCCTCACAAGAGGAACAATTAATAATAAAAGCACTACAACGACCAGAGAGCTTTGCACAGAAGCCACACCCACTGAGGTAACAAGTTAAAAGTGCAAATTACGAGAGTGCTTTCATTTCCCCTGCCTGAGCCACTGAAGAAAGGATTTTGGTATCCTGAAATGCATCTGGCAAATATCAAGAACTGATGTGACCTGTACCTTCAAGTTTGTCTGCTGGCAAGTGATGGAAAGAATAAACGCGAGTAAAATAATTTCTTGTGGCTTGTCTTCATGGGGCTACTCTGCAATCGAATTATATATATATATATATATATATATATATATATATATATATATATATATATATATATATATATATATATATCCCCGCTCGTTTCGCACCAAAGTTGCGAGGCACTCTTGAAGCGGGTGCTGTCACGCGTTGGTACACCACGTACTATATATACGCTCAAATTCCTCCCCAGTATATAGGAGAGAAAACTGCACTCCCGTAAATCTTCAGCAAAACATTTGTAGTATTCACTCTCAAGAATGACATCCAGAAGAAGAATTAAGTTGTAGTTTAATCCATGAAGAAAAGCACATCCATGTACCTCAGTGACAGATGGTAGCTAAACACAGTGGTACAATACAGAATTCTAACAGTGCTCAGTAGAACACAGAACACTAACATTCAAATGGATACACCAGAGATGCAAGCATGCAATTAAAGTGAAACACACGATACTACACATCCTCCCTTTTTCTAAATTAACAAATACCTACTATCCCCTTTTTTCTAAAACCATGAAACAAAAACAAAAAACTAGTAAATACATATGAAAAACAAATTCTAAAGTCATGTACAATGCATATAATTAATGTTTTTTCGAATATTCTCACTGTACAGATAAACGTGTAATCCAATAAACCCATAACAATTTAAAGGAAAATTGTAAACTCTATAATATCAGAGGTTCGAAAATCTCTGACTCACCTTTATATCTTTACCTACATAAGTAACTAAGAGAAAAAAATTGAGCACATGAGACAATGCGCTGTATTTAACAGTAGCTCTTAACACTTTTGTCAGTACATAACACCATATTGCATTGAAATTTATCAGACGTAGAAGATGAAGGAGAATCACAGTCAGAATCATAATCAGAAGAATCAGTATTATTAACTTGTAAAATTTTAGAACTTCTATTGCAAACTTTAGTAAAATGTCCCACAACTCCACAATTGGAACATTTAACAGACCTAGCGGGACATTTCTCAAAACTTGCATTGTGATTCTTATCTCCACAACGATAACAAGCAAAGGAAACAGAATCATTGTTATTATACATTTTCCTGGTGAAAGACTTTGAGTTAGAAGACTTCCTTTGATAATTCTTATCGGAATGAAACTTCTTATTATCACCATTTTTGTCTGATAACTCCTTATAACCTTTTACCGAAATTTTGTTAACCATGGAAGCAGTTCCAGACTGATCGGCTAAAGCTTTGGAGCTTCTATCAGATAATTCAGCTTTCTTTAATAACGTTATTACATCCTTCAGACTAGACTCTCCTTCAATCCATAGTCTATCTTGAATGCTCTTATTCCTGGAACACACAACAACCTGATCACGAATGAGTTCGTCGTGTAATACTCCAAATTTACAGTGCATAGCAAGCAATTTCAATTGGGAAACATATTCTTCTACAGACTCATTCTCCAATTGTTTCCTTTTGAAAAATTCACGTCTGGTAACACCAATACATACAATGGGTGAATAATGCTCAGTTAAATCAGAAATTGCAGCTTTAAAAATGTCAATGTCACCTGCTCTCTCTGGTTTCTGCATCTGATTATATATTCTTAAACCCTCTGGACCAAGACTATGTAGAAGCATTCTTAATTTACGTTCAGAAGATAAAGTTCCAACATTGTCCTCCAAAGTAGCAATATAGTTGAGAAAATATTCTTTCCACTCAGACCACTTAATAATAGGTTCCCCTGGTGAAGTCAAAAATTCCTTAGGTGTACTAATGTTTATATTAATACACGAAGAAGATGAAGCAGTGTTGGAAGTATCACTTGTGGAAGCAGAATTGGTATTGCTCATGCTTATTTTAACAAGATAACAACAAAGCCCAAAAATAGTAAAAAATGTTGAAGAAACTTACAATGCTGGTTGAAATTGTTGAAAACGATGAATAAATGCGTTTAAACAAAAGAAGAAACAAGGTACCAGTGTGCTCCGAAAGAAGTGCGAACTGTGGCTCAGTTCGAAGAAATCCAGGATGGTGGCACGTTTACAGCGCAAGGTTACGCACTGTGACCTTTGAACTAATCAATCAAAACACGACTCGTGCGTAACAAGTTACTCAGCAATGAAGAAGTGTGGAGGTGCGAGCGTTCGTTCCAGGCATACACACGCGTTGCTAAGCAATGAAGAGAAAACGAGTGCGTTAACGGAATGGCCACATCCAAAAATAAACAAGTAAGTAAAAGCTTGCCTATCTGGGATAACGTTATTAAAAATATACGATGAAAAGTCCAAACTTGAAGCAGGAAGACTACTCACGTATTTCTTCCAGAATTATGACAAAACCAGCAATTGCAGTTTACTTTCGATCCCAATGGTAAAAAAAAAAACGGAATGAAAACCAGAACATGGTTGAATCCTCAATGAGATTTGTAGAAGTAGGTTCGAAGAAGAAATTGAAGCATTCAGCAAATTAATATTCCTTTGAATGATAAAAAATATCTATTCAAGAAAAGAAAACGAAGAAAAATATATTGTTGCAGGCTCCTTTGAAGTATCCCAATCGTCGCCAATTTACTGTAGTATTCACTCTCAAGAATGACATCCAGAAGAAGAATTAAGTTGTAGTTTAATCCATGAAGAAAAGCACATCCATGTACCTCAGTGACAGATGGTAGCTAAACACAGTGGTACAATACAGAATTCTAACAGTGCTCAGTAGAACACAGAACACTAACATTCAAATGGATACACCAGAGATGCAAGCATGCAATTAAAGTAAAACACACACTACTACAACATTATGTTTATTTGGCGGACGGACGCATATATAAGAAAAAAGGAATAATTTTGATCAAAAACTGAGCCCAGAACTAATCAAAATAAATTATCACAAAACTTTGATCATCATGAGGTTCAACATTTCAATCTGCATTTAAGTACCAAATATACCATGTATCGATGCTGCCTTTGCTCCTTCCAAAAAAACAACGACGCCCTGTATAGTGGCCAAAGGATTAATTTAATTCAGCCTCCATCGATTAAATGAATCCTTTGGCAGCTTTACACGGCGTCGTTGTTTTCTTTGGAAGGAGCAAAGGCAGCGTGGTGTACATATTACGGACCTACTGCTGCGGGGTCCGAAAGACGACGCGACTCGCGTGGTTTGGCAGCGGCTGATGAAAAGGAGAAATGTGTGGAGCACATATATATATATATATATATATATATATATATATATATATATAAATATATATATATGTATATATATTTATATTTATATTTGCAAAAGATCCTCGTGCTTTCAGGACGCAAGAAAAAGTCGCACACAGGTTTTCATTTTCTCACGAGTTTGTATTTGATTGCTCGACTCGTTTCGACAGCACGGTCTTTGTCAATAAGTCATACAAAAACCAGGAAGTGGCAGTGTATTTTGAAGCATTTCCTGTTACAGGTTAGTAAACATAGAAAACATTGCATACATTTTTCCGCCTTCCTCATGATATTAAAAGACAGACTTGCAAAAACTTTATCGGTCTGATTTGAATAAAGTTTGAACACAATTTTCAACAGTTTTAAAATACACACTGTTAATTAATGTTCTATGCAAGGTGATAGTTTTAAATTACATTCATTGTGGCAAAAAAGTGATAGAGCGTAAACCCGCACGTTTCGAAGTTTAAGATTGCCAAGTGGCTGTAAACACTCCTTTCGATCTGCACTCTGTTGCATTGTGCCCCATTAGATTACTCTAAGGGCACGAGGAGTGATTTAATAAACAAGAAGAAGATTAGAGCAGTGATAGGCCAGTGCCTGGGATTGCATGTCGTGTTATTGCCACAGTAGGTGCAAACGGGAGAGACACTGGGTTGAGTCCACTCCTGGTACCGATAAGAGAGAAAATTAGTACCAGGTACTACGGAGGGGGAATGTTTAACGAAGAATTAACAAAAAGGGCGAGGAATTAGGCGAGGCAGATCAAGGCAGTCTGCTGGGTGGCCGTTCAAGGGGGCAAAGTACATGTGTGGCCCATTGAGAGTGGAGCAAAAAATAGGTGAGAGGAAGACTAGGATGGGTAATACCACTAGATCCATTGCGAGTAGTGATATTTGATTCAGAAAAGGGGGAGAACCCCCTAAATAGGGCAAGGGAAGGGAGAAAAAGAGAAGAGCTCCTCCATATTACTGTCGAGTAGTAGGAGGCGTGGGTTATTCTAGGGTCAGCCTAAGTTAACATGGAGGTCCTCCTCATGGTTGAAGCCTCCCGGGCCCTTACTTTGCAACTTCACTATGTATTCATATTCCAGGCATCGCTGATGACGTTCCCGATCTACCCCTCGTGCTGATGCAGGAACCCTGTCAATGCCAAAATATGAGATTTGAGAGCTGGTATCTTGGACATCCGAGTGTACCAAATCACAATGCTTAGCAATAGCATAAGACATGTCGCTGTTGTTAATTGCGCGCAAATGCTCTAGAACACGTTTTTTCACCGGGAAAATGGTGCTCCCCACATAGCGTAGGCCACAAATGCACATTAAAACATATACAACAAAATCTGTATTGCAGTTTATAAAAACAGTAATCCTCCCTGTTTTCCCATTAGGCAGGTTGAAAGTTTTCACATTTGTGCTGCTGTTGCGTGCTTTGCACCGCCCACACTTGTGGAATCCTGTGAGTTCCCTCAACCAGGTCCCACGTGTCTTCGTTTTCACAGAAAGGTGACTGTGTACCAGCATTTCCTTTAAGGACTGGCACTTCCTGTATGTTACATGTGGTGATGGGCTGACCAATTTCCCAATGATTACATCATTCCTGACTATATGCCAATGCTTACGTATTATTCAGTGGATTTCCTGTGGGGCATGGTTAAAAGTGGTAATGAGTCTAACTTCATGTTTGCCACCTTCACTATCCTTTGGAACTAGTAAGCTGTTACTATTTCTGCTGTCTGCTTTCTCAGTGGCTGCTCTGATGGTTTTGGCTGAATAGCCCCTGCTACTAAAGCGCCCCCTCATGTTTTTGGCTTTTTTCTTGTAGAAATCAGTCGAGCTACAATTTCGTTTTGCTCTTAATAGCTCCCCGTACGGAATGCTATTCTTCAGACCTGTTGGGTGATGGCTATGTGCATGTAGAATACTATTGGTCGATGTTGGCTTCCTATACAGGCTGGTATGTAATGTCCCAAGTTTAACCTCCACTAGAATGTCTAGGAACTCGATGCTGTGACGATCAGTTTTACTGGTGAACTTAAGATTTAAATCATTCACCGAGAGTCCTTGAATAAACACATCCAAGGCGTCCTGTGGACCATCCCAAATCAGAAAAATGTCATCAATGTAGCGGGTCCACAGGACAACATTGTTCATGTGAAAAATATTTCCATCATGCCACAGGTGCTCCGCCTCCCACCAACCCATAAACAAACAGGTATAGCTCGACGCGAAGCAACTTCCCATGGCAGTACCAGTGTACTGTTCATACCAGTCATCCTCAAACAAAAAACAGTTATTATGTAAGCAGAAGTGTAGAATGCGCATCAGAAGCATAGTATGGTCATACATGGTGATGGGTCTGTCTCTTAAGTAATATTTGCAAGCCTCCAGGCCCAGGTCATGCTCGATACAAGTATAAAGGGCAGCAACATCTATTATTGCCAGTATGTAGGTGTCTTTCCACTGAATTTCCTGTACCTTTGACAGGAAGTCCATGGTATCCCAGCAATAGGACAGTAGGTTGAGGACATAGGGACAAAGAAAGTAGTCTAGATAAATGGAAGTGTTCTCAAGGAGGCTTTGATTGGCCGAATTGATCGGCCTACCTGGAGGGTCTGTGGGATGTTTATGCACCTTCGGTAACATAAAAGACGGGTGTGACGGGTTTGCGCACTAAAAAAAACAGGAACTCGTTTTGACTGAGCATGTCATTCTCACGCCAGTCATGCAGCATTTTGTGATATTCCTGTACTGTTTTGTTGTACCTCCCCAGGCTTGATCTCAGGTAACACGCTGAGAATTCAAGTTGTCGCTTGGGCTCCACTCTGTACTTGTTTATAGCCCAAAGGACCACATTTCCCCCTTTGTCAGGGGGTTTAATCACAAAGTTTGTAGCCTGTTTCAAAGACTGCAAACCTTTCATTTGTGCTGAGGTAGTTGTTGCCATCTTTTTTGCATAGATCCAATAAATCATGTAACACTGTCTCTTGGAATGTATCCATCCTGTCATGCAGTGTAATTGGATTGAATTTAGATCTGGGTTTAAAATCATTTCTGGATCTTTTGCTGACCTCAAGTATCCATACTAATTAGCAGGTCCCGATCCATTTCCCAGTCTCTAGTAACCAATTGAAATTCCCTCATAGTTGCTAAGGTCTCAATGTCACCCATGGATAATAAAACATCCGTGGTGGTGGGGGTATTGTCTGTTTGTGTGGCATTTATTTGATCTCTTTTATTTTTTTAAGGTATATAGTTTCAGCAACTTTAGCTTGCACAAAAACAGAAACAGATCAATATGGGTTTGGCAAAATCAAAATTGGCTATGGGGCAGAAAGATAGGCCCAATTCTAAGACCGATATTTCCTCAGGGGTGATGATATGGGGGAAAGGTTTATAATAGAAAGGTTTGTTTGCTCACCCATCATTTGTTCCTCTTGGATCGCCTGATGCCTCTCCCATGTGGCATTGAGTTGTTGCTGCAGTTCGCCCCCTCTCCTGCTTGATCTCTTTTGTCTTGTTCTTGGCCTCCTCCTTTCCCTCTTCCCCGCGCTGGTTTTTTGGTTGCACTCAGTTGCATAAAACGGTATTCTTCTAACGATTTGAAGGGTCCTCTGTTTGGCCCTAATGCCGTGTATCTTTCCTCATCATCTGAAGGTGCGGCTGAGCTTGAGCTTGTGGTCTCTGATTCTTGTGCTGAAAGTGCTTCTATTTTCTTGTAATCCTTTCTAATGGAGTTTTACTTCCTGCTGAAGGTTAGGATGGGACCTTATGCATAATCATTCCTATCCCTTATAATCTTCCAGCGTTTCCTTGCCTTTATGCTGTCTTAATACTTTGTCAGCCTTGTCTCCATGTCTTTGATGAAGTTGCTTATTTCTTCGTGGGCTGGCATTTTGGCCAATGCCTCACGGAGTTGTTTTAATTCTTCCCCAATTTGCTGGAGTTTTATTGCCGCATATCTGAAGAGAAAACCAAGCATTTGTTTGCAGGTGCCTGCAATCAGTGCGGACCATTCCTCCAATAGTTTTGAGTTTGGGTTCTGGTAAGTGGGGGTCACCAAGATTCTCAATCCCCTTGGGACACGCCCCACTTTGATGTAATTGTCTAAGGAGATCACCTCCCAGCTGCGATTGCTTTCCTTTATCGAGTTTATCGAGTCTGTATAGTTCTTGTTTCAGAGTCCTGCTGTGTCCTGTATCTCCGGTGGTTACCCTCGTGGTGTTTGTCTGGGTTGCATCATCAACCTTGGTAAACAACGATTTTGCCACATCCAGTCTCTGCCGTATTGCCTCACACATTGTCACCACGCATCAAGGGCCCCGACGGCACACCTTCAGCCGCCGAACCTCCTCCGCAGTCCTATAGTCCCCTGTTGCAGAAAACCTCCCCTGTTCTCAAGCTATGCGCGGCTGCGTATAGTAAAGACAAAGGCACCCCTGCATTTTTCGTGAAAGTCGAGAAAACCAAAGTTACAACGAGAGTCCACAGAGGGTGTCCAAGTCGTCACGCACTCCCCCAGGGCAGGGTCAGTGCACACCGGCTGCTCCCTCGTCCAGACACGCTTCATACTTCCTTGTTGGTTCTCTGTCGGGAATCACTTCCGAATCATATGTTACGGGGCGGGAATTGGGAAAGAGAAGGTTGTGAAGCAAGTTCCTATATATATATATATATATATATATGTACGCTAATCGCTGCACTCTTTTTATGACAGCTCCTGGATGCACAGGCCTTGGTGGCATTCATGTGTTATAATGGCTTTCATATGGTACAATAGAGCACATGCTTGTGTCTCAGCTTGCGTAATTATCAGTTAGGACACTATAAGTGCTTGCTTCCTAGACACAATGCATTGTGATCCTGGTGGTGCATATCGACCCTGCTGATGAAAGTGTAGCTTAATGAGTACTGTAATTCAAAGTGTAGGTAAGTGTATCAAAACACTGTTAGATCAGAGCAGAGGTGCAGTGCAAAAACTGAAAGCTCATGCTGCCTGGACAATGTGCCTTATAGGACTGTGCATTTGCAGAAGGAGTGTAACTGCCTAGGTGTGCCATACAGTACTAGACTTAGTAAATGGGTACTAAGAAAGGACTCTCCAGCTTCAGATGTGCTTTTTGAAATTAATAGTGTGTGACCAGAAAACGTGGCAAACCAAACTGGAATATATCTCTTTGACTGTAAGGAAGTGTATGCAAGTACAATTGTGCCCAGGTGGGTAGTTCAAATGCGGTACTTAGAGGCAAAGTAAATATGGGTTCAAAACAACAGTACAATGAAAATACAAATCAAACCAAAGTTAGACCACCATGCCTACGTGGGCATGGATGGAGAACTGCAGCAGCAATCTGTGCAGTTCCCCGGTGGAATGCTGCTAAAGCTCAATGTCCAAGCTTGGGTCGTAAACACAAATCAATCCCTGTATATACCAAGCAGAGCAAATTGTAAAATATATCAAATGAAATTACAACAATAGTGCACTGTATCTGGTGCATCCAGATATCTGGATAGAAATAAGCTTACGAGTGAACAGTGTTCAGGACAGTGCCACACTATACCAAGATAAAAAAAAGAAGAAAAACAAAGGAAACTGCAAAAAAGCACTCCTATCTGATAATGTGAAGAACACCACTGTGTCACATTACGAAAAGGGTATAGGGACTGATCTAAACTGCCAACCTGGGATACTATGGAGTGCCCTTCCTTTACTCCTGTAACAAAAAACACAGAATTAACTAGAATTAATGCACAAGATGAAATACACGGAGAAGTCCATAAAAACTTGTCCCAACTATGCAATTTCAGAAAAACAGCATAGAAATACAACAAATCAATCATTATTAATTCCTCATCCTGATTCAGACCTGCAGGGCACATAATGTCAAGTTCAATGATGAGTTTAGATTCCCTCTTTATCCTTCCCAGGGTACGGTCAGCCCCTCTGGGGTTGAGGTGACTTGTTCAATTATATACATTGATACCTTACTGTGGTTGGTAAAATGCTTCTCCGAAAAATGTCTAGCTACCAGGTAATTAGGGTCCATGTTGTTGTCAATGTCCCTAAGGTGTTTAAAACCCCTTTTCTTTGGTGCAAAGATGGTACTGCCAATATAGCGAAAAGGACACGACATTCCAACACATAAATTATATAATGTGAACTACATGTCAAAAATTGCCTGATAGAGTGGGTGCAACAATTAATGGTGTTTTATTCCTTTCTGGTGTGGCCATTTCTATAGGCCTTACATCTCCCGCAAAGGGAAAAACTCTGTAGGCTATGTTCTTTGATGCCCCTGATAAGAGTGATGTCACTGTATACAATTGAGTCCCTGAAGGATTTTGCTCTCTAGTACGTGATAATGGGGTTTTGAATGATCTATGTCCAATAAGTGAGTCACTTTTAGGGAAACCCCAATTCTTTGACAGGATATGCCTCACTGCTGTGGAGCTGTTGTTATAGGTGAGTATGATCCTTGATGTACTTTGTCAGACTTGTGTGATGTATTGTCAAAACATAACATTTTCCCTATTTACCCCATTTACTTGAGTGTTGGCCCTGTAGTGTAGTTCCTATATTCCCAATAGGCTCTGTGCATTGGAATAATATATCCTATAGATTAGACATAGGACTGATGTCTACAAGGTCTCTATTGAATATACTAGACTTAATTTGTGAGTGCCAGCTAGCTCAGAGGTCACTAGAAACTTTCTTGAATAAACAAGAAGGGATTCGTTTCTCACATCCGCAAAAAACATGACAACTTTGTTTCCCCAAGTTAAAACTGATCTACAGTGTCGTGGAAACAATAGATAGATATTTCACTCAGTCAATCGTGCATGGTTCGTTTCACCAGAGGTGCCGAGAAAAAAGATAGACGGGCGTTTTCAATAAATATTAAAACTGGATGCAAAATATAATGCATACAGTACAAAGAGTAGAATAAAATAATACCGTAAGAGCATTGTATGGTTCCTAAACCATAAACAAATACATACATAAATAACAGAGGCTAAAAGTACTCAACTGGTGCTTCTAAAATACGCCTACCCCGATGTACCTAACCTAAGCTTAGTACGAGGGAAGAAGTAAGTGAGGTGTAGCATAAATATAGTATTCTTTTGCCAAGAATCTGTCCAAGATTTCTCTTAGGGTCTAATCAGCTCTATACCTTGGTTAGAATGAAGAAGGTCAGGCTCAGGACTCGATTTCCCAACACCCCGCAAGAGGAGCTTGGTAACAATGGAGCTGGATTTCTCTGCAAGAGAAAAGACAGCGTCTCTCTCAGTGCGTCTGCTGGAGGGTCGGCTTCCTTCGGCACTTGCTGTAGCAGGATGCATTGGGCAAGTAGATAATCGAATTGCTCCAAACCACTGTGTGTTTGCTAAGGCAAGTGTGGGCATATTTATACCTTGAAGTTGCCGAGTTTGACGTAAAGGTGGACATAATAACATCATAAAAGAGTCTCAGTTCTTTGAAACCTCCATGCGTTCTTGGACAAGTCAGTTCTCGAGCAAGGGAAAGTCCCTAGCTGCTGAAGCCGAGTTTTTCAAGAAATCGATGTAGATTTTCGGAACTAGTGGAAGTATCCCTGCAGTATTTGGACTGCATGAGCTAAGGCGAAATATGGTTATGATTTCTATGCCTATATAAGGATATGGGATTTTTTATATCTATAGAAGGGCATGTATCTGGAAAATTACAATAGGGTCCTAAAATGGTACACAACACCCACTCCACGTTATCATGTTCATCTAAGAACAAGCACTGAAACATATAATCTAGAGCATGTGTGTACAAAAATTCATATAAAATGCATTTAAAATAGTTGCACACGGAAAAATGAGCATTTGCATAGTATGCGTTAAAAAGGAAATGATGACATTGTAATATGTGAAATGCTAACCCAATGAATCACAAAATTACATTTATGAAATGGCTCTTAGTTACAGAAAAAAATTGAGACCATCCCATAGCAGAGTATATAAACTGCGTTGGTTTGTAGATACGGTCAAAATTGTTCCAAGGAAGTATTCAAAGAATTCTTGTTCTCTAAGAATAGTTCTACTTTAAGCAGATTAATTCGTGCCAAAGTTCAGTTTTGGAAAGGGAGGGAAAAAAAGAATCAAATTAAATCGCAGGGAAATAGAGTTCCAAACTTAGAAGCCGTTGTTATGAAAAAGCGATGGTCAAATTCAGAGTTCATAGAACGCAGTGTGCTAACTTCAGAAGTTATTGTCGGTGTCAGGAGAAAACATTAAATCGTCTAAGATGGCAAAGAAATCGTTTACCACTGTAGATGAAAGTTGATCCACTTCATTAAGAAGATCAATTGTACACATATGTGAAGCATCGCTGTCAGCCACGCTAGCAATGTTCATAGCAGATGGTACCCGTGTGCCTGTTGGTCCGCGTATCTCACCTTCAGCTGGATTTGACGGAGAGATCTCAATGGATGGCGTCATCAGGATTGGTAGCCGTTGGGGGCAACACAACACATGAGTCGTTACTGGACCCAGTAATGCGTCAACATCCATTGGCATTGCCGATGGTAGTGTTAGACAGATATCTAACACGCATTCCTCTCCACAAAGTCGGCATCGTAGAACAGGTAAGATGCAATCATGCCAGATTGGTCTGAATGACAGAAACCATGTGGTATTCAGAACTCTTAAACGAGCCAAGCCAAGGAACTGTGTTATGTGTTCACGATACTGGATCGCCAGAAGAGCATTTTCCATGGTAATCTGGGTAAACGGTAAACGCTGCTAACAGTCACCTTAAATACATGTACAATACCACTGGTGTCAGACATGTTTAAGATACGACCTAACATTTCTGCGAAATGTATTGGGCAGTTTGTTGATAATAATGCATGTATCTCTGCATAAGTCCTTGCAACTTGCAGATCATATGTCTCTTTGGACGAGGTCAGCGGCACAATTTTTTGTAAAAGAACGGCTTCCATTTTGCTTAAAGTATCAATTCATATAGGAGAGATGTTCAGTGAAGGCCATAGCGGCGACTCCCCATCTGTCTTGCTTTTTGGAAACAATACTTGCATACAACAAGTGACCCTGGCTGATACACTAACTAGATAGGCTATTCCTGGCATCATTCCACAACAGCTGTGATCATTTAACATTATGTAGCTACCATTGGAAAGCTTCCTAAAAACTGGATCTACCACCGCTGTGGGCGAACCCTGCAGGTGGCAAGAAATGTTATTTGAAGAACCCTCACAGGCTCAGTGTAAATTAATACCTTGACACAACAGTGTACCGATTAGTGAGTTTTTACAATTTTTACCACTAAGAAATACCTCCTTTCCCCCACTCCAACATTTGTGTGTGTATGGTAAATCCCAGGTCGACTTAATGTATTCTTTACCCAACCTTTCATACAGGCCTGCTGGTTGTGTTTTAAGCAATACTGAAACTGGAAAATCGTCACTGGTATTGTGATGGTGCCATTTATTATCCATTCAACGGCTGGTTTCTCAGAAACGGACAATGGTAATCTCTCAAGTTTTTCTATGCTCAGCACCGTATAGTTTGCTCCCCTTTGTGCCAAAGAGATTTGTTTATCTGTAAGGTTAAACCCAGTAAACAATGACGTGGTGTTGATTAGACACCAAGGCACATAGCCAGAACGAAGGTTTTGTAACGTCCAGCCTAGCAGCATTATAGATCATAATTGAGACTGGCTGTTTTGTAACATTAGCAAGTCTTGTTCCATTATGTCTATGGCAGGGGATACAATGCTGTCCAAAGAATACATTCTGCATGACAGAGTTGTTAACCCATTGTCAACTGCAGAGAGAGCTTTCTCTAGATTAATATGACCAATTTCTTGTATTCTTTCAGCTGTTTCCATTTGCATGACTTTCCATGCTTCATTGTAAGCAGCGTATATACCGGTGTATTTGAAACGTTTTTGACGTGGATTACGAGGTCCAAGTAAGAAGTCTCGTAAGTCAACGCCATCTTTAAGCAAAGATAAGTGTTGTTTTATTTCTGGAAGTGTGGATTTCTGTAGCCACTCAAGGCATAGTTTTCCTACACTGTAAGTTGTCATTATCCCTGGATGTTGTCTGTGGACATATCTTGGATCTGGCCTAGTTACTGTAAACCCTTGTGTCTTGCTCAGAAATCTATTTTGACAGATATTCATGTATGTGAGCCAGATTAACCATTTTTTCCATTCCGGATTTGTTCTGTTTTGTTTCAAAATATAATTTACGTCTACTCCCTCATCCGTAGCTCTATTACTATCAGGTGTGGGCTGAGGTATGGACGGTTTGTTTAAATCTTTAATCTTAGCCAGGCCAATACAAGATGTCAGTTGAACAGTCTCATTTAAGAACAACATTTGTTCTGGGATGATGCAGGCTCTGAATAATGCTTCTAGACCTTGTACCTGCCAGTCCTTTGTGCCCCAGACAGTTTTTGTATCAATGTTGTCTTTCCAAAAGTTAAACCCCAATGTTGACAACTGAGCATAAAAGGCCACAGAATACATCTGTTTAGTATTAATCAACATACTTTTCATGCCTGTCAAGTAAAGAAAAATGTTTCTGGATTTGTGGTATTGAACCCTGAAAAGTATGGACATTTTCTATAGAATGTTTTAGAGCTACCCTTTGGTGGCTTTGGACAATGTTCCCATTGATTATAACTTAAAACATTTCTAGGGTTGTCAGATTTGTGCACATAATTGTGACCAAAATGATTAAAACAATACATGTGTTTATAATCTGATGAACCTTCTAAGTAATCATGATTTGTAAATTTTGCTGACATTTCTAAGTATGCCATCATGTTATTAACAGTGTCAAAGTCCCAATCATCAGAAAATGTGCTGGGTGAAACGAAATCACTCAAGGAAACCTTAAATTGGTGTGGAATCTTCAGCAGCTCAACAGGACCATAAATGTCATAATCAGTTCTATTTCATGCTATTCTACCAGGTAGAAGAACGGCTGTGATGTTCACTGATGATAGATCTCGTTGTTAACGATGAGATGATTTGTGTGGCTTCAGAAGCAAGTTGATGTTCTTACTTGTTGTGTCCATTTGACTGTATTTTCCATCTTTCAGCTTTCCCAAACTTAAAACGAGAATCAGCCATAGTAAGAGAAAAAGTACACCTAACACAATCCAAAATTCAGCCCATGGTGAAATCAGATATGTATTTGCAAGCTGGTGACAAACTTCTGTTAATTGTTCCTTGAAAGTTATATTTGCTGGCGTTGTTTCTGGCTCACTGGGATTCTCAGAAAATTATCAAAGTTGATGAAATAGCCAGAGGCAGTTCTGTCAATTGTTGGTATTGCATCCGGATTATTTGAAATTGCTGAATCTGCTTGTTCCCTTGACATATTTCTCTAGTCAGATGCTACATCATTGTAGACGGAGTGTCTTGACAAATTGTTATTTGGGTTTCAAAAGGCACAAGTTCCATTGCTGAGTTGCATAGTCCTTCTTTACTCACTGTAGATTCTTCAAAGGTGTCTCTCAATTTGAACCTGTAGGATAGTAGCAAGATTTGGTCTTCTGCTACATCGTTGGAGTCCACTGGGCCTACTACTTATTATCGGCCACATGATGTGGTTTGACCAGGTCGGTAGACACTTCTCGGTTTTCCTTTCTTCCAGCAAGGGGCGGCAGTAACACTGATCTTGTTCCGTGGATTGCTAAGACAGGCACTGGTGTTCTGTAAGAAGGCCCAAATTCCTTCCTGACCGCGATCTTTTTCCTGACTAGATCCCCAATCTTTGGAATCCAGAGAGGTCTTGCTGGGACAGGTGGTTTTTCTTCAGTGGTTGTTGGCTTCTGTAATGTGTTGCTTAGACTTCTTCGTGTTTCATTTAAGTCCTGCAAAACAGCCAAACGATCGTTGATATCCAAGGGTTTTTGTTCTACCACTGAAGTGTGATGATCGAGGTCTTCAACCAACATTCTAGTACCAAAAAGCATTTCATATGGAGGGATTCCACCCAGAGAATGTCTTGGCAGGGTATTAAGACTACGTTGGACACTTATTAGATGTTTGACCCACCCATCAACCGAACCTAATACCCTAGCTGTTATAGATTGCTTCATGTCACATTTTTTTCTCTCCACAACTGAATTTCCCTCAGGATGGAATGGACTCCAAAATCGCAATGCAACGCCCAAATTGGCCATGGCCTCCTTGTAAGCTTTGGAGCTAAACGCTGGACCCTGGTCAGAATGTAGTGTGCTGATTGCGTATGTGCCGATAAAGACTCGCAAATCTTTTATAACAGTTCGGGCATCAGCCGAGCACTGAGGCCACATCCAAATGACTCTTGAGCAGGAATCCACTGCGACCATGATATATTTATAGTTGCCATCCCTCTGTAAGGGACCGCAGTGGTCCAGGTAAACGCACGCTAATGGTTTATCTGAAATTAGAAGAGTTGTGTGCGCCGGGCGTTTCACTGTTGAAACTTTCATTTTCTGGCAAATTTCACATTCCAAGATATAGTTTCTGGTTTGTTTCCTCATGCGCGGCCACCAGTATCGTTGCTTTAATAATGAAACTGTGACGGAAACACCTGCGTGTGCAGAGGCTAGCCCTTCATGTGCTGCTAAAATCAATCCTAACCTGTGTTCCATGTTTGGGATTACTCTATTCCTCACTCCAGGGATTCGAGCAAACGGAACATTATTCGCATCAGTTATATACGAGTACTTTAGTGGAAAGTTTTTGGTAGTGGTTTACCACTGTCTTTTATTGAAGCAGTGACAGCTTGCAATATTTCGCTGTCTATTTTTGTTTTTGAACGAGTGATTGCAGCTACGGAAGACGTTTGTACAGCTGCCTTCGCGGCTTCATCATCCAATGAATTCTCTTCATTGTGAATACCATCACGCTGATGACTCAGTGTATGGATCACGTGAGTCTTTTGTAGTCTTTCTGCAAAAGAACTACTTGTTCCCAAAGCATTTTGCACTTGATTGTGCCACCTTTTGCGTCTTTGAAACTATTTTGAACCCAATTCTGCAAGTATTCATTGTAAGACTGGACGCAGTAATACGAATCGCACACTATGATTGTGGTGAATTTGTGATCGGTATTTTCCAGCGCCATCTTGAAAGCTTGGAGTTCAGCTCGCTGAGCTGTACAGTCTCCTAGTGATTGAGTTTTTGTGACCATGGATCTGAATTTACCATCGTGCCAGAGACCTTTAACAATCGCGCACGCAGCACTATAAGCTTGTTTACCCCCAATTGCGGGCTGTGCTGATCCGTCTGTATAGATTATACATCCGTAATGTTCTAGAGCAGAATCTCAGTGGGCAGATGACATTCTTGTTCGTATTGGAGAAATCCTTGAATTTTCAAGTAGGGATCAAAGACGTATTCAACGTCTGTTGCAGCAAGAGAGTTAACCCATTGTATCCATCCTGGATGTAAAGCTTGTGCATTTGAAATGCTTGGTTTTGTCTCTGCCTCCAAGGCAGGTACAGGCATAACGACCATTATGCGTTTTCCCTGTGCTAGAGCTCTCTCTTTTGCTACTGCAGTTTGAACCGCTGTCAGAATTTTTTCTGTAGAAGTGAATTTCATTTCAGCTTGTGTGTACAAGTGTGATTTGTAAGCTATTGGTACCTTTTCACCTTCATTAAAGGTTAGGTATGTGAATCCGCATCTTCCTGGGATGATTTGGATTACAAGGTTGCGTACATTGTTGCATGTTTGTAAATGTTTTGTTGCTAACATGTCTGTTTGCACTGAATGTAAAATTTCTGTATGTTTTTGAGTCCAATTAGTTTGTTTGAAATCAGGTTTGATTAATTCATAGAGAGGTTTTACCGTTTCTGCGTAGTTAAGAATGTAAGTTCTTCCAAAATTCAGGAAACCCAGAATTTACTGTAGGTTTTTCAGCGTTTTTAGAGGTTGGAGCAGCGCACACTTTTCTAAAAAGTTGTCCGCCAGGCTTTTGCCTTCACTTGAAAGTTCGTATCCGAAGAACAGGACATTGAGGTGGGCAATTCTTGATTTTTTTAAATTGAACTTGTACCCTTCAGAAGCGAAACAAAGTATTATGGTGTTCGCTCTTTTCAAGTGCACATCCAAGTCATCATCTGTAAGATAGATGTCATCGAGATAAGATAATGGCTCATAATCATACATTTATAGTAACTCTGTTACTCTAGCTGAAAATAACCCTGGACTATTCTTGAATCCTTGGGGGAGACGGCAAAATTAATGCTCTGTCCCCATTACTGAGAAAGCGGTCAAATACCTGCTTTCGTGTGCGATATTTTGACAGAAGAATCCGTTTGAAATATCTAATGTTGTTTTATATTTTTTGCGCACAATGTTATTCATCAGTGCTGCACTGTGTGCATTTTGTACTGCAAACGTTTTGCAGCAGGAGTTTAAATGTCATTAATCTAAAACTAGACGATATGTTTCATCTGGTTTGGAGACAGGAATCAAAGGATTGTTCATTGACGAGGTGCATGTTTCAATCACCCCTGGTATTCAAGTTGATCTAAGATCTCCCTGACTTGTTTTTTAGCTTCCTGCTTTACTGGATACTGCCTCTGAGAAGTAGGTTGATTTTTTAACTGAATTTTATGGTGAGGAGAGTCCTCATCCCATCCCACATGATTTTTATATAATGCTGGAGCCTGGGCCACAGCCCATTTTCTGGCATAGGTGTATTTTTAATGAATAGGAATATGATTGGAGAAGGCTGGCATAATGATTCCTTCGCCATGTGGGCACTCTCTGACAAATTCTGGTGGCCAGTCTTGTTCAGCTAGAAGAATGCCATAACCCTTAGAGATCTTCTCCCAAAAGAGTGCTTTTATTTTCCTAGTCATGTCCCCCTCCATCCGGAGCGTTACTTCATATAACTTATGGGGTACACTAACCCTGGTGTCGGTAGTTTCAACTTGAATGCATTCATTCAGATCCACTGTCTCCAGATGATCAGGATCCTGCGAGCTATGGTGACCTCTGCTGCGCTGTCCAGCATTGTCTGGGCCCACTCCCCGTTCTTGAGTTGTGTCCTCAAGATCCTCAACTTGTCTGATTTTAATACTTGCTACCTTCTTTTTGGAGAATTGAGTTTTCTTATTTTTTGGAACGTGTTGATCGTCTTTGGACTTCACGTGTTCTTCCTTGTGTTCTGATCGTCCTCTTCTTTCTGATTTCTGCGAGGAAGTCTGAAAGGTACGAGAGGAACGTGTATCGGTATCTTGATATCTATCAGGTTTTCTCAAATTATCCCTATTTCTGAGGTTATACCTCTTTTCAGAGTGCTCCTTTTGAGGAGATCTACCCCATGACTGAGAACGCTTCTATTTAGGAAGGGACTGTCTACTATTTCCCCATTTCTTTTTAGGAGTAGTTAGATTATTTTTGACAAAAACCTTTTCAGGTTTTTCTGTTAGTTAGGGCTTTACAGATTTCCCTCCCAAACTATCTCTTCCTAGGTCTTCATAGGATTTCTCAATAATTCTGGCAGGTACATACAGTTGCTCAGTAATATTGAGTTATTTTAATTTTTGGCGGATTGCCACGGATGCTGCTTCACCTTTAATGTTAGCTAATAAAATAGCTGAAACCTGTTTGAAATCTTTCAGTAATTTCATACCAAGATTCAAGGCCGGTTCTGGTCCGTATTCATTTTGAATCTATCTCAGGACGTCTGGTATTATTGCCGTAGACGGGACACCATGCGTTTTTGTGTAGATTGAAGCAAAGACTGTACCCCAAGTGTCACAGTCTACCACGTGTGGTGCTATCCCCATTGATAAACAGATTGTTAGAATCCTGTGTTTTTCATGAGGTGTACTAATGGGAAATACTGCCTGTATTTGAGTCATTTTTTGAGCTAACCAGAATGGAATGTGTTCCCTTTTTGCGGGCAACTTACAGATGACTGACTGTATAGTCTGTGGTGTGATTTTGTTTGTGTTCCCCTGATGAGGGGTGTGCTGTGGAATCCTTATAGCAGGTTGGACTGTTAGAGTCCGCATGACATATTGTACCAATTGTCTATGTATTTTTATTAATTGTTTTAGCTGAGCTAACAGTTCTGGACCTGTCAATTGTCCAATGGCAGGATGTGGTGTATAGCTGGCTAGTACCGGCCATGTTGCTCCCGGTCTACCTAGTGGACCGAGCCTCGTAATGCGATTTTGATGTTGTAGTGTGCCTTTAAACCAGAGCTGATGCTCTTGGTAAGTTAGTGGAATTTCAACGTCCTCGAAAGGAACGTATTCCGTTGGATGTTCCTGTACTTAGTAGAAGTGGAACACATGTGTTGTTGGATTTGCTTCAGGGAAGACAATCCATGAAGAGAATACCTCAGTCTGCTGATATTCATGTGCCTCTATGACAAAAATTACCCTACCACCTGTTGGTGATAGGCCATTTTCTATAAGCTTTATAGTTATGGTTTTCCTTAAGTTTTCCGGGATGATTATAGCATCATCGTCGTCTTCATTAAACCCTGTGGTGTTAAAACCTGGTTGGGCTGCTGCTGCAGCTCCACAGGCTTCATTTTCAGTCCTTTTGTTGACTGAAAGTTTGCAGAGCAAGTTTCAAGGAAACAAAGATAAGGTGCACAATATTCTGGAACACTGTATCCTTTCAACAAAATCAAAAACTAATACATAGGATTTTTCGACCTACTTAGTTATGGCGGATATTTTATCCTTTAACCCACTCCAGACATCTATTGGAGTATTTTAGGCGAAAAAAAGGGGTCTCAGTGAAAAGCACGACTGAGTTACTCTAGTATCTAGCGTTAAATTAGTGCCTTACCAAACGTTGGGTGCCATGTAGTGTAGTTCCTATATTCTCAATAGGCTCTGCGCATTGGAATAATATATCTTATCAATTAGACGTAAGACTGATGTCTACTAGGTCTCTATCGAATATACTAGACTTAATTTGTGAGTGCCAGCTAGCTCAGAGGTCACTAGAAACTTTCTCGTATAAACAAGAAGGGATTAGTTTTTGACAACCGCATAAACATGACAACTTTGTTTCCCGAAGATAAAACTGATCTTCAGAGTCGTGGAAACAATAGATAGCTATTTCACTCAGTCAATCGTGCATGCTTCGTTTCACCAGAGGTGCTGAGAAAATAGATACACTGGCATTTTTAATTAAAGGATTTATTGAACAGTCTTCTTTCTCAGGCATAAGAAATGAACTGCTACAATCGTAAAACTGGTGGCAAAATATAATGCATACAGTAGAAAGAGTAGAATAAAATAATACTGTAAGAGCATTGTATGGTTCCTAAACCATAAACAAATACATACATAAATACCAGTGGCTAAAAGCACTCAACTGGTGCTTCTAAAATACGCCTACCCCGATGTACCTTACCTAAGCTTAGTACGAGGGAAGAAGTAAGTGAGGTGTAGCATAAATATAGTATTCTTTTGCCAAGAATCTGTCCAAGATTTCTCTTAGGGTCTTATCAGCTCCGTACCTTGGTTAGAATGAATAAGGTCAGGCTCAAGACTCGATTTCCCAAAACCCCGCAAGGGGAGCTTGGAAACAGTGGAGCTGGATTTCTTGGCAAGAGAAAAGACAGCGTCTCTCTCAGTGTGTCTGCTGGAGGGTTGGCTTCCTTCGGCACTTGCTGTAGCAGGATGCGTCGGGCAAGTAGATAGTCAAACTGCTCCAAACCACCGTGTGTTTGCTAAGGCAAGTGTGGGCATATTTATACCTTGAAGTTGCCGAGTTTGATGTAAAGGTGGACATAATAACGTCATGAAAGAGTCTCAGTTCTTTGAAAACTCCATGAGTTCTTGGACAAGTCAGTTCTCGAGCAAGGGGAAGTCCCTAGCTGCTGAAGCCAAGTTTTCCAAGAAATCGTTGTAGATTTTCGGAACTAGTGGAAGTATCCCTGCTGTATTTGGACTGCATGAGCTAAAGCCAAATATGGTTATGATTTCAATGTCTATGTAAGAATATGGTATTTTATACCTATATAAGGACATGAATCGGGAAAATTACAATAGGGTCCTAAAATGGTACAGAACAGCCCTACGTAGAACCCATTGTGGATATCCTCTTTCAGTAAACCTTTGGACCATTATTTTTTGTTCCCGTAGGAAAACTTCATCAGTACTGTATGCCCTCAGTAGTTCCTCATAGGGGATACTCCAGTTAAAGTGTTCTGGGTGTCCACTGAAGGCATTGAGGATACTATTGCCGGCCATCAGTTTCCCAAATGACCAAGTTTTTATCTCCCATTGAAAACCTCGATACAGATATCGAGATATTCAATGCTGTTCCTGCTGGTTGTGTGTATGAAAACAAGGTTCAGTGTTGTTTTTGAGTTTTGTGGCAATTTAGACCCTCCAAATATTGAAGAGGTCATCGACATACCACAGCCACACAATGATATTTTCAAGTTCCTGAGTCAGCATGGTGTTGTCAAATGCCTGTTCTTCTCTCCAGCCTGAGAACAGATTCACCAGGCTGGGGGCAAGACACATACCCATTGTGGTCCCAGGGGTCTGATGGTAAAAGATACCATTGAACATGAAGATATTGTACTTGAGACAGGGACTCATTATCTCAAAGATTATGCCTGTATGACCCAGGTATTTGATGGGTCTGGCCAGCAGGAGGTGTTGACAAGCAGAGATCCTTTTATCGTGGTCTATCTCCTTGTACAGGGAACTGATATCGGGGGTCATGAGATAATAATCGACTCTCCAAGATATACAAGCGATCCCTAACAGAAAGTGTTCTGTTAGAAATGGGGGTCTCTAATTGGCAGAGGTATGTGCTTTGGCCCAAGGAGGGACCCTTGCTTCTAGTCAGGGCAAGGGTATTACACACTTTAGATAGCCCTTGCTCAACCCCTTGGTAGCTTGGCACGAGCAGACAGGCTTATCCTAAAGGCAATGTGTAATGTAGTGTACCCAAACACACAATAACACAGTGAAAACACTACAAATGGACACCATACCAGTTAAAAAAATGTAGTATTTTTATCTAAACCAAACAAGATCAAAATCACAAAAATCCAACATACATGTAGCAAGAATATGACGTTTAGAACAGTTACTTCACAAAATAGCACTTGTATAAACAAATAGCTCCACACGGGGCTATTACGACGTCGTGATAAGCATAATACCAAACTACAGTGCCAACCACGAGGTGCACGTGCCAGGCACAAAGTACATGGACCTCGAAACAACAGTACCTTGGAGGCGAAGTCAGCAGACGAAGTTTAGAGTCAGGGAGGCGAAGCGTCAGTGCTGAGGCCGGTTCCCAGTTGCAATGGGGAGGCGAGGCATCGAGTCCATGAGGAGAGGCATTGAATCCTTAACAGGGGAAGTTAGGTGTTTTTCGCAGTGAGGTGTCTATCCTGGTGAGGTGATGCAATGTTAAAGAGTTTGTGAAGTCACCTTCGCCGGTTTTCAACCCTGCGATAACTTGATACTCGTGGTGACTGCGTTGGTGCGAGCGCAGGCATCTGGAAGGCCGATAACTACAGGCATCTAAGGGCATCGGAGCTGTGGTGCAAGTTGGGCGGTGCGTCGTGCACTTCAAAAGCAGTGCCCCCAGCCTTGGTGCAGGTCGAGCATTACTGGTGAGGTCGCTGAGGGTGTCAAAGTTATTCTTCTTGCTTTGCAGCGCCAACTACATAATTCTTAGGGCCCAGGAACTGGAATTGGCATCTTGTCAAATACAGGAATTCACAGAGGAATCCAGGTGCTCCACAGTGGGTGCAGGTGAAGTCTCTGTGGCCCTGAGACTTCAGAACAGGAGGCAAACACATACAAGCCCTTGGAGATTCATTTTGAAGCAGGCTCACAGAAAAGTTTCAGTCATTGTCTTCTCTTTGGTAGAAGTAGGAACGGCAGGCCGACCCAGCAAATCATGCATTGCAAATGGGCAGTACTCGTCTTTACAGCTCTCCAGCTCTTCTCCTTTGCAGAGGTTTGTTTTTAGTCCAGAGGTGAACTAATTCATTGGGGTTTAAGGTCCAGTTTGTATCCCCCATTTTCTCTTTGTGGCAAGGGTATCTGAGCCCAGTCCAAACCACTTCTGTCCTCTCTGGTGCAGCATGACCATGGGAGGTGGAGCCAGCATTGTGCAAAGGAGGCACAGCCTATTCAGGTGCAAGTGAAACTCCCCCCCACCACTTTAAATGCAGCCAAGGTCTATTCAGCCCAGCTATGAGTCACCCATGGAAGGCAGGACACACCTCAAACCCCCTTGTGAGTGTATAAAGTAAGTGCACATCCCCAGCTCTTGTCACTCAAAAACCAGACAGTCAAGACACAAGCAAGCAGAGGCACACAGAATCGTTAGACAAGAAAATACCCATGTTCTAAAAGTGGAATTTGCAAACACACAATTTAAAAACCATCTTTACTAAAAGATATGTTATTAAATTCAGAGAGCAGAGACCCTAAACACAATTTCTCCATCTTGACCGAATGGAAAGTTATACTTGTAAAATGCTACTGTGCAGTTCCGTTGCTACCCTATGGGACATACAGACTTCCAATAGTGAAAAACAAAATGCCCAGTACTTCACTATTAGGGCATGTAAATGACACCAGTCCTTCCATTCACATTCACTGCACCCTGCCCATGGGGTACTTTGGTCCTACCTGTGGCGGTGCCTTATATGTAAGAAAAGGGACGGTTAGGGCCTGGCAAGTGGGTGTCAACATGGCAGTTTTACAACTGCCTGTGTAGACACTGCAGTGGCAGATCTGGGATACATTTACAGGGCTACCCATGTTGGTGGCACAATCATTGCTGCAAGCCCACTAGTAGCATTTGATTTACAGGCCTGGCACACTTATTGCCCTTCATTAGGTACTTATCAGTAAATCATATATGCCAATCATGGATAATCAATCAGAATTGCAATTTACACAGGGAGCACTTGCACTGTGACCCTGATCAGTAGTGACAAAGTGCCCAAAGCATCTAAGCCAGCAAAAACGAAATCCAGCCTACTGTCAAAAAAACAGCGGGTAGAGGCAAACAGTCATGGGAAGCCATGCCAAGGATACCAGGTCAAACATGTTCCATGGTTCATAAATGTTCAAGTATATCCACCCATGTATTTTGATGCAAACCATATATACAAAGACTTGTAAGCACGGACCTGCTCAGAAATCCTGTGCCTCCCTGGGGCTGGTGTAGCAAGGAGCAATATTTCTATTTCCCCTTGTATTTTTCAGCATACATACAAAGAGAAAAGAATTTACAACTATTTTTTTGTGCAGGAAGGTACTACTTCCTGCACAAAGACTATCCTGACCGCAATGAAAGGGTGCCTGCATTGGCGTTAAGAAGCACAAAGTGCACCAGTGCACGGACAGAGCAGACCTGTGCCAATTCTTTGAAGATATGACACAGCTCTGCTCTTTCCAGGTGACGCAATGCATGGGAGCAACTTTGTTTGCTGCCCTACAGTGCTCCACTTGTTACTAAGTCTGACCCTAAATCTTTGACTGTAACAACCTGGCTTCTGCTCTATCATGGTTGACCTGAAATTGTGCCTAGATTCGGGGGCCATGCAAACTATTGTTTTACAGCGGTCCTTTCATTTCCTTTTTCAAAGTACTTTTTGCTTTAAAATAAGAAAAAATAATAATATCTGGTTCCTCAACCTATTTTAACAATCCTAGCAGTGGCATTGCAAGGGGTGCAAACGCAGGAATCGCTCCCGCTCTTACATGGTTAGGGACCGCTACGGGCGGCAAAGTGGCTAGCTACGCCACTGGATCCTAGTGTCTTTTTTGTTTCATTACATTTGTGTCTATTTTTCTCAATTGGTTTGAGAATGTTAATGGGTTGTACACTTTACTCTGAAATTGTTGGTAGTGCTTGAAATTAACACGCAGTTCTTTGCGGAATGCCTGCTGCTTGTGCCATAGATACCAGCAGTTGAATAGTTGCCTCAAAATTGTATTTTGAGCTAGCTAGAACAGGTTTATTAAGGTGGTACGGGTACCCTTTTCCAAAATCCATAACCCTCTTCCTGACAATTATGATCTCAAATAGAAATGCACGTTACAGAGTAGGCAGAGAGAAGCTCATGATGTCACGAGAGAGGAAGTGATTTTCAGCACCATGCTGGTCGAAATAACTGGATAGAGACAATCCAATATTTGTTTCGCTGCATGTTTGGTACCCACAAGCTTCATGGAGCTCTAACAATTCTATATTTGTTCAACCACTTAAGCTGGCATGACTCCAATCAATCTGCTGCTAACACGTTTTTTTAAAACAGGCACCTTTCTCTAACATATTGACATTGAAGTGGAAATATTTGAGGCAGTTTGCTCAAACACCAAATCATGTCATCGTGACATTGTGAACATTTCTTAGGACAAAAAGTAAAATAAGACGGCAAACGTTATTTTCTTTGTAATAATAACACAGATTGCGCTAAAAAAAAAGAAAAAGACGAAGCCACTCTGCGCATGTCTAATCATTTTAAGGAAACGCAAACTCTCGCTGAAGGCGTACAATTTAAAGCACGAGTCAGTGTGCCTCTTTCAGCAACACAACAGTCTCAACAATTTAAAATGTTCTGCCTTGGTCGTCTCGGCGGCTATTTCCGCAGCGAGTGGTCGCTTTCATATTTGAGTATTGATCATTCTGTCTCTACATCTGTTTCATTTGGAGTGTTGCCTTGGAAACAGTAACATTTATTAAATATAGGGTTGCGAGTGCATGTCAGCATCTGGACTGAAATGTATGGAGATAGATTGCGACAGGTTGAATATAAAAGAAAAAAGAAAAACTCACTCGAACGTAATAAAAGACTGCATTAACCCTCACAATCCGAGGTAAAGAATAGTCAGTACAGCCCCCATGTTCTTTTCCTTGGAGCATCAAGAAAATTGAGGGCATATTATCAAGGACTGGTGTTAAAATTATCGCCGTTTTATCGGCAGGAAACTGCCGATAAAACGGCGATAATGGGCTTGATAATACGTCCTTGTTAATTCCCATAGAAGCGCATGTTAACATCAGAACATGGGCTTCCATGGGAATTAACAAGGGTGTATTATCAAGCCCATTATCGCCGTTTTATCGGCAGTCTCCTGCCGATAAAATGGCGATAATTTTAACATCGGTCCTTGATAATATGCCCCACAGTTCTGTTAAACAATATGATAAATTTGTTTATGAATGAATTAGCATCTATAGATCGTCTAATGTATGTATGACAGAGAGCAGACAGAGAATGGCAAAGCACCTCTCAAACTGGGTGCTGGTTCTAGAAAAGGAGGGAAAACACCATGATTCTCTCCAGAACTTCAAGAATTAAAACAATTAGCTAAAAACACAAGGGAGAGCATGGAGGAAAAACTATAACGTAGCTGAAAAGATAAACTATAAAATAGCAATAACAAATTACCACCGTGTCGTTTGGAAGGCCAGGGTGGACTTTTTTGCCCTCAAACTAAATACTGCAGCCACTTCCTCTAAGGAATTATTCAATGTGGTAAATAGCATAATGGAACCATCAATGAAGATAACTGGCCCACCTCCATCAGAACTAAGATGCAATATGCTGGCAATTTTTGCTTTGTAGAAAAAGTAAATAAAATCCTCCTTTATTTAGGTAATGACAACATCTACAATAGGACCTCACTCACCCAAAAGGTAAGATTGAGTTAATTTCCGGAGATTACTCAAGAAGAGACTCTAATCATTGTGGAATCTCTCGAATCAGGTTCTCATTTGGATCCTGCACTCCCTCATATTTTGCTAAAAGGGGGAAAAGTAATCATCTCTGTACTGATGGATACGTTCAGCTGTTAACTCGGTCTAGGAACGGTACCAGAAAAATGGAGGCACGCCTGAAAGGCCTCTACTAAAAAACAATTGGCTGATCGAGAAAAATGTGAGAATTATTGACCAAAAAGTCTGCTGCCAGTAATAGGTAAAGTCCTGAAAAAATATGTTAATAAAAATTTGTCTTCATATTTTGAAACCAATAATGTTTTGTATTAGTCACAGACTGGCTTTCGGTCAGACAGTAGTACCAAAACTGCTCTTATTGCGACCACAATAGGGATGAATGCCATCTTCAATCAAGGTGGAACTGCTGCTCTGACTCTGTTGGATCTCAGTGTGGCTAAATTCATTCTTGTCCAACAGAACCTTCCAAGTTTGTGAAGGGACCACTTTGTCCAGTGCCTTCTCGCTTAAGTGTGGGTCTCTCAGGGGTCCTCACTCAGTCCTATGCTGTTCAATCTACATGTCACAGATTTGGCAGAAATCATAAATAATTATGGTTTCACTAGTATATTGTATGCAGATAATTCTCAGGATATTATAGCTCTCTCCCACCAAACAATTAATCCATTCAACACCTTTTAATGCTTGCCTTAAACATGTTGTGTAGTGGATGGCAGGAAGTAGCCTTAAGCTTGATAAGGAAAAAACTGAGTTGTTGGTAGTAGGGAACAACCCCTCGAGATAGATGGAAATTAACTGTCCTGATAGACTTGGTAATCAACCTACTGCCCTGATACACTTGGTAATCACCCTACTCCAAAATCTGAAGTCAGAGGATTGACGGAAAAATGACAAAATGGCATCTCAAGCTAACAAACTGGCGTCTACCTGCTTTGGCACATTAGGCGCTTTAAGAAAAAACTGCTTAAATGGCTACCAGAAACCTCTCGTAAAGACTTAATACAAGGGCTTGTTATGTCCAGACTTGATTACGAGAACTGTTTGTATTTGGGTAGTGCAAAGACTGTTATAAAAATACTTCAAGTTATTCAAAAGGTCACTGCACAAAATCTTTTGAAGTCACCAGTCTGTTACCACTGCTCTGGCAAGGCTGCATTAACTGCCTGTACCCAAGAGGATACATTTTAAAGTACTGTGTACGGCCCACAAAGCAATGCATAATAGAGCTCCTAAAATTATCCAAAGTCTGCTCACACCATGCACTCCTGCAAGAATGTTGCATTCTAATAATCAACATTTTCTCACTGTTCCTAGGATAAGGAGAACCAGGAGTGGCAGCAGTACTTTTGCCTTCCAGGGGCCATAATATGGAAGCGCCCCAGAAGCACAAAATGAGTTTGCCCCCACTTTGTGCACCTTTGGGGCACTTTAGTATTACAGAAGGGGCTGCAGATGATTGTGTGACCCATTCTGTAATTATGGTGTACATAAAGCACCAATTCTATCTTCAGAAGGCGTTCCCTTATTTGCATTGGGGTATGGCCCACATGCAAATGGGGGAATCCTTTGCCTCTGCGCCCATGCCGTATTATAGACGCGGGTGCAGAAGCAAAGAAAAGAAGCGATCAGTGCAGTTCCTGATTGCAGCCCTCTGGAGGGATGAAAGGGTGTCCCATGAACCCCCAGACATCCCCTTTCAGCCGGGTGCAGTGAGTGACTGTCTCTAATCCCCTTCAAAAGTGCAAGCGGGTTACTGCCTGCACAGTGAAACACAGAGCGGCTTTATAGCTGTCACTCCATTTTTGAGTTGAATGCGCTGCCCTCGGGCAGCACAAGCTTGTTGCTGCTCTGTGGGATGTGCATTCCATGTAATGGGGCGCACTTTCCCTGTTTGCGCCCGGCACAGCTGTATTAAGGTGAGCCAGGAGCAAACAGGTAATGGTCGTCCTTTCATAATGGGGCATCTAGTGCCTAGACTTTGGAATGGACTGCTGCTGAAGCTAAGGCAGGAAACTCTGAATTAGCCACCATTAAAATGTAAAATGTTTCCCTTTTTCACTGTTTTCTCAGTTTTAGATTACCTGGGTGTTTCTTAGTGCGGGAAGCTCTCAAGGGTAGCCAGGCGTTTAAGAAATCCTTACGAATAGAATATCACATGAGAAACAGCCACTGTAGGAATAGAAAGTGAGGAAAGCAAGCAACAGTGGCCAGACTATGATACACGTCAGCAACCAGATGAGGAGCGCTATTAACAATTTGAGAGACTATAACTTGGATGGTGCGGGACAAAGGTAGGACACTGGACCTGAAAATGAGTCATGTTTTCAGTTCAACGTGGATCTATGGTCGCCAATCTTGACCAGGGTTCTTCAAGCATCATGTGCCCTGGGACCCATTGAATCATGGTCTCAGTCAATCCTTGTGCCTATTTTTAAAAAGGGGACCGCCAATCGCCATTATGCTACCGGCCTATTTCCCTCCTGGATACATTAGGGAAAGTGGCCGGCCGCATCATCCTAGACCGTCTCCAACAATGGGCCTCAGACAATAAAGTTATGTCCGACCTGCAATTTGGGTTCCGCGAGGGACTGGGAACCACAGAGCAAGCACTTAATCTATCTTTACTGATAGGGAAATACGTTAATGCCAAAGGCGGGGCTTTGTACATGGCATACGTTGACCTTTCTGCAGCATTCGATTGTGTTAACCATAACAAGCTGTGGACCATTCTGGCAGACATGGGAGTAGAGCTTCCCCTTCTAACATTCCTGCGTGAACTATACTCAGATGCCACAGCAAGAGTCAGATATGGCACGGGGGGTGAGGTAATTAAGTTGTTTAGAGTAGAGCGAGGGGTAATACAGGGCTGTGTCCCGGCCCCGTTTTTATTTAACTTATATACCAACGGCTTGGAAAAAGCCATGTTGACGGGTTGCCAGGACCTCCCCACTATAAACACGTGCCCAATCCCGGTTCTGCTCTACGCGGACGACGCTGTGATTCTAGCCCGCACCCCTATGGAATTACAGCGCGCCCTTGAGAAATATTACACCTATGTGGCCAATCTTGACCTAAAGGTTAACATCAAAAAAAACTTTGTAATGTCTGCAGGGTCAAGGACCAAAAACATTAAGCCCATGTACATTGATAAACAAAAACTAGAGAGCACTACTACTTATCCTTATCTGGGAATTACGTTTGATCACAAATGTTCCTGGAAATATGCCATCGAATCCAAGAAACTCACCCTTGTGAGAACAACTGCTGCTTTGGTCAAGTTTGCTAATAAACTAGGCAGGCGGCCCACGGTGGACCTACTTGAAATTTACAGGGCTAAATGCACATCGAGTGCAATCTATGGGGCGGGTGTGTGGGGTTTTACTGGAGTGGAGGAGATCCAAAAAGTAGAAAATGCTTTCCTTCGATTTCTTTTGGCAGTTCCTAAGGGTACGTCCACCTATGCATGTCATCTGGAGGTGGGTTTGCCCTATTTAACAGACCAGATCAGGATTCAACCCCTCCTTCTGTGCACCGCATCTGGTCGTCTACCGAAACCATCCTCTGCCGGGAGATGATAGAGGATTGTATTTCCCTGGACAGGGCACTAAAGATTGGCTGGATCGCTTATATTAGGAAATTTTTTAGCGACCTAGGCATGATCCAGTACTATCACTCCCCCACTTTAATTACTGTTATCCCAAGAAAGAGGTTTAAAAAGATCTGTCTGGCTCACTTAGAATCTCTTCGGCTTTCTAGTGAGGCTTCAAAAACTACAGTGCAGCACTCACTTCAAATACAAACATCATTCACGGTTCAGCCCTACTTAACCTATAATTTTACGGGCTACGAAAGATTCTTGTTAATCCAGATTTAGATTAAACATCTTTCACCATTTGGTTACTTTTCCTAGGATCAACATTTGGAAAAAAAAACCTTCAACCCTGCCCCTGTGACGATAGCTCTCCCCAAACTACTATCCACACCATAATGTTCTGTAAATTCTATCAGGATCCAGGCACCTTTGGCTATTGCCAATTTTGAGAGTCATGGGCCTACGTAGCTGCCGTCCAGCATTTCTTTCCCTCCAATTTTTAGATGTCGAACTGTTCGCCAGACTGTTGGTAACATTTTTGAAATTAGTAGTTAAGCATAGGCTGAACTTGGGGTGAATCCGGGGTGTTTTTGTCACCGTTCTTTTTATAGTGTCTATAGCACTTTATATATCCCTGTTTGAATTTTTCCTGTTAACAACAATAACTAAAGAAAATTACCTGACTGCTTTTTTTTACGGGTGGAAAGGAATAATATGTGATTTAGTTTCGCTAATTGGAACCTAACCTGAATCTGTCCTTCTATGACATTTTAGACCTATGATAATCTTTTTTTCTTTTTAACCTTTTAAATTGTATTTTATTGAGTATTTTCTACATGAAATATATTGTGCTTTTATGGTTGTTTTTCTTGCAACCGAATAAAGCTTGATTTGATTTGATTTGAGTCATGTTTTCACCAATCATGAGAATTAGAGATCATTAAAAAATGATTTTGGGGGTACACCCTCGTGAATACTTCATACTGGAATGTCAAACACTCTGTATACAGCAGCCTCAAATTTCCTGGACTCTCATAACGTCAGTACACCCAGTATACTGAAGGAACTTTGGAAAGGAAGGCTAGGTTGCATAAAATAATGGTGGCATTGTGCAGAATATATTCTGATGTAAAGAGGTTCTTAATGCGAATGAATTACAGAAAGAAAGCATAATATTTATAAGACATGGGCACTAATTATAAATAAATAAATCTATCAGAATAAGACAGTATTTCATACTGGTCGATGGCTCTTCGTGGTGTCAATGGCTCAGTGCCTAAGAGTGAGAATAAAATTAATTTCTTGTGAAAATTGTCCTCGTACTATTAATCTGTAAGATATTGTATTGTCTAATATTTTTATCTGTGTCTTTTTTTTTGTTTTCTTTTTTGCTATATTCCCACAACCTGCCAATTTTCAATAGCTGCTAAGAACGTTATTCCTTCCAGGATGTCAGAGATTTTTGCGGAGCCTGAGTCAGAAAACTCGCTGTATCTGACGCAATCTACTGATATTAGCCATGTCATTAACCTTTTCAGTAATAGAGCAGGCTGACATTAAAATCTATAAATAAATATTGCAGAACCTGCAAAAGTTTTGGTAATGGAGAATAATGCCCCCCCCCTTCTCCTCCACCCACTTCTGACTAGTTTGTTTCTTTCTCCTCTACGAAATGCTCAACAAGAGCCAGAAATCTTAGTCAGTGTTGTGCAATTTTGAAGTTATGCAAGACAATAATTTGTAAGGGCTAGTATTTGGAACCTGTGTACCTTTTTAGGTCGAGCCTGAGCCAACGCGCTTGCGCTGCTCTGCGAGACTAATTGTGGACAAGTAGCGAATAGAAGCCCTGCCCAATTTCCGCTCATGTTTGCCATTGGAGTGTGTCATTGTGTGTCCTAAATGCTGCTTCTGATTAATCAATAGCCTTGTTAGTCCCTCCTTAGTACCGCCTCCTCTCATTTGTCACCTCCCATGGCGACTGGCTCCTTTACTTCGAGTGTTACACAGTACCTGTTATTTAGACTGTGGGCAATATTTTCTTTAATGAGGTTCTCCTACTGTCTTCTTTACTCCCCCGCACCCTCCCATTGTCCGTGCCTACTCGCCCCACACACTTGTTGTGTGTGCCTTCTTCTCCCCCCGCCCGCCCACCCTCCCTTTATTCGTGATGACTACCATTTGCAATGCAATAGGTCTTGTGTAAATGCCTGACCTATTGCATTGCAAATGCTTGTTTTTATGGGTAATCTGGTCACCCTACACTGGTGGGACACCAACGTTGGCAATGGCGGAGTTTTTTTATTGGTATTTGCAGCACGCTTTCGCTTTCACGGGCATCAGCTATAACCTTTAAATATGCCCCCCCACCCCCCTGCACAGACGCCAGGTGAAGCAGGCGCTGTGTTAATCCATTGTTCCCCCTCCGACCCCCATCTATGTCCTTGTGGTAGCTTGTTGACAATCAATTGGCAGCTTTTAGGGGTGCACACGCACAGAGGGGCTGAGAGAAGGTGTGTAATAGAACAGAGAAACTGGCCTCATGACACAGAGGGTGGGCGGGGGGAGGGGGGCTGGCGAGTTGTAATGGAACGAGGAGTGACACCAGGACGCAGGTAGCCGGGGTCCAGGGAGGTGCGACTTAAGTTGGGAGTGAGGCTTTTCATATTGTACATATTTAAAATAGAGAGATTTCAAATAACAAAACAATGTTGAAAATAAATTCTCTGACTGTTGTTTGATGATGTACTATGTTTCAGTATTTTTTACAATAAATTAAATAGTTTTAATATATATTTTCACCATCGATTTTGCAGATTCCGTAGGTTTTCCCCATTAGTTTTGGCATTTTCCTTGTTCTCTGAATTTTTGGAATGCTTCTAAATTATAATCACGAAGGCCGCTATGTGTATATCCTGATTGTTTATGAAAGTTTCCACCCACAGTGACCAAGCGCCAGGTCTCTTCCACTTCTTTAAATGGAAGACTAGGGTAAGGTAAGGCTGGCCATTTTAAATTAGAAAGTTGCTGCTCCTCCCGAGAAAGTAAATATATAGGGAGGCACATGACCATGCCCTCTAACTTTTCTAGTTCTTGACTAGAAAAAACCAAGAGAGATTTCAAGGGAGACTCTGACTCCAGTTAGTCTGTTGAGAAATTGGATGAGTGCACAGGTGAAAACTGCCTCTCAAAGTGGTGTATGGTCAGGCGAGAGTCAGTCAAGCGTCAAACTGTAGGAGACGCCTGTCTTTGGTGCAAGCCTTTAGTGGAGAGCATGTCTTCGAATTCTATTTCGTCTCGGCCATTGATGGGTACCACAATGAGCGCGAGAGCGGATTCCGCTCTCTGGACCAGAGGGCTAAGTCAGGCTTTCACTTTACTAAGGTCAATCAAATAAGCACAACTGATCTGAATAGTTACACCCGAGAGGTAAGTGCCATCTATTGAAACCGCATGCCTATTTCCTCCTCCAAATTCGATAACAAGTGCTTTAATAGCCCAGCCTCTTGCTACTCATTATATAGACCCCAGATGCACAGAACCCTGAATGGGCTCTGCAAATGTTCGCGCCTGGTACCCGCAGATTTCCAGAGCAGGCAGTTTAAACCAATGAGCTACTGTGCTTACTCCGGCCTTCCAGAGGCATCGCTTCCGCTGCAGGAGAGGTCAGCTGTAAGGAAAGCAAGATGGAGACAGATTGTTCCCTGACCTTGACAAGTGCTCAGCGGAAACATGACGATTGTGGTTAACACTAAGAACTATGCAGAATCGCTTGTTAAATGGACAAGATCACGCAGGCACTCTCTGATAGCAAGATGTGAGATCCTACAGGAAATCGTAAAATGCCCCAAGACGTATGGCAGAGGGCGCAGGATGTGTCTCATCAGAGCACTGAGAAGGCAGCCTCTGGCACTGGACACTGCAACGCGCATGGCTCTCACTCACTGGCCACTTCATTTGTCCAAGAAGCCAGTTTAACAAGCATTTGCAATGCAATAGGTCTCATATTTGAGAGAGTTTGGGCCAATAGCTCAAACTCTCACAATTGCGAGACCTATTGCATTACGAATGCTTGTTGTAGTCTAGCTATGAGCATTTCCCGCCGTCGAACAGAAGACAGCACTGTACACCATACTCCATGAAGCCAATCCTTGCTCAAGATTAGATGGCTTTTGTGTCAAGCGCTTGCTCATATTAGTATATTTCCACCCTTTCTGTGCGTGGCCCGCCCTTAAGAACTTTTTGCCTTTGCCATTGGTACATTTGTCATTCTTATTCCTCAAACGCAGCTTTGCAACGAGTGCCACGTTTCAACAAAATTATTTTGCTGCAGCAAAAATGTGAAACTCACAACTTTATACTACTATAAACGAGCATTGGTAATAACAATCCGTCTTGCTTGTAGGTAAAGGTAAGCAAGAAGGATTGGCATCGCCAGTGATTGTTGTTTGGTTTTGCTGGCCATCAGATTTATATGCACAAGAGCAAGCATATTTCTGTGTGGCATATGGCACATATTCTAAAGTTACACGTTTTTGGCATTTTGTTAAACCCTTTCTCCCTTCTCCATCTGTAAATATGAAATGGCACGTAATCCACCCACAAAACTATCAAGCCAATGTAATGTTTTGAACCCAAGCAGGGTTTATTTGATCTACACTCATAAAGTGGACCTCATAAATATATTTTTGTCTTACCTTTATGTAAAGAGAAATGTATGCAGCTTGCGTGGAAAAACATATATCGGCTTGAGTTTGTTTTGAAATTGAAGCAATCTGTTCAATAAAACCAAGCAGATATTTGTTTTTACATTTTGCGTGCTTTTCACAATCATGTTTCTCCTCTCGACCCCAATCGTAATTCAACTGCAAAAAGAGAGATTCCAAGTCTTAGAGAGACAGCTAAGCATTGCTGAATCATTCCAAACAAGTTAATTCTTCTGTTGCTTTGAATCAATAGCACAAAAAAGCCAATTTCTGCTGCGGAAGTGGAGTGATTGTGAAAAAATACAATTAAAGCAGTACACATAAAAGCTTGCTGCATTATAATGAGATTTGTAACCTGCAATAGCTGCATATTATTGTATAAAAAAATACTAATTGACTGGGGTTTGAAACAGGGAGCAGTAATGCATGGGAAAATGTGATTTAAAGAAAGCCGAGAATCTATCTACTAAATTTTACAGAGAAATTTCAATAATTTGCAGCTCCATGCCGGCAATAAATAGCACAGCTGTTCATTGGCACTGAAAAATTAGTGTCATCGGGGTTGGGCAGGGATAGCTATCATTTGTGCAGATGGTGCAGTTGCACTAGGTTCTAAAAGCGTCAGCAGTCCACTGCACCTCAATTATGGATACTTTTTACAACTATCCTGGTGCAAGAGTCCCATTGCCTGTTGCATTAGGACTATTGATACCATTACTAAACTAATAGTGATGTCTCTGTGTAGGAAATTGGCTTACTGGTTGAGGGGAAGTGAAACCCCACTCAAGCAGCAATCACAATTTCTGTTAGGTTGAAGTCAAAAGCAAATCCCAAATTATCCTCTGGCATTTCATTTATAACTTTATTTCGATTTGTATGAAATCACATAAGTTAATACACATAAATAAAATGTACGATAAAAACTGTGACAAAATTGCTCATAATATTACAGAGAAGGATAGACAGTTAAAAATCTTGCACCTTATTTAAATATTTAAAAAAATTATTGATATATATTTTTAAACCATTAAAACTTTAAAAAACCAGGATTAAAGTCCTATATTTGACTCTCGGGTTAAGCCATGGAACTTTTATTCTAGAGGGATAGGGAAAATGGGTGTTTCGAGAATTGGGGAGGCCTCTCTATGGGTGGACCTTTGCTTCTCCCTCTTCTCTTTCCAGCGAAGCACCCATACCCAACCTAGGAACTTCGCTACTGCTACCACAACTGGACCGGCCACTGAAGTCGTAAGGATACGAAGAGCCTCGACGCTGGACCTAATGCCCATGTTAGCACGAATTGGTTTCAACCACCTTACTCTTGGTTTGCTGTAAGCTGGGCAAACAAAAAGGATATGACCTATTGTTTCTGTACTGTCAACACAAAGCGGACAATGGCTGAATTGTATTTTTCCCACTTGAATATGTAGTTGTTGATAGGGAGTGTTGCCACTCTAAACTGGTGGAACAACTTCCTATCTCGTGTTGATGAAATGGTATACCAATACAACTCATATTTTGGTTCCAACTTGGAATCTAGAAAAACACTGGACAGGGATTGCCAGAGGAGGCCTGGATACGTTTGCTGTTGATCACAGCCCAATAGACAGCTTTAAACTCGGATTTAGATGGAAATTTGCTATCTGCTGGGGATGACCACAAGTGTACCAAACCCATATCTGATAGTATGTTATGTACTGTCCTGAACCACCCCAGTTTCCTGTTGACATCCATGTCCCTAACTTCCAGCAAAGCCTGGGCAAAGTGGGTGGGTTCGGGGGTTACCCATACTCTTCTCCAGTAGGCAACCAGCCTATAATGAGCCACATCCCTGATGGTGTTACACCCAGATCCATAAACAGTGGAACTAAAGGGGTCGATTGTGGAAGGCCAATAATTGATCGTAGAAATTTATTCTGGGCCATAACTAGGCTGCCCACATTTGCATAACCCCACAGCTCAGCTCCATAGAGTATTGAGGCGCCAATTTTAGATTGATAGAGCTGGAGCACAGGTGCTATTGGTTTGGTGAGGGACTGTCTATGTTTGGAAAAATAAAATACATTAGATAACCCGAATGTAATCTAGCCGAAATGTATAAGACATCTAGCATGAATGAATGGCCCAAAAATAGTTCTTTTGTATCTTAATACAGTGAATCCTGCCTATAGGACAATTGATGAAACCCTATAAGTAGTGGTGAAGTGAGCAGCGCCGCCTTGGGTCACCTTGATTGAATTAAGACTGACAAGATAAATGACTGGTTAGTTATGGGAAAAGCATTTGTTTAGAGAATTTGGAAGAGGCACGAATGAATACTGCTGATCTAATAGGGAATTATATGTTTTTAATACAGCCAAAGGGAACATTACAGCAAAAAAGACTCTATCAAAGCACGATTAATCTGCAAGGCCATAAAATCGAGGGGGAGAATAAAATGACCCCGCATGAAAGCCTTTCTTTGAGTAAGTCAAAAAAATGACCAATATAAAGGCCTAACACCGTTAGAATTGTAGAAGTTAATACATGTTCTTGTCGGTTTTAGTATAGGATATCAGCTATAATGAACATAAAGGACCTGAAATTGAACCTGGGTCACGAGTGGAGTTGAGAAAGGTATGCCCACTAGATTATTTCTCCATGAGGTTAAGGAAAGGATGTGGAGTGAGCTTTGGATTGTGAGAATAAAAGTGACTTTTACCAATTTAATAATTGGGATGTAAGCATTGTCCCACCTGTAATTATAAGTAGGACCTACAAACAGCACAGGATAAAATGTGAATATGAGTTTTTGTGTTAAATTAGTTTAACGTAAATAAAGGCATTTTGTTGGAGACTTATGTGGTCAAAATGGATGAATTTTCATGAAGTATGCATGTCGATGGCCAAGGCAAAAATAGTGGTTATGTTATCTCTCTTTTTAAAAATTGTTTTCACAGATTATTGTGTTTTAATTGTCCTGAAGAAGGTGGTGCAAATTTGCAAGATCCACCGAAACGCGTCGACATGTATTAACCAGTGTGGATTTTTAGGAATATTTTATTAATACTTTTGTGTAATTTGATGTATGATACTGTATGAAATCATTTGTTGTAAGTACTATTAACAGTGGTTAACACTACAAAGAAGAATTATTGAAATCACTGTCTATAATCATCAGATGTTTCTCTCTTTTTTAATAATACAGAAAAACGTTTTACAAAATAAAATACTGAATGAGATACAAGCCTCGGCAATGTTATGTTTTGATTAATGAATAGACTGTAAGTGCTTTTGTGGTTCTACTTAAATGTGGGGTTTATAAAAATATGATGAATGATGGTTGTGAGTTCATAGTAACAGTAAACTGAAGCAAGCAGGATAACAGTAATAGACTATCTTGTAGATAATAATCGAATTTAGGTATCATCAAGGGAATTTTCTTGTTTTACTTCTTGCAGAGCAGCATATCAGCTCTTCTGAGTCTGTCTTCACACAGGTTCAAAGGTGTACTGAAGAGTTGGGTCTGAGAGTCCCCTAATTATTATATTATATACTGTGTCTACTTTGAAGTACTAGCAGGTTCTTGTGGTTTCTACCCTCAGAGGTGTTTGGAATTTCCTGCCTCCCTACCCTGGTTCTCGCTTCTCTGCGGGCACAAAATACTAGTGTCAAAACCCTTTATGTGTGTGCTGGGCAGAGCCTTAGTTGTGTGCAAGTGTGGTAAGTGGCAGCTCCTCTTCCTCATCAAGAGATAGCCCATCCTGCTAACACAAAATTCCCATTTGTCTCACTGTCTGGGAGTAATACACAAATACTAACTGCCAACTACACCTAGTCGTGTGACCCAGGATACAGCCCATAGGCACCAAATGGTTAGGACAAGAAAACGCCAACTTTCTAAAAGTGACATTTTCAGAATTGTGACTTAATATCCAACTTTTCCATTAAATAAAGTTTTAATTTACAATTTCTTTAGACACCAAACCGACATTCTCCCAAATTTGAGGTATCATTTATTAAATTTAGTAAATTAAGCCAACATTATCCTATGAGAGAGGCAAGCCTTGCAGCAGTAAAAAATGAATTTAGCAGTTTTCCACTATCAAGACATAAATAAGTAAAAAGTACATGCCCAACATTTTAAATATATTGTACCCTGCTCTATGAGCTGTTAGGGCCACCCCAGGGTTGACTTATATGTATTGCAAAGGAAGGTTTGGACCTGCCAAAAGGTTTATTTGATCAAAATTAGCGATTGAGTGCTCACCTACTTTATTAACTAAAGTGTTTATAAGTGCTCAAAGGTGAAGTTCAATGTGCAGACTAGCACATGCATTATGTATAACAGAATGGTGTGCCGTCGCTCACCAAATCTAAGAAGCATTGCCTTCAAATGCGAAAATAGAATCCAATCTGAACCATAGTAATCAATGTTTTATTCCACTGTCTTCAAAGTTTTCAAAGGTTTTTTCAAAGGCAATATGATTCCAGTCTTCAAATGCACATGACATTCCCATCCAGGCCATTTATCACAGCATCTGGGAATTCACTTGTTAACTCAGGTAATCGTACTGTTGTACCGAATGCATCAGTAACTGACAATAAGCTCGTCACTGTAAACATCAATATCGAATTCAACTAATTTAAGGCAAGTGGTACTATGAATAAATAACAAACTCTCCATGAAAGATAATACTTTTACATGTGTGCGCTATTTAAATAAATGAAATATTTTCTCTTTGCAAAATAATAACCACAATACTAATCGTTTCCATAACTAAAACACCCATCCAGAGAAACCAATGAAATGTGTCCAATAATCTCACACAAAGCATGAGTTCAATTAAACGAGAACTTTAGACTACTGCACTTGACCCTCCTCCGTACCGAGAATGTGCATAAAAAAGATACGTGAACCAAAAGTTTAAATGATCCCTGTACAAAATGTAAAACACCATAAACACGATATAATCTACAATGCAATCAATGTAATAATAATAAATTCATAATAAAAATATACACCACCACAATCCTAAAAGAAAACCAAATAAATAGTGAAAAGTATTTGTAAGCACATATACAATTACTGCAATTTATGTGTTGCTCGGCATGTGCTTAAAACAAAAAGAGAAAAGGTGTATTTTGCCGGGATGAAAGGGCCATTTACAACAGCACATACAGGCTGCGATGGCAGGCCTGTGACATTTTTAAGGCTTCTTAAGTGGATGGCACAATCTGTGCTGCAAGACCACTAGTAGCATTTAATTTACAGACTCTGGGTACATGTAGTACCATTTTACTAGAGACTCACAAGTTAATTAAATGAGCCAATTGGATGTAAGCCAATTTCACTGTGTTTATTGGAGATAGTACACACACGTTTGCACTGGTTAGCAGTGGTAAAATCCTAAAGCCAACGGAAACAAGATCAGCAATAATGGAGAAGTAAGGCAAACAGTTTAGGGGACAACCACCCTAATGCTGCCGGGTTTAACATGTGTCACCCACTAGCATAAAGTGGACAGAACTACCCCACCTCCTGGGCATTTTTATCACTATGTCAGATATAGCTGGAGAGACCATCAGCATTGAAATGGCCTGAACCAGGATGGTGCTCTACCGTAAAATACATTCCCTGTAAGGAGATGGACCTCGTCAGTAGCTTGGGATACTCACCCCTTATTTGCATGAGCCATTTGAGGGACCTTTGGGCTGTCTGAACTTTAAAGTTAGTCCAAAACAGATATGGCTTCAGCTTCCGCAGTGCCCAGACCACAGCAAAGGCCTCCCTCTCAATGGCACTCAACCTCTTTTCCCAGGGAAATAACTTCCTATTTATGAAGGCCACATAGTGGTCTAGGCCTTTCCCATTTAACTGTGCCCTACATAATGCTCGTAATCTTCTATCTGCAAAGTGGACCCTTTGGAGAAGTTAGGAGCTTGAATATAAGTGCTGTAGAAAGGGCCTACATGAGGGTGTCAAAGGCTTTCTGACAGGCCTCTGTCCAGCTCACCTTGTTGGGATGCTTCTTTGAAATCAGCTCAGTTAAGGAGGCAACAACGGCGTCATGACTCTTAACCAACATACTTTAATATCTGGTGACGCCCACAAAGGCCCTTACCTCAGTTTGTGTGTTGGGGTGTTGTTAGGGCAGAATAATCTCAATCTTGGCCTGGAGGGACTGCAATTTGCCCCCACCTACCATGTAGCCAGGATATAGCACATTACCCTGCCCTATCTGCCACTTACAGGTCTTGGTAGCCAGTCCGACCTGCTGCAAAGCCTCAAGCAACTCCTGACAGTACTACAGGTGTTCATCCAAGCAAGAACTGAAGGCAAATATGTCATTTAAATAGGCAGCAAAGAATGACTCTGTTCCCAGACAGGATCCTGTTCACCAACCTCTGAAGGGTGACAGGGGTATTCTTTAAGCCAAAGGGTATCACCCTGGTTTGGGAGTGGTCTTTTGGGGTCAAGAATGCTGACTTCTCTTTCACCCCCTTAGTGCAAGCAATCTTCTAGAACCCTGATATGAGATTAAAAGTTCTTAGAAATTTGGTAGCACCCAGCCTGTCCATGAGCTCTTGCACCTAGAAGATGGAGTGAGTGTCAGTCCTAGTGACTGAATTAAGTTCGCTGTAGTCCACACAGAACCTACGTTCTGGTTTGGCACCTGGTGGGGCATTCTTTGGGACCAGCACAACATGGCTGGTCCAGGGACTGTTTGTGGCCTCAATCAACCCTAACACTAGCATCTTGGAGACTTCCTCCTTAATACTGGCCCTCAACTTATCCAATAGCCCGTACATTTTTTTACCAGAATTCTGTCCCCAGTATCAATGTTGTGGATACAAAAGTGTGTGAGCCCATGGGTGTGGGAGAACAGAGAAGTAAGCTTCCCCATTAAACTGGCGACAGTCACTCTGCTGTTCTGGGGTCAGAGTAGGGGAGAGGGTAACACCCTCTACTGACTGATCATTCTCCTGGAGAGACAGGAGGTCAGAGAGAGGTTCACTCCCCTCTTACACTGTGCCATCTGTCACCAAGCGCATGGTCACTTCAAACCTCTAAAAGTGAGGTTTGAGGCAGTGTATCTGGAGCACCCTTAAGGGGTTTCTAGGGGTCTTGAGATCCACCAGGTAGGTAGTTTCCCTCTTCTGCTCCTTTACCTCATATAGACCCATACAATGATCTTGGAGAGCCCAGAGTTCCATAGGTTCCATGACCCATACCTTCTGGCCTTCTGGCCATACCAGTGTTTAATTATCTATTGACTTGCCTCAAGCTATATTTCACCTTTTTATAGAAGCGTTGCATCCTGTTAACGAGAGCCAGTATGTAGCTGACTACATCCTGAGGGGGTTTTGCGAGAGCTTGATACTACCCCTCTCTCACGAGCCTGAGAGGTCCCCCAGAAGGCAATCCATAGAGGAACTCAAATGGGCTAAACCCAACCCCCTTCTGTGGCACCTCCCTGTTGGGGAACAGTAGGCATGGCAAGGGAACATCCCACTTCCACCACATGGGGTCACATTGACCCATTATCATGCCCTTCAAGGTCTTGTTGAATCTGTTAACAAGCATGTTTGTTTGGGAGTGGTACGATGTAGAGAACTTGTTAGTTACACCACACTTATTCAACATGGACTTCATGTACATTGACATGAAGTTAATGCCTCTGTCCGACCCTACTTCCTTGGGGAATACAATGTGGGTAGAAATCCCCATTTTGGCCCTGGCCACCACAGGTGCAGTCACTGAACTCAAAGGGATGGCCTCTGGGTAGCCTGTGGTGTGTTTAATCAAGACCTGGATGTGCCTGTTGCCTTAGGCTGTCTTGGGCTTCAATGGACCAATAATGTTGAATCTCACACTTTCAAAGGGGCTGTCAACAACAGGCAAGGGAAACAGGGGAGCCTTCAGCTATTCCCCTCCGTTCCCACTGGCCTGGCAGGTGGGTCAAGACCTACAGGATGTATCAGGAACTGTCTTCATCTGGGTATAAAAACCTAGCAGCCACTTTGAAGTAGGAGAAGCTTCTGGAGTTTACCACCATCAGAGGTTTTGGAACTTCCTGCATCCCTGCCATGGCCCCAGCTTGTCTAGAGTCACAAAATACTAGAGTCAAAAGTCTTTGTGAGTGTGCTGGGCAGAGCCTTTGTGATGTGCAAGTGTGGTAGGTGACAGCTCATCTCCCTCATCAAGTCATAGATGGATCATCCTGCCAATACCTATTCTCTGTTTGTCTCACTGTCTGAGAGTAATACACAAGGTCTGACTGCCTGCTACACCTAGTCATGTGACCCGGATACAGGCTTCGGGCACCAAATGGTTGGGACCAGAAAATGCCAACTTTCTAAAACTGACATTTTCTGAATTGTTGCTTAAAATCCAGTTATACCATAAAATAGGGTTCTAAATTACAGTTCTTTAGACACCAAACTCGACTTTCCTACCTGCTTCCAATAGAAAGTTATTTCTTATTAAAGCTAATATTATGTTAACCCAATGGTATCCTATGGGAGAGGCAGGCCTTGCAGTAGAGATAAACACATTTAATAATTTTTCACTACCAGGACATGTTAAATTAAAAGAACATGTCAAACATTTAACTTTACTTGGATACAGGATTTTTAGGGCCTACCCCCGGTTTTACTTAAAGGTATTAAAAAGAAAGATTTGGGCCTGGAAAAAGGTTTATTTTGCCAGGTCAAAAGGTCAGTTTAAAACTACACATGTGATGGCATGCTTACACATGTTTGAAGGCTACTTAAATGGGCGTCGTATTCAGTGCTGCAGGTTCACTAGTACCATTTAATTTGCAGAAAGCACCTCAGGCCAACTTCAATGGATCCAGGATTGGGGTGGCACAATTTGGCAGGGCAGACTCGCAGATGGTAAAGTTTTGGTGCAGGGGTTTGGAATCTTGCTAAGTTTCTGAAGCTTCAGATCAGGAGGCCAGCTACCTAGCCACTTGAGTCACTCTGGGGTCAAGAGATAGAGGTTCAGTCCTTCTCACCCAGGCAAGAGAGCAGCAGGCATCTGATCATCAAAGCAAAGCAGAAGTCTTAGAAGAGTGCAGTCTTGCAAAGTGTCTGTTCTTCAGCATCATATCAGTCCTTCCCTGGCAAAGAATTCACAGGTCCGGAAGTGTGCTGAAGTGCTGGTGTCTGGGGTCCAGTCTTTATACCCACTGGTGACTAAATGGTGGGGGTAAGCAGCCCTTTGTGTGGGGACAGGACACAGCCTAGTCAGGTGTAAGAGAGGCTGTGCCCAGCACCTCCATCCCATCCTGCCAGTGATGTCCCATTGTGATACACCAAAGCTCCCATTGTGTGTGACCGTCTAGGAGGAATGCACAATGCCCAACTGACAACTACACTCTGTCATGTGACCAGAGAAGGGCTGCAGGCACCTAATGGCTAAGGCAAGAAAATACCAACTTTCTAAAAGTGGCATTTTCAGAATTGTAATTTAAAATCCAACTTCACAATAACTTAAGAATCAAAATTAGGATACCAGAGACACCAAACTTGAACCAGTTAGTTCTTCCCATTTGAAAATTACACTTAGGAAATGTAATAAGGTCATTCCAATGTTATCCTATGGGAGAGATATGCCTTGCAGTAGTGAAAAACACATTTGAGAGTATTTCACCACCAGGACATGTAAAACCTATAAGTACATGTAATGCTTTTTTTTTTTTTTTAATAATCGCACCCTGCCCTCTGGGCTGTCCAAGGTCTACCCTCGGTTGACTTATTTGTATTAAAAAGGGTTATTTTGCCAGGTTCAAATGGCAGTTTGGGCTGTGCAGTGCAGTGGCAGGCCTGAAGCATGTTTACAAGGCCACTTAAGTGGGTGGCACAATGTGAAAAACAAGCGAAGAACAAGGACATTGAAGCGAGGTTGAGATTCAATAATATTTGTTTGCTGGGGCTGCCGGAGTCGACGAATGTGGGCCGGCTGGAGGACTACATTGAGACTATGCTACATGAGGTATGTGGAGCGGATGAGTAATCCCCCATGTTTGCGGTGGAGAGAGCTCATAAGTCTCTGGCGGCTCATCCGCCCCCGGGCACTCCACCACGGCCCATCATTGTTCGCCTGCTCAACTATAGAGACAGAGACACTGTTCTACGTATTACTAGACAAAAGGGCAAAGTAGTGTATCAGAATACTCCACTCTCGTTCTACCCGGATTTCACCACGAAAGTGCAGGCAGCACGGACAGAAGCTGCTACTGCAGGAAAACATCCCGTACGCTATGCTGTTCCCAGCTACACTGCGAATCGGCGAGTTTGAAGGAGGGAAAATCTTCACGGCACCGAAACAGGTGATGCATATGCTAAATCCTTGCAGAAAAGGCGCAGATCTCCTGGCTCCACATCAGACGTTGAAGACTGAGTATAGCATTGTTAGAGTTGCATATCGATGTTCTGGTGTTACCTGCATAGTGAAATGTTTTCAATGCTGCCGGGGAATTTGAAGGTAGTGCGGGGGACGGGTGATTGCCTGAACAGTTGACTGACCCTTGCATGCGAGAAATGGGATAGGTTATATCACTATGATACACTTGCAATATCTTTGAGTGATGTGAGGGGTGTCGGGGGAAGCAACTCTAAATATGTTGAATAGCAGTCTGCTTGCTCCAGAGATGTCACTTACTCTACGTATGCAGTTGGATATAGGGATAGGGGCAAGACGCAACAAGAGTGGTGGCCCACTTTCTCCTAGTGCCAGGAGTGTCTGTCGCCGCCACGGCCCTCAATGGGAATAACCCAAAAAGTATCATGGTTGTTTTTGTTTATGTTGGGACAGGGGGGGGTGGGTGAATTGTATCTTTGGTGGATCGGGGTTGCCAAAGTGGGAAGGGGTTGGGGGCCTGAGCCTACTGTCTGCTTAAGGGATGTGCCATGGAATTATGCACACACTCTGACACACTATATGCAGGAGATAACCTGCTTCCCAATATGGAAAGATGCTGGCTCGAGATTGCCCACAGGGTTGACTAATGGTGGGTGAGAGGTACACTTGCATTACATGGAATGTGCGCGGCCTGAACACACCTAAGAAAACCAGGCAGGTGCTCGCTCACTTGGATAGACATGGCGTGCACATAGCCTTATTACAGGAAACCCATCTGACTAAACACACTGAGTGATCCATTGCGAGGTGTTGGGCTACCTTCCGTTTGGCCTCCTCATACTCTAATTATGCCCGAGGAGTCTTAATCCTTGTGAAGAAGGGGACCCCATTTCAGCCGCTTGATACCTGTGTAGATGGAGAGGGCCGATGGGCAGTGGTGCGGGGTAAGTTAGGGAGTGTGATGGTAACTATAGCCAGTACTTACGGTCCGGTGGTTGACGAGCCAGCATCGTTCCTGTCTCTATTTCAGGTGTTGCGCGCATGGCCGGAAACGGCATTGCTGCTTGGGGGGGATTTGAACACTTATCTAGATCCATTGCGAGGTGTTGGGCTACCTTCCGTTTGGCCTCCTCATACTCTAATTATGCCCGAGGAGTCTTAATCCTTGTGAAGAAGGGGACCCCATTTCAGCCGCTTGATACCTGTGTAGATGGAGAGGGCCGATGGGCAGTGGTGCGGGGTAAGTTAGGGAGTGTGATGGTAACTATAGCCAGTACTTACGGTCCGGTGGTTGACGAGCCAGCATCGTTCCTGTCTCTATTTCAGGTGTTGCGCGCATGGCCGGAAACGGCATTGCTGCTTGGGGGGGATTTGAACACTTATCTAGACCCACAGCTGGACAAGTCTGCTTCGACCAGTAATCGTATGATTAAAGTTGCTCAATGTGTTCGTGATTTCATGGAAGAGATGGGGTTATCAGACATTTGGCGCCTACGGCATGCTGGGGTTAGGGAGGGCACACATATCACACCAGCTCATAATACATGGTAACGATTGGACTATTGGTTGCTAGATAGTGTGGCTAACGGGTGGATTACTGAGGATAGCGTTCTGCCAAGGACTCTTTCGGACCACAATCCGGTCATGCTCCAGCTCTTGATACTACACAACATGCGCCGCCCATTCACCTGGCTGTTTTGCGCAGATTCTCTTCTAGACCCTGTATATGAGGACACAATTAGGAAAGCTATAGTGCAATACTTTGATTTGAATGTGGGTTTGGTCGACAGTGCAGCCACCTTGTGGGAGGCATTCAAAGTCACAATAAGGGGAGTATGTATAGGCACATCAACAGGTATTCTGCGGGACCTAAGGGGACAATTACGGCGTACTGAGGATAAATTACGTGACTTGGAGGCCTCTTATGACGCACTGCTCACACCTGAGACACTGGCACACATTAGAGAATACATTGAAGAATATAATTTGCTAGCTAATTCAGAGGTGAAGTATATGTCTAAGAGGATTGTGGCGAGAGCATATGGGGAAGGGGGTAGGCCCGGCAGGGTGATGGCTAATCGCCTTCGTGAACGTGCAGATGCCCCCTAGATAGAGCAAATTGTAGATGAAGTGGGAGGTGAGTACTTCGCCCCTGAGGACATCCTAGGTCAATTCCGTAGTTTCTATGAGGTGCTGTACACCTCTCGGGGTGGCATGTCCGAATCCGCCTTGAGTGACTACCTATCGGATACAGCATGCGCCTGGTTGTCCGACGTGCATAGAAGATTTCTTAGCATGCCCATTGATGAGACAGACGTCAGGGATGCTATTCTCTCATTACCTAACAAAAAAGCTCCCGGGCCTGATGGGCTGACAGCAGAATTTTACAAGCAGTATGTGGATCTGCTTACACCTCACATCCATGTAGAGGCGCATGAGGTTGGCCATCTCCTACCGTCTTTGAGACAGGCACTTATTATTACCCTGATGAAGAAAGATAAGGACCCTTCTACCGTCCCCTATCCTTGATTAACATCGACGCCAAAGTCCTGGCAAATATATTGTCCAACAAATTACATCCTCTAATGCCCCTATTGGTTTTACCTGACCAGTCTGGTTTCATCCCGGAACGATTCACATCCTGGAACCTCAGAACGATTTTTGCCATATTTCATGTGTTGAACCCTGAGCTGCCAGCTGTGGCCGTGCTCCTGGATGCGGCCAAGGCGTTCGATTCAATCGAATGGAAATACATGCTCTCCATCCTGTACAGGATGGGGTTTCCCCCTGTGTTTGTCTGCTGGGTACAAATTCTTTATACGGATACTTTGGCACGAGTGAGAGTGGGTGGCCTAACCTCGGATCCGTTCACCATACAGCGAGGTACCAGACAGGGGTGTCCCCTGTCTCCTTTCCTTTTTGCCATTGTATTAGAACCCCTCGCCTGTAGAATACGCGAAACCCACAGGGTGGCGGCCCTGAATTTTAATAATAGACCAGTGGGCATATCTGCCTACGCGGATGACAAGGTTCTATATATTTGAGAACCACAACTATACTTGTCGCAGGTCATCCTTGAATACATTATGGGTTATACTCTGGACTAACCATTAATTTGGAGAAGTCTGTCATTGTTCCCCTCACACCTGCCACCAGTTCGCCTCAGGTGGACTACCCCTTGTTGTGGTCACAGGACCCTGTGAAGTACCTGGGCGTCTGGATCCATCGGGATCCTGCGACGGTAATACAGGAAAATTATGGTAAGGCCTATTCTGAATTGGTACAACAGATTGATCGGTGGGTGGGTTACCCTTGTCCTTAGCGGACCGTCTAGCGGTAATCAAAATGGTAGTACTGCCTAAATTTTTGTACTTGTTCTGTAACATTCCTATCCGCTTAAACAGGCAATTTTTTTAAAACTGTGCAGACACAATTTCTCTGCTTGGTGTGGGGTGCGAAACCGCCGAGAATTAGCTGGGCCACGCTCACATTACCTTTTGAAAAAGGGGGGTTCTGTGCCCCAGATTTTTTTGTATACTTCCTGTGCGGACTGGCCCAATACGCATTCTTTTGGTTTCGGCCGCATGAGTTTATTCCTCACGTGGCGGTCGAAGAGGGGTATGCCGGTGAGATCCCCTTACAAGGTATTATTACACATGTTCGCAGACTGACGCCCAAGGCGGAGATAAACACTATCGACGCCACAGTCTCTGCATGGCAGAACATAGGGAGAAGGACAAATATACTCCAGTTGTATGCTCCAAACATGCCTATTAAGGGGCATAGTTGCTCCTTCAGTTGCGCATGAGCGAGGGTCGATCCGCGCACTCAAAGAGGCGGGCATTTTGGTGATGGGTGATCTATATAGAGATAGGACGTATATTGCCAGTGACGATCTGCGCTATATCTCTAACCCTACACCGCTGTTTACTTATACCTGCTACCTATTGCACAGAGCTGTGGGGGATTACTATCCAACATTTCCAGAGGAGCCGGTAATCTCCAAGTCGCTGCAGTTGGTTATAATGGCGGCCAAGATGAAACACCTGCTCACTAAACTACTTAAAGAGGTGCAGGAAGAAGCGGTGCTCTCGGAAGACAGGAGCTTAGAAAGATGGAACAGGGTTTTAGATCCGCAGGTTACAATGGAAATGTGGGAACAGATTTGTAGGGTGACGGGGAAGCTGTCAGCTAACAGTAACTTACGCATTATACATCTTAAATTTATACATCAAACGTATCACACTCCAACACGACTCCACAGGATGGGACTCAGGGACACTAGTTGTTGTAGGCGCTGTGGGCGGTAAGGGGCAGACTTCGTACATTTAGCATGGCAGTGCTGGGGGGTGCACGCATACTGGATGGAGGTGCTGGAGGTGATCTACACTATGACTGGACAACTGTTGGACGTCACCCCGCTGTTATGCTTGTTGGGATACATACCGGAGGTACAGGGTGTACAGGACGCTTTGTCAGGGTTGCTTTACTGTTGGCTAAGAGAAGAGTGCTGTTCACATGGGATGGGAAACGATGCCCGACCGTTGCTAAATGGCTAACTGATATGGTGTATTGTCTAGAATAACTGACCCCTTACGAAGAAGAACTTCCGATGAGATCCCGTCCTAGAGACATTTGGGCCCCGCTACGGGAATACTTGCTGGCCCGCAGTGAGCAAGCTGAGGATACTGTGAATGCTCATACTGACTGATGGGGAAAAAGTTATATGCCGGATTTATTGATAATCGCATACAAGCTCGCAATAAGAAGGTGTATACTGGGCCAGACATGTATATCCATTAACGGGAAAGGACTGTTTATACTACTGTGTGAATTAAACTGCAGGAGACAGGCTCGGGTGGGGGGGGATGGGTGTTTCTTTTTCATTTCTCTCGTCTTTTTACTGGCTGGGACTTTGTATACTGCATATGTTTTTTGAGATGTGTCATTGCTATGCCATTTTGAAATCAATATATGTAAAAAAAATAACTTTACCATTAAGGCCAATTATGATCTCATCTGGAAAGCATTCCTACCGAATTGGTCCTGGAATGCTTTCCAGATGACTCCGATCGGGTGAGTCCGACCAAGCGATTTGGATGTATCCTGATGCTTCCAGATATGAATCGGTCGGAATCTCATTGACTTGAATAGGAGCCTGTTTCCCGAACGTGAAATCAGGCATCCCTTGACAAAAGGGGTGCCTGGGGAAAATCATGCACCCTGTGGCGGGCACCCCTTGGTGCATGCCACACAGTGCATGGTTGGAAATGGGGGGTCCCTTGGGTACCCCCATGGACCAGATTCGAAGTGCCCCGTGTGAATGGAGACCTTTTATGGGCCCCCAAAGACAGATTCCAGCAGGTGATTTGCTCCGGAAAAACCGATTCGGAACAGCTGTCTGAATTGGTCATTGTAATCGGTCGTTCGGAAACCGAGTACATAGAGCTGTACGATTCGAATCCGAAAGACGCATCATGTCGGAATGCCTTTTGGAATGGATTTGCGGCCATAACGGTTGACTGGCATCGTAATCTGTAGTTGGGAAGTGTGTACGATTCGGTGAGAAACAAGGGTTCTGAATCGGATTCGGTGCCCTTACGAACGGAATTGTAATCAACCCCTAAGTAGAGATAGCACACAGTTTTTCAGTGGTTGTGGCACTAAAGGCCTTCCAAATGCTCTCATTCACTCTGGTTGAACCAAACACCAGATTAGAGTCTGGGTCCTTTTTTCAAAATATAGAGTGCAACCTACTTTTTGAAGGCGGCAGGCAGGACCAATGGGAAAATATGCTATGTTATGTTAGAATATTTGTCAAGCGCATGGCTGCCCCAGCAAAGGGGCATCCCAGGGCTAGAAGAGCCAGCAAGAGAAAAGGCAGAGGATTTAGATGGAGAATAGCTAGGTCTTCAAGGCATTTCTGAACACCCAATGATTCTGAGTGCTCCTGGTGGACAGAAGTAGTGCATTCCAGAGGGCAGGAGTTTTGGCACAGAAAGAACTCCCTCCTACTTGCGCTCTTTTGACAAGCGGGACACAGGCCAAATAAACGTTGGGTGAGCGCAGGACTCGCAAAGGAACATATGGGTGTAGCAGATTAGAAAGAATAGAAGGCCCCTGGGAGTTCAGAATTCTTTGAGCCAGGCATAGAACCTTGAAATTAATTCTCTTGTCCATAGGGAGCCAATGCAGCCTGCGGCCAAAGCTGGAAACCAAGCAAAATTTAGGGATGGCAAACAATATCTGTGCTGCAGCATTTTGTGCCATCTGTAGTCTTTTGGTCTCCGTCTTATTGGATCCTAGATACAGCGCATTTCAGTAGTCCAGCCTAGAGAATATGGTTGACTGGATAATAACCTGGCAAGTCTGGGAATCAAAAAAATCCCAGAATGGGTTTAAGCCCTCGCAGGAGTCCAAAACATACACCTGCCACTGATTTCGCCTGCGCTTCTCAAAAGTGAGAGTGCTATCGATCCAGGCCCCAAAATCTTTAACCACTCCTTTGGGCTGGGGGTGAACCTAAAGTAGAGGACCACCAATTTTTAACCCATTGTTGGGTTTGTTGTCCTGGGAGAAGAATTTCCGATTTGTTTGAGTTTAGCTGTAGGCATTTGGCCATCATCCACTCAGTGATAGCCACCATATCATCTTGGAATTTGACCAGATTCTGAGTGGACTAGATGGAAAAGGAGATCACAAGCTGAGTATCATCAGCATAGGATATCAGAATGATCCCCCGGGCCTTAGTAACCTGAGCTAGTGGTTGGATATAAATATTAAACAGTGTAGTGCTCAAAGTGGAACCCTAGAGGACCCCATGCCACAGAGTGTGAACTTAGGAGTTGTAAGAAAGAGAACCAACCTGAAAAGATCTTTCAGAAAGAAAGAAAGTGAGCCATATAAATGGTGTTCCACCAATGCCTATCTCCTGTTAGCATCACAGCAGAACACTATGGGATACAGTATCAAAAGCAGCGCTTAGATCTAGCAGAATCAGAGCAGAAGAATTGCCCTGATCTAAAGAGCCCTGCAGATGATCGGTAACCTACCAGCAGCTCAGACTCAGTGCTATGTTTTGGTCTATAACCATTTTGACAAAATAGAATTGGTCTCTAAGACGTTGGTGAGAGTGTCTTTAATGTGAGACTCAGTAACGTTGGTGAGATAGTTGTAAAAAGGAAATGTGATGAAAGTTTTCTGGTTTGGAACCATCCAGCACCGTTTTTTTCAAAAGAGGGATACCTTGAACATGTTTCCATGTAATAGGTACCGAAGCTAATGATAGAGAGATATTTATTAATTCAACACACACTGGGAGGAGACAGTCTTGAAACTTAAGAAACAGATCAAGCTTAAGGGGATCGGCAGGGGAATCTGATTAAACTTTATTGCTGAGAGTTTGGAGCTCTCCAAATGTCAACAGGAGAAAAGAGCATAGAAGAGGCAGGGGCAGCTCATAGGCACCTTAACGCATGAGGCCTTGATGTCAGAGGCAAAGTGTGAGTAAATGAGTTCCATCTTTCTGGTAAAATATTCTGCCAATTCCGCATTGCGTGTCGGAGGTGATGATAGGCTCTAATGCCATTGAGGGGTTCATAAAACGTTTCAAGAGAGAGAAGATGATTTTACTGGGGTTACTCCTATTATTTATTTCGTTAGCGAAATGCACAGCCCTAGATTTCCAGATAAGTTTATGGTGTGCCTTAATGACAGCTCAATATCCTATTTTAGGACAGGGTTCATAGGAGTGTCTCCAGGCGTGTTCCAGAACTTTGCAGTTCTTTTTAGCCAAGGTCAAAGTCTCATTGAACCAAGGTCTGGCCTGAGTTATTTTGCTGTAGATTGTCTTAGTAGGGATGCACCTATTGAGGGCATGCATGAGCCAGTTGTGGAAGAGACTATTAGCTGCTTCTATGCTGGTAGTTAATTGAGGACTCTGCGTTCGGAGGAGGTTGCAAAAATACCCAGAGTTAAGCTTGTGCTATGGACGCTTAGAAATAGGGTTGTAGTGGACTGACAATTCAGAACCTTCAGAGTGTAATGACATAGAAATTAGAAAATGGTCAGACTATGGCATAGGGAGAGGGAATGAACCTTCTATAAAAGTTGGCGAAGCCAATGAAGCTTTGAATTTCCTTGATGTTTCTCGGAGATGACCATTCCTGAATAGCTTGTACTTTTGAGGGATCCATTGCTACACCATCAGCCGACAGCATGAACCCTAAAAATTCCACCTGTGTCGCATGGAACGAACACTTCTCCAACTTGACAAACAAATAATTATCCAATAACTTCTTCAGAATGGCTCGCACATGAGAGACGTGGTTCTCAATGCAATCTGAAAAGATTAATATGTCATCTATGTAAATGACGGCCACTCAATCTAAAAACTCTCTCAGCAAGTCATTTACAAAGTGTTGAAATGCAGCGGGAGCATTGCTCAACCCAAACGGCATTGCCTGATACTCGTAAAGGCCATATTTTGTGCGAAACGCCGTCTTCCACTCATCCCCCTCAGCAACCCTCACCAGATGGTACGCGCCGCGACGGTCCAGCTTAGTATACACTTTGGCTCCTTTTACTTGATCCAATAACTGGCAAATGAGTGGCAACGTGTATCGATTCTTAATGGTCGCCAAGTCAAGAGCTCTGCAGTCGATGCAAGTGCGCAGAGTGCCGTCCTTCTTAGGCCGAAAAAACAGGGGCGATGAGACAGGCGATTGTGATGGTCGTATGAATCAAATCTTCAAAAAATCTTCCAAATATTGTTTGAGATACTGATTTTCTGCTTCCGTGAGAGCATAGATCCGACTGCACGGCAGCTTGGTGCCAGGTTCTAACTCAATCTTGCAGTCGTACTCCCGGTGTGGAGGGAGCTTCTCTGCGTTAACCTTATCAAAAACGCTAGCCAAGTCCGGATATTCCTTAGGGATTTCATTAGTCTTCAGAGCACACACTCGATTGTTGAGTTGAGCCAATTCCGAAGCTGGAGAACCCACGGTTTTTTGACTGCAGGTCAATTTACAATTCTTTTGACAGTGCTCCGAAGTCACCTCCACTGTTTGTCTTTCCCAATCGATTTTTGGATTGTGCTCTGTTAATCATGGTAGTCCCAAAATCAGTTGGAAATGCGGAGCATCTATTAAGTTGAATCTAAGGAATTCTCGATGATCTTGTAGTCCCACCAACTCCAACGTTTCAGTTTCATCAGTGATGGGTCCTGATGTAAGATTGGTGCCATCCACGGCTTTTACCATTTTGCAGTGTTTTTTCTTAATGGCTTGAATACCCATCTCCTTAGCGTATTTTAGATCACAAAAATTTCTGGTTGCCCCAGAGTCAATCATAACGGATACTCCTTTGACCTCTTTGTGCCCAAACTTTACAGCAAACTACACCGTAAGATGTGGCGCAGCTGATTGGAGTGTGTTTATCAACTGTTGCATTTCTGGAGTTGAATCCACCACCTTTCCCACCAGTATAACTCCCTCTACTGGTGGGATTTGTCTCTTAAACCAGTGTTGGTCTTGGGTTTTTTAAGGCAGTCTTTCACAAAGTGACCAGAGACTCCGCAATACAGACACAGGTTATTGGCTCGTCTTTTCTCTTTCTCCTCCCTGGACAACGGACCTCTGATTGACCCAATTTGCATTGGTTCCTCTCTTGACCCGTTGTCTGTTTTGGAATGTTCTGATTTTGCGTGGTCTAACCTAGGAAAATAGGTTCAAAAATCCTTTTTCTTCTCAGACTTCCTTTCTGAAAGTCTGTGTTCTAGTTGTAACACTAAAACAATTAGTTCTGATATCTCACGCGGTCTCCTTGGAATCTGTGCCAAGGCATCCTTCAACTCATCTCTTAGACCACGATAGAATATAACAGAGCGTTTACTTTCTGGCCACTCAGTTTCGACAATTAACTTATTAAACTGTGCGGTATACGCAATTAACTCCCGGTTGCCTTGCTTTAGATCCAATAATTCATTATCCGTGGCCTATTCTGCAGTTCTTCTGTCAAGAATTTGTAAAAATTCTTTTTTGAACACATCAAAGTTATATAGGGCTGGGTCATCTCGAGCTATCAACGACATTGACCATGCGGCCGCATCACCGCTCATGTAGGACAGCATGAAACGCAATCTTTACCTTATCATCCTTAAATACCACAGGTCTGCAAAAAAAGTGTATTGAGCTCTGCGTCATAAATATTTTAGCCTTATGAGGGTCCCCCCAAAACCTTTCCGGATTAGCTAAGGGAACCACTGGGGCCACTGAATGAACTACCTGAGTAGCTGCTTTTGCAGCTGAACCCCGAACTGATGCTGAAGAACTACCTGCCAACAGCTCCTCCATACGGGTCCTGATAATTTGGTTCTCTTGTTGGGACCTTTTTACTTCATCTCTCAAAACCCTGTTGTCTTCAGCTGACTGGGTTAATTGACTTTGTAACCCATCTAAAATTCCTCCCAGAGTTTTTAAATCAAACCCTTCCGTCATCGTGGCTTGGATGGAAAAATGGGCACTTCAATCTGTCAGAAGGCTCACACCTGGTCCACCGAAGCCGACAATGATCCCAATGCCCCTCCACCTCAGAAGCCTCCCGAACACTCGTGGCGACCACTGAAGCAGGGGGGAAAGGGGAAGTGGATAGAGAGAGAGAGACTGCCTGGTCGATGACCTCTGTTCTCTGATCTTCGATGACTGCTACTGGATGTAGTCGCTCTGCACCTGCTTAAACGACAAACCTTAGAACACACTCTATACAGTTTAATTCTCCAACCTTATTATTCCTACAATTGGTACCTTTTCGATCTGGGCTTTAGCTTCCCTCTCATGGATGCTGCATGTGACCGTTGAGCTTGTGTTTAAACTGTCGCAGTATCTGTAAATACACAATTACGTTATTCCTCTGCCTAACGGAAAACACTATACTCACTATGCTTATTTTTATTATTATAAACTCACCCCTATTTTTATATATAGATGTTAATGACTGTTGACCCTGAGCGTACAAATCTCAACTAGTATTTTCAACTGACGTGAGTAAATGTTCCAAAAATTTAGAATTGTTCTTCTACTAATTACAATTGAAGTTCAAGTGTCTCTTTTGAGAAGTCTTTGCTTGCGACTGAAATCCGCTACAGAAATCTTTTTAACTAAGTCCAAGAAATACCTGAAACATCTGCTCTCCTCACCGCAACTCTGACTACTTGCTTCCTTCACTCCGTCACTGGAATGGCTGTTATTATCGGTGCTCCCTCGATGCACATGCGATACCGCAGCCGTGAAGCACCGATCCCTGACCCTTTGGCATCCATGTTGCGCAGAGTCAAGTAGCCAGTGAATACATTGTCTGAACAAGGCTCCTCGCTAAGTCCTATGCTATTTAACATCTACGTAGCGGACTTAGCGAGGGTAATAAAGGCCCATGGGGTACGGCTCACATCGTACGCAGATGATACCCAGCTGGTTCTGGGTATCCACAGGGATGGCCTCACTGTGGCAGCCAACTTTCAGAGAGCTATGCTTGAGGTTAGTACCTGGATGGCCTCGAATTGTCTTAGGCTCAACTCGGACAAGACCGAGATTATGACCTTCGGAAAACTCTCCCCTGAATGGTCCCATAGCTGGTGGCCGGAAAAGCTCGGCCATCTACCTGTCCCAGTTGAAAAAGCCAGAAATCTGGGAGTGATTTTTGACAGCAAGCTGACTTTTGACCTCCATACTAATAAGGTTGTCTCGTCATCATTCTTTATTTTGAAAAAAATCAAGAAACTACTACCTTATCTCCCCCCCTCAGCTGGGAAGACTCTGGTCTCTACCTTGGTCTTCTCTAAAATAGATTATGGGAACGCTCTCTTTCTTCACACCCAGAAGCGTGTCATAACTAAGCTGCAATCCATCCAGAATGCGGCTGCCAGGATCCTTTTAAATATTCCCCGCCGCAAATCCACCACTCTTGGCATTCGTCAGCTCCACTGGTTGAGAGTTGAGAGCCGCGTTAAATTTAAGGCCCTCTGCATTGCATATAAGGCAGTACATGGCATAGGACCCAGGTTCCTGACCGAAGCTTTTCAGCTATATACTCCCAGAAGGCAGTTAAGATCGGCTAACACCAGTCTCCTCCCTGTGCCACATACAAGAACTGCCACCTGGGGAGACAGGCGTTTTTTGGTGGCCACTCCAAAACTTTGGAATCTTTTGCCACTTGCCATCAAAACTGCCCCGAACTTGATGAGTTTCCACAGGCTCCTAAAAACATGGTTGTTTAACCAGTAAGAGGATGGCTGACTCCAGTAGTTCCACAGCGCCGAGACACCTCAGGGTATTTGTTGCGCTATAAAAATCACGTAAATAAATAAAATAAATAAATAAACATGAGGTTGGAGACTATCTGATTCCTCCTCCAGCGCAAATACTTCTTCGCATAAATTTGACCTTTGTGAAGCTTTTCAGGCACCCTACTGGACACCGAACCCACGATCCTGACAGCGTGTAAAGTGTTCTGCAAGGCCTCGTGTAGGGTACATCATACACAGATAGTGGTTTTTGCACAAGATTATACAGCCGATCTGCCTCATTGCGACACAAAAGGCCACATTTTTACTTGAGAAAATAAAGGTTAACACTTAATTCAAAGGTTCTATATACTAATGCATTGTTGTATTAAACAAAAGCCCCATATTCTCAAGCATTTTGTTGAAGAGGTCGAAAAATAGAACTTTTAAGTACCCAATCTGCTATATCAGTTCTCTTTTAGGCACCATTGGAAACTGAAGCTCAGGAGAAGACTGCATAAGATAAGTGCTTAAGATGTTGTGACAAGTCTTCCTAGATAAGGTAACCATTGCAATAAAAATGTATGTAACTGGTGTCAGGGTATTAATTCAATTATCAATTAATTCTTTATTGTGTGATTAATTACAACTTTACAATATGGTAACAATACTTCCTGCTATAAAAAGTCCAGTTTAAAAAATTAATAAAAACATGAATAGATACATCAATTGTTCATATTATTAAATATAATAGACTTAATAACTCCGATTTCATAATATAATTTACATATTACATACATTCTATATTACATCTCAATTTCAAATTGCTGGTCTAACACTGTTCTTATTGTTAATAAAAACTTTACAAAAGCTGAGATTAGTATTACATCATCTGTATACAGACATCTTATCAGTGCTTGTCTATAAGTCTGTATTCCTCGTGAGTTAAAATGCTGCTTGAGTATAGATTTTCTTTCAGTTTTAGGTTTTGGGCATACACAGCAAATGAATAATGTTCTCTTCTCCCAATTGTCAGGAGATAAAATTCTGGCGGCCATCTCAAAGAGCAGTCAAGTCCATATTGCTTTTTATGAACAGCACCACGATACTCACAACTATAATATAATCCATTAAAGTACCCCCTAACATAACATGTAATCACGTCAGTAAGCCTTGTTCCTTCCATTTCAGCGTATCCTAGTTACAGCAAAATAACTACCAAATGTAAACTGGCTGTCTGGTTTTGGCAGCCATCTTAGAGTAAAAAATCAGATATAATCAACTAAATTATATCCATTCTTTGATTAAGTCTTTATTGCGGTTCTACATCATAAAAGATAGTGCATATCAAATTATTGCATATTTCGTCCTTAAACAGAATACACCAAAGTTAGGAAAATCTAAAACATACGGCTATTACATCAACACAGATAATAAATAAGTATATGTATATTTGAATTTTTAAAACCAGTTCTAAAAAAAAGATGAAATATGTAAACCAGCATAAAGACTTTGAACATCTATTAATATCATAGTTATAGATTCTGTTGAATATTACCAACTCCAATCCCTGATTTCAAGGACCCAGATTAAAACTTTACATATTTATTTTGCCCCCCCATTTTTATCACGTAGCACCCAAGCCCAGCTCAAAAACTTAGCTACTCCTATTACAGCGAGGTTGGAAGTATCAGATTTCAGTATTCTCTTAACAACCATCGCTGATCTGGTTCCCATGAGCAGGCATACTGGTTTCAACCAGGTGCTCCTCGATTTGTGATAAACGGGGCATACAAATAAAAAGTGATCAATATTTTCTATTTGGTCTTGGCAAAATAAGCACTTATTACTAGTAGCAGGGTTCCATTTGCTTGTTAACCATCGAAGGGGTAGTGTTCCTACCCTGAACTGGTGGTAAAGCTTGCGATCATGTTGTTTCGTTACAAGATCCCAATAGCTTTCCAAAAGGGTTCATCCTTGATGTCAAGGTAATCCCTCGACAAAGACGGGCTGATATGGGAGGAGAATCTCCTGACTTTGATCAACTCCCAGTATGCTGCTTTGTAAAGCCTTTTTGATGGAAATTCCTCAGTCTCTGGGTGATCCCAAAGATTCCTCATCCCCCTATCAGTCAGCAGGGATTTAACGCCCGTCAACCATGGGATCTTATATGAGCGACTTAGCCCCCTTACTTCCAACAGCACCCTGGCATACAGGTGGAGCTCCGGTGTAATCCAGAGGCGCCTCCAGAATGCCAGCGGTCTATAGCGGGCAACATCTTCAAGTGCTTGACAACCAAGATCGAAAAGCAATGGTATTTGAGGGGAAGATTGGGGCAAACCCACTATTGATCTCATAAATGTATTCTGGGCTGTGGAAAGTGAGGATAAGTAACAAAAAACCCAAATTTCGGCACCATATAAGATGGCTGGGCAGATTTTGGTCTTATAGATTTTAACAATAGGGGCAATAGGCTTGGATAAAGACAACCTGTGCTCCTTAAGAAGGGCACCGGCTAGCTGGGCATGTTTTAACGGTAAGATATCAACTTGGGGCTTCCAACTCAATTTGTCGTTAAATGTGACACCCAGGTAGGTAAAAACATCAGTCTGCTCCAATAGTTCGTCATCTATGAAGACACGTGCTTTGACTGGATTTGACCCATGGAGCACCATCAACTTGGTTTTCCCTGCGTTGACCACAAGCACATGTTCGCGGCAAAACACCTCAAAACGAGACAGTGCCAACTGCAGTCCCTGTCTCGTTTTGGATATTAACAAGGTGTCGTCCGCGAACATGAGCAGAGGCACTTTCATGCCAGCTAACATTGGCGCGTCCGTTGAGTGGTTCGTAAAATACTGGACCACCCCATTAATAAATAAGGAAAACAGGGTGGGTGCCAGCACACACCTCTGTCGGATGCCTTTGCTCACCTCAAACTTTTCAGTAACCTCACCTGGTTTGCCCCAACAAACCTGCGCATGGGTATGTTCGTGGAGTTTGACCAAAATGGAAACCAACTCTTTGAGCATCCCAATTTCCAGTAGTACTTCCCACAACTTTACACTTGGGACAAGATCGAAAGCGGATTTTAAGTCCACAAATGCTGCGAAAAGAATACCCCCGCCTAGGGTAACCTCCTTCCAATAATTTAATACAAATCTGAAGGCTTGGACGAGGGTCCCTATGTGAGACCAAAACCCTGCCTGTAAGGGTGTCAAGATGTCCACTTCAGTCATCCATCCCTGTATCCTGCCCAATACCAATCGTGCAGCAATTTTTTGCACTGCATCAATTAGTCTTATGGGTTTATAATTGGCCGGAGCACAGTGATCTCCCTTCTTGTAGATGAGTATAATCTCTGCTCCAGACCAAGATGCTGGAAACGGAGCTCCACAAGCTATAGCATTAACTAATAGCTTTATATATGGGACCCATAACTCATGGTCCTGCTTAAATAAATCGGCAGGGATACAATCTGACCCTGGAGCCTTGCCACTAGAGGATTATTTTCAACACTGATTCCACTTCTCTATTTGTAAACTCTAATGGATTATCAAATAAAATAGGCGGGGCAGCATCATTGCTAATATGTGTTGCCCTAAACTGTGCTTCGAAAAACTGACACACAATGGTGAGGTTCAGTGTGGTTACTCGGGGTTTTTGACTGCGGCCTGTTCCTCCATTTAAGTAGATCCCAGAATTGAATCATGTTTCTCCCATTACAGGCATGTAACAGATCCATCCATCGATCCTCATCCCAGACTCTCTTAGCTTGTCTTAGTGCTGTTTTGTATTTAGCTCTGCACTGCTTGATGGAAGCCTGGAACCTCGATTTTATAGCTTCAACCAATGCTTTATGGGCAAGTCTACACGTGTTGATGTACCACAAGCTTGGCTTCAGCGGACTAATCTTTTTACATGGGTTTGCGTTTATAAAAAACCTTTTCAACCCACTAAAGAGTTCATTATGAACACCCAGTATATTAGCATTTAGCACCTCCTGGGACTCACAGTCAGAAAGTTTATCCAGAGACCCCGAGACCATAGCCCTGATCTGCGCAACATTCCTTTCGTTAGTGGCTACCCGTGCCCACAGAACCCTTCTTAGGTCATTGGTAATAGTTAACATGTTAGGGCAACCATCGCCTTCCCTCTGTGAAAAGTTATAAAAACGTCTATCATTAATTTTAAAAACCAGGGGATTGTGTTCGCTTTCAGGCCTACTCTGTACCTCCATGTCTCGGACTAAAGGCCACAGCTCCACATTAACAAGTATGTAATCTATGCGACTGTTAAACCTACCATTATCAAAAGTCACAGCACCCTGTCTATCAGACTTCGTCCTTCCATTAACCGCCCTCAAGCCCCATTCCAAACACAACCCTTTCAGTTGAAGGGCAGCCTCAGACCATTTCCTTATGTGTTAAAGATCAAAGTGAGGGACACCCCATAATGCGTCCACGTCTTCACTGAGCCTTCCATCTTCAAAATCCTGGGGTTCGAAGGTGGTATTAAAATCACCGGCAATGATCTGATTTCTAGTGTTGACCTCCTGGGACAGGTGGCTTTTTAAAATTGTAATGACACCAGAACTCCTGCCTCCAGGTTGGCCCCTCGAGTACACATTATATAGGGTTACATCTTTGTTGAGCTGACCCCTATGGCCAAAATGTCAGGGCTATCGATATAGACTTCGTCCACCCTCAGCCCCTCAAGTTGTCATACCCAACAAGTCAACCCGCCAACTGGTCTACCCCTTTGTCCCCATGATGTTGCTTTAAAGAAGTTTAGATAACCTACATGGAAAACTCCTTCTACAGACCATGGCTCTTGGAATACCCATACATCCGTACACTCTATGTATGCAGACTAATCTGTGGACATTGTTTTTGCTTCTAGGCCCGCTATATTCCAAGAGGATAGTATCATAAATGATCTTGAGGGACTAGTGCCTTCATTCCCAGTGGTAATCAATACCTCATTTGTATTTGTTTTCAAAGTTAATGGTTGACCTATGCTAAGGGATCTTAAAGGAGGTGGTACCTCAGAATCAATGGGAATGTCCCGCAGTTCGCTTCCCATGTGTACATTTTCTGAGTCAGTTATCAATGTATCCCGAGGGGAGACACACCCACATCCCTGATTACTACAGGTGCCAATTAGTGGGTTCCCAGCTACCATCATATTACCCCACTACCTATCGCCCACTGTGCAGTGTTGCTCCCTCTCAGTCAGTCAATGTCTTTGAGTGTTGACAACAGCTCGAAGCGATTGTTAGTCTGAATAGGGATGTCTAACCTGTTGTAAACCCCGTGGGGGACCCGTACTTCCTTATTTCTGAGCGACGTCCGTCGATTATAAAAAAAACCCAAGGGGAGTAATCTAATTTCCTCTGCAGCAGGGGGAAAATGCACAGCCATCTCTAAAATATAACGGACCAAGGGTGGTGACCTGAAACTCAATACCACACAGTCACCAGCCATAGATTTAAATGAGTGGCCTACCCAGTTGATATGTCGCAAAATTTTAAATTCATCAAAAAGCTTGTGTCGAATCCCTGTCTTCTTACTCAGGAAGTGGAGGGCTTTTTTTTGAGCGTTGATCAATGCTCCCGAGTTCCCGGGGGGATTGGGGGTACGTTCGCTAGAATAACCGTATAGGGTGTGGCTTCTGGGGGAAGATGGAGACTAGGTAACATAGCTGAGCCCCCTTCTATGCCTTGCTCATCCTGCCTTCTATTACCTTCTGCCCCACACTGCTGTATCAAGGGAGCAGCACTACCATTGTTAGCACTAGTAGGGGGAGGACTGACTACACTTATCAATGATTCTACCCAATTAGCACTTAATTAAGCATTTGACGAGTTTTTCCGCTGTATATTATGTGCGGCCCCCGAGGTGCTACATTGGACCCCCGCAATAGCCTGAATAGTAGGTTGCATGAGATCCCTTTGGTTGCTGAGAGCTAAGCGTTGTTCAATCTTATTAAGCCTAGCATCAACTGAGTCTAGTCTTTTAACAAGAGGATCAATAAGGTCAGCTATTTGTTCTCTTAATAGGGAACACAAATCTTCTTGATTAAGCGGGATATTTGTTTGAGCAGATGGGTTAGGGTCTGGGGTATTAACGCCCGGATTTCCAAAAACATGAACCCCACTTGATTCATTGATGGCAGACAATGGATTTTGTTTCGTTGTGCCAAGACCTTTCCTTTTTTTGTGGGCGGTTCAGCTCCTGTCCCCCCTAAAGCTTTCTTCCCCCTAGTCTTTACCATAGCAGGGTTCTGTAGGCTAGGCTGGGTTTGCGTGGTACTCAAAGAGGGGGACAAAGGCATCACACCTGGTAGGCTGGGAGGAGTTGTGTCACAAGCAGGTTCTGAGTCAGTAAAAAGACTGTGAGTGGGGTAACTGGGCACTAGGCAAGGAGCCTCCCCTAGAAGATATGGGTTCAAGCGAGAGCCTACGCTCTGTTACCTGGATCTCATGTATTAGAACAGATTTGTCTCTATTTAAAAAAGCATCTAGGGTGCCCACCACCCTATCCCCAGCCTTCCTTTTACTCATGGTAATCTAAGTACCCCGAAGCCAACCAGTGGCAGCGCCCCAGCTGAACTTCAAAGTACAAAGACCCAAGCAGAGAGTCACAAACTTACAGTTAGATGGAAAATTGTCAATAACTTGGCCCAACCCTCTGGGCTCTGATGGGCACGGATGGGCCGGCCCTTGGCCCGGGCTTTGCCCTGGCAGCACCTGGGCACACACTGCGCGAGTCCCACGCCGCCGGATGCCGGGCTTGGTCTTAAGCGCCTCCTGGCGCTTCTGGCTGACGCCAAATGCGCGCGCCTCCCGCAGGCTGCCGGGAAATGCAGTCAATTGTCTGCCCGGGCCGCGACAACAGGGCCAGCGGTACGGCGGCAGACTCCGCTAACGAGAGAACCAGGCTGCAGATGAATCCGGGGCAATTCTGGGCTTGAGGGTGAGTCCAGCACAGGCTCAAGTTTTAGACGTGTCCCTCTAAATTATATCATACAGACAGGAAAGACAAGATTGTCCTGAGTCCCAAAATTAGATAACAATAAAGTCAGAAAGCACCCAGTGTGATAAGATGCATATCTTTGAAAGTACAACATGGTTTCCTCTCACATCTCATGAAAATAAGTATCATTCTCAGAGTGGAAGGAAAATAATATATACAGTATTTGACAGGCCTGCTGTTTCTAAGTGTAATGTTGCTTCGTAAGGCTTCACGTTGTTTACAATATGTACAGTAGAATATCAATATTCGTAAGTGAATTGACATGTATCACACAGCGTGTCACTTCTAATACACTTAAGTCGCATTTTGCTATTATGCTTATATAATACACTTGTAATAGCCTCAATATTTTTAACCAGCGCAGAGCCTATTAAACAAAAGTATATCAAACAGTAGACATGTGTTCCAATTCCAATAATATTAAACCATAGTACTTATCAAACTAGCACATACAACTTTTTTTTCTATAATAAAGGAATATCTGATATCACAATTGGTGTTACTTCTCATCCCAGAACATGAAGAGCTGAGTAAAAGCCTATTACAATATACCACCTTATGCATATAGATTGTATGATCAGTTAATCTAGTCACCTAGAAAGTACTGTAGCTCATTATCTATATTTAAACCCTGTTCCACAGATCAAGGTTTCACGATCCAGGTGGCCTCACATCATCTGAGCTGAAGTTCTTGATTGCCCTTTTTCAGATCCAATCTGATATGGTCAATCCCATGAAATCTGAGTGTCACAGTCAAGAGTGTGTACCATTATGGGATATTTCATGTAATTCTATTTTATAGCACAAAAATGTTCAGACATGCGTTCACGGACTGATCTGATCATGCTACCTATGTACGCTTTGTGGCTTTGACAGATAATCAAGTATAATACATATTTTGTACCACAATTAATATGCATCATTATCTGATGCCTGCCAGTATCATGATAGTCAAAAAAACTGTGTCTTATCCAGTGCCCATCTACAAACACTATAAGGACCACATTTATGAAAACCCTTATTTCGGTCCATCAGCCAGTTGTGTGGTCGTGTGTGTGGATAGATGGGGTTATTGAAATTTACCAGTGTCAAACCCCTTCTGTAAGTTGTACCAGGAGTGGTTGATATGTAGAGAAATAGTATTGCATTGCCCATCAAGGCATGCCAGTGTTTCTTTTGTATATTGCAAAGTCTACCTGAGTCAGGATGATAGTTAGTGGTCAGACGTAATCTCCCTAACTCACCCCCAGTGTTCTTCTGTTTTTGTTTGAGTGTTGACATCCCGGAAAGGCAACAGGCCCTTTTTTCCCCTTCTCCATAACCGTGTTGTCATAGACCCCCTCCAGGAACTGATGTTCAATATCTGACATGGCTATATCAAAATGAGTATTTTCACTACAATTATCATTTCCTCATAGAGGATGGTATTCATTTGCGATTTGGGATGAGAAGTTGTTGCATGTGACACAGCATTGAATAAAGTTTATTTTCTGTGTATTCTACTGCAGATTCTTGTACTGTCCAGCTATTACAGCCACTATAGGTCTACCAGGGGCGACTGTAAATGTTTATGAACCTTAGGTATGGTATACAGCCAAGGCTAGCGAAGGTGATCAATCTTGAGATAACAATATTTATCCTAACTGAGTAATCTTGTGTCCAGCCACTGCTTAAGTTTCCCATCAATCTGTCTGGTAATCCCATGTATGGGGTTGCTGTCCAACTGTTTGTAATTCCTAACAACTCCTAATTGGGAATATATCGCCCAATCATAGTCCACTTTGTTAATTAAAACGATGTTTCCATCTTTGTCTGCCATTCATATTGTCATATTTTCATCTTTACGTAAAGCTTTTACCACACAGGACCAAGTAATATACTGCTCAATCATTAGCATGATGCTACAGGACAATGGTTGGCCACGATACAACCTCAACAAAAGAACCCCAAATGGAGTAAAGTAATTATGAATAAAAAGAGAGTCCTGATCACTCAATAGAATCAATCGTCAATTTCCATAGCTTCCATAGTCGAGATACTCTTTATTCTTTTGGTATTCTTATTTCATAAAAATTCGTTAGTCCACGTTTTGGTGATGCAAGATACAAGCAGCCACATGAAGTTGTTCTCATACAGAGTTCTTTAATTTCGTATTGCAGCCCTGAGTCGACAGGCATATTTGCCATGCAAAGAAACATGTGTTGGCTGTTGCCCGTGGCCGCTTGTGCCTTATATCATTCTCCGACAGTGTTTTTTTTATATGAGAATGATATAATGAAGACTACCATGCTGCGATACTGTTTTGCAGACCTTATTATATTACAGGTGATAACACTCTCTGACAGAGTGTTTCTGGATACAAGAATGGAATAATCAAGACTGCCATACCGGGATAATTTGATACTTAAAGTGAATATTTCTGCGATGAATATGCTCTTTAATTTGCCTTGTAATATATGGCGGAGGTCTATGTAAGGCATTGAGTGGCGTGTCAGGATTTATAGCTGTCGTTGGCAGAGGGAATACCTTTTGGACTGGCACTATATTAGATATTAACTGAGGGGGGCCATTATGTGAGTGGAAATACAGGAGTTTTGAACTCCTTGCATGTTTATATATTGTGGCTAATTACTTACTTTTAACTTGCTACAGAAACGGGACATTTTGGACAAATGGCAATTTTGACCTCTTGGAATTTGCAACAAGGCTATTTAATATAAGTTATTATGGAGTGCTCCTTTATATAAATATTATTTATCTTTTTACACTTGGTTGTGTGATTTAGAGCTTCAGGGTGCACTCTCTTGGGAATATTACTCCCTTTCACTGAGTTTCACTATTTATTTTGGATTCTTACTTTGTCTGACTAAATGGTTACATTAGACTACATTCATTTTTTCTTGGTGGTGATCCAATCTTTTGGGTGAGTAGATTTTAAGTTTTTGTTTGGGATGCACTGTCACCCTTCTTTGATGGGTGTTGGTGTTTCCCTGATACAATAGTATATTTGCAGCCTCGCACACCAGCAAACAAGGGAGACGGACCACAAACGAATCAGCATAGATTGTTTATTCACAGAGATCAGCTACGCGTTTCAGGTAAGTTTTGCCCTTGATCACGTATATATTTATATATACACACACACACACATATATATATTACCTACTGGCGGTTGCCAGTAGGTATATATAGTTAGGATTTTTTCCCTATGGGATTTTTGAAAATTCTATGTCTAATAACTTTGACGTTTGTGGACGGAATTGGCTGATATTTTCAGGAAAATGGAACATTTGGTTTCTGAGCAGCCCCTGGAAATTTGGGGGGGGTTCGTCAAGGGGTGGCCGAGAAAAAAGGGGGGTCCCAAAACGTGTTTTTCCCATGTTAATTTCCATAGGGCGGTTGGCCTCACTTTTAGGCCGAACGGCTGAATGGATTTGCACGAAACTTGGCAAAATTGTAGGGACTGTTAGCCCGATGTGCCTTTGCTAGGTCTCAATAAATGTGCTCCAGTGGATTTTGAGAAATTAACGTTCAAAAAAAGATATATATCTGTAAGCGCGCTCCAGGCAGCGCTCCGGTTCGCGTACCTGACGCGTAACGGAACTTCGCGTAGCGAAGCTGATTGGCTCTCCGGTGTCTGTCAACATTCTAAACAGTCCGGAGCGGCCGCCATCTTGTCTCTCGGTAGGATCGAGAGACAAGAGGAGGCCAAAACAAAGGGGGAAATGACCATAAGGGGGCATAGTAGATCCTCCCTGACCCCCTAGGTTTGATGTGGAGGCTTTAAAAGGGCACCGCGGGGCAAAAAAAAAAAAAAAAATTGTTTTTTGGCGTGGGGAGCGCCCGGTCCGCGAACCGGGAAGCGTTCTGGGGAGCGTACTATAAGGAAAAAAGAATGATAGACTTTTCAAATACTGTATGTTAATTGATTGTTGGTTTTGTTGATTATTTTTTAATTTCTTTATTTTTTAAGCAATTATTTATTATTGTGATTGTGTTTCAAAATTTAATAACATTTCTAACATTTCACTGTCTGAAATGTCGTCATTTTCATTGAACATAGCTTGTAATCTCTGAGTGTGTAAAATGTACTCATTTTGAAGGAGGTCATCTACTGCTTGCACACATTGCAGTAGTTCTTGGTCCCAAGTTTCATCCATAAATTCTATATAATTTGGATCAATTAATTCTTGGCTGCTCTCTTGCAGGACAATTTGAAATGAAACTTTCTGTTCGCCTTCCATGTTGCCTGAAATTTGGATAAAAAAAATATATATTAGTAGAGATAGGGCACTGTTGGGATTAATTTTAGATAGGCAGTTTTTATCAGTGAATTTATCTTTGGGCAGTGTATAGTATCAGAGTGGAAGTAGGAATATAAAAAAGTGTATGTGATTTAACGTAAGTAAATTCATAATTATACAAGAGAAACCTAACTCTATCCATAACTATAACAGAGAAGTCTATCTAAATCTATAACTACTACAGAGGGTTAGTATATAACTATCAGAAAAAGTTTACCATATTAACTGATAGTGCACAATATACTTCAGTTTTTAAAATAACAACTTACCTTTACAAAGAAGTTGAAGTGATTAGTGAAAATCCAATTGAAATGTACACCAGGAAGTAGTAGTCAAAATGGCTGTGTTTCCTTCTCTACCTTTATATATATTCAGGTATATAACCAATCAAATGTCAGGTAAAAAAAGTAGAAAATGAAAGTAACATTTTCATTGGTTGTCAATTCCAACACTTCAGATGTGTTTTGTGAAGTAATTTACCTCACGGTATTTAGAGAGGTCTACAGGCTAAATGGCTAAATGGAATTTCAATCAAATTTGTGAAAATGATAGTGATTGGTATGTAGTATGAGCTAATCTATATTTGGTGAAAGTGTCTCCAGTCGTTTTTCTGTAAATTACTTTCCCACCTTTTTTGATGGAGCGCTTCCCGGGGAGCGCCCAGGTACGCGAACTGGCGAGCGCCCCGGTACGCGAACCTGAAGCGTTAAGGGAGTCCACCATTTTGTGTTTCGGTCGAATTAAGATACAAGATGGAGGGCAACTAATGTTCAGAATGGGTAGAAGGGGGCACGGTAGACTTATCTTGACCCCCTAGGTTTTCTGAGGGTGGCTGAGGAGGCCCATAAGTGCGGAAAAAAAACATTTTTTTTTTAAATTTCGCGAGGTTAGCTTCCGGTCCGCGTACCGGGTAGCGCCCCAGGGAGCGTACTTTGTTGAAAATTAGTGAAAAAAGTTAGAGTAAAATAATAATTGTGAGTGATCAGATGTAGGGTAGCTCTGAGAAGAGCTTTTGGGTTTATGGTACATTTAGGTACTTATAAGTAGGTACCAATGCACAGTCTTAAATTCAGAATGAAAATTCTGTTGCCCTCATCTGAGAAGTGAACTCCATCTTCTCTGTAGATATCTTGCATGTAGTAACGCAAGTTATTGTTGTACACGGAGCCCATTCCATGGTCTCTCATGTAAGCTGAAACAGATTTGTTTACATGCTTCCTCGACTTCTCAATTTGTGGACAAAATTGGTTCGACCACCTCCATTTCTGTCTTTGGCATATATTTGAATATACCAAGGCAGTCTGAGGAAAAAGTGCCATTAATTGCTCAAAGGTGTCCTTTAAAAGCATTTCCAGACCTACCCCAGTCAAAGTGCCCAAGTCATTACCTCCACAGTGCACAATTAACAGGTCAGGTTTTGGCAAATGCATAAAGGTTTTCACCAATGGTATCAATTGGTGACATTTTAATCCTCTGTGGCCAAACCACTTAATTTCCACATCTTGTAAATTGAGGTTAGGTAAATTTCTGTTATCAGCATACCTCTGAGCCCAGTAGATGTAACTATGTCCAACAATCCAGACAGAAAACATGGTGAGAGAAGGATCTGCTGCAGTCAGATGAAGTGTGGCAATGAAATGGCAGTTGAAAAAATAAGAGTTTAAAATGAAAAAAACTGTGGAGTTTCTGTGTTAATGAAGCAGTAACAGTGATTGGTGGATTTTGATTGCTGAAAACAGAAAGTTAGGGTGCATGGATGAGTTCTTTGAAAGATGTATTTTGAATGGTCAAGAAAAAATCATTAAATGAAAGATTGCACTGGATATGCAGGTGCACTGAGAGTTCAGAGTTCAATTGAAACATTGTTGTGTGAACTTGCAAACACCAGAGGTCTTCCAAGAGGTGGTTCCTATGCAAAAAAGGCAGAGAGGGCAGAGGGGGGAAGGGTTTTGATTTGAAAAAAGTGAGGGAAGAGTTTTGATTGGGTGACATGAGAGATATGTGTGAAGAATTACAGCATTTCTGTGCTTTTGATAGCTGCAGACTCTGGAGTGCATACCTTTTGCTCTGCTAAAGACAAAGTGATGTGTTTCTGAGACTGTTTTGAAACTCATAAAGTATTTGCTAAGGTGAGAAAAGATTCATTTAATTTAGATAGAGAATAGTGTGCTTTAAGGAGAAAATTATGAAGAAAGTTGTGTTTTTAAAATGTTGCTTTGCCTCAAGTGTTTTACAAATAGATTTTGTTTCTTTGAGAAATTGTAATTGGAGAAAATGTGAAGTATTAGTACTGACAGGGTGTTTTTGTGCATAGGAGCTGTGCAGTGTTTTCAAATTATGACTTGAAAATCGTTTTTGAGGAAAAGGAATACTTTTAACATTTATGAGAAGGACATAATGGTGTCTGCTTCTTTATAAGGCATTGGAGTGTCTCTGATGTTATTTTTCCCATTTTAATGTAAGACCTTTCCCTGTGGTGCAAATTCCTTGTAAATATGCTCCCACCTGTGCTTGGCAAATTTAGATTTTGAATGTTTGAGTTACATAGCCATGTTAAAAGTGACCCTAAAAGGCTGCAAAGGCAATCAAAAAACGCTTCCATGTGTCTTAAGGACATTTTAAGTCATTTCCCCATGTGCAGTGTTTTCAAATTATGACTTGAAAATCGTTTTTGAGGTAAAGGAATGCTTTTAACATTTATGGGAAGGACATAATGGTGTCTGCTTCTTTATAAGGCATTGGAGTGTCTCTGATGTTATTTTTCCCATTTTAATGTAAGACCTTTCCCCGTGGTGCAAATTCCTTGTAAATATGCTCCCACCTGTGCTTGGCAAATTTACATTTTGATAGTTTGAGTTACATAGCCATGTTAAAAGTGACCCACAAATGCTGCAAAGGCTTTAAAAAAATGCTTTCATGTGTCTTAAGGACATTTTAATTCATTTCCCCATGAATGTAGGTAGGCCTCACCTTAAAGAAACCTCTGGATAGGCCACACCTTATCGTCATCCTGAATTAATCATTTAAAATGCTAGGGACAGATTTATGATAGGTGTATGCCTCTTTTGCGCCACTGTGCGTCACTTTTGTGATGCAGTGGCGGTGCAAAAGATTTGCTATGTGGCGACAAAATTACAAATTGATGCATCTAGGCAGATGTGTCATGCTGTAAAAAAAACGTGCCACATGAAACCGATGCAGCAGTGATGCAAAAGATGGACCATGTTGCAAGACAGGCCTCACTTCATCTCCAACAAGATAAGAAGCTTAGGGATAGATTTATGATGACTGGTGCATCCCCAGGGATGTGCCAGTCATCCTGCGCCGCTGTTCCGCCACCCATGGTGCGCTGCATTTACAATGCGGCGCACCATGGGGCAAAAACAGCACAGATGCGTGACGCATCTGTGCCGTAAAGGTGGCGCATTGCTGGAGCTGCATCGCAAGTGCCATGCAGCTCCAGCAAGGCTTAGGGGTGCCCCATCTCCATTTAATCTGCAACCCTGAGTAGGCCTCACCTTAAACAAACCTCTGGATAGGCCACACCTTATCGTCATCCTGAATCAATCATTTAACATGTTAGGGACAGATTTATGATAGCCGTGTGCCTCTTTTGTGCCGCTGTGCGTCACTTTTGTGACGCAGCGGCGGTGCAAAAGATTTGCTATGTGGCAACATATTTAAAAATTGATGCATCTAGGCAGATGTGTCATGCTGTAAAGTCCTGTGCCACATGAAACCTGCGTCAGTTTTCATATAGGTGTTTTGTTGCAAGGTATGCATTAATTTGCAAGAAAGCCCTGTAAAACTAACACAGTGAAATTTAGAAGATTTCACTGACTCAGCTTTATAGCATTGCTGAATCAAATCATTACGCCTGTTTGAAACAGGCATAAGGAGTGATGCACCATGCAATGTGTGGCTTGCTCCTGTGCATTGCAGTAGACATGTTGCGCTTACGACGTGATTCCTGAAATGTGCTGCTTTTGCGGCACAGATGCATGACGCATCTGTGCTGTTTTCACTCAATGGTGCTCCACATTTAAAATGCTAGGGACAGATTTATGATAGGTGTATGCCTCTTTTGCGCCACTGTGCGTCACTTTTGTGACGCAGTGGCGGTGCAAAAGATTTGCTATGTGGCGACAAAATTACAAATTGATGCATCTAGGCAGATGTGTCATGCTGTAAAAAAAACGTGCCACATAAAACCGATGCAGCAGTGATGCAAAAGATGCACCATGTTGCAAGACAGGCCTCACTTCATCTCCAACAAGATAAGAAGCTTAGGGATAGATTTATGATGACTGGTGCATCCCCAGGGATGTGCCAGTCATCCTGCGCCGCTGTTCCGCCACCCATGGTGCGCTGCATTTACAATGCGGCGCACCATGGGGCAAAAACAGCACAGATGCGTGACGCATCTGTGCCGTAAATGTGGCGCATTGCTGGAGCTGCATCGCAAGTGCCATGCAGCTCCAGCAAGGCTCAGGGGTGCCCCATCTCCATTTAATCTGCAACCCTGAGTAGTCCTCACCTTAAACAAACCTCTGGATAGGCCACACCTTATCGTCATCCTGAATCAATCATTTAACATGTTAGGGACAGATTTATGATAGCTGTGTGCCTCTTTTGTGCCGCTGTGCGTCACTTTTGTGACGCAGCGGCGGTGCAAAAGATTTGCTATGTGGCGACATATTTAAAAATTGATGCATCTAGGCAGATGTGTCATGCTGTAAAGTCCTGTGCCACATGAAACCTGCGTCAGTTTTCATATAGGTGTTTTGTTGCAAGGTATGCATTAATTTGCAAGAAAGCCCTGTAAAACTAACACAGTGAAATTTAGAAGATTTCACTGACTCAGCTTTATAGCATTGCTGAATCAAATCATTACGCCTGTTTGAAACAGGCATAAGGAGTGATGCACCATGCAATGTGTGGCTTGCTCCTGTGCATTGCAGTAGACATGTTGCGCTTACGACGTGATTCCTGCAATGTGCTGCTTTTGCGGCACAGATGCGTGACGCATCTGTGCTGTTTTCACTCAATGGTGCTCCACATTGTAAATGCGGCACACCATGGGTGGCAGAGCAGCGGTGCACATTAGCTGGTGCATCCCTGGGAATGCGTCAGTTAACATAAATCTGCCACTTTACATTTAAGTATGAGCAGGGGACACAGAGTTGGTGAGGCTTATCCAAGGTTAAGAAGAGATGAGTCCTGTTCACTGAAAACTTGGACATAGGCCTTACCTCCTCAGCATCGCTGGTCATGGCTAAATAATAGCTGCAAAATGTTACTCTTGTTAAACAATTTTACTATTATAGTCTCTGAGATTTGTGCCTTACTCTGCAACATCTCATTGTTGTTCTCTTTCTTTAAAGATAACGACAACATCAACATGAGCCACAATCAGCAATCAGTTGATCTCGACCTCATAATTGAACTCGTAATTGAAACATCAGTGGAAGTAGATCCCTTGGATGATTTAAATCCTGAGGATGAAGAAGAACATGATGAGGATGCAGATTTGTCAGAATTGTATGACATAGGGTGGGAAGCTGACGTGCTTGAGCCTATGGAACTATAAACATTTATTTTTAAAAATTTATAATAAATGAAAAGTAAAAATGTAAACCGTTTCATTTAAAAATAAAGACACCTTCAAAAACAGGTTATGTGTAGTGTCTTCAATAAAATATTAAAATATGCTCATAAAATTAGATCAGATTCACATATAAAACAGCACAGGTAAAATGAATATGAATTCCATTTCTTTTCTGCTATTTCTGTATTCTAAATTTGCCAAGCACTAAAAATGTCAAGTAGTGTGTTAAGTTTTTGATGACTGTTATTGATTTACTGTTTGGTAATAGTGGTTAATAAAATTTTTTATTATATTTTACCACAGATTCAACTGCAGATAATTTCAAGATTTCAGCATGCCAACTAAAGAAAGACTTAGAAAGGCTGCAAAACGTCAAAGACAGCAGGTAAATGATATAATGCAGCAGTCCTCTAAGAAAAAAACTTGTCAAGTCACCAAGAAAGCACCGGGTAAGAGCACAAAAACATTTATAAGAAATATTTGTACTAAAAAAAATATTACTACAGAAAATGTTTCAGTCCAGAAAAAGAGAAGCATTTTAAAAGGAAAGGAAAGGCCAATCAAAAATGTTACTGCTAGAGCAAGAGATAACTCTGTGCATGATAGTAGAAGGAAACAACAGTTTAGGGACATTCGTAAACGAATGTTCCGCAACAGGATAATTGGCAATTTGTTAAAAAATATTAAGAAAGGTCAACAGAAAGTGGTTTTTTATAAGAGAAAAAAAAAGTTGAGAAAGTTATTGATCAGGCATTTGAAATTAAACGTAAGTTATTTATTTTGATAATCAATAGAATTAGGAAGCTAAACAAGGCAATTTATGATTTCAAAAGAAATAGTAGATGGAAGAGAATAGTTAATCGTAGTAATTTTTGTGAAGTTTTTTCCGGAGAATGGATGCATAGTTCAAGTTGTGAGGCATTTTTTAATGAGGAGAGTTATTTCCAGGATAATGATTTGGTGCATGCAGTTGACACCAGTGGTCGAGCTTATGAAGTGAAAGATGGTTGTCCAGTTGAAAAAGAAAAACTTGTGACAACAGAGACAGAAGAGGTGTTAGGTAATGAGGTTTTAGGAAGACGTCCTAAGGGTCCTGTGTACACCTGGAAGTGTAGTAGTATTTGCAGTGTGCGACAGGATTCCATCAATTTGCTTTGTGATTTTGTACGGACATTTAATAAGAAAAGTTTGAAGCAGAAAATGAAGTTGTTGCAAGAATTAGATCCTTGCAGAGTGAGAGAAGTGACAGGTTTGCATGGTCATTCACTGGCTTGTCTTTCCAGGAGAGTATGCCAGAGTGTTTTTCATCATTTCAGGATGCTAGCAGTGCATCATAATAAAGTGAGGAAATTAGTTAGAATGTTGTATTATGCTAAGAGTCCAGCAATTATGCTTAAACAATTATGCGCTGCTCTTTTGCATGGTTCAGAAGTAGATGTGAAGAATATTTGTGCAGAAATTGAGTTTGGTTACTTTGGAAGTAAAGAGGAGAATGTTGAAATTGACCAAGAAGAAGAGGGCAATGTGGAAGATAGTGTACAGGTTTCCAGTACAGATAATTTTCAGAGGGAAATTGCGACGTTTCAGGTGAAATCAAGTGAGAGGCCTAATTTCACTTGTGTGTGTTGTCGACGCACTTATTATAAGAATCAGACTAAGTTAGTGGATTTATATGCATAAAGTGAAAGGGAAAATAATAGTGAATGGAAGGATTTCACAACATATTTGATGGTAGAAAATTGTTTTGATTTGGGATCGGATCAACGTGTGTGTACTTATTGTTGTAGCAAATTAAATCAAAACCAGATGCCTGCTAGAGCAGTTCATAATAATCTGGAATTGGTTGAGATTCCTTCTGAATTGAAGGATTTAAATACTTATGAATCTATTTTGATTCAAAGTATCCATCCCTTTCAGGCTATTGTAAGAATGGAGCCAAAGACAGGGAAATTGCCTCCATCAGATTTACAGAGAGGATTAAAGGGAAGAGTTGTTTATTTGCCTCTAGATTTGAAGAAAAACATTAACACAATTGGAGTAGAAAAAGTGGAAGAGGAACCTCTGGTTATCTTAGTTAATGGGGTTCCGACAAAGAATAAGAAAATATGGCAAGATTTAGTGGATGTTAGGAAAGTCAAAAAGGCAACATTGTATTTGAAAAAAAATAATAAGTACTATAAGAATGTTTATGTTGCAGAAGAGGAAGTAAGTGAGGAAGAGGATAGCGATTTGTGTGCTGGTCAAATTGAGAAAGTAGAACCCTCTACTAGTGAAGAAATATATGAACATTATAGTGTTCATCCTTTGCATTCCAAGGAAGTCATGGGGAATGCTATTGAGTTGTTTCAAATGAAACAAGCCAAAGGGAGTCCCATTAGTGTTTGGGAGGAAAGTTTGGAAGCTCTGTGTTTCCCACAGCTTTTTCCAACAGGTCAGGGAGGAAGATATGATGAGCGACCTCATCAAATTCCTGCTTCTGAATACCGGACTTTGCGATTGTATGCAGGAGATGCTAGGTTTCGACAATGTATTCCCTATTTGTTTCATCTCCTGTTTGAAAGCGATCTGTCTGGACTGTCATATGCAGTGAACCACATCTTGAAAAGTGGTATACACATGCAAAACATCTCGGCAAGTGACTTTATGGATAAAGTCAATGTCCAAGACAGTATTTTAGATTCTCACCTGATTAATCTCATGGCGTGTCAGCGTGGTACTAATGAGTACTGGTACCATCGTCATGGTGATTTAAAATGTATGCTGAGGAACTTAGGAACTCCCACATGGTTCCTCACTCTGAGCTGTGCCGAGTATGGCTGAGAGGCAAATGGAAACATCGAAAACATCGAATTCAAGACACCCGGAGAACTGTGCTCTTTGGATCCAGTCAATGTATGCCGGTACTTCAATCATAGATTTGAAGCTATGATGTCTTTCATCATGAATATGAAGAATCCACCTCTTGGAGAGGTGTTGGATTTCTTCTGGAGAAAGGAGTACCAAGCAAGAGGTGCTCCTCACCTACATATGCTGTTGTGGAACAAGGATACACCTAAATTTGGAACAGATCCAGAAGACTCAGTGATGAGTTTCATACAACAGTATTCTACGTGTGCTGTTCCAAACGCAAAGGAGAAGAAAAGCCTAAGAGAAAAAGTTCTACGTTTCCAAAGCCATCGTTGTGGAAAGTACTGTCATCGTAAATTCCGAAACAAGGACAAGTTCTACACCAAATGTCGTTTCGGCTTTCCACGACCGGTGATTTCTAAAGGAAGAGTAAACAGTTTGATGTCTTCGCTGCGACATAATGTGATGAAGAAATCACCTAAAAACACATACAATTTGAAGAGGAACGAAGAGTCCAAGTACATCAACGACTACAACCCGGTGATTTTGTCCATGTGGAATGCTAACATGGATATACAGTTTGTGGCTGATAACTGTATGGCTGTGGCTCGGTATGTGACATCTTACATCACCAAAAAAGAGAAGACAGAATTGAAGGATATGTGGGAGGACATTTCCCCTGAAAAGAGCCTCAGCAAGAAGTTGTACAGTTTCAGTCTGAAGATGTTGTCGCATCGAGAAATCGGAGCTTACGAATGTTCTGACCGGTTGTCTTCAGCAAGTCTCTATGCCAAATCCAGGAGTATCGTTTGGGCGAGTCTTGGTCTTGCTGCAACGCGTAATCGAGTTCTGAAACCTGTGCGGGAAATTGAGTATTTGGCGGAAAAGGAACCAAACAGTACCGACATTTTGAAGACCAACATGTTGGATACATATTATCCAAATCGAAGCAGTCACCTCGAGAATGTTTGTCTGTATGAGGTTCTTCAAAATTACATATTCAAGAGGAATATCGAAGAAGATACTGAGAAAGGAGTGTATGCTGTAATTGGAAGTGAGGGATGTCTGGTCAAGCAAAGAAAATGCCACTTGGTAAACCATCGAAAATTGAGTGGCGAATCACCTGAAAAAAATGAGTTTTTCTATTTAGCACTTTTACAACTTTTCAAGCCTTGGCGTGCAGAAGAGGAACTGCTTGGAGATTTCCTCTGTTACGAAGACTCTTTCACTGCCGCCAAGGAGACCATAGAATGTCCTGCTTTTCCCAAATATGTAGAAATGTTGAATGTGGAAATCGAGCAGGAAGCAACGATTGCAGCCGAGATTGCCAGAGACAGTTCTCAGGACAGTCAGAGTTCTGCTTCATTGAGTCAGGATCCACTAGGAGGACCTGTTATCGAAAATGAAGCTGCCACTGCTATGAATGAAGTGGAAAGAGCCATGGCACATGCTCAGGAGGATGCGGTTAACTTAGAAGAGTTGGAAAGACAACTCAACGTTGAGCAGAGGAAAATATATGACGAAGTTACCATGCAAATTGATCATGGATTAAGTCATGAGAAGAAAGAGTGCTCATGTACGTCGTTGAAGCCTGTCCGACTCTACGTGAGTGGAGAAGCGGGAACTGGAAAAAGTTTCCTTATTAAAGCAATTTCATGTTATTTGCAGGAAAGGACTGAGTCATCGCTGTCTTGTGTTGTCACCGCTCCAACTGGACTGGCAGCACATAACATTAAAGGGATTACTTTACATCGTTTACTGATGCTGCCAGTGGAGCATGACAACAAATTACAATATCACAAGCTATCTGGAGATGCTTGTTGTGAAGTTTCAAGAATCTTGAGGAAAATGAAAGTTCTTATCATTGACAAAGTAAGCATGTTTTCCAAAGTCATGCTTGCCTTTGTGCATTTGAGAATGCAAGAAGTTCTCAAAACAGAGTATGATGTGTTATTTGGTGGCAAACACATCATTGTTTTCGGAGATCTTCTGCAGCTGACACCAGTGAAAGGGCAACCTGTGTTCAAAATGCTCACGCATGAAGATACCAGGAAGTGCCTAGGGAGCATTGGCAACGTCAATATATGGTTAAACTTCAATTATGCTGAACTGCATGAAAATATGCGTCAGGCGAAGGATGAAGTTTACAAGAATATTCTACAAGATGTTAGAATTGGAAAAGTGACCGAGCATGGGAAAGAAGCTTTACATGCACGATTACTGTCAAATTTATATCCAGAACAAGATGTTGTGCCTGAGAATATTTTTCAGAAAATTACTGAGAAGAAATCTGGAATATGTTTGATGCCAACTCTTGCAGAATGTGCCATCTTCAACAACAAAATGTTGCATTTAGAAAAGCAAGAGATTGTGAAACTGGAAGCTATTGACAGAGTAGAGCATATGGGATCAACAATTATTTTGTCTGAGAATTTGAAATCAAAATTGGATTCATTAGAGAAGACTATATCTAAAACTGCAGGTTTTGAAAAGAGTCTGAATGTGTGCTTGAACTGCCGTATAATTTTAAGAAGGAATTTACATGTTGAAAGAGGTCTGGTAAATGGATCAATGGGTAATGTTGTTGATTTTGTGAAATACAGAAATAGAGATGGAATTGAATTTTAAAAAATTAAATTTGATGGCATTGAGGAAGTACAGCTAATTGGTCGTTGTTCTGCTAGATTTTTGCTTGTAAAAGACTTATATGTTCGCCGTAAGCAGTTTCCTGTTTGCTTGGCATATGCGGTGACAATCCATAAATCGCAAGGTTTAAGTGTAGACAGTGCATTGGTGAATATTGGCAGTTCTGTGTTCAAGGAGGGTATGGCATATGTGGCATTGTCAAGAGTTAGAACTTTATCGGGATTGTACTTGATTGAGTGTGATGTCACAAACATTTGTGCGGATCTAGATTGTGTTAAGGAATACAATAGGTTGAGAAGAGAGTATGCGCCACATTTGCCTCAGTATCCTTTGTTTGAGAAACGTGTGGTAGGCCGGAAACGAAGAAATGTGACCAATACTGGGGAGGTTGTAGGAAAAAGACGAAAAGTTGATGAACCTGAAATTATAAGCAGAAACAAAAAGGATTCTGTTGAAGATGTTGTTGGTTTTCAATTTGAAAACACTTCTGGTGTCAACTGCTATGCTAATGTAGAGGTTAATGTTTTGTTTTCTCTAGAAAATGTAAAAGAAGAGATTGTGGTCAATTCTGATAAAAAATTATGCAGTTTGTTAAATTCTGTGTTAGAGAAATGTAGCACTGATAGAACAAAAATAGAAAGTGTGTCTGAAATTCGAAATCTGTTAGACAGATGTTCAGGCCAAACACAATTCTCTCAAAATATTCAGCAAGATTGTCAGGAGTTTTTATTGTATATGCTTGATGTATTGCATGCTGAAGGTGTAGATGTAGATCATCTGTTTGGGCTTTCTTATCAATGGCAGCATGACTGCGAGAACTGTAGGGTATCAAGTACTACTAGTGTAGACTCAGAAAGATTTATATATTTAACTTTGCCAGACAGTAAATCAGTCTCCGTTAATAAGCTAGTAAAAGCAGCTGATCACAACATGGAATGTAGCCAATGTAAATCTGAAATGATGTCAACCTTATTTATAAGAACATATGGCCAGTATGTCATTTTAATGTTCCAACGATGTAGGTCTGATGGAACAAAATTGACAACTTTAATTAAATTTTTTGTGGCTTCACAGTTGTCAATATGTCTCTGTACTACACTTATCCTCAAGGCCAAATCGTGTAGGAGCCATTAGAACTTCTTGAAATTCCTCAGAGCACATCCCGAGATTCTTTCCCTAAAATTTTGGTTTTAAAAACACCAGGTAAGAATTTTTAAGGTCATACGGCAATTTTTTTTTGAAATATCAGTATCAAATCAAATCAATATCAGGAAGGACTTTTGTAACTGTAGCAATTATATATCATGACGGTCCTTCAATAACATCAGGACATTACACAGCTTATTTAAAGTCTAGAAATGGCTGGTCATTCTGCAACGATTCTGTTTTAATTTTCCAAAAAAAATTGCCGTATGACCTTAAAAATTCTTACCTGGTGTTTTTAAAACCAAAATTTTAGGGAAAGAATCTCGGGATGTGCTCTGAGGAATTTCAAGAAGTTCTAATGGCTCCTACACGATTTGGCCTTGAGGATAAGTGTAGTACAGAGACATAACTTCTTACCATAACACTGGACGTCATGGAAAAATAAGTGCACTTTGAATGAGTTCAGAAAAACTATTTCTTTCTATAAGCTAATTCAAGCAGCCAATCAAAACATGGAGTAGAGGGAATGTAAGTCTGCAATGCTGTCTACTGTTTTATATTGCTTTGTGATTAAAAGTGATGTAGAGAATTAAATAATTGTAGTAGTCATAGAGGTAGTGTAAGTCTGCTTCATAGTAAGCAGTATCAGTGTCATAGGAAATGTAGAACATGAGTGAGCAAGAAGGGTAAGATATTAGTAATCCAGGATTGTGAAAATGATCTTCAACATTTTAATTCTGAAAGTTGCGGAAATACAACATGACGGGATTGGCTTACAAGAATTCCAAGAGTTATAAATGGCTCTGACATGATTTGGCCTTGTGGAAACGTGTGGTAGAGAGCGAGAAGTCATTTATTGTATGTAACATATTTTTCAAAACGATGGAGGTTTTCTTTCAGAAAGTGGCGGGCTGAAAGTAATAACAGCACAACAGAGTGTAAGCTGTTCATAGGACATCCTTCGACGTCATGGAAAGTAAGTTAACTTTAAGGAGTTCTGAATTCTGATTTGTTATGTTGTATGGGTTTTTTAAACACAATCATTTTGATTGTGTTTTTTTTTCCCCGCTGTTATATGATGAATACCTTCAAGTCACTGTTTTTAGTGAAATTTGATACATTCTGAGAACAGCAAAAATAAACCATTTAACATGTATAATTAATTCTGTACTGTTTGCATTTATGATGTACATGTAGAACTGTGTAGGAGGCATGGAGAAGGTGAGGCTTCTGTAAGTGTCAAAGTTGTTGCATACAGTGCTGCACTTCTGGGTACTGTTTCATATGCTGGACTACATCTGCACTATGAGATACCTAAGCAAAGGCAACACAGGTGATGTGATTGTGAAATGAGGAAAAGAAACTCCACATTTTTCAATTACATCACCTGTGTTTCCTAAGTTTACGAATGACATTGTGCAGATGAAGTTTAGGTCTGTCCACGGACACAGAAGAGGTCTGGCCCTTGTTCAAGAGTGAAGTGGATATGACTTACTTCATTGGTAGGCCTTCACATGTATTATCTCCTCTGTATTCTTCAACAAGCATAAATTTGATATGCAATCCTGAGTAGGCCTCACCTTAAACAAACCTCTAGAGAGGCCACACCTTATCGTCATCCTGAATCAATCATTTCAAATGTTAGGGACAGATTTATGATAGGTGTATGCCTCTTTTGCACCACTGTGCGTCACTTTTGTGATGCAGCGGCGGTGCAAAAGATTTGCTATGAGGTGACAAAATTACAAATTGATGCATCTAGGCAGATGTGTCATGCTGTAAAAAACCCGTGCCACATGAAACCGATGCAGCAGTGATGCAAAAGATGCACCATGTTGCAAGACAGGCCTGACTTCATCTCCAACAAGATAAGAAGCTAAGTCTTCTGTAAATGTCAAAATTGTTGTATATACTGCTCAACTTCTATGTACTCTTTGATATGCTAGACTCCATCTGCACTATGAGATACCTAACCAAAGGCAACACAGGTGATGTGATTGTGAAATGAGGAAAAGAAACTCCACATTTTTCAATTACATCACCAGTGTTTCCTAAGTTTACGAATGACATTGTGCAGATGAAATTTAGGTCTGTCCACGGACACAGAAGAGGTCTGGCCTTTGTTCAAGAGTGAAGTGGACATGACTTACATCATTGGTAGGCCTTCACATGTATTATGTCCTCTGTTCTCTTCAACAACTCGAAATTTCATTTGGAACCCTGAGTAGGCCTCACCTCAAACAAACCTCTGGATAGGACACATGTTATTGGCATCCTGAAACAATCATTTAAAACGTTAGTGTCTTGCGACACTTTTGTGAGACAACAGCAGTGCAAAAGATGCACCATGTTTTAAGATAGGCCTCACTTCATCTGCATCAAGATACTGTTAGTTTAAAATGTATATCTTTAGGACTGTGTAGGGGGCCTGGAGAAGCAGAAGCTTCTGTAAGTGTCAAAGTTGTTGAAAAACTGTTTGTCCTTCAATCTTTTCCCTTGTCTTTTCTAATTTTTAAATACATGTTTTAATATTTTTCAAATGTTTGTTCTCTCTTTCACAGATTGAAAGTATAAAAATAAAAAGTGAGTAAGTTAACGACAATTATAAGGTAAATGTTTTGTACTCTTTTTGTTACATTTCTATCACATTCACCTACTATTAGTTCCACAGCTTCATTTCTTTAACCCTCAGTTTCCTGCCTTTGCTACTTTCCTCATTCCTTTCTCTATTACCTACTTACTCAACGCCTTCCACTCTTTTTCTCAGTCCCTCTCTTCTCATAGTTCCTCACTCTTGTTCACTCACTCCGTCTCTATTACTCTTAGTGTCTTTGACTGATCACTCTTTCACTACTTGTTCATAATGCTTTCTCTGTGTAGTTGAAGCACACTAGGAGCATATTATGAACACAGCCAATAAAATTATTGCTGTTTTTATTGGCAGAAAACTGCTGCAAAAGTGGTTTTAGCGGCAGTTTTCTGCCGCAAAAGCGGCTTTAGCGACACATTTCTGCCGATAAAAGCTGCAAAACTTTTATTGGCTATGTTGATGATATGGCTCTATGTTATTTACATTTCTTTGCTGTTTCAATTAATCTTTTTCTGTTATTTTTTCTTTTCTGTTTTCTGTTTTTTCTCTCTATTATTCCACATGTTTTAATCTTATTTTGAACATTCACTCACATTCTCCAAGAAACTCTTCTTTGTTATTGTTCTACTCTCTTTTTTTCTTTCACTTCCTTTTTTATTTTGTTTTTCACAATTATACCCTCTTCCATCTTTTCTTCGGTAAATAGATCTATTAAACAGTATCTCTGGTTTAATCCCTATAGCTGTCTTTCTTTTAACATTACTCTCTGTTTACTTTCCTTATACTAACTCTTTTTTTTTTTTTTTTTTTGGTTCGCTCCCGGTTCGCGAACCGGGAAGCGAACGGGGAAGCGAACCAAAAGAAATAGAGCTTGCCAGAGTGCTAAACATTCTAGCAATTTTTTTTGAAAGGGGAGGTAGTTCTGAAAAGAACTGTTTTTTTATGTTTTTGTTGTTTTATATATATTTTTTTTTTTTCTGAACATTTTTTGTTTTTTTTGTATTTTTTGAACAGTTTTATGTTTTTTTTTGTTTTTGATGGAGGGGAAACAACAAAAAACAGGCATTGGAAACGGCTCAACAGGAGCACACAAAAAAATTACTGTCTGGGGCGTTTAGGGCAATTGTGATTTTCATAAGCTCGGTTGATTAAGGTAATACTCATATTACCACAAGACAATAATGCACCACAATACAAGCAGGTAAACTTCATATGGACAAAGTTGTCCTGAATGTTTGGCACGGTTTCCCGTGCCTCTGCTGGTGTCAAAGATATCTGTGATGATGACCTGGCCACAGGAGCTGTTGGGTTGTCCTGCTGGTCACGTATCTCTGCCCGGCTGTAGTTTAAAGGATGCCACCTGCTCATATGACGATGCATGGTGTAGTTACCGAAGCTGTATTTTTTTAAGGTGCCTCTAGATAACTTCTCCTTACATATGAGGCAGGTGACATATCTGGCATTTACTTTCTTCTGCCCTTCAGGGATCGAAAAAAACTGCCAAATAAAACTGGTTTTCCGATGAGAAACCCGGGGCTGCTCTTCTAAAAACTGTGGTCCTTCTGTCTCTCCTTCCTCTTGCTCATCCTCTTCCTCCTCTGTGTTGCTGATGAACTGGGGAGGTGGTCCTCTCTTCCCATGAGGAGGTGGTGGTGGTGGTGGGGGTCCACCAGCTGAAGCTACCAATGAAGCCATTGCTGAACTATCAAAAAAGGTCTTCCTCTCACAAAGATGAAAGTCAGAGTGAGGAAAGAAGGAGGGGTTTTCATCATTTGGGAAAAACAATAGTTCTAAACCAATGAAAAGTGTTATTTTTAGGTCACCTGACCTAGCCTTACATCATTATGAAACCAAAAGTGAAATGAACCAATGAAAAGTTTTATTAACAAGTCACATGACCTGTTACGCTTATGTTACGCGCCCCGGATCGCTTCCGGGTCGCTGCGCTTCGCGCCTCGGTTCGCGCTCCGGAGCACTTCCGGGTGCGCTAACGCGGCGCGTCATAAGACGCATTACGCGGCAACGCGATATGTCGCGCTTTCGCGACGCGCCCCTGATCGCTTCCGGGGAGCTGCGCTTCGCGTCTCAGTTCGCGTACCGGAGCACTTCCGGGTGTGCTAACGCAGCGCGTCATAAGACGCATTACGCGACAACGCGATACGTCGCGCTTCCGCGACGCGTCACGATGTTGATTTCTAACGCGGCAGTTGCGCAAACGGAACGTTTACCGGTTCGCGGACCGGGTCGCGGCATCAAATTGAGCTAACGGGAAGCTTCCCGGTTCGCGAACCGGGAGCGAAGAAAAAAAAATACCCAAAAAAAAATTATTAATAAACATATAACATATATTTTTGGATTTAAAGAAGAATACATTTTACAGCTACAGATATTAGCTTTTAAAAAACCAATGAAATTCACTGAAAAAACCATAGGTTATAGACCATATATAGTTAGGAATTAGCATTTACAAAACCTTGAAAATTCACTGAAAAAACCATAGGTTATAGACCATATATAGTTAGGAATTAGCATTTAAAAAACCTTATTTTACTCACACAAAACCATTGAAATTCCATATATAGTTAGTTGTACTAACTATATATCGCGCACCCGCAATCCACTGCTGATCATGTCACATATTACATCATTCATGACATGGTCAGTGACATCACTGATGACATCACTGATGACATCTCAAATGACATCACTGATGACATCACTGATGACATCTCAAATGACATCACTGATGACATCACTGATGACTACATCCAGTGACTGTATAATTCTGTAAAGTTAAAATATGTCTTACATATTGAACAATGAGTGGATGTATAAGTGTCTTGATGAAGGATTTAGTAGGGGCATGACTGACTGTATGAGTGACTGATTAAATGTGTCTCACTGAGTGCATGGGTTAGTGACTAAACTGTCTTAATTTGTGCATCATTATGTCTGTTGTTCTGTAAACTGCTGCATGTGTTGATCAGTAGCTATATGATTAACTATATGGGTTATTGATTGGTTGCCCAAGCATTTGTATGGGAGACTGAGTGTGTGTGTGGGTGGCTGGGAGGTGTATGACTCTCTGCATAGATGTGTGAGCAGTTGATTCACTAGATGTATGGGTTCAAAGGTGCATGTGGAAACAGCTGTATGGGCGGTTGACTGTGTGCATGAGTGTATTGGTGAGTGAATGGATATCTCAGTGCTACATGTCAAAGTAAGTACATATGTAAAATACAGTACATGTGAGAGTTGACATATATAAATAACAGTGAATGTGTGAGTGGCTGTATGGATCATTGTGAACTTGTATCCAGGATTTTATAAGTGAGTAAATATGTTTTAGTATATGTTTGAATAAGTAAGGTGTGTATAACTGTATAGTTGAGGAAATGGAGGTGTGATTGATTCTTTGCATGACTGACTAAGTGTCTGAGTAACTCCATGGATGAGTGACAGTCTGTGAGTGTCTGTTTACACTGAGTGTATCTAAGGTTATATTAGAGTCTGAAGAGGTTCATCGTATTATCACATGAATGATGTCATCAGTGATATGATCAGTAATGTCAAATGAGTTGTCATCAGTGATGTCATCAGTGATGTCATTTGAGATGTCATCAGTGATGTCATTTGAGATGTCATCAGTGATGTCATCAGTGATGTCATTTGAGATGTCATCAGTGATGTCATCAGTGATGTCATTTGAGATGTCATCAGTGATGTCATCAGTGATGTCACTGACCATGTCATGAATGATGTAATATGTGACATGATCAGCAGTGGATTGCGGGTGCGCGATATATAGTTAGTACAACTAACTATATATGGAATTTCAATGGTTTTGTGTGAGTAAAATAAGGTTTTTTAAATGCTAATTCCTAACTATATATGGTCTATAACCTATGGTTTTTTCAGTGAATTTTCAAGGTTTTGTAAATGCTAATTCCTAACTATATATGGTCTATAACCTATGGTTTTTTCAGTGAATATATATATATATATATATATATATACACACATATATATCTATATATATCTATACACACATATATCATATATATACATATCTATATATATTCATCTCTCTCTCTCTCTCTCTCTATATATATATATATATATATATATACATATATATATATATATATATATATTTATACCGGAATGCAATTGAACTTCTATGTTTAGTATAAGTATTTAATCTGCAATTTTGCTTGTTTACATTATAATATCACTTACAGTTAATTTACTTTGTCAAAGCACCAGTCTTAACTAACTTTTGCGCTACAGAGTCTTTCCTTTATTTAATTTGTAGTCCTTTGAACAATTGTAGTTCTAGATGGGCTGTGGTCCTATGTCAATTTCCACTACCCCTTTGGTGGACTTTAAAATGCGGACTGTGTGTTTATGTGGCTGGCTAACGAAAAAGACCGCCTGGTCGAAACGCGTCGCCAATAAACTAATTTTGAACATGGACCCTGGAGTGCGAGTTTTCTGTGTTTCCTGGAAACCTTACTGTGTGGGGAACCCTTTCTAACGTATACTTCCGGGTTTCCGACACCCGGGACATGCACCGACCTCGAGTGGACTGGAGCGGACAAGTCGGAAACTTTTCCTGCAAACCGGCCTTCGGCCAACGTCTGCTCCGACCGCCTGAACCGATAGAATGTGACTGAGCTTCCCACCGGAGATCGATCGGTGAGTGTGGACTGTGAAGACGCGCTTCGGAAGTCGCGCGTTACCGCGTCCTATGCCTGCTGATTGTGGACCCGTGCAGCGAATAACGCCGGGAGGTTTTAGAGACTAGGATTGTGGGCAGAGGTACCGCGCTACCGATTTTGAGGAAAGCACGGCATAATTGAACTTCGTGCAATCGAGGGATTACCATACCTGTCTGGTAACATGACCAGAGGTAAACAGACAGCGGCGGCTGCCACGTCTGCAATGACAACTACAAAAACCACCATGGTGAATGAAACCACCACGGTTAAGAGCCGCCGTGCTGGCAGGGTGGATGAGGCGAGGTCGCTGTTTTGTGAGACGGACAGCACAACAGTGAATACAGTGAGTACTAATGAGACGGCAATCACACCGCCGGATAAGACTCTGAAACAGATGTTATTTCAATATGAGAAACTTATGAAAAAAGAAATCAACCGCTGGTGGGAGGTAACTTCTCTGGACAATTACATAGAAGTCGGCAGGGTGCAGAGAGGGCTACGAATTATGATTACCCCAACTTACCAGAACTCCGATCCGAAACTAATATCTGACTGGTCTGAACTAATGGCTGGAAGTTGCAAAAATATGCTTGGTTTACTGTCTAAATATGCTGCCATGGAACTTGAGCAGGTCATCATAGACATTGGCAAACTGAAGGAAGAACTTGATAAGCATGACGCGAAAGATGAGATAACCAAGGCAATCGAACAAATGGAGAAAAGACTTGATAAATATGAAGATGAGATCAAACAGAAGAAGAAAAGTAAATTCTTGAGGGACAAACAGGATTATGCCAGTGGGCGGATCTTAACGTTTGGCAAGAAATACGATGGAGCCATAAGACAGTTCAAACAGCTTGGAGCGAGTGGACGACCATGCAACGTCACGGTATCTGAATTAGGTTCAGAAACCTACTCAGATATGGACGAAGTCTTGGATACCAGCGGGAGGAGCTTACTTTCTTTTAAACCCTTGGAAGAATATGATTTTTTACAATCGGCAATGACACTCAGGGCCGGACCACCGGAGCGGTCATACGGAAGAGGAAGAGGCGGAAACACAAGAGGGAAGTCACAAGGCGCGGAGGAAAGAAACACAAGAGGAACAATGTCGTATGGGAGTACAACACGACAGACCAAGCAGCAATGATGGGTGAGCCCAATTTGACTATCATTAACATTTCCTCCCACAATCTGACTATGGCAGAGAGATCGGTATTGGAGTTGGGCCTGAGTTTTTGCCCGATGGCCAATTTCGATTACAGCCAAACAAGAATCGATGTATTTCTTTTTGTTTGTAAACTAAAGTTAATGAAAATGTTTGCGTTAAAGAAAAAATGGGCCCTTGAGCAAAGGAGCAATGATACGAATTGGAGCACACAGGTGTCAAATGTCTTACAAATACAGGATGTTGAGAGTTTGGCAAGCGCATTAGAATTGTGTGGTGAAGATGTGAGTGGTTTGAGTGACTCTGAGGTACTTGACAGGATGGGTTTGTCTTTAGGAGGATGTAGTGCAACTAATCACAGACCTAAATCCACCTTTAATCCTATCACACCACATGACAACCTAGGGACATTTCACGACGTTGTTACTAGAGACCTTTATGGGAGAATAGTAAGAATAAGCATGCGCATAATCTCTCGACAGAACAGAGGAAAGCCCTCGGCACCCTTAATGCAGACCCCTGCTGTATAATTAAGCCATCTGACAAAGGTGGGAATGTTGTCTTATGGGACGTAAATCTGTACAGACAGGAGGCAAATAGACAACTTGAGCTGTCAGGCAATTACAGGAGATCAAACAGAGAAGAATATGCAGCTAGCATCACAACATACCATGAGAAACTTAAGGGTTGGAGAGAGAAGAACTTGCTAGCGGAATCGGAATTTTATATGTAAAGCAGCCAGTTTCCCCTTGTTTTTATATGTTGCCAAAAGTCCACAAGGATGATACTAACCCACCTGGTAGGCCCATTGTGTCTGCTAACAACAGTCTTCTTGAAAGCACATCCATTTTTCTTGACACTTTTCTTTTTCCGTATGTCCTTAATCTCCCCTCGTACTGCAGGGACAGTACAGACTTTATCTCCAAGATAGAGGGAATCAGATGGGAGGACAGTTTCTAGTTGGTCACAGTAGACGTAGTCTCACTGTACACGTGTATCAGACACGCCGCTGGTTTGAAAGCATGTAGACATTTTTTGAGAGATAGGTCTGTTTTCTTTTTGCAACAAACAGAAATGCTGCTTGAAATGTTAGAATTTTGTTTAATGAACAATTTCTTTCTGTTTGATAACACTTGGTTCGAACAAGAGGTGGGGACGGCGATGGGAAGCTGTTTTGCTCCTAGTTCTGCCTGCATGCTGATGGGTTGGTGGGAGGAACAAGTCCTATGGTCAGAAGAGAATACCAATCTCACTTGTCACATTGCCTATTACACCAGGTACATTGACGATATTTTCCTGATCTGGGATGGTACCAAACTTGAGCTGAACAAATTCCTTGCCAGCATCAATAGGAACGGGGTCAATCTGAAATTTACCAACAAGGTAGACCAAACAGAAATGGACTTCCTAGATGTCGCAGTAAAAGTTGTGGAGGGAGCGCTCCAAACCAGCCTATATAGGAAACCTACCTCAGGCAATAGCATTTTACATGCTAGAAGTCACCATCCCAGTAACCTCAAGGACAGCATCCCATATGGAGAATTCCTGAGGGCTAAGCGTAATTGCAGCTCAGAGGCTGCATTCAAGAAAGAGCAGATCAACATGACCCAGAGATTTAAGGCCAGGGGCTATTCAGACCAGGTACTGCTGGTGGCCAAAGAAAAAGCCAAAGCAAGAAATAGGGAGACTCTCCTGACCAAAAAGATAGTGAGAGCAAATGAGAATCAGGGATCCAACAATGTCAGGATGATAACAACATACAGTGCAGAAGCAGGCAAGGTACGCGAGATCCTGAAGAAACACTGGCACATCGTAAAGAGTGATCCGGTCATAGGCAAAGTGATCAACAGACAACCACAGTTGACATATAGAAAGGCACGCTCTTTGAAGGACATGCTAGTGAGAAGCTACTTCGAGGCACCTATGAAGAAAAAGAATTGGCTAAAAGAGCAGAGAGGCTTTTACAAATGTGGCAAGTGTAAGGCCTGTGCCACTAGCAAAAATGTCAAATCCTATCCACTTCCTACAGGCAGAAATGCAATGATTGGAAAATTTATGAACTGCAATACTGACCACTGAGTGTATGTGATTGTCTGCCCATGTGCAAAATTTTATATTGGGAGCACCATCTTCCCAATAAAGAAATGTATATTGGAGCACATGAGGGCAATTAAGAATGTTGACATGAGCTATGCCACTGCGCGCCACTGGTTACGCTTTCATAACAGCGATGTTAATCAATTTTCCTTCTTTGGCATTGACAGAATTCCTGCGAACCCAAGAGGGGGGCAACAGACTCAAGCAGCTACGAATGCTGGAATCCCAGTACATCATACGTCTGGATTCAAGAAACCCCTTTGGCCTGAATGAGGATGAGGAGTTACAGGTTTTTTTACATATTGGCTGTAAACCCTGTTAGGCCTTTGATAATACCTACCTAACCCCTGCACCTGACCCTCATCCCTACCGTGTCCCCAGCTGTTGTGCTTGCAACATCCAATTCACTCTTTCTTTCAGATGGGGCTCTCTCTGTCGTTAGATGTGGAATTGGAAGCTTCACATTAGAGCTTAGACTAGACGACCTCGGCACGACCCACCTGGTCAAGCACATGGGTTAGCTCACACCTGATGAGCAACCCATCACCACGTTATTTTGGTTAGAATTTCCCCCATTCCCTCATTTGCACACTACCTTACTCCACGTTTTTAATTGCACAATCACACCCAGATTTATACCTTTGTTGTAGGTCCTGTCAGGCTCTCAACAGATAGTATAAGGTTCACCTCCTGCACTTCTCACAGTGCTGAAAGACTGATTTTAGCACCTTTTTGTTTGTATCTAGCCATTTCCTCGGATTGGCTTTTTAATTCGGGTAACCCCCCCACTCCCCGTGACCTCATCCCATTGGACATACGATCTCAGTTACATTCTCTTGACAGCCCGTTTGCATGTACATAGAGAGAGCTATAGGGATATCGCACCTAGTGTCCCTATTGTGTATATATATTTATTTCCCCAACAAGTAGAGAACATTTTTGAAAATTGAAAGAATAAAGATTGAAGAAAAAACAAATAAGTGGACTATATATTTGTGGACCCCCTGTCTTGATAAAAATACATGTTGATATCGTCAAACAACTCTAGAACTAATAGAGTCTGATATAATTTTTGAGATTGGCAGGGCCTTTAACTTATGCCCTAAATGTTATGATTACTTGTTCATAGGAGTGCTGATAATTATTTCTCAAAACTTTGTCTAAATTTTGTGTGTATCACTTTGTGTACACTAACGGCGCCTCAAGGTGGTAGGTGCTTTGAGATTTTCTGGCACCCTATTTGGGTTACTTGTTCAATAACATATATATTGTGTACGTATTTTTGAGATATTACAAGTGTGTGCTGAGTGTGTGCGGACGATTCCCTTCCGGGAACACTACCACCAGTCCTTCTTTTTTTGCTTTATATATTTATTTCCCGTTTTGGCCACTTGGCCTTGACTCATTTTGTATCCTTTGTTGAAATTTAATTTTTCTTCTCTCGATTGATTTCCTTTGATGAAATGTAACGACCGAATGTCAGATTTGGAATGGATTCTTCATACCAAGAGACAACAAATGGCCACTTGGCCTCCACTTGTGATATTGTTATGGATTTGGACTCAATATTGCGCATATGTATAAGTATTTTATCTAGTGCTTAGAACTTGGCCACTTGGCCGGAATGCAATTGTACTTCTATGTTTAGTGTAAATATTTAATCTGCAATTTTGCTTGTTTATTTAAACATTATAATATCACTTACAGTTAATTTACTTTGTCAAAGCACCAGTCTTTACTATTTATATATATACTTTTGCGCTACAGAGTCTTTCCTTTATTTCATCTGTAGTCCTTTGAACAATTGTAGTTCTAGATGGGCTGTGGTCCTATGTCAATTTCCACTACCCCTTTGGTGCACTTTAAAATAGTGACTGTGTGTTTATTTGGCTGGCTAACGAAAAAGACCGCCTGGTCGTAACGCGTCCCCAATAAACTAATTTTGAACACGGACCCTGGAGTGCGAGTCTTCTGTGTTTCCTGGAAACCTTACTGTGTGGGGAACCCTTTCTAACATATATATATATATATATATATATATATATATATATATATATATATATATTACCTACTGGCGGTCGCCAGTAGGTATATATAGTTAGGATTTTTTCTCTATGGGATTTTTGAAAATTCTATGTCTAATAACTTTGGCGTTTGTGGACGGAATTGGCTGAAATTTTCAGGAAAATGGCACATTTTGTTTCTGAGCAGCCCTTGAAAATTTGGGGGGGGGTTCGTCAAGGGGGGGCCGAGAAAAAAGGGGGGTCCCAAAACGTGTTTTTAACATTGAGTTTTCCATAGGGCGGTTGGCCTCACTTTTAGCCCGAACGGCTGAATGGATTTGCACGAAACTTGGCAAAATTGTAGGGACTGGTAGCCCGATGTGCCTTTTGTAGGTCTCAATATATGTGCTACAGTGGATTTTGAGAAATTAACGTTTAAAAAAAGATATATATCTGTAACAGCGGACCGGGCAGCGCTCCAGGACGCGTACTTTTCGCGCAACGGAGCTTTGTGAAGCGAAGCTGATTGGTTCTCCGGCATCTGTCAACATTCCAAACAGTCCGTAGCGGCCGCCATCTTGTCTCTCGGTAGGATCGAGAGACAAGAGGAGGCGAAAGCGAAGGGGCAAATGACCATAAGGGGGAATAGTAGATCCTCGCTGACCCCCTAGGTTTGATGTGGAGGTTTTAAAAGGGCCCCGCGGGGCAAAAAAATAAATAATAATAATAATCGAACGGCTGAATGGATTTGCACGAAACTTGGTAAAATATTAGGGACTGGTAGCCCGATGTGCCTTTGCTAGGTCTCAATATATGTGCTCCAGTGGATTTTGAGAAATTAACGTTCAAAAAAAGATATATATCTGTAACAGCGCTCCGCTTCGCGTAATGGAGGTTTGCGAAGCTGATTGGTCATTCTGTCACTGGGCTATAGTTGGGCTACATCTGGCTGATATTTGGGCTACATTTGTTTTTTTTCGTCTCTGGCGGCCATCTTTGGGCTACATTGGGCTACATTGGGCTTCATTGGGCTTCATTGGGCTACATTGGGCTACATTTGGGCTCCAACATATATATAGGCCAATGTAGCCCAATATATATTTTTCAAAGTTAATTTTCGTAAAAACCACTGGAGCATATATCTTGAGACATAGCAAAGGCACATCGGGCTACCAGTCCCTACAATTTTGCCAACTTTCGTGGAAATCCATTCAGCCGTTCGAGCTAAAAGTGAGTCCAACCGCCCTATGGAAATGAAGGAAATGAATGGGTAATTTGTAATTAGCAAATAGCTCATCGCAAACTAGGAATGGTAAAGAATCGCTATTTATTCCTTAAAGTTCGCTATTTAGGAAATGCAAAAAACTTTGATGATACATATGGCGGTTCATCTCTAACAAGATAAGAAGCATAGGGATAGATTTATGATGACTGGCGCATCACCAGGGATGTGTTAGTCATTCTGTGCCGCTGTTCCGTCACCTATGGTGTGCTGCATTTACAATGCGGCGCATCATGGGGCAAAAACCGCACAGATGCGTGATGTATCTGTGCCGTAAAGGTGGCGCATTGCTGGAGTTGTATCGCAAGTGTGATGAAGCTCCAGCAAGGGTCGGGGGTGCCCCTGTCGCAGGGTTTCTGTTCTCACACAGAACTGTGGACAGAGGATTGGAACCTCGGCGAATTAGGGTGTCCCAAAACTCACCTTAGTAATCAAAAACCCCTTAGCAAGCTAGGTACAGTGTCACATTGGATATAACAAACTCTCAATGTTTAGACAATCCAGAATATGAACTTATAGTACCTCAGGATACGTGGAACTCATGAACAGTCGGTCGTTATATATTTCTTAGAAACCAGAACATGGAGTTAAGAAGAACACATGTGTATTTGAAATGTTTATTTACTAATGCCGTCTTCTCAGGCGTAGTATCTTAGATAATACAAGTACACATATTATCAGTAGCAAAATTACCAGCATAGTTACTAGTACATAAAAAGTGAATGGTGACAGTATGTTAACATGCTGTAAATGAATAAGAGTTAGCAACACTTATAAGCAGCCGCGGGCCGTGGAGGGAGTTACGGTGGGGCAGGGAGGTGGGGAGGGGGAGGGGCAGGGTGGAGAGGGCTCCACCCTGCTTCTCCCCCTCCCCGCCTCCCTGCCTCACCGTAACTCCCTCCACGGCCCGCGGCTGCTTATATCTCACCCTCCCTAATACACATATTATATTATTTGCTAAGAAGGTCTCTTTGTGTTGGTTTAGGGCGTGCCCATACTTTAGTGTCTTAGATTTGAAGGAATCACATCAGCATACACCAGCTCTCTCTTCATGTGAACCGCATCAAGTGTTGTGTATGTGTGTTCGGCAAAGCAATATAAAACCCGCCTCATGCCCAGAATTGGCAGAAGTTGCACTTATGTTATGAGTATGAAGTCGTGGAGATCAGACCTCATAACAATTCTGTATCGTGTTGTTCTTGAAACTTTAGCACTCGCTGTACAGATATAGTTTAACAAGCAAAGCAGATAGTAGAGCAATATTATATTATTCTCATGTAAACCACGATGAACTACTAGGTTGAAAGCTAAAGCAACAACTAAGTGTCGTGTGCAGAAGTTGCAAAAAAGGAAAAATGGCGTTTAAACCGGTAATGAGCCCATGCTAACTTAACACGGTGTAAAGATATCCAGGACCTAGATGACACCTCCCCATGATACGGAAACGAACTGAATAAGATAATAGAAGTGCCATCTCATGAGAGCAGATTGCAAGTTTATATGTGGACGATTCGCAAGGTAAAGCATTAAAAACTAGGAAAATTTAATGCTAAAGAAAAATAACACAGCCAAGTACTTTATCGAGTCTTAAGCCAATAGGCAAGGTAAATAATAAAAACTTGACAAATAAGTCAATGAATTGTCAATGAAATGCTAGTACTCAGCATATCAAACATGAAAAAGGTCTATGACATAACTGTGTATGCAAAATAAGCTGCAACAGCCTCCAATAGGAAGTCACCGTCTTCATCCGAAAACAGTTCAGCCATCCAATTTAAAAGCGGAAAAGAACATACGTGCTCTCCCAGCACCGGATCCTCTATCACCATCAGAGGACAGCTCGGTGGGTTTTCAAGAAAGCTCTGTTCCAAGAAAGACTGTGTTGCCGCCAGTAAATTCTAGGGACCAATTAGTCCATGCATCAATGCCACAGCCATAATCCTTTCGCCAGGACAAACCAACTCGTGAGTAATGATAGGAGTCATCAGCTGATTAAAGTCGACGTCAGGAGAAACCGGTCCGCAGAGACACAAATCAATGGCCCAATCGAAATCACAGGTCAGGCAGTGAAATACAGGCTGGACACAGGTGAAGTAGGAGAATCGAAAAGATAATCCATATGCCGTGCTTAATATCGCCAACGGCATTGTGCCATAATATTCTAGCATGCGATTGTGGAACAGTGTCAGCAGCTGCAGGGCGGGAGGTTGCATAGGAGGGACATCCATATTTAAAAATGTAAAAAAGCACAAGAGCGTCCGCTGGTAATGCAAGTAAAAATGGCAATCCACGAAGCAGAGTGGAAAAAATAGAATGAAAGAAAGCAGGGATGACTCCAAAGATTTTCTCAAATGAAGTCACGAGACCACTGGTAACAACTTTAAAAAAGTGCGCCAGGGCCTTTGTGGAGGATGCGTTAAAGATAGTCCGAACCATCTTGCTGAAATGGAAAGGCAAATCTGAATTGGAAAGGGTCTGCACCTCTGTACGCTATGTGAAGCACGAAAGTTTCACGGGCCGAACTCAAGGCAACCTCTCTCTGAGACAAAAGAGCTCTTATTCTTGCCATGCCGTTGAAATCTGCTCCCAAGGTTGGTATTTGTGGCGAGATTGAAAACTCCCTATGTTCATGTGTGGGAGGAAATAGAACATTTCTGCAGCAAATAACCCGTTCACTTACTGTTACGATAAAAGGAATACTTTTAATTAACCCAGAACAATCTTCATTATTGAGCATCAAATAACTACCATTTTCCAACAACTTGAACGTGGGGATGATAGCAGGAACTGGCGTGCCTTGCAACACGCAAGCCATATTTGGTCGGTGTTTGTTGCATGAACCGTGTAACTGTATGTCCCTACACATTAGTGAATGATCTGGCGTCTCAGTGCATTCCTCTCCATTCAGATAAACTTCTTGATCATCTTTGAAACATCTGTATGTGTATGGAAGTGACCAGACCTCATGAAGAAAAGCACTACCTAAAGGTTCATAACGACCTATTGGTATATATTTCATACAATTTGAAAACTTATATAAAGCAAAAGGCAGCGTTATTAAACCGTGGATAAGGCACGTTGCCAAAAAACCCGCAATCCCCTGCTGATGATGTCACTGAGCATGTCATGAATGATGTAATATGTGACATCATCAGCAGTGGATTACGGGTAATAGTATCTCTAGTTTACTCCCCTATAGCTGTCTTTCTTTTAACATAAGTGTCTGTTTCCTTCCCTTATACTTACTGTTTTTGGTTCGCTTCCGGTTCGCGTACCGGTGAGCGAACTGGGAAGCGAACTAAGAGAAATAGAGGTTGGCACAGTTCCAAATATTGTACCAATTTTTTAATAACGGGGAGGTAGTTCTGAAAAGAACTTTTTTTTTAATTGTTTTTGTTGTTTTATATTTTTTTTATTATTTTTCGGAACATTTTTTTACTTTTTTTGAATTTTTCTGAACAGTTTTATATTTTTTTGGGTTTTTCTTGGAGGGGGCAATGAAAACGATTCATTGTAAAGGGCTCAACAGGAGCAACAAAACAAAGAAAAAGTATTTATTATTTTGGGCGTTTCGTACAAACTTGCATATGATAGTCAATAGCTCTGTTGATCAGAGTGATGCTTCTTTCTCCGTAGCAAATGAATCCATCGCAAAATACGCAGATGTGTTTTACTTCACCAAATCTCATTTGTATATTTGGCACCATCTCCCTGCCCTCTGGTCCCGTTACTTCCGGTACAACAGATCTTCTGGCCATAATAGGGAGATTATCTAGGTTGTTCCGAAACTGTGCAGCACTGTAGTTGTTAGGATGCCACCTAGTCATATGGCGATGCATTGTGTAGTTTCCGAAACTGTATTTTTTCTCGGTTCCTCTGGACAGTCTATCTTGACATATAAGGCAAGTTACGTATCTTGCATTTACTTTTTTCTGACCTTTGGGAATTTTAAAAAATTGCCAAATGAAGTTTTCTTTCCGGTGAGACGTCCTGGGCTCCTCAGGCAAAAACTGCCTCTCTTCGTGCTCGTCGTTCTGTTCCTCTTCTTCCTCTTCTTGTTGAATTATAACTTGAGCAGGTGGTCCACTCTTCCTTGGATGTGGTGGAGGTGGTGGGGAAGCACCAGCTGAAGCTACTAAAGAAGCCATTGCTCAGTGATCACAAAGGGTCTTTCTCTCACAATGATGAAAGTCAGAGTGAGGAAAGAAGGAGGCATTTTCATCATTTGGGAAAAACAAGAGTTCTCAACCAATGAAAAGTGTTCATTTTAGATTATATGACCTAGTCTTACATCATTAGGAAACCAAAAGTGAAATGAACCAATGAAAAGTGTTATTACCAAGTCACATGACCTGCTGTGTTTACGTCAAGCGCTTTGCAGGGCCTCCCGGTTTGCTTCCAGAAACCTGCGCTTTGCGACTCGCTTCGCGTACCAGTTCGCTAACGTAGCACGTCATATGACGTATCACGCGACAACGTGAAACGTCATGCGGACGGGAGGCGTCACGATGTTGTTTTCTAACGCGGCAGTTGCGGTAAAGAAACGTTTACCGGCTCGCGGTCTATTTCGCGGCATCAAGGTCAGCTAACGGGAAGCTTCCCGATTCGCGAAGCGGGAACGAAGAAAAAAAAATATTTAAAAAAAAAATTATTCATAAACATATAAAATATATTTTTGGATTTAAAGAAGAATACATTTTACAGCTACAGATATTAGCTGTTAAAAAACCAATGAAATTCACTGAAAAAAACATAGGTTATAGACCATATATAGTTAGGAATTAGCATTTACAAAACCTTGAAAATTCACTGAAAAAACCATAGGTTATAGACCATATATAGTTAGGAATTAGCATTTACAAAACCTTATTTTACTCACACAAAACCATTGAAATTCCATATATAGTTAGTTGCACTAACTATATATCGCGCACCCGCAATCCACTGCTGATGATGTCACATATTACATCATTCATGACATGGTCAGTGACATCACTGATGACATCACTGATGACATCTCAAATGACATCACTGATGACATCACTGATGACATCTCAAATGACATCACTGATGACATCATGACACACCAATACCAGTTACTACATACGCACTCACTGATTCCTACGTCTACACACACATTCACTCATTCACCCATACAATCACTCATACATACAGTCACTCATTATTACAACACTATCATATGCACTCATACACCTATGCATACACTCACACACTGCCACTCATCCATGGAGTTACTCACACACCTAGTCAGTCCTGTAAAGAATCAATCACACTTCCATTTCCTCATCTATACAGTTAAACACAGAACACCATACTTCAGTGACATCACTGATGACATCACTGATGACACCTCAAATGACATCACTGATGACATCTCAAATGACATCACTGATGACATCATGACACACCAATACCAGTTACTACATACGCACTCACTGATTCCTACGTCTACACACACATTCACTCATTCACCCATACAATCACTCATACATACAGTCACTCATTATTACAACACTATCATATGCACTCATACACCTAGTCAGTCCTGTGAAGAATCAATCACACTTCGATTTCCTCATCTATACAGTTAAACACAGAACACCATACTTTTTCACACATATACTAACACATACTTACTCTCTTATACAATCACTGATACAAGTACACATTGATATGCACAGAGTCACACACCTCCCAGCCAGCCACACACACACTCAGTCTTCCATACATCCACTCATTCTTCAATATGTAAAACATATTTAAACTTTACAAAAACACACAGACACTAGATGATGTCATTTGAGATGTCATCAGTGATGTCATCAGTGATGTCATTTGAGATGTCATCAGTGATGTCATCAGTGATGTCACTGACCATGTCATGAATGATGTAATATGTGACATCATCAGCAGTGGATTGCGGGTGCGCGATATATAGTTAGTGCAACTAACTATATATGGAATTTCAATGGTTTTGTGTGAGTAAAATAAGGTTTTGTAAATGCTAATTCCTAACTATATATGGTCTATAACCTATGGTTTTTTCAGTGAATTTTCAAGGTTCTGTAAATGCTAATTCCTAACTATATATGGTCTATAACCTATGGTTTTTTCAGTGAATATATATATATATATATATATATATATATATATATATATATATATATATACACACACACATATATATATATATATATATATATATATATATATATATATATATATATATATATATATATGTATATCCATACCAATATTATATAGAGAGAGCCCAAACCTTTGAGGCGGGTAATCTCAGTAAGCACAGCTCCAATCACAACACCCAATACAACTTTGGAAAGGACAGTTGCAGCAGAAGGACATAGGCTATGCAGACGGCCACCATAAACATTTTTTTTTAATTGTTTTTATTAACTTTTTAAGAAACAGTGGTGTTCATCACAATCATACAATTGTACCGTAGGACAGACATACAATTGTACAGTAGGACACCATATACATTTAAAAGGTAAAAGAACCGTGCCAGCAAAGTAGTCCCTTATGGGCGTGTCTGCGTTGTGCTGGGGGCGTGGGCTGGGGGCGTGACTAATGCAGGGGGTGTGTGGTACGGCCATCACATCGTGGGCTGTGGGCGTGTGCTGGGGGCGTGACAAATGCTGTGGGCGTGACAAACGCTGGGGGCGTGTGTCCGCCCTTCATGCCATGTGAGTCATACATACAAGCGCCAATTACGTTGCTGCACAGCATCAAGGGGCACGCTGGGGGCATGAGAAACGCTGGGGGCGTGTGTCCGGCCTTCATGCCATGTGAACGCAATTGCGCCGTATCAAGGGGCACGCTGGGGGCGTGAGAAACGCTGGGGGCATGTGCTACGTTCCGCCCTTCATGCCATGTGGGTCGTACATTAATCAGAAGATCATCTGCTGTGGCCGTGTGCTGGGGGCATGACAAACGCGTTCAGCTGGAGGCCTGGTAAGTAATATTACTGCAGCCACTCCTGCGTGCTGTTACTGAACTCTCTCATTCAACGAAATTAGACGCGCCTGCTACCATCAACCAGGGCTCTAGCCGGGCTCAGGCGGCGGATCAGTACAATAATTACACGCGCCTGATAACATCAACCAGGGCTGCAGCTGGGCCTCAAGCAGGGGAACACGGGCCTGCTAACATCTAACAGGCCTGCATCTGGGCCGCAAGCGGGGGAACACGCAAATGAGCGTGTCTGCGGGGACCATTACTGCAGCCTCTCCTACTCGCTGTCACTGAACTCTCTCATTAAACGGATTTACCCACGGCTGATAACTCTCTCATTCAACGACATTACACGTGCCTGCTAACATCAACCAGGGCTGCAGCTGGCCCTTCTCCGTCCCTATTCTAATGAAACAAAAAATGTTGTCTACCGCGAGATTTTAAAATAAATTGCCCTTGCCAAATACACACATTACACACATTCTATTTCATACCCGGACAACATCGGGACGGACTGCTAGTATATATATATATATATGTGTGTGTGTGTGTGTCACCTGTGCATGACAGATTCCATGACAGGTTTGTCTGATTTCTAATGCATCCATGTACCTGAAAAGAATGTATTTATTTTTTAGGGCTTAGGGTGTCTACTGGTTGTGAGCTCAATAAATTTTCATTAACGCAGCAGAACCTTTGATGTCTTGATTTCATGTCTGCACTGTCATTCCATGTTACGGGTATTGTGGCTAATTCACAAAACAAAAGCAGGAAAAATGAATGTAAAATACATTAGCTGGAAATTGTGTTTTACTAGAAAGTCAAGAAGAGTTAAACCCTTCATAGCATGGACCATCATTTATTTATATTTTTTTCACAAAGGAATATTGTATCCCAAATACACAGGTTTGCAAATGGGGTATAAATCCTGATGATACCAGATGATGCATGAAGTTTCCTTTTTTAAAGAAAAATATATTGAAGTCCTATTTAAAGGACAATATATTTTAAATTTTTCAATATTTTTTGTTGATGAATATCACTGTTCACAGCCATATTACAACAGGCCAGTCTTTCATTTTATTTGCACTTAGTTGAACATGGCATACCATTTTGGCTTAGCATGATGAAAAGGGAGATAAACACATGGGAAGATCCGTCTTTGCCGTAATGAAAATAGTTTTAGAAATGTGGATAAAAAGTGTGTTTTTTCATTCTGACTTGCACCGTTTCTAAAATGTCAGCGTCTTGCATTTTCTCACATGGTGTGCAGGCTACCGGTCTCCTTCCATCTCTGCCCTTCACTAAATCCCTCAATGATGAGGTTCTGAAGCTCTAAGGGAAACAGGGTTTTAACTACATGACATGGATCTAGAAATATTCAGGTCCTTTTATTGCTTGTATTGATTTTGTGGGGCAGGATGCCACTGTTCACCTACTTACAATAAAGCCTTCTACCATCACAGTGAATCCCAGAAACACATATGTGTTCTTTGCCGCTGTTTATATCCGTAAGGATATTTGTTTAAATAGTTCTTTGATTTCTTCTCTCTGCTTCCTCGGCTGCAGCAAGGGCAGACTGTAGATTTATGTCTGGGTGTACATATTTCACAGAATCATCAATGGCATCATATTCATATACTCATTTATCTATGATAATTGTTTTATTTAGCCAAAGATACTATGTATGTATGTATGTAGTATTTGTATAACGCAAACTTAGCCAAAAGAGAGTGAAGTGATGTAAGGTGTTAAATGCAAAGAAACAGCTAACTAGTTATTGTTTGGAGAGGTGGCTGGGTTCTGTGAGCAGAACTGCACTGCATTTTGATGTACTAGTCTTTAAAAGTGTACATATTCAGATGTTTACTAAATTAGATCAGGGTTGGTACATGCTTGAGGGATACATAGATGTTATTCCAGATCATAGGTGTATAGATGGAGAAGATGTGTGGTCTTGGTTTTTGTTTTTACTCTTTTTTGTCTGTAGTCTGATTGTGCTCAGGTTGCAGGTGTGATCGAAAACCACCATAGATGGCGTTCATGTCAATCTTATGTTGTGATGATGTTGTAAATAACACAACTGGTTTTAAAGATAGTAGAGACCAGCAAGAGGAGCAAGTGGTAATCTGGCTGAGACGAGCTGTAGCATGTAAGACACAATTAAAGGATGCCTCTGTGGAGGGGGAGAGTGGATGAAGCACTGCATTATCACCATCCAGATGCGAGAGTATGAGTACATGAACAGCAGTTCCGTAGACATTTTCTGGGAGGAATAATTCACTTTCTTTAGTACAGTGAGCTTAGTAGCGTGAGCTTGAACCAGGCTATCATTTTGGCAATGTGCATCCTCAGCATGTGGGTGGTATCCTAAGTGAATTTAAGTGAATTGGCATTGGGTGAACGTTTGGATTGAATCTGTATAAGTTCATGTCTATCTAGAAGATGAAATATATACAAAAATAAAGCATAGAGGTACAGTTTGAAGAAACAAACAAAAGTGGGGATGCACTCACCATGTCATCACATCTGCTCTCCCTCTTTACAAGTGATACTTGCATGAGTTTTGTGTTGCATTACACATCAAGACAACTTATTACTTCAATTGACTCTTAAAACAGTGTACATTCATACACAATATCATCAAGATTTTTCAGTTTTCCACACTTCTCCTGATAAAAAGAGGACCCCTCTTGTGTGGCTGGGCCAATCAACTGTGACAGGTAATGCACCCAAAGCTAACATGGAGATATCAAGATTTCCCCTTGGAATTACTGGTGATATAGAGAGCTGAAGTACACTGGACACGGGTCAGTGGGAAACCAGGAAAACCTACCAAGCCCAGATATTTCTGAAAACTAGGTACACATGAGAGTGTGGTGTATTTACTATGGGTACTGTATCGATCCCCCTATTTCTGACCCTTGTCTGGTTAATAATTAACTAGCAGCCATTCAACTGCACAGAAACCCGTTATCTAATTAGCCACACAACGGCACAGAAGCCCGTTATCTGATTAGGTCATAGCGCATGCCATCTCATTAGGCAAGCACTATTCCTCCAGCCCCCTAATAGGCATACGGTGTTCTCAAAACAAATCAAACCTACCACGACCTGGGAAATCCCCACAGCCATTGTTTTGATTTGGCCGAGAACTTCAGTAAAGAATGTGCGAACGATCAAGTTCGTATGACGTATTTATGTCCATCCTTACGTCAATCCCGGCATCTTTCAGGTATAAATAATACCGACATTGCCTTAAGCAAACACACGAGGTGGTGACAAGATTGGAGCAGCGAGACTTGCCGAGGAGCCCAGCTGACAGCGAAGCCCACAGACGCTGCCCCTCCTTTCTGACGCGCTGAGAGAGAGACGCTGCCTTTTCTCCTGCCGAGAAATCCAGCTCCGGCGCTTCCAAGCAGCCCTTGCAGGCAGCTGGAATATCAAGACCTGAGATAGAGATACCAGCCCTCCAGCCTTCTAAACTCCCAGGTACTGAACTGAATCATCCTTTGTAGAGAATTCTTGAAGCAGACTCTTGGCAAAGCAAACTTAACTTAAACTGCTACTTACCTACTCCCGCCACGTATTAGGCTTAGATAAGGTACATTGGGGTAGGCGTAGTTAGAAGCACCAGTTGAGTACGATTAGTCAATGTATATATGTATGTATCTATTTTATCCATTTTAAGTATCATATGGCTAAGAAACCATATCAATGCTTTTACAGTATTATTTTATAATTCTGTTATTACTGTATGCAATTTACTTAACTCTAAGTATTGCAATAATAGCGATTCATTTCTCTTGTATGAGAAAAGAGACTGATCAATAAATAACATCTTTTTATTGAACACGCCCGTCTCTTCCTTTTCTCTACAATCTGGTGAAACTAAGAATGCACTGAACTGACTGAGTAAAATAAGTTGTCTTTTGTTTTCACACGACTCTAGAGATACACTCTTGATTAGGGGAGAGCAAAGTTGTCATGTTCTATGGTTGTCAGAAACTAAATCCCTTCTTGTCTATCCAGGGAAGTTAAACTCCTCCTTGTCTATTCGAGAAAGTTTCTAGTGAACTCTGAGCTAGCTGGCAAACACATAACTTTAAGTCTAATATCGACAGTAGAAGACCTAGTTAACCTCTGTCCTATGTCTATACTATTGAAGATATTATTCCAATGCGCAGAGCCTATTGGGATGATAGGAACTACACTACATGGCGCCCAACGGTTTGGATAGGCGATAAATCTAACGTAAGACATTAGAGTAACTCAGTCGTGCTTTTTCACACAGACCCCTTTTTCCCCATAATACTCCAAAGATGTCTGGAGTGGGTGAAAGGTTAAATCCGCCAAACTTAGTAGGAGGAGACTCCTATGTATGGTTCTTGGTTTATTCAACGTTGAAGGATACACTGTTCCAAAATATTGTGCATCTAATCTTTGTTTCCATAGAAACCTGATCTGCAAATAAACAAACTCTTCTTGACAGTAGAATGTCAGAAACTGAAGAAGAAAGGGAGACAGCTAGAATAGCAGCTGAACTCATAGCAGCTGACAATACTCTGCTGCAAACTGACCCGGAGGCAATACTCATCCAGGTCAACATAAGGAAATCTATAACCTTAAAACTTATAGAAAATGGGCTGACACCGAGAGGTGGTACAGTCATATTCGTAATTGAGGCACAGGAATATTGGCAGACAGAGGTATTCTATTCATGGATAAACTTTCCAGCAGCAAACGCTGTAACAAAGGACTTCCACTATTACAAAATAGAGGAACCTCCTAATGAGTACACTCCTTTCGAGGAGGTGGAAATACCACTCAAATACCAAGAGCACCTGCTCTGGTTTAATGGCGCCCTAAAACATAACAATCACATCACCAGGCTCGGTCCACTAGGTAGACCAGGAGCAACGTGGCCGGTCCTATCCGGATACACACCACATCCAGACATTGAAGAAATGTCTGCACCAGAACTTTTAGCACAGCTAAAACAATTAATTAAAATACATAGACAATTAGTCCAATATGTAATGCGGACTTCAACAGTTCTACCAGCTATTAAAATTCCACAGCTGATCCCTCACCAGGGGAACACAAATAAAATTACACCACAGAACATACAGTCCTGTCTAGGTAAAGTACCCGCAAAACGGGAACAAATTCCATTCTGGTTAGCACAAAAAATCACTCAAATAGAGGCGGTATTTCCAGATACCACCCCGGTTGAGAAACACAGGATTCTGACTATCTGTCTTCCAATGGGAATCGCACCACATGTGGAGGACTGTGACACTTGGGGTACAGTCTTTGCTTCCATTTACACAAAAACACATGGTGTTCCATCCATGTCAGTAATACCAGATGTGCTAAAACAAATTCAAGATGAATACGGTCCAGAACCTGCTTTAACTCTTGGTATGAAATTACTAAAAGACTTCAAGCAGGTCTCGGCAATATTATTAGCCAACATAAAGGGAGAAGCAGCAAATGTGGCGATCCGCCAGAGGTTAAAAGAGACAGATATAGCAGACCAACCATTTGAAATTGCCAAAATCATAGAAAAATCCTATGAAGAACTAGGAAGAGATAGTTTGGGTGGAATACCGGTGAAACCCCAACTTATTGAAAAACCTGAAAAAGTATTTATTAAAAATAATCTAAACACTCACAAAAAGAGCTGGGATGGAAATAAACAATCCAGTCCTAAAGAAAAAAGATTCCAGTCCAGAGGAAGGTCTCCTCGGCGGAGAGAAAGATCTCCGGACCAAGGGCACAAGTCTCCCCAGAGGGAGCCCTCTGAGAAAAAATACAACCTTAGAAATAGGGATAATCTGAAGAAACCTGATAGATATCAAAATATTGATACACGTCCCTCTCAATCTTTTCAGACTTCCTCGCAGAAATCGGAAAGGAGAGGACGATCAGAACACAGGGAAGAGCACGTCAAGTCCAAAGACAAGGAACCTGCTCATCAAAATAAAAAATTACAGTTTCCAAAAAAAGAAGGTAGCCAGTATTAAAGTAATCAACCATGCCGAGAATACTGAGGACACAGCTGAAAAACGGAGAATGGGCTCAGACAATGCTAGACAGCGCAGCAGAAGTGAGCATAGCTCGCAAGATCCTTATGAGTCATCTGGAGACAGTGGACACGAATGAATACATTCAGGTGGAAACTGCAGATACCAGAGTTAGCAAACCTCATAAAATATATGAAATAACATTGCGTATAGAGGGGGATAAGACTTGGAAAATAAGGGGTCTCTTTTGTGATAATCTCTCCAAGGGCTATGATATCCTTCTAGCTGAAAGAGACTGGCCACCAGAGTTTGTCAGGGAGTGCCCTCATGGCGAAGAAATAATTATGCCTGCCTTCTCAAATCATATTCCAATACGTAAAAAATATACACTTGCAAGAAAGTGGGCAGTAGCCCAAGCTCCTGCATTATATAAAAACCATGTGGGATGGGATGAGGACTCTCCTCCTCACAAAATCCAGTTAAAATCACAACCTACTGCTCAGAGGCAGTATCCAATTAAGCAAGAAGCTAAAAAACGGGTAAAAGAGATCCTAGATCAACTTGAATACCAGGGGGTGATTGAAACTTGCACCTCACAAATGAATAATCCTTTGTTTCCTGTCTCCAAACCAGACAATTCATATCGTCTTGTTTTGGACTACAGACACCTGAACTCGTGTTGCAAAACCTTTGCAGTACAAAATTCGCATAGTGCTGCACTAATGAATAACATAGTGCGCAAAAAATACAAAACAACATTAGACATCTCTAATGGATTCTTCTGTCAAAATATAGCACCAGAGAGCAGATATTTGACTGCGTTCTCAATAAATGGCGCGCAAATAAATTTCTGTCGTTTGCCCCAGGGGTTCAAGAACAGCCCAGGATTATTCTCAGCAAGAGTAACAGAGTTACTACAAATATATGATGATGAGGCATTATCTTATGTCGATGACATCTATCTAACAGATGATGACTTGGATACTCACTTGAAGAGAGTGAACACCATAATACTTGGGTTCGCAGCAGAGGGTTACAAATTCAACTTTAAAAAGTCAAGAATTGCCCATCTAACTGTCCTGTTTTTAGGATATGAACTATCAAGTGAAGGCAAAAGCCTGGCTGACAATTTCCTAGAGAAATGTGCTGTAATCCAAGCACCTAGAACACTAAAAAACTTACAATCAATTCTAGGTTTCCTAAATTTCGGAAGGACTTACATTATAAATTATGCAGAGAGAGTTAAACTTCTCTATGACCTTATAAAACCAGATTTTAAAAGAATCAATTGGACTCAAAAACACACAGAAATGTTGAGATCTTTACAAACAGATATGTTAGTTAAAACAAAATTACAAACACGTGACAACACACGCAACCTTGTGATTCGAGTCATCCCAGGAAGATGCGGATTCACATACCTGACCTCTAATGAGGGAGAGAAGCTACCAATTGCATACAAATCACATTTGTACACAAAAGCTGAAATGAAATTTAGCCCAACGGAAAAAATTCTAACCGCGGTACAGACTGCAGTAGCAAAAGAACGAGCCCTAGCACAAGGTAAACGAATAATCATCGTGACACCGATACCAGCCCTGGAGGCGGTAACAAAGGCAAGCATTCCGAATGCTAAAGCACTCCATCCGAGATGGATACAATGGGCTAATTCTCTTGCTGCAACAGACGTGGCATACGAATTTGATCCCAACTTAAAAACACAAGAGTTTCTCCAATATGAATTTGAATGTCCTCCGCCGACCGAGATTCCGCCTTTAGAACATTACGGCTGTATAATATATACAGACGGATCAGCACAACCCGCAGTGGGGGGTAAGCAAGCTTACAGTGCTGCGTGCGCGATTGTAAAAGGTCGCTGGCACGAAGGAAAATTTAAACCAGTGGTCACTAAAACGCAATCTCTAGGAGATTGTACAGCTCAGCGAGCTGAACTACTAGCATTCAAGATGGCGCTTGACAATACCGATCGAGAATTCCCCACACTCATAGTGTGCGATTCATATTATTGCGTCCAATCTTACAATGAATACTTGCAGATCTGGATTGAGAACGGTTTTAAAGATGCAAAAGGTGGCACAATCAAGCATAAAATGCTTTGGGAACAAGTAGTTCTTTTGCAAAAGGAACTACAAAAGACTCACGTGATACATACACTGAGTCATCAACGTGATGGCGTTCAAGTTGCAGGGAATTCATTGGCTGATGAGGCCGCGAAGGCAGCTGTGCAAACGGCTTCCGTAGCTGCCATCACCAGGTCAAAAACAAAAATAGACAGTGAAATATTACAAGCTGTCAGCGCTACAGTAAAAGATGCGATAGAAACACTCCCAAAAGGCTTTCCAGTAAAGTACTCATACATTACTGATGCAAATAATGTTCCGTTTGCTCGAATCCCTGGAGTGGGGGATAGGGCAATTCCAAACATGGAACATAGGTTAGGACTCATTATAGCGGCACACGAAGGGCTTGCTTCTGTACATGCTGGCGTTTCAGCCACAGTATCATTATTAAAACAGAGATACTGGTGGCCACAAATGCGACGACAAACAAGGAACTATGTTCTAGAATGTGAAATATGTCAAAGAATGAAAGTATCAACAGTGAAACGACCAGCACAGACGCACCTTCTAATCTCAGACAAACCATCAGCCTGTGTTTACCTGGACCACTGTGGTCCCTTACAAAGGGATGGTAACTATAAATATATCTTGGTCGCAGTGGATTCATGCATGAGATTCATATGGATGTGGCCTCAGCGATCGGCTGACGCCAGAACTGTTATAAAAGATTTGCGAGTCTTTATCGGCACCAACGCAATTGGCATGCTACATTCTGACCAGGGTCCTGCTTTTAGCTCTCGGGCTTATAAGGAGGCTATGACCAGCAAGGGCATTGCATTGCGGTACTCTTGTCCATTTCATCCCGAGGGAAACGGAATCGTAGAAAGAAAAAACCGTCACATAAAGCAATGTATAACAGCAAAGGTATTAGGTTCGGGAGCTGGGTGGGTCAAACATTTAATAAGTGTCCAACGTAGTCTAAATAACCTGCCAAGAAATTCTCTGAAAGGACTCAGTCCATACGAACTATTGTTTGGGACTAGAATGTTAATCCAGGACTTAGATAGTCAGACTTCAGTGGTTAAAGAAAAATGCTTTGATATCAAAGATCGCTTGGCTATTTTACAGGACTTAAATGAAACAAGAAAAGACCTGAGCAACATAAAGTTGAAACAGCAGCCAGCAACCACTGAAGAAAAACCACCTGTCCCAGCAAGGCCTGTCTGGATTCCAAAAGTCGGGGATCTGGTCAGAGAGAAGATAGCGGTAAAGAAGGAATTTGGGCCTTCTTACAGAAAAGCAGTTCCTGTCTTGTCTATCAACGGGACAAGATCAGTAGTACTACCGCCCCTTGCTGGTAAAAAGGAGAACCGAGTCATATCCATCGACCTGGTTAAACCACAATCATGTGGCCGATAACAAATAGTAGGCCAAGTGGACTCCCAAGAAGTAGCAGAACACCAAAGTTTGCTACATCCACAGAGGTTCAATCTGAAAGACTGATCACATTTGGAAAATCTACAGTGAAACAACAAGGACTATGCAACAAAGCGATGGAACTTGAACCTCTAAAAACCCAAATCAAAGCTTTTCATCAAGAAACAACAACCTACGATGATGTAACTACAGAGTTTTCTAATGAAACAAAGCAAAAGCCAAAAGCAAAAAGTAATCCAGAAGCAATTGGAACAATTGACAGAACGGCATCCGGCTACTTCATCAACTTCGATGATTCTTCAGAAGGACAAAGCGAACCAGAAGTACAGCCATCAACAAAAACTTTTAAAGACAAAGCAAAGGAACTTTTTCATCAACTAAAGAGAACCTATCTGACTTCTCCATGGATTGAAATATGGGTGACATTAGGTGCATTCATCCTCATACTTTGGCTCATCATGGTACTATGCTTGGGACATTTCATTGAGGGAAAATATGCTAAAATGGACACAGCAAGCCAGAAAATCAACTTGGTCCTAAAACCACACACGTCTGCACACGTCAAGAAAAGAGAACTTTCTTCAGTGAACTTCACAGCCAACCCTATACCAGGCGGTGTAGCATGGGACAATACTGATTATGAAATCTATGGCCCGGTTGAAATCTTGAAGTATCCACACCAATTTAAGATCTCGTTAAGTGACTTTGTAAAACCAAGCACATTTGATGATGATTGGGACTTTGAAAGTATTAATGATATGATGTCTGACCTAGTAATGTCTGCTAAATTTACAGAACATGATTATTTGCAGGGTTCATCTAATTATGATCAAATGTTCTGCTATAACCACTATGGTAACCATTATCTCCATAAATCTGCACAACCTAGAAATGTTTTAAATTATAACCAATGGGAACATTGTGCTACTCCACCAAAGGGTAGTTCCAAAACATTTTTTGATAAATATTCATACTTTTCAGGGTTTAATACAAGTAATGCAGAAACATTTTATTTCAAATTGTCAAATAAGACAGGTATGAAGACCATGCTAACAAACACAAAATTGATATATTCAGATTCATTTTTTGAGCAAATGAATACATTTGGTTTTGATTTCTGGAACAGTAACATTGAAACAAAAACTGTTTGGGGTACAAAAGATTGGCAAGTACAAGGTATAGAATCATTGTTCAGAGCCTGTATGATCCCAGAACAAATTATATTTTTGAATGACACTATTCAACAAACTACCTGTCTTGGCTTAGCCAAAATCAAAGACTTAAACAAACCGTCTATTCCAAAGCCAACAACGAACAGTAATAACTCTACAGATGTTGAGATAGACGTAAACCATATTTTAAACCAAAACAGAACACATCCTGATTGGAAACAATGGTTGATCTGGCCCACAGACACAAATAACTGTCAAGACAGATTCCTGAACAAAATACAGGGGTTAAAATTGACCAGGCCAGACCCTAGATATTCCCAAAGACAACATCCAGGGATAGTAACTACTTACAGTGTGGGCAAGCTCTGCCTTCAATGGCTACAAACAGCCACACTGGCAGAAATTAAGCAACACCTAACTTTACTTCAAGAGGGTGCTGACTTGCGTGATTTCATTATGGGACCACGCAAACAGCGTCAAAAACGTTTCATAGCGGCCTCTATATATGCAGCTTACAATGAAGTTTGGAAAGTAACTCAAATTGAGACAGCAGAAAAAATACAGGAAATTGACCGTATTCATTTGGAAAAATCACTTTCTGTTGTGGACAATGGGTTAATGACTCTGTCCTCCAGAATATATTCACTGGACAGTATTGTATCTTCAGCAATCGATATATTATCGCAAGACTTACTGATGTTACAACACGGTCAGTCCCAATTGCGTTCTATTGTACAACTTGGCTGGACGTTACAAAATCTGCGTTCAGGCTATGTGCCTTGGCGTTTAATCAACACAAAGTCACTATTTAATATCTTTAACCTTACTGATAAACAAATCAGTTTGGCACAGAAGGGCGCTGACTATACATTTCTGAGCATTGAAAAACTTGAGAGATTGCCATTGACAATGTCAGAACGACCTGTCATTGAATGGATAATACACGGGATAATAAATATTCCGATAACAACTTTCCAGTTTCAATACTGCCAAAAATATATACAGGCAGGCCAGTATGAAAGGTTGGGTAAAGGATACATTAAGTCAACATGGAACTTGCCCTATACACACGCATGTGTTAGTAATAAAGGGCAAAGTGTGTTCCTTAGTGTCAATAATTGTGAATGGTCACTAAGCGGTACACTTCTGTGTCAGGGTATTAGTTTGCATGGAGCTTGTGAAGGGAATTCAAATAACCTTTCATGTCACCAGCTAGGCACACCTGCAACACAAATAGAACCATTCTTTAGGAGACTCTCGAACGGGAGTTACATTCTAATTGTAGATCGCAGATGTTGCAGTCTGCTGCCCGGAAAACCTTATCTCATAACCGTGACTACGAAGGTCATGTGCTGTGAACGAGTATTGTACCCGAACGATGCCCGAGACAGGGAGGCAAGGTTGTGGCCCAGTTTGAAAATTTCTTCTATTCGAATTGATACTTTAAGCAGAATGAAGACAGTGCTCCTACAGACGCCAACCATGTTATCGTCATCAAAAGAAACATATGATCTCCAAGTTGCAAGGACAACGGCTGAGATTCATTCACTGTTATCAACCAATTCCCCCATACATTTCGCAGAAATACTGAGCGAAATCTTAAATATTTCTGATACAAGCGGAATCGCGAGTATATTTAAGACAGTGTTTTCGGGAGCTTTAACCCCATTCAAAGCCATACTGGGTATTTTTCCTGATTTTGTCCATTCCATCTTTGGCGGACTTCCACTCCTTTTGGGACTAGTGGCAGGCATCCTATTTTTGATCCTGTTACTTCGCTATGGCAAACCACGTCACAGACAAGACACCAGCGATAATGGAAGAAACAATCCGAGCTATTGGCTACCGGGACCGCATAACTAAAGTCCTTGGACTAGCACCGCTACGAGATTTGAACATGACTTGGTTTCTTTCATTCAGACCGATGTGGCAAAGTTGTGTTATGCCTGTATTAAGGTGCTTGCTATGCGGCGAAGAATGCGTGTTGGACACCTGTCTGACACTACAATCGGATGTGCCAATGGACGCAGAAACTTTGTTGGGTCCGGTAACGGCTCATGCATTGTACTGTCCCCAGCGGCTACCAATCCTGATGACGGCATTCGTGGAGACTTCACCACTACGATTGAAGAGTTGTGAAGTACAAGATGAAAGCAGCATCGATCAGGTACAACCTTCTGTCAGCTATGCTGATCGAAACATCAATGAAGGCAATCATGCTCATGAATGCATGGTAACAACTTTTTCCGAGTTAGTGGAACTTTCGCAAGAAGCAGTTGATAGTTTTTTCGACAGTCTCAATAATATGATGTTTTCACCAAAGCAGAAAGAATGACTTTGAACAAACTAGCACACGGCGTTCCCTACACCCTGTATTTGGCCTTCAACTTTGACAATAAAGCAAATAGAAATTTTCTCACCAGTTTTTACAGAGAGCAAGACATTTTTTCCCCTTCCATTCCACAATATTTACGAATTTTTTGGGACACTTATCTTCTGCTTAAAGTAAGACTATTCTTAGAGAACAAAATTTCTATATTTAGCTACTCTAGAGACATTAGCTACCCTCAAGCATGTTCACAAGTATTTATGATTTTTGTGATGAGATGGTCTCGAATTTTTCTTCTGTATTAAGAGCCATTTCATGTGTAATTCCGCATTTCCTTTATGCTGATTTCAAAATATGCGTTTAGATTTAGCTTTTTACTGCTTGAAGTGCATATAGTATCTATATTCATCTTTTCGTGTATTTCCCATTTTGCAAATTGTATTTTGGGGTGGTTCGGTATACACATGCACTACTAGTATGTTTACTATGCCTCGACTTGTAAATATGGACATAGACTACGTGGAGTGGGTGTGGTGTATTTACTATGGGTACTGTATCGATCCCCCTATTTCTGACCCTTGTCTGGTTAATAATTAACTAGCAGCCATTCAACTGCACAGAAACCCGTTATCTGATTAGCCACACAACGGCACAGAAGCCCGTTATCTGATTAGGTCATAGCGCATGCCATCTCATTAGGCAAGCACTATTCCTCCAGCCCCCTAATAGGCATACGGTGTTCTCAAAACAAATCAAACCTACCACGACCTGGGAAATCCCCACAGCCATTGTTTTGATTTGGCCGAGAACTTCAGTAAAGAATGTGCGAACGATCAAGTTCGTATGACATCCTTATTGACGTATTTATGTCCATCCTTACGTCAATCCCGGCACCTTTCAGGTATAAATAATACCGACATTGCCTTAAGCAAACACACGAGGTGGTGACAAGATTGGAGCAGCGAGACTTGCCGAGGAGCCCAGCTGACAGCGAAGCCCACAGACGCTGCCCCTCCTTTCTGACGCGCTGAGAGAGAGACGCTGCCTTTTCTCCTGCCGAGAAATCCAGCTCCGGCGCTTCCAAGCAGCCCTTGCAGGCAGCTGGAATATCAAGACCTGAGATAGAGATACCAGCCCTCCAGCCTTCTAAACTCCCAGGTACTGAACTGAATCATCCTTTGTAGAGAATTCTTGAAGCAGACTCTTGGCAAAGCAAACTTAACTTAAACTGCTACTTATCTACTCCAGCCACGTATTAGGCTTAGGTCAGGTACATTGGGGTAGGCGTAGTTAGAAGCCCCAGTTGAGTACGATTAGTCAATGTATATATGTATGTATCTATTTTATCCATTTTAAGTATCATATGGCTAAGAAACCATATCAATGCTTTTACAGTATTATTTTATAATTCTGTTATTACTGTATGCAATTTACTTAACTCTAAGTATTGCAATAATAGCGATTCATTACTCTTGTATGAGAAAAGAGACTGATCAATAAACAACATCTTTTTATTGAACACGCCCATCTCTTCCTTTTCTCTACAATCTGGTGAAACTAAGAATGCACTGAACTGACTGAGTAAAATAAGTTGTCTTTTGTTTTCACACGACTCTAGAGATACACTCTTGATTAGGGGAGAGCAAAGTTGTCATGTTCTATGGTTGTCAGAAACTAAATCCCTTCTTGTCTATCCAGGGAAGTTAAACTCCTCCTTGTCTATTCGAGAAAGTTTCTAGTGAACTCTGAGCTAGCTGGCACACACATAACTTTAAGTCTAATATCGACAGTAGAAGACCTAGTTAACCTCTGTCCTATGTCTATACTATTGAAGATATTATTCCAATGCGCAGAGCCTATTGGGATGATAGGAACTACACTACAAGACCACAGAGGGGGTCTGGCTTACATGATGCCCCGTCTTTACATACACAGAATGCCCTGTAAACATCAAGTCTTGGCTAAAATGAAAGCTTTTTCTTAGAGTTTTTGTCAGTGAAAGTTTTGCAATCTGCGGGAATTCACAAACTTTCTACTAACTTTCCTCCCCAAGCTCTCCTGATAAATGAGGTTCCCCACGTGTGTGATTGAGCCAATCATACACAATAAGAAAATCGCCAAATTCTGTTTGGAAAATGTGGAGAATTCAAAATTTTTGTTTAGAATTTCAATCTTTCTGGTGATGTAGGAAGCTTTGACTCCATAAGATTATGAATCAAGATGGATAGACTATTGCCACTTCATGAGTACAGTGGGCAGCAGTAAAGCAGTAAGGGGTGTTAGAACTCCTTAGGGCATTTCGTAAATGAATTCCTTGATCAATAGACCTCAGTAGGTTTTTTGTTGAACAGGCCTCTTCAAAATGAATAGGCCTCTAGAAAACCTCTCCATTGGTTCTCCCTTTGGTCCATAACGTTTTACAGTTGCTTCCAGTTGAACTGCTTTCTGATATTGTCCCTAAAAGCTTTTTTAGTGACTTTAACCTCAGCAAATAGTTTTGGTGAACGGGATTCATTATCAATTATATTGAGATTTTTTTCATATAAGTAGGTTCTCAAATTAGGACCTCAGTTCCATCCTAAAGTAAAGGTTGCCTTATACAAGGAACAGGCAATAGCTTTTCCTTCTTTCTTACTTGTGTCCAGTACTCCTGAGGAGGAATCCCTATACACATTGAATATCATAAGACCAGGGAAAATAATTTGACAAGAACGCAAGATTACAGACAAGGAGAAAAACTTTTTGTAAATTGTTGGTTTCCTTTGACATGCTCTTAAAACCTCTATTACATCTCTGAGTAGATTGTTTAAGAATTTGATTTACATGGCTTATATCACCCAGGATGTTCCTCTACCTGAAGTTATAAAGAGTAAATCTACTCAAGGAATTGCTGCCTCTTGGACAGAAGTATTTTGAACTTCAATCACAGATATATGTAAAGCAGACACATAGGCCATTTCATCTACTTTTGTAATACATCACAGATTGGATATAGGAGACTTTGATTCCAAAAAGCTTTAATATAGAATATTATGAACTGCTTCTTACTAGATGATTATTTTCTTCTTGTATGTTGCAAATCTTTATTACTTTTGATTTTTGTTCTGCATCATTCTAGAACAGCGTTTCTTTTCTGGGAATTAAGTTGCTAAATACCGCTCTGGAACATTTTCATTTAGTAAGTAGTGGTACAAAAATGCATTGACAAGGTAATTCCTATTATTCTAAATACCCTTTTCTCTTACTAATACTTATGACCCACACTACTTGATCCTTTTAACCCTTTGACCGAGGCGGGAATTTTCCCACGGAGCAGGAAAATTCCACGCGTGCGCAGATTCACCGGATCCCGGCCGTCCGACGCACACACACACACCATGACGGCGGATGGCTGGGGGCTGTCCGCGCATACAAGGGGTTAAGCTTTGTAATGACAGGAAGTTTGTGGTCCTCTTTACTAGTTAGAGAGGGTTAATGTGGAAAAAAGGGGGTTCATTTTTTTTGTTTTTTATTAAGCCGAGTGATGTGGTGGGTGAATGGCTGTTGGGACATCTCATTTAGCAAGTTCTGATATGAGAAAAGGATATTCAGACCATAGGAATTGCTGGTAAGTAAACAAGTCATTCAAGTTCACATACAAATTTGGGGAGGCGAAGTGGAGCTTTCTAAGGCATTGTGATTTGGAAATGGGAAGAGCCCATCAGGGTCATCATCTCCATTCGAAACTTAAAATGGGAGTTGGTTTCAAGACTTATGTGAGTAGAGATCTTAATCAAAATAATGAGTGAAACATTAGTTTGCTTTTTTATAGGTACTAACATTTCTTGGCATTGATTTTGATAGAATGGCTCATTGATTGTTTTTTGCTAGCCTTCTAAGAGGGGTAATCTTGTGGTTAGGCAGGTTGGTTCACAGATAATTATCACTTTCAACATGATGGCGCAAATCTCAAAATATTATAAATAACTTTTGAATGTGGCTTAAAAACCCAGAAATTAATTTTACAAAAGATTTAATAATTTAAAGAACTTAACTAAAAATGATCACATATGTGTCAGGTATTGTAAAGTTTTGTAAAACTCTAATTTGATTATGGAATACTATCATTTCAAGACAACCTTACTATATAAAATCCCTTGAAAATATCATGTTTAACTGCTAGGATAGATGCATTAGAAGCTAATGAGAGCTAACAAAATTGCCTCTGAGGAGAGTGTACCAGAAGACTGTTTTGGGGGGCAGAAGAAAGAAAGGCAGAGTAGAAGGGGTGGTGTGAGTTCTGACGTGGCAGGAAAGGACAATTGAATAATTGGAACTGGTTTTGAATTATTGAATAGGAAATAGAGACTGTTTGAAAACCATAATGAAATGTGTCACTGTGAGCGAGAAGGGACTTGAGGTGGTACTAGTTGTGACAATTTTGGAGTAGGAAATGGTAGCATCAACACCAGTTGCAAACTAAATAATGGTCTTAAAAAAAGCACATTGAGCAGATTGAAGTTGGAGTGAGAGGTGCCTGGAAACAATGCTGGTTGTGCGAAGTGCTGCTCTCACTTTCCACTGGGAGTTTAACATGTCTTCCGTCCATGTTTTCTAATCTTAAGTTAAAACAGAGTGCAGGGCCATGTGGGCTTTGACTTTCTTTCTGTTCATGGTTTCTCAAGGGAACATTCAAAGACAAAATGAAAAAGGATAATGACATCTCTAAAGGTTGCAGCACAATTGCCAGCACTTATGCCATTAGCAATCCAGTGGTAAAATGCACTGAGTTTGATGATTCAACTGGCAAAGTCACTGTGAAGAGCTAGAGGGTCTGGAGAGACAGAGATGAGGAGAAAAGAGAGAGTATGGGTATCAATGTCAAGGAAAGCTTTATTTGTTTGCCATATCGAACAATCATAAAAGTACATAAAATAACACAACAATTATTTCATAGATTAAGATACCAAACAATTAAAAGAAAAAATATTATCTATAGATAATATTAAAATTTTTGAACATTGTAAAATTGATCATATATTCAGATTACAGATAAAAAATAATTAAATAAACATACATTTCCTTTGACTCAAAATTCGTTTTAAAAAGGTTACAGTCCTAAAACACTATGCTCATTATCCAAAAGCTGTTGTACAAGGAGAGCCGGTTGACATTGCCATAAGCAAACTTTCCTCGCATCAGAGTAAAATTTACAGAAAAGAACAACATGTATCGTAGACTGTGCATAATGATTATCACAAGGACACATAACAAGATCTTTGGCCAAGTCATTTATTTTAGGGAGGGTGCCGAGTCTATGAAAAACCCCAAAAATCTGTCAAAAACACCTGGTACAAAAGTTAAATAGGGTTGAATATTAAAAGTAGTTAAAATCAGCTGATTATACATGACGGTTGGCTTTGTGATCTCCGAAGACACTCTAATAATATTCAATAACCGAAGATTTTAATTTCTCCCTCATTATATCAATGGTTCTTGGTTTGGTAAAATATTCTATGTGACCAAGATCTTGTAAGAAATTCCTGACATAACCCACCAATGGAATCTTTAGGGCCCATTTCAGCTTCAAGGTATCTGTAAGGATATCTCGATTTGGCTTTGTTTCTATTCTAGTCCAGAGCCTGTGCCATAAAAGAACAGGCTATAATTTTATTAAATCAGAAATAAAGGGAAGACCCAACTCTGCGTGACAGATAAAGCATGAGGTACTATTCAGGACGGATAAAATGTATCTTAAAAATGAGTTTCCTCCCTTTGAATTGGGAGCACATCAGCGAAACCCCAACCACCCGCCCCATAGATCGCAATGGAAACACACTTTGATTTGTAGATTTTAATCAGATCTACTGGTGGTCTCCTACCTAGTTTTTTGGCAAAGTTGGTGAGGGCATTTGTAGATCTTAATAGAGCTCGTTTTTTTTGCGGAAACTGCTTGTACCCAATATCATTTTGGTCAAAGAGAATTCCGTGATACCAAAATCTCTTTGTGGGCCCAATATTCTGTACTGTCACAAACATTTCCTTACACCTTTTAATACCATTACTAACCCTGGGCGAAGTACTTCGCTACGCCCACGGAGTGGGCGTAGTGTTGCCTACTTCGCCCTTCGCAAAGTAGAAGTAGCAGGCAACACTACGCCCACCCTGTGGGCGTAGCGAAGTTGCCCACCACCCGCCTCCCTCCCGCCCTCCCCTACATAGCTAACTTTTGTAAAATTTTAAATAGCCGCGGACAAGGTAAGTGCCTTTTTATTTAGTTTTATTTAAAATTTTACAAAAGTTAGCTATGTAGGGGAGTGAGGCAGGCGGCGCGTATTGGGGCTACGCGAAGTGCATAGGTGGGCGTAGCTTCTTGCCCACTTTGCGTAGCTTCACGTAGCCCCACTACGCATGCTACGCCCAGGGTTAACCATTACCACACCGCACGATGAAAGTCTTCGAGGCATTCACTCTTAATCCAAAATCTTTCATGAAGCTAGAGAAAGTATCTAAAATCTTCTGAAGGCCTACTTATATACGGGACATCTATATCGCATCATCTGTGTAAAAAAGAGCTGGTTTAGGGCGTCCAGCTGCTTAAGGAAAATCTTAATTATCTTTCATGGTTTCCTCACCCAGACCATTGATGTAAAGATTGAAAAGAAAAGGGGCCAGGACACATCCTTGCCTGACCCCCCCCTTCCTGGAAATGTGGCCGAGCATTCAATGTTTAAGCCACAGCGTACACAAGCCTTCATATCGGTATAAAAATGCTGAAGAAAATAAAAAATCTGAACATCAACCCCCATAACTACTAATGTTAACCAGAGTTTGTTGTGAATAACACAGTCAAAGGCTGCTGTGAGGTCCACAAACACTAAGAACAACTTTCCCTGCTTTGCCCAGGTCTATTTCCCCACTAAAATTGATAGATTTATACTCTGCTCTACCGTGCCCAAACCTGCACGAAAACCATATTGTAAATCGGACATTAATGCGTTACCCTCTGCCCAATTCTGGAGACGTTCTAATAATATACATCCTACTATTTTTGTCATGGCATCCATTAATGAGATAGGTCATTAACATCCAGGATTCTACCGATCCCCCTTTTTGAAAATTGGAACTATAGTAGATTCCACCTAGGTTGAAAAAAGAGGGGTACAACAACTAGCAGTATTTACCCGGGCGATTATTGGCCCCCACAGCGAAGTATTTGACTTATATAGACCTACAGGTACCCCGTCTGAACCGGGAGCCTTAACAACCTGACTTGCAGAGCGCGCCCGGTTTACTTCTTCCAAGGTGAACTTCAGATCTGAGTAATGGGGCAATGGAACACAAGTATGTTCCCCTTCAGCATTGCTACCCATCACATCAGAATTAGCTGCGTCATTATATAACTTTGAAAAATGTTTGATCCATTGTTCTTCAGTAATGGCAATTTCAATAGACGGTCCTCCCTTCATTGGTCAATAAAGGCGCTTTAACCACCTTCCAGAACGCTGAGCTGTCTTTCTGTACTGAGGCCTTATACAGGGCCTCCTAGGCCTCATTTTTCAAAGTAATTTTCCTATTTCTAATGGCTCACTAATAGTCCATTCTGGCCTTCCTCACTCTGTCCAGATTTCTGGGAGTCTCATTTAAAACGTTTTTTAGTTTAGAAAATTCTAAATTACACCCAGAATTAAACCATCCATGTGATTGGCCCTTACTGCATTTCCGAGTTAGCATAGATTCTCTTACTGCATTAGTTTTCAGCTGAAAAGAAGATAAAATAATGACTGGGGCAGCAGTTTCACTTAGACATCTCAAAAGCGGAATTACACTTATAAACCACTGCCTTAGTTATCGCTTCTGGATCTACCATTGACCAGCGCAAAGAGTACCCATTTGTTCTCCCAATTTCTAGATGTTCTAACAGCTGGTCATCTTTATCTGGACTGGTAGATTCACTTGATGTTAGTAAAGCAGAAAAACACAGGGGAAAATGATCACTCAGAGAGTTGTCACCAACAGCAAACGAGTGAAAACTATGGCATAACTATTTGACATTAAGATGTAATCTATTGTAGAGTATAGGCCCCTGCTATTAAAAGTCTAGGGCATAGTGGCAGGCTATGGGCATAGTTCATTCACAAAACACAAATCGAAGCTGTAGATTAATTCATTTAACAACTCTCCCATCACAAAGTGCCGAAAATAGTAATTACTTGTCCCTTCTTCAGTTAGGAGACCACATGAGTTATCACCTGCATTGGGGCACAGTGCACAGTTAAAATCCCCTGCCAGGATTAACATTGTATCATTGGCCTTATTGTTGAAACAGACTTCAAATCCCTAGTCACTTTTTTACAATAGCCGCAGCTTTTTCTTAGGGAATACTATTATTAAATTTAGATAAAGCAATACAATGTTTCCCATCTACATGAATAACAATCATTTGATAAAAAAAGTTCATTAACATGCATCGTTATCTTTTTTGCCTTCAAACTACACGATATATATGTACATAGCCCACCCTTAGCCCTTCCGTTCATCCCATCTACTGTTGGCCTGTGATACGTCCTATACCCATTCATGTGATACGCATAATATCTTACATTTTAATATAAAATCCCACCACATAGGATTGTTTTACTTGGAGCGTATACCAGAAATATTCCACAAAACAATATTACAGAGTGTTGTATTATTAATAAGTGCAGCATTAATTATGGCTACTTCCTAGGTGACACCCCGTCTATATTTTTTCTTGCGTGTTCTATGCCTAGATGTTCTAGGAGTTCGGTTGAGGCATCCAAGTTCAAATTAGTAATGCCTGAACCTTCTTCCCTCTTCCCCTGGAAGCACCAGAGGGTAAGCAATTAACTCTCTCTGTATGAGCCAGGCCAGAGATACTAATTTGTGGACTAACGCTCGCCCCTTCCATCATGAGCCTTGGGTATCATTTGGGTTGGTTATGTTCTCTTTATTGCATTTCGCAATAGTTTATCCCCTTTTCCTATTCCTTACATTTTCTGAAATCTAAGGGCTAATCTCATGATAGATTATATTTAATGCAATTTCTCTATGGATGTATAATTCTCAGGAGTAATTGTTATTTTATCACAAACAGCAATGTGCCTAAAACAATAAAACTACAAAACCTCTGTATCTTTGGTATCTAGGAATGTAGGGAAAATGCTAACTTATTTTTGTGTGGAAAACTGTAGCCTCTGATTAACACCTCAAAATGTCTCCCTTCATATGGCAGCCCTTTAGAGGCACAGACAGGGTTCATTTATTAAGATGAAAGTAAATGAAAGAAAACGCAAATAATGAAATGAGACGCAACGACTATATGATATCTGGGGATAGTTTCTTCATGCTGATGCTAATTTGATTCTGCTCTGAATGACAAAGATTAAAACCTACACTTGAAGTCAACTAGTGAAAGGGGGCGCTTAGTCAGACCCTGCCATATATAAGTAAAAAGCACAAGCTGCTATCACACATAGAATGGAAGACCGAGAGTAATGTGCCTGGTAAGGCTTTCAATGAATGGCATTGGTATATGCTACATATTTTGCAACGCAAGATATTGGCATCAAATGATGAGAGGTCAGAAAGATATGAAACTGAAGGTAATTAAGATATAGGGCTTCATATCTCTATGCTGATTGTCTACTTCGGTGATACTCAAAGTACAGCCCAGGGGCAACATGCGGCCCTACTGACCTGTTTATGCGGTCCCGTAGTCAACATCAGCACTGGGCTGCTCTTTAGTTGACTCAGCCCTAAAAATAAAAATATGTTAAATTAACCGGCAAGCCTTCATTTAAAAGTTACTTGAAGTTAAAGAAAGGAAGATTGTAAATTGCCCTGCACCACTTAACTATCGGAACATCTTCATTTTTAAAGGCATTTTTCAGCATAAGTAAAATGATGATAACGTATATTCAAAATGTAAAAGGCGTATTTTATCAACATGCAGAACCTTAGTACATTAGATTACATTAGTGCATTTAGAAGTATTTTTTTTAGGTGATAAGGCAGTTGTTTTGTGCACTGTCTGGATTCCTGTAATTCAGGACCAACATTATAGTGTCTTAAATTAAACATAGGAGATGGTTTTGTATAGCACACATCCCGAAGTCATGTATTTTGAGGTCCTCTTATTCATGATAGTTTAATAAAAGGAGAGAAAGTGAAATAAAACATTTGCCTAGGATCACACAAAGTGAGGAAGCCAGGATTAACCCCAGGTTTCCTAGTTTCACATTGTGCAATTCAACTATTAGATGTATATGCGCTGCTTACACTACACCCACCTTATCACCACCCCCACAACCACGGAACCCCACCTCTCGCCTGACCACCACCTTGCTGGCATTAATTCGGCCATTAAGTCACATCAGAGACCAAACTAGTTGGCCTCTGGGCAATGGTTTCCAAGTACTGATGGTCTACATCAACCAGCTGGATGCCCTGCCTGAACACATAATTCTGGCAAAACTCAAGTGCATAACTTTGAATCTTGCGATCTCTTGCTAAATATACTTGGTGGTATTAGTATGCTAAATAATTTGGACAGTGCACTGAAAGGCATTGGATATGTTAACTGATTCAGAGTGATGCCACAGGAAAATAGTCATATATAACATAACATAACACTTTGTATTTGTAAAGCGCACTTATCACCCAGGGGTCTCAAGGCGCTGAATAACAGATGTTTATTGTTACCCAACTCAATGTTTATATGAATTAAACATGCTAGATATCTGTGAAAGTGAATTAACTGTAGGATACATCAGCCAACTAAATATACATTAGAAGAAAGATGAAAAAACATAGGCAATACAACCCTCCCCAACACCCTTCCAAGTACATGGCCTTAAATTGTGGGACGTTTTGCCTAGTTTTAACTGGGTTCATCTGGTATCAGTGACACGGGATTGCTATTTGAACTTGACTTTGCAATGTTGGTTCGCACTTCCAAATGAAGTTCATTGAGACACAATACTTATGTGCAAATGGAAATGTTAGATACATATTTGAATGCATTGCAAACTCAATGATGCTGTTATACAACTGCTTGATCAGTTAAGGACTAAGGACCTGATTACGAGTATTGAGGTTCTAAGACTGCGTAACCACTGTGGTGGTCCAACCGTTGCAACCTTGGCGATCCGACTGCCCAATTACGATTTTGGCGGGCAGACCACCACCAGTCCAACACAAGACCTCTGCCACCCGCCAGGTTCCTGGATACTGACGGGGCGGCAATGAGGAAAGTGAAGATCTGTGGCAGCGGTACCGATGCTAGCACCACTGTGCAGATTACGACCTGCCTTTCCTGACAATCTGCTCATGGCAGGGACCCCGCCATGAACAGGTCAGCAGAAAGGCAGGAAATGGGGCCGCAAACAAGGCCCATGGGTGTTTTAGTCCCAGAGGTGTGTGCACTCCCTCTGCTTGCACTGTCATGCATGCACTGTGTGCCATGCATGACATGGTGCATGGCACACAGTGCACCGACATGCAAGCGGAGCTGCCCTGGTGCCAGCATATGCTTCAGTCTCTCAATGAGCCAAAGCATGTCACAGCCACTGCACTGCCAACACCACGCTGTAAATCCGGTGGCATTGTCATATTATAGCAGTCTGGATGCTGCCGGCTTATCTGGCGGCATCACGACCACCACAATGGCACTCTGTCGGTTTGACGTCCAATGGCCAAATTGGGTCATAAGTGTAAATGCCATCCATCCATTATGCCCAGGGGTACTCAGTGGTGCATGGGCCTAGTCTTTTCTGTGGGGTGTCTTGAATTTAAACATCATTGAGGGCATGGATGGCTTGGGATTGTGGTGATTTGTATGTGTTTTTCGACTTTTTGGGGTGTATAACTGATGTTCCTCTGTCTTCCATTGTTTTTAGGTGCACAAGAGAACCACCAGTGCCAGGAAGAAGTCCTACAGCGGTGTGTGCAGCACAACTTTACGCGACGCCACGTGTGGCCACAGACAAGACAACTCTGCAACTCTGCAACTCGTGCAACTGCGGCCTGCTGTTCTGACATCTGAAGAAGATAGGCCCAAAGAAAGGTGGCCGTAGCACCTCAGCGAAGAAAGTTGCCAGTGCCACTGACAGTAAGAAAGAGCAGAAGAAGCAAGTGGCACCACCTACCAAGGAGACGGGTGTGCCCACCGACACCTTGTTTGGGGAAAAAAAACTACGCCTGCAGCAGCAGCGGTGTCCGCCAGGGACCAAGCTGGAAGCACCACCTCCGCCTCATTGGGGTCAGTGCCACCACGCCAAGTTAGGTCCAAGACCATGAGTGCTGCTGCGGCAGCCACTTTGGTTGTTCAATCACCGTCGACCAGTGATGTTCGCTCATCACAAGAAAGAACCATCCAATCAACGCCGAGTGTAACTCAGCTGGCGAGTGTTCAACAATCACAGCCGCAACGACAACCACAAGTGCAACTAGTACAAGCGCAGGTACATGGGCAAGGAGAGGCGCAAGTACATGGGCAAGGAGAGGCGCAAGTACATGGGCAAGGAGAGGAGCAAGTACATGGGCAAGGAGAGGCGCAAGTACATGCACAAGGAGAGGCGCAAGTAGAGGTGCATGGAGAGGTGCCACTAGAGGTTCATGGAGCGGCACAACTGCCTACAACGCTTGTTCCTCCAGAAGTAGGGGCACATCAGGAAATTGATATTCAAGTGGAAGAATCATCCGGGGAATCCACTCCTGAGGATGATCCATTGCTTTCCAGATCCCCAGCAAGAAAAAGGTTAAGGAGGGCTGCTACTACTACAAGTTCTTCTTCAAGCCCCCTTCATTCTGATGACCTTGATCTTGATTGGAACCCACCAATGCAGTCTGACAGTGAGGCTCGCCTTGAGCCGACAAATGTAGCTAAGCCTAAAAGGAAGGTTCCTGCAAGGCTTCGACTTATGGTTGCTGACAATGAACAAGAAGTGGTGCCTTCTGCTGCTGATGAAGAGTCTGACGATGACCCAGTCATCACAGACGTCACTCCAGCCACAGCGGGCATGCAGCAGACAAACATTTTAACCCTAGCCCGAATGGCTGCTGAGCGGGATGTGGGCGGCATCGCACTGGTACCACCACCAACGCAGTTACCTACAACACCAACACGACATCCAGCTTCCATATTTTCTCGTCAGAATGGCCGGCAGGGACCTCCATCCAGCTCGACCTCCATTACCTCAAGTAGTGGTGCTGTAAGTGAACATCAGAAACAAATTCAGCCGCACCCATCCTCCACTTCATCTGGCATTGAAAGTCAAAGTAGCGCCTCCACCACCAGCAGACATCTCCAGTCCCCAGTTTGGGACTTCTTTACTGTTAGCAAAAAGGCGGAAAACATGGTCATTTGTTCGATTTGTAAAGCATGCGTTAGTCGGGGTAAGCTTGGTACCAACTATGGTACCGGAGGCCAGAGAGGTCATCTCAAGCAACACCACACTATCATTTGGGAAGCACACATGAGGAAGGTCGAGGAAGCCAAAACAAAAACAAATCCAAATGTATCCCTTGAAATTGCATCTGATGATGATGACAAGAGGCTGATCGTGCAGGGGGGAAGTGAAGAAGCGACAGACATTTTTTCTGGTACACCCAGTACCCCTGGCAGCAGCACTGCAGTGGTAGCGCCCACACCCTCTACCCCTGCAACATGTATGAGGCACACTAAGAGTCTGGGACAGACACCAATGCAAAAAACTAAATCAATGAGCCTAACTGGTTTGAAGTCTGCATCATCATCATCATCATCACGTAAAACGGTTCAGCGCACCATTAGCAGCATGGTTTGGTCGGATGCGCCATTTGAACGCAACCACCCAACGGTGCGTCTGTATAACGCAAAGCTGGCTAAAATGCTAGCGCTGGACCTTCTCCATTTTTCTTTCGTGGAAGGGGTGGGTTTTCGTGAATTGGTGGCAACAGTCTGCCCTAAATGGAAGGTTCCTAGCCGGTCCTATTTTGCAAGGGTTGCTGTTCCAGCACTACATCAAGATGTGCTGGAGGTGATTGGCGCAGCTATTCTGAAGAGTGCTGTTCACACTATCCACATGACAACAGACATGTGGACCAGTTGCCAAGCCCTTGATTACATGTGCATCACTGCACACTGGGTCTCTTTTGCAGGGGTCGAAAAACAGTTAAAACACAAAGATGTTGACACGGAGGAAGTTTTTCAAGCTCCTCGCAAACATGCAACAGTAGGCATGTTTGCCATGGAGAAATCTCACACTGCACCTAACCTTTTGGAGGAGTTTAACAGGAAGGTCAATGAATGGCTGCATCCAAGAAACCGCACATGTTGGTTATGTTTCCACGGATAATGGCAGTAATATAGTTAAGGCCATGGACAACGGTGGCTATTTCAGAGTGCAGTGTTTGGCGCACAGTATTAACATCGTGGTGCAAGCCTTCTTGAAAACAGAAGAGCCAGTCATCAAATTACTGACCATCTGCCGAAAAATCTGCACACATTTCAACCATTCTTTTAAGGCACGGAAGCAGCTGAGGAGCCTTCAATATGAACGTAAACTGCCAGTCAAAGGACTAATCCAGGAGGTGGCAACACGTTGGAACTCAACCTTTTACATGCTTGAGCGTCTGTCTGAGCAGTGGGAGGTAATACATGAGTTTGTCTTTAAACTGGGTTCTACTCACAAAGACATGATGCTAGAGTTGGAGGAATGGAAGCTAATTGCAAGCCTGACAGACATGCTTCGTCCTTTTGAGCTCTTCACGCGTGAAGTCAGCAGGGAGGACTGTTCTTTGAGCAAAGCTATCCCATTGTTGCGCATGCTAGAGCACCAACTGAAGGAGGTGTCTTCAACGTTCCGAGAGGATGGTGAAAAGTGAGAAGCATATGGTTTGGCGGAGAAGTTATTAAGGTGCCTTCTTGACAATGAAAGGCTTAAAAAGATACATTCAGAACAACATTACATTTGTGCCACTATTCTTGATCCACTGTACAAAAAGGCACTGCCGACCAATACTTTCATTCCTTTTTCTGAAGCAGATGTTTCAAAGTACAAACATTGGCTAGCTGTGTCAGCCACTCGATTCGAAAAATACCGGCAGAACCTTCAAGGAGGCAGCACAAGTACAACTGAATCAGCAGGCCATCCGGCGTCAAGTTCCACTTTTCAATCCGTGGCCGAAGGGAGTCACTTTCCCTCACAGCCGTTAACGACACCAGCAACCATATCATCATCCTCACCTGCACCAGGCCGCAAACAAATATTGTCGGAAGGGGATTGGCTAACTCAGTAAGGGTTAGCTCGGTCCACTGATGAAAAGGTCGCAGATGGTACGCAAAGTGGATCCACCCTGGAGAACCTTGAGTCGGTGGTGCAGGCCTATCTGGATGACCCAACAGAGGTCTGTCATAATGAGAACCCATTGGAATATTGGTATACGAAAAGCTCAAAATGGCGACTGATCACCAACCTGGCTCTAAATTATTTGTCTTGCCCACTCGCAAGCGTGTCTTCTGAACGTGTTTTCAGTGCTGCTGGTGCCATTGGTACTTCAAAAAGGACCCGCCTTTTGCCCAAAAATGTGGAGAGGTTAACAATAATCAAGATAAATCAGCACTTCATACCACCCGATTACAAAATACGTGAATGCCCGCAGAAAGAAGAGGACACCGACTTAGGTGACGACGACGGAAGTTCTTCTCGGTCACCAGACCTACTCCCGTCTCAATTTATAGACTTGGAGGAAGAGCTCTGCTTCCCTGACACCGAGGACTGAAAATTACTTCCTTTTTTTCCGTACTTATTCACTTTTATTCCTGTGTGTCTTTCTTTGTTTTGCTACTTTTACCACAACAAAACTCTAATCACCTAATCACAATAAGTCCATCATCAGCACTGTCTTCATCTTATTTTCCTTATTGATTTGAAGGTGCCGCAGTCTGCATTCAGATGTTCACAAGTTCACAACTCAATCATGCTCCTCTATCCTCTTCCTCCAGACTCCCCCTATCCATTTCCCTCAAGGCAGATGGATGGATTATGGAGAAAAAACAAACTTTGTCTTCGTAGACAAGTCCCCTCAAGTGGGACTGAAATAACTGACTGACTACATGCTTGCTGATTGTTGACAGACAAACTCCTAAAATTTACAGGAGAGGCTGCCCTGTGGGCCCTCACTTTCCGAAGAAGATGCGGACATAAAGTAGAACAGGTAATGAATAATGAGAAGATGGCATGCAGTGGACAGCAATGGCTGTCCTTCTCTGTTGAAACCAATTGCTGTTTGTTTTTTGTGAACAGCGCAATTTGCCATGTTTTCAATATACCAGTATTGCAGGTTTTTGGGGGTTTATTTGGGGGTGTTCTAGATTTGCGGTGCTGGGTCGGAGAGTCTGGGAGCACTGCTGGCACAGTCTAATGTTGATTGCATTTGTTTTTCAGGAAATCCATGGTGGAAAAGGGGAGTTAGGGCCTAGCTGCACAGCGCATTTGGACTGAATTCCAGGTTGGCCCGAAATTTGCTAAGTCTCACTTTTTTAAGGTTTTGCTTTTTGGCTGTTTGGGGGTGATTGCAAGAGGTTTAAAGCAAATCCATGGTGGCAAAGGGGAGTTAGGGCCTAGCTGCAGAGCGCTCGCGGAGTTGTTTTGGAAATTTGCCTGAAAATGTCTGTCCCCATTTTTGTATATTAGCTTTTTGCCTGTTTGGGGGTCTTCTACTTGTTTCCGCCTGGGTTGACGGGTCTGGAGGCATTGCTGGGAAGGTCTAATACCGGATAAAAGTGTTTTGGATAAAATACATGGTGAAAAAGTTTTTAACTTTTTAGCGTTTTTGCTCACTTATGTGTTTTCGGGGGGCTGCTTGGGGGGGTTCCTGGTGTTTGGGGGTGGGTTTTGGGGTCTTGGAGCAACGCTGTGTATGGATACTTTTGATTGCAAGAGGTTTGAAGCAAATCCATGGTGGCAAAGGGGAGTTAGGGCCTAACTGCAGAGCGCGCGCGGAGTGATTTTGAAAAATTGCCTGAACATTTCTGTCCCTAATTTTGTATATTTGCTTTTTGCCTGTTTGGGGGTCTTCTACTTGTTTCCGCCTGGGTTGACGGGTTTGGGGGCATTGCTGGGAAGGTCTAATACCGGATAAAAGTGTTTTGGAGAAAATCGGAGGTGAAAAAGTTTTTGCGTTTTTGCTCACTTGCTTGTCTTTGGGGTGCTGTTTGGGGGGGTTCCTGGTGTTTGGGGGTGGGTTTTGGGGTTTGGGAGCACTGCTGGCACAGTCTTATTTTGATTGCATTTGTCTTTCAGGAAATCCATGGTGGAAAACGGGAGTTATGGCCTAGCTGCACAGCGCGTTTGGACAGAACTGAAAGAAGGCTGATTTTAAGTATGAGATTTTCCATTTTTTCTTTTTGCCTGTTTGGGGGTGTTCTGCTTTTTTGCGGGTGGGTTGGCGGGTCTTGGGGCATTGCTGGGAAGGTCTAATACCGGATAAAAGTGGTTTGGAGAAAATCCATGCTGAAAAGCGTTTTGGCACTTTTTTTTAACTTAGGGCTGGTTAGGGTTAGCAGCAGTATTGCATGTGTTTGAGAGTGTTCTAGATTTTTGCAACTGGGTTCTGGGGTCTTAGAGCACTCGTTGGAATGTGTAATTTTGGTTGCAAGTGGTTTGAAGAAAATCCATGGTGGGAAAGGGGGGATTTGGCCTAGTTAAAGAAAGCTTTTGCCACTATTCTTAACTTAGGGCTCGTTAGGGTTAGCAGTATTGTATTGCATGTGTTTTGGGCGGGGGTTCTAGATTTTTACAACTGGGTGGGGTCTTGGAACACTTGTTGGAATGTCTAATTTTGATTGCAAGTGGTTTGAAGAAAATCCATGGTGGAAAAGGGGGGTTTTGGCCATACTTTCTGGGTGCGTTTTGGCACGATTTGAAATTAGGCCTCTGCGAGGTAGCAGCAGTATTCTGCACGTTTTTGGGAGGGTGGAGGGTGTTCTAGATTTTGGGGTTGTCATCTCTGAAAGTGACAGTATAATTTTTGCACTACACAGCGTGCCTTATATATTTTTTTCTCCGAGGTGTCTTTAACACTTACTGTTTTGTTTTTCCATCATCAATTACAGGCAGGCTTTTACCCTGTGCCATCGATGTACTACTCAGGCTTACAACTAGCGATCCGCAAATCCGCATCAGGCAGGCAGTTGACAGTCAGTGTGTCTGGTCACCAAGATTGATCGACGGAGCATCCGATGGAATGAAGGAGTTTGCGAATAAGAGGAAAGGCTGGATGCATCAACTTCACAAATTCAACGGGACAACTACAAAAAACAGTAACAGTATCCAAAATTCTCCTTATCTTTTAAATGATATTCTTGTGAACTTGAACTTACTTCTACGAGTGTGACTCTGTGCGTTTGTTTGATCTCTGCTTCAAATTCATCCCTCCAGCTATTTGATACGTCTTTGCTATGTTTAACACTAATTTAATGTTCTAAGTGTTTATTTTCTGAGGGCAGACAGGCAAGTGAAATTGCGTAATGACTGAAGCCCTCTACTGCCAACTTGTTCCTTCGTAGTTAAGTTGCAGTAAGTAGTAGTACTACTTTTCAGTAAGCTAACCATCCATTTAGTAAACAACTTCTGGCATGCAGTAATGCACTTCTTTTATGTCCCTTTAAAGGTTTATCAATATCTTGAAATCCAAAGATTTGTTTCTCTTCATTTGTTGTTTGACTGTCCATGCTGTGTTTTTTCCTCTCTACCAAACTTTCCCAAAAAACCCCATTCCCATCCAATTTTCTACCCCTAACCCTCTTCCCCCGGGCTGTGTGGTATTTCATTGAGGTGTGACTGACAACAACAATAAATTCCATGCGCTTGCTGGGGAGGATAAGGTCAAAGCAACCAGAAGTTCATGTGCGCCATCGTGGATTGATAATAAGAACATCCTCCTCCTACACGACGTGAACAATCTAATGCTTAATGCTTACCATACGTTGGCACTGCTTAGGCTACAATTTAGGGCACTGTTCTGTACCGTACTATCTATTGTACTGTTTCTAATGCTACGCTCAGGCCACTCAATGTTTAATTTCCTCTTTTTTTCATATGGTGATACTGCAAGTGTGTACCACTACTGCTACCAGCACAACAATGATATTGCATCCATCGAGGATTCAAGTCAACAACCAACCTTAATCACCATTTGCAATGCAGCCAGCCCTGGGGCTACCCCGATTCTCAAACACGAATCACAGGTAAGATAAGCATTTTGGAGAAGTAGAATAATGGGCTAGGACTGGGAGGAGAGCAGAGATTGCCCGTACTACTAGTAAAGTACTAGTAGGGCTACTGAATTCACTAACTTGGTTACTGGTACTTTGGTACATTTCAGTACTAAGGGCCAGATGTAGGAGCCAAAATACCGGTCGGTAACGGCCGATTTCGGCCGTTACCGACCGGTATTTAGAAATTGGCATGTAGGGGCCTTTATTTTACAGAATCAGTAAATTTACCGATTCGGTAAATTTACAGATTCTGTAAAATACCGAATCGGTAATTTTACCGATTCGGTAAATCCAAATGTAGGTGGGACTCTTCTGAGTCCCAAAGGCCTTTCAGATTCGGTATTTTACCACCCAATTCAATTGGGTGGTAAAATACCGAATCCAGGTGTGCATGCACATATGTGCATGCACACCTATGCCATGTGACAGACAGACATGCCCTTAGGGCATGTCTGTGTGCCACATGGCACACATGCCTGTATTTGGGGTGCTAGAGGGTGTCAAAGTGACACCCCCTGCACCCTGGCAGAAATCGGTATTTACCGATTCGGTAATTACCGAATCGTTATTTCCCATTGATTCCTATGGGCTTCACAGCCCATAGGAATCAATAGGAAATACTGATTCGGTATTTACCGAATCGGTAAATACCGAATATTAACGATTCGGTATTTCAATTTCTAGAAATACCAACATCTCCCCCCTTCATATTTACCGATTCATAAATACCGAATCGGTAAAATTTGGTATTTATGAATCGGTAAATACGAATTACCTACATCTAGCCCTAGATGTTTCATTCATGCTGGTAAGTTGGAAGAAACCAAACGTCCAGTAACCACCGCCCTCCCGCACACAAAATAATATGAACGCGTATACTATGTTTTGGTATGAAAAATATTTATTAAGAAATATATTGAGGTAGTCAAAAAATGAAATAAATTAACCCAACTCACCCCCCTACCTAACCCCAACCAATGTCCAAAAGTCCAAAAGTCCCCTTTCCCAAACACCCAATTCCCACCCCCCCAACAGTCTTTAAAAAAGGGGCAAGGGAAGGTCACTTCCTCCGGTGGCGTAGTTTTGCAAGCTGTTGCTTCATGTCCCGCTGCTCTTTGCGGAGGTCCCGGAGCTGGCGCTGATGTTTTTCGGCCAACCGCTCCAGGTAGTCCACTCTTTTGCATAGTCGGCGCACAAGAACGATCCAGGATCTGGGGGGGGGGCGCTGATGTTGTTGCTGCTGTGCGGCGGCGGCGGGAGGCTGTCGGGCCACGGCTCCGTTTGGCTGGAGGCTTCTGGCTGGTGGACCCGGGGGCAGTGGAGGAGGATGTAGCTGTTGATGTCTCCTCATGCTCCCGAGCCCACAACCGTCGATACTCGACACAAATAGCCTCCAGCTTACGGGCCCTGGCTCGGACAGCCATCTCCTTACGGGTGAGCTTTTTGGGAGTAGCATCTATGAAGAAAGAAAGAAAAATACTGTAGCCGATAGTCTTTAAGATAAAGTCAAAATAATTCAACGGAAGGTTGACACTCAGTAACACCAGCAAGTAGCAAACACAGTATAACATTTTGGCATGTATCTTTCCGCAGTCTTTGTAAGCCTGTGACACTGTGAGTTTCAGGAATTCCACTAGCAGCACTATAGGGTGACTCACTACTACATACATAGTCAGAGAGCACTAAAAAAGGCCTTTTTACTTTTTTTCTCTTGTTTTGCAAAAGAAATTACTGGTACGTGAACTTGTGGTAGCCGCCATAATGGCAGCTCACTCAGCTTTCACCCAAGAAATACAGACACAGGCCATGATGATGCAGACTCGCAGTACTTTAAGCAGTACATGCAAGTGGGGATAGGAATGTCTTACTTTTCTATAGGGGTGGCACTGCCACTGGCCATACTTCATCCACTCAGCGTCTGCTCTACTACATCATACACCTCTGCTATCGACGATGAGGATAAAGAAGATAACATCCAGGCTTCCAAAGTATGTCTATGATTCTTCTTAATGTCTCAAATGTACCAACATTTCTCTTTGTCAACAACCAACTAACACCCTTTTCATTATATTTTGGAAACCGCCGTCTTCTTTCTTATGTTGAATTGCATTCAACAAAACCATTCTTTATAGTCATAAATAAATATTAAGACTCGCTCGTCCTTCATTTCACCCTTCTTTAACTTTTCGTTATTCACATCCCTAAACTTCATCTAATATGACTTGGGTTCACAATAAAAATTTGCCAGCTGAATTGAAGTGAAATAGAGGGGGCCATTGGTTACCAGAGAAGTACCGCCGCTAATGCTATTAAAAGTCATGGTTGACTGTCTTCTCCGTGATAGCCCAAAAAGTAGTTCTAAATTAGTAAATGTTCTTGACAGTACAGTGTACTTATACTAGTGTACTGTGTACTACTTTACAGTACATCATACACTCCTTTTCAAGCCTACTCAAAAAAATTACAATATATAAGGAGTATAATAACTTACCACCATCCGCCGCCGCTGAGTCTTCCCCCCCAGGTCCTCCTGTTGGCGCCGCCGCATCCAGAGTAGACCCCTCCGCACTGCTGGCCCCGGCACTGGTTGTCATCTGTGCCGCATCAGATGTTGTGACGTCTAGGAAAAACATGTCATATTTTCAGATGCCATACACAACCCCCTATTTTGTCTCGTAATGGAAGAGAATGTTACATAACACATTTTTTATTACTAGGATTGAAAAAAAGTAATGGTTTTGGGGAGGGTGTTAACCTTTTACATGCTTATTCCATTAAATGCTACACTTCTTCTTATGACAACTGATGAATGCTTGCTTAACATGCACCATTTTTCTCATTACAGAAAGAAGATTCCATTGCCCTTCTGCCAGACGATTCACCAACTACTACTGAGTCATCACCAGCAGTACTTTAAGTACTTTAAAGAAGGTGGGGGCTCACGCACAGTTATTCTAATAATTTCCTGTGTCTGTTAACTATTATTAAGTTTGAGTCATACTAATTTAATTCATGGGAATGTTGTTTAAACTTTAACGTCATCTTCATCCATCAGAATACTACGCTATTAAAAATAAAGAAATAATGTTTTCATTTCTTAATTGAAAATAAAACTTTAAAACTAACAAACACTGTGTGGTTTTTGTTCACGAGTGAGTGAGCGGAAGGTTTGAACTACTGCAGTTGGCAGTCATGTTTCAGTGACTCAGATAGGCCGGGACTCGGAGGTAGTCTTCTTCTGTTCTTCTGGGTCGTAAAATCATTGGTCAGACATTCTAGATAGTCGGTCAGGGGAATGGGGGTTCAACTTCTGTTCGGACTGAGGTATGTCGAAAGTCGAACTGCACCTATCATCAACAATGTCCTATTTATCTTGTCCATATTTCTTTGTGTGCAGAATAGTCCCTGAAACACTAGCGGTAAGGGATGTGCTCCTCTCAAATCAAAAAGGCATCTGCTACCTTTTACTTGGTGTAAACAATGACATTTTGTTGTTGGAAATTGTCAAAGCACTTACATTAAGAAGACTGGAATAGAAAGCAAGGGCAACCCAGAGGACTGCACTCAGTCCCTAGAGCTATTGCTGTATCAGAGTTTTGTTTCACACCGTTTGCCAAATGGGCAAGCTTAGCTACCTACACAGACCGACTCATAATTGTAAATAGTAGTAGCACAGAGAGTGATGGTAGAGGCAGGATAAGAATGTAGAAAGTAGTCTACATTAGAAGAAGATCAAAGACTATTTTGTAAAACATAGAATTATTAGGAACCAGTTTGTAATGAATAGGAGCTGTAAAAGTTAGGGAAGTATAAGTATTAATATAACAATAGAACAACGTACTGGGGCCCGCAGAAGAGCCTGCAAGGGACTGAGCCTCTCCACCTTCTGCCACCGGAGTCTCTGTCGCCGGCGCCACCGCCTTGCCCCTGGGAGGTCCTGGTGATCATGAAATAATGAAACACAACATGGATGATTGTTTTTTGGGAAATATTTGATTTCTTTGTACTCAATCTAAAATTATGTCGGGGAAACAAATTAACATCAATTGCATCTGATCTGGTCAACTAGGAGGATAGTAGTACAGTATTGCAGGATTCGCAGACCATCTAATAGGAAAGTTATGTAATTCACTAACTACATCAACAACAAAAAGGTTCTACTATGACTGCCATCACTCAGCAGCACTAGACGTCGCGTGACAGACACAGTCCGTCATCATGATTGCAGACCACTAACAAATGTCCTATAACAAGTAATAAATAATATACTCAACGTACCAATCCACCACTATCTCTTCAAAGTGGCAGCAGCAGGAGTACAAAGAAGGACTAGACTTGAGTCTACTGTCTCTAGCATTACGCAGTAATGCTCTCAAATGACTAAAAAGTTGCAAACAAGTAAGCATAGTAGCAACGCCAATAACCAGGCGAGCGCCTGCAATGACAGAAGCTATTTAAACATTAATTTACCTGCAATGTAATCGAATCAGCTGCATTCGTACTCTTCAAGAAAAAAATAGATTAGCAATATAACAGAGCAGAAGGAAAAAAAGTAGTTATTTAATAGGTACTTACCAAGGCCAGGGATCTCCACACCGAGCAGGTCGAGCATGTCATGCTCCCGGTCCAAGATGTCACTCCACCGTTGCGTCACTTGCTGGTAGGTGTGCCGGACCCCAGACTCCTTATACATGCGCCGGCACACCTTCTCCCACAGCTGGCGACGCTCCCGGAGGCCGTAACCAGAAGCAATCCGCCCACCTGCTGCCACGGTTTTAGGGAGGTGGACTTGCACAAACACCATCAAGGCGGCCACCTCCACCGCGGAGAAGATCTCCCTGGCCTGGACTTCCTCCCCCCTCAAACGCCCACAAGGGAGCCGGGTACGGGGTGCTGGGCCCTTCCCCTTGCCCTTGTCGCCTCCCTTAGCCATGGTCCTGGGCACAAGAAGAAGGAAAGAAGAATAGGTGTGAAAAAAAATAAGAGCGAAGGAAATAAAGTAGGTAATAAAGTAACAAAAGGTTAAAAAAAACACAAAATATAGATGTAGGAAATTGAAGAGAGAGATAATAAGCAAAAAAAGACAAAAAGAAGTTCAGAAAAACATAGGATTACGAAGATGTGAGATGGATAGAAAGGTAGCATGCCCAAAACCATAGCAGTGAATGAAAAACAAGATGGCCGTGCCCGTAGGGGACCGGGTGGGTAAGTTTGCGTGATATTTTCCCCGCGAGCACGCAAAAACGCCCATGAACACGTAATCGCGTGCCGCATACGACGCGAGCATGCAACAAGAGCCCAGAAACGGAAACACGTCACACAAACAAGATGGCCGTGTCCATACACGACCGCATGGGCAACCTCGGGGTCGGTGCGCTGCAAGCGGTCCGCGAATAAGCAAAAAACCGCGCGAACACGCAAAAAAAAGAAATCAGCAAATTCGCACGAATTTGCGGATTGCAAGTTCGATTTCCCACGAATTCGCGCCCCGTGAATCTCGCGAAATGGCAGAAAAATGAATTTTGGAAAACTAAAAGCACTTAACAGGTGCAAAAGTTCAAGCTAATTTGTAACCATTCCCTGTAGTGCTTCCTGAGGGGCCCCTCCAGAGTTCAGTTGCCTACTTGCAACTATTCTCTGACCCTGGTCTGACCCTCAAAGCAGGGTCAGAGAATAGTTACAAGTATGGCACAAAAAAATAACTGCAACAGGAAGCACTTACAGCTAAGGAAGCAGGTGCCAGACTTGAAGCACAAATTCAGTGACACATTAACCAGCCCCAAATTAATTCATCTCAGTTGAGGCTGGGAAGGTGTGCTTTCCCTCCATAATCTACAGTGGTGAACCAGAGGGTGGCAGTGATGAACCAGAGGGTGGCACTGGTGAACCAGAGGGTGCTGTGATGAACCAGAGGGTGGCATTAATGAACCAGAGGGTGGCAGTGATGATCCTGAGGGTGGCAGTGGCGAACCAGAGGGTGGCAGTAATGAACCAGAGGGTGGCAGTGATGAACCAGAGGGTGGCAGTGGTGAACCAGAGGGTGCTGTGCCGATATACGACCGCATGGGTAACTTCGCCATGCAAGCGGCTCGCGAACTTGCAAAAAGCCCCGCAAACACGCAAAAAGCCCCGCAAACACGCAAAAACCCAAAAATTCGCAATTTCGCACGAATTTGCGAATTATGCGGATTGCAAATTTGTATTCGCACGATTTCGCAGACCGCGATTTCTCTGATTTCGCCCATACTTAGATTTGAAAAGTCACTCAAAATGTGCCCTAATTTTTCTTTCTGAAGCACTAATCATACTTTCTATGGCAAAATGAACCCCCTCATTTTGTTCCTATTTAAATTAAAAGTTTTCAGACTTACCACTTCATTCCAATCAAGATGGCTTCTGGTATGCCATACTTTTGTCATAAGTTAGACTGTTAGTGCTCTAGTTGTTCTTTAGAACACTCTGGGACATTCTGTCATTGGGCTATATTTGGGCTACATCTGGGTGATATTTGGGCTACATTTGGGCTCTTTTGTCTCTGGTGGCCATCTTGGGAGACTGCATGTCAGACTTTTTAATGAAATAGAAGAGGATTTGAGAAGTCACTCAAAATGTGCCCTACTTTTTCTTTCAGCAGCACTAATCATACTTTCTATTGCAAAAATACCCCCTCATTTTGTTCCTTTTTAAATTAAATGTTTTAAGTGTTACCACTTTATTCCCATCAAGATGGCTTCAGGTGTGCCATACCTTTGTAATAAGTAGGACTGTTAGCGCTCTAGGTGTTCTTTAGAACACTGTGGGAAGCTGCAGTAGAACACAAAGGAATCAACTGACAGTCTCTGTCCTTGTTGGATGTACATGTTTTACTGATAATGTCAGACTTCATTCTCACATCACTGAGGAAGATAATGTGAATTTACAGAAAATATGCTTTCAGCTTAGCTTATAGATCGCCTACCAAACCACTGTGGGAAAAGCATGAGATAATAGATTTCTTTCAAACACTGATTCATGATATCCCAGCAGAAGGCTTTTTCACATGGTAAAATCACCTTAGAACACACCACAATTCCTAAAATGAGTATGGTACCATCAACAAATGATTTATAATATAACTAAAGTCCTAAAACCTTCTATTAACTGCAATGCTTTTTAATGAGGTGCTATCATGTATATTGCTCCCAAGATGGCTGCCAACACTTCTTGGATGAAGTGCTGACAGCCAATCAGATCTCACGATGAGATGTGTGGTTAGGCTCCGCCCAGATATATATATTTTTTTCTTTTGATTTTCTCAGGAACTACTGGAGGGATGTACACCATTTAACCAAAAGGGTGATCTGTGTACCAGACCCTACCATTTTACCAAATTTGGTGTAATTCCGTTCAGCAGTTCGGGCTGTAGCCGTGTCTAATCGTCCTATGCAAATTAACATGGGGAAAACACGTTTTGGGACCCCCCCAATTTTTTCTCAGCCCCCGCTTGACGAATCTTCCAAAGACTTTCAGGGAAGGAGCGGAGCAGAGAGGGCCATCTTCTTTGAGAAACTCGCAAAGATTCAACAACCAGCGGCAAAGTTATTCCCAATAGAATGTTGCGGATTTCCTATGGAAACTAGATCCTAACTATAACTACCTACTGGCGACTGAACGATGTAATATGTGACATCATCAGCAGTGGATTGTTGGCGCGCGAGTTATAGTTAGTACAACTAACTATAACGGGGGAATTTCAATGGTTTTGTACGAGTGAAATGTCCAACTAACTATAACTCCTCTAAAACCTATGGTTTTTCCGTGAATTTCTAAGGTTTTTTAAATGCTAATTCCTAACTATAACATGTCTAAAACCTATGGTTTTTTAAATGACATTTTTTTAAATGTACTAATTCTTATATTTATTTTGTTGATACTGATTTACTACATTTTTTTAAACTATTTATTTTTAGATATTTTATTTTTAAAATTACATTATAATTACATTATACATTACATTACAAAATATACTTTCCCAGAATGAATTAATTTAGTTTAAATACTTTGCAAATAGGCAATAGACTTTTAAGTACAGTAGTTGCAGTTTTTATAATGTGCAACACAATTTCAGACACAGTGCAACATTGAGCTCAATGTGAATTTCTAGTTAAATGCAATTAGTTACTTTTTGGATTACTTTTCTAACCACAAGACTAGATCCTAGATTCAGTCCTGGGATATCTCCTGTAAACAGTTGAGTAAAAACATTTTGGTTACAGTAGAAATGTTTAAGGAATATTATTGTATTTTAAAAGTTGACACTTTTTCACATAGAATCACCAATGTTATCCTATAAGAGGAAATTCACTGATCAGGTGAGTAGTGTTAACGTTACTTTTTCTTACTCAGTGGTGGATCCTGGATACAGCACGGGTGCATCTCCTGTAAACAGTTGAAAGAATGTGTTTAAGTCATACAGGCAATTTTTAAGGAATATTAGTTTGTGAAAATAGACACTTAGAAACTTTTCTGGTGAAAAATACACAATGGATTCCTATGGAAGGAAATACAAGTTACTGGTAAGTAGAGTAAGAATTAATTTTCAGGATCAGTACTGGGCTCAAAGAAGCAGCACTGAGGTCACTCCTGATAACAGGTGAGTAAATCGGAATTCGTAGTTTTGCTGATTTTATAGGAATTTTTGTACGTTTCAAAAATCGACACTTGGAAACTTTTCTGGTGAAAACCACACAATGGATTGCTATGGAAGGAAATACAAATTACTGGTAAGTACGCTTAGAATTACTTTTCAGGGTCAGTGCTGGGCTCAAAGATGCAGCACTGATGTCTCTCCTGTTAACAGGTGAGTAAATTGGAATTCATAGTTCGGATGATTTTAGTGGAATATTTGTACGTTTCTAAAATCGACACTTCAAAACTTTTCTGGTGAAAACCACACAATGGATTCCTATAAAAGGAAATACAAGTTACTGGTAAGTACGCTTAGAATTACTTTTCTGGGTCAGTGCTGGGCTAAAAGATGCAGCACTGGGTTCTCGCCTGATAACAGGTGACTAAATCGGAATTCGTAGTTCAGATGATTTTAGAGGAATATTTGTACGTTTCAAAAATCAACACTTAGAAACTTTTCTTCTGAAAACCACACAATGGATTCCTATGGAAGGAAATACAAGTTCCTGGTAAGTACGATTACAATTAATTTTCAGGGCCAGTGCTGGGCTAAAAGATGCAGCACTGGGTTCTCTCCTGATAACAGGTGAGTAAATAGGAATTCGTACTTCGGCTAATTTTAGAGGAATATTTGTACGTTTCAAAAATCGACACTTAGAAACTTTTCTGGGGAAAACCACATAATGGATTCCTACGGAAGGAAATACAAGTTAGTGGTAAGTTCACTTAGAATTACTTTTCAGGGTCAGTGCTGGGCTAAAAGACGATTTTAGAAGAATATTTGCACGTTTCAAAAATCGACAGAAACTTTTCTGCTGAAAACCACAAAATGGATTCCTATAGAAGGAAATACAAGTTACTGGTAAGTACGCTTAGAATAACTTTTCAGGGTCAGTGCTGGGCTTAAAGATGCAGCACTGAGTTCTCTCCTGATAACAGGTGAGTAATTCGGAATTCATAGTTCGACTGATTTAGGAGGAATATTTGTACAATGGTGAAGGAAGGGGTGGGGCCCTTGTTGACATGTGTGCAAACACGCCCTGTGGTGCGTTTTAAGTTGGGGAATTAATTCTGCTTCAATGCTGCGGTCCCCTGGGGGCCAACTAGCCCACTAGGTACCTCCAGTATGCGCCAGATAGCTGCGTTGCAGAGAGGTATTCAGAGGCCATGTGGTGCTTACTGGAGGTACCTGGTGGGGTAGTTGACTCCTAGGGGACATCTGGATTGAAGAGGAATTCATTTCTCAACTTAAAACATGCCACAGGGCGTGTTTACACACATATCACCTTAGGCCCCACCCCTACCTTTACCACTGTGCAAAGGCGCCCCGTGGCGTGTTTTTTTAGGTTGGGGGATTAAGTCCCTTTGATTCCTGTGGTCCCCTGGCGGCCAATTAGCCCACCAGGCACCTCCATTATGCGCCAGGAAGCTGCATTGCAGAGAGGTGTTCTGAGGCCACGCCCCTTTTTACACCTCTCTGCAACGCAGCTCTGTGGCGCTTACTGGAGGTACTTGGTGGGCAAGTTGGCCGCCAGGGGACCTCAGAACACCTCTCTGCAACACAGCCCCCTGGCGCATACTGGAGGTTCCTGGTGGGCTACTTGGCCCCCAGGGACCCCAGTATTCAAGGGGAGTTCGTTCCCCCTCTGCAAAAGCGCCTTGGGGCGTCTTTGCAGTGTGGTGCAAGGAGGGGGCGGGGCCTAGGGACGATCGCATCTTTTTTCCCCAAAATATACTTTTATTTTGGTCCTGGGGGTCCTTGTGGGACCCCCTGATCAGGCCTAGGGGTCAGGGTGTGTCTACCCTGCCCCCTTTTCTCTTTTTGCGGCATTTGTTTTGGGTTTTTGTGCCTCGGTTCTACCGAGGCACAAGATGGCTGCCAACACTTTCTGATTTTGACTCTTGACAGCCAATCAGCATGCTGCTCGTGCACGGCAGGGTACGTACAGGCTGCGCTTTGGGTACGCGTAGAGATATGCTGATCCACTACACCCATAGATATATAAATGACTTTAACCGTCATTTTCTCAGGAACTACTGAACAGATTGACACCATATCAAAAAAAGGCACAAGTCGGAACTGAGGACTACCTCTCTGACAAATCTGGTGTAGTTCTGTTCAGCCGTTCGGGCTGTAGCCATGTCTAAAGGTCCTATGGGAAATTGCATGGGGAAAACACATTTTGGGACCCCCCTTTTTTCTGGGTCCCCGCTTGACCAATCACCCTTAATCATTCAGGGAAGGAGCGGAACTGAGCAGGCCAAAAGTTTGGAAAATTTCAAGAAGATTCATCAATCGACGCCAAAGGTATTGCCAATAGAATGTTGCAGTTTTCCTATGGATAATATGTCCTAACTATAATTACCTTCTGGCAACCGCCAGTAGTAATATATATATATATATATATATATATATATATATATATATATATATATATATATATATATATCACACATGGTTTGCCGACTTCAACTTCCACTCACGTCGGCGATAAAGTATCAGCAGGAACTCCACTTCAGGTTGGCAAAAAAGTATTTTATTCACCAGGAACTTGTCACAATATATTTATATATATATATATATATATATATGTTAAGATAAATAGGTAGATGATAGATAGATAGATAGATAGATAGATAGATAGATAGATAGATAGATAGATAGATAGATAGATAGATAGATAGATAGATAGATAGATAGATAGATAGATAGATGGATGGATGGATATATGGATGGATGGATGGATAGATGGATGGATGGATGGATAGAAAGATAGATAGATAGATTGATAGATAGATAGATAGATAGATAGATAGATAGATAGATAGACAGACAGACAGACAGACAGACAGACAGACAGACAGACAGACAGACAGACAGACAGATAGATAGATAGATAGATAGATAGATAGATAGATAGATAGATAGATAGATAGATAGATAGATAGATAGATAGATAGATAGATAGATAGATAGATAGATAGATAGATAGATAGATAGATAGATAGATAGATAGATAGATAGATAGATAGATAGATAGACATATAGACAGAATCACTGAAAAAAAATAAAAGTTACAGGGGACATTATTTCACTTGTGCTAAACCAATGAAATTCCGCAGTTATAGTTATCTGAGCTAACTACAAATTGTGCCCTGCAACGCACTGCTTATGAACTCACATATTACATCACTCATGACATAGTCAGTGACATCACTCATGATATCACTGATGACATCTCAAATGTCTGGTAAAGCCCTGGGCACTATAACTGCTCAATTTCACTGGTTTTGTATGATTGAAATCTAAACGTTACTATAAAGTCCCTGTAACCTTATTTATTTTTCAATGAATTTCTAAGGTTTTTGTAATTCTATTTCCTAATTATAAAGACCCTGTAAGCTTTGTTTTTTAAGTGAATTTTGAAGGTTTTTCAAATTCTATTTCCTAACTATAACCTTCCTGGAACCTTTGTTTTGTAATGATTTTCTATGTTTTTTAACTAGTAGTCATATTTGCAGAGTGGTGTATAAAAGGGCTGGTGCCTCTGAAAAGCTCTCAGGAATCCTGCTGTGTCAGACTAACTGGGGGTAACAAGAGGGCTTTTGGGCCATCAAGAACCCTCAGCATCAAAGAAGACTTCCTTCCCCAACTAGCAGTGCACTAGGAGTCACGTTTGCATAATGGTGGAGAAAGGGGCATGGCCTCTGAAGACCTCTCAGTAATTCCGCTTTGTGCGACTTACTGGATCTAACAGAAGGGCTTGTTGACCCTTAAGGACACCCTAGAACCAAGAGAACTTCATAAGTTGTGCATGAGGAAGCAATACACCTCGTCCAACTTCTGCCACTGTGAAGTTCTATATCAAAGGATGACTATACCTCTCCCTTACCACGTTTCCTTCAGATCAACAGCAGTAGCATACATACCAAGTGTCATTAATGCTATGGAGTAAGTTAGGCGCTTTTGGTTGGTACCAGGACCAAATGCTGCAGAACTCATTGAGTGGTGTAGTGTTAAGAAGAGCCGATGCCAGCAAGTATGAGCATGCAAATGCTACCAGTGCTGGGTTGTGTATTGGTCTACGCTAGGATGAAGGCGGTGGGTCAATTGTGAAGTGTCAGCTAATCATGAACCTCAAAGAGAAACAGAGATTACGGGGTTAAGGGCATACCTCTCCTGTTCCACAAGTATAAATCCTCAATTCCACAGAATTTATTAGCAGAGTAACACAGTCATACAAGTCTTCAGGGGACACTAGACTCCCTCTGAGTCTTCTTGGATATTTGCCAAGCACATGCTTTTGCTTATATCAGAATCATTAACTCATTCAAATATAGGTCTCATCAATTAATAATATATGCTGTATCAATTTCTTATTTATGTCATTTACATATTTATTAATTATTACCTTTCTTGAATTCTCCTACCCTCTCCTCCCCTTCCTGCTCTCTTCTTCTTCTTTGCTTTTTCATTATTTACCTATTTATTTATTTAATTATTTATTCGCAATATGCCTATTTATATATTCCATATTGATATGCTTTTATTCAGCAACAAAAGTCTTGTAACCATTTCTAACTTTTATCCTTATAGAACGTCTTATTTATTTATTCACAATTTATTACTACCTCCTTATTCTTGTTCTCATGATGTATTTTTATTTTAAAATTCAATAAAAAAATATTAACACGAATATAGATATCTTCTCAGTTACATTCTTTGCCTCCCACAAGCTACTATTTATAACTTGAACTTCTTCATGAGCCTTTCCCCATCGTCCTACTACTCATATGTCTACTCTGCAGTCCACCCACTCTGACCATACAATTACTACTGGCAACTGCAAATAATTCAAACACCTGTGAAAAGTTAAGACTTAGCGATACCAAAGGGAATCATGGATGGAGAGTTTGAGAAAATAAAACACTCACACCCAGTCAACTAATCTGGGTTTAATCCATCATCATTCTTTAGCTCACTCCACCACCCCAGTTCAGACATGGCCATATGCAAATCAGTCTGACCCTGTGCCTCATGGGAACAGTCCAGCCCGAACTGCCAAGCCATGTCTTCCCTGGACCGGAAACAAGCATCCCGGGACCGGTTTTGGGTTCATAACCCTCATCAGCCAGGCTATCTTGAATCGAGTGGCAGAGTGAGCAAGCGACCCACGTCTGGGTATACCCTGCCAACTTAGGGCGAATAAAGCGATACCAAAGGGGATGATGGACGGAGCGTTTGAGCAAATCAAACACTTACCCCCAGTCAACTGATCTGGGTTTAATCCATCATCATTAAGTTAGGACTTACCAAGTCTCTATCTATAGTAGCTATAGCTTCAAAATCTATGAATACACAAAAGACCATAAATCATCATAGCAAAGAAAGATGAGTGATCTGCTGTTCAGCAGACATGGCAAGGAGAAGGACAATAGCAACCAGGCCCCCTATTCCAACTGAAAAAATAAACAGCAGAAAATACATACCGCGACTTGGGGAAAGATCAAAGTGCCTGGTTGACATGCTTTAAGTTGCAAACATGTAATACATTCCACAATAAAAAAACTTGCCAATTCAGTCACGAAAATCACTAAACTGCCCTCATCTGCACAAGTAACTTCAAAATCTGAAAAAGAGGACCTTGCTAAAAAAAATGGCAGTATGTATCAAGCCACTCAATGCTCTTTGCTATACTTTTCATCCAAACTCATGCTAAATTAGCAACTTTATGAGACTTTGAGTTTGAAAGTGGCAAGTAGTCGAGGGCAAAAAGCTTTTACATCAAATTAAAGGTAAACGAAAATTGATCATTCACTTGCCCTCAGGAACACAAGTAAGGAAATGTGGGTGGTCCTATGTAATAAAGTTTTAGTACGTCTAAAAAGACGGTCCGACTAGGAGTGTGATGCTGTCGACAGGACCTCACTATTGAACGGGACCAGTCATGATATCCTAGCATTGTAGTGTACAGAGAGGCAGGGAGCTGCTCATAATTCGTCAGTGAAATGACAAACTGCAAAAATATTCAATGTTACAAATCTTACTTGATTTGCTGCTGCTGAGACATCCGTTTTTACTTATTTTTACAGATAAATACAGTCAGAAAACAATGTGTTTCCTGGCTGTATTTCTTTTTAAAATTGGAAAAATACTGAAAATTGTGCTTCTTGTGAGAAAGTCTCCATACTGTCTTTCATGAATTCAAGGCAACAGCTAAGCAGGCAGACCGAAAGGAGGGTTAAAATACAGGATGACATTTCCTTAAATACAGGCATATGTTAACATATCTTTGTAGTATCATGCTAATATGCAATTGTGAGTGTAATATTTTGTTATACATGGCTCCTAAAACGTGATAGGCATCCATGTTTGAGTGCAGGTCGAAGAGTTATATTTTACAGCTACATTTATTCTTGAAACCCAAAAAATATGGATAAATACCAGTAAGATGGCTAAAAAATAAATATGGATATATACAAGCGGAAATCTTAAAACAATAAATACCATAACACCGGGAGCCCTAGACATAATACTCCTACGTTAATAAAGAGCTGGTATTAAAGCATTTTTCAGGGCTGCTTTCAGCTCTCAGTCTAGGACCTACTCGTAGTATAACTTGTAATATTTCTTACAAGGTGAAATGGCATATGTGCAGAGTTAAATGCTTGATGTCTGATCGGGTTTAAAAGAGGAAGCTATCGCTTCATGATTTATCACGGAGGATCGAGTTCCTTGACCTCTCAGCAGCCTCTGGAAACACGAAGCAGCCACAGTCAGACTTGGGAAGTCTGCCATGACCCTCCTCTTAGCAGGCAGTGGTCTTCCTGCCTTCTAGTGTGAGCAGCCATGCTGATTCAAAGCAAGTACCTTTGTTTATCACGGTTGCAGATAAACCGTATCCAATGATGTACAGCGTACAAGAAAGATCATAAGAACCTGTCTGGTAACCTGGTTGTGCACCTTTGGGGACGAACTTGCAGTAAGTTCAAAGATAAAACAGAACTTTATTTCAAGGAACCCACTGTCTGCACGAGTCCCTTTGGAAAAATACCAAAGTACTACTGTATTTGCCTTTCGGAACCGTACTGATCTTTGAGGTTTGTGAATGACACTGCGTGAGCCAAGTTGCTGCAAGTTCACAAAGAAAGCAGAAGAAAGGCCTGCACTGCTTCCGGTCACCGAGCGAGCATACATCATAACACTCGTGTACTTGAGCACTTAGGAGAGGTCATAAGGGGACACATAAGTGTTACATAAAACTATACAGAAATGAACAAGGTGGTAAGTATAATTCCGAAAAATCAAGAAAATCAAAGTATACGAAAAAGTTTGATTGCCTGTACATTTTGCGATATTAAATGCATTTTATCTGGAAAATGCTGCTTACACCCTTCTTAAAATCATGGCGGGAAGACGTACTTGAGGGAAAGGCGATACATTTAAATCCGTGAGGTCTGGTTATTACTCACCCCACCTACGCCCCCTATATATTGTTACCGAGGAGATAATTTAAAAAGCTATTGAGACCCATGTCATAGTGTTTGCTAAATCCCTTACGTAATAAACTATAAGAACTAGGATTAGTTTATGTTCATAAATAGTTTTAATACATTGTTTGTAGAACATAAACTATATGTCTCTAATTATAACTGAAGGGATGCATTTCGAAAACTGGCGAACAGCCACTACACTTTCACATTCTAAACAGTCTGGGCGTATTGAACTGCTGCAGAAAACACCGATTATAAATAAAAAGAATATCGGGAAAAGAAGACAAAGGGTAAATTGGACAAGCGCCACTAACTGTGCACATCAAATTAACTATCGAATCAACAGCTTTATTTGAAGAAAAGTTTACAGAAATCAATACCGTTCCCTGATTGCTCAGGATAATGGAATTAAAATGTGACCTACTAAATGATTCGAAAGTGCCGTTTTTGACATTTACAAGCTGTTTTTTTCTTCAAATTGTGCAAATTGTGCAATCACGCTACAAGGTAGTGGACAAAGGGCCTAGCAGCAGGTTAAAAAGAGGAGCCTGATTCGGGTTTGTAAGATATTTATTTCAGCCTTGTTAAATGAAATGTGTTAAGCATCTCTAGATGCCTGTAGGGTAAGCACACAAGGTGCAGGCTGATTGTTGCCCATTTAGTGCAGGAGATGAAACAGTCATTATGCTCATTATCTGATCCTATTGGAAGATGACCAAAGCATACAAGGAGGGACAACAGATGCAGCTGGGCAATGCGGCTCATTAAATAATTCTTTGTAGACAGTGTATTGCCCGAAAATGTAATTGTTTATCACAAGCAAGTAATGAAAACGAGTTGTTTTTAATTATCTTCTCGTCCTAATCCTTAATGAATGAGATAATGATCTGTGAACTTAGACATAGTTTACCTATCCAAGCTGTCATGTGTCTCAGTTATGCCTGGAAGGAAACCCTGCTATTTTACATTTACAACGGCCTTTCCTAAAGTCCTCACTTTAACACATCGACTTTTGAAACACATTTGCATTCATGACAGTTTGGATTTGTTTCTTGGAAAACTAACCTTGCTTACAGGATTAACTTTGCAAAAACACTATCATGCTATCTTGACACCATGTACAATGGTTTACTCATGCATTGTGCAAATGTGCTTATTGTTTTCATATATATGGCGACATAGCTATCTATAACACACAAAAAATAGCAGCCTGATTGAGATCAAGGCCGAAGGCAAAGATGCTGTTCTGTTATAAAAAAATCAGTTTTCCTGTGTTTGTGGAGAAGCACTTCTGCTGTCATTGCAAGGTCCTTACACACTGACAGTTCCGCCCATCAGCTGGCAGTAATATATCAGAGATGGGTGTTTAACTTACAAACAAGATGGGGTCCTACATTCTTTCATTTCAGGCAATGGGATTGGATCATCCAGTACAGGAATTCTTTGCAGAACACACACATACACCCTAAACGCTAAGCCTGGGGATGCATCCTAGGAGTACACCAGATTCTTTTATTGTTTTATATGCCAGCATATATACATTGTCTCTGCACAATGGTGCAATTTTTTATTTTGTTCACTATCCTGATTGTTCTAATAACTTCCATCTGCTTCTGTCTATTGATCATCGCAGCACATATATTTTATAAAAGAGTCAAGTTGGTTCAATAAACATTGAAAACGTCCCCGTGAATTCTTTGTATATTTCTCTGAGAAAACGAGTGCACGAGTGACTGAGCAAAAGAATCCTGATCTATCGCCATGGTACCTGAGGGATCGGGGATGTCATGCTCAGTGGTTGCCAGAACTATTTGCTCCCTGTTTAGGTTTAGGGGGGCTTACGGTGGCACTGTCAGCTAGCTGGTCTCTGGGACAACATATCCCGAGGTGGTGCATTGAATCAGTCTGGCAGCAACCCAACGTTCGTGCTGCCCACAAATGTGCAGTTCCTACTGTGCAGTGGAAACTACATGACAAAGCCAAACATAAGTATACTACAAAAATAGAAATTTCTTCCCCTTCCTGTCTGAGTACAATAAAGACGAATGAGTTAGATATCACTTCTTGTATTTGTTTTCTGCATAGCAGTAGGCTACAGATAGCATGCAAGGGAAGATTTCTATCATTTAAAGTTTAAATATGTTTTTGCCATAGCTAGCCTGCTTAGAACCAGAGGCATGAAGCCTAATGTATTACTTTGCTGAGCAAGTCCATCAGTGCAAACATGCAACCCTTAACGACCTACTTTAGGGGTTGGGTTTCTAATCAAAATATGGCACTTGGCATGTGGGAGCTCAAGGTCACTCGTAGCTATTAAAGGAGTGTGCAAGCCATAGCTGGTCAATTCTTCCTTGAGGAGTTCCACAGAAGTTGCAGGGCTGTGTTACTTGACTGATTGACAATGTTATAAAGTAGGTAGTGTTGCCAGCAAACAATTACAGGGAGAAGTTGTGATAATAGCATGTATGTTATGCTGTCCTCTCCATAAATGTGTCCTTTCCTTAGCCACATGTAAGTACCTTCCCATTCTCTGACTTGCTGTAGCCAGAGCAGTGGTCCATTTCAGTCTTTATGCTGATATTGGGCATCAGACAAGATTACAACACAACCACAAACCACATTTGTGTGAAAATGCCACTTTATTAGAACAGTTCTGCAATTAACAACTCTTTTACAAACGATACATGATAAACCAGCCCAAGTCTCACTAATACAGATTGATCAACCTGTCCAACCCCACTCCTTTAAAGTCCCCCTAAATATCCATCCATCCTCATGAAATCTTGTATTTCCCACTTTATATTTTCCCTCTTCCATCGCACGACCATTCCTACCACAGCCATCTCACCAAAGCATGCCCCCAAACGCTCACACGGGTTAATCTGCTGCAACAGTCCCCACCTTGTTCCCCCAGACCCTGCTCTGCGCTCCCCGAGGGGTGGATATGCCCACTTGTCACTCTTCATCATCCAGCTACTTCTCAACAGTAAAGATTACACTGTCCCATAGTGGTAGTGTGGTGCAAATGTGCCCATCCTTTACACGCCAGACGACAAAAGCAAAAAGAACAGATGATAGATGGAATGCTGAACAATGCAAGCATTCTCCCCTCAGTCAACAGATCTGGGAGTAATCCATCATTGTTTTGCCCACCACGCCACCCTAGTTTGTACCCAGCCATATGTAAATCAGTCTTTACCCTGCTCCTCATTGGAACAGTTCAGACTGAACTTCCAAGCCAGGTCTTTCCTGGACCAGAAACAAGGATACTTTGGGTGATTTCAGGGTATCACCCCTTATCAGCCAGGCTGGCTTGAATCCATTGGTGCAGTTAGCACGGGATCCACGTCTGTGCATACCCTTCCCACTTAGGGCGACAATAGCAAAAAGAACAGATGATGGACCGAATGCTGAACAATGCAAACATTCACACTCAGTCAACAGATCTGGGTTTAACTCATTGTTTTTCTGCCCACCACACCACCCCAGTTTGGACCCAGCCATATGCAAATCAATCTTGACCCTGCTGCTCATGGGAACAGTCCAGCCTGAACTGCCAAGTCAAGTCCTCCCTGGACCAGCAACAAGCATCGTGGGACCGGTTTCAGGGTAGCACGTCTCATCAGCCATGCAATGCAAACATTCACCCCAATCAACGAATTCTGCTCCTCATGGAAACAGTCCAGGCTGAACTGCCAAGCCTGGACCAGAAACAAGCACCCTGGGACTGGGTTCGGCCTGGCAATTTGTGCTGGACTATTCCCATGAGGAGCAGGTTCAAGACTGATTTGCATATGGTTAGGTCCAAACTTGGGTAGCATGGTGAGCAAAAGAATGATGGATTCAACCCAGATTTTCTTTTGGTTGTGAGTGTTTGAAAAGTTTCAGCATTCAGTCCATCATCTTGTTGTGTTTGCTATTTTCACCTTAAGTGGCCAAGGGTATGCCCATGCGTGTGTCCCTTGCTTGCTGTGCAAAAGGATTCAAGCTAGCCTAGCTGATGAGGGATGATACCCCAAAACCGGTCTCAGGAAGCCTGTTTCCAGTCCAGAGAGGACCTGGTCCAGCAGTTCAGGATAGACTATTCCCATGAGGTGCAGGATCAAGAGTGATTTTCATATGGCTGGGTCTAAACTGGGGTGGCATGTTTAGCAAAAGTGCGATGGATTTCACCAAGATCTCTTGACGGGGGGGGTGAGTGTTTGAAAATTTTCAGCTCTCTGTCCATCGTCTTGTTGTGTTTGCTATGTTTGTCCTAAGTGGACAAGGATATGCCCAGACGTGGGTCCCTTGCTCGCTGTTCCACTGGATTCAAGCTAACCTGGCTGATGTTTGATGATATCCCGAAACTGGTCTCAGGATGTTTGTTCCTGGGCCAGAGAGGACCTGGCCTGGCAGTTCGGGCAATACTATTCCCATGAGGAGCAGGGCCAAGACTGATTTGAATATGGCTGGGTCTAAACTAGGGTGGCGTGGTGAACAAAAGAACAATGGATTTAATCCAGATCTCTTGACTGTCGGTGAGTGTTTGAAAACTTTACGCACTCGTTCATCATCTTGTTGTGTTTGCTATGTTTGCCCTGAGTGGCCACAGGTATGCCCAGCCATGAGTTCCCTGCTCTCTTTGCCACTGGATTCAATCTAGCCTGGCTGACGAGTAGTGATACCCTGAAACCGTTCCCAGGATGCTTGTTCCTGATCCAGGGAAGACCTGGCCTGGCAGTTCAGGCTGGTCTGTTCTGATGAGGAGCAGGGTCAAGACTGATTTGCATATGGCTGGATCAAAACTGGGGTGGCACGGTGTGCAGAAAAAAAGATGGATGAAATCCAGATCTCTTGACTGGGGTGGGTGAGTGAAAACTTTCAACACTCTGTCCATCATCGTGTTGTGTTTGCCATGTTTGCCGTAAGTGGCCAAGAGTATACACAGACATGGATCCCTTGCTTGCTGTGCCACTCAAATCAAGCTAGTCTGGCTTTTTGTTTGCCTGATATTGGACCGCCTCAATTTATTCTGGAGGTTGGGCTTTCCCGTTTTTCTTCTGTATCTCTATAGCATAGTATAATAAATTGTGTACTTAAAATTGATTGACCCATTCAATAGTGGTGGTTCCCCAACTCCCCACTTTTGTGCAATATTACGTTTCACCAGGGCCAACCCTAATGAGACCCATGATTGCCTCCCAGATGTTAATAGGCAGAGTTTCGGGGTGGGGTTCAGATTTTTCCCTCTCATTTCCTCCATCCGAGTTGTAACAGCGTCCCAGTATTTTTGAATGTTTGGGCATTGCCATATTGTGTGGAAAAAGTTCCCCTCCAGGGTGCATCGACGATGGCACTGGGAATCGGACCACTTTCCCATCTTTACCAGAACACTTGCAGATAAGTAGATTCAGTGTAGGGTCTTAAGTTGGGCCAGTCTCAGCCTCTTAGGGATGGCATTTTCCTTAGGGGAGGCCATAGCATCTCGTCTGTCGTCGTCTTCGAAGCATTCTTGTAGGAAAATGAGGATACACAGTTAAGATGTATTCCCTGTCATGGAGGGTGCCATGGACCACTGCCTGCTTCACATGGAGGGCAGCCCTACCTTTTATTGGGACAATGTAGCTCTTGCACTGCTTGTTGACTGGGATGAACCCATTCTCTTTATAGCTTTTTGTTGTCCTTTGCTTTTTGTCGACATTTCTGAGTATTTCCACCTGTACAGCCAGCCCAGGGGACCAGGTAGTTGATTTTTCAGAGTTGAAACTCAGTTATGCAATCTCTGAAATTGTGAATATGGCTACTCATTGCAGACCACTGAATTGTTCCAGTTATAGTGCTCGTGTTCTTAGTCACCCTATTATAGATGGATTGAGTACTTTTCACAGTATACAAGCACAAATAGACATTCCTAAATTAATCAATCCTAAACTGTCATGTGAGTTAGTTTGTTCCGGCTGAGGTCACTTTTGCTTTTTAATGTTTCTTCTCATGTAGGGGGAGTCAGAGTACCCTCAACAGTATTCATCCTCTATTTGAAAATGGGGTCCCACCCTCAATAAATAAAAATAAATTGGGCTTAGCAGCTGTGGTTGGTGCAGGTAAGAGCGGTGGGGCCCAGTGGGGGCAGGGGAGATTAAGACGGACGATGATGAGGGAATATTAATTATCTATTTCAAAATCTCCCCACCGGGCCCCACTGCTCTTACCTGAATGGGCTACGGCTGGGGCTTAGGGATTTTGATGGTCTCTAATTCAATTAATACCCACCCCTAAAAGTACTCCCCGTAATCATGGGTAGCCAATACACCACTAGAAGTTTTTCTGGTAAATCTGACTTGGCCAGTGGTGAAGCATTATAACCAGGGTGGTGTATGAGGCCATGTCTTTTAATTTTTTCTTTATTTTGTTGTTTCTATTCATATTGTGAGACGTAGCATGGGCAGGAGAGTTCCCTGAAGATGGGTAATTCAGAGACTTGTCATATTTTTCTTTTGTGTTCTCAAAAACATGGGTGCCCAAGGAATGAGGGTTTAGGGTAGGAGAAGCACACCTAGAAAGCATGAGGGAGTGAGGGCGAGGATTGGAAAAATACATAAAAAATGTAGAGGTAATCAAAGTTACCCTCTTTATTTTGAACAGAATCTGAACTATTCTCATGGCTATTTGTCATCCTAGAATTGTCACACTTAGGGCTGATTATAAGTATAGATGTTATTTATCGCCCCTGATTCCATACGCTATTTATCAGGAGCAATAAATACCCATTGCACGTTCATGGCGAATAACATGTGGAATTTGGTTTTTGACACACCAAAATCTGCATGCTACTGTAAGTACCATATGTTCTTCCCTGCTAAATTATGGCAAGTTTGACCTGCCAAAATTTAACGAAATTTGGGTTATTTAATGCATCCAATAATTATCAGATGTGTTAAATAAATCCACCTCATAGTTCTGTCCTGTGCAGAAATAGGGTTTTATGCACGGGACAGAAATAACCGCCCAGCTTGTAATCAGGCCCTTAAAGTGCTAAATCCCAAAGTGAAGCAGAAGAGTGTAAGAAAGGAGTTATACAGGCTAAAACCTGAAATAGCATTTCTAAAAGAAACCTGTACATCAGAAAATGATAGAATAATATATAAGCATGTTGGTGCCAAAGTTACATATGAGAGATCAGTGACTAGATTAATTAAAGGAACTGCATTTCTATTTTTTAGGACTCATTTCCGCTTTGCACACGAAAAAAATGACCCAATGGGTAGGTGGTTAAAAGTTACTTTACTTGAAGGAGAACTAAACTTAATATATTATCTGTATAAGGACCAAACCAAGATGAACCTACTCCCGTCATCAAAATTCATGCAGCTTTATTAGATAAAGTGTCGGAGTATCCAAACACAGGGAATTTTAAGAGTATACAGTCCTCTACACTTAGCATCATACATGTTAACGCTCGTCTTCCTAGGTCTAAAACCGCAAAGAACATGCTGTTTTTAAAAGACTTGTACTATCTGATAGACCTGTGGGGATGGCACTACCAACATGAAGGAGCCTATTCATTTTACTCCATTTTACTGTTATAAAGTAGGTAGTGTTGCCAGCAAACAATTACAGGGAGAAGTTGTGATAATAGCATGTATGTTATGCTGTCCTCTCCATAAATGTGTCCTTTCCTTAGCCACATGTAAGTACCTTCCCATTCTCTGACTTGCTGTTGCCAGAGCAGTGGTCCATTTCAGTCTTTATGCTGATATTGGGCATCAGACAAGATTACAACACAACCACAAACCACATTTGTGTGAAAATGCCACTTTATTAGAACAGTTCTGCAATTAACAACTCTTTTACAAACGATACATGATAAACCAGCCCAAGTCTCACTAATACAGATTGATCAACCTGTCCAACCCCACTCCTTTAAAGTCCCCCTAAATATCCGTCCATCCTCATGAAATCTTGCATTTCCCACTTTATATTTTCCCTCTTCCATCGCACAGCCATTCCTACCACAGCCATCTCACCAAAGCATGCCCCCAAACGCTCACACGGGTTAATCTGCTGCAACAGTCCCCACCTTGTTCCCCCAGACCCTGCTCTGTGCTCCCCGAGGGGTGGATATGCCCACTTGTCACTCTTCATCATCCAGCTACTTCTCAACAGTAAAGATTACACTGTCCCATAGTGGTAGTGTGGTGCAAATGTGCCCATCCTTTACACGCCAGATGACAAAAGCAAAAAGAACAGATGATAGATGGAATGCTGAACAATGCAAGCATTCTCCCCTCAGTCAACAGATCTGGGTGTAATCCATCATTATTTTGCCCACCACGCCACCCTAGTTTGTACCCAGCCATATGTAAATCAGTCTTTACCCTGCTCCTCATTGGAACAGTTCAGACTGAACTTCCAAGCCAGGTCTTTCCTGGACCAGAAACAAGGATACTTTGGGTGATTTCAGGGTATCACCCCTTATCAGCCAGGCTGGCTTGAATCCATTGGTGCAGTTAGCACGGGATCCACGTCTGTGCATACCCTTCCCACTTAGGGCGACAATAGCAAAAAGAACAGATGATGGACCGAATGCTGAACAATGCAAACATTCACACTCAGTCAACAGATCTGGGTTTAACTCATTGTTTTTCTGCCCACCACACCACCCCAGTTTGGACCCAGCCATATGCAAATCAATCTTGACCCTGCTGCTCATGGGAACAGTCCAGCCTGAACTGCCAAGTCAAGTCCTCCCTGGACCAGCAACAAGCATCGTGGGACCGGTTTCAGGGTAGCACGTCTCATCAGCCATGCAATGCAAACATTCACCCCAATCAACGAATTCTGCTCCTCATGGAAACAGTCCAGGCTGAACTGCCAAGCCTGGACCAGAAACAAGCACCCTGGGACTGGGTTCGGCCTGGCAATTTGTGCTGGACTATTCCCATGAGGAGCAGGTTCAAGACTGATTTGCATATGGTTAGGTCCAAACTTGGGTAGCATGGTGAGCAAAAGAATGATGGATTCAACCCAGATTTTCTTTTGGTTGTGAGTGTTTGAAAAGTTTCAGCATTCAGTCCATCATCTTGTTGTGTTTGCTATTTTCACCTTAAGTGGCCAAGGGTATGCCCATGCGTGTGTCCCTTGCTTGCTGTGCAAAAGGATTCAAGCTAGCCTAGCTGATGAGGGATGATACCCCAAAACCGGTCTCAGGAAGCCTGTTTCCAGTCCAGAGAGGACCTGGTCCAGCAGTTCAGGATAGACTATTCCCATGAGGTGCAGGATCAAGAGTGATTTTCATATGGCTGGGTCTAAACTGGGGTGGCATGTTTAGCAAAAGTGCGATGGATTTAACCAAGATCTCTTGACGGGGGGGTGAGTGTTTGAAAATTTTCAGCTCTCTGTCCATCGTCTTGTTGTGTTTGCTATGTCTGTCCTAAGTGGACAAGGATATGCCCAGACGTGGGTCCCTTGCTCGCTGTGCCACTGGATTCAAGCTAACCTGGCTGATGTGTGATGATATCCCGAAACTGGTCTCAGGATGTTTGTTCCTGGGCCAGAGAGGACCTGGCCTAGCAGTTCGGGCAATACTATTCCCATGAGGAGCAGGGCCAAGACTGATTTGAATATGGCTGGGTCTAAACTAGGGTGGCGTGGTGAACAAAAGAACAATGGATGTAATCCAGATCTCTTGACTGTCAGTGAGTGTTTGAAAACTTTACGCACTCGTTCATCATCTTGTTGTGTTTGCTATGTTTGCCCTGAGTGGCCACAGGTATGCCCAGCCATGAGTTCCCTGCTCTCTTTGATACTGGATTCAATCTAGCCTGGCTGACGAGTAGTGATACCCTGAAACCGTTCCCAGGATGCTTGTTCCTGATCCAGGGAGGACCTGGCCTGGCAGTTCAGGCTGGACTGTTCTGATGAGGAGCAGGGTCAAGACTGATTTGCATATGGCTGGATCAAAACTGGGGTGGCACGGTGTGCAGAAAAAAAGATGGATGAAATCCAGATCTCTTGACTGGGGTGGGTGAGTGAAACCTTTCAACACTCTGTCCATCATCGTGTTGTGTTTGCCATGTTTGCCGAAAGTGGCCAAGAGTATACACAGGCATGGATCCCTTGCTTGCTGTGCCACTCGAATCAAGCTAGTCTGGCTTTTTGTTTGCCTGATATTGGACCGCCTCAATTTATTCTGGAGGTTGGGCTTTCCCGTTTTTCTTCTGTATCTCTATAGCATAGTATAATAAATTGTGTACTTAAAATTGATTGACCCATTCAATAGTGGTGGTTCCCCAACTCCCCACTTTTGTGCAATATTACGTTTCACCAGGGCCAACCCTAATGAGACCCATGATTGCCTCCCAGATGTTAATAGGCAGAGTTTCGGGGTGGGGTTCAGATTTTTCCCTCTCATTTCCTCCATCCGAGTTTTAACAGCGTCCCAGTATTTTTGAATGGTTGGGCATTGCCATATTGTGTGGAAAAAGTTCCCCTCCAGGGTGCATCGACGATGGCACTGGGAATCGGACCACTTTCCCATCTTTACCAGAACATTTGCAGATAAGTAGATTCAGTGTAGGGTCTTAAGTTGGGCCAGTCTCAGCCTCTTAGGGATGGCATTTTCCTTAAGGGAGGCCATAGCATCTCGTCTGTCGTCGTCTTCGAAGCATTCTTGTAGGAAAATGAGGATACACAGTTAAGATGTATTCCCTGTCATGGAGGGTGCCATGGACCACTGCCTGCTTCACATGGAGGGCAGCCCTACCTTTTATTGGGACAATGTAGCTCTTGCACTGCTTGTTGACTGGGATGAACCCATTCTCTTTATAGCTTTTTGTTGTCCTTTGCTTTTTGTCGACATTTCTGAGTATTTCCACCTGTACAGCCAGCCCAGGGGACCAGGTAGTTGATTTTTCAGAGTTGAAACTCAGTTATGCAATCTCTGAAATTGTGAATATGGCTACTCATTGAGGATCACTGAATTGTTCCAGTTATAGTGCTCGTGTTCTTAGTCACCCTATTATAGATGGATTGAGTACTTTTCACAGTATACAAGCACAAATAGACATTCCTAAATTAATCAATCCTAAACTTTCATGTGAGTTAGTTTGTTCCGGCTGAGGTCACTGTTGCTTTTTAATGTTTCTTCTCATGTAGGGGGAGTCAGAGTACCCTCAACAGTATTCATCCTCTATTTGAAAATGGGGTCCCACCCTCAATAAATAAAAATAAATTGGGCTTAGCAGCTGTGGTCGGTGCAGGTAAGAGCGGTGGGGCCCAGTGGGGGCAGGGGAGATTAAGACGGACAATGATGAGGGAATATTAATTATCTATTTCAAAATCTCTCCACCGGGCCCCACTGCTCTTACCTGAATGGGCTACGGCTGGGGCTTAGGGATTTTTATGGTCTCTAATTCAATTAATACCCACCCCTAAAAGTACTCCCCGTAATCATGGGTAGCCAATTCACCACTAGAAGTTTTTCTGGTAAATCTGACGTGGCCAGTGGTGAAGCATTATAACCAGGGTGGTGTATGAGGCCATGTCTTTTAATTTTTTCTTTATTTTGTTGTTTCTATTCATATTGTGAGACGTAGCATGGGCAGGAGAGTTCCCTGAAGATGGGTAATTCAGAGACTTGTCATATTTTTCTTTTGTGTTCTCAAAAACATGGGTTCCCAAGGAATGAGGGTTTGGGGTAGGAGAAGCACACCTAGAAAGCATGAGGGAGTGAGGGCGAGGATTGGAAAAATACATAAAAAATGTAGAGATAATCAAAGTTACCCTCTTTATTTTGAACAGAATCTGAACTATTCTCATGGCTGTTTGTCATCCTAGAATTGTCACACTTAGGGCTGATTATAAGTTTAGATGTTATTTATCGCCCCTGATTCCATACGCTATTTATCAGGAGCAATAAATACCCATTGCACGTTCATGGCGAATAACATGTGGAATTTGGTTTTTGACACACCAAAATCTGCATGCTACTGTAAGTACCATATGTTCTTCCCTGCTAAATTATGGCAAGTTTGACCTGCCAAAATTTAACGAAGTTTGGGTTATTTAATGCATCCAATAATTATCAGATGTGTTAAATAAATCCACCTCATAGTTCTGTCCTGTGCAGAAATAGGGTTTTATGCACGGGACAGAAATAACCGCCCAGCTTGTAATCAGGCCCTTAAAGTGCTAAATCCCAAAGTGAAGCAGAAGAGTGTAAGAAAGGAGTTATACAGGCTAAAACCTGAAATAGCATTTCTAAAAGAAACCTGTACATCAGAAAATGATAGAATAATATATAAGCATGTTGGTGCCAAAGTTACATATGAGACATCAGTGACTAGATTAATTAAAGGAACTGCATTTCTATTTTTTAGGACTCATTTCCGCTTTGCACACGAAAAAAATGACCCAATGGGTAGGTGGTTAAAAGTTACTTTACTTGAAGGAGAACTAAACTTAATATATTATCTGTATAAGGACCAAACCAAGATGAACCTACTCCCGTCATCAAAATTCATGCAGCTTTATTAGATAAAGTGGCGGAGTATCCAAACACAGGGAATTTTAAGAGTATACAGTCCCCTACACTTAGCATCATACATGTTAACGCTCGTCTTCCTAGGTCTAAAACCGCAAAGAACATGCTGTTTTTAAAAGACTTGTACTATCTGATAGACCTGTGGGGATGGCACTACCAACATGAAGGAGCCTATTCATTTTACTGCCCTGTTTACCATCACTACTACAGAACTGATTATTTGTAATAAGTAGAAGACTAGAACCTCTATCTAAGGTTACATTCCATCTCAACTGGGTACCAGATCACAATCTTGTCTTTTTGGACTTGGATATCTCTATTGAGTCAGTTCCAAACCAGAGATGAACCTTTCCTAAATATCTACTGCAGGAACGCCCCTCTATAAATGAATTACATGCACATATACAGAAATGTATTGAGATTAGTCAAGATACAGCTAACATTGGGATAATCTTGGAGACAATGAAAGCTACGGAATGAAGATTTACTGAAGGCTTCACAATATGCATATAGAGGTTAAGAGGAGAATTGCCCCAGGTCCAAACTTGACAAATCAGACACCCTTCATGTCCAATTAATAATGACTTTGGATGAACAACAACCAAGAAAAGTATCGATTTCAAAAGTACCGTCACTTGTCAAAACAATAAACCAATTAGCGCATAGTCAGCAGACTAGGAGACATAGATAGTTATTACTAATACAAGGCAGAAAGATTGGCACCCTTTTAATTGAGCAAACACAAACCAGCGCTGCTTCTCAAAGAATCCTATGGATTAAAGAGTTTTGCAAGCCTGTAGTTAGCTATGTACTTCGGAGCACTCTGGTCTTGCTAACAGAGTAAAATATGAAAAATTTATTCCAGCATTGTTGGACAACATGAATTTACCCAGTCTTTCATATAAGAATCAGGTAGAAGTAACCTGCTCAATCACTTATTAAGAAGTAATAGAGGCCAATAAATCTATTATATCTAGTAGGGTTGGCATTACTGATGTAATACCTTCTAAGGTATAAGAGCTACTAACTCCAGTAATAATGTACCTGTGTTTCCAGCTAGTCACAGCATTATGGCAAGGTGCAACTTACCTGAGTTATGGAATAATGCCTGTGTCATAACATCCTGTAAACTAAATTAATCTGCTGAGCTGATAGGATCATATTGCCCTTTTGGACTACTCTGCACAATTAATAAAATAAATGCTAGAATTGTAGCTGCTGGGCATAATAGCAGAATTTGTGAATTGATTTCCACGTGGCAATATGCTGTTTTACCACCAACCTGAAGCTGCAGTATTAATTAATGGGGTTCACACATCCAGGATGTCCAATCTAGCACAGCTTGTACATTCTCATATTGAGCCTCTTCTCAATAATTTTAAATAACCCAGACTTAGAGTCGATCAGAATCCTGAGGCATATTATCAAAAGAATGGCATTCACGTATGATGTTTCACTCTGAACTCTGAGAGGACACTCTCACCAGTGCAGGAAGTGGCAATTTATTCTGGGAGACTCCCAGGATATAAATTGAACATGAGTAAGTCTGAGTGTATATACAAATGTATTTTTGGAAATAGCCTTATATACACTTTCCAAAGTATAACATTTTTAGGAATTAATCTTGATAATGCATACAGCGAATTATATAGTGGGAAGGACTTTTGATCTCAATCTTAGGTTGAGCTAATGTCACTAGAATGATAATACTTCCTAAGTTTTTTGTATTTAATTAGTTTCTTGCCAATCTATCTTCCATGATTTTTTTTCAAACTAGAGAGCCTAACGTCAGCATTTATCAAGGTACACGGAAAACTATGCAGGCCTATGTGCTTACTACAACTATCATATATCCAGGGGGTGGGTTATTCTCAGCTTCCATTTTTACTATTGGGCCATCCTCCGTAGATTGCTGACTAAGCCATTAAAAAATGTAAACCACAATATACTATTTGTTGAAGCAATACTGGACCCTCTGCCCAATTTATTTACTTCCTATTCTTTGACTCCAAGCACCATCCCAACCACATGCCACATGTGTGGCTTAGAGACCTATGCAAAGTCTGGCAAAATATCTCTAGGCGCCTGCGTTTGCCAAAAATGCATAGATATATTACTTTTAGTGGGCCTTTAGTAGGACAAATAGATATGCCAAAAATGAATGGAATAATTTGATGATTTTCTAAGTTTGCTTCAAGATATTCTCTAAGGGATAGTTTCTCCAGGAGTTACTAGAAAAATAAATTGCCATAAAGGACTACAGCTTCTGCATGAAGTTCAGCAGCACAATGGAAAAGGGCCGATGGGCTGGAATTTATGAAGGCTGAGATAGTTAGAGCAATTGACTGTGTGGACTGATCCAGAAAATGTGTACAGTTCTTGGCAGTAGGGAACTGATTGGTAGAGCAATTGTTGATGCAATATTCTGAACCAAGGAGCAGGGTATTGCTGACCAGTTAATCCATTAATTGTGATGGGCTAATATGAGGATTTGGGTGTAATATATGATATGGCTGTGGAGCCTTATCGTGTAATACACTCGCAAAAAAGGTCTTGCGTCAGTCAGGCCCGTTTGCAAACCTTAACCTCAAACCTAGGCAGCTGTGGCTTCGAGCAGCAAGGTTAAACAAAGAAACAATGTGTAAAGCATTTAGCAGCACCAAGCAACGGAATAAGAAAGTCACAGAACAAGAAAGAGACCTGCCAACAATTTATAAAAAATAGAGCATACTTTTATGAATTGATCATCAGATGCAGATTCAACCTCAAACAAGCATTGTGAACAAACATTTTGCAAACTTTTAAATAGTTTTAAGCAGATTTGACAGGGCAGAGGTCTAGCTATCCAGTACGGTTCCTTTGTCCACCAGAGCCTTTTCCAGTCCAGTTTTAGCCGTTAAGAAACAAACCTGGAGATGCAGTAAAAAATATATGTTCAATGATGCTCCTAGTGCTGTGCGGATGAGGGGGGCGAAGTGCGGTTCATCCCTCGGTCCTTGGGCGGCTTAAGGTGACTTTGCAGACCCCCAGGATTTTGCAGCTTTGGGTGGCAAATTTCGCTGCAAAAAGAAGCAAAATTTGCAGGCCCAAAACCTCAAAATGCGCTGTATTTTTGAGGTGGGCAAAGAATGTTACCATCTGCTTGTCCATTGATTGACAGTCCAATCTATGCTGGAGAAAAGTTTCTTTAATATTTTTCTTTGTAAGTGTCAGTACTTTTGTGGGGTCTGGCCAGATAAATATCTTAAACAGCCGTACAAGGGAGAAATTGAAATACAATGGCTAGGGTATACTTCATACAACATTCAGGATTAGACTATCTAAAATAATTGATCTAGTAAAAGCAGTTTCTTCCTTGCCCCATAGTGAAGCAAAAATAACAACGGTCTGACCAATAAAATATCCTCTAAAAACTTTAGTCTCATCTCATGGTGTACAATAGTGTTTGATGCAGAGGAGGGTAAATACAATAAACATTTAAAAACAAAATCTTCTATTTGTAAGGCTGTGCTATTTGCATATCCCTCTGGGCTTGATCCATAAAGAGCTGTGCTCACTCCTTTGGCTTTGTAAATGACTACCATTTCATTAATTGGTGGGTTCCCTAATTTTGAAGAGCATTTTAAGATTCCTTGGGATGCCCTACTCATTTTAGCTCTAGTATTTAAAACATGTTGTGACCATGAGCCATTACCCGTAAATAAAATGCCCAAATAGCAAAAAGAATTCACTTGACTAATTGGAATGTTATCAATAAAGAACAATTTGCAAGGTTTATGTTTTGGGCCACAGGCTATGGAAAATATTATAGATTTGTTAATTACCATTTTCTTTTACATCATGAAGTCCGCAAAAGCAATAATCAATCTCTCGAGGCCCACTGGTGTCTGCGCTAGTAATACTGCATCGTCCGCATATAACAATACAGGTATTGGGTGGCCAGCCACTGAGGGGCATCAGCTTGAATTGTCTTTAAGTGGTTATCTTGATGAAGCAAGATTTCGCACATTACGCGACTTGCTGAAATCAAGAACCTTGATTCATGTATAACTCTGTAATCCAATTGTACGTCTTACTAATTTCCTTTAATTTTACTATATACATGTATCTTAGGGATGCTTGCCTATGTGTTTTACTAATACGATTAATTTGTGTCTTTAAAATGGCCGCCGTTTAGGATATTGCTTCTGCGCATGCGTTAGTCACACTCACGTGACATGACGTAGTGCAGAGAGGGTGGAGCGCAGGCGTTGCTTCCGAACTGCGGGTGCTGGTCGTGCCTTGGTGGTCCTGTCCTGATCCTAATCTGGGTTTCCTGTCCTTTCCTGGGGTGTCCATTCTGCACCTGCTGTCCCATTGATGACTGCTATTCCTTGGGGTATTTCCTGTCCTTGACTGATCCGTGGCCAGGGTTGGTTTTCACACCATTCTAGGTAAATATATAGATAAGGCTGAGAACTCTATACTGCACCTTTCTATTTTCTGTCTTTGCTTCAATAAAGACATACCTTGCACATGTTATAATTTCCATGTTTTTCGCAAAATCTGAATGATCATTGCATTTTTCATTGCATGTTTCTATGTTACCCTACCTTTTAGAGCACAATTCCCTCCATACTGTTTATGAATTTAGATGTGGTTTATATTTTTCTCCTGAATCCTATTCTTGAAATAATAATGTTAGAATTATAGCGGTTTTCCACCTTTTACCCTTTCTATAGGTGTATAAGTTTCTAAATTCTCTCTCATGAAGTACGTCCAAATAGCATAGTTATAGTACATGCAATAAGTTTGCTCAGTTATAGATGTCCATTCTTGAGTTTCAGTTTAAGTCTACTTAGCGTGTTCCCTGTCACCCTATTTACAAACTTAAATGATTGCCCTTACACTTTTCTTGTATGGTTACGTGCTTTTTGTTATCTTGATTATTGATTGCCTTTGAACTGTAAGCCTAATACTCGCAGATACTGATTTCTAGATAAAACCTTTAAAACTTCTCAGTTGTCCGTGGTCATTTTATGAAAATCAAAGTTTATGAAGTTTGGTTTGTATTTTGCCTGCCTTTCTTTTACAGCTAGCTCCCTGATCTATCGTGGTCATTAGGTACCCGTGACGGTGGATGGTAAGTCGGGTACACTAGAATACAATAGGAAGGAATCAGGGTTGCTGATGATAGATTTGTGAGGTCGCCTGATTAATGTATATGGTAAATTGAAATTTATGGGCCCGAGAACTATATGGTGAAATTATTGGTCGGGTGACCCACGATCTCTATCAGTAATTTACTGGTAGCACAGAGGATGGTTAGGGAATAGTTAAAGTTAGGTAGGACTAGATAAGTTAGATAAGTTGGATGCTGCTAAGCAACAAACCTTGTTGCTGCTAAGAGGGTAGGCAGTTCAGGTGATTTGATCACTCACTTGAAATGTTTGCTTTGAAAAATTATGAAATGTTTTAAAATCGTTATTCTTGTAATTATACTGTTATATGTATTTATCCATTCGTTCGTAAAACGTCTTCTATGTTGTTGGGAATCCCCGGGGAATTGAATAGCGAGTGGTGAAGAGAATCCACTTGCTTTGAGGTCACTTACTCCAGGAAGGTTAGTGCAGGTTAGGTAGAACTGGAAGCACTAACTAGGGTTTTCTGAATATATGATTGAATAAATGTTAGCAACGAGGTTCATTGGCAAAATCCCTATTGTGGCATAACCTAGTGAGGGCCACACCGGAAAAAGTAGCAGGTTCATCGGAGCTTAGGTAAAAGCAAAGGGGCTCGCTGGTGAAACTTTAAGACTTGGATATATCCCGGAAAAGTGGATGAGTCTAGGGAAGTAGCAGGTTCTCCAATGCTTGTGTGAAGGGTAGGCAGAAGAGATCTATCCGTAGTTTGTGAAAAGTAAATGGAAGTAGTTTACTTGCAGTGAAACAAATCTTTCCTGTCTAGACACTTGAGTACAGTGGCGAATGTGTATTCGTTGTTAAATAACCAAGCACTAGCACTTTAGAAAGAAAGAAAGTTTCCGTTACCTTGTGAAGGAGGGAGTCAGTTGAGAAGCTGCTCTGACGTCACTCTGTGCCGCGCTGGGATTGGTAGACGCAGCGGGTGCGTAGCGGAGCTGGAATTGTAAAGGAGGGGTGAGTGCCGAAGCGTGAGAACCTGTCTCGCGAAAGGCCGCGCACCCATTGGTCGAGAATATTTGAATTCGTGCATTTCATTGGTCGCACGAAAATAAGAGACGCACTTGGATTGGAGTGATTTTGTAAACAAAGTCACTCGAAGAAATCGTATGTGGCATTCGTACAGACCGCATACTAGACCTGATCCGCGACATCTAGGGTTTGAAAACGATCAGTGGAAAGGTGTTAAAAACGACATTATGTACGGAAACAAAAGAAAAGTGTCCCTTGTAAAGAAAGTAAAGAATTACTTCAAAAAGGACAAACCGATTAGAACCAGAGAATGTGTTGTCATCCCGCCACCGAATACTCCCGCATCTTTCATGATGTTCGATAAAGGGTACCACTCGTGTGTATGGTTGGAAAATTGGGTGGAGTACACGAAAGATGACGGAGTATTGGCCTTTCTGTTAGAAGGTACATTTAATGGCAGAATTCTATTTAATTTGAGAACCCGAATGAATGATTTACATCCCAGACCTAGATTAACGCAGTACGAAGCACTAGAGGAATGGGAAATTGAAGCTTTTGAAAGGGATAAGCCACGGATGGATAAAGGGTTAACTAAATTTTATCCGAAACTAAAACAAGAGACCCGTGACAAAAAGATGAAACAGTGGAGACAGAATATGATTGTAGAGGGACTGTTTCCAATGATGCCAGTGGGTGGTCTCCCTGCAGGGGAGAAGAAAACAGAAAAGTGCAAACACTGGGTGCCTATTGGAGAGTCGGATGATGAATTGTTAGATGACCTGTTTTTAAGAAGTCCACCTCCTTATAATGAAGGACACCGGCCTTCTAGTGAAGGGGATAATTCTCGAAGACCTCCGCCCCAGGAAGAGGCCAGATCTGCCAGTGTGGGAGGGGGTTGCTTCATGCCTCCCTATACCGAGAGTTTAGGTCCCGTAGATGCAAGGGATATTTATCCAAGAATGCCAGCTAGTGGGGACACAAGATACTCCCGGGAAAGAGACTTTTGCTCTAGCTCTCCCTACGAAGGTGAGGCAAGACCATCCGGTTCAGGAATGCCGTTCCTAAACCCTCCATATGAGGAAGAACCCAGATCCCTAGGTACAGGAACTTTGCCCCCAAGACCTAGTTATGGTGAAAGACCCAGAGAGACACCTCCCACTGCCCCGAGTTGTGCTCCAACTTTAACCCCACAAGTATTACATGACAATTCCGTTGAAAGGATATTGGAGGACAGAGAACGAGAAGCACTAGCTAAGCAGAGAGCTGAAATAATTCAAAGGATTTCTCAGTTAAATGCAAGTCCTGAGTCTTTAACAATTCCGGTTACTATTGGACCAGTGGTTCCATTGTATGGGGATCGACAGGGAAGTCCAAGAACTCCAGTTATTACCCCAGTTGTAGCCCAACCGAGATCAGAGCCCTTAATTGTAGACGACTTAACAAGTGAATGTGAGTCTGAAGTGTCACTAATGGATCTGCCCATTAGGGAACCAGGGAAAAGGATGCAGAAAAGACATAATCCTTTCAATTCGAGGGAGATTCAAATGGAATCAACTTCGGGTACTAAGAGTGTCACGGTAGTAACTCCTGAAGAAATTGAGAGATGGAGTCGAGAATTAGAAAATCAAACTCTTCAGTCGAAACCTCTAGATCTCTACAAACTGAGAGTAGAAATAGAAGAACTTATGGCAGGAAATGTAGGATTAGATCGATTAAATACCTACACAGAAGAAGAGCTGTTGTTTATCTGCAAGAGCCTCACTCGAAATGCCAGGGTACTCCATGAAAAACTAACTGACACTGCAGCTAGTATGGGAATAGATATCTCGAAATCAAAGCCTTTGCAAAAACCGTACAGAGCAGACTTCTCAGACAAAGATCTGGAAAACCTGAACATGTCAGGGAAGAAGGCACAGGTCAAAGAGTTATTGACAGTATTACAGAAATGGGGAGATGTGGACCGGTGGAAAGCCAGGTGGGCAACGAAGAAAGAGGAGGCTAGATCCAAACAAGTGACTCCTCAGTTCGTGCTAAAAGAAGCTGATAAACCAGAGCAGTTATGTCCTATGCGTGAAGTGCCAGGTGAAAAATACGTACATGTTCCATGGTCCAGACAGGATATTGTGTCCTTTACAAATGATTTCCCAAAATTACGAGAGAAGCCTGTGGACTGGTACAGGCAGGTGGAAAGGTTTGTAAAGGTTCAAAAATGCCTGTGGAAAGATTTGGATGGGTTCTTTGACATCGTGGTTCCGGTAGACTTATGGACCGAGTGTAAAATAGCCATAGCTTGGCCTAGTGGAGAGTACCCGAGGCACTCTAGAACAGGGGAACCCTCTAAAGAAGTGATGAGAAAATATGATCAAGTAATTCAACATTTGAAGCTAAAAGTGCCCGCAAAGGAAACTGATTGGACAAAAATAGATAGAACTACGCAGGAAAGGGACGAGACTGTGCACTCCTTTTATGAAACACTGTCACAGGTGTTTAAAACATACAGCGGCATAGATAACATCGAGATGAAGGATATGACCCACTTCATTTACAGGTTTGTAAACGGTCTAAGACCCGAAATTTGTCAGTGGATCAAAGATAACAAAATCTGTTGGCAGTCCAAGAAAATAGACGAGGTCCTAAGGTATGCAAAATACTGTGAGGACGAGATGGCAGATAAGGAAAAGGCCCTCAAGGAAAAGGTGATGTGGGCACAGGTAAAGCTCGCAGAACAACAGGAAAAGCAATTTAGTAAATTGAGTAAAGGTACCCAAAATCAAAGCCCTGGGGGTGGGGGAAAGCCAAAAGTAAAAATGAGCAGAGAAGAAGCTAAAAAGAAATTCCCCTGCCACCAGTGCGGGGAAATTGGACATTGGCGAGACGAGTGTCCGTATTTACAGCATGATAATACCCAAACCCCTGATTTAATTCCACAGACGCAGAATGAAAGACCAAGAAAGACCCAGCAGCAGGTAAAAACAATCCAAGTGCCCCGATCGCCAAAACCTAATTTTAAGGGAAAATCACCGCAGGGTGACGACATAGAAATCTGGGGAGGTAATGAGAACAGAAATGCAGCAACTTCGCAATATTTGTTAAATGACACTTTTCTCTGTGACGACGAGTACTGACGGGGCCTTAGAGGGGAGGACAAGGAGTGTGTACTTGTCGCCTCCTTGCCGGTAGACCAGTCAGGGCCATACATTGAAGGAAGGGTTGTTGGAAATGATGTCACCTTTCTGTTGGACACTGGTGCTACCCGTTCTACTGTGAGAACAGCGGACGTTCCAAACCTACCCCTCTCGGGAGAAGCAATCCAGGTAGTAGGTGTATCTAATCAATTGATTAGTACCCCAGTTACTGAGCCCATGGAGATTACAATAGGGAACTTTAAAGAAATGCATAGATTTGTCGTTTGTGACACCAGTCCAGTAAACTTACTGGGACGTGATTTGTTGTGCAAAATGAACTGTACTATCTTTTGCACACCAAAGGGCGTTGAAATTCAGACCCCAGACGAAGATGGCATCTATAAGTTAATGTTAATCAGACCTGACTCAGAGATTAAACGAATGACTGTACAAGACTTACCCGAAGAACTTCAAAAGACAGTGAAATCAGAAGTGTGGGACTTTACTGGAAAGGATGTAGGATTAATGGCAAATGTAGATCCCATACAAATAGCCATGAAAGAAAAAGCAGTTTACCCCAATACCAAGCCTTACAGAATGATTGCCGAAGTAAGAGCAGGAGTTGCCATTGAAATACAGAAATTACTAGAAGCAAACATCATACAAGAAGTGATGAGCAGCCCTTGTAATTCTCCAATAATTGGAATCAAGAAACCTAGTGCCAAGTACAGAGTAGTGCAGGACCTGAGAAAGGTAAACAAGATCGTTGTTCCTTGCTGTCCTATTGTCCCGAACCCCGCAGTAATCCTGTATCAAATTCCTTGGGATGCTGAGTGGTTCACCGTGATTGACCTATGTCATGCATTCTTTTCAATCCCATTGCATCCAGATAGCAAATTTCTTTTCTCATTTGCTTTCAATAGTCACGTGTACGTTTGGAATAGGGTCCCCCAAGGGTACACAGAAAGCCCCTCTATCTTTAATCAGATCCTGAAAAAATGCCTCGAATCCCTAGTCTTACCTGGGAAGTCTGTTTTGGTACAATATATAGATGACCTTTTGGTGGCATCGAAAAGTCATAGAGATTGTGTGATTGACACCATTGCCTTGCTGAATCACCTAGGTGAAAAAGGACATAAAGTGGCCCCTGAAAAATTGCAGTTCTGTTCAAAATCAGTGAAATATCTGGGGCATCAGATAGAAAAAGGTATCAGAAAAGTCAGTTCAGGAAGAGTCAGAATAATTCAAAAGATGCAGTTACCCCGTACTCAGAAAGAGATCAGAATGTTCCTTGGGGTTGTAGGTTACTGCAGGCAATGGATTGTGGGATTCGCAGTCCTAGCAAAGCCTTTGATAAATATGACCAAGAAAGGAGCAAAGGACCCAGTTGAATGGGATGATGAAAGCCTAACAGCATTCACTAAATTACGATACTGCCTGTGTACAGCCCCTGCTTTAGGAATGCCTGACTATTCTAAGGAGTCTGCCCTGTTCTGTGACACACGAGACAATTGTGCATTGTCAGTCTTAACCCAGGAGCATGGGTTGATTAGACGCCCAGTGGCATATTTTTCTGCCACTTTGGATCCAGTGGCTGCTGGATTACTTGGGTGTCTGAAAGCGGTAGCTGCCACTTGCACGAGCTTAGAGCAGAGTGAATCCATTGTAATGGGACATCCTGTAACTGTGTATGTTCCACATGCAGTTGTAATTTTACTGACTCGAACAAAGACTCAGTATCTCACCCCTAGTCGGCTGACTAAATACGAGAGGATTCTCGTGGGTGCTGCGAATGTAGTTATTACTCGGTGTAATATACTGAACCCAGCCACCTTACTCCCTGACTCAATGGTTGTAGAAGACCAGGGAGAGAACGAGCATGATTGCATTGACCTGACAGAATTCAGTACTAAACCCCGCCCAGACATTAAGGAAACACCTTTGCCTGTACATGATGAGGAGTTCTTTGTGGATGGCTCATGTATGAGACACGAACTTGTAGGCCTAAGCGCTGCTTATGCTGTAGTCTCTTTGGACAGCATTAAAGAAGCATCGTGTTTATTTGGAGTAAAGTCTGCACAAGTAGCCGAATTGATAGCATTGATAAGAGCTTGCAAACTGGGAAAAGACAAAAAAATAACAGTGTATACTGACAGTCAGTACTGTTATGGGGTTGTGCATGACTTTGGCCAATTATGGCTACAAAGAGAATTCCTGACTTCATCAGGTACCCCCATTCGGAATGGAAGGATTGTACAAAATTTACTGGAGGCAATCCAATTACCAAAAGAATTAGCAGTGGTCAAATGTGTTGCCCATAAGAAGGGCCTTGACGCTGTATCTTTGGGAAATCATTTTGCTGATGAAGTGGCAAAACAATGTGCTAAAGACCGCATGTCCATAAATATTAAACTGGGAGGGACTGGAAACAGCTGCCAACTTATGGTGTTTGAAGAAGTGCCTACCTGGGATGAAGTGAGAGAATGGCAGCATGCTGTGCCTTGGGAAGAGAAAGAGAAGTGGAAGGAACTTGGTTGTCGACCAAGGAGTGAGGATGGTGTCATTGTGGGCCCAAAGGGTATGCCTGTGTTACCTAGACACCTGCTCTCCTCTATGGCAAGATTGATACATGGAAATTCACACACTGGTAGGGACGCCATGGTTCTGGTTTTCCAACAAACATGGTACAATCCGAAGTTCAGGAAGGTAGCAGAATCACTCTGCCAGAGGTGCTTAACATGTCAACAGTTTAACGCTAGTAAAAGAACAGTAGTTGAACTGGGAAAAATTGGAAAATCAGGGGGTCCCTTTGAGAGAATACAGATTGACTTCATCACCATGCCTCGTTATGAGGGAAAAAGATATGTCCTTGTCATTGTCTGCCTGTTTTCAAAATGGGTGGAAGCTTACCCTGCCACACAGAATGATGCCATAACAGTAGCCAAACTGTTACTGAAAGAATTGATACCTAGGTTTGGGGTTCCAGTCACTATTGAATCAGATAGAGGCGGACATTTTCAGAATGAGATAATCGCTCAGCTCTGTAAAGCATTTGGAATTACACAAAAGCTGCACTGTGCACATCGTCCAGAGGCTTCTGGAGTAGTAGAGCAAATAAATGGCACTATAAAATCGAGATTAGCAAAAATGTGTGACTCTACTGGCATGAATTGGATTACTGCCTTGCCTCTTGTTCTGATGGGACTCAGAAGTATTCCAGACCGGAAAACAGGCCTGAGCCCCCATGAAATCCTAATGGGAAGAGTGATGAGACAAGCATGGGTACCAGGATACAAACTGTTAAGCATTACTGATGATTTGGTACTTGAATACAGCAAGCAACTGGGTGACCAAGTGCGTTCTATCTCTCGCCAGATTGGGGAAGACGCCGTCGCCAACCCGACAACTCCAGTTCACAAGTTGGTTCCTGGTGACTGGGTTAGAATCAAGAAGCATACTCGTTCAAGTTGCCTTGCACCGAGGTGGGGAGAAAAGCGCCAAATAATACTGGTGACCACGACAGCAGTGAAGTGTGCAGGCGTTCCCAAGTGGATCCATGCCAGCCATACACAGAAAGTAGTCCCAGACAAGGAACCTGGAGCTGAAGGTTGTCCAGCTGACCAGTCTGCAGTTGTTGGTCCTGAAGTAGCTGATGACGAACAACCGAGCACCAGCCAAGATGAATGGATACCAATAATCGACTTAACTGAAGACCCAATCAGAACAAGAGAGCGAACCCAAGAGGATAGAGAGTGGCATAGAGAGGAAGAGATAGGCACAGGCGAAGACCCTCAGATCATTGAGATTCACATCAAATCAGAGGACGAAGAGGGAGGTCAGACAGGGACAGAACAAGTGATCGATACTCCTCCACTGACTCCTGAAATTGAAAAGGGACAGACTAGAACTAGTACAAAAGTTCGAGCAGAAGATAATCAAGAGATCGAAGTGCTTGAACAGGATCAGATAGAATTAGAAGAACGTGTTCAGGACACAGAAACAGAGACACTCGAAAGCCAAAATCAAAATTCACCTGAACCAGGCCAGCTTAGTAACCAGGCAGAAGAAATAGATACAAGACCTGGGATTAGTCAGATAGGAAGGGGAGAGACAGAGACAGAAGTGCCACAAAAAACGAAAATAAGAGAGTATTAGAAGAAAGCCAAATCACAGTGCCAGCTAAAAGACTCAAGAAAAAGAAAAATATTGAACCGGGATTTATTAAGAAACTGAGACTGAGAATAAAAACAGTAGAAGAAAAACTTGCAGAAAGAAGAAAAAGTCCTCGAATTGCAGAACAAGCTGGAGAAAGCTCCAAAAGAAGGAGTGAACGAATAAAAAGACTGAACGAAAAATACCAAGATCCTGAATGGACATTTTTAATTTTGGAGGATTTTGAGGATCTTGATATAACTGACGAAAGTGACGGAGAACCGATTGCTGATCAGTCTACAGAAGAGGAAGACGAATTAACCTGAAGTTGCGCAGAGTAAGTTAACTGTGCAAAGTTATAGAGAGGGGTTGAGAAATCTTCTTCTGAACGAAAATGTCTGATTCAAACGTGAATGGAAGGCCTAGACGCAGTTGTTGCAAAACATGCTGCAAAGTATGTATATGTAGTATAGCAATAGTGATAATAATTTGGATAGGACTAACAGTTTTCATTCCTTTTATGGTAAGCAAAAATACTAATATTGACCCTACTCAGACTATGACCACTGACACTGAAGAACTGACAACACGAAGTGTAGAAAGACGTGAAAAAGCACTCAGACAAACAAAACGAGACTTAGAAGCATCAGATGAGGAAGGACTACATTATCATGGAGTTAGAAACCAGACACAGTTAAATGTTTTCGCTAATCTTTTAGTGCACTATGTAGAAACTATGGAAATAGAAGACTGCTATGTCTGCATGAAGCTACCTACTTCTGTAGCTAAAGGCGTGACTTATCATCACCTACCTTTGACCTATGGAATTTCCTGTAGCATTTTAGCTAGTTTATTTTACAAAAGAGGACCGTTACAGTATTACTATTCTAATTGAGACGTAATATTTTCTGAACTTCCTATTCGTGGAAATCTGAATCCTGTACATACCAAAAGTGACGTTACACGTTATATGGGAGAATACTTTCTGGCTATAGGTACCATAGACTTGAATGAAGCACACAGAGATAACTTGACCTGTTCATTACATGAACAAGAAAAATATTTTTAAACATGGCAGAGAAAAGAAGGGAGAGTTTCCAAAGAAAAGCTAATGACAAAAGACAGAAAACTCCTAAATGGGCTGAAAACATGGAGGGCACCTCAAATGGTGGGAGTGGTCCTGCTTTGTTGCTGGATTTCGAAAGGAAAGGGAAATTTTGTCTTCATCGCGAGAAGACTAGTTATTATAATAACATTTTCATTGGTTCCAGTCAATGTGAACACAATTACAAGGTAATTGGAGGTTGGGGTTTCAAAAATGGGTCAGAACCTGTGTTTCCCGGAATTTATTATATATGTGGAAACAAGGCTTATTTCAAATTGCGGGATCACTGGTATGGAAGCTGCTACTTTGGCATTGTTTTCCCGAAAATATACCATGTGAAAGAAATTGCTGGAAGCAATGAAAACACTAATGGCTTAGTGCGTAATAGAAGAGAAAGCGTAGGTGAAATAATGGGTAGTATTTTTAGTGCACTGATACCTGGAGTGGGAGTGGTTCTGAACACTCACAGAATTTGCATATTATCCACAATAGTGGATGTGTTGTCTACTGACACAGCTCATGGATTTCTTCTCGTCAATACCGAAATGGTTGCGATCAGATCAATGGTTTTGCAGAACAGACTTGCGCTGGACACCATATTAGCAAAAGAGGGCGGAGTCTGCCGGATGCTGAAGGCGCAACATTGTTGCACTTACATACCGGACCAAAGTGTACAGATTAAAAAATATGTGAAAAAGATTACTAATTTGGGAAAAGAACTCAAACCACTGGAGGTTGACAGTGCCTGGAAGAGACTTGTAGATGGTCTCTCCAATGTAGGTCATTGGTTTGCCAATTTAGGTAGAAGTTTATTGTTTAAGGTGCTGATGCCAATTGGAGTGATAGGTCTCATAATTTTTCTCATATTCATCTGTTGCAAATGTCGCAAAAACAACAAAGAAATACACGGTGGATAGAAGGGGTGTGAAACGGAGTGTGGATGAGCTTGAATTGGAAGAAATGAATAATCAGATTTAAAAAAAGGTGAAAAATTCTCACCCTAGCAAAGATGTGAAAGAGAAATTGAATCGCTTGTTGGAAGAGATTGAGATGCATAAAGTGTGAAAAGTTGGCATCTGGTTCCATTTTTATTTGTGAAGATAGTAAATATCATCAAAGAGGGGATTGATGAAGCAAGATTTCGCACATTACGCGACTTGCTGAAATCAAGAACCTCGATTCATGTATAACTCTGTAATCCAATTGTACGTCTTACTAATTTCCTTTAATTTTACTATATACATGTATCTTAGGGATGCTTGCCTATGTGTTTTACTAATACGATTTATTTGTGTCTTTAAAATGGCCGCCATTTAGGATATTGCTTCTGCGCATGCGTTAGTCACACTCACGTGACATGACGTAGTGCAGAGAGGGTGGAGCGCAGGCGTTGCTTCCGAACTGCGGGTGCTGGTCGTGCCTTGGTGGTCCTGTCCTGATCTTAATCTGGGTTTCCTGTCCTTTCCTGGGGTGTCCATTCTGCACCTGCTGTCCCATTGATGACTGCTATTCCTTGGGGTATTTCCTGTCCTTGACTGATCCGTGGCCAGGGTTGGTTTTCACACCATTCTAGGTAAATATATAGATAAGGCTGAGAACTCTATACTGCACCTTTCTATTTTCTGTCTTTGCTTCAATAAAGACATACCTTGCACATGTTATAATTTCCATGTTTTTCGCAAAATCTGAATGATCATTGCATTTTTCATTGCATGTTTCTATGTTACCCTACCTTTTAGAGCACAATTCTCTCCATACTGTTTATGAATTTAGATGTGGTTTATATTTTTCTCCTGAATTCTATTCTTGAAATAATAATGTTAGAATTATAGCGGTTTTCCACCTTTTACCCTTTCTATAGGTGTATACGTTTCTAAATTCTCTCTCATGAAGTACGCCCAAATAGCATAGTTATAGTACATGCAATAAGTTTGCTCAGTTATAGATGTCCATTCTTGAGTTTCAGTTTAAGTCTACTTAGCGTGTTCCCTGTCACCCTATTTACAAACTTAAATGATTGCCCTTACACTTTTCTTGTATGGTTACGTGCTTTTTGTTATCTTGATTATTGATTGCCTTTTAACTGTAAGCCTAATACTCGCAGATACTGATTTCTAGATAAAACCTTTAAAACTTCTCAGTTGTCCGTGGTCATTTTATGAAAATCAAAGTTTATGAAGTTGGGTTTGTATTTTGCCTGCCTTTCTTTTACAGCTAGCTCCCTGATCTATCGTGGTCATTAGGTACCCGTGACGGTGGATGGTAAGTCGGGTACACTAGAACACAATAGGAAGGAATCAGGGTTGCTGATGATAGATTTGTGAGGTCGCCTGATTAATGTATATGGTAAATTGAAATTTATGGGCCCGAGAACTATATGGTGAAATTATTGGTCGGGTGACCCACGATCTCTATCAATCTATCCTATTATTAAAAAGAGAAAATAATATTGGCATTAACACACATCCCTTCCACATACCTCGCCCTATTTTAAATTTAGTTGAGCATTCCCCCTGAGGACTAAAACGGACTTGGCTGGTTAAGATCTTGTACAAACAAGAGAAAAATCCAACAATTGGCCCAGGTGCTCCCATGGAAATCAGAGTTGGCCAGAGTAAGTTAATGGTCGACCAGATTGAATGCGCTACTTAAATCGTCAAAGCATAAATACAGTGCACCTGCCTTAGCCCTAGTATATTTGGCAAGTAGCTCTAAATTAATACGTAGCTCGATAGTCCCGAGCCTTTTTCTGAACCCAAACTGCACCGGGGATAAAATGAAAGCCTCTTGCACCCATTCCTCCATCCTTAGTAACAGGACCCTACTCATTACTTTGAAGGAGGTGTCTAGGAGATAAATAGGGTGATCGTTTTTTGGTCCTTTTTATGCCCTTTTCTATATATGGGTACAAGAATGGATTCCCCCCATGAAGATGGAATTGTATGTGTTACAACTGAGTTAAATGTTCTGGTCAAAATAGGTCCCCATAATTGAGGGGCAGATTTAAAGAAATAGACTGGGACCCCATCGGGGCCTGGGACCCAGCCTCCATCGCTGGCCTTTATTGCCCAAATGACTTCTTCATTAATGATGTTCAGGGGAGGATCCCCCCTCACACAACGACTCCCAGTAAGGTCCTGTCAGCGTCTCACCCCTATTACAAAACAATTTCAGAGAAATTAGTCACCCATCTATCACAGGGAACAAAGGAGTAGAACTCAGGGATATCATCGTTCTTCAAGAAAGGAGCATTTACTGTATCCCAAAAAAGTTTGGTATTCCTGTTTTTTTCCCATGCTTCCGAATGGGGTGTCTTTTTCCTAGCTGCTATATCTAATTTATACTTTCTCCAAAGGGATTTGGTAATTGAGATTTCCTTTGGGGAATTAGAAAGGGCATATTTGAGAGACTGTAGTACTTTGGCACAAGTACTATCAAACTATCCCCTTCTATTGTTCCCTGGTGTATTTGAGTACTTATTTAAAAAAGATTTGATGGAAATTGTAATGGGACAAAACTTTTCAATCATTATATTTAGATCAATTTTGTCCTGAAGACAGTAAGTTATTTCCTTGTAGTTAGACATTTCTATTTTCTGCATAATCATAAGGGGGGCAACTCTCATCCACTTGATTCTTCCACCACTTATCCTGGTTGGGTCAATACTATTTGCTAATTGGAATGAGGCCTGTCTTTGGCCCCCCAAAAAAGAGCAGTAGTGTAAGTAGATTGCGGTCACTAAGAATTGAGGGTACAATACTAAGATTACAACACATATCGATGGCCGAGACAGACACCAATACGTGATCTATAGTAGAAAATGAATTTCTCCCAGTAAAGGTTGGGACTAATTTCTCAATAGGACTGCAGCCACCTCTAAGTAGTTGGTAATTATATTTAGAGATAATCAGGTTTAGTGCATCCCCATACTCATTGTGGCAGAAATGATCTTTTCCCTCCCCATTCTGGTAGATATGAGCACATGCCTGGGTGGTAGGTATTGCACATGTCTGAATGTTAAAGTCTCCTGCCCATGCTATTACATAGTCCGTATTGATGGGAGCTAAAGGGGGTACAAGGCTGGGATCAAGGGCTGTAGCCACACTACTACGTGTTGGGTCAAAGATGATGAAAATTTACTGTTATCATGTTTCTCCCTCCTTTTTTATGTAGCACCAGAAATTGTTCATAGGGGCCCACTGATGTAACCTTTTTGATATTAAAGGAGATTTTATTGGAAATGAGTATCTGTGGTCCTCCTTTAGCCCACCCGGCTTCCGACCCTAGGGCTTCTACATAGTGTGAGGAATACCCTTATACGTGTACTGGATTTATGCACCAGGTTTCTTGTATGTCATAACCAGATATAGTGTTAATCCAGTCAGTATTCCTTATCTTATTCAGTAGCCCATTCACATTTCATGTTGCGAGCTTAAACCCTCCCTCAAAGGGCTGACATACAGGGACCATATTTGGTATATGAATGGGTATATTACAGGTACTAAAATTATCATTTGTCGCCAAATTGCCCTTGGCTACAGCCAGCCTGTAAACTTGGGGTGTCCCTGGAATAGATTTATGGTTTTTAAGGGATAGTTTACTTGCCTGGACATTTATACGGTCTCTTCCCCAATAGTTCCTGGAATGGCTTTGATTAGGACTGAGTCATTCATTATCACCAAAGGTACTCAATGCCTGGTATTGATTTGGCACTGCGAAATCCTAGCAAAATGGTAGATGGGGTCTTCAGGTTACCCACCCTTGGTGCTTGCAGGTTGAATGCATCTTTAGGACATTGGCCTGAACTCCATAGATGTGAATAAAACCCCCCAATGGGAATATGCCTATATTTTCAATAGCCAGGGTGCGTACCCTCATCTTTGTGTGGATGCCTTTAGCAACTCAAGGGTTCCTAAAATGAATAACTACAGAGTCACCATCAAAGTTTTTTTTCAGTAGCCCAATCCAGACCACTCTCCTTGTGAACAGGATTTTGTGTGCTCCAACAGCCAAAAATAAGTGCTTAGTGCTAAGCTAGTGGACAACCTTATTCTTTAAACATTCCGTAGTTTCCCTTATGCCTGGCTTCAGCAGGGGGACATTAACCAGTACTGTCACATATCAGCAGCAGGCAGGTGGCAAGTTAATAGTAACTAGTACTTGGGAGAGCATATTATTATTGGGAGGGTGTGTATTTTCTAGGCTCCGTGAGGGTTGGTCCATGGCATGTATTATGATACAGCCTCTCGAACAGATCCCCTATTAATCTCTTGGGCATTGTCGCCCACTGTTGCCCAGTTTACACACTACCTTTAGATTGGGACAAGCCCTAGCTTCAACAGCTTCGACAGGGGGGAGCATGCCACCTGTAACATTATTCTGATGGTCGTGGCCTCCCAAATTAAATAAATTTTTCAATTCATCCTCCAACCTACCCAGTCTTCCTTTAAGAGGCAATAATAAACCATTGATGACAGTTGTTACCTTCTCCCAAAATGGAGCCCATGCTGATTTGTTCATGGGGTTACCGTTGTTGTCAGCTGTCCCTTGTAGCAAAGATAGGTCTGGGGAACTCAGATTGACAGAAATTTCATTCTGGGTCTTTCTTTTATGTTTAGCTGCTGGTGGATGAACAGTGGTTGGAGCAATAATTGCAGCTGTAGATGTACCTGTTATGTACCAGGATGGGAAAATAGGAGCTGATGCTAGTACTAGCACCGTAGGTAGTTGACAAGCTGTAGAATTCACAGACCCATTAATGCATCCTGAGCTTTGGGAATCTTGATAGTTACCTAGGCCAGACTTGTCCTTGGTGGATGTTATACATTCAGCTCCCCCATTTTGGCCAGTCACACTAAGAGACATGCGCCGCTCAGCTAAGTCAATTTCTTTGCATAGGGCTCCCATGGCACGGGCAAGAAAGGGATCTATGGTGGATCACTTAGGTGTAATAATTGGCTTAGTAGAAGGCTTTGTGCCCCCAACCATCCGTTTACCCATACTGCTAGCTTCTAGCTAGCTAGTTTGAGATGCAAAAAAGAGGGAACATAAACTTACTTCCCAGTGGTCCCTCAGAGTCATGTAGATGGCATCATCTGCTGGCAATAGTGTTCTAATATGCTGATAGAGGGCCACGAAAAGAAAGAACCAAGAGGGTGGGCATGCATGCATGCCCACACGCGTCCTGCACTGCGGGAACTCCCAGCAGTTTCTACGGCATCAGGAGGACTCGCCATGCCTCCCACGCTGTTGCCACCACAAATGTTGGGGGACAAAGTCCCACCCCAGCAACTAGGAGCAAGTGTGTAAGAAAGGGCTGGTGTGCTCCACTGGCCCGTGATGGTAAGCGTCCAGTGCTGCAGGAGCACACATCAGTTTTTATGGCATCGGGAGGACCGGCCATGCCTACCACACAATCGTTGCCAGAAATGCGGGGGGACCGAGTCCCATGCCAGCAACCAGGAGCAAGTGTGGAGGAAAGTGCAGATGGGCTCCCTGGCCCGTGACGGTAAGCATCCCGTGCTGCGGGAGCACTCAGCAGTTTTTATGGCATCGGGAGTACTGGTCACGCCTCCTGTGCCATCGCCACCAGAAACGCTTGGGGACCGATCCCAGCCCAGCAACCAGTAGCAAGTGTGGAGGAGAGTGCAGGTGGGCTCCCCTGGCCTGTGATGGTAAGTGTTCTGTGGCACAGTGTATATTGTGTGATTACTATCTGATGTGTTTTTCTTATAATACAAAGGCTATTTTTATATATAACCATGTGTGGAGTTCCTTTTGTGGTGTGCCTAGTGTGTTGTTACTGTGTGTGTTGCACAAATGCTTAACACACTGCCTCCTGGATAAGCCTAACTGCTCGTGCCTAGCTACCAAGGGAGTTAGCAGGGGTTATCTTTGGCATGTAACTCCCTTTCCCTGACTAGAGTGGTGGTCTCTGCCTGGCTTTGGGGCAAGCCTTAGCCAACCAGAGATCCCCATTTCTAACAAGCTCATCTTTCAGCTATTTGGGGAACACTGTAAATAGGGCCAAGTCAGGCAAGTTGATTTCTCTAATTAGGGCTTTAAGCTTGAAAATGTAAGTGTGGAGATCACACAAGTCTTGAATAATCTCAAAAATCTCCTCTAGTGCTGAATATCTCTGCTATGGTTGATTTAACATTTTCTTAAACTCTATTAGAAAGGCCAGGGCATTATCAAGGAATGAACTTCACTCAGAAACTAATGGCATGGCCCACCCTAAAGCATTTCCAGTGATACTTCCTACAATGAACCCCACTTTAGATCTATCACAGGGGTAAATGTGGTATTTAAAGGTGAAATTAATCTGACAAGTATCTAAGAACTACTTTAGCATTTGAAGATTTCTATCAATTCTTAGTTCCACCAAAGAAGGATCCAAGGAACCTTGTTGCAGGACTACTAAAGGCTAGTATACAGATGCATTTTCACTGGTAGAGCTTTGTACTTAAAGAGTTACATTGTTCATTGCCATCAGGAGATCCTGGACTTGGTTCATCTTCAGATTTCAGTGGGTTGCACCATGTCAGGATCAGGTATTTTTTGGGATGGTGGGAGGACCTACTTCATGCAGAGGGAACATAAACTTACTTCCCAGTGGTCCCTCAGAGTCATGTAGATGGCATCATCTGCTGGCAATAGTGTTCTAATATGCTGATAGAGGGCCACGAAAAGAAAGAACCAAGAGGGTGGGCATGCATGCATGCCCACACGCGTCCTGCACTGCGGGAACTCCCAGCAGTTTCTACGGCATCAGGAGGACTCGCCATGCCTCCCACGCTGTTGCCACCACAAATGTTGGGGGACAAAGTCCCACCCCAGCAACTAGGAGCAAGTGTGTAAGAAAGGGCTGGTGTGCTCCACTGGCCCGTGATGGTAAGCGTCCAGTGCTGCAGGAGCACACATCAGTTTTTATGGCATCGGGAGGACCGGCCATGCCTACCACACAATCATTGCCAGAAATGCGGGGGGACCGAGTTCCATGCCAGCAACCAGGAGCAAGTGTGGAGGAAAGTGCAGATGGGCTCCCTGGCCCGTGACGGTAAGCATCCCGTGCTGCGGGAGCACTCAGCAGTTTTTATGGCATCGGGAGTACTGGTCACGCCTCCTGTGCCATCGCCACCAGAAACGCTTGGGGACCGACCCCAGCCCAGCAACCAGTAGCAAGTGTGGAGGAGAGTGCAGGTGGGCTCCCCTGGCCTGTGATGGTAAGTGTTCTGTGCTGCTAGAGCACCCTGAATTTTGTATGACATCGGGAGGGCTGGCCACGCCTCCCACGGCATCACCGCCAGAAATGCTGGGGGACCGAGTCCCACCCCAGCAACCAGGAGCAAGTGTGGAGGAAAGTGCTGGTGGGCTCAACCAGCCGGCGATGTTAAGCATCCCGCACTACGGGATCATCCAGCAGTTTTTATGGCTTCGGGAGGACTGGCCATGCGTACATAATCCCCTGTAAATATTGCCGTGTGCCAGTTGGCACAGTGTATATTGTGTGATTACTATCTGATGTGTTTTTCTTATAATACAAAGGCTATTTTTATATATAACCATGTGTGGAGTTCCTTTTGTGGTGTGCCTAGTGTGTTGTTACTGTGTGTGTTGCACAAATGCTTAACACACTGCCTCCTGGATAAGCCTAACTGCTCGTGCCTAGCTACCAAGGGGGTTAGCAGGGGTTATCTTTGGCATGTAACTCCCTTTCCCTGACTAGAGTGGTGGTCTCTGCCTGGCTTTGGGGCAAGCCTTAGCCAACCAGAGATCCCCATTTCTAACAAGCTCATCTTTCAGCTCTTTGGGGAACACTGTAAATAGGGCCAAGTCAGGCAAGTTGATTTCTCTAATTAGGGCTTTAAGCTTGAAAATGTAAGTGTGGAGATCACACAAGTCTTGAATAATCTCAAAAATCTCCTCTAGTGCTGAATATCTCTGCTATGGTTGATTTAACATTTTCTTAAACTCTATTAGAAAGGCCAGGGCATTATCAAGGAATGAACTTCACTCAGAAACTAATGGCATGGCCCACCCTAACGCATTTCCAGTGATACTTCTTACAATGAACCCCACTTTAGATCTATCACAGGGGTAAATGTGGTATTTAAAGGTGAAATTAATCTGACAAGTATCTAAGAACTACTTTAGCATTTGAAGATTTCTGTCAATTCTTAGTTCCACCAAAGAAGGATACAAGGAACCTTGTTGCAGGACTACTAAAGGCTAGTATACAGATGCATTTTCACTGGTAGAGCTTTGTACTTAAAGAGTTACATTGTTCATTGCCATCAGGAGATCCTGGACTTGGTTCATCTTCAGATTTCAGTGGGTTGCACCATGTCAGGATCAGGTATTTTTTGGGATGGTGGGAGGACCTACTTCATGCATAAGTATGCAGTTTATCTCCAACAGGAACACCAGCCTCCAGGATAACTTCTTAAAACAATCCCTAGTAGAAAGGAGGAAAAATCGGGAGGCCAGAAAAAACCTTTCAGAACCCTAGGCCATACAGCAAGCTGAGAAGCAAGATGAGGAATAACTGGATCATAAGGAACATGGGAATTCCAGATGAGTCCAGCAAGCTACCAGGCAAAATGCACTAGTGACACAAGTAGGCTCAAAATCATACGCTTCATATTGCACTGGAACATAATGTGACCTAGGGAAGAAGCAAGAGGTAGAAGACCTCCATTTTAGAATGGCTAAAGATATAGATTATTAGGCTCAATATGTAGTTTAAACAAAAAGTTCAGAAACATCAGTCATAATTTAAATATAGTGGACTTGAGAAAAATCTTACGTAAATTAAATTATTTGCTCTCGAATCACCACGATTTAGGACACTGTGCATCAAACTGGATGCCTCCTTGCAGGGAAATCCCAACTCACCCAAGAGTGTAAAATGTGTATTTCAGCCAAAAGGGTGAGCTGAGCATGAAAAGAAGATCCAGGATGCCACAACTGAGTCCACAAGCAGAAGCGGGCACGACTGGGACCCCTCCACAGGACGTGGGCCAAAGACAACTTTAAACTTGATGAGTGGGGTCCTACAATTTGAGGCTGCCTGGCTACACGGACAGAATGGGTTTGGGTAAAGAAGAGCTCCTTACACCAACTAAACTTTCTTTATGCCTCTGAGGACTACCTTCAGCATGATGTATAACTTCCTTTTTTCCCTTTATTTGATAGCTAAGCAGATGAAAGTTTCATAGGTGAATACGGCTCAGGAAGAACATAGGGAAAACTATCAGATGCCTTTTATTTTATCTAATGCATCTGACCTGCTTCATTTCTGATGCTTTTCTTACGCCGTAAGCTATAAATCCATGTGAAAGGGCACTGGTTAGACTTCTCATTAAAAAGCAGGACCAACCTGTGCTTAAAGTTTCCAGTGGCATGTAAGATACCATCTCATATTAGAAGCCTATTAAAGGGCATTGTTTTTTCTCTTTACTTGCTTTTTAAAAATATTTAAAATTCATATCACAAGCCTCATTATCGGTATCTGTTATAAACCAACTTGTGCTCCACTTTCTGCACCGCTGTCCCCTTCAATATAGTTTCCATGTGTAAACTCTGATTCTACAGCATCATTTCATGATAAACATGTAAGCTTAATGCTCTGTGGAAGTCCTTTAATGTGGCGCGTCATTAAAGGCAAAGGAAAGATGTTACTTATAAGTGGAGTAATGAGATCACTTCATAGTGGATGTTGCAGAATGGGCAAAGCAAACAGAAAGCTGGGAGGCAGTGTTGGCCATTAACAGTAGCTACAGAACCTAGAATGCAAACAAACTAAATGTATGTGACTATTGCTAAATGTATATCCTCAATAAGAACTAGACCCTAATTGTTATCTCTACAATGTATACTCACCTTTTGTCCATGAGTCAAGAATTGTCCAGATGTTGCCAAGAAAAAAAAATTTGAAGAAGAGTTAGAATAGAAAAAAATCTAGAAAAAAGAAAATGATAGAAAAAGAGAGAGAAGAAAATATAAAGAATGTGTAAGAAAAAGCAGAAGTTACATCACAAAACTTGTAAACTGAAATGTCCCATGTGGCACCTGTCATGCTTCAAGGTGGTACCATTAACGTGCAACCTCACGAAGTGATAAAAATGTAATATTAACTAATATCAGGATACAGGAGTTGCATCTGCATACAGATTGTGACACAGTGAATGCATTATACATGGTTACATGCCTGTGACAACTGACTTGTATTGATATGACTACACATAAAGGAGCATTGCTTGACCGCGCAAGTTGGTGGTCCATCTTCAGTGAAGTTTCGCTTCGGAGGGCTTGGGAAGCCATCCTAATCCTGCAGTAATGGTCTCACCTTCCCAGCAGAAACCCTGGGGAGGTGAGTGCTAGCAGCTGGGGCATATATTCCTGCACCATTCACAAACTGGGGCAAAAACCAGCCTCATCTAGCCATGAGGTGGGCCCTGCTCTGTGACCGGCCGGCCCATTGCACCTGATACTATGAGTGCCGAAACTTACAAGGTGGGGTCGGTCTGCGATGCATCTTCCATCAAAGTTACCTGGGGTGCCTCGAACTCAATTTTCATCAGAGGGCAAGAGAAGCCTGCTGGCGTTGTGCCTGAGGGACAGCTGCATGCACCCCAGGTGAGCGCCCATCCAACCTGCAGCTTCCTCCCATCAGTGGTGTCCCGGCAGAGTTACTGTCCCAGGGGGCTGCACCATCCACTCCTATGACCCCGATCCTGCAGCCCATTTGGGAGCCCAGACCTGGTCCCCACCATCAGACTCAGAGGGCCACAGAAACCTGCACCCAAGACACCATCGAAGGCCACCTGGTAAGCTCCCTTCCCCTATCAAGACTGACGGTACCAGCAGAGCCAGCTGGAACAGCCTGCCCAGGGTCTACTCTCTTGACCTTTGAGGCTCCTACACAGCACTGGTTGGCTCCTCTTTACTACACTCATCACTGGCATACAGACTACAGACTGCTAGCGTGGACCAAGTGTCTACAAGGCAGGAGGTCCTGACACATGGGGAGACCAAGCCTGCCGCCTTGGTGTTCCTGAGACTCATGGACACAACACAAGTGTGTGAGGGAGGTCCCTATTGCAGAACTGAGAGCCCCCATTAGTCCCACAACCCCAACTGCAACTGGAGGCGATGGAGAGTGTCAGGCTGGACCTGGGGTCCAGTGCTGTTGACTCTGGCAACAGGGTCCCCTCCCTGTGACCGCTAACAGCTGGGGCTGAGCTCACCTAGGGTCTGCCTTCTGATCCTCCACGAAGGAGCTTTCACCACCCGATATACTACAGCTGCCCACCTATTCCTCTGGGGAGGACACTGGTCAGGGAGCATCAGCGAGACTGGGGATATCAGGCATGCAAGATCTTCAATGAAGTAGGATTGTGCCCTGTGGCCTGGCGCTGGCGAGTGACCTCAAGTGTGCCCGTTAATGACCAGAATATTAGGCTGCAGTTCCCCTTGACACACTTGTGGTACCATCAAGTGACCCCTCTTGACTCTCCTGGATCTCTGCCTACCCGCATCTCAGGGGGGAGGGGCAGCAAAAGTAAGGGTCTGGGCGAAAGGTACCAACCCTGGTTCCCGCATTTTTTTTTGTTCTGCTGACTTTGGAACACTGGTTGATACCAGACAATCCTGAGGAGACTACTGCCTGGAGGTGGCTGCATCTGGTGTCTCGCTGCTCCTGAGGGGGCCCAGGGGCTCATGATACTGGGCCTTCACATGTGGCGGAATTTGGGGGACCAGACCCCAGTGGCTATCCTGCACTTATTGGGGGCTCCTGCCTCCCATCAACAGTTGACACCCCTCATATGCTGGTTTCCCCGGAGATCTGCTGGCTGGCTGAGAACAGAGTTTGGCGGGTATTAGGCCTCGTCGACGGCTGGATAGAGCACCTGGCTGTCCCAGGCACCTCTTCTACCAGTGGGACTGAGACACAACCGAGGGCCCGACCGCAGTGGGTGTGTCATGGCTGCGGATCCATGGACCCATCCAGCTCACCTAGGCTGTCTTTCCAGCAGGAGCTTCATGAAGGCCAGCAGTTGGCATTGCCATGGCCATGTCATTCTGCCAACCAGTGGTGCACTCCGACTCGGAGGCCACAATCTCCCGCCAGCAACGACCACCATGGTGCTGACCTGCCTACCTCTACGGGGTCTGTGACAGGCCCAGAAGTTGCCCCGCCAACATCCAGTGACATCCTCTGATAGTCCCATTGCTTCAGGGGGATCAGAATCCAGGCCCACAGCTTATGTCCCCAGGGGTTGGATGGCGACTCCCCCCTCCGCCCGAGAATGCCCTGCCCGAGACTCCAGTAGACACTACTATGTCATGAAACTGTCCCTGCCAGATGTTGCCCATCCACACCCACAGGACATTGGCCTCCGTGGTCTGGTTCCGGATCCTTGCTCTGACTGGATCCACACCTGCCCCTTTTGAACTCCCTCCAGACCCTCTGACTTCTTTCTTTCCAGATACATTGGTTCAACTTGACAAGGGATGCTGTCTCATTCCCCACATCCATAATAGCTATATTGAACTTTAGTTTGGGTAAGAAGCCTTTTGGTGTCGGCTCTGGTCACTAGCTTTGCCATGTTGTTCCAGCAGTATTGTCCTGTGCAGCACTAGCAACTGTCAGCACATGCTACATCCCCACCCAGAGGGGGAGGTCACTACCTCAGGGTGGCCCTCTTTCCTCATGTCAACACCACCCAGTCTAAAGTAGATACCGTCCTCAGACACTGTTTCTTACCCTAAATATCAGTGTCAAGCACACAGTGCGTTGTCACTATTCCATATTCTCTTACCTAAAGCGTCAGTATGCACATATATGCTTCCTGCAGAAAACCCACCTTAAAAGTGTAAAATTGTAATTTTTATGGGGGCGGTGACGGGAGCAATCTATGGCACAACCCATTCTGTGTACATTCAAGGAGCTTTAATCTAGATCAGTCCAGGCAAGCCCTTTCAACTGTTAAACACATTTGCAGACAATTGTGGTTTGTATGTCGCGGAAAGGTGCCTTGACGGAACCCTAGACCTCTGAGTTAGCATGTACACCCCAAACACAGACCAGACCAGTTTCTGTTCCATCTGTACGGGGTCCGTGTGTAATGCCCAGACATTCCCTGGATACTAGGTGAGGATTACAACAGTGTGCTCGATATCCACCTTTTATTGTTCTCATCCGCCCCTCTCTACGCTCCCACTCACCTCTTATCCTGCCCAATTAGCATTCTGGGCCAGGCATTAGTCCTTGCTGGATACCTGGAGGGCTAGTTATTAAATGTTCAAGCAGTATTCCCATTATTCGGCCCCCCATGACTTTTATGTCCATATTGATCACTTCTTCTGCTTCTCTGCTATCCTCCCCCAACTCCAACGCCCAGATTATCTAGGGCGTGTCATTTCCGATCATGCTACACATCATGGATATGGCCTGGAGTGTACCACCCACCCCAGTACCAACCTGGTGGCTCCCTCAGAAAAGACTTGATGACCCTAATTTCAGGGAGACCCAGTTCGAACATATCTGCCATTAGTTTGCCGAGAACCATGCCAAGCCCATCACATGTGCCATGGAATGGGAGGCCTTAAAAGTGGTCACGCTTGGTGCTCGAGAGAGACATACCCCAGGCGGATTCAGACCTGCCAGAGCAAGAGCATTATACCCCACATGAAGCAAATGACCAGGAAACCCTCGTTGACACCAAGTTCAGACATGCTACCCTTTTAGAGCATCTCTGCTGCTTCAACCTCACAGAAAATACCACTCTGGTGCACTCGATGGGCATTAAGGCAGGCTGCTTCCTATCATAGCTAATTACAAAAAGGGGGTGGTGATGGATCAAGCAAGCCGGGCCGAAGACGGCTGGAATGCCAGAAACCGGTCCCCGGAAGCTTGTTTCCTTCCCAGTGTAAGAATTGGCTTTTGTAGTCTGGTCTGCCCTGTTCCCATGATGCACTGGGCCAGGGACAGACTAATTTGCATACAGCCAGGTTCTGAAACTGGGATGGTGCAATGAGCTAAAAAACGGTGTTTGATCTAGCCCTGATCTCTTGACTGGGTGAGAGTACTCTGCTTAATTCAGAGACTCTGTCCATCACCACCCCTTGTTGTAAATAATTTTGTCCACCCCAAGCGTGGAAGGGTATACTCAGATGTGAGTCCCTTGCTCATTGCACCATCAGGATTCAAGCAAGCCGGGCCGAAGACGGCTGGAATGCCAGAAACCGGTCCCCGGAAGCTTGTTTCCTTCCCAGTGTAAGAATTGGCTTTTGTAGTCTGGTCTGCCCTGTTCCCATGATGCACTGGGCCAGGGACAGACTAATTTGCATACAGCCAGGTTCTGAAACTGGGATGGTGCAATGAGCTAAAAAACGGTGTTGGATCTAGCCCTGATCTCTTGACTGGGTGAGAGTACTCTGCTTAATTCAGAGACTCTGTCCATCACCACCCCTTGTTGTAAATAATTTTGTCCACCCCAAGCGTGGAAGGGTATACTCAGATGTGAGTCCCTTGCTCATTGCACCATCAGGATTCAAGCAAGCCGGGCCGAAGACGGCTGGAATGCCAGAAACCGGTCCCCGGAAGCTTGTTTCCTTCCCAGTGTAAGAATTGGCTTTTGTAGTCTGGTCTGCCCTGTTCCCATGATGCACTGGGCCAGGGACAGACTAATTTGCATACAGCCAGGTTCTGAAACTGGGATGGTGCAATGAGCTAAAAAACGGTGTTGGATCTAGCCCTGATCTCTTGACTGGGTGAGAGTACTCTGCTTAATTCAGAGACTCTGTCCATCACCACCCCTTGTTGTAAATAATTTTGTCCACCCCAAGCGTGGAAGGGTATACTCAGATGTGAGTCCCTTGCTCATTGCACCATCAGGATTCAAGCAAGCCGGGCCGAAGACGGCTGGAATGCCAGAAACCGGTCCCCGGAAGCTTGTTTCCTTCCCAGTGTAAGAATTGGCTTTTGAAGTCTGGTCTGCCCTGTTCCCATGATGCACTGGGCCAGGGACAGACTAATTTGCATACAGCCAGGTTCTGAAACTGGGATGGTGCAATGAGCTAAAAAACGGTGTTGGATCTAGCCCTGATCTCTTGACTGGGTGAGAGTACTCTGCTTAATTCAGAGACTCTGTCCATCACCACCCCTTGTTGTAAATAATTTTGTCCACCCCAAGCATGGAAGGGTATACTCAGATGTGAGTCCCTTGCTCATTGCACCATCAGGATTCAAGCAAGCCGGGCCGAAGACGGCTGGAATGCCAGAAACCGGTCCCCGAAGCTTGTTTCCTTCCCAGTGTAAGAATTGGCTTTTGTAGTCTGGTCTGCCCTGTTCCCATGATGCACTGGGCCAGGGACAGACTAATTTGCATACAGCCAGGTTCTGAAACTGGGATGGTGCAATGAGCTAAAACACGGTGTTGGATCTAGCCCTGATCTCTTGACTGGGTGAGAGTACTCTGCTTAATTCAGAGACTCTGTCCATCACCACCCCTTGTTGTAAATAATCCTATCATAGCTGGCATGCCAAAGAGGCCACCGCGCCTTTAATAACGGATATTGGCCTAGCCCAAGGCCCTCCCTTTAAAACCCAACATGACATCCTTGAAGCCTTTCATGCCTATTACTCAGACTTATACCGCAAGAGTCCAATGGACTGTTTAGTGAAGTCCAGCTCCTTTCTGATAAGTGCCGTCCTTCCCAGCATTTCAGAGCTAGAGTGGGAGGAACTAGACATCCCCATCTCAAAAGCTGAGGTGACGACAGCCATACATGATCTGGCTTGTAATAAAACACCGGGTATGAACAGTCTGGCTGCCACATACTATGATCGATTTTCAAACCATTTGAGTCTGGAACTCGTGGCCATATACAACAAGGCGCTCGAAAAGGGAAATTTGCCTACCACCCTCAGGCAATCGTTCATCACATCCTTTCTAAAACCTGGGAGAGACCCTACGCACTTATTGTCCTAACATTCCATGGCAATCTTATGGACCAATTATAAGAACCTACGAAAAATACTCACAGACCGTTACGTTCCATTGCTACCCAATCTTGTGCGCCCAGAGCAAAATAGCTCTAACACCACTAACAACCTTCAGTGCCTCTTCCATGTGATGGATCAGGCATTGTTACTATTACCACATGCTGGAGCCCTCATTCTTGACCTGGAGAAGGATTTCAATATGCTGTCCTGGGGATACCTCTTCTGATCCTTGCAAAGGTAGGCATAGGAAAAAGGCAGCTTGCATAGACAAAAGTGTTCTACACTAGCCCAGGTTCTAGAGTGCATACCGGTCGTTAATCTCCGCTCCCTTTCAAATTGGCAGGAACACCCATCAGGGCAGTACCCTCTCCTCTCTTTTATTTGCCATCACTATGGAGCCCCTCGCCATTTTCCTTAGGGCAGAGGGTGAGCAGTGGTGCATCCCAGTGGGGGGAGGACCCACATGGTATCATTGTACGCCGAGGATGTGTTGATATATATCTACGATATCTGCATTGACACTGACCTCATGCATGCTACACTCATGGAATTTGAGAAGGCAATCAGGTCTCCGGGTCAATTGGGCAAAGTCCTATGTCTTCCCCCTTCGCCTTGACAAGCTCCCCTTACACATATGATTGGAGGTGACACGTTCTCTTCTGGGTTGGGGACACAACCAGATACTTCGGGATTCAACAATACCATTCCAGATCAACCTCTTTGAGGGCAACCTGAAACAAGCACTCATTTACATCAAATCATGAACCCAGTTCTTGAAGCGCCTTTCATTGGGGATTATTGGGAAAATTGCCCTTTCCAAGCTGATAGTCCTTCCCCGCTTCTTATACCACTTTGTAAACGTTCTGGTATACCCACCAAGGGCATTCTTCTTCGAATTAGACATTATGCTGTGGGAACTGTTAAGGGATGATACATGCCACTGGGTGGCCCTCACCAAACTTCAATTGCCGATGGGACAGGGCGAGCTGGGTACCGCTTTGTACAAATCCTTTAATCTGGTGCGCAGCTCCAGTTGGTGTTGCCCAGGCTAGCAGGAGGCAACCTTTATGAAACCACAAAATAAGACGGGTCCTTGCCAAATGCTGTTCTCCGCCAGCTCCTACTCTCCACTGTTAAACTTCATTGATCTTGGACAATGCAGGCGTGGGAAGCGCTCAAATGCTTGACACGGATCTTCCAGCTGATGGACTCTATGCCACTGGGATTCCTCTCGAGGGACTCCCTTGCTTTCCTGGAGCGTTCGCACCAGACGATCTGACCCTTTGGCACAATAGATCGATGAAAACACCAGGACTGTAACCTGTTAGTGTTAACATTCGACTAACTGTGTCAAGACAAAGGTAATCCCCTGGGCCAGTTTTCTTACATGGCCAGCTCCTGGTGATTTTATGTTATGTTATGTTATCATTATACTGTCATCTCATATTGCACTAGTAAAAAGCCTCAATGCCAAATAAAATGACTACACACAGTTTAGATGCAGGAACAGAAAATTACAGCAGAACAAGCTAAATGTTGTACATGGACTTTGTCTCTTTTCCCCAGGTTTGTATTTCCTTGATACTCTCTTGATGTCACTGTATATTTACCTGATGACATCATAGAATGTTGTAATAATTGCCTAAGCCTACTGACAGTTGGAGGCAGGCTGAGTGACAAGGAGGTCACTCCTGGTGGGGTCTCTTAATTACCATCATAAGAACTGGATCTATAACTACCTTGAATAAAGTAACTATAAATATACAGTGACATCAAGAGAGTATCAAGGAAATACAAACCTGGGGAAAAGAGACAAAGTCCATGTACAACACTAAACCTAAGTTCAAAACTAGGCATGGGAGAAATTCAAACTACACCAGTGTAATTTCAGGAATTTCACTTTTGCTTGTTATGCCAAATATTCAGAATTATGCCATTATGTCACTTTGCATAATGATGTGCCATTCAGTGTAAAAAATATACAGCTAATGGAACATTTTGGTGCAAAAAAGTATCGCAAATGCTTGGTGAATAACAGAATGACAGCGGCTGTTGTCTATTGTGATCTTATTTAAATGCATTCTTGTGCTAAAAATTGATGTGAGGATGCATTATATATTATACATTGGGGAATTCATATGCTAAACCCTTGCTTTGAGGTTTTAGGCTGGCCTTCAGGTTCTTGTCCTCACTCAAGTAAGAGGATATTTTGTTAACATCTCAAATATAAATTTAAATACACATGTTGTTTAGGTCTGTTCCTTCTAAGATATTGGTTTTCAGAAGAAGACAATGTTATATTGTAGAGGACGCATTTTTGATTACCTGAAAATGTGTCTTGGTCTCTCTTTACTCAGGTACCTTGGGGCCATGCTTTGATTCATGTCAAAGTAAATAGACTTGTATTTTGAATTGTAAAATGCTATGTCAAAGACATCAGGCCTTTCTTAAAGGCTGTGAGCATCTTGACAAAGTCAGAAACCCCGATTTTGACCAGTGAACAGTAGCGGCCCGGGGAGGGAGCTCCATGGGGTGGAAAGGTGGGGCGGGGGAGGGGCAGGGTGGGGGGCAGTAAACATCGGAATATGGATGTTCGGAGGTAAGTGAATAATTAAATAAATAAATCGAATTTCGTAGCGCGCGCTTCATCGCAAAATGGGATGCAGCGCGCGCTACGAAATTCATTTTATGTATTTAATTGTTTACTTACCTCCGATCATCCATATTCCGATGTTTACTACCGCCTACCCTGCCCCTCCCCCGCCCCGCCTTTCCGCCCCACGAAACTCCCTTCAAGGGCTGCTACTAATACTGAAAGGATTTTATTTTTTTTAAGTAGCCTAATTCAGGGGTATTCTGAGTTTTTGTGGTTAGGGCCTGCTAGTCTTAAATTTTCATGTGCTACATGACAGATAATATAATCTATTTTGATGGGTTGTATTGCTCCCTGTTACATTTCTTTAGGGTGGGTGAGTGATTTGCACTCTGGTTATTCTGCAAATCCCCTTTAGGACGGATTCCAATGTGTAATTCCACATCGAAACATGCAATTTATGCATAGCACATGGTGGTGTGTGCATTAAAGTACTATTCATTTTTAATGGCAAATCAGCCTGACTGGATGATAATTGATTTAGTGTTGCTCTGTGTGATGTTGAATTTTGAGCCATATACACCACAAACCTCCCCGAGTGTATCTTGGACTGCTTTGCCTAGTTACTCTAAGAGTCAAGTGGTTAAAGGGGTACTTGATCCATTATTTATGGTCTGTAGTTCAGATGCACCAGTGTTGAAATTCCTCCTAGGAGACAAAATAGGGCCTGGTAACTTCTTTCCTCCACAATCCAAGCTATATTCCCAGGTCCCTTTCATTATCGGGCTCTACAGAGACTGAAATCGAGACACTTGAGATCCAACGGATCGTACTCCCAATTGATCACCCTAGACCAAGAATCAAAAACCGAACTACTCTGGTGGCTCAAGAATTTAGAAACATGGAATGGCAAAGCCATTTTCGGAGATCTACCAGATCTGATAATAGAATCCGATGCGAGTTTAGAAGGCTGGGGTGCAACATGCGGGATCTTATCAACAGGGGGTCGCTGGACCCAACAAGAAAAAGAATTGCATATCAATTGCTTAGAATTACTAGCAGGTTCATTTGCGATTCGCTGCTTCACTCAAGATTCAATGAAATGCTCTATAACCCTACGAATGGACAATGTGTCCGCAGTTCGATATGTCAGCAAACTGGGCGGCCCTCACTCCAAAGACTTGACAGATTTGGCGAAGGCTCTATGGAGCTATTGTTTGAGCAAAGGTATTTCAGTTGTGGCGGAACATATTCCCGGACTGAAAAACGAAGTTGCAGACTGGTATTCCAGGAATTTCAGGGACTCCAGCAACTGGAGACTGAACAGAGATGTGTTCCTATCCATCCAGTCAAGATGGGGGCCATTCAAAACCGACCTATTTGCAGACCGTATAAACACCCAACTGAAACAATTCTTCAGTTGGAGGCCGGACCCTCAAGCCACGAAGGTAGATGCCTTTCTACAAGACTGGACGAACATAGCACCTTATGCTTTTCCCCCCTTCTCAATGCTCCCTCGACTTCTTCTTCACGCTCGACGTTACAATCAGAGCATGGTCGTGAGTGCCCCTCTTTGGAGATCCCAAGCGTGGTTTCCTATCATCCTAGAGATGAGTATAGACTTTCCAATCCTAATTCCTTCCTTCAGGGAAATCCTTCTAGATCCAGAAGGTCATACACACCCCCTTGTGGAACAAGACCTTCTAATTCTGACGGCATGGAAGATTTCAGGAGACAGTGGAATGTCCCTGGACTTTCGCCAAATGCTTTCAGACTCATTTCAGAGTCATGGGCATCTGGCACAAGAAAAGCTTATAGACTGGCATGGAACAAATGGGTTCGCTGGTGCCTTCAACGAAATTACGATCCCATTTCAACTGATCTAGTCAATATTATCAACTATCTTTCGGATCTTTTTACCTCAGGTCTTTCCTATAGAACTGTTAACGTTTATAGGTCCGCTATTTCTGCCGGTCATTCCTTAATTAACGGAATTTCTATTGGACAAAATATTCTTACTAAAAAAGTAATGAGAAGCATGAGAGTTATAAAACCTCCTGGTCCTAAATACACTACATTGTGGGACGTCACTCTTGTTCTTAGGACTCTATCGTCTTGGGGAGATAATTCCTCTCTGTCCCTTAAACGCATCTCTTTTAAGATTACTGTCTTATTATGTCTTGTATCTTTTCGTAGAACTTCTGACGTTAAAGCTTTAGACATTTCTAGTAGGGCCTTTCAACCCGAAGGAGCTTGTTTCTTCCTGAAGAAAAGGACAAAAACAATGTCCTCTACAATTTTCTATCCTTTTTTCCCTGCTAATGATAGACTCTGTGTGGTTAAATGTTTAAAAGAATATGAAAAAAGAACTAAACATCTTAGATTGAATGAATCACAACTACTGATTTCTTTTAGATCTCCTCATAAAGGAGTCTCTTCTCCAACTTTAGCCAGGTGGGTTAAAAATGTCATGCATTAAAGTGGTATTGATATTTCTGTTTTTGGTGCTCATTCCTTAAGAGGTGCCTCAGCCTCAAAAGCTTTCTGCTTAGGAGGAGGTTTACAAGACATCCTTAGAGCTGCAGATTGGTCAAATGATAGTATGTTTAGAGCATGTTATTTCAAACCAATACCTAATGTGATTGACAATGTTCTTAATGCACTTTAAACTTGCATAATATGGCCTCCGTGTCGTGCCATAAAATTTAGATTTTTCACAGCCTGCTGGGCAGAAAATCTGGATTTTATTAAGGACACGGAGGCTAATATTATCCCACCTCTTTAGTATACCCTCCCATTTAGAATATCTTTACGATGTTTATTTTTCTCTTTCAGAATAACCTGATTCTGGATTTTATCTGTGGAATTTGGATCTTCAAGTTTTTGGATCCTCAAGTTTTTCTCACGTTGATCTTTCTTCGCAGTTTCTGAACAAAGAAGGATGGGAGATGGTTTCTATGGGACTTTATTCCTACTCAGAATGTTCATTGATGTTCTACATTCTATTGTTGCTACTGAGCTGTGGTAATAAAGGAGATTTGCATAATTTTAGCCTCCGTGTCCTTAATAAAATCCAGATTTTCTGCCCAGCAGGCTGTGAAAAATCTAAATTGTCTGACATCTACTGAAACAGATTTGTCATGGCAGTAAAGCAGTGCTGGCAATTTCAAAGGGGTTTTTAGACAAAATATCGAGTTTGTAATGTCGGCTGACACAATTATTGAGTTGTAAATATCATGACACAGAAATATCAGCAGCAAGAATATAATTTGACAGGAATATCGATTTTAAGGTAAAGAATATCGGGGCATATTATCAAGCATCGCCGCTTTATCAGCATGAAACAGCCTCTAAATCGGCGATAATGGGCTTGATAATATGCCCTTGTGAATTCCCATAGTAGCTCAGGTTAACACCAGAACCTGGGCTGCTATGGGAATTCACATTGACATATTATCAAGCCCATTATCGCCACTTTAGCGGCAGTTTCCTGCCGATAAAGTGGCGATAATGTTATCGCCTGTGCTTGATAATATGCCCCATCGATTTTTAAAATATAGAAGTCATTAATATCGTTTGCAAAATTATAGTTGTTTATAATATCTATTTTTTAATTAGTGGTATGTATTTTAGTATATATTTTAAATGTATGTGATGTATTTTTTTGTATAAGTAGTTGTTATTTTTTTAATATATGTGTTAAATTGTTTGTAGTTATTAATTTTATTTGTGTTAAATTTTATATTATTTAGTTCCATATCGAGATGTGGGTTTATAGGGAAATAGGGTAATTAGTTGCATATAAACATATATGCCTTTCGTGTCTGTCCATATTTTCATAACATTGGGGGAGAAAGATTTGTGAATCAGGATTGCTACTCCACCTGAAAAGTGCTACATTTGCTCTATGACGGTGGAGGTAAATGAGGATTTTCTGAAAATTAGTAAAACTATTCACATTCAGTGACAAAATGCGCATAGTCTAGTTTCATGCTAACCCTCACACCATTGTATAAATATATATAAGGAGAATGATAAATAGCATTATTAAAAATAGCACCTAATCAATATGGGGGTGCTGGATGAAAACGTAAATGTTTTTCTGGAAGGAGATGTCTTTTAGCAGGAGGAGGCCCAGGCTGAAGCCAACTGAAGTCCCTCAAAGTCAGATGCATCATAGTCGAACTCCCACTGAAGTTGTTTATTTGACACCAAAAACTCTGAGCATTAAAACTGGGATGTTGTTAACATCAAGGTCCCTTTGCCACTGGGTTGGGTTTGCTGCCCAACCCTGGACCAAGGTTTTACCTTCAGACAGTTTTTATTCTCAGAATCCCCCATCAGGGAAGGGCAAGGAGCTGTAGCTAGTAAGGCCTCCACGCGGCTGGAGACCTCTTCTGCAAAGTTCCACTGAACCAATTATCAACACAGCAAACAGCTCCACAGGAGTCAAACCAGTTTTATTTTGCCGGTTTTGTGTGTGACCTTCATGGGCAAGCCGTAGCATCTTGTTCCACTCAAACGGAGGTAGAAATAATGCTGTGAACGTTCTTGCTGGTTGTTTCTACAGCCCTCATGCTATCATGAGGCTTCAAGGCACCCACTCTGCCTTTCTGCAGAGTCCCTGCAGGGTCCAGACTTCTGTGGTCCGCTGGGCAATGTTGGAGTCTTAATCCCTTCTTCTTTTGTCTCCCTAAAGTAGGTAAAGAGGATGCAAAGTCCACCTCTCTGTCAGGCTCCAAATTAGTTCTCCTTCCTGCTGGGATGGTGCGTAATGCATGTGGCATGAATGAGAGTAGCCCCGCCTGCATATCTATATATTTAGAGATAGGGTTAAGGCTGCCCTTAGTTTTCCCAATCGTTCCTGTCCAGTCCCAAATGGTTAGTCTAGATAAGTCTAGATAGGTCAGGTATTGACAACACCCCTGCCATTATGTGTCCAGCGATCAATCTATTGTATTCTGGAGTTGAGGGTCCATAGCTTCAGCCAGTATTGCATATTTATCTTTGTGGGTGAGATGAGTGACATGATTGGTTCTAGGTTTTGGCTCAGTAAGCCCAAGGTGTATTTTTATACAGTTACTTTTTCACTAAAGTCACCAAAATGCGAATTTCTCCATTAAAGCGGACTTTGGAAAGTAAGTGGCAATAACTTTTATTCAAGGTTCCAGCCATTCCCACGTGGATGTACACAATATTATTTTAATCCAGGGCTGTTCCTGGAGAAGTCATCCTCAACCTACACAATGGAAACAGCTTTAGGGTTAAAGCTAATGTGAAGGCAAGTATTCCAAATATGTAGTGTGCCACCTTTTTTCTATATTAGGCACTGTGCTCTGTGCTGTTACAAAGCACACTTTAAGGGTAAATGAATAGAATATAAACAGATTTTTTAACAAGGATATGGTGCTTCACCCTTCCATGTGCCACTGAAGGGTTTTTAAACTGAAGCCCAGACATAGCAAAGTGGCGCCCCTGGCGGACATTTATTTTTGTCATATATGTGGGTGGAGTAAACACACATTGAACTTCCATGCCAATGGTGCATTTACTGCAGCATTTAGTATGCCTGCTCAGGAAAGTTAACTAAGCTATTTTGTATTTTATGGCCAAAGTACTTATACTGTGACACTGAACAGCAGTTTCACAGTGCACAGAGTCCCACTACCTACCAAAAACAGGGTCCAGGATAAGACCAAAAATGAAGACTAACCATGCAGAGGAGAGGGACTTCCTTCACATTGTTACACACACCATGTGGGGCATATTCTAAGAGAATACAGTCAATTACGATAATGGCAATAACAAGGGGGAAACTGGCACTGCATAGATATGCCAAAAAAGAATCTTAGTCAAGATTTCGATAAACGGAGACATCGAAAATAGAAACATCTGAAAGCTTTGATTGCATATGGATATGAATAGGGACGTTACATCTTGTATTTTAAGACACTGCTGTATATCAATTTGTTCGATCAAGCGCTTGGTTGAATCATTTTTATATTTCTTTGACGTGACTATTATGTTAATATTTTTCACACAGTCATATTCAGTTAATGATAAAAGTAGACATCAGGTTTGAGTTTTCTCTACGTTATTAGTAATACTTTTTACACAGTCACATTTAGTGGATGATAATAGTAGGCAACAGTTTGAGCAGGTGAAGTAGCGGTGAAATTAGGGGATCGAGACGTAGCGTGTGTTTGATGTATGGATGATGGCAATGTGAGGCGTGTTAGGGATAGAGTTATTCATTTGATTTAATTTATGCTGACGGTATGGTGCGATTTTGGATGGAATGCATGATAGGAGAGTTTGATGTTCAGTACGTGTGTGTTTTCGAGTAGGGTGGTGCATTATGGGGGTTGAAGTAGTATGAATATGGGGGGAGTAAAAGCGTGGTTGGTGAATTAATGCAGATTGAGGGCACGTGAGTGTGAGCATTTTGTTTTATAACGGTTTGTTTGGGATTGCGGTTGCAGGAGTTAGTTTGGGAGAGCTGAAGGGAAGAATAGCGGTTTGAAGTAGGATGAAAACTTATGTTTCACAAGGTAAATAAATACAAGGGCATTTTAGAGCATGGTGGATTTTTTTCTGCGGTATTTTTTGATTATGCGCTATTTGTTGAGTATTTCACTTAGCGAGATGTTTGATTTAACTGGTGGGAGGCAACATTTGTTTGGTAATGATAAGGGAAAGTTCGAGCACAGTATGTTTCAGCACATCATTATAGGATTATAGCATAGCAGGATTTTTTATATTGTATAAGTGATTTTTTATGTTACAATAGTATATTTATTTGACACTATTGGTACAGCTCATCTCATTGTATCTTGCAGAAACCCCTGACGAAGAGCCTAAGGCTCGAAATGCATTGGGTGATACAATACAGGGCCCACGTGGGTGTTTATGAAATTACACATGCTGTTGTTTAAAGGCCTGGAATGGTATGCAGCCGCATATGAAAATGTTTAATAAACATTCAAGCGGAATTTCGCTGTCTCCGTGATATTTACAAGCAAGAGATGAAAAAAAAAATTTGGTGAAAAGGTTAAACTGTTGTCGAAATATCGAAGAAAATAAAGCATTTGAAAGGGAAAAGATCTCAATCCAGCAGTGCGGAAGTTTGGAACATATCCACACTCCTTTGTGATCTTCAAAAAAGAAACCTAGGCATGCTACATTATTATTCACTTCACTTGCCTTTGTGTGAGATTGTGACAGCCCTTCCCTTAGGCTAACAAATTACTCTGCAGGACCGCCCTGAAGGGAGAGGAGGAGGCCTAGCTATTATATATAAAGATCAGTATCACTGCCGAATAACCTCTGAATCAATTCCAGAATGCGAGAGCCTAGGATTTAGGGTAGAATTTTCCCCTAACAACTGCTTTTCAGGTGTTATTGTATACCGCCCCCCGGTACCTCCTAAACAGTTTCATAAACTTCCTCCATCCATTGTAGCTGATCGGGTCGCAACTACCTCGAATTATACTGTACTAGGCGATCTGAATCTTCATTTTGACGCTACCCTGGATCACATCGCCATGGCGCTGGTAGATGATTTAGCAGCGCTACAGTTAAGTCAACGAGTTGAGGCACCCACTCACATTAAGGGTCACTTACTGGACCCAGTATTTATCAACTGTGCTGAGTTGGCGGTTGGGCTACCAATCGCCATTCCCTGGACTGACTACCTACTAGTGCCTTTTACCTGGACCACTCATAAGCCACTTCTCCCTAGCGTCACCGCAAGAAACGCCAGAATCTGGACTCGACTACCAGTTGATTCTTGGTCTAATAGACTTGCGCTTGCCCAGCCTTCTTACAACGGGGACCCATGCGTGGCCAATCAGGAATATGAAGATTGGATTGCACAAACCCTTGAGGCCACCCTTCCCCTGCGTAAAATCACTCCGAAACGCTCTCAAAAAACCTCCCCTTGGTATATGGAGGCTCTCAGGGAAAAGAAACGCCACTGTAGGAAATTAGAAAGACGGTGGCGTATGGGATACTCACTGGATGAGAAAACCCAATATAGAGAGGCAATCAAATCCTATAAGACTGGGGTTAAATCTGCCCAGTCCACCTACTTTTCGGATAAAATCCTGCGAGCTAAGTCCAAACCAAAGGACATTTTTCATATCGTGAAAAGCCTCACTAAACTTTCCTCTCCGGGCATGCACTCGGGCAAAACCTCAGCCCAATGCGATGACTTGGCAGATTATTTCCACCACAAAGTTAATCAAATTTACTCCTCTTTTCCCTCCATCACATCAGAACCCACAGTTCAGGAACAGACAAACCTGGGGGATACCATAGCCCAAGTATTGATAACCCTTGATCACTTTCCATTGTTAGACTCTGACTCTTTGGATTCCACAGCCCGCCAGGTAAAATCTGGGTCACCAAGTGATCCAGCACCCCCAGAAGTTATGATGCTGGCAGCTCGGGTTGTACTCCCCACCATCATGAACCTCCTGAATGCCTCCATTATTTCTAGTACCGTCCCTCCTGCCTGTAAACAGGCCATGGTCCGTGCTCTGCTAAAAAAAGACTAATCTGGACCCTGGTGACTTCAGCAGTTATCCTCCAATCTCCCTGCTCCCCTGGGTGAGCAAGAATCTCGAGAAGCACATCAATAACCATCTGGTGGACTATCTCGAGGATAACCAGCTGTTAGATGCCACCCAGACGGGCTTTCGTCCCAGCTGGCAGTCACAGAGGAAACCAGAAAGATCTTGAATCAAGGGGGATCAGTGGCAGTGATCCTCCTTGATCTAAGTGCAGCATTCGACATGGTCAGCTATGATATCTTGCTGAGCCGTCTTTCGAGTATCGGAATAACAGGCGGAGCATGGCTCTGGCTCAAATCATTTTTGAGTAACAGGTCCTTCCAAATTTTTGAGGGTGATACGGTATCTACAAGCAGGCCACTGAGGTGTGGAGTCCCACAGGGCTCCTCCGTAAGCCCCGCGCTTTTTAACATCTATATGAGACCACTGGCTGAGGTTGTCCATCCGTTTGGTGTCAAAATCGTTTCTTACGCGGATGACACTCAGCTAGTGGTCTCTCTGGCGCAGGAGGGTGGCCGCCCAGCATCAGTGGGGCTGAGGAGGTGCCTGGAGGAGGTAAAGGGCTGGATGACCTTGTCCTCCCTCAAACTTAATGGGGACAAAACAGAGCTGATGCTCTTGGGTCCCACGAACCCCACATCCTTTAACTCCTTGTGCCCCCCATGCCTAGGCACTTCACCAGCCCCCAAGGATATTATAAAAAGCCTGGGGGTCTGGCTGGATAAAACTCTATCGTTTAACACCCAGGCCACGAAACTTTCTGCCACCTGCTTTGGTCTGCTCAGGATGTTGAGGAAAGTTCTTCCTCTTCTGCCTTTGGAGGCAAAGCAGGTGGTCATTCAAAGTCTGATTCAGTCCCGTCTAGACTTTAGCAACGTTCTATACCTCGGTGCCCCTGAATACACATTGCGCAAGCTGCAGATAGTGCAAAACTGCACGGCCCGTACATTACTCCAGCTGCCACGCAGACAGTCAGTTAAAGTTGCACTGAGCAGTCTGCACTGGCTACCGATACGGCAAAGAATTGCCTTTAAGGCTATGTGTATATCGCACCAAGCCTTTTGGGACACAGGACCAACCATCATTCGTGACCTAACAACTCAGTATCATCCCAGTAGGAATCTTCGCTCCAGCCAGGCGCTCATGGCTGTAGTCCCAAGAATAAAAAAGGTAAGAACAGGCGGCAGGATGTTCGCACATAACGCCGCCAAGTTATGGAATTCACTCCCCTTTCAACTCAGGTCCAATCCTAATCTGTCCTCTTTCGGGAAACAACTGAAAACCTTCCTTTTTAATGCTCCTTTCTAATTTCTCACTTACTCCTTCTCTTTTTAAGTAAATCATAACTGCCGTTAGCGCTTGGACACCTCAGGGCAGCAATCGTGCTGTACAAATACATATTTCATTTCATTTCATTTCATTCATTTCATTTCAATATATATGTGTTTCTACATCGATCCCTAGGTCGTCCTTTACCTATTCACATATTACTAGGGAGAGAGCTGGATAGATAGAGGGACAGACAGAGACTGACAGACCAGATAGATAGATAGATAGATAGATAGATAGATAGATAGATAGATAGATTGATTGATTGATTGATTGATTGATTGATTGATTGACCGGACCTTATTTATCATTGGAACTTGTTTCTCTCTACACCAGTAAGGTTATTTGGAAAGAAAAACAAACATTGTTACCCTTCCATATTAATAAAACACTGGAAACAAATCAGTCGAGAACAAAATAACCCCATAAATAGCATGTGAAAATGCCCTTCAGAGAATCTTGCCGAAATTTCTCCCATCAGCCAAGAACATAAAATGCAGCTTTACATTCATGAATCCCTATTTGGATTGTTTAGAGCTTCTCCAAGTGTCTGAAATAACAGTAGTTAAAACCGTAAGTGGGATATTTTGATTATAGCCTGCAAAAAAATCAAGACTGCAAGAGTGATTAATTTTTTTTAATAATCTCGGTGTTTCAAGTGCGCTATAATAATGGGGCAATCATGCATCACTGTTGTGTTCCAACAGACCTATTACTCTCTGTACAGTGTTGGTGTAATTACAGTATAATGGCCTACACTATTAGAGCAGCACTAAATATTTCACTAAACCGGGGATGGAAAAATGAATTTAAATGGACACAGTCATTGGGATTGTGTACCTCGTTTAGAGATAAAGTTCTCCTATTTTGTTGTGTTTTCTTTTGTGTTTGAACACAGCCATAAAATGCTTTTTTAATGATTTTACATAATGGGAAAAATGAAGAATGGCTCCGTGTGTATGTTCGCTAATGTTCAAACCGAATCAAGCAGAGAGCCTTTAAACATCGGAGGCTTTGCATTCCCTGTCATGCTGAATACATTTACTCGTTGATTTAAATACTTCTGAACGGAGTCTGGTGACCTTCAAAAGTAATGGAAAAATTGCCCTCAACTGGCATTGCTTATTCTCCCTGCATGCTTGTGTAAGGTAGTGGGTAGGGGGTTCATCATTGAGGAATAACGTTAGGTTTCAATTTAGACCTCTGGGATGCTTTTGCTATCTGCAAAAAAATGTTTTGCACAAATCGAAATGTTCAAGAGCTTGCCTTTGGCCCGGTCGAGGGTCCCCAACTGACTGATGTGTTCTCCTACAAATCTCCTAATGATAGTACTAATTTCCTCCTACACTATTGTTGCAAGACCGTTTTCACGGTATTGCTGCAGAAAGTTATCTGCTGCAAACAGCAGTGTATAATGTATATATAGATCGGGAGGGCCTGTAGGTAGTGATTGGATGAATTGCCTGTCCATTCCGATCTCTATTCCTGATTCAACGGTTTTCCTCCCTTTTCTTCTTTGTCCTGCCCCTGTGCCATTTAGATTGTATCTTTACATTTTGACTGTTTGAAAGTATACTTGTACAACTGAAGGCAGGGAACATTTTGTTGCTTTTTTTTTAGCCATTATGTGTTATTTAGTACTCTTCGGGTGTGAATATCCTGTTCTTTTCTTTCCCTCACTTCCCATTCTGTACCTTTCCCTCCCTCTTTCCCGCCCCTCTCCTGCAGCTCGTCACTTTTGGCGTTGCCAAGTCAGAATGTTTATAATATTGCGCTGGCATTGATAAAGCCAATAACAATGGCCGATCTTGGAAATCTTTCTTAAAGCTTCCAAAGGGACCGCCACATTTCGTTAAGTAATGTGGTGCACCACTTGGAAGTATAACAATGAAAGGTCCAATTGAACACTATTTTCTAAACTTTAAAGTTGGAATTATAGAGAGTACACCTCCAAAATGGTATGGCACTTCTATGGGCTTTGTCAAAGCTGACATCAATTTAAAAGCAGTGGCAACCTGACAGCATGTGCAAAGTGAGGCCTACTACCTTTGCCAATTGTGGTTTAAATTGTAGCTAAGGCCATAAGCTCGTTAGACATCTTGAACCTTCTGGATAAGAATAGAAAACATTCTAGCTGCCACATTCATGGGTATGCACTGGATGGCAACAGTAACCTACATAACTCTTTTGTACCTTGGTAGAAAGGGTAGCGTAGTTGTGGGCCAGGAAGGGACGAGGAACAGTGCGGTATGCCCTGTGATCCACAATTAATTGCATTCTGACTGTTATAATTTTATTTTGTCATGTTGAACTTCGAATTTATTATGGACTCATGTAATGTTTGTTCATGGTATTAATTGTAGATTACTTCAATATTACATTTTAAAGTTATTTTTATTATGGGCACAATGTATGTAGGAATGGAGCATCTGCTTTAAACCTGTCACTTCCTGCAATGAAACTAGTCAAGTGCAATATGAATTCCTGTGCTGTTGGGGCATAACTATTTCAATGACATTTCTTTTGAAATCGGTCTAAGGGTTATGTTATGATGTTAGCGACACTTATAGCGAGCTCAGCTACTCCATGGAGAGTCCCGTCACGTACACTGCTAGGCGATTAGACGGATCAGTAAGGTATATTTGAAGAGTAAGGTTTTCAGTTTCTTTCTAAACAACTTTGGATCGCTTACAACCCAAAGCTCTGTCGGGAGTTGATTCCAAGCCACAGCCCCCAGCCGAGACAGGGATCTAAGGCCGGCCTTCTGTTTAAAGACCCTAGGGGTACATGCCATTAGCTTCTTTGAGAAACATAGTTGCCTGACTGGTGAGTAGAAACTAAATCTTGATCTCAGATAGGCCGGGCCACGACCATAGAAGGTGGAATGTACCATCACCAGGGCTTTCAACTTCACCCTCTCTTTCACCGGCTGCTAGTGAAGGTCACAGAGATGCACCATGACATTGGCCCTCTAAGGGAGATCAAGTAATAGCCTAGCTGCTGCATTCTGAATCACGTGGAGTTTATCGAGAAGATAACCTGGCAGGCCGACATGTAGTGCATAGGCATAGTCAATGCGTGACATAATCAAGTCTTGGATGACTGTTTTCGTAGCATGAGTGGGTAGCAGCTGTAAGAATTTCTGGAATTTCTATTGTGATTTCAGGACACTAAAACATGTTCCAGAAAGCCTCTTGATCTGAGAACCAAAGCATAGCTTCTCGTCGAACTATAGCCCAAGTTGTTTACTGATCCACCCTGGTGTGACGCCAAGGGGGCTCATCTGGCCAGAAAGAAAGCCAGAACTGTGGGAGGAAGTTCCTGAAGAGAAGAATCTCTGTCTTGTGCTCATTACATTTCATTTGAGCCATTGCTAGCCAATGAAATATTGCAATGAGGAAGGTATTAACATGTGCACGATTTGCCTCACTATCTTTGTTTCAGGTGAAGAGCAGTTGTGTATCACCTGCGTATGAGGTGACTTTGGCTCTGAGTTCCTCCGCTAACTGTAGTGGGGTAGTCATGTAAATATTAAAAAGCAGGGGACTCAATACCAAGCCCTGAGGAACCCTCACATCCAGTTTTTTGGGGATGGCTGAAAAGGGCGGAATATAGATTTGTTGGTTCTATCTTCCAGATAGAATTGGAGCCAATTCGAGGCTAATCCATCCACGTCAGTTTCTGAAAGACTGGTTAGGAGCAGGGCATGTGGAACCGTATCAAAAGCTGCTGATAAATCCAGAAAAACCAAGGCTACCCTGCCCCCCTTATCAAGAGTGCCCCATATTGCTTCAGATATATCAGTCAGTGCTGTTTCAGTACTGTGCAAAGACCTGAAGCCTGATTGAGCCGGGTGAAGGAGCTTGTTCTTCTAAACAAACCCCAATAGTTGTTTCTTCACCTGCTTTTCAAGTACTTTGGCCACTGCTGGGAGTAGAGGGATGGTACGGTAACTGGAAGGTAAAGAGAGATCCAGTGAGGGTTTCTAAAGCAAATGAATAATCATAGCTTGTTTCCAAGCGTGGGGTACCCTAGCTGAGGATAAAGATAGATTGAGCAGTATGTTAACTACAGGGTTGATGAACTCTGCTCCGGATGCAAGTTGCTTAGCTGGGGAGAGATCACTGGGAGAGCCAAATTTAAGTGCTTTAAGTGTGACAAAGGAATCTTCCAAGGGGATGGGTTTGAATACCTCTAGTTTAGGCTGGGGAGCAGAGTTTCTTGTGAAAGGGAAGTCCGCCACAGGCTCCTGACTATAAATATCACTGAAATTAGCCTGAACGGAACGTTTTGGCCTGAGTCTCTGCATTTGGGGAGAGAAAACTCTTGACAATTGCAAAGATGTCTTTGGCGTTATTGCCAGAGCAGGCAATGCACTCCTCAAAATAGACACATTTAGCTTTTAGAATTATTTTGTGCCCTTTTAAAGATCTCTTTATCCTCTTGTCTATTCTTCTGCCTCCATTTATGTTCTAGCTTCTTGCACGGTTGTTTTTCCTGTCTTAGAGGGCACGAAAACCAGGCACGAAAACCAGGGCTTCAAGGGGGATTTTCTTCCTCGTCTAAGATGGGGTGAGGGAGCAAGATGTTCTGCCACTTTATTGATCCAGCTATCAGAACTGCATAAAGCCTCCTCAGTTTCCCACTACAGCGCGGGTGTAGACATGGTGAGTTCCTTTTTAAATTCCAAGGGGTCAATCTTATTGAAACTTTCACCTGTAGCCTATTGTCGCTAGTATTCTGCATCGGCTTATTCTGCATTTGACAAGCAAATCTGATCAGATAGTGGCCTTACCAAATCACCGGGAGGGGGTCTTCCATTAGAAGTGTCCTATTTGAACAGAGTAGTTCCAGGATATGACCTCCTCGATGTTTAGGGTGCATTCCAAATTATTTAAGATGTATTTGGTTTATTATATCGCGAAATTCAAGTGTGTCTCCTGCTTCTGAATTGTTAAAATGATTAAAATCCCTGAAGCCGATAAAATGAGAGTAGCGTAAGTACAGATGGGTAATCACATTATGCAGGGCTTTTAGAAATGCGCCAGCTGAACCCCGGGGCCTATAAGTCAGGACTCCCTCAAAGCATACTGAGGGGAGATATTAATACAAAAACCAAAAGTTTCATCCCCCACCAGTTCCGCTAGCACATTCCTTTGGCAGCCCCATTTTTCCCTTAACACAATTTTAACACCCCCACCACATCTCACCTTCCGATCCCCCCTGATGATTTTGAAACCATCCGGAATAGCCATCTCAATCAATGGAGTTCTCAGACACAGATGTTTCAGGGATAAGTAGCAAATATAATAGCTCCTCGCTAACATGTCAAAGATATCCTGCATGTGCTTTGGAACAGAGTGTAGATTATTCAGTGGTTCCTTAATCGTATGTTTGCACTGATTAACTTGAGGCTGTACCCTTGGCTGTATCAAGAGCGGTTGCCCTGGCACTCACTGCAATTTGGTGCCTGGTCCTCTGCCACATTCCAGCTTCAATTTCCAGAGCACATAGCTTGAGCAAGTTGAATAAGCTCTCTTCTGCTATACTGTAATGTAGGCAGCATGCTGTTTTCCACAGAACGGGGAGCATTATGCTGGCACTGGCCACTTCTGGGATGCTGACGGCCACAGACGGGCTTGTCTTTGACCCGCCAGCAGCGCATCCGCGCAGAAAGGGCCTTTAGAACAGACCCCTGCGTCAACTAGAGCATCCACCAACTCAAAATGGCATCTCTATTCGTCCCAACCGGAAGACTATTATCAACCCGTGTGGAGCTTGCCACTACCCTGAATCCCACAAGTAGATCCAATTCAAACAGAGTGGTCCGGATTACATACAATAACAAATAAAAATATGCCTTTAGCAGGTAATTAAAATAGTAAAATTCAGCTTTCCAGAACATAGCAGTAAAAGTAAAATGCATGGAACAACCTGTCTAACCAGCCAAGGGTAGTTACGTCTGCCCAGCGAGTATCTTTATACTGCCCAGCGAGTATCTTTATAGGTATCCCCCCCGCACCGACTAGAGCACGCACCAATTCAAAATGGCGTCTCTAGTCGTCCCAACCAGAAGACTATGATCAACCCGGGCAGGGCTTGGCACTACCCTGAACCCCACAAGCAGATCAAATTCAAACTGGGCAGTCTGGGTAACATACAGTAACAGGTAAAAAAGCACTTTTAGCAGGTAATTAAAATAGTAAAATACGACTTTTCAAAGCAGTAAAAATCATGGAACCGCCGGCCTAACCAGCCAAGGGCTGTTTGGTGAATGACCGTAGGATAATCGTGGGTTTGCTTGACTCAGCAAACATGTTTAGTTTTCCAGTCCATCAATCTACCTGTGGACAGTCATCAGAAGATACTATGAATTTAAATGCGTTTATTCACAGGGCAATGTCTCAACAATGGGCGTAGACCAAGCAAGAAGCAGAATATGAAAACTGATTGGCCTGAGCCTCACAATAAAATATGAAAACCATAAAAATCGAGCTTCTCTTATATATACTATTCTGTTTAATGATTTCATTATTACCAAACAAGGGCCACTCTGATTTGCAGACATCCAATGGCTTTTTGGCGATGTGTACAGAAGCGCTGCTTCGATAACAAGCAAAATATTGCAATCTTGCCTCACTTGACTGACCAATCGTGTATTTGCAACAGCCACACATTGAAAGCCATGATTAACAGGTTAAAGACAGCGCCAGTGTCCAACTAACAATGATAAAAGTATGAAGTGGAATCAGGTATTATGAGCAGCTGGTTAATCCCGTAATTAGCCCAGTGAAATATTTCAAAGTAATTAAGTGACTAGCTGTTTGGAAATAAATAGCCAGGCTTTTTCACGCATCAGAATTCCTGTCGAGTTAGTAAGATTTAATTAATTTCCATGACAACAAAAAAAACATCTGGATTTAGCAAAATGTTTTGAATTATGTAATACTTATATGCACCACACACAGAATTAGAGCGTATGAAAGGACAAAGCCTTCAATCCTATAATTAACGGAAGACAATAGTGCAGTAATGTAAGAGGTTATAAAATCACGGTCCTTGATATTGGAAACATGTTTATTTTGGTTATTGCATCGATATTGGGTGTTTTTAAGGCACAACAAGCACCCAATTCTTTAAAGGCTTGAAGGGAGAGTACACTTTTGGTACACACAGCTGCACATGGAGAGTCGTTGATTTCAATATTGAGCTTTTGTCAACACTTGTGGAGTCTTATACGGCAATGCTGCGAAATGCAGAAACATGGAGGGTCTAGACTATAATGTTCAGGCACGGCGACTCACAGGGGTTCTTAGACTTCAACAGTTAACCCCTGCATTGCAGCGTTGTGAATGGCTTAGGGGAGCCTGGGTGGGCGATTCCTGCTGCCGCAGGGACTGCAGGAAGATGAAGAGGACGGAGAACGGAGGTGATGCCGCAGCCGGCCGTTTGAGGTAAGTGTTTATTTCTTTATTTTATCTTTGTTGTCGTCCCTCGTCCCCCCTGCCCTCCGCTATTCCCCGCCCCACCACCCAAATCCTGTTGGAAAGTTCCGGAATCTGTGGGAAGCCACAAACGTCCAACCACCCTGCATTCCCCCAAGTCTTCCAATAAAAATGGTATCTCACTTGTGTGGGGAGGCCTAGAGCCTGCGACTGGAAACGACCCAAAACACAATGTGCAAACATTTTTCCACACAAAACTGACCCTTTTTTTTGCAAACTGCCTATCTGTGGATTTTGGGCCCTATCTCAGCTGGCACCTAAGGAAACCTAGCAAACCTGTACATTTTTTAAAACTAAACACCCCGGGGAATTCAGGATGGGTTGATTTGTGTGGTTCTCACCAGGTTATGTTACCCAGAATCCCTTGCAAATCTCAACATTTTTAAAACATAACCACATTTTCCCCTCATTTCAGTATTAGAAAATTATGGATTCTGTGGAGAACCGCAAGCTTCCACCCACCCAGCATTCCCCAGGCCAAGTGCCCGCAACAGGAAATGGCCCAAAACGCAACGTGGATACATCACATTTTTCAACATAAAATGTACTCTTTTTTTTGCAATATGCCTAGCTGTGGATTTTGGGCCCTTCCTCAGCCAGCACCCAAGGAAAACTAGCAAACAAGTACATTTTTGAAAACTAGACACCCAGGGAAATCAAGGATGGGGTGCCATGTGTGACTCTAACTAGGTTTTGTTACCCAGAATCCCTTGAAACCTAAAAAGCTTGTACAAAAATCTTTTTTTTCTCACATTTCTGTGATGGAAAGTTCTGGAATCCGTGGGGAGCCATAAACTTCCACCCAAGCAGCATTTCTCCCAGTCACCCAATAACAATGGTACCTCACTTGTGTGGGTAGGAATAGTGCCAGCAACAGGAAAAGGCCTAAAACGCAACGTGGACACATAATTTTTTCTATTGAAAACTGACCCTTTTTTCACAATGTGCCTACATGTGGTTTTTGGACCCTAGATCCGCCGGCACATAGAGAAACCTAGCAACCCTGTACATCTTTGAAAACTAGACACTCAAGGGAATCCAGGATGAGGTGTCTTGTCTGGCTCTCATCAGGTTCTTTGTCCTAGAATCCCTTGCAAACCTCAAACATTTCTGTGATGGAAAGTTCTGGAATCTGTGGGGAGCCACAAAATTCCAACCACCAAGCATTTTGCTGAGTCTGCTGATAAAAATGGTACCTCACTTGTGTGGGTAGACCTAGTGCCCACAACAGGGAATGGCCCAAAACTTACTCTGGAGACTTCAAAATGATTAATAAAAAAAAAACCATGATATTGCGAGGAAGTCATCTGCGCTGTTGGTCCTGGGCTTGGGCAATTGAGAGGATGCACAACTGGCAAAAACGGACACGCCACATAGGACTAGTGTAGTGGAAAAACCCCTGGCTGGTGGCAGTGACTACCTGGGTGCCACTCTCACACACAAATTTTCTGATCTCCAATGAAGATGACCAGGGGCGGAGGTGCCCTAGGGGTACAACAAACAGAACTAGAAAATTTGCACTCCCACATGAATGGGTGCTCAAGGAGGGGTGGTAGACACTCAAAGCCCCGCTGACCAACCCCCGAATGAGAGTGATGCCCTCACACTTAAAGAAATTATGGAGGCAATCCATGGAGTCCGATGATCCCTGGAAACGAAAACAGGCACAGTCTCCAATGAGGTCACGTTGATCAGAAGTTTAACTGCTACTACAGGAGATTTGCCAAGAGTTATGGCACTATAGTTGCCCCCTTGACTGAGCTGACTTCTAAAAAGCAACCCATGGAGGCGACCTGGACAGATGTGTGCCAGAAGCATTCGACACCTTGAAGGAGTCAATGTGCACAGCACCAGTGCTAAAGGAGACTGGCTTCTCCAAGGAATTCACTGTCCACAGACACCTCAGAGCATAGCATATGGGCTGTGCCCTCACAGCTAATCATATAGGGCCTAGACCAGCCTGTAGCCATAAACAGTAGGAGGCTACTATACAGAGAACAAAGGTGGAGTGCCATAGAAAAAGAAGCCTTTGCAGTGGTCTAGGCACCGAAGAAGCTGAGATCATACTTGTTTGGGACTCACTTTGGGGTTCAGACATACCACAGACCTCTCGGATGTCTCATACAAATGAGGGTTGAGAATCCAAACTGTTACGGTAGGTCCATCACCCTACAGACAATAGACTTTATGGTGAAACACCATCCTGGGACTGACCACTCCAGAGTAGATGGTCTTTCCAGGTTTATAAGCCTTAGTGATGAGAACTCCCATGAGGGTAGGTAGGTCTTCCTACTTTCAGCTGAGGGGGGGGTACATGTAAGACCTAACACCCTGGGTGGTAGTCCTCTATCCATTTTGCCTGGACCCCTCCTATTTTGCTGAATTCATTTGTGTTGTCTCTAGTACTCTGCACATGTTACCCCTGCTAACCAGTGCTATAGTGCTTGTGTTCTGTCCCTAAAACATGGTGCACTAGGCCTTACACTAATTGGCACATTTAATTTACCTGTAAGTCCCTAATAAATGGTACTACATGTGCCCAGGGCATATAATTTAAATGCTAATAGTGGACTTGCAACAGTCATTGTCCTAACCATTCAAGTAGTCAATTACAACATCTCTCAAGCCTGACACTGCTACCTGTAGTGCAGTTCTAAACTGCTATTTTAACATGGCAAAAGAACCATTTTTCCAGTCCTAAACCTTCCTTTTTAATAGATATGTCATACCTAAGGTAGATCCTTAAGACTCATCCTGTGGGGTGCATTATATTTAAAAGGTAGGACATGTGACTACGTTTTATAGGTCCTGGTAGTCAAAAACTGCTAAAGTTGTTTTTCACTGTGGCAAGGGTCTCTCACCCATAGGAGAACATTGGGTTACATTATTACACTTAATATGTGATCACTTTTGGGAAGAGAAAGGGAAATGATGATTGTACTAAAATGGATTGCAATTTAAAATCTTCTTTAATGATAAAGTCTGATTGTAACCCCTTTTGTACGGCAATCGGCCACACTACCCCCCCCAGTTGGCCAACACTTGGGAGTCATGAAAATCTTCCTCAGTGTTTTCACCAGAGGATTTACATATTTTTTAAAGAAGGGCTGGAATGAAGATCAGTTGATTCCACTTCAGTGCCTATCTATCCCTACCATTCATCTATCATTTCAGCACGCTGCACAAAGCTGAAGACTAGTCTCTTCAACTAGGTGAATTCATGGATCATCCCTGACTGCTACTGCATCATTAGCAGAATATCCTTCCAAGTGATAAAGCAATTGAATAATTGGGCGCTTCACACAAAACCATAACATTACAGAGAACTCTGCACCAAATGCTGTCTGGGTTAAATATTTGTCCGGCTTGTTATGTTCATCCTCCATCAGAACACAGTAGATGATCAGTTTGCTGTATGTAAAGTACATTACAGTCAGGGAACTACACATATTGATGGACGGAACATATGCATCAATCTCACTTACTCGCCTGTTTGTCAAAAACACATGTTAATTTAAAATTAGGAAGTGATATTTAGAAAACTTATATTGGAATTTCCCAGCATGTTTATCTTAGTTTCCAAGGCAGATATGTTCACCCAGTTCAAGGAATAGTGGCCTTGAAAGGCAGTCTCGGACACCCCCCGACTTGCATCCACAAGCTAGAAGGAGTTGTATTTAGTACGGTGAGTTTGAGGAAAATATACTTTTTTAGTCAACATTTGAGGTTTGCAAAGGATTCTACGTAATAAAACCTGGGGAGAGTCACCAAAGTCACCACAACCTGCATTCTCCTGGTTGTCTAATTTTCACAAAAATGCAGAGAAGCCATGGTTTTTTTGGGTTCCAGATGAGCTCGGGCCTACAATCCACAACTCGTGACATCTTAAAAAAAGGTCAGGGTCAGTTTTCAGTTGTAAAATATAATGTCCCCATGCTGTTTTGCCCCTTTTCCTGTAGTAGGCAATAGGCTTACCCAAACAAGTGAGGTAGCTTTTTTATGGGGAGACATGGGGGAATACTGGGTGATTGGAAATGTGACTCCTCACAGTTTCCTGTAGATTTTCTCACAGAAATGTGATTAAAATGTGTATTTTAGTCAAAGTTTGAGGCTTGTAATGGATTCTGGGTTAGAAAACCTGGTGAGAGCCATACAAGTCTTTCCGCTATGGACTCCACTGGTAGTTAAGTTTTCATAAATGTGAATATTTAATAGGCTGCCCTACGTGCTGGCTGAACAAGGACTCAAAATCCACAGCTACTGACATTGCAAAAAGGGTCAATTTTTAGTGGAAAAATGTGATGTGTCTGTATTGCGTGTTAGGCCCTTTCCTGTCAAGGGCACTAGACCTACTCACACAAGTGAGAGAGCATTTTTATTGGGAGACTTGGGGAAACGCTAGGTGATAGGATATTTGAGGTTTCCTATACATTCTAGAACTTTTCTTCAAAGAAATGTGAAGCAAAAGCATGTTTTTAGTCAAAGTTTAAGGTTTGCAAAGGGTTCTGGGTAAGGACACCTGGTGAGAGCCAGGCAACTCATCTGACCCTGAATCCCCATATTTCCATAGGTGCCTAGTTTAAAAAAATTACAGGTTTGCTTAAGTTCCATGGGAGCCAACTAAATTTGTCCCAAAATCCACAGATATTGACATTGAAAAAAATGGTCAGTTTTCAGTGAACAAATTGGATGTATCCTTGCTGTATTTTGGGTAATTTCCTGTCACAAGCAGTCGGTATTGTAGTGTAGTGCCTATATTCCCAATAGGCTCTGCGCATTGGAATAATATATCCTATAGATTTGACGTAGGACTGAGGTCAACAAGGTCTCTATCGAATATACTAAATTTAATTGTGTGTGTACCAGCTAACTCAGAGGTCACAAGAAACTTTCTCGAATACACAAGAAGGGATTAGTTTCTGACAACCGCATAAACATGATAGCTTTGTTTCCCAAGAATAGGAATATATCTCTCAGAGTCACGGAAACAATAGATAAGTATTTCACTCAGTCAGTTGTGCATGCTTCGTTTCTACAGAGTTGCAGAGAAATTAGTGAGACGGGCATTTTCAATAAAAAGGGTTTATTGAACAGTCTTCTTTCTCATGCAAGAGAGGTGAACTGCTACAATCGTTATGCAGACTGCAAAGTATAATGTGTACGGCGTAAAGAGTACTATGAAATAATACTGTAAGAACATTGTAGGGTTTCTAAGCCATATAAAAATACATACATAAATAACATTGATTAAAATACTCAACTGGTGCTTCTAAAATACGCCTACCCCAAAGTACCTAACCTAAGTCTAGTACGGGGGAAGAAGTAAGTATTATCTAGCATATGTTTAGTTTTTGCCAAGAATCTTCCAAAGGTTTCTCTAGGTGCTAATCAGCTCTATACCTTTTGTGAATGAAGGAGGTCTGCTATCTCTGTCTCGGGATTCGATTTCCCAACACCCCGCAAGGGGAACCGGAAACACTGGAGCTAGATTCTCGGCAGAAGAAGGGCAGCTTCCTAATCAGTGCGTCAGCTTCCTTCTGCACTTGCCGTAGCAAACTGCATCGGGAAAGTAGGTCTTTGAACTGCGTCGAACCACCGTATCTTGCTAGAGCAAGTGATGGTATATTTATACCTTGAAGGTGTTTAGGAATGCCATAGTTTGACGTAAAGTCGGGCATATGAACGTCAGCAAGGAACCCCTAGGGAATAGTTGTTCTTTGTAAAGTAACTGAGTTCTTGGACAAATAAATATTCAAGCCAGGGGAAGTCCCTGACTGGTTAAGCTGGTTTTCCAAGAATTCATTGTGACGTTTGGTACGGGTGGAAGTAGCCATGCCTGTATTTGCGTAGCATGGGCTATGCCTAAATAAGGGTTTGATTTCTATGGCTATATAAGGGCAATGTGAATTGTACCTATATAAGGGCATGAATGGGGAAAATTCACTTGGAGCTTAAAACGCCACACAACAGTCTATTCTCACATGTGAAGAACCATTTTTATCGGGAGATATGGGGGAATGGTGGGTGAGAGGACATTTGTGGCTCCATGCAGATTCCAGAAGTTTTCCCCACAGAAATGCATTTTGTATTCAATGTTTGAGGTTGGCAAAGGCTTGTGGATTAGGAAATCTCATGACAGCCATGCTAGTGACCCCAACCTGGAATCCACTCGTAGTCTAGTTTTCATAAACATGCACATTTTATAGGTTGCCCTTGGTGCCAGCTAAACTAGGACTCAAAATCCACAGCTACCAACATTGCAAAATAAGGTTTTAGTGGAAAAATGTAATGTATCCCTGTTACCTATTAGGCCCCGTTGGAAATGGCCCTTTTTGCAGGGTTATCCCCAAACTTGTTGCTTCTTCCTCCCTTGTTTTTCCTGACCTGTGGTTGTTGGCAATAGGACTCTGGGCACTTTCCCACTGCTGATCAGTGCTAAAGTGCATACTCTCTCTGTGTAAATTGTTATTGTGATTGGTTATCCATGATTGCCATATTTGTTTTACCAGTAGGTCCCTAGTAAAGTGCACTGAGTGTGCCATGGCTGGTGATTCAAATGCTACTAGTAGGCCTGAAGCACTGATTGTGCCACCCACATGAATAGCCCTAAAATGGTGTCTCAGGCCTGCCACCGCAGTGCCTGTGTGCAGTTGCTAACTGCCATGCTGACCTGACCAGTGTCCACACTGGCCAGGCCTAACCCTTCCCTTTCTGTACACATTGGACACCACTATGGAAGGCCCAAGGTACCCCCCTGGGCAGGGTGCAGTGTATGTGAAAGGTAGAGCATGTACTAGTGTGGGTGACATGCTCTGGTAGTGAATTACAGCCATTTTCATTTTTCACTATTGAAAGGCAATCTTGCCCATAGGCTATAATGGGGAATGCTGTGTATAATGTTTACCTGCATATCTTCCCATAGGAGCAGGATAGAAAATTGAAGTCTGGTATCCCTGAACTCAGAATTTAATAACACATCTTTTAGGAAGGATGGTTTTTAAATTCTGTGTTTGAAAGTGGCACTTTTAGAAAGTGGCTGCTTTCTTGTCTGACCTTTCTGTGTGCCTTTGGCTGTTTGTGAATTGACTGTCTGATTGTGAGTGACAGGGCTGGGGGATTCCAGGAGACAGAATGAGTCCGCCCAGTGGTGAATAGAGATATCTGCATAGAGATGGGAAGGAGGAGTTGCACCTGGGATCTGAATAGGACTGTGCCTGCCCCCCACAGTGCTGGCTCCACCCCCTGTGGTGTGTCTAATGTCTCTGCCCTGCACTGTGAAAGGAGAGAAGGAATCATGTCAACAAAGTGCTCCAGGGCTGTGCGTTCCCTCCACAATGCTGGCTCTACCTCCTGTGGGGCATCTGATGTTTCTGCTCTGCACTGTGAAAGGAAAGAAGGAGTCATGTAAACAGAGTGCTCCAGAACTGGTTTGGACCAGGCTCAGAGCCCTCCTGCACAAAGGGAAAATAGACTTTTTGGGGTATAAGTACAGGACCCCAGACCACTGAACTTTAGATTACCCTAGAATCAAGAAGGAACCTCTGTCAAGGAGAAAGCTGGAAGACTGAAGAGGAAGTACTGTCCTGCTGTGTGCTTGTGGACTGACCTGCAGTTGCTTTGCTGCTAAGGAGATGGGAAGGACTTTCCTGTGTGCTGTGTCCCTTTGCTTGAAGAGATCTCCAAGGGCCTGAAGAGAACTGGCCTCCTGTTAAGAAGTCCCAGGAACAGGACTTCACCCCCAGCTTCCCCATTGAACTCTGCGGAGGGAGTTCTGCCCTTCCTAGAGTGCTTCATCCAATTGTGGGGCCTCTTGAAGTTGTGCCTGCTGTTTGGGAAGCTGGTCAAGGAAAAAAGAAGCTCTACCATTTTTCACACATCGCTTGCTTGCGGAGTGCATCCCCGACAGTGCGAGGAAATTCCCGCTGCCGCGAAGCTTGAGATCGTCGCAGCGCCTGTTGCCGCTGCAAGAACCGATGCATCGTTAGCTTGCGGATTGCATCGTCCCAGTGTGGGAAGAATCCTGTTGCTGCGTGTATCGTCGCAGAGCCTGTCATCGCTGGGTGAGATTGCCACACCGTTTCCTTGCGGACCGCATCACGTCGCTGCGAACATCGTCGCAGAACCATCGCATCGAGTGGCCGCGAGAGGAGAAGATCAATGCTGTGCCTCGCATCGCTGTGCACCTGAGATTGTCACGTCCCAAAGATCATCGCATCCTACCTTTGTGAGACACTTCCTACTGAACCTCCACACCGGAATCCATACAAGGTATCGCATCCCTCCCCATACAGACCGGATTTATCGCAACACGTCCGCTGCATGCAGCGGGGCTGTCGCATCGCCTCCTCAGGGTCTCAGGAGTGACGCACCACTTGTTTTTCAACACTGCAGCTTCCACTTGGAACTTTTGTTGCCTCTACAGGTACTTTGGGCTAATAGTGGCGCAACTGTGGATTATTTTGATGCAAACCCTAGAACTCTTTGAAAATCATATTCTTGAACTGTGTATGTTGGATTTTTGTCATTTTGGTCTTGTGTAGTTTAGATAAAGATACTTTATTTTTCTAAACTGGTGTGGAGTCCATTTGAGGTGTTTTACTGTGTTACTGTGAGTTTTGGTACAAATACTTTACACATTGCCTTTGATAAGCCTTTCTGCTCGTGTAATGCTACCAAGGGGGTGAGCTAGGGTTATCTAAAGAATGTATCCCCCTTGCCCTGACTGGAAGCAAGGGTTCCCTATTTGGACATTGGTACCTACCACTGCCAACTAGAGATCCCCAGATCTAACATTGGTGGTCAGCGGTGGGATTTGAACTTGTATTTGTACTTGACCCACAGTGATTGGTGTACATCAGTAGTCTATTGCAGACCACTACACAACCACATACTGTGTTTTGTTTTGGTTTTGGTAACCCTGAAAGTATCCATGCATCATGTCTCAGAATGGTAAAACAGCAAGTGAGGTTGCGGAACTTGAGTTTGATATTGAAATGTTAAGTGATTACAAAGTAGGTCAACTCAAGCAGTTCTGCAGGAGCTTTGGATGTCCCATGAAGCACCGCTCTAAGAAGGCGGAGCTACAAATGGCCTAAGGGCCTGGTGGGAGACCTAAGAGGCTGGGGAGAAAGATTGTGCAGAAGTGGATGAGGATGCAGAAGGAGATGGTTTCAGGTCACAGGATCTGCCTGTGTCCAGAACAGCCTCCAGGTCTGGCAGCAACCATTCTACTAGAAGTTTTTCTCCAGAGGAGTTGGAGGAAAACCAAAGGGTTAGAGATCATGAGTTAGAAGTCATGAGGCTTGAGACGAAGATGATGGAAATAGAAGCCCAGAACAAGGCAGAGAAGAGAAAGAAGATGTATGCCTTGGAAGAATTGAAATTAACCTTGGCACATGAATTAAGAATGAGGGAGCTTGATTTGGAGCTTGCGAGGCTTGAGGCCATGAGTGTCTCAGCTGAAGAAGAAAAATGTGTGGCTCAAGAAGTGAGCTTTGCTGAGTTGGAGTTGGAGTCCAGCTCAGATGGTGGCAGCAAGATTATGGTATCTAGTGCTGAGAGAAAGGTACAAACACCCAGAGATGTGGCACCTGACATGAGGGAGGGGGTTGACATACACCAGGGGGTTCAGTTTTATGATGTAGTTCTAGTAGTGTGCGGTGCCCCTGAAGTAGATTGGGGGACTGACACAGGGGATCATATTCCTTGTGATGGGAGGGACACTCTACTGACACTAGATGTGAGGTGCAGGGAGAGGGGTTCCGTCATGGTAGAAACATTGGTGTGTGAGTGTGGAGACTGCCCAGAAGAGTGTGGGTTGTGTGGCAGAGACAGTAGGACACTGTCTTGCCAATCTCAAGAGAGTGGTGTATGGTACTTGTGTGAGGCGCTGGAGGGTGAGGCAAAGGGTAGCTTGGTTAACTGTGGGGGGCTGTGTGATTCATTTGTTGGAGAGCATATTTTAAGTCTCTGTTTTCCAGAGGTATGCTAACACCCGGTGGAGTGTGAGTTCCCTGATTCCAGGGAGTTTGCATTGGAGGATTCCAGAGGGTCTGAAGAGGCATTGGGGAGTGATCCCAAAAGGAGTGGCACAGATATCTTCGAGACCTGTGAGGTGGAAGAGGTTCAGTGTAGCTTACTTAGGTCCCAGTATAGTCGGAGGGGTGTAGGGGCTCACGTCCTGTCTTAGTGGAGAAGTAGTGATTGTGGGACTGTGTGTCCCAAGGTGCCCGAAACCCAGTCTCAGGGTCTGGAGGGTTCCTTTAGGGAACACCAAGTTGGAGACCCAGCCAGTATTTGTAGGCCATTTCAGGTGGACTTCCTAGTGTCAGGAGAACCAGGGGCATCTAACTAGAGCTCCAGTGGTTCAGGTGTCTGGCGGTACCGCTCCATTTGGGAGGGTGCAGAAGTCCAGAGTGAGGGGTGAGAGGGGGATATTTACCCCAGTGGGAGAACCAGTGGGTCAGGGCCAAGCCAGAAGGGCTGAGTCTCCCAGGAGGGACCATGGTGACACCACTTCTGTCCTGGGGGATCTTTGTGCATTGTCAGGTGGACAGGGGTTGGGAGATCTGCGCCAGGCAGTCTGTCACAGGACACATGAGTCATGTGTCACCCTCGGGGGGTACTGTGTGAGTCCCCAGAAGTCCTGGTGTTCCGGGCAAGTGCACAACCGCAGGTATTAGTCCCTGGGTTGGAAGACCAGGTTCAGGATCTGCCTGACCTGGAAGGAAGGACATCTGTAACCAGTGTCCTGACCAGTGTGGCTTCCAGGGGTACCCCTCCAGCAGGCAGGGTGCAGCGCTCTGGAAGGGGGTGCAGAGGGAGGGAGTCCTCGCCTCTGACCCCGGTGCAACCCGAGGGTTTAGACCCTAGGTTGGGAGACCAGTTGCTGGAGAGAAGTCCTGAACTAGTAGGAGAGTTGTGTTCTGAGAGTGACTCTCCTGGGAAGAAAGGGTAGGACCCCAGAGGGAGAGGTAGGGAGAGGAGAGCCTCACCTGTGACCTCTGGTCAGCCTGAGGGTACAGACCCTGGGCTGGCGGGCCAGTGTCAGGATGTCCTACCTGACTTGGCCAGAGGGAGACTGGAGGAAAGGTGCCAGGCACCTGGGGCTACTGCCCCCCACTTTCTGATGCCACAGAGGTTAGAGAGACCTGACAGGCAGGAGACCTGGCTCTCATCACTGACAGCTGTCAGTGGCCCTGTGGCTGGTTGTCCTGGTGGACAGGGTTGCCCCAGGAAGGGGGGCAGGAGTCTCACCCTGGGGGTGGACTGGGCCACAGCGTTGTGGTGGCCTGGTGGGTACTGTCTACCAGTGTGGGCACATCTGTGAGTGAAGTCCTGGTACGCCGGGCAAGTGTTCAACTGCAGGGGTTGGCCCCTGTGTTGGGAAGCTAGGTTCAGGTGTTGCCTGACCTGGAGGGAAGGACATCTGTAAATAGTGTCCCTACAAGTTTGTCTTCTAGTGGTACCACTCCAAGTGGGAGGGTGCAGAACTCTGGAAGGGGGTGCAGAGGGAGGGAGATCTCGCCTCTGACCCCGGTTCACCTAGAGTGTTTAGGTCCTAGGTTGGAGGGCCAGGTCCGGGGTGTACCCCCGACCTGGACTCCCAGTTTCAGGATAGAACCCTGGAACTGGTGGGCGAATGGTGCAGGACACATGACACAGGTACCCTAACTATTCTAGAAGTGGGTACCGCTCCAGGTGGGAGGGTACAGAGCCCCAAGGAAGAGGAGGAACAGGTATGGGGAAGCCCACCCTAGCTTCCTGTCCAGCCGCTGGATACAGGCCTGGGACTGGTGGGTCAGTGCCAGGATGTCAGACCTGACCTGACAGGAGGGGGAGTGGACAAAGGATGCCAAACATCTTGGGCTACTGCCCCCACCCTCTGACGCCACAGGGGTTGGGGAGCCCTGAGAAGCATAAGGTCTGGGTCTCATCCCTGACCACTGTCAGTGACCACTGTGGCTTGCTGTCTGTCTGTTGGGACATACCTGTGAGTAAGTCAAGTTTAGGTGCTGCACAGGTAGTGTCCACAGGGGAGGAGAAGGGTTCCACATGGATTGGCTTGGTGGACCCTGAGAGTATGGATAGAGTGATCCAACTAGGTTCAGGAAGGCGTAGGACAGGAATAGTGCCCTGCTGTTTGGGCCAGTTTCCGTGTTCTATCGCCTTAAGCAGGGAATCCCATCAAGGTATCGGTTGGTCTACTCTGACTTTAGGCAGGAAGGGGGTTGTGTTGGAAATGGCCCTTTTTGCATGGTTATCCTCAAACTTTTTGCTTCTTCCTCCCTTGTTTTTCCTGACCTGTTGTTGTTGGCAATAGGAATCTGCATACTTTACCACTGCTGATCAGTGCTAAAGTGCATATTCTCTCTGTGTAAATTGTTATTGTGATTGGATATCCATGATTGGCATATTTGTTTTACCAGTAGGTCCCTAGTAAAGTGCACTGAGTATGCCAGGGCTGGTGATTCAAATGCAACTAGTGGGCCTGCAGCACTGATTCTGCACCTACATGAGTAGCCCTTAAATCGTGTCTCAGGCCTGCCACCGCAGTGCCTGTGTGCAGATGCTAACTGCCATGCTGACCTAACCAGTGTCCACCATGGCCAGGCCTAACCCTTCTCTTTCTGTACACACTGGACACCCCCATGGAAGGCCCATGGTACCCCCCTGGGTAGGGTGCAGTGTATGTGAAAGGTAGGGCATGTACTAGTGTGGGTGACATGCTCTGGTAGTGAATTACAGCCATTTTTGATTTTCACTATTGAAAGGCTATCTTGCCCACAGGCTATAATGGGGAATGCTGTGTATAATGTTTACCTGCATATCTTCTCATAGGAGCAAGATATAAAATTGAAGTCTGGTATCGCTGAACACATCCTTTAGGAAGGATGTTTTTTAAATCCTGTGTTTAAAAGCAGCACTTCTAGAAAGTAGCTGCTTTCTTGTCTGACCTTTCTGTGTGCCTTTGGCTGTTTGTGAGTGACAGGGCTGGGGGATTCCAGGAGACAGAATGAGTCCGCCTAGTGGTGAATAGAGAGATCTGCATCTAGATGGGAGGGAGGAGTTGCACCTGGGACCTGAATAGTACTGTGCTTGCCCCCCACAGTGCTGGCTCCACCACCTGTGGTGCGTCTGATGTCTCTGCCCTGCACTGTGAAAGGAGAGAAGGAATCATGTCAACAAAGTGCTCCAGGGCTGTGCTTTCCCTCCACAATGCTGGCTCCACCTCCTGTGGGGAGTCTGATGTTTCTGCTCTGCACTGTGAAAGGAAAGAAGCAGTCAAGTAAACAGAGTGCTCCAGAACTGGTTTGAACCGGGCTCAGGGCCCTCCTGCACAAAGTGAACACAGACATTTTGGGGTATAAGTACAGGACCCCAAACCACTGAACTTTAGCTCATCCTGGAATCAAGGAGGAACCTCTTGTGTAGTTTAGATAAAGATACTTTATTTTTCTAAACTGGTCAGGAGTCCATTTGTGGTGTTTTCACTGTGTTACTGTGAGTGTTGGTACAAATACTTTACACATTGCCTTTGATAAACCTGTCTGCTCGTGCCACTCTACCAAGGGGGTGAGTAGGGGTATCTAAAGAGTGCATCCCCCTTGCCCTAACTAGAAGCAAGGGCCTATACTGGGACATTGGTACCTGCCACTGCCAACTAGAGACCCCCAGATCTAACAGGCCCTTTCCTATTACAGGCACTAGACCTACTCACACAAGTGAGATAACATTTTTATCAGGAGACTTGGGGGAGTACTGGGTGGTAGAACATTTGTGGCCTCTTACAGATTCCAGGAAGTTCCCTCACAGAAATGTGAGGGAAATGTGTGGTTTTGGCCAACGTTTGAGGTTTTCAAAGACTTATGGTTAAGGACATTGTTTGAGAGACAGGCCTATTGCCAAACCCGGAGTTCCCCTAGGTGTCTGGTTTTGAAATATGTCCAAGTTTGCTACGTTTCCAGGTGCCCGCTGAACTAGAGCCCAAACTTCACAGATATGAACATATGAAAAAATAATTATAAGGTTTCTGTGGAAAAATGTGACTGTTCCATGTTTTGTTTTGGGTCATGTCCTATCACGAGCACTAGGTGAACCCTCACATATGAGGTACCATTTTTTCCAGGAGATATGAGGAAATGCTTGGCGATAGGACATTTGTGGATCCATGCAGATTCCAGAAGTTTTTCTCACAGAAAAGAGAGGACAATTTGTGTTTTTAGTCAACATTTGAGGTTTGCCAAGGCTTCTGGGTAGGAAAAGCTGGTGAGACCCACCCAAGTCATCCCACCCTGGATTTTCCTAGGTGTCTAGTTTCTAAAAATGAGCAGGTGTTCTAGGTTTCCCTAGGCTGCGACTGAGATAGGGCCCAAATTCCACAGCTATGCACAATGCAAAAATAGGTCATCTTTCAGTGGAAAAATGCGATGTGTTCATGTTGCATTTGGGCCATTACCTATCACAGTCTCTAGGCCTACCCAAACAAGTAAGATGCCAGTTTTATCTGACGATATGTAGAAATATAGAATATCAGAACATTTGTTGTAACCAACTGGATTTTGCGGCATTTGTTCCTTCCAAATTTAAGCCAGTGTATATGAAAAAACATTTTGATAAATGCCCTTTGATTCACATGCTAGTATGGGTACACACAAATTCAATGCTGTGCAATTAACCCCTGCGCCTAAACTCCATGTCTGGTGCCTGTTTAAGAACTGCATAGTTTTCCTTGATGTTTATTTTGAACTCTACGGGGCAGATTTACAATAACTGGCGCATCCCTGCATATCAGCAGGGATGCGCCAGTTATTGTGCGTCATAGCAGACACCTCTTGCGCCACCATGGATGCGCTGCATTTACAATGCGGCGCACCATGGGGCAAGAATAGACAGATTCATGATGCATCTGCTGCCGGAAAGGTGACGCATTGCTGGAGTTGCGTCGCAAGCTCGACGCAGCTCCAGCAAGACTCGGGGTGCCCCTTTTCCTAACATGCTGCGTCAATCCTTACGCCTGCTTCAAGCAGGCGCATGGTTTAAACGCAGCATGGCCCTAAACGTGACTGAGTGAAATCTTGTAGATTTCACTCAGCCACTTTTAGGAGGCATTCCTGCGCCAGAACGCCTCCCCTGAGCCTGAACGCCCACATGTGGCGCAGGGCTTTACAACGTGACGCATCTCCCAGATGCATCACGTTGTAAATACCCCACAGCATGGCGATGGCTTTGCGCCGCTGCTGCATCACTAAAGTGACACACCGGCGGTGCAAATGTGGCGAACGGGGCTTGTAAATCTGCACATACATATTTCACCATATGAATTGGTCTATACTCAATACACAATGAAAAACCATTGAAACACAGAGCTCAGTTTTTCGCTTCGGGTACCTTGGGTTCTTGGTCAACCTACAAACCCTATATATCCCTGTAACCAGAAGGGTTTAGCGTTCATAATGGTATATTGCTTTTGTAAATCAATTATTATGACAAAAAGTTACAGATGAAAACTTAGTCAAAATGGCCGCTTTTTCTTTGTCATTTATAATATTTCTTTATTTCAATTAATAACAATTAGTTTATTTGGGAAAACCTTGAGTGATCTACACGTATGCCCCCTTGCTGAATTCTGACATTGTTCTACTTTTCATAAATCCTTAGTTTCCTGATTCATTCATGGTTTGTGGTAAACTATATGTTTTAGATTCTGTTCTGCATGTTCCTAAAACCTTGGAAAAAAACAGGCACCTTTTGGTGGAGAACTATTTTCCTATTTTTCCCAAAACACTCAGGGCCATATTTATGAAGGGTTGAGACGCTTTTGGACCATGTAATGTGGTGCATGCATGAGGCAACCCTAAAGTGCAATTTATCAAGCCACACAAGGCCACTTTGCATGACCCTGAGTGACTTGATAAATCTGGAGTAATGCAATGCAGTGCAATCGCTGTGTTGCGTGACTTTGCCTCAGGGAGGTGTTTCATGGGTGTCCTCACGCAGCACCCATATATTTTGATGATAGATTCCCAGATATACCCATAGGAGTAGACCTTGGAATGTGCCAGGATGCTACGCCTTCTCAGGTGAGATGTAACAAGGAGAAATATGTTTATTTCTCCTCGTTTCATCCTCTTTCCTTGTGTGCTGCATTCTTTAGCACCCATAGAAAGAGAAATATGACTCAAGGAATTGTTTTCGTGCAGGAAGGTGCCCCTTGCTGCAAAAACACAATCCTGCATAGAATTCAGCCATCCTTGAACCATGGTGCAATGGTGACTGCATTAGCGTTAGGCAGTCCATTGTGCACCAGTGCTGGAAAAAGATTGAAATGTGCCATACTGTGATTTCCCTGTAACGCAGCGTAGCAAGGTCACTTATTGCACTGCATTATGTTTTCATAAATATGTTCCTCGAAATGTAGCAATATTTTGCCTATTTCTACTGTCCTCTCCTAGGGAATGTATAAACCCTTGGAACCTTTACAATTCCCAAGAGGTCAAGATGTTGAATATAAGGGAAGCACATTTGGTGTGGATACCTTATGTGGTACAAAGTTATGGAGCCTTAAGCGTGAACTACCCCAAATAGCCAAAAAAAAACTCATCACTGGTAGAGAGAGGGGAACTAGAAGCCTCATCAGTTAAGGGGTTAAGTCACAATTCCAATAATTTGGTGCCTGCTGCCTGTGTCTTGTGTCACATGAATCCAAAAGGTTTGGCAGCTAATCATTGTGTATTCGTCGGAGACCTTCAGGGGGGCTGAGTTGTGGCATAATGCGCCATCTTGCCATGATGATTGGTGAGGAGCTGTTAATGCCACACTTATATTTCAAAGGGCTGCCTCCAGCACAGCACACACACACAGGAACCTCACACTAGTCTTTTGTAACCCCAGACTACCTGAAGCCTTGGCAAGGGAAGGGAAGAACTTTCTAAACCAGATGTAGGGGTAGTATAGGAAGTTCCCTATGTCAAAGGCTGGCACAAAGTACAAATATAGACCTCCTTAGTCTCTCATCTGATCATTTCTGGACCTATGGAAGACTCAGAAGGATGACTGCTCTGCTGCTGAAAGGACTGCCCTGCTGCCTGAGGAAGGAAGTATGGGTGTGCTCCTTGATCCCAGTACCACCGGATTGACTCCAAGGGCTAGCAACCTGGCCTCCTGGCCAGTCGCCTCATGCAACTGTCCAGCTGACTTGCTGCACTGGACCTGCCGCTGGACCTGCTTGGTTCTGCTTTTCTCTGCGGGAGTGAGTCCCTGATCCCCAAGAGAGGTACTTCCCCAGATCCTGGGCCCTTGTCTGGCATCAGAGAGTACTCCTTCTTGCCTAACTAAAGGTTCCCTCAAAACCATCGTGAAGCAATGTGAAGCCCTGCAAAACTTCCCTGCACAACTGAAAGCTTGACAAGATCAACGCAGAGTGATGCAGAGCTCCATCAAGCCTTGCTGCACACCTGAAAGCTTCATTTCAACTGACTCCAAGCAACTCAAAGCCCTGCAAAGCCTTGCTGCACAACTGTAAACCCCGTCAGAACTGACGCCAAGCCACACGAAGACTTGCAAGCAATGCCACGCAGACCTTATCCAGGGACATAAGACACAACTCCCAGTTTGCTGAATCTGGTCCTTTGCAAAGTTGGCGCTTCATCGTGGTCAGCCTGAACTAGTGACTTTGTCCCAGTCCAGTGTGACCATATAACCTCAGTTAGCGCTTTGTTTCTTTTAGCGTGTTTTTACTTAAAAGTTTACACTTCAATATCTCTGGTTCATCTGGTTGGATTTTTGTCATTTAGTATCTTTTCATCTATTAAAAATCACTCTATTTTTCTAAATTGGTTTGGGATTTTTCTTCTGATGTGTTTTCACTTTCATACTGTTTGTGTGCGGCATAAATACTTTACACAATGCCTCTAAATTAAGCCTGATTATTCCTGTACCTTCCTTTCCCCTCTTGCTTTACATATTTAATGTGTTACTGCACTTCTCTGCTTTGAGATTTGCAAGATAGTGAAGAACTTTACAGCACAAGCTCGACTTTGGATTTCTTGTGTCTGTGGATAAGCCAAGATTATCAACTCACACAACCGGAGGTGCCCCCTCAGCTTGTGTGAAGGAAGGAACACTCCTTTGATTGTGTTTAATTCAGCACCTCATTGCCCAGTGAAAATGGTATGCCCTGTTTTGGTTGTGGGAACCAATCTCCGTGTTAAGGTTACAGCCACTGCCATGTGAAGGGCAGCAGAGCAAATACCTATGTTTTAACAGACCCTCCAGGATTTCGCGATTTCGCGGTTTGCCTCGAAATCGGCACTTTTGTAAAAATGCCACGGTTTTTACAAAAGTGCCCGCAAAATCGGCACTTTTGTAAAAATGCCGCGATTTTTACATAAGTGCCCACGAAAGTTATGGAGGTGGGAAGTGTGGCCTCATTTGCAGATTATGGGGCTCATTAGGATGGCGGTTTTTCCGCATTCTCTGGGCCGGCGGAATCCACCGCCGGCCCGGAGGATGCGGAAAAACCGCAGCGGACCCACCAAAGACCCACCGCCACATTAGGATGGCTGGTGGGTCCTGGTTTCCGTCCGCAGCTTTTCCGCCGCGGTTGGCTTACAACCGCGGCGGAAAAGCTGTAATATGGTGACGGTGTCTCTCAGACACTGTCCACCATATTAGGATGCACAGAAAGAAATGCTTTTACGCGGCGGATATTCCGCCGTGTAAAAGCATACGGAGCTTCACTGCGGGGGCCCGTTGCGGGCCCCCTGGGTGAAGGGGGGGTGGGGGGTGCACATGGGGGGTACCTATGGTACCCCCCTGCATATGTATGCAGCAAGCGGCAGGCACCGCGCGGTGCCTGCTGCTTGCTGCATACATATGCAATGTATGCTTTTTTAACATTGCGACGGGTGCAGCTTGAAGCTGCACCCGCCGCAATGTTAAATATCCAGGATGTGACCGCCAGGGTGGCGGTCACATCCTAATTTGCACGGAGGGACCGCCGCAGCCCATGCGGACGGTCCCTCCTACTCTAGGGTGGCGGACGGACGCAAGTCCGTCCGCCATCCTAATGAGCCCCTATATCTTTATGAAGAGTGCATACTTATTTTTTCACTGCCTTTCAAATATTGTACATGCATTTTACTTGTGGAGTGCGCCCTGCAGCTCGTCTATTTTGCGCTTTATATAACATTTCAAAAAGAACAGAAAATGTACAAAATAGAAACAGAAAAATAGCGAATTCATATCCAAAACCAAGCATATATTAAAGAGATTATATTAAAAAAAGACGATGCTTACTCCAGCCTGAAAGGCTCCGGTGTCTAAACGCCAGCTACCAGTTTTGCATCCGTTTTCATTTTAGAATTCACTTACAGTCCTCTCAAGTTACAAGTGGGCATTTAGCGTGTTATATTTACCATATTTGATGCTTTCTCTGGTTAGTTTGGGCAATAGGCTGCATGTGTTGCATGATGTTTCAGTGGCTCATTTCGTTAATATGTGGAAAGATGAGGATACTCTCTGGTAAAGAATTGGGTATGTTTTAAATCACTACTTCCTTAGCTTCACCAGAAATATTCAGTGAAGACACACCTATGTAAGCAAACTGCGCTCTTCCCAACTGACCAAGCATCTTAGAGTTGAAACATCAAGGCAACCGTCGTATAAAGTTTGCCCCTTTGCTTATAGCAATTACATATATTCAAAATAATGAAATGTTAAACACTATTGGCGTGGCGAAGTTCGGTCATTTAACGAGTGTTGAACACAGAATTTGTTGCTGCTGCGTATTCACTTAATCACTCAGGACCGAAGGGTACAAGGAATGGGCGCCCTCTGCATGAGTCCACTTTGAAAGGGAGTATGTCCTACAAAGAGTTTTAACGAGCAGTGCATTTCAAGCATTTATCTTTCAATGTCCGATTCTCACAGTTCTTCACTTACTGCCTAAATGGCTCCGGCCTTCAGTCTCATCCATCTTGTATCTCCTCAAAATACAAAACAGGAGGGTTTCTGTAACCATCATAGTTCAGGTAGAATACAATGCAAACAACAAACGATATTAGTTAAACAGATGAGGATTCAAAGGCACAGGTGATGCCCTAAAAGGGGAAAACGCCAGCATGGGGGGTGGGAAATCCGCCGACCAGAGTCAAAAGGCGCCAGTTTGTTGTGTAATTAAAAACAAGATGCAGGATTTTACTGTCATTTCAGTAATCCCATTTCGGCCACATCCAGTAAGGCGACCCTAAGCTTAGCTGCCCGTCTCTCGGTGTAGTACAGAATAAACCTTTCTAATTCAGAAGTTGCTTTAGTATATGAAAGTATCGGTTGTCTCAATGCATCAAGATATATTTTAAATACAGGCACATTGGAAATGGAAGGTGAAGGGGTAACATGGCCAACTAGAGCATGGGCGTCAATTCACTAAAATGCTAGGGGTAGTGGAAGGGACATCAAAGGAAATGACTTTACATTAGGGCCTATTTCAAAGTGGAATACTCTGCTAAAACAGTTTCCATTGTTTTAATGCTGAAAATGAATGATTAGGAGTAAAATACATTTCCATATTTGTGCCGCTAAATTTCCATATTTGTGCCGCCAAATTTGCTAATCCATGCCGCTATATCCTGGGGGGTCTGTTTTAAATGCATACAAAATAAAATATTCACTTTTCAGTGTGGTTCGTGCTCACATCTCGAATTAGCCCCTATGTTATCTTCACAAGTGGTCATAAAGCTGCTTGTGTAGTGCAGGTACATGCAGGCTTTAACCTCGCCTCATACTTTTTCACTTCAAATCCCAAGGTGAAAATAATGCAAATTTTTTTTTTGCAAAGAAAAAGGAAGTCTAGTATCTTGCTTTTTCCCTGTAGTTGTAATTTTCTTTCTTTTATTCAATTTTCCGGATTCTGTGTACATTACACATTTCATAGGCCAATCTGTGTAGTTAAGCACTATTTAACACTGGAGTGGTGCACATCATTTATGGGGTAGTGTCATACTAGGAGTGGTGGAAATACTAGAAATATTTTACAGTCTCCATACAGCATCAAAAATAAATAGAACCATGAGTGTGAGATTTTGAGGTATTGGTTGAGACGGTGGAAGCCCCACTCAGGCACACACTACAATCCTTGTCAGGGTGAACCACAAAGGCACTAAATAAACTTGTGCTTAACTCTCAGAAAGCTTGGCAAGAAAGTAGCTAGGTTTTTCTTAGAAGCAATGTGTAAAGTGTTTATGCAGCACTTAAACACCAATAAAATGGAAACACAGCTCAAAGAAATTTCTAAACCAATTTAAGAAGTAGAGTACAATTATATAAACTAAATGACAACAAAACAACACAAATCCAATAAGTAGAACCAAAGTAATGAGTGTTTCAATTTTGAGAAAAAAGAGCATCAAAAAGGACAAAACACAACTTGAAGGTGGTGACGCAAGACCAAAGTCACCAGTTCAGGCCAACTGCAATGAAGAGTTTAACTTCTCAAAGTCCAAGTCCCCATGAGGAGCTGCCACTAGAGCTTCACACTGACATGGCTGTGATGTAATACATAAGAAACCTAGCACATCAACACAGCTCCCAGAGATGACAGAAGGCAACACACCTGAAAAATAACTACAGAATACAACACAATAATGCAAGAAAATAACTCAAAACAAAACAGCAACAACAAACCAAATACAATGATACAGCAACACACCAATACAATACAAAAATATAGTGTCAACACATCAAATCGGATAAACATTTAAAATAAAAAGAATTAGATAAACAACTAAACTTTCAAAATGTTGTGACCACAATCTTTAACACCTCACTAAACCCATTGCAACCCAGTTACCACCTATCAGGAGGGTAGTAGCTGTCACTTATTGTCAACAGAGTAACTTTGGCGTATTTTGTACAATATATCCTCAAACCCAATGACAACACCCACCCTGTTGTGGCTCTTGTAAAGATCTACATATAAAGGAAGAATGACTACTGACATTTCCCAAGAATGAGACAGAACATCCAAGTAAAATATTTTCCATTCCTGAGAGCTCAGCCAATGCCTACTGCTGTTCTGTAGACCACTAGATAAACATGTATTTTCCTTAGAGGAGGAGGGAAGGTCACTGCCACAGCACAAAAGAAGACCCATGGTGCAGGAGGTCTGGGGCTTCATAAGGAGGAGGAAGGAGGAACTTGGTCCTCCGGAAAGGTACTGTAAAAAAAGATTTAGTACAAGAATATCATGGCATAAATAGCTTCAAGCAAACATTATGTCCAAAATTTACCTCAAATAACACTGCTATACTGGAGTTAAGAATAGAATCTACACACAATGTGGCAATAGTTTTGTAAACAATATTTAGACCATGTTATTTGCACTATCCTTATTCTGAAACACAGTTGTCAAAAAAACAGAACGTCCGGCACGATTAAATCACACATATTGCATTATTTTATTCACTGCTCCACTGTAGAGAGAGAGAGAGAGAGAGAGCGAGAGACATACAGACCCATACAAACTTACAAGTCATAATTTGCAAAGCACTACCATTTGTCAAACGTTTTCTTCTTCTGTGCAAAATCAGGATAGTGTATCCAATGTGTCTCATGTAAGTAAGATGAGTTGTATGTGTGGGGAGAGCCTGGAGGGGGCATGCTTAAAAGGCAAAATCCTTTGCACAACATTTTCAAAGCAGTGAGTGATGTAGGCTCTTAGATGTAGTTTATATCGTTTTCTTAGCCACGGCTTACTTTTTTACCACAATACATCCATTCATCTGACTTCTATTGCTACAACTTCCGTGAACTCTCACATGCACATTTTGAAGACGATTCCTTTGGGATAAGGGGAAAAAACAATATTCTTCCTTCATGGAAATCTGAAGCACCCGACCAATTCCATAGCTTTGCGTTTATACCGGGGAGCTTCCTCCCATGTGCACATCTGCACGACTGCAGGAAAGTCCTCTTTATGAACATGCCAACAGTATACCAACCGGGGCCAACCTGTAGCCCACCTGTAACAGTTAGCTGACCGCGATTTGTTTTCAGCCCTTCCTCTTTAAAAAATGAAATTCTCATGAAAGCAAAACTTCTGTCAAGCTATATCATCGGCATTGCTGCAGGACAAACCTAGATGACTTAGATGTGTGTGCACAGACACACAAAGAAACACACACACATGAAGCAGATCAGAAGAATTGTTTCTTTCATTCTGTTTCAATTGAAATACAAGAAAATTATTCAACAAATGCAATAATGGCATTGATTTAGACAGTGAGGACCATTCTTGAAGGTTTTTTCTTTGGATCTCATATTTAAATTTGTACTGCGTCCTGAGATTTACTTTCTAATGTATAGAGCAGTCAACCACAAAGCTGAGGAACCGGGTTCGATTCTCGGCAGCGATGCTCAACATCGTATGATTCTGGACAAATAACTTAATCTGCCCACACCTAGCAAAAAAAAACTACTGGCGTTCGCCAGTAAGTAGTTATAGTTAGGACCTAGTTTTCATAGGGAAATTGCAACATTCTATTCCCAATAACTTTGGCGCCCATTGACAAATCTTCGCGAATATTTCAAAACTCATGGCCCGCTCCGGTCCGCTCCTATCTTGAAAGTTTCGGGGTGATTCATCAAGGGGGGGGGGGCAAGAAAAAAGGGGGGGCCAAAACATGTTTTCCCGATGCAATTTCCTATTGGAAAGTTTAGACACGGCTACAGCCCGAACTGCTGAACGGAATTACACCAAATTTGGCAAAAAGGTAGCCCTTGGTTCAGAAAGATCCCTTTGATGTAAATCCGTTCAGTAGTTGCTGAGAAAATAAAAATAAAAAAGTTTCGATATCTATGGCTGCAGATGATCCGCACACCCTCCCGATCATGAGCTGCATACTAATTGGCTGTCAACACTCCAAACCAGGAAGTGTTGGCAAACATCTTAAATAAGTCAAACAAACATGAAAAAAGAGAAAAGGTGGCAGGGTAGAAACACCCTGACCCCCTAGGCCTGCTTAAGGGGTCGCAAAAGGACCACCATGTCCCCCCAATAGTTTTTTTTAAAAGATCTGCAAAATCCACGGAGGATCCGCGGACCCGGATGGAGTTTTAAAAAATGAAGCGCGGCCTCCCACGCTTGGTTACTATTCAGCCCCCGATTGGTCCAAGTCCCGGGGGCAACATTTTTATTGTAATGGGGGTGGCCACCCCTGGGGCTTTTCAAAAATATGTGTGGGGGGCTCACAGCCTCCACAGCCCCGGGACCGCCACCCCCGGGGCTTCTAAAATACATGGGTGGGGGCTCAAAGGCCCCCCTAAGCCTTGGGGACCGCCACCCCTGGGGCTTTAAGAAAATATTTGTGGGGCTCACTGCCCCCCACAGGCCCGGGAACCGCCATTCCCCAGGGCTTGTGTTTTATTTAAAAAAATAATAATAATAACCTGTGTGGAGGGGGGCTCGAGCACCCCCCACACGCCCCGGGGACCGCCACCTCCCTGGGGCTCTAAATATTAAAATTGGGGGGTCCGTGGGGCTTTGGTAATATTGGGACTGGGGCCACCCGGCCCCCCTCCTGGAGCCTTGTCATGGCCCTGGGGACCGCCACCACCCAGGGCCATCTCCTTCAGTGTCTCCGGGAGCCCAAGCCCGGGACACTGCAGTTTGCAGGGCAGAAGCCTCATGGCTCCTGCCCTGCCATAGCAAACTCTGCTAATATCACACAGAAACACCAGTTTCTGACTATCCCTGGTTACTGTCACACTGGACTGAATCATTAATACCTTTTTCACTGGACACTTTCTGCAGGGTCACCCTGGATTTTTGCCTTCCTTTGCTGAACCTGTTTTTGATAGTGTTTGGTCACTGTGCACTTTATTCCTATTAATCAGTGATAAAGTGTTTGTTCTTTAACTTTAAAACATGGTACAATTAGTATACATGTGATTGGCACCTTAAGTTTACTTTTGAGTCACTATTATATGTTACTATACGTACCCTTGATCTGAAAATTAAATGCTACTAATGGGCTGCAGCACTCATTGTGGCACCCACTGAAATGAGAATGATAAAATACTGAATTATGAAAAATAAATAATGAAATCTAATTGAGCTGTTCTGTGGTTGGAATTTTTCTATATTTTGGAACCTTTGGCCTCTTTTTATTGTTAGTTGGGGACGTCCTCTTCATGTTTCATAGTATGCTTCTGCCCCTGGTGGGATGTTCCCTTTGAATGGGTTTTCTTAGGGTCCCTCTTACGTTTATTTAATGGCACCCACTAAAATACCACTGAAAAACTAGTCTCAGGCCTGCTACTGCAGCCTCTAGTGCTGTTTTAAACTGCTATTTCAAACTGGCAAAATAAACATTCACCAGGCCTAAACTTACCCATTTTATCAATTATGAGTGACCCCTAAGGAAAGACATATCAGCTCATACAGCAGGGTGCATGATATTGAAAAAGGTGGGAATATGTGTTTAAGTGTTACATGTCCTGACATTCTGGAAATGCCACCTTTTTGAAGTTGCCATTTTTGTGCCTAAAACAAATGCGGCTTTCTGCCAGTGACCATGGTCACATGACTGTGAATGGCTCTCCTGTGGTGCATTGTGTTTTACTTTCAGACATGAGGACAAAAGGGCCTTGGGTGTGAGGCAGGGTGCTCCTCTCCTAAACAGGATGCCCTGGGGGCTGTAGTCAGCCTTCTTGAACTTCAAAGGGTTGCCTGAGGGCTTGCTAAAATCCTTCCTCTGCTGAAGAAACCATCAGGTGATCCGGATGTGCATGCTAACTATAGGCCCATCTCTCTCTCTTACCTGCCTTTTCTAAGGTTGTGGAGAAACACACGAATAACGTCATCTCTGACTATGATGACAAAATCTATTTACTGCATTGTAGTCAGTCGGGTATCAGGACAACTTATAGCACTGAAACAGCTTTGCTGGAGGTGATTGAACACAATAAAGAGAAGCTTGACCAAGGTGGTAGAGTCATTCTGATTCTTTTGGACCTGTCGGCTGCCTTCGACACGGTCCCCCAGGACAGGCTCCTTGACAGATTGAGAGTTCTTGGCATAGGAGGATCGGCCTTAGAATGGCTGACATCCTTCCTTACAGAGTGGGGTCATGAAATCTGGACTCCTCCTTTTGCATCCCCTATTCCTAGTTTGGAAGTCGGTGTTCCTCAGGAATCTATACTGAGTCCTACCTTCTTTATCCTTTATATGTAACCCCTTGCACCAGTTGCGAAAGCCTGTGACTCTAAAATAATCTCATACGCTGATGACACCCAGCGGACTTTCACCTCTGAAGGGAGCTAACTTCCAGGGTGTGGAGATCAGACGCTGCCTCACTTCGGTGTCTGAGTGGCTGAGGAGGAATCAATTGCAATGAAAGGTAAATTGTTGCCTCCTCTTGCACCACAGTCCACAGTAAAAAACCTGGATATCTATATTGATAATGCTCTTTCAATGAGATTCCTGGTCCAGACTGTGGTAGGCACCTGTTTTGGCTTGTTGCAAATGTTGAGGAAATTCCTTCCTCTACTTTCAGTAGACACCAGGAAAACTGTGTACCAGGCACTAGTTACCTCACAGCTGGACTACGCGAATGTCCTGTACCTGGGCCTCCCAGAGTGCCTACTACAGCTACTGCAGGTGGTTCAAAATGCTGGGGCCAGACTTATTCTCAGGCTGAAACCTAGAACACACATGTCCCTGCACCTGAAGGCTCTACAGAGACTTCCTATGAGGACAAGGATCAAATTCAAAACACTGGTCCTTTTTTTTAAAGCTTTGCATGGTAGTGGAACTCGCTACCTCAATAAAAGAGTTAGCCACTACATGCCAGTCAAAACGCTGAGGTCATCCTCTATGAAACTGGCATGTGTTCCCAAAATACGCTGAGCCTGCTTGGGAGGCAGCTCCTTCAGGCTCTTGGGAGCCCAAGCATGGAACAAACTCCCAGCAACCCTCAGATCAATTTCTGACCTGACGGTTTCAAGAAACTGTTAAAACCTGTTTATTTAGTGGTTAGGGATGTCACTGGTGGATAGTGAGATGGATACTGCTAGCGCCACGACACTAGTGTCGAGTAGCTCGCACTCTACAAATGAAATCATTCATTCATTCATTTGTGAACAGCTATGAACTTAGTGCCTCATTACAAGTTCGGCAGTCTTACCGCCATACTACAGTGGCGGCGGTCTCCCGGCCACTTTATTATGATGTCACTACCGGGCCAGTGGCGGTGTTTGTGATGGTTGGGAATATTTTTTCATATGAGCCGATGCAGGTGTGTATATTTTGACTGCACATGTGTCAAACGTACACATATACATGACACGTGAAAAAATACCTACTACCAGTACTTTCCCATTGCTGGAGTCTAGACCATATGTGCCCAGTCTAGTCAATGGGTAAATAGTACAAAGAGGACTTACCTGGATTTCGGTACCAACAGGGTCGTTTTCTTTGGGTCAACATGCTGTTGTGAAGGGAGGGCCTGGAGGACGGGATTCGCGTGGAAAGGGAAGAAAAGGAAGAAAAGGAAATTGGTGAGTATGCACCCGAAGTATACCCTTGCAAACAAGGGCAGGTTCTTCCTAGCCTTTGTTGACCTCACTGCAGCCTTTGATGAGGCATGACATGCTATGGAGGATCATCCAGGAATGAGGAGTTGAGCTCACCATCATCCTCTTTTTAAGACAACTGTATATGAATGCTAAGGCCAGGGTACGATATTGCACCAATGGAGAATGAACAGCCACGTTTCAAATCAACAAGGGGGTGAGGCAAGGCTGCGTGCTGGGCCCCTTTTTAAAAAATCTTTATATAAATGGCTTAATTCAAGCACTGTCGAACACATTTCAAGACCACCCCCAAATAGAAGGACGGCCTATACCAGCATTATTGTATGCAGACGATGAAGTTCTGATGTCCCGCACCCAAGTGGGTCTACAAAGATTGTTAAATAGCTTTTCGGCATTTATGCATGATCTGGGTTAAGGGCAAACACAACAAAAACGTTTGTTATCAGATGCGGTATTGGTAGTCACAAGTCTAGAGATATGTACATTGACAAACAAAAAATAGATTTTATAAACAGATTTAGCTATTTGGGCATTTTATTTGACCATAATGCCACGTGGACTTGTGTGGTCCAAGCAAGAAAACTGACTTTTCTGAAAACTACTGCTACCCCAGTAAATTTCTCGAAAAAACTGGGCAGGAGGCCTCCGCATGAGCTACTACAAATATATAGGGCAAAGTGCGTCTCAACGGCCATGCATGGCACAGGGGTTTGGCCATATTCCAATCTGCAAACTTTCCAAGTTATCGAAAATTTGTTTTTAAAAAATATATTGGCGAGATTTGAGCACGCAGCGGCGGTGACAAGATGACCGCTACCTCCGTAACGCTGAGCTATGCTTTATCTTGAAGGGACCTGTTCCCTGCAGAGCAGCCGCTCACAAAGGGGTGTCCGTGCGTCGGAAACTGCCGGGACCGCTGAGGCAAGTTTCCGACCGCAGTTATGGCCGGTTAATTATTAATTTTCTCTTTTACTTGACTCGCCTCAGTGCCTTCATTAATAGCGGCTGCCATTTTGTGTACTCCCGCAGCAGAACTGCAAATGGCCGATATACACCTTTTTTCACCGCATTTTTGCTGAGTTTTCTGATATTGCTCTATTCACAGCATTTATCCCAGATTATGACAAGCACCAATCTATTCATTCCGCGGAATATGTGTTTTTACTTATGACTTGGAATTCCTCTCCTTGAAACAATGGCAGCGCTATTCTTTTTTTTTGCACCCTTTCATGTCAGCTATTGGACTACCTTTGAATAGGTCACAATAAGGCCTCTTGGGGCATGTTATCAAGGGGGTTTATCTCCGCTTTTTTGACTTTAAAAGCCAAGAAAGCGGAGATAAAATGATCTCCCTATTACCTAGCTGTCGCTAACACCAGTTAGCGACAGCTAGTAGGAGATAGCGACCATCTTGGGCCCCACTTTGCATGTCAGAGAAATGTATCACTAATGACATGCAAAGTGGGCGTGCCAAGATGTTAGCGACTGGAAACAGTCGCTAACATCGCTATCTCCTATTACCAACTTTTGGAGATATTCGCGCTAAGCGCGAATATCTCCAAAAGCTAACACCTGCCCTGAGCAGTTCTTAGCCATGTTATCCAATGGGAGGTGGATAACATGGTTAAGAGCATTAGCTCGGTAATGCCTGAATATTGCTGACTTTTCAGCGATATTCATGCATTGCGGCCGATTTTTATCGCATTTAGCCTTGAAATCCATGAACGCTCGTTATGGCCTAATACATCCCTGCTTTTTCAAAGTGACTTATAAAGACAGAACATTTTCCTTTGATGACCCAGCTGACCTTTGGAAGTTCATTGATCCTCATCGAGAAGAACTTATGGAACTTAGCAAACATTGATTGCCTTATCATTTGTTTTCTCTCATATTCCTTATGATTTGCGAATGTTGTATGTCAACATTAATAGTTCTCTTGTTTGTTTTTTACTTATGACTTTTAGGTCCTCCCTTGCTGACTTGTTGTTGAAGATTCATGCCTACATCACCCATTTGTCTATAATGTTTGAATGACTCTGTTGCTTTGTACCCTAATGTTTGATAAGTTCCCTTCCTCCGTGTTTCAACCGTCTATTATTTCGTCCTTGGAGTTTTTTCTCCCTTTTCTTTCTATTGAGATCTGCTCAGTTAAAACTGCTACAAATCCCCAGGTACAGACAGGCACATTGGGGAGGTAGGAGTTTTCTGCTAGGAACTGCAAAAATATGGAACCGCCTGCCACTGACGATCAAAAATAGCATGACATTAAGCCTTTTCAGGAAATCATTAAAAACATGGTTATTTTTAACTGATCTCTAAGACATGCTTACAGCTCATTCCTTTTTACATACGTCCATCCAAGTGCTCAGCACCAAGACGCCCCATGGCATTTGTTGTGCTTCATAAATTTAAAATCAAATCAAATCAAATCATATTGTCATTGTATAGTGTATTGATTTCTCTTGGTGTTTCTCCTTGTGGAGTGCCCGTCTTGATTTTCGCCATCCCCACTCCCTCATTAATGTTCTCTGTATTTTTCATCGACATGGCTAAAGCCATCTGGCTTTCTGTCATCTCTTCTTTCCTAACTCTTTATTTATTTATTTATTTATGAAATTTGTAAAGCGCAACAAATGCCCAAGGGTGTCTCGGCGCTGTGAACGTGGCAGAGAAGATGGGGGGAATTATTGATTGAACAGCCAGGTTTTTATTCTCCTCCTGAAATCTAACAGAGTGGGACTGGATCGAGTGTCTAAATCAAGAGAGCTCCAGAGTTTAGCTGTGGAAACAGTGAAACGTCGGTCACCCCAAGAAGCCGTTTTGGTGCGTGGTATGGACATCATGAGGGTGTTGGAAGATCGTAGTAGTTGGTTGGGGACATGGAAGGTTAGGGAGTTGAGAAGGAATCGGGGCACTTGTTTGCATGAGGCTTTATAAGCAATGCATAGAGCCTTGAATTTGATGCGGTTTTTAACTGTAAGCCAGTGGTAACTTTTGATGATGTGGGCGTTGGGTTTGAACTTGGGGGTTCCCGAAAGCATTCTTGCTGCCGCGTTCTGCACCGACTGTAGTTTACGGATGACTTGTTGCTGGGCATTGATAAAAAGTCAGTTGCAATAATCCAACGAGGACATTACAAAAGCTGTGACCAGTGTTTTTCCTGAGTTGGGGGGGAGAAAGGGAAGGATTTTCTTTATGGTTTTCAGTTTGTAAAAAGAGGATGAGACAATGGTATTGGCATGGGCGGCAAAGGTGAGTTTGTCGTCAATTACTATGCCTAGGTTCCAAACCTTGAAGACGGGGTTGGGCGTAGACCTAGCTTTGTAGATCACCAGGAAATGGGCCAGGTCGGGCTGAGCTTGCCGAAGATCATAACTTCTGTTTTCTCGGAATTCAATTTCAGACAATTTGTGGCCATCCAATCGCTGATGGCGATCATGCCGTGTTGGAAAGTAGCTGCTATTTTCTGTCCATTGTTTTTTATGGCCAGGACCAACTGGGTATCGTCCGCGTAGGATGTAAGGCTCATCCGTGAGACTTGATGACTCTTGCTAAGTCAGTTACGTAAACATTAAATAGCGTTGGGCCCAGGGATGAGCCTTGTGGGACGCCCCACGGTAGTATCATCTGGGCAGATCTGAAGTTTCCTAGCGTGACTGTCTGGGTGCGGTTTGAGAGAAATGATGAAAGAAGGTCACTGGCTTTATCCTGGACGCCTATGCTGTTGACACGGTCGATCAGGGTTTTGTGGTCGACCGTGTCAAAGGCAGCGGATAAATCCAATAGGATGAGCACAGCTGTGCCTCCTTGGTCTAAAATGGCTCTAATTTCGTCTGCCGCTTTGATCAGGGCTGTCTCCGCACTATGATTCTTGCGGAAACCAAATTGTGTATCATCCAGGAGATGGTAGTCTTCGATGTATTGTGAAATTTGTGAGTTCATGTATTTTTTTACTAATTTGGCTGCGAAGGGTAAACTGGCAATCAGTCTGTAATTTTTAGTGTCTTCTGCGTCCAAGTGGGTTTTTTTCAGGAGAGGTTTGACAAGGGTGTCTTTCCAGATATCGGGGTAGATGCCTGTGCGAAAAATGGAGTTGAATATTTCTGCTAGTGGAGGGGCTATAATGTCAGCCGCCGGAAGGAGGATGGCGGGAGGGCATGGATCATTTGCAAATCCAGATTTGACGGAAGTCATAACTGTGGTGACCTCCATGGCCGTGATCCTTTGGAACTGATTGAATGTGGGCCTGGGGTTGCTTGTGAGTTGAGAGGATGCAGGTTCTGTAGAGCGATCTGAAAAATTGATGTATATATTATTGACTTTATCAAAAAAGTAGGTGGCTAGGTTGTTACAGAATGCTTGGGAGGGTGCTGGGATATTCTGAGAGGGTAAATGTGAAAGTTTAGATACAACCTGGAAGAGTTGTTTGGTGGAGTTATTTGATTTTTCAATTAGATTGGAGTAATGTAGGCTTTTTTCTTGGTGGATCATGGCTTTATATTTACTAAATTCTTTTTTGTAGAGAAGTTTCTCGTCGGAGGAATAGGTTTTTCTCCAGTGTCTCTCTCGGTTTCTACATAACTGTTTTTGTTCCCTGAGGGCACTGGTGTACCAAGGGGCAGAGGGGGAGTTGCGCTTTTTGGACTGGGATTTTATTGGAACTAGTTTGTCCATGACTGTGGTCAGCCAGTGGGTGTAATCTGTGGCAGCCAAACTAGGATCTGTGGGGAATTTAGGTTGTAATTTTGGCAAGAGATCCTTGAGTTGTTGATTATCAAGATCTTTCCAAGATTTGAACGATTTTGGTGTGTCTTTTATGGTGATAGGGTGTGATGGGGAGTCCAAGGGGATTTTGAATATTATAGCGTCGTGATCTGACCAGACAAGGGGCAGAACCTCTTTCACCTTGATGTTTTTGATGTTGGTGAATAGCCCGTCTAAGGTGTGGCCCGCTTCATGGGTGCTACTAAGAACCATTTGGGTGAGGCCTAGTGCCTCTAGTTCTGATAGGAGGGTGTATGAATCTTTATCTGTGGAATTTTCTAAGGGGAAATTGAAGTCACCTAGGATTATGGTGGAATTGTCGGTGGCTAGGGATTCTGCCATATCAATGAAGGTGTTTAGGAACTGAGTTTTGCTACCGGGTGGACGGTAGAGTAGGATCCCCTTGAGGCGTTGGGAGGGGCCGAGGGCTATGTAGAAATGTAGTGCCTCACAGGTAGTGAGAGGGACTGGGTTTATAACGGTATAATACTACGATATATTATAGCAATTCCACCCCCAGTTTTTAAGACTCGGTCTTGCCTTAGGATGTCGTATCCTTCTGGGACAGCCACTAGGAGATCTGGTTCAGAGAATGGATTGGTCCAGGTTTCCGTGATAAAGAGAAGATCTAAATTATAGGAGATAATTAGATCAGCAGTTTCCTCTTTCTGCTTGCCCAAGGACCTGGCATTGATGAGGGCTGCTACAATGTTGGTTGTTGTTTTAGGTTTTAGAGGTGGTGGGGGTGCAGTGTGGAAGTGTATGTCACTCTGTAGTTTGAAGAGACAGTGAGAGCATACTTTAGTAATGTAGGACCGGTCGTAGAAGGAGAAACAGGTATCGGGGCATTTAACAGGGGGTCTTAGGTTGAGTAAGGCCATGTGGAGTAATGGTACCTGGCTGTATCATTGTTTGGACCATTAGGTATGGCCCTAGGCTCGGGCCAGGTGCGGACGGGCGCAGACGGGCGCAGACGGGCTTGCCTTTGGCGCGCCCGCTGCGCGCGTCTGCTGCGCTTGCGCTTGCTCTGTGCCCTTTGTAGTATGCGGAGCCTCAGCGACTGGTGTGCTAACTCCGGCATCCGCCGGAAGTGCTGCAGAAGCTCCTGTGTCAGCCCTCCGAGCAATCGGCACAGGCCGTGTCGGACCGGGGCTTAGGGAGGAGACTGCGGGTGGAATTCAGGTAGGAACAGTGATCACAGTGATAATTACAAGTGCAAACAGTGGGTTAAAAAATTAAGGCTACTGGCGGCGAGTCTATTAAATCAGGCTGCGCGCGTTCAGTGCAATGAGGTTAAAAGCGGCGATCACAGTAATGAGCATTAAGAGTCATATGAACTAAAACAGGATTAAAAAGCAGTGGCGGCAACTCTAGTAATTCAGGCTGCACGCTTTCACCGCAATTGTTCCTGCGCTGTGCCCTTTGTAGTATGGGGAGCCTCAGCGACTGGTGTGCTAACTCCGGCATCCGCCGGAAGTGCTGCAGAAGCTCCCGTGTCAGCCCTCCGAGCAATCGGCACAGGCCGTGTCGGACCGGGGCTTAGGGAGGAGAATGCGGGTGGAATTCAGGTAGGAACAGTGATCACAGTGATAATTACAAGTGCAAACAGTGGGTTAAAAAATTAAGGCTACTGGCGGCGAGTCTATTAAATCAGGCTGCGCGCGTTCAGTGCAATGAGGTTAAAAGCGGCGATCACAGTAATGAGCATTAAGAGTCATATGAACTAAAACAGGATTAAAAAGCAGTGGCGGCAACTCTAGCAATTCAGGCTGCACGCGTTCACCGCAATTGTCCCTGCGCTGTGCCCTTTGTAGTATGAGGAGCCACAGCGACTGGTGTGCTAACTCCGGCATCCACCGGAAGTGCTGCAGAAACTCCCGTGTCAGCCCTCCGAGCAATCGGCACACGCCGTGTCGGACAGGGGCTTAGGGAGGAGACTGCGGGTGGAATTCAGGTAGGACCGTGCTCCCCTCTTCTGTCTCGCTTCTTCCCCTTCCTTTTTCCTTCTCTCCCTCTTCTCTTGAACCATCCCTTCACTCTATCTCCCTCTGTATCTCTATTTTTTCAACTTCATCTTATGGTATTTTATTGTTCACTCATTCCTGTCTTTTTATGGGCACATCCCACAATTCTTTCTACTTTTTTTGCCCTCTGTTATCTCCTATTTTTCATTTTCTTCTTGTTTTCATATCCTCTCCCTCTCCCTTTTCTTGACCTGCCTTTATTTTCAAGCTTATCATTATTTAAATCCTATTGATGACTGGTTTTCATGTTATCTCATGGAATGTTAAAGATATTCGCAATCCTGTTAAAAAGCAGCGAGTTTTATCTCATCTAGTGAGATTGAAATGTCATATTGCATTGCTGCAAGAAACACACCTCAATTTGCAAGATCTGTCTTCACTGCGTAAACAATGGGTAGGAGTAGTGTTCTGCTCCCCGGCAGTGAATAACAAAAATCGTGTTCTTATTTTGTTGCACAAGTCTCTAAATGTTCAGTTACAAAATGAGTGTCATGGTACTAATGGTAGATGGTTGTTTTTTTTTATAAATACTATTGTTAACAATACCCAACTTTCCATTTGTAATATTTATGGTCCAACTGGTATTGATTCAAATTTTTGGAACAATTTCTACTCTTCTTTCTTTGCATGCTGTAGATGATTTGATTGTGGGTGGAGATTGTAATCAACTCATGGACCCCTTTCTGGACCCTAAATCACAAGCCAAATATGTTCCCAATAAGATGCAGAAAACGTTTCACAAAGCCATTCCTTTTAGAGGTCTAATAGATACATGAAGATCGTCTCAATCTGACAGATTGGAATTTTCTTTTTTCTCCCCGTTCATTGATCTCATTCCCATATTGACTACATCTTTCTCACTCAACATGCCCTACAATTTATGACTAATTCAGAAATTGGCTCTATTCTTATCTCAGATCACGCCCCTGTCATTTTAGATGTGGATATCCCTTCACCTTCCCCTACCTCTCGTTGCTGGCGCTTTATTGACTCTCTTCTCTTAGATCCCCAGTTTGTTCAACAATTTACGCTTTTTATAGAGGAATTATTTCACAACAATCTTCCCTCTACTTCTCAATTTCTCTTCATTGTGATGCCTTTAAAGCCACGGCCAGAGGCTCCATTATTGATTTTGCGTCTCGGAGGAAGAAAAACCTCTTCTAGACTCGTCCCTCATCCTCAAACAAATCAAAGCTCTTGAACATCCATATTTCACCACTAACTCCTCTGACACCCTATGTTCTGTTATCAAAGCAAAAATTAAATAAAACAAACATTCCTGGGATTCCGCTTGTAATAATCTTCTCAAATTTAAAGCAAAAATGTATGGTGGATGGAACAAAGCTGGCAAATCTCTCACCAACTACCTTAAAATCAAAAAGCAGAAACCCAAAATTGTAGCTATCACTGACAACTCCAGAGTTCGGCACACCACAGATGAAAAAATTATTGATTGTTTTGTTCAATATTGCACTTCTCTCTACACTCCAGAGTCTACCCCTTCCTCTGCACAAATTGACTCCTTCTTTCAAACCATACCTAAACCTCCTTGATGTTCGTATCTTAGAAAAGGATATAATTAATACCATTAATCTCTTACCTAAAGATAAAACACCCGGCCTGGATGGTTTCACTGTTTGATTAGTTCTTCACTTTAAAACACTTTTAATACCTCATTTATTCTCACTGATCAATCATTTTCTTATCAAAGGTGAGTCATTTACCCAGGCAATGTTTTGCTTAATCCTTAAAAAAGAGAAAGATCCCTCCTTCTGCAAAAACGATAAGCCCATCTCTTTAATCAACAACGACGGTAAAATCTTTGCTAAAATACTCGCCCAACGCATCAACAAAGTTATCCCTGACCTCATAAATATTGATCAATCTGGGTTTGTCAAAGGCAGATCAATTGCTGGCAATTCAAGAACTCTCCTCAACATTATCCACCTTGCTTCTAAAATGAATCCAGCAGTGGCAGCCATCACTTTGGATGCCGAGAAAGCATTTGATAGGGTTAGCTGGGATTTTATGTTTGGTGCGTTGAGATGGCATGACTTTAGTCCCCCTATTATTCAATATATTCAACTGTTATATTCAGCTCCCTCTACCTCTATTTGAGTAAACGGCTGTCAATCTAAATATTTTCCTCTCCGCAGAGGCACTAGGCAAGGTTGTCCCCTTTTTCCACTTCTTTTTATTCTTGCTTTAGAACACTTCCTTGACAACAGTATTCGTTCTCCATTCTACACAGTTTTCCAATTTCAGAATATTTATATTAAGTTTACTGCTTATGCAGATTATATTTTACTTTATATAAAAAATCCATTCACTTCTTTGCCTTCTCTTTTCTCTTTACTACAAGAATACTCCATAGTTTCTGGTTACAAACTAAATATTGATAAATCTGAAGTTTTACCTCTAAACAAATTCTGTCTTTCTCATATGTTTCATGGTTCTGGCTTTGAATGGAATCCCAGGAAAATCAAATGTTTAGGCATCCTTTATGCCAGTACTATTAGGGAAACTGTTAATATCAACCAAGCGGAAATACTTAAAAAACTCTCCGTCCTCATTGAGGGTTGGTCCCCTCTTTTTTTATCCTGATGGGGAAGATTAGCCACTATTAAAATTATGCTTCTCCCTATTATTAATTTTTATCTCTCAATCCTCCCAGTTTCTCTTCCGCTCTCTTTTTTTAGCACCATTAATCGTTCACTAAAAAAGTCCTTATGGAACAATCGCAAAGCTGGGATTTCTCTTTCCCGCCTTCAACAACCCAAAGATTTAGGTGGAGTTAACTTTCCTAATCTCAACCGATATCACTCTGCCTTCACGTTGAAACAAATATGGTCTTTTTTATCTGACTCCTCTTCTCCTTCCTTAATGGCTTGGAGTTCAATAGAGCACACACAACTCTTACCCTTCTCATTTCTTATAGCTACTTGCTTGTCTCAAAGCATTTTTCCACCCCCGTATTTAATCATTCCAAAGCTCTTGCTTTGTCCTTGTTTCGCTCCCATCTCTCCTCAGATGATTATTTCTCCCAAACTCCAATCTGAAATGAAATGAAATGAAATGAAAACAATATTTAATAAAGCGCACTGCTGCCAAGCGGCTTCCTGGCGCTGGGGGACCTGGATCAGAACTCACAGAGAGGAACACAGGGAACCTAAGAAGGGAAAGCCAAAGAAAAAAGAAAAGTTTTTAAAGCTTTACGGAAGTGGCTAAAGATAGGAATGGAGCGAAGATGAAGTGGAAGACTATTCCAGAACTGGGGAGCCAATACAGAGAGACGAGTGCCCCCGGATCTGGATTTACGGAAGCGGGGAATGTGAAGAAGGGAAAGAGAGGAAGAACGGAGGGTGCGACCGGGAACATAGGAAAAAATGAGGGAAGTGATGTAGGCGGGGGCAGTGCGAGAGTGGGCACGAAAGGCAAAGCAAGCAAGTTTGAAAAGGGATCTAAAGCGGATAGGCAGCCAGTGAAGGGATTTCAAAACCGGGGTAATGTGAGAGGATTTGGGGAGGGAAAGAATGAGACGGGCAGCCTGGTTTTGAATGGCCTGTAAGCGTCGGGATTCGTGGGAGGGAATACCCACGTACAGGCCATTGCCATAGTCGAGGCGTGAGATGACTAAAGCCAGGACTATGGTTTTAAGCGCGTCGATGGTGAAAAAGCGAGATATTTTCCGGATGAGACGGAGGGAAAGAAAACATGAATACACAACAGAGCTGATCTGGCTGTGCATGGTTAAGTCAGAGCTGACTTTAATGCCAAGGGTACGGACAGAGGAAGAGGGCGTGGGGGGGGGACCGAAAGAAGGGGGCCAATGTGCAGGGGACCAAGGGTTAGAAGGGCCACCCGTGAGGACAAGTTCCGTCTTATCGGGGTTGAGCTTAAGATGGTTGGTGCTCATCCACTCAGAGATAAAGATAAGGGTGGAACTGAACTTGGGAATAGAATCGGGGGAAGAAGAGAGATCGAAAACAAGCTGGAGGTCATCTGCGTAATTATATACAGAGACCCCCAGCTTGAGAAGAGAAGAAACAAGGGGACAGATGTACAGATTAAAGAGGAGAGGGGAAAGAGAGGAGCCCTGAGGAACACCACAAGTGACCGGACAGGAGGGGGCAGAGAAACCGGAGAGATGAACAGCCTGATGCCTATCCTGAAGAAAGGATGAAAGCCAAGAGAAGGCCGCGCCCCGAATGCCCGCTGCGCAGACACGGTCGAGAAGAATGGAATGGTCGACCGTGTCAAACGCAGCGGACAAGTCGAGAAGCACCAGGGCCTGGGGAAGATTAACATCTGCCTTGCCCTTGAGTTCATCTAAGACCGCTAGTACCACCGCTTCTGTAGAATGGCCAGGGCGGAAGCCCGCCTGGTGGGAAGCTAAGAGACCATTGTCCTCGATGTATGAGGAAAGGCAGGAGGTGACGTGGGTCTCTAGGATCTTACCCAAGTAGGGGAGAAGGGAGATAGGACGGAAATTGGCGGGGAGGGAAGGATCTAAACCAGGTTTTTTTAGAATAGGGAGCACGACAGCAGATTTAAAGGAAGAGGGAACAGTACCAGAGGCCAGTGAGGAGTTGAGAAGAGAGAGGGGAGGACCAGGACAATTAGTGAAGAGGATTTTGAGGATACGCGCAGGAACACCATCCAAGGGAGAGCCAGATTTAACTTTAGACAGATAGTTGTGAAACAAATCAGGGGAGATAGGAGGGAAAGTGTCAAGGGAAGAAGAAGGGGTAGTGGCAGGGCTAGTGAGGATAGGCTGAGGCACAGTAGGAATGTTAGCTTTAATTTTCGCAATCTTGTCGATAAAAAAGTTATTGAGTGAGAGACAAAGGGGTTGGGAAGGAACCAAGCCGGGGGAGGAGCGATCAGAAGTGGCAAGATTGCGAACCAGAGAGAAAATTTCGCGAGGTTTATTCACGGAGAGCGATACTCTCTCCGTGAAATAGGAAGTTTTGGCATTAAGAACTGCTTTTTTATAGTTGGTAAGGAGTTGTCGGTACTGAGCTCGCAGAGGAGGGGAATACTGACGTCTCCAGAGGCGTTCCGCCCGCCTGAGATCAAGTTTAAGTGCCTTGAGCTCAGTGGAGAACCATTTGTGCGCGTCGTATGGCCGAACCGCTTTGATCTTTTTAAGCGGGGCCACACGGTCACACGAAGCAGCAAGCCATGTGCTTAAGGCTTTAGCCTGGGAATCAAGGGGGAGACAAGTAAGATCAGGGGCGGAAGAAACCAAAGAGAGTGAAAGAGAATCAAGGTCGGTATGGTTCCAGTTGCGGGCTAGAAGATTTTTAGGGGGAGAGGGTTTGTCAACCACACCTAAGTGAACCGAAAAGGAAATGATAAAGTGGTCAGACCAGACACAGGGAGAGATGGAGGGAGGTAGAGCAAGGGGACAAGACGACCAAATTTGGTCAAGTATGTCGCCATGCATATGGGTTGGGGCTGTGACGTGAGAGGTAAGATTCAGACATTGAAGAGTGGCAGAGAAGTCTTTAGAAGAAAGGTCTTCCTTGGGGTCTCCTGGCCAGAAGTTAAAGTCACCAAGAAGGAGCACAGAGGAGTTGTTGACCACGAGAGTGGCCAGCAACTCCTGGATGGAGGCTACAAAGGAAGGCATCGATTGAGGAGGGCGATAGACAAGAACCACAGTGAGGGGGGAAGGACAGTTGAGGGAACGGGCCACCAGGTAGTCCACGTTAGGAATGGGGGGGTGAGGAAGAAGCTGAAATTTAAGTGGCGACCGGACAATCATTGCCACCCCCCCGCCGGCCTTGCCATCCGGGCGGTCAGCTCGGAGGGCATAGTAGGTGTCGGGGAGGATGGCTAAAAGATCAGGAAGAGAGTCAGTAGTGAACCAGGTTTCGGTCAGAAATAAAAAGTCAGGAAAGTCAGTGGTTAAATGATTAAAAAGTGCTGTCTGGTGTTTAACTGCGGAGCGGGTGTTGAGTAGGTAGGCAGAGGCAACCGTGGGAGCCGAGGGGGAACGAGGAGCCGGAGGTGGAGTAGAGAGGAAAGGAGGGAGGTCAGAAGAGAAAAGAGTCGGGTGAAGTAGGGGAGAAGAGAGGATACCAAGTGATTGTAGGTGATAGCGGGGGAGAGGGGCAGGAGAGGGAAAGGCAGAAAGGGCAATCTGGTTCAATAAATTCTTAAAGAGCAACAATAGTGCACTTTTTTGGAAGGAGTGGATTGATAAAGGTATCATCACTTTTGATAATTTATTAAAGGATAAGTTCCCAAGGAATTTGTTAGATATTCGTGACTTGTTTGGCATTTCCAATAGACATTCTCTTCAATACCCCTTACTGAAGGCCTCTCTGATTCATAATATGTCTCAGGGTTGCTCTCCTTCCATCCCCGTTCAGGCCTCTTCCTCCTCACTTGCTTTTTCCATCCCTCTTAAAGCTGCTGCCATTTATAAACTACTTTCCCATCCTTCTATGGATAGATTCAGGTCTAAATTAGTACTCTCATGGGAGGAAGATCTAGCCCAAGAATTTTCATTTTAGACTTGGGACCTCTTCACACTCTGCCAGCACCACACAGACTCTTGAGGGCATATTAGCAAGAACCTCGTTAAAATCATCGCCATTTTAGCGTCAGGAAACTGCCGCTAAAATGGCGATAATGGGCTTGATAGTATGTGTTATAGATTTCCAATAGAAGCCCAGGTTAGATGTCCTGCACTTCTAACCTGGGCTTCTATTGGAATTCTATAACGCATATTAGCAAGCCCATTATCACCGTTTTAGCGGCAGGTCCGGCAGGTCCTGCAACTAAAACAGCGATAATTTTAACAAGGTTCTTGCTAATATGCCCCTATATTTTTTACAATTTTTTTTGTATTTTCTACAACAGACTTTTTTCACTCCTTCTCAACTACACAAATTCAGGTTACTAGAGTCTAGGAAATGCTGATCTTGCTCTTGTGAGAATAGTGACTTTTTTCATATCTTTTTTCACTGCCCGTTGGTTAAAACCTTATGGTCTCGTATCTGGTCAAAACTAAACAACATCCTATCCACAGACTTCCCTTTTGAGATTGTACATCTATTTTTGGGAGGTTCCTTGCCTTTATGGCATATTCAATGCAATGTGCGTAAATTTATAGACCTACATTTAGCCATTTCTTTTCAGATCATCACAACCAACTGGAAGGACACATCAAATATCTCTTCTCACACCTGGTGGAACTTGCTTTGTCATCACCATAGGCTTGATCGAGCCTTCGCCAACTCAGTGCCTTTATTAATCAAAAAGCACTTGTTATGGTCACCTGTAACTGCTTTTCTCTCCAGATATGCTCCCTGAGTTACCCTTTTTCTTTTTAAAATACCCACTATTATCTTTATTACTTGTTCATTTTTAATTGTTCATAGAAGTATTTACCATTGAATATGCATTTCATGCTTACCCCTTCCCCTCCCTCTTCTCTCTTTCTTTCTCTCTGATCCCCTTCCATTTTCTCCTTTGTATAGTTTTACTTCCCTCTTTTGGGTCTGGATTACTTATATGGTTTTTTAATATGATTCTATTTTTCATTTATTGCAACACAAAAAGATGATGGACAAAATGTTGAACCTTGTCAAACATTCACCCCTAGTCACAGATCTGGGTTTAATCCATCGTTATTTTGCTCACCACGCCACCCCAGTTCAGACATAGCCATATGCAAATCAGTCTTGACTCTGTGCCTCAGGCCATGTCTTCCCTGGACAGAAATCAAGCATCCAAGGACCGGTTTCAGGCTTTCAGACCTCATCAGCCAGGATAGCTTGACTCCAGTGGCATAGTGAACACGGGACCCACATCTGGGCATACCCTTCCCACTTAGGGTAAAAATGCAACAGAAAAAGATGATGGGCGGAATGTTGAACATTGTCAAACATTCAACCCCAGTCACAGATCTGGGTTTAATCCATCTTTATTTTGCTCACCGCGCCACTCCAGTTCAGACATAGCCATATGCAAATCAGTCTTGACCCTGTTCCTCATGGGAACAGTCCAGACTGAACTGCCAGGCCATGTCTTCCCTTGGACAGGAATCAAGCATCCTAGGACCGGTGTCGGGCTTTCACCCCTCATCAGCCAGGATAGCTTGACTCTAGTGGCGTAGTGAGCACGGGACCCACGTCTGGGCATAACCTTCGCACTTAGGGTGAAAATGCAGCACAAAAAGATGATGGACGGAATGTTGAACATTGTCAAACATTCACCCCCAGTCAAAGATCTGGGTTTAATCAATCATTATTTTGCTCACCATGCCACCCCACTTCAGACATAGCCATATGCAAATCAGTCCTGACCCTGTGCCTCAGGGGAACAGTCCAGACTGAACTGCCAGGCCATGTTTTCCCTGGACAGGAATCAAGCATCCTAGGACCGGTTTCGGGCTTTCAGCCCTCATCAGCCAGGATAGCTTGACTCTAGTGGCTTAGAGAGCACGGGACCCACGTCTGGGCATACCCTTCCCACTTAGGGTGAAAATGCAACAGAAAAAGATGATGGACGGAATGTTGAACATTGTCAAACATTCACCCCCAGTCACGGATCTGGGCTTAATCAATCGTTATTTTGCTCAGGGTTATAAACCCGAAACCGGTCCCAGGATGCTTCTTTCCGGTCCAAGGAAGACATGGCTTGGCAGTTCGGGCTGGACTGTTCCCATGAGGCACAGGTTCAGACTGATTTCCATATGGCCACGTGTGAACTGGGGTGGTGGAGTGAGCTAAAGAATGATGATGCATTAAACCCAGATCAGTTGACTCAATTTTAATGTGACAGTTTTAATCTTCCTACAAAGTAATCATGTAAAGGGGGTGTAAACAAAATGACCTCAAATGCTAAAATGGAATGTGATTTAATGTAATGCTGTGCTTTTATGTTTTTTTTAAAACAGAAATCGAATAAAGCTTTGTTTGATTTGGAACTTGTCCTTGTCCTGTGACACATGTAGAAATACAGAGATTGACTTTCTGTCATCTGTAGAAACACTTGTCACATGATATGGGTTTTGCTGACCATATCTGTTTGAAAAGTACTGAAAGGGTAATAAGGTGAGGATGCAATAAATGCTGTGAATGGCCTCTGGATGTTTTCACAGTGTACCCATGTTCAGAGGACTAACCCAATCAGTGGGCCCTGGAGGCAGTGTATCAGCTATAGACATGTCCTGTGATCACCACCCTTGGTCATAGTTTCCAAATGACCCAAAATTAGACCATGGCCTGCAGTAAATGGGTAATGCCTTTATACTTGTCTTCATGTCTGCAGTACAAAAACACATACACATGGTGTCTGAAGGGCATGGCGATTGATTACTGGGCACCTTTATAGATATAACAAAAGGGGAAAGAGAGAGAGGGTGGATTCGTTCTCACTCTACAGATTTAAATAAGCACAGAGAATCCACAGAGAGTTTTATGGGTGGTCCCTACAGTGGTGAGGAGCACACAGTGTTCTTTTAATACCCCCACACACCAAAAGGACCCTTTGTGTCATGCTTCATCATTGGGGTCTTCGCACCCCTCTACGGGATGCGGCGTGCTGCTAACCTACGACTACGCGGGAGCACTTTTAAAATTTGGCTATGTGTGGTGCATGTGAGGTATTGTGAGAATGAGTGAGTGGTGGGGTTCGAAGTGACTTAAGTGATAGTTAAAAAGTACCTGGCAATGTGGGGTTATTCAAAAAAACTTTAATGGACACCCGTGCTGGTACTGTTAAAAGGGGTGATTGTGAGGTTTTATGTAATATGATGTACATTACCTCGTGTGTGCGTCAACATGTTTCGGAGCACAGATCCTTCTTCAAGACGGAGTGCACAAATCCCCACCTTACTCACGTCTTTTTTTTACAGAAAAACTGGTATTTACAGAAAAGTGATATTTACAAAAAAGGCTAATATGTGCCTAGTTATCTGCATTAAGGTTTCTGCAATTTGAGAACCTGGAACAAAAGGAACACAAAAAGAAGGAGACATAATATAAATTGGTATTGTGAAATACAATATCCAATGATCAAGGTTCAGTGACCTAGGAAAAATGTGAGGGCAGCAGCTACTAGACAAACTTTGTCATCCTATTAGTGGTGGTGCGCCCTGTAAAAGATAGACCAAGTCAGAACAAACAAAATACTGAACATAAAACACACGCTCTAGTTGCTTAACCTGAGAAGTTCTAGGGATCTGTTATTGTAAGAAATGTGAATTAAATCATATTAGTGCATACTTGCTACCACAATCTGGTTGGCACCATGAGCCCCCAAACGTTGGGGGACTGTGGTGCTAATTAGCACCCTGTAAAGTAAGATATAATACTTAGATCATATTGGTATTCACTTACTTACTGCGCTGATGGTCAACAAACTGTTACCAAGTATTTACTCACTGCTACGAGGGAATTCCTGCGCCTTGTTGCTCCACACGCGTCTCCGTGGAAAGTGAGGAAAGGCCCGAAATGATTAAGTGGTGTTAATTACTTCAAAACCGGGAAGGCGAGATGCCCAAATGTGGTCTTTCCGGGCTGCTCGTGAGTTGCACAGCTGATCCCGAACGGGCCCCGATTGAATGGCACCGGCGCAAGTGTGTAGCGCGGTTGCTGCCCATGTGTGGGAGGGGAGAAGTAGTGTCTCTCGTTTCGCACATGCCCTGGTGTTAAACGTGGTAAATGGACAGCGTCTCAGAGCTGCGTATGGCCACAGCAGCGTTTTAATGTGTGGCAATCAGCGTCTACCGCTGCATATGCGTAGAGAAGCGCTAGATGTTATGGTAGCATAGTTTATGTATAAATAGTAAATTATGGAAAACCTTGGTAGGTCTGTATACACAAATGAGTGCCATCCTACTGGAATGAGACATTACACTAATATCTGGATCTTTAGGGATTGAAGGTAGTTGCAGTCCCAAAATGGTAGTTTGAAATCCGCAAGAAGGACTATATTATAAGGCCCTGGGTGAAGTGGGATGCCCCCAAACACGTACTGTTTGGGTCAGAGTCAGTAGGGGATGTTTAATCTGGAAAACATACACTGGTGAAGAAAGCACATCATATGGGATATCTAGTGTGGTGCTGCGTTGATTTAGTCGTAAGGGCATTATTAATTCAGTTGACCCCACGGAATATCGTCATTGAGACCAGTGACATGGGTGCCCAGCCGGAACACCCAGCGTTGCTCTTTTTCAAAGAGGCCTTTGTTAAGAGGGCAGTTGTTCAATTATAGTCCAGTTTAAGTCATTCACACAATGCATTTCATTAAAAAATGTGTTGCCATTTTCGTTGTACTCTTTTTGCACCTCACATTACTTTTGTGCTCACTGATCCTTGTTTTCATTGGTCTAGTAGTCATCCCAATGTATTCAAGGCTGCATGGGCATGTGATCATATATACGACGTGTTTACTATTACAGTTCGTGAACTTTCTTTGATCCCATGTTGTCCCATTCCTTAAAGTCAGGTGCCTGCTTTTCTTTGTTAGATGACAACTACTGCATTTACCACAGGGGTGGTGCCCCTGTATCCCATGCAGTGTAGGTTGTTCTGATTGTTTGTCATGTGGGCGGGTGTGGACTAAAATGTCTTTAAGATTTCTGCCTCGCCTATGTGCAAATAGGGGTTTTTCAAATTCCAGATCGCCACATACCAAAGTGCGCCAATGCTTGTTAATGATTTTGGAGACTTCATTGGAGTGAGTATTTTAAGTCGTCACACAGATAGGTCTCTTCTGGTTAGCCTCTTTGTGTATTTTATCTTCCAGGACTGCCTCTCTGTTGTTATTGCGGGCTCGTTTCATGGCTTTCTTGATCACAGGAGCCGGGTATTGTCTCTGTTGAAGTTTTCTTTTGAGGTCTGCCGCCTGTGATTTGTACTTCCCTATATCAGTACAATTCCTCCTGAGATGGAGGAATTGGCCATATGGGAGGTTCTCACGGAGTTGCCGTGGATGGCAACTGTCGAATCGTAGGAGGCAGTTTCTGGCGGTAGGCTTGAATTGAGTGGTTGTTTTGAGCACTCCGCCCTCAGGATAGATATTTAAGTCCAGAAATACCAGCATTTCGTTTGAGACCAAGCTGGTAAATTTTAGAAATGCGTTTTTAGTGTTAAGCCACATCATGAATTGGGTCACAGATTGCAAATCGCCTTCCCAGATGACAAAAATGTCATCTATATATCGCTTTCAAGTTAGAATGTTATCTCTGAAGGGGTTGCCTGTGTGAAGGATTTTGTGTGTCTCCAGGTGGTTAACATATAGGCCGGCCAGACTTGGAGAAAATGTGCTCCCAATGCTGGTACAGTGGCTCTGCAAGTATAGTGTTTTGTTGTACTCAAAAAAGTTTTTGGTGAGGGCAATGGAGATGCATTCAAGAACAACACCCCTGGGTGTTTGATATTTCCATGGGGTGGAGAACAAGAGTTCCTCAATGATGGAGAGTGTTTCCTCATGGGGCCGGCTTGTGTATAGGCTCTCCACAACCAGGCTCAATAGTAACTGGGTTGTGGGGTCAAAAGATAGATCCCGCAGCAACTGGAGAACCGCTTTAGTGTCCTTTAGGTATGTATTGGTAGCTTGTACCAGGGGGCGTAAGAAAGTGTCTACGAATATGGACAAGGGTTCCAGAATAGAACCGATGCCTGAGACGATTGGTCTCCCTGGAGGTGTATCTAGGTTTTTGTGTATCTTTGGAATGGTGTAAAAATAGGGGATTTTAGGTGCTTTTTGGACTAGGAAGTCAGCCTCTTTTTTTGACAGCCAGTCGTGGGAGAGGGCCTCTTCCACCATTCCTAATATGCTGGTACGTAGTGACTATGTGGGGTCTTCCTGTAGGACAGTGTAATTCCTCCTGTCTGACAGGAGTCTCAAGCATTCATGGTCATAGGCAGTTGTTGTTTGTACCACAATTGCTCCCCCCTTGTCAGCAGGTTTGATGATGATATCTTTGTTTCCTGAAAGTTGTTTGATGGCTTCCTGTTCCAAACTGCTGGTGTTGTGGAAGACTTTCGTATTCGTTGAGTTCAATTTTGTCAGATTGCTCATAACTGCCTTCTCGAAGGCGAGTAATTCCACTGGCAAAACTGCGTCGGGCGGAGTAAAGGTTGACTTTGGTTTCAGCCCTGTATCAGTGGTTGCACTGGTGTCTTCTTTGTTATGTTATGTTATGTTATGTGCATTTATTACGCGCACAGCTGCTCCAGCGAAGGAGTGTCCTGGCGCTTTATTTCGGAAGAAGGTCTGAAGTTTGATTTTTATTACAAAATCCTGCATTTCTGCATGCAGTTTGAAAGTGTCCAGTTTATTTTTAGGTACGAAACCTAAGCCCTTATTTAGGACTGACTTCTGTAGGTCTGAGAGTGCCCACGGTGTGGACACGATGTGGAGTGTAGGACTCACTTCAGGCAGTGTTGAAGTGCACAGTTCAAATTGTTGTCGTTTTTTGTGCCCTTGTAGCTTAGAACAAGAAGCCTACTAACTAGTCCTTGGAATCACTCTGATAGTCCTGTGTTTAAGCATCAATGCAGTCCTCCCGCAGAAGGTTTTGATATTTCCTTTCTCTCTGCCCAGGCACCAAGGGGTCTTGGGTGGCAGATGACTAGGATGAATGTGCTAAGTCAGCTCCTTTGAAACAATATAGTAGGGGAGGGAACAGCTCCATCTCACATATCCTGGCAGCACCATGTCCATCCTGCCAACACCTAGTGCCCAATTGTTTCACTTTCTAAGAGGAATACACAAAGGCCAACTACCATGTTACTCATCGTCATGTACCCCAAGATATAGCCTGCAGGCCCCATAAGGTTAGGACAAAAAAATACCAACATTCTAGAAGGGACATTTTCATAATTGTGACTTAAACTCCAACTTTCTCATAATTTTTTTTTAAAATGACAATTCTTTTGAGACCAAATGTAATATTTATACCTGTTTACAAGACAAAAGTTATCATTTCGTAAATGTAATAAGGTAATCCTATGAAAGATTAATTTAGGAGTTTTTCACTACCAGGACATGTAAAACTTGAAAGAACTCAATTTCCAACAAGACCATATACTTTGTTAGACCATCGTTCAGCATGCTGTCTTATGAGTCCCAATTCCAATTAAATATCATAAGTTATGTTATGTTAATGGGTATCTTATATAGCGCACGGCTACTCCAAGGAGTGTCCCGGCGCTTTCTGACCCATGGCTGAAAAGAAAGAAAAGAAGAAGGGAAGAAAGGAGGCAGGGGAAGTACACATTATTGATTATAGAGCCAAGTTTTCAGGGCTTTTCTAAAGGCCAGCAAATTAGAAAGGTGGCGCAGATCAACGGGAAGTGAGTTCCACAGTTTAGGGGCAAGATGTTTAAAAGAGCGGCCGCCTATCCTGGCTTTACAAATGGGTGGAACAGTTGCCAGGCCGAGAGATTCAGATCTGAGAGATCGGGTAGGCTTATAGAAAAGAAGCCGCTTCTGAATGTAGTGGGCACCTACCAAGTGGAGTGCCTTATGGGCCAATGTAAGGGCCTTAAATGTAATCCGCTTCCTAACAGGAAGCCAATGGAGGGAAAGAAGCAACTCCGATGCCCTAGCGTGGCGGGGTAGGCCATAAATGGCCCTGGCTGCAGAATTCTGGACTACCTGAAGTTTGTGCAAGAGGAAGTCAGGCAGACCAAGGTAGAGGACATTGGAGTAGTCGAGGCTGGAGCAAATGAAGGCCTGTACCATCAACTTCCTGTGGACCAAAGGAAGCAGAGGGAGGAATTTGCGCAACATTTTTAACAGGCCATAGCATGTACCGGTGAGACCTGTGATTTGGGATTTAAGTGAAAGGGTATTGTCTATTTTAATCCCAAGATTTTTCGCCACAATGGAGGAGGAAGAGGGTGGTGACATACTTACCGGCCACCATTCCTGCCAAGGTGGATCAACCTGACAGCCAAAGAAAAGCACCTCTGATTTATCAGGGTTGCACTTGAGGCTGCTTCGCTGAAACCAGTCGAAGACAGCCCCAAGGCAGCCACGGATGCTCTCCCCATCGAATTCCACACCCTTTTTACAGGTGAAGAGAAGCTGGGTGTCGTCAGCGTATGAAATGATCTGGGCACCCATAGACTCCGCCAGTACCGCCAATGGAGTCATAAAGATGTTAAAAAGGGTCGGGCTGAGCACCGACCCTTGCGGAACTCCGACATCCATCGGCGGCATCTCGGCAGAGTACGGGGGGGCCCAGACCACTTGTCGACGACCCGCTAGGTAAGATCTCAACCAGCTCAGCACCGTTCCTCTGAGACCGATCTCGTAAAGTCTCCCCAATAGGGCCTCATGAGGAACGGTGTCGAAGGCCGCCGACAAATCCAGCAACACCAGCATGACTCTTCCACCCGAGTCAAGGGTTTCCTTGATGATTTCATTTACTTCCAATAGAGCGGTCTCAGTGCTCAAATTGGAGCGGAAGCCTGACTGGGTGGGATGGAGTAAGACATGATCTTCCAAGAAAGAGGAGAGCACAGAGTGGACGTGCTTCTCGACGATCTTAGCCAGGCTAGGCAGGAGGGATATAGGTCTGTAGTTTGCATATTTCTCCGGGTCAAGGCCGGGTTTTTTCAGGAGTGGAACAACCATTGCCTTCTTCCATGCCGGCGGAACAGTGCCACTTGTCAAGGAGAGATTAAGGACAGGGTTTATCAACATATTCAGGGTCTTGGCGTTGCTAGCTAAAAAGGTCGCCGGACAGGGGTCCAATGGAGAGCCTGATTTGATTCTAAGTAGGAGATCCAGAAAGATAGACTCCGATAGGACCGGGAACTCCGATAGAACAGGGCTGGAATTAAGTGGAGAGGGCAATGGAATGTAATCAGCAGAAGATAAGCTGGGAGCAGAGGGCGGAAAAGATTTTTGAATCAATTTTATTTTGTCAGTGAAAAAGAGTTCCAGCTCATTAATCCATGGTTCAGAGAACTTATGCTGAACTGCAATGGATTTGGGAGAGACAAACTCCTTAACGATAGAGAAGATTTCCTTGCAGGAGTTTGATGCTGACTCAATTCTGTTGGCAAAATAGTTCTTTTTGGCCTCAAGAATATCAGCGTGATAGGATTTGATAGATAATTTGTAGGCGAGCTTGGCATCCGCATCATATTGTTTCCGCCAGAGTCTTTCGGCTAACTTACAGCTACGCCGAGTCAGAGCAAGAGACTCTGAGAACCAAGGCACCGAGCTACGCTTGGTAGATGGACGAGGTGTAGAGAGTGGAGCAAAATCGTCCAGCCTCTCAATCAGCCATTTCTGAAACGCATCCAGGTCCCTCTCTAAGTGACCCGATAAAATGCAGGGATATTCCTGAAGTGCTTGAGCAAAGCTCTCAGGGGTAATTTTGTAATAGGGCCTCCTGGGGTGCCTAAGATGGTTAGAGTTTGAACAGGATGATTTACTTCTGCCCTGGATTAGAAAACTGATCAAAGAGTGGTCGGACCAGAGAACTGGGATGGAACAGGTCTTAATAAGGGGAATGGTGGAAAACACTTGATCCAAAGTGTGACCCTTGTCATGAGTCGAACTCGAGATGTAAGGAAATAGACCTAGAGGGGCGGTGATGTCATTGATCTTAATGGCATCACTATCTGACTCGACATCCATGTGAATGTTAAAATCCCCTAATACGATACAATGGTCCACCTTCAGGCAGAGAGTGGTAACCACTGAATGAAGTTCATCAAAGAAAGCACCCCGCACACCAGGAGGTCTGTAGATTAGGAGCCCAGAGAACGATTGGTGAGGAGACAGAGAGATGGAAAAGGCGAGGGATTCGCAGCCAGAAATAGGCAGGGAAGGTAGAACTACACAAGCGGCCGATCTTAGAACTGCAAGTGCAACTCCGCCACCCCTACCCTGTGACCTATCCTGTCTATAAAGTATATAGTCGGAAGGAATGGCTGTCGAGATATCAGGGTTCGAAGACTCATTGAGCCAAGTTTCCGTGAGCATAAGACATAGTGGTTTTTCGGATGACAACAGCTCAAAGATGTCTAAGGCGTGCCTATGCAATGAGCGAGTGTTAAGTAGTAGACACTTGAAGTTGGTAGTGGGGAGTATTTGGGGCCCTTCGGAAACCCGGTATATATTAGGGGTCCACCCACAGCCAGGACAGCGACATTTACCTTTGTAACGGCCCGGAAAAACATGCCGACAGGAGTCAATATTAGTCTTAATAGATAATAAATCAGCTGTGGTATATCTGAGCCTTGAGCCAGCGGCCCCCGCCGCACCGTCCGCATCCGAGACGCGGACGAGCGCAGACGGGCAGGACTCTGGCGCGACCCCGGCGCAGGTCCGGCGCGTCCGCAGTACGCGTCCGCTGCGCGGAGACATCCCTATCCGTTTATAAAGCGCTGCTAGAGCGCGTCACCAGCCCGACCCACACCCAATATGGCGGCCAAAAAAACGAAGGACACAGCCCTCGGCGTCAACACTCAGCCGAGAGCTGGAGTAAGGCACAAGGGAGGGGGGGAATAGGCACAGCGCGCCAAGGGGCTCTAGGAAGTCAACACACTTTTTAAAATCAAGTTTGTCAAACGAACATCACACAACACACTTAGTAAAATCAAGTCTGTCGAGCGAGCAGCAAAGGTATTATTTTTAAAATGGTCACACAACACACTTAGTAAAATCAAGTCTGTCGAGCGAGCAGCAAAGGTAATATTTTTAAAATGGTGCAAAAATAGCAAAGAACAGAGGGAGACCTCCCGGCTTCCGCCTCAGGAGGGAAAAGCAGCTTAGTCAAAGAATCACACGCTAGATCCTGCGAGTCCCTTTTAAAGCGCTGCTAGAGCGCGTCACCAGCCCGACCCACACCCAATATGGCGGCCAAAAAGCGAAGGACACAGCCCTCGGCGTCAACACTCAGCCGAGAGCTGGAGTAAGGCACAAGGGAGGGGGGAATAGGCACAGCGCGCCAAGGGGTGCTAGGAAGTCAACACACTTTTTAAAATCAAGTTTGTCAAACGAACATCACACAACACACTTAGTAAAATCAAGTCTGTCGAGCGAGCAGCAAAGGTATTATTTGTGCATGGATTACTATCATATCTAAATAAATTACTCATACTCTCCATGTCTGTTACATCAACCATCCCCATTCCAGATTCCACAAAAAGCATATCAAAAGCAGGCATTGCTTCTCCTGCCCACTCCCCCTGTATGTCTGCTAAGGTTGTAATGGTCAGGTAACATAAAACAGAAACTAGCAAAGTCCATCAGGGTCTATTTTACCATAATGGTGCCTCTGCGCACCTTAAAACAAGTGCCACAGGTGCAAATAGGAAAAGTGCACCCTATTATGGTGAATGTGGTGCCCCCATGGCATCTGAAAGCTTGTGCTGCCCTGAGGGCAGTACGTTCAAGTGTTGCTTCAAAGCCACTTTGTGTTTCACTGAGCAGGAGGCAACCCACCTGCACTTTAAAGAGCGGGGAGAGATCCCCTTAAAGGTGGGTGCGGTAATGGACTGATCCCACCTGTAAGGGGGAGTTTAGGGGGTCCATGAGACCCCCTTTCTCCCCTCCAAAGGATTGTCTTTAGGAGGCACACTTTCAGTGCGCCACCTTTTCATGGTACACTTTCACTGCACTGCCTAAAGGCAAAGTGATTTACTCCCTCACGCAAATGAGGGAACGCCCTCTAATGATAGCGCTAGTGCTACATATGCACCATCGCTATCTGTATTACAGAGGGGCCCTCCTTCTGAAATACCAAAGTGATGCAGGGGTATACAAAGTAGGCCAACCAAGGCACTCTTCATCTATTGCATGTGATGCTCCTTGGTTTCAATTACACAAGGGAGTGCCTTGTACTTGATCAGTGAGATGCTGCGTCATTGTGTGACCTTCTTGTTTGTGTTGGGAAAGAACTGATTGGAGTTTGAATCTGCTGTTGTAAATATAATATTAACAACCAGAGTATTTATAGATTGATTCACTTGATTGCACCAATTGGTTTTGAATGTCATGATTTAGGATCTAGCTAGTGTACACTGTATATTAAATTTTGGCAGTGCCACCATTAAGTTTGGGACTTCAGTGAATGGTAAAGTAAGTAACCATTAAGCACGAAATCTATGAGCAGTTTGACACTTAATTGTTTCTGGAATCTCTTTATTTTGTATTTGGGAAAGTGGATTTGATTGAGGATTTCTTGGCCAAGGCAAATATCTTTGCTGAGTGATCATTCAGATACTCAAATATCTTTATTCCATTCAAAGGAACAATAAATGTGAACAGGATAAATAATAAAAACACTATAAAAATGCAGGTCACATTGCAAAGGCAAAGGCATAAAACAAAATTAAATATGTTTTACAGCATTTCACTGCAATAAAATACCAGTTGATTCAGACAAACCTGAGAAAACGTTTAACTAGTCTATAAAAGGACACATAAAGAGTCCGCCAAGTTACTCGGGTTGTCAGTCCGAAAAAAAGTCAAAGTTATCAATTGGTTTTTACTCAGGGCTACATAAAACCAAAATGGCGAAAAGCATGCAACTTGAGCAAGACATATTATAAAATAGGCAGCTCCCAAAAAACCTGTAGATGGAATCAGTTATAATATTTCGTAATGAGATAAAAAAGGGTCAATATTTAAAAAGCAGTGCAAGGATACCTAATGTTAAGAAAGTTGTGGTTGTGTTGAGCTAATTTGTTTCTGTGAGTTTCTAATTTTTAAAGCCCCACAGATAAAGCTGGTAAGTCAAAACAACAAAATTTTGATTGTAAAATTTGGGATGCATTTGAATTATGACTTCTAACCCCAAATGACAGCAGGATAAGTCATAGAAAAGACCGTCTAAATGGGGAATACAATCTGCAGAAAGAAATAAAATTGACAAAAGATGGTTTTGCGATGCCATCACAGGGACAAAGGGGTAAGCTATGAAACCAGTTGGGGGTAGGCTACCAAAAAGTGAACCATGCCTAATCTGAAACTGGTAAGATAAAACCTATGCTCTATGTTAGTGACCCAAAGGAGTTAACTTTCATCCCCTATCTTTTGTTTGAAACCTAAATAGAGCGAAAGTGAAACTGAAGAGTTCTGATTGTGAAATCTCAACTGGGTTCTATGCTGATATAGAACTGTTTGAGGATCAACTTTTGCGCTTCCAGTAAGTTCATTTGGAAAAAGAAAGAAATGGGGAAGATCTAGTTCCAAAAAGGTTTTCCTTACACATGACAACCAAGGAATGGTTTTAACTTGTTCTATTTTTAGGCTGTCATTCACAATCTCTTTGGTAAAGGAACTAAAGGGGGAAGTCCAACTGTAATCCACAAGGGCAAAGGGACAGCTAGGACTACATCTTCAAGAAAGGAGAGGACAGATTCTAGATGGGTTATTAACCTTGCAGTGCTCCTGGAGGTGGCTAACAAACTACAAAGAAACGTATTCTCAGTTGTATGTAGGGAACCTGGAACAGTGTAGCCCAATACTGCTGCCCCTTAGGTTTCCAGAGGAATGCACTTTGCCTTGTACAAGGCAATCATCTCCAGGATCGGTTTATGACCAAATTTCTTTGAAAAACCAAATAGACCCTCAATTGCCCCCTCCATCTTGCCTACTCTGACTGTGAGTAATTTATCCCGTTTTAAATCAGAGGAAAACAAGATACCAAGATAATACAAATGTTGCACTCTGGTAATGAGAGTCCCAGCACCAGTATGTAGACGAGAAGGCAGCTTTTTGGACCAACAAATCATGGTGAAAGAGTTGGTATGATTGATTTTCAAATTTTAGTCCTTCATGAAGTCATAAAAAATATCCAATAAAAGCTGTATTCTGTTCACAGTACGTATTCTTTGTTTTTTAATACAAATTAAGCACTTTGTTTACATACTGTTGGTATGTATTTTCTCGAGATATTGTGGGTGCAGAGGATAGGGCTAAGGGAAAGTGGGAGGTGTCATATCTAGATTCCATTCCGTTAACCATCAAACATTCAATTTTATAGTATGCAATTGTGTACATTCTTTCCTCCATTGCTTACACGGCTGCTGCTGCTGCTTCGGAAACTTGAATGCTTTGTAACAAAACGAATGTGAATCTAACAAAGGAACACATAAATCCGTCCCTGGGCTCTGACAGTTCCAAGACCTTGGATTAAACCCTTATTTAACAAGGTGAAGTTGTGAACAAAAAAGGAAGCTATGGTTCTGCTATTGACCCCAGAGAATAATGACCCTGACAGAACTGCCACGATTGTTACACTGTTAGTATTAAGAGAAAGCCAACAGCACAAGAAATAATTAGTTTGACACACACGGACTGTGATGGAGGACAATGTGACAAGAGAAGGTTAGAAGGGCAAATCAAGACAAGCCAGCAAAAGATGTAATGAGAACTGTGGGCAGCATCAACCTCTGGCTGTTGATTACTTCCTACCTACGGGTTCGAATGATAACATAACACTTTTGTTTTTTTAATATGCAGTATAAAACATGTATGCATACATTCTTTCCTTTGCATTCAGAACTTTTCCTATTTTTCAGGCAATACAAAAGACAGCGAAAGTAAAGGGTCTTGAAGTACCGAACCTAGTTTTTCAATTTAACACCTGCTTCACCTTTGCAATAGTTTTATTGGGACAAAAATAGTGGCAATCCTATTTAAATGTTTATCGAAGCCGGGGATAGATAGCATGTAGAAAAATATTAATAGTGTGCAAATAACAGACACTGTAGATAGAAACAGGAAGCATATTTCATACCTATCTACATGTTTATTTTTTTCGCAATTCAGTTAATGGATGCATCGACATTTACATAGTTTAACAATGGTGGGTTTGCAGTGAAATAGAAAGTGCAGAAGAGGCTCACTAATTACACGAGCAAATTGGAAGGGGAAAAGGAAAACCTGTCATCCATAAACAATCAACCAAGAGCTAACTCCACCCACACCCGCACCAAAACAGAGAAAATATAGAGTATATGTAAGGCTAACGAAAGGGGAGCAGGAGACGTCTTGAATGGAGGGTCTTAAGAGTTTGTGGGGGTTATGTATGAGGAAGTGATGCAGTGCGGCGTTTGGCCTCATGCTTAATGCCTCATTCCGCCACTTCAGAAACATAGGGTGAAAGGGGGCATTATTTACAAGGCAGCATTAAGTCATGTTAAGTGGCTTAACACTGCCTTGTAAATAAGGCTAAGCTCCTCTTGCCACCACAACATCAGAAAAAGTGATGTTGTGGTGGTGATAGGGGCTTGTAATAATGCCCCTGAATCTGAAAAAAGGTTCATCAGAGGAGAATTATAATGGAGTGTGGATGTTTCCCTGCAAATATCACAAAGGAAAGAGATGGGGGCAAACTGACATATAAGAAGGTAAGCAAGAATTACATGAAATAGAAAGGACAAAATGGCAAACCAGTAGCAGCTGCTAAGGGGCAGTAGTGGTGGGGTGGGGGGTTATAAAAAAAAAAAAGAAATAACATTTGACCTACCTTCCTAGCAGCCACGTCTACTCCATCCTTCTGCCCATGACGCAGGAAACTGGAAGCACTCAGGCGCCCAGAATCCCCTAGCCAATCACGGTGCTGCTGTCACCAGTATGACAGCAGTGTTGTGATTGCTTTGAGCACCATAGTTCAGCGCTCAGACAGGAGCTGAGACGTTGATCATGTTCTCCATCCAGGCTGTGCAATACAACTCGGTGGAGAACATGCTAAGTGCGCATGATTTTTTGGCCAGCCAAACCGTCATGCACACTTAGAAAGTGCCCGCTACTGTTATTATCATTTTATTTTTCCTGTGGGGCGACGCCACTCTACCTTAGCAGAGGAGCCGCTGCTGAGGCTTACACGGTTTTAATGCATTACTTTCTAGTCAAAGCCCTTTTAAAATTTGCACTGACTCATCTGAAGCAACCGTATGCACCAAGCAACACACTCCTCCCTTGGCACGACCCTATAAAAGCACTTTTGTACAGGGGGTCCTTTTCGGCAAGGGTACGGGGGAGATGAAGGTTTCACCCTGATTTAGATAGCCCAGCACTGCCATAATCCAAGGGCACCCAGACCTAACTTGGAACCCTTCTCTGTACACTATGTTAACATCTTGCACCACACACTTTGACCAATCAGCACTCAGTTTTTAACCCCTTCTCTCGTTCCAGCTCTTTTAAAGTAAGAGGCTTACAAAAACTAATCTGACTCCCTCTTTTGTCACGGAGTGGACTCTGAGTCTTAGAAATATTAGTATTTGCAGACTAAATATGGTCATTCTTAGCAGCTGTTGTATCTGGATGGGTGGCTTTGCTTTTTGTATTTATGGTTATTTGCATGGTTTTTATTAACTAAATAGTAAATTGACAATGACATTTACTTATATATTACATACAATTATTTAAGGTCTGACTACTTCAGGTCTGCTCTTTAGGTATAGACTCATGCAATTAAAAATCATAAATAATAAACATATGCAAAAAGGGCATTGGGTTAGTCCTTGTTAGACTTGGCATCCTTGGCCCTAACTTGTTGTCGTCAACCCTTCTGTTTTGCTTACTTCATCTTTGCTGGCTTTAGAACTCTTCACACTTTACCACTGCTAAAGTGTTTGTGCTCTCTCCTTTAAAGATGGTAGAATTGGCTTATACCCAATAGACATATTTAATGTACTTGTAAGGCCTTAATAAAGTGGCACTGCCTGTGCCCAGAGCCTTTAAATGACATGCTATGAGTGCACCTGCAGCACCGATTGTGCCATCGACTCACATAGCACTTTTAACATGCTTCAGGTCTGCCATTTCAAGCTCTGGGTACGGTTTTGGTAAGGTAGGTAAGGTAAGGTAAGTATACTTGTAAAGCGCACTGTTACTCCATCTCGGAGTGTCCTGGTGCTGTATACCACTGGGGAACCTGTCCTGGCTTTCCCTGTGAGATGGTCCCTCTTGGGCACCTCCAAGGTGAAGCCAGGCATCCACGGCGCTGATGGGGCCGTTGTGGAGATTAAGCAAGCTATTGCCCAGAGTTGCAGAGTAGGACCCATGGTTAGCGTAGGCACCTCGGCGAGAATTATCGAGTCCGCGGACATTGACCCAAGACCCTGCCGCGTCGGGAATTGAACCCTGGTCCCGGGCCGATCCCTGCTTCAGGGTCTGCCGGTTCTAACCAGTGAGCCACACTTCTCTGAAGTGTCCTTTCAACCTAGCAAAATAAACCTTTTACCAGGCCCAAATCTTCTCATGTAATAAATGTAAGTCACCCATAGTGTAGGCCGTGGGTAGCCCCGACGGCAAGGTGCAGGGTATTTAAAAGGTTGAATTTTAACCTTATTTTACATGTCCTGGTAGTGAACAACTCCTAAATTTATTTTTCACTATTGCAAAGCCTACATCTCACATAGACTAACATTAGAGTTACCTTATTACATCTAATAAGTGATTATTTCCAAATAGGAGCAGGTTACCTGTTCATGTCCGGTGTATTTGGAATTGTAATGAAAAATCCTCTCCCATGGTGAGGTCAGATTTTAAATTTCAATTTTGAAGTTTGAACTTACAGAAAGTTGCCCTTTTCTTACCTTAGCCATTTAGTGCTTGCAGCCTGCCTCTGGGTCACATGACTCGGTGTATCTGACAGTTGGGCTTTGCGCATCCTTCCTAGACAGCCACACACAATAGAGAGCTAAGGTGTTCCTGGATGGGCCATAACTGGCAGGATGGTAGGGTGGAGCTGGACACGCCCCTACTTACTGTTGAATAGGCTGTGTCCTGCATCCACACAAAGGGCAACATACCCTCTGTATTCAGTCTGGAACCAGGACAGGGAAGGCCTTCAGACGCTTCTCCCAATTCAAAGAAAGGCTATGTATAAATGCTGGAACCCAGACACCAACTCTTCAGTGAACTTCTGGACCTGTGGATATTCTGACAGGAAGAAGGACTGCTGTGCTGCTGTAATGACTGCCACTGTGCTAAACTGCTGCTCTGAAGGGCTGCTGCCATTTGTGTGCTGACCTGCTGCCTGTTGCCTTCTCGCCCAGGTGAGAAGGACTGAACCTGCGTCTGTCGAACCCAGAACACCAAAGTGCTAGTTAGCTGGCCTCCTAGCTAGATTCTTTTGGACAGAAGGTTCAAACTACCTCGAACCTAGCACCTAGAATCTCCATCTTTGAGTCCTACTCTGCCTTGTCGTGCCACTCTAGTCCTGGATCCTTGGAAGTGGGCATGAAGGTGCTTAGCCAGCCCATCTGTGGATCCAGCAGAACTGATACATCTCCTCTCCTGTGCGGCACAAACCCAAATAGAACTGATACATCGCCTCTGCTGCAAGGATTCTTAAAGCACAACAACTACACATTGACCTCGTAGCCCAAATCAGAACCACTACTGTGCAAAGGTTCACTGACACAGGCTCTTGCATTGCAAATATCTTGTTGATGGCTGCTCCTCCAGTGACACAGGTTCTCGCATCGCAGCCTCACAGCTTTTTTGAACCAACACATCACTCTGACTGTGTGACGTATCCTTGATGGTGGCCATCACATTGTAAGACCTCACCAATGGGATGTTTGATGATGACACAAGACCTCACTTCGCAGCTTTGCAGACCCTCAGAACCCATGCATAGTCTTGACTATGAAGCGCATCCTCGACGTGAGACTTCGCACCGATCCTCAACCAATATTTAAGGTACTCTTGTTCAGCCGACCTAGCAGGGTTCATGTCGCCAGCCTGCACTCCATTATGGTTGGCCTGATTTTGTGACATTTTTCCAGTTCAGCGGAATTGGATATCCCCAGTTGGCCTTTGTGCTTTTTGGTGCTATGTTTACTAACATCTTAAAACCTGCATATCTCCAGTTCTACTGATTGTATTTATGCCATTTTGGTCTTGTTTTACTTGCTGCCAGAGGTTTGCACATAGGTTAATTTGAGGTTTGCTTGTGCCTCACCCTGGCAAGGATTGTGTTTCCTGCTTTAGTCAGGTTTCAGCATCCCAACCAGTAACCCAATTTCTCACAGTCCTCTTCATCTATTAGGTCTGTTTAGCTGTCATTCACATTTTTCTTCTGCACACCAGCACAAAACATCCAGCAGCAGGTGATCTCACTTCGGTCATTGGCTATCTTGCACAGTAAGTAATGGCTTTTAGTCTGTTCACATCTGCACATCTTCTTGAAAATAAGTGCATTTCAGTTTCAGGGCTGGTTAGCAAAGAAATTACTTTGCAATTGCCATTTTTTCTTTATATTCTTTGTGCCTATTTGTTCTGAATTGGGTCTCCAGTTGGCAGAGGTTTGCACCCTGTGCAGGTAGAAACCTCCACCCTAGTCAGGGTAAGTCAGATACACACCCTAAATTAACCTGTGTTCACACTTTGGTAGCTTAGCACAGAGTAGTCAGACTTAACTTGAGGCAATGTGTAAAGTATTTGTGCACACTTTAATTACAGTACCTCAATGAAAACACCACAAAATACTTCACACTAGGTTACAGGCTTAAGGAATGGTTGTCTGAATAAAACAAGACCAACATCCAATTAGTAGCATTTGAGATATGAGTTTTTAAAGATTAAACATGAAAACAGTGCTTAGAAGTCACCAGCTGTCAATAGGTTACTTGCAAGGGACTGGTGCAAATCAAAAGTTCAGGCCAACTGCGATCAATTGCATGCCAGGTACAGGAGTCAGACAAGTCCTGTTAACAAAGTACCTCCGATGGACCTTTTGTTGATGTCGAAGACTCTTGGTGAGGAGTCGAGGAGTCACTGCATTGTTCTTGATCTGTGCATGAAGGCGGATGTCGGCACCATTCCACACCATTGACTGAAGCTTTGGTGTCAAAACATTTTTTTTCTGATGAAGGCATTGTGTCGGTGCCAAACCATGCTGTCATCATCGAGTGTCGTCGGCAGCTAGATAGCCATCATCGTTGAGCCGCGTCAGTGCTGGACGTGCTGTTGTCAAGTGACCACTGTGTTGGTGTTGAAGGACAATGATTCCTTGCCGGGTGGCGCAAAGTCACTGCTGCATTGATGTTGAGGGTTAAAACAGCTGCAAACCCCACTTCTGAGGACTAGGACTGGAGGGGTGCATCTCAGGCAAGGGTAGAACTCACAGACAGAAGAGTCCAGCAGCACCAGTAGAGTTGCATAAAGACGTTTGGGACCCTGAAACTTCAGAAAAACATGAGGCATGTCAGCAAGCCCATGGAGAATCTTGGGTTCAAGAATGTAGGGAGCAGGTCCAGTCCCTCTCACTGTCAGGCAAGAGGCAGCAGGCCAACATATCAGTGCAGGTTGCAAAGTGTCAGCACATCAATCAGCAGGCAGCTGGCCAATACAGCAAGGCGAGTAGCAAAATAGCAGTCCCTTTGACAGAACAGGCAGAATGTTCTTGGTTTCAGTGGGATTCTGATTTGGTGGTGTCAGGGTCTAATACTCATACCCAAATGTGCCTTTGAAGTGGGGGATACATCAAAGAGGCCTTTGAAGATCACAAGGTCCCTACCTGTCCTGCCCTGTCTCCAGACACACTGCTGGGGGTATGCAGTCTTTTGTGTGGGGACAGACACCCCCCTATTCAGGTGCAAGTGTCAGCTCCCCCTCCCAATCTACCCCCAGTAAGGATCATCAGCCTTGTGATGGGCCAATATGATGCAAAATGTCACACCCCAGCTCCTGCTGTGTGACTGTCTTGAAGAAATGCAAAACACTCAGCTGTCACCATAACCCAGACGTGTTTTCAGAGACAGGCAGAGGCACAGAATGAGTAAAGTAAGAAAATGCCAACTTTCTAAAAGTGGCATTTCAGACCTGCAATTTAAAACCCAACTTTACTAAAAGATGTGTTTTTAAGATGTGTGTACAGAGACACCAAACTCTATATGCTCCCAATGGTAAATTACACTTTAAAGATGTTTCAAGGCAATCCTTGTGTTAAGATAAGCCTTGCAATAGTAAAAGAAATAAGAAGTGTTTCACTACCATGACAAATGAAACTCAAAAGTGCATGTCCTACCTTTTAAAAAAACGACACCCTGCCCTTTAGGCTACCTAGGGCCTATGTTAGGAGTGACTTATGTTTAATAACAAAAAATCTTTGGGCCTGGCAAGTAGTTTAACTTGCCAGGTCGAAACGGCAGATTAAAACTGCACACACAGGGCAGACCTGAGCCATGTTGGGGTACTTAGTGGGTGGCACAATCAGTGCTGCAAGCCCACCAGTAACATTTAATTTTCAGGCCCTGGTCACATATAGTGCACTTTACTAGGGACCTAAAAGCACATTAAATATGCCAATTGTGGATATGCCAATGCTACCATCATTAGAGTACAAAGTGTTGGACATGGCCTTTTTTGCAGGGTCATCCCAGAACTTTTTGCCTTCCTCCTATATTTTTTCTGACCTGTTAGTGATTTTTTGACTTTGGACACTTTCCCACTGCTGATCAGTGCTAAAGTGCATATGCTCTCTCTGTAAATTGTGTTTATGGATTGGCGATTCCATGATTGGCATATTTGATTTACTAGTCAGTCCCTAGTACAGTACATGGTGTGTGCCCAAGGCCTGTAAATCAAATGCTGCTAGTGGGCCTGCAGCACTGATTGTGGCACAAACATAAGCAGCCTGTAAATGTAACTCAGATCTGACACTGCAGTATATGTGCACAGTTTGGTACTGCCATGTCGACTTGGCCAGTGCACCCACTTACAAGGCCCTAACCTTCCCTTTTCTTACATGTTAGCCACCCCTTAGATAGACCCAATGTACCCCTGTAGGCAAGGTGCAGTGTATGTGAAAGATAAGACATGCCCTCATGTGTGTTGCATGCCCTGATAGTGAAATACTGCCAATTTTGTTTTTCACTATTGCAAGGCTACCTGTTCCCATGGTATAGAATGGGGAGTTCGCTTATAACAACTTAAAAACAGAACAACTACTGGAAACAAGGTAGGAAAATAAAGTTTAGTATGCCTGAACTCAGAATGTTAAAATGCTTCTTTTAGTGAGGGTGATTTTTACATTCTGTGTTTGAAAATATCACTTTTTGAAAGTAGGTATTTTCTTGCTTAGCCATCCAGTGTGCCTCTTCTAGGATGTGTCTTGACTGTCTGGCTTTGGAGTGACAGGGACTGGGGATGTGCAGTGGCTCCAGAGAGTCTGTATGAGTCAGGGCTGGGCTGAATAGACATTGGCTGCATTTAGAGTAGGGAAGGAGGTCTCCTTTCACCTGAATGGACCTCATCTGTCTTCCACAATGCTGTCTCCACCTCCTGCCAGGGAGCTACACCAGAGAGAAAGAACTGGTTTGGACTGAGCACATGGCTTCTTTGCCACCAGAGAACAAAATAGTTTGCAGTATAAACATTGAGGCCCAGACCCCAGAACTTTAGATCTCTTTTGGTAATCAAGAGGAACCTTTGCCAATGAGAAGAGCCAGAGAAGCTGAGGTGGAATACTACCCTTGTGCTGTTTGATGTCTGAGGTTGGTCTGCAGTGGCTACTTGCTGCCAAGGATAGGAGAAAGGAATTTGCTGTTTGCTGTGTCCTCTGCTTGAGGAAGATTTCCAAGGGCTTGAAACTGAGCTTGCCTCCTGTTCTGAAGACTCAGGGACACAAAGACTTCACCCCCAGGTCCCCTGAGCCTTCTTGCTGGGAGTTCTGACCTGCTACGAGGTGCTTATTGTTGTTTTGGACCTATGGATGCTGTTTGCCACTGGGAGCTGGGAAAAGTAACGCAACTTCTTGAGGCGCAACACAGCCGCACCTGTTTCCGGTGCATCACCGTAGAAATCGCTGCAGCGCCTGACCGCGGCTCGAGAAATCGCTGCATGCCCTATCAAGTGCACTGATCTCTGAAGTCCGAGCTCACCGCATCGATTCCAACTCAAGGCCTGCTGTGCGGCTGCAAGAACCCATGCATCGCCATGGATTGTCACATTGCGGCGCCAAGTCTGTTGCATCGTTGGGAGACACAGTAAGAAACTGATGCATCACCTCCCCACGCAGTAAGGAAGCAACGCATCACCTCCCCTGTGCAGCAGTAAGGAACCAATGCAACACCTCCCCCAGAACAAGTAACCGATGCATCACCTTCCCTGAGTGTAAGGAACTGACGCATCACCTTCCCTGCAACCCTTTTTGTTTGTGCGCGCAACACATCCAACGTACTTTATGCAAAAAGTGTTGTATCTGTAATTTGCTTTGAACTGAACTATTTCTACCATTTGAAAGTCTTATTTTTATTACTGTATTGTGGAGTTTTGTCATTTTGGAGTTGTTTGATTTAGATAAAGATTACTTATTTGTCTAAACCAGTGTGGTGTCCATTTGTAGTTTTTTTACTGTATTACTGTATGTGTTCACAAATGCTTTACACACTGCCTCTGAGATAAGCCTGTCTGCGTGTGCCAAGCTGCCAAGAGGTTGAGCAGGGGTTATTTTAGAAGTATATCCCTCTTACCCTAACTAGAAGCAAGGATCCCCAAATAGAAAAAAGGTACCTACCTCTGCCAACTAGAGCCCCCCATTTCTGATACATGTTATGTTATGTTAATTTTTTTTTATTAAGCGCACATTTCACCCAAAGGTCTCAAAGCGCAAGCCTGTTTCAGTAAACTGAGGAAAGTAGACAGAAAAGAGAAAGGATGGACAGAGAGAGAATATCAAAACAACTTAGGGACATATTACCAAAAACGGCATTAAAATGATTGCTGCTTTAGCGGCAGGAAACTGCTGCTAAAGCGGCGATAATGGGCATGATAATATGCCCTTGAGAATTCCAATAGAATCCCATGTTCACACCAGAACATGGGCTTCTATGTGAATATGCCCCCAAGTTTTGAGAGCCCTACGGAACTTTCTGTGATCGGTCTCAGTATGTTGATATAGAGGGAGTGAGTTCCAAAGGGTAGGGGCACGCTATGAAAAGGATCTTCTGCCATTCCTGGCGGTACGGATCTTGGGTGAAATGAGAAGATGTTTGTTAGCCGATCAGAGGGTTCCAGAAGGGATGTACCTAATCAGTTTCTTGGCAAAATAGATGGGACCAAGTCCATTCAGGGTTTTGTGGGGCAGACAGTTGATTTTGAATGTTATGCGTTTTCTGATTAGAAGCCAGTGAAGAGTTCTCGGATTGGGTGTCGAGGGGGATCGAGGTGGAAAATTTAGTACCAATCTGACTGCTGTGTTTTGAATGACCTATAGCTTTTTTAGATTTTCTTCGTTGATGGAAGCCAAAAGTGCATTACTGTAGTCTAGCCTGCTGATGATTAATCCTTGCATGAGTGGCATTCGTGATGACAGTGGAACCCATTTAAAGATCTTACGGAGGCTGCGCTTTATTCTATAGCAGATGCTTGCTACATGATTGACATGATTGGACATAGAATGATGAGTGTCGATCAGCCCTCCTAGGTTACGAACGGCCGACTTAGGTGAAGGACAAGTGCCTAGATTGGTGGGCCACCAATCACTTGATCATTGGGTTGATGCTTTGCCGAAGAGAATGATTTTGGTTTCAGTTGTAAGTGGTTATTTTGCATCCGAGTGTGGCTACCGGACATACACTGTCTAAATCGAAGTTTGGTGTCAGCAAGATCCTGCCCTAGCGTGATTAAAGCTGAGTATCATCAGTGTACGAAACTGTTTCAAAGCAGTGAGATTTATTCAAGCTGGCCAACGGTAACACATACAGATTGAAGAGAGTGGGGCTCAGAATAGAGCTCTGGGGGACACCTTTGTCAATATGTTGGCTGCTGGATACGAAAGTGCCCATGTGCACTTTCAAGGCGCATTTGGTGAGGAAGCTGCATAGCCAGTCCAGTGCGGTGCCCCGACACCCATCTCTTGTAAGCGATTCACAAGAGTGATGTGGGAGATGGTGTCGAAGGCAGCCAACAGATCAAGGAGGACCAGAATGGCTGATTGCCTGGCATCGAGGGTGAGTCTTATATTATCTACAATTTCCAACAGAGTGGTTTTGGCGGGTATGAGAGGCCTGGAATCTGGATTGAGAGGGGTCCAATAGATTGTTACTCTCTAAATAGGTGGTGAGTTGCTTGTTAATTAGTGACTCAAGAACCTTTCTAAAGAAAGGGAGGAGGGAGATAGGGCGATAGTTATTGGGTTGCTTAGGGTCCAGGGTGGGTTTTTTCAGTATGGGGTTCTACATGTAAGTCGCCCCTAAGGTAGACCCAAGGTACCCCCCCATGGGCAGGGTGCATTGTATGTGAAAGGTAGGATATGCCCTGGTGTGTGTGGGACATGTCCTGATAGTGATTTACAGCCTACTTCGTTTTTCACTATTGCAAGGCTACCTGTTCCACATAGGGCAGGATGGGCAGTCTGATTATAACATCCTATAATCCTAACTGACCCAGGGAACATGGTATAATCGAGTTTAGTATGCCTGAACTCAGAATGATAAAATGCATCTTTTAGTGAAGTTGGTTTTAACATTCAGTGTTTGAAAATACCACTTTTAGAAAGTAGGTATTTTCTGACCTAACCATCCAGTGTGCCTCTGTTAGCTTGTGTAATGTCTGTCTGGTTTGTGAGTGACAGGGTCTGGCGGAGACTCCTGGAGACAGGGTGAGTCAACACAGGGCTGAATAGTCACATCTACACATAGATGAGTGGGAGGAGTAGCACCTGGGTCTGAATAGGGCTGGGCTTGCCTTCCACAATGCTGACTCCACCTCCTGTGGTGCGTCTGAGGACCCTGGCCCACACTGACAGAAGAAGGTGCACACTGGCAGAATGCACCCCAAACTGGTTTAAACTAGGTCCAGTCCCCTCTGCCTTCAGAGGACAAAGGAATTGCTGGTATAAAATATTGGGGCCCAGACCCCAAGACTTTAGAACTCACTGGAATCAAGGATCCTGCCAAGAAGAGCTGGAAGAGATGCCAGGAGGAGTACTGCCCCTTTGCTGTATTGTTGCTTTGTTGGGTTGGCCTGCAGCTGCTGCTTCTGCCTTGGGCAGTAAAAGGACTGGACTGAACTTTCTCTATTTGTGCTGAGTATCTCCATGGGCCTGAAATCGAGCTGGCCTCCTGTTAAAAAGTCTCAGGGACTGCAAAGACTTCACCAACCTCTGGGTACCGCTCCTGGAACCGCTGTTTCAGTTGCCACAGAGAACGGGGAACCACTACCAACTCCGTCACCGACTCCGTTGCTGGCCTTGTGTCCTGAAGGCACCGCAGGCCGCACCGTCTCACCCTGCACCACACACCATGGTCTCACCGACGCCGTCTGCATGATCCTAACTGAGCCGCTGCCTGCAATGCATCGAGAGGTACCACAACCCGCACCGCCTCGCTTCACTTTGCTGGCCTGGTCTCACCGACATGATCGTCGCAGGCTCGACACCCGTGACCGCCTCGTCACGCACAGCTGTCCGGCTCGGCCAGCACCAATTCCCACCAACCAGCTTTGTCGATTGAATCGCAACCCGCCAGCAATGCATCGAGCACCGTCTCGCTCTGCACCGCACGCCTTGGTCTCATTGACGCCATCCGCATATTCGTCAGTGAGCCACTGCCTGCACCGCATCGAAAGGACACCGTGCCCTGTACCGCTCCCACTTTGCAACGGAACCGCGACGGATGCCACAACCAGCTTTGTCACCTGCACCCCAACCTGCCAGCCCTTCATCGAGCACCGTCTCGCCCTGCACCATAAGCCGTGGTCTCACTGATGCCGTCTGGACAATCGTCACAGAGTCGCTGCTCGTACCGCATAGAGAGGCATCACACAGTGCACCACTTCCACTTTTTATCGCAACCGCGACGGATGCCAAGACCGACTCGCACCTCCGTGTGAGCCGCACTAAGAAAGGTACTGTTAACGAGTCTGTCCCGCTGTTGATGGCCCATACCGATGCAGTCAGCAGGAACTGCGACACTCTTTTGTTTTTAGCATCGCGGTAGGCTCGGACCGAGCTACCGTCTTGTACGAATTGCGGTTTCAATGTATCCTTGCAATTTAAAGATATCTTGCGAATCAACTATTTGGTCGTGTTTTAGTTATATAAACATATTGGATAATGTTCTAAACTGGTGTGGTCTCCGTTTGTAGTGCTTACACTGTATTACTGTTGGTTATGTGCAAATGCTCTACACACTGTCTCCAAGATAAACCTGACTACTCGTGCCAAGCTACCAAGGGCGTGACCAGGGATTATTTTAGGAGTGTAACTCCCTTATCCTGACTAGAGTGATGGTTTCTGCCTGGCTTTGGTGCAAACCTTAGCCAACCAGAAATCCCATTTCTAACAGCGATAAAGTAGGGCGCCTCTCCAGGATCCCTTAGTTAGTCAGTCCATTTTGAAAATACAGAGTTCGCCCCAGTCTGGGAGGAACGTATCCATTATGCTTAATTTGGAATTGGCTTTAAAGGCAATGGCTAGGCCACCTCCTCTCTTGTTTTTCCTATTGAGTCTGATCAGTTGGTAATCCAGGAGGAAGGCTATCGCGATGTCGGGGAGCGAAGACTCATGGAGCTATGCTTCTGTAATAAAGATGTCCGGTTTCTCAGAATGTTACGGTCTAGATTTCTAAAGCATGTTTAGAGATGGAGCACGCGTTACAATATGTCCATGTGAGATGGTTAGATGGGTCAGTTAGGATGTGTTTAGGGAGGCCGATGGGACAGGATTCAGGAAGGGTATGGTGATTATCAGAGATGTCTATTTGAATGATTGTGGGCCACGCTAACGGAAGGAAAGTCATGGAGATGTCAGAAGGATTTGCTCTGTTGGATGTAAGGAGCTCTTGCATGGTATAGCGTATTTTGACCATGGGTAATATCAGCTTTTGGTGGAGTAAGTGAGATAGATGGAAAGAAGCAGATAATCAGAATGGAGGAAAGAAATGGCCAGAGCGTCCGGCATCTGGCCGCAGCCAAGCGCGGATGGTCGCAGACGGGCTTGCCTTTGGCGCACCACTACGCGTGTCCGTGGGGTGAACTTCCTTTTAAACAGGATAGAAGTGGTCAGATGGTGAGGGCTGCAGCGTCTAAAATGCTAACCCTAGAATAGGACTTCCGGTGAGAGGAGAAAAATGGTGGTGTGTGTCCCTCCGCTCAAGCGGCACCAGCAGTGGCCTAACGGGGACTGCACAGCACAGCTAAGTGAGCAGGAGAAAAGGTAAGGGCAGCACACAGGGAGGTTAAAAAGGTACAAAAACAGATTGAGGCAAGACGGGCAGTGAGTAGCGGCTTGCCTTGTTTCCTGGTTAAGGCTGCGCGCGTCCACTCGGTGGACTTCCTTTTAAACAGGATGGAAGTGGTCCGATGGTAAGGGCTGCAGCGTCTACAATGCTAACCCTGGAATAGGACTTCCGGTGACAAACCTTATGCACTCTAGCACTGGGTAGCAGAGTTACAGTACCCAGAATCTTAAAGACAGAAAAAACAAGGCCAGTAAAAAAGGGGGTCAGTAGGCAAAAAGTCAGGGGAAAATACGCCAAAGCTCTAACACTGTTTTATGTTTTAAATCATCTTGATGTGTTTAAAGTATATATTCAGATATAGAAAAAAAACAATATCTTTTTGCAAAATGATATTTATTTGTGATCTGTACCTGCCTGCTAGGAAGCACTGGCATTGTTATATTATAAATGTTATTCAAATATTAATTCTCTATTATATGTAAGCATTTTATTGAGAGGCAATGGTCACAACTATAAGACAGTGGCACATTTCTTTTTTTATTGTTGAGACATGAGTGGAATAAAAACATTAAAGACCAATTTGACCATCTGCGTGCAAAAGGCAGATTTCTTGGCTCTGACTTTGCTTGTTTTAAGATGATAGTTTCTTATGGGGCAATTTTTGTAAAATCAAATCATGCAACATATTGCTCGATCTAAAAGATTTCATTAGGAAATGATAACAAGTAGAGGGTGCAACATTTGAGAAATGTACTTTCATATAGCTAAGAAGATTTGAGGGAATATTACTTGAGATTATGTGTAGTTATGAAAAATGCAAATCCATGATTTAGCTTTATATTTCAGCTTGACACACCTGGGCACGTCATAGCATCTGGTGATAAGCGTCTCTTGTGGCCCGTGGTGTATCTATAGTGCAAATAATGGGAAGCGTGGCTACTGGAGAGAGGGTGTAAGGCACTGCCTGCAATTTTTCACAACTCCCTGTTCTAGCTATGACTGTGCTTCTTCTCTTAAGGTTGGGAGAGGAGACCATGTCTCTGGTTCTGCCTTGTATTACGTAGTTGATGATTAGAAAAACGTTTACTGACCCCAATGCATGAGGCTGTGTGAAAAAGATGCTAAAATGACGTCCAATAAGTAATGCATATTAGGTCCCCATGCTGGCCTCAGCCTTACCTCCGAGAAAATGCAGACATGGTGAGGATAGGTCAGATTGACAGCCTGTCCATCCTTTCTTGATCTACAACATGATTGCAAATTATATTTCGCTAATTGTAAATAAGCAAATCAGAATAGCGCAGAATTCATTATCTGTGGTAAATGTTATAATTTTTATGAAGGACTATTTTTTGTTCGAAAAAGCACCACTGAGAAAATCAATAATATATTGGTTAAGGAGCAAAAAGAGAGGGCTCTATTCGAAATAATAACCAGAGTAATACTAAGAGGCATTTGCCGTGAATTAGCTGTTTGTGGGAAGAAAGCATCTCATAAACCTTGAATCTGGAGTGACTCAGAGTAGGTAGGAACGGACAATACCTTGCTTTCCTACATTTTCCATTCTCTGACTATAGCTAATCCAGTTGAAGTGATTAATAGGGGGCATTCAAAAGGAAATGTTATCCAGAAATCATAAGTAGTAATCACTACTTCAGTGAAGTGAGTTTCTATGGCAACAGGATTGGCATTGTATACAAAGTCTCAATGCCACATCCGAACAATCTCTCGAGCTTTTGACTGAGATACAGATCAAAGTACAAAAGACCAAGCACAATTTCAGAGTTAGCAAAGCAAATGAAAAGCATCTGCGGCTGTGCTAAAGGAGAATTAGGAGATCATGAACTCTATCAGCAGGAGTTTGCAAATCCAACAAGTAAACTAGTTAAAGAAGGGATATGTCAACATCAGCGTCTGAGCAAGCTGGTGTGGTCCATCCGGGATTTAGCGTGCTTGCGGCTCCTATAATCTAGGTAGAAGGTAGAACAAAGTTTGGAAACAAAAAGGATCATTACAAGGCTTGCAACTGATTAAACAAGGGAGACTTAGCAAAAACAAATTAAAAAAAAAGTTTGGTAACTTTTCTTTATCTAAAATCTCAACATTTTCATTTGCCCTTGCACTATAAGGGAACACTGTCAACTCAGATTATTTGACTTCTATGTGGCTTTGGCACCTATAGCTTGTTAGGCATATATTCGAAACGTTTTGCATTGATCTGTTAATGTATATGGCCCCCTGGAAGTGGCATCCCTACCCATGTCTTCTGTCCAGCACAGGGAGGAAAGGGATTATGCCAATCTCTGATTCATGTTTAGACATTGACCTGAGCGTTTTGTGGAACAGTCCAAGTATCCATGTTTCTTTTTTATTAAATCTGACCCTAGTGATCGGGTTTGTATTGCCAGACCCCCTGGCTGATACTGGGGAAGTAAGAGGGGTCTCATGCTCAGGCAGAACCCAGGACGGTGATCCAAAACACTTTCAAATGTTCTTTCTGAGTTGGGGCGATTTGTATGTTTTGTTATTGTCTTTGGAGTTCTTTGTCTAATTTATAAGTGTCTTGGTGAGAGGGTGAAAACCAGCTAAACTACTTTTATGTAATGGAGAACAAACAGGTATTCGGGGATTTCTTGAACTGAAAGAGATAATACACAAGGACAAAGGGAGAGAGAATGGTCCAGAGCAAAACCGTGATGGCCATGAAACCAGCTCGTTTGAGTTTTGGATCAGCCAGAGTGTTGGTGGTGGAAGAACTAAGCAGTCAAGCAGGGGTTAAGAAACAAATACTGTTGTAATTGAATACAGGAGAATGGCCGTGAATGACTCAATGGATGATAACAAAGATTTAGAAATCAATATGAGCTGTAATGGAGAGCCAGTGTAAAGCAGAAACAAGGTGGTGGGTTATGGATAAACTCAGGAGCACCAGCTCCAAAGCAGGCAGAAAGAGTCTGCTCCACATGGAGCCTCTTATAAAAGTATGCGAGAAGACACAAATATTAGTAATAGGCATGATCTAGCAGTGAGACTATAACGCCTACAACTGCTAGATGCTTGCCATTGTCAATAAAAAAAATGAAGAATTTTCTGATGACTATGAAGAGGTGCACCTAGAGACAAAGACCACATTTTTGGACTTACAGATTTCACAAAATAAAAACTGGCTCCTTAATTATGCACTAAAGACATAGCGATGGAATTGGAATGCATCCCATCTTGTGAGGGTAGTAAGCGTGCATTCAAATGCCCACCCTACTTCAAATAATCACCTTAGTGTTATCTGAGTTATCCTTTTGAAGGCAGCGTGGTTGTATAGTGAGTGTAGACCAGTTGGTTTTTGAGTGGCCTGTCCATACCTACTGGCTTTCAAGACATTGCACCAGATGCTTTATTAATTTCACAAAGTGTGCTTTAATTTGCGCGCTTTTGATTTCTCCATTTGTTAGTTCAAGTTCAAGTCGGAACATTGGAGTGATTGCATGAGCATGGATGTAGCCAAGTAGCTTAGTGACTACTTTTTAATATTTGTGTGATGTGTATTGTAACCCCGTATGTTTCTTGATTTTTTTGCCAAGTGTTTAATCGTCTAATCATTACCCAGATTTAACATATTTAGCAAACAATAGATTCCACCATGAAGGCAAAGCACTGTTAGGAGGAGGGTTGTTGTAGACAGAATGTTTGCTGTTCCAAAACGCCACCTGCTTCTAAATTGTAATACTTAATTGACTACACATCAACATTGCTGAGAAAATGCAGCCTACTTGAGCTTTGCCATCGGCGTCCTGAACATACAGCACTTCTTCTTTTTAAAGGCACCCCAACCAGGAATCTGAGTGTCTGAGACGAGTGAGGCAAAACACACTAATTAACTTGTTCTCAATGGGCAAATGTGAAATGGTAAGGGAAGAAGTTGAAATTCTGGAAAATGTACTACTGGAAAGTCTGATAATGTATGTGTTGAGCATTCAGTACTAGGTGTTAAGTAGGGTGCGCCCAGAAACAACAAGTAACTATAAACAGATTAGGGAGCCAAACAAGAGTTTGTCTGATTAGTCAGATGACAGATTTATTTAGACATGTCATTGAAGCAAAATCATTAGTTCCCTTCCAATGTTAAGAGTTTGGAATAAGCGGCAATGCAGATCTTCATTGTATGCCTGCGGGGCTACAATACACCTTGAAGTGCTGAGATGATATGGTGAGAAGCAAGGAAAGAATGTCAGCTGAATCAGAGGCAGCAGTGCAAGTATGTGTGGGTGCAAAGTCACAATTTGCATCAGGAGATCAAGGAGATATCAGACCCAGAAGAGCACAATGTCCCAAGTCAATTCACCCATTCCATCATCGACCCATGCCAGTCAGTTGGAATTTGATTTCGATTACGTTAAGGCTATTCTCAAATGTTAAAACAAAATCTGCTACAGTTCAGTTGAAGCTCTGGCCAATCAGGGTCACATCTACTCCTGCCTAAGCTTTGAATATGTCAAGTACCTACATGTCTAATTGCTGGTGCTTAAACACACATTCATAGACATCACTGGTAGCAAGCAATAACACTAACAAAAGATAGGGAAAAATAAATAAAAGGAAAATATTTTTGAAGTGAAAAAACTATTTTTAGGTAATTGTTCAATTATTTTACTATAAAATTATGATCAACATTTCTTTTTTGGTAACAGTATTATAAACTGTACTTCTTTCAAAACACAGGTTTAAAACAAGTCTTGCACAACGAACACTCACATCTCAGCTATATTGACATACTTTCACACACAAAATGATTATCTGAGGTTCCTGCTTGCTGGAAGAGGGCTAAAGATATCCTTCTTGCTTGCAAAAAAGTCATGTAATACATCAATTCTATCCTATTATTGTCCTATCTGTCTGTTTGCTGTTATAAAAATGCTGGACAAGTGTGCTAATATTGAGCTTTCCACCTATTTGAAGGCAAACAATCTCCTTCATATATCACACAACAAGAAGCTACCCTTTCTCAGTGTCTGATTCGTAGTGAAAGATTAGGCACATTATGCCGATGGGTTAGGTGTTGTTGGACATTTCAAAAAAATTTATGTACTGGCCTCACACACCACCAGGTGTCATGCTTCATCATTGGCTGTCCTCGCCCTTTAAATTTAAAAACCATGCTTAATAAAGGACGGGCCTGCACCTGTAGTGGCAGAAACATGTTGGCAACACCGATGGAGATAGGGGACTAAACCCCCTAGTATCCACTACTCATTTTTAATATCGAGCACGCTCTGCGCCATTAAATATTTCACGCAGTATCATGCATCAATTTTTAATATTACTCACTCACTTTTTCAGCACAGGCACCCACTTAGTTATAGAAGTGCCTCCCTGTCTCCAGGTGCAGGCCCGCCCTTTATCAAACGTGGTTTTTAAAGTGCGAGCCCGTGGAGTGTGTTCAGGTGCTGGGAGATGTGGCAGTGTCTTGGCAGGTTGAGGACCAGTCTTGTGGCGGCATTTTGGATGTTCTGTAGCTTGCGGGTGAGCTTTTTGTTTATTCCGGCATATAGTCCATTGCCGTAGTCGAGTTTGCTGGTGACCAGGGCGTGAGTGACGGTCTTTCTGTGTTCGAGGGGGATCCAATTGAAGGTCTTACGTTGGAGGCGGAGGGTGTGGAAGCAGGAGGATGAGACAGAGTTGATCTGGCTGCCCATTTTGAGCTTGGAGTCCTAGATGATTCCCAGGTTGCGCGCATGGTCTGTGGCGGTGGGGGGCCACCAGGTGTCGTTCCGGGCATTGGGGTTTGGGCCCATGATGAGTACTTCTGTTTTGTTGGTGTTTAGTTGTAGGCAACTGTTTTTCATCCATTTGGCAACGTCTTCCATGCCTCCTCCAAAGTTGTGTATGGCGGTGTGGGGTTCGTTGGATAGGGAGAGGATGAGTTGGGTGTCGTCTGCTTATGACACAAACTTGAGTCCGTAGGTTCTGACGATGGGGGCGAGCGGAGCCATGTAGATGTTGAAAAGCGTAGGGCGGAGGGAGGACCCCTGGGGGACTCCACAGGTGGTTGGTGTAGGGTCGGAGAGGAAAGGGGGGAGTCTGACCCTGTTGTAGTTCTATCTAGGACCGTAAATTCGATAGTCCTGACTTATGCCCTTATGTGGTTATAATCAATAATATCCTTAAAAAGGCATAAGAATCATATCCATATTTAGTCATAGCCCATGCTGTCCAAATTAAGCAAGGCTACTTCCCCAGGTCCTAGAAAGTACAACGAGTTCTGTAAACAAACCAAACCTCCAGCAACATGGGAATTCCCCATTGCTTTTGTTTTGATTTCGTCCTAGAACTCCTGTGAGCACTCTAAGAACGGCCAGTTCTTAGTGACATCTTTATTGACGTCTTATGTCCAACCTTACGTCAAAACCCGGCACCTTTCAGGTATAAATATACCAACGCTGCCTTAAGCAAACACACGGTGGTGGTTTTGGAGCAGAGCAGCTATCTACTTGCCCGAGAGCCCAGCTGATGCGAGAGCCTACGGACGCTGCCCCTCCTCTTTGACGCACTGAGAGAGACGCTGTCTTTTCTCCTGCCGAGAAATCCAGCTCCGGTGTTTCCAGATACCTTCGCGGGTTATCGAGTCCTGAGAGAGACATACAAGACCTCCTGCTTTCTAATACCCAGGTACGGAGCTGACTAAAACCATAGAGAAAATTCTTGATTCAGATTCTTGGCAAAACCAACTTAACTTAAACTGCTACTTACTTACTCCTTCCCACGTATTAGGCTTAGGTCAGGTACACCGGGGTAGGCGTATTTAGAAGCACCAGTTGAGTACGTTAGTCAATGTATATAAGTATGTATATATTTTATCTATTTTAAAGTATCTTGTGGCTAAGAAACCATATCAATGCTTTTACAGTATTATTTCTTAATCCTCCTTTTACTGTACGCACTTTACTTTACTATGAGTATTGCAATTGTGGCAATTCATTTATCTTGTATGAGAAAGAAGACTGCTCAATAAATAACACCTTTTATTGAAAACGCCCGTCTCTCTTTTCTCTGCACTCTGGTGAAACTAAGTATGCACACTTGACTGAGTGAAATAGCTGTCTATTGTTTTCACACGACTCTAGAGATACACTCTTATTCTGAGGGAGCAAAGTTGTCATGTTATATGGTTGTCAGAAGCTAATCCCTTCTTGTCTATCCAGGGAGGTTAAACTCCTCCTCGCTTATTCGAGAAAGTTTCGAGTGACCTCTGAGCTAGCTGGCAAAAACTTAAGTTTAATATAGTCAGTAGAGACCTAGTCGACCACAGTCCCACGTCTACACTGCTGAATATATTATTCCAATGCGCAGAGCCTATTGGGAATATAGGAACTACACTACATGGCGCCCAACATTTGGTAAGGTGATAAATCTAACGCAAGACGTTAGAGTAACTCAGTCATGCTTTTTCACACAGAACCCTTTTTACCGTAAATACTCCAAAAGACGTCTGGAGTGGGTAGAAGGTTAAAATCCGCCAGAACTTAGTAGGAAGAGATTCATATGTAAAGTTTTTGGTTTAGTCAACGTTGAAGGATACAGTGTTCCAAAATATTGTGCAACTAATCTTTGTTTCCTTGAAACTTGATCTGCAACAAAAACCTTTCTGTCAGTAAAAATTTCAGAAAGTGAAGACGAAAGGGAGGCAGCTAGAATAGCAGCTCAACTCCTAGCGGATGACACAAGTCTCCGAGACAATGACCCGAATGCTATCCTCATTCCGGTCAACATAAGAAAAACTATAACTATTAAACTTATAGAAAACGGACTAACATCACGAGGTGGTATAGTCATATTCGTGATAGAGGCTCATGAATATCGGCAGACAGAGGTATTCCATTCATGGATAAACTTTCCATCAGCAAACGCTGTCACACACGACTTCCACTATTACAAAATAGAGGAACCTCCGGAAGAGTACACCCCTTTCGAGGAGGTGGAAATCCCACTAAATTACCAAGAGCACCTGCTCTGGTTTAATGGTGCCCTAAAACATAACAATCACATCACAAGGCTCGGTCCACTAGGTAGACCAGGAGCAACGTGGCCGGTTCTAGCCAGCTACACACCACATCCAGACATTGAAAAAATGTCAGTTTCAGAACTTTTAGCACAGCTAAAACAACTGATTAAAATACATAGACAATTAGTCCAATATGTAATGCGGACTACAACAGTCCAACCAGCAATTAACATTCCACAGCTGACCCCTCATCAGGGGAACACAAACAAAATAACACCACAGAACATACAATCATGTCTTGGTAAAACACCCGCAAAACGGGAACAAATCCATTCTGGTTAGCACAAAAAATCACTCAAATTGAGGCAGTATTTCCGGATACTACCCCTACTGAGAAACACAGAATTCTGACTATCTGTCTTCCAATGGGGATCGCACCACATGTGGAGGACTGTGACACTTGGGGCACAGTCTTTGCCTCCATTTACACAAAAACACATGGTGTTCCGTCCATGGCGGTTATACCAGATGTGCTAAGACAGATTCAAAATGAATACGGTCCAGAACCTGCTTTAACTCTGGGTATGAAGCTACTGAAAGACTTCAAGCAGGTCTCGGCTATATTATTAGCCAACATAAAAGGAGAAGCAGCATCTGTGGCGATCCGCCAGAAATTGAAAGAAACAGATATAGCCGAACAACCATTTGAACTTGCCAGAATCATAGAAAAATCCTATGAAGAACTAGGAAGAGATAGTTTGGGTGGGAAACCAGTAAAACCCCAACTAAATGAAAATCCTGAAAAGATATTTATTAAAAATAATCTAAACACTCCAAAAAAGAGCTGGGATGGAAATAAACAATCCACTCCCAAAGAAAAAAGATTCCAGTCCAGAGGAAGGTCTCCTCGGCGGAGAGAAAGATCTCCGGACCAAGGACACAAGTCTCCCCAGAGGGAGCCCTCTGTGAAAAGATACAACCTTCGGAATAGGGATAATCTGAAAAAACCTGATAGATATCAAGATATTGATACGCGTCCCTCTCGATCTTTTCAGACTTCCTGGCAGAAATCGGAAAGAAGAGGACGGTCAGAACACAGGGAAGAGCACGTCAAGTCCAAAGACAAGGAACCTGCTCAACAAAGTAAAAAGTTACAATTTCCAAGAAAGAAGGTAGCCAGTATTAAAATAATTAAACATGCCGAGGATACTGAGGACACAACTGAAAAACGGAGAGTGGGCCCAGACAATGCTAGACAGCGCAGCACAAGTGACAATAGCTCGCAAGATCCTGATGAATCTTCTGGAGACAGTGGACACGAATGAATACATTCAAGTAGAAACTGCAGATACCAGAGTTAGCAAACTTCATAAAATATACGAGATAACTTCACGTATAGAGGGAGATAAGACCAGGAAAGTAAGAGGTCTCTTTGGGATAATCTTTCGAAAGGCTATGATATCCTTTTAGCTGAGAAAGACTGGCCACCAGAGTTTGTCAGGGAGTGCCCTCATGGCGAAGAAATAATTATGCCTGCCTTCTCAAATCATATTCCGATTCATAGAAAATATACATATGCAAGAAAATGGGCAGTAGCCCAAGCTCCTGCATTATACAAAAATCATGTAGGATGGGATGAGGACTCTCCTCCTCACAAAATCCAGTTAAAATGTCAACCCACTGCACAAAGGCAGTACCCAATTAAACAAGAAGCTAAAAAGCAAGTCAGGGAGATCTTAGATCAACTTGAATACCAGGGGGTGATTGAAACATGCACCTCTCAAATGAACAATCCTTTGTTTCCTGTCTCCAAGCCAGACGATTCATATCGTCTAGTTCTGGACTACAGACATCTTAACTCATGTTGCAAAACATTTGCAGTACAAAACTCACACAGTGCAGCACTAATGAATAACATCGTGCGCAAAAAATACAAAACGACATTAGACATCTCTAATGGATTCTTTTGTCAAAACATTGCACCTGAAAGCAGGTATTTGACTGCTTTCTTAATAATGGGGTCACAGAAAATTTCTGTTGACTCCCACAGGGATTCAAGAACAGCCCAGGATTATTCTCAGCAAGAGTAACAGAGTTACTACAAATATATGATGTTGAGGCATTATCTTATGTCGATGACATCTATCTCACAGATGATGATTTGGACACTCACTTAAAAAAAGTGAACACCATAATACTTGGGTTCGCAGCAGAGGGTTACAAATTCAACTTTAAAAAGTCACGAATTGCCCATCTAACTGTCCTGTTTCTAGGATATGAATTATCAAGTGAAGGCAAAAGCCTAGCGGACAATTTCTTAGAGAAATGTGCTGTCCTCCAATCACCAAAAACGCTGAAGAACTTACAATCAATACTAGGTTTCCTGAATTTCGGAAGAACATACATTCTAAATTATGCAGAGAGGGTTAAACCTCTCTATGAATTAATAAAACCTGATTTCAAACCAATCAATTGGACTCAAAAACACACAGAAATTTTACGATCATTGCAAGCAGACATGTTAGCTAAAACAAAATTACAAACACGCGAAAACATACGCAACCTTGTAATCCGAGTCATCCCAGGAAGTTGCGGATTCACGTACCTGACCTCTAATGAGGGAGAAACGGTACCAATAGCTTACAAATCACATTTGTACACACAAGCTGAAATGAAATTCAGTTCTACTGAAAAAATTCTAACTGCGGTTCAGACTGCTGTAGCAAAAGAACGAGCCCTAGCACAAGGTAAATGAATAATAATCGTTACACCAATACCAGCCCTAGAAGCGGTAACAAAAGTAAGCATTCCAAATGCTAAAGCACTACATCCGAGATGGATACAATGGGTTAATTCTCTTGTTGCAACAGACGTAGTATATGAATTTGATCCTCATTTGAAAACACAAGAATTTCTACAATATGAATATGAATGTCCTCTGCCGACCGAAATCCTGCCTCTAGAACACTACGGCTGTATAATATATACAGACGGATCAGCACAACCCGCAGTTGGGGGTAAACAATCTTACAGTGCTGCTTGCGCGATTGTTAAAGGTCGTTGGCACGAAGGAAAATTGAGACCATTGTAACTATGACTCAATCTGTAAAAGATAGTTCGGATCAACGAACTGAACTGCTAGCTTTAAAGATGGCGCTCGATATTGCGGATCGCGAATTCCCCGCACTAATAGTGTGTGATTCGTATTACTGCGTCAAATCTTACAATAATGACTTGCAGAACTTGGTTCAAAACAGTTTCAAAGATGCAAAAGGTGGCACAATCAAGCATAAAACGCTTTGGGAACAAGTAGTTCCTTTGCAGAAGGAACTACAAAAGACTCACGTGATACATACACTGAGTCATCAGCGTGATGGCGTTCACGCTGCAGGGAATTCATTGGCTAACACAGCCACTGCGGAAGCAACTAATCCGGCTTCCGTAGCCACAAAAAAGCGTTCAGAAAAATACATAGACGGAGAAACCATGCTGGCGTTAAAAATGTCTTTACAAGGCAACTGTGCAGCATTACCTCTGAACTATCCACTGAATTATACATACGTAATCAATGCAAACTCCGTTCCTTTTGCTCGAATCCCTGGAGTGGGGGATAGAGTGATTCCAAACATGAACAGGAGAATCTTCTTGATTCAAGAAGCACATATGGGATTAGGTCTGAGGCACCAGGAGATCTTGACATCTCTGAAAGAATTACAATCAGAATACTTGTGGCCGGGGATGAGCCTGCATAACTACAAATTTGCAATGGGCTGTAAAAACTGCAACAGAGATCGCAGTGGCGAACCGGCCGGAGTATTGCCAGGACCCTTCTTTTACAAAGCATAAGGCTATCAATATGCAGAAATCCAATAGGAGAAATGCGTCCCATTTATGTTTAAGACTAGATTCACTTAAAAATGTAGACACCAGCGCTCGGCTGACGCCGGAACTGTTATAAAAGATTTGCGAGTCCATATCGGCACATACGCAATTGGCATGCTACATTCTGACCAGGTCCTGCTTTTAGCTCTCGAGCTTATAAGGAGGCCATGACCAGCATGGCATTGCATTGCGGTACTCTTGTCCCTTCCATCCTGAGGGAAATGGGATTGTGGAAAGAAAAAACCGGGATATAAAGCAATCTATAACGGCAAGGGTATTAGGTTCGGGTGATGGGTGGGTCCAACATTTAAAAAGTGTCCAACGTAGTCTTAATAATCTGCCAAGAAATTCTCTAATAGGTTTCAGTCCGTATGAACTATTGTTCGGGACTAGAATGCATGTTCAGGACCTCGATAGTCAGACTTCAGTGGTAGAAGAAAAATGCTTTGATATCAAAGATCGTTTGGCTATTTTACAGGACTTAAATGAGACAAGAAAATACCTGAGCAACGTAAAGTTAAAACAGCAGCCAACAGCCACTGAAGATAAACCATCTGTCCCAGCAAGGCCTGCCTGGATTCCAAAGATTGGGGATCTGGTCAGAGAGAAGATCGCGGTGAAGAAGGAATTTGGGCCTTCTTACAGAAAAGCAGTACCTGTCTTAGCTGTCAGTGGAACAAGATCAGTTGTACTACCGCCCCTTGCTGGTAAAAAGGAGAACCGAGTTGTATCCATCGACCTGGTAAAACCACAATCATGTGGCCAATAATAAGTAGTAGGCCCAGTGGACTCCCAAGAAGTAGCAGAGTACCAAAACTTGCTACAATACAAGAAGTTCAAACTGAGAGACTAATCACATTTGATAAACCTGCAGTGAATAAAAAAGGACTATGCAACAATGCCATTGAACTTGTGCCTCTTGAAACCCAAATTGCCACAGTTCGTCAAGAAACACCAGTCTACAACGATGTAGCCTCAGACTATGCTAATGAAACAAAGAAAAATGCAAAAGCAACTGAAAATCCGGAAGCAATTCCAACAATTGACAGAACTGCATCTGGCTACTTCATCAATTTCGATGACTTTTCTGAGGATCCAAGCGAGCCTGAAGAACAGCCAACAACAAAAACTTTTAAAGACAAAGTAACAGAACTCTTTCATCAACTCAAAGAAACCTATCTGATTTCTCCATGGATTGAATTTTGGATTGTGTTAGGTGTACTTTCCCTCCTGCTTTGGCTCATCATGGTTCTTTGTTTAGGAAGATTTATTGAGGGAAAATACAGTACAATGGACACAGCAAGTCAGAACATCAACTTGGTCCTAAATCCACACAAGTCATCTCACATTGAGAAAAGAGAACTATCATCAGTGAATGTCACAGCCAATCTAATACCCGGTGGGGTAGCATGGAACAAAACGGATTACGAAATCTATGGCCCGGTCGAGCTCTTGAAATATCCACACCAGTTCAAGGTTTCATTAAGTGACTTTGTAAAACTGAGTACATTCTCTGATGATTGGGACTTTGAAAGTATTAATGATATGATGTCAGATTTAGTAATGTCAGCAAAATTTACAGAACATGATTATTTACAGGGTTCATCAAATTATAAAGAAATGTATTGCTACAACCACTTTGCACATCACTATTTGCATAAATCTGCTCAACCTAGAAATGTTTTTAATTATAATCAATGGGAAAATTGTGCAACTCCACCGAAAGGTAGCTCGAAAACATTTTATCAGAAATTCCCATACTTCTCAGGGTTTAACACAAGTGATACAGAAACGTTTTATTTCAAACTGTTAAATAAGACAGGGGTAAAAACAATGCTGACAAATACTAAATTAATTTATTCAGAAACATTTTATGGAAAAATGATTACATTTGGTTTTGATTTCTGGAAAAATAACTTTGAAACAAAATCCATCTGGGGTACAAAAGAATGGCCGGTCCAAGGCCTAGAAGCATTATTTAGAGCACAAAGTACAGCGAAGGGTTATGGGAGTGTTCAGAAAATAGTGGCGCTCTACAGGTAGTGGTAAGATGGTAGTTCTGAGATTTTGGGTGGTTGGTGCTTCTTGGTCAGAGATAACCCTAATCTCTGAGAAGAAAGAGGGGGGAGGCGAGCTCCACCTTCTATATATATGTAAGCAGAATCAAGCGCACACAACCTAAGTTAGTTCCTAGGTACGTTATGTCCCATTTGATGAAAGGATGAGATCGAACTCCAATGTTGTTGTCTTGTTTAATATTTATTTTGTCCAGTGAGAGTATATGTTTCACCAAAAAAACAGCCGACACGTGTTTTGTCAATACCGGGGTAGACCCGTGACTCTTCAGGGCTGGGGAGATAAAGTAGAGTATGAAACAATACTTATAAGGGGTAGTGATAAAAAGTGGTTCTCTATAGGGGAGAGTGAACAAGGGCCAGTGTGAGAGGATGTGAAGAAACGGAGTGATCGGCTTAAAGCCAATCATATACACGTGGAAACTAAAAGATTGTGAAAGGGGATGGACAGGGTGTGAGTCTTGATTTCAGAAGGCACCCAAGTGAGACATCAATCTTAGTGAGTGTGCTCAGTGTGGTGGTGAGCTGCTATTAATATTGTTACTGATAACAACCGCAGCGACGCAAGAGAAGACCACATGGTGCGTGTCATGTGGGAAGAAAGTGACAAGCTGAAAATCTCAACATTGCATCATACTTGATGGAATATAATGGATCTTGTGGAAAAATGCAGAAGGGAGAAAAACAAGGCAAATGAGTCATCAATTGGTAGCACAGATTTTGGTGTTGTGGTGAGTGAGGTGCAGTGCCCTTACATTGTCATGCAATTCTCTTCAGTTCAATCCATATATTAATTGAAAATGTCAAATCAAAACACAAAACAGATAAATTCTATTCTAGTTGAACGGCAATAGGAGATGTACCTGGGGGAACAGGCAGGTATTGAAAAGTATATATACATACATTAACAAGGTCTAATGTTTCCAATGTTGCTTTAATTTTTCATTTTATCGTTTCTTCAGCTATTCCATGATGTCTGTAAAGTGTGTATCTATCCCAAAACATGGTGTCCGTATATGTGTCTCTGTTACAAAATGTATTATAAGGTCCTATAACATGCTATGAGGGAGGATATCGTAAAGTTAAATAATAATGTTCTATCTTCTATAGGTAGCCAGAGAATAGTATATCATAAGAAGAATACCGAGGTGTGTGGTAATTATACTGATCAGTAATTGATTCGTCTAAGACATTTGAATGATTTTTTTGAGATAGAGGTATGTCTCAAAAATTGAAAGAAAAAAATATAATATACAGAAAAAATATATATCTGTAAGGAGGGCGAGTGCCTAAGGATGTCAAACAACGTTGTAATCACTTTCAGTGGAGGCCGGAATTTGAAATACAAAATGCACTATGTGAGAGTTGGGTATATAAACTGTGTACACGAGGAAGGCGAACTAAAATAAGGAATCCCTTTTATTAGGAGGTGTAGAAAAAGGGGGACCCCCGGTATTACGAAAATGATATGGCAGACCAATGAGCATAGGTATTATCGTACACACGTATGTGAGACATAGTATTGCCGCGTACATGAATAGCAACAATGACAGAAACTACGGAGTGCAGGCATACCTGTCGAAGTTAAGTTGAAGGCAGTATCTAAAACAACATTTTTTGAAAAAACAGGGAAAAAGGCATGGGTGATAAATAGTCTGATCAATATCTAAGCAGGAAGTATGCAAAAAGAAAAGAAGCCTATCGAGAGGTGCTATAAATGGAAGGATAGACTCACCGTCGGGCCGGTGATAATTCCAACCCGGTCCTAATCGGGTGTAAACAGTATGTTACGGATGCGTGAAGGAGTGATTCCAAGCGTCGAGAAAACGTGAGGGGTAGAAACGTCCGCCGCCGGGTATGCGGTCGGTCGGCATGGGCAAGCCAATCCGCTTGCCCTGAAACTACGGCTCTAGTGCATAAAAATAAAAATAATTGGGCAGTGCTATGAATTCCGACTCAAGAGGGTGTAAAGCACCAATGTGTGTCGAAAACACTATTTCTCTTTGTCCTACCTTATTGCCGTTACGATAAAGAGTGGAGTGGTCCGTAGGTTCTCCGGGTTCGTGAGAAATGAGGGCGGTGCACACACGGCTGAAAGAGGCGATTGCCTGGTGACGTCATCACCTGGCGTGTGTATCCCGTATGAACGACTAGAACGTCCCTTTGACTTCAACAGTTTGGTGGCACTTATTAGAAGAAATACTGGGAAAGTGTTATGAATCTTGACCAGTGAAGCTGGTCGGTTCACAGAATTTATAGGGTTTTGAAAATTAAACCAAGGTTAATACGGTCTAAAGAATTGTAGCGGGCAACAACTTATCGTGCATAAGGGTCTGTGTAGTCAGGATAGTCCTATTGACAGCGTGAGTCACATTTTAACTAAGTTCTGACTAAGTGTAAAGATGGTATGAGGGAGCTCTTCAAACACTTTAGATTTGGATTGTTTCTAAGAGTCAAAATAAGATAACGGGAATCATTATAACAAAAAGTAATTAATCGCCCCTCAGAAGAGTCATTCAACAGGGCACGAGTACAATGAACGAGGTAATATGTCCATATGGAGATGACAGTAGACGGAATTGGGCTTGGTTGACAATAGCAAAAAAGCCCAGTACAATTAGAATATATCTGACAAAATCAAAGTTGACCGAACATATGCATTATTTAGAGCCTGCATGATCCCGGAACAAATAATATTCTTGAATGACACCATTCAACAGACAACCTGTCTTGGCCTAGCCAAAATTAAAGACTTAAACAAACCGTCTATTCCAAAGCCAACACCTGACAGTAATAGCACTACAGATGTTGAGATAGACGTATCCCATATTTTTTAACCAAAACAGAACACATCCTGATTGCAAAAAATGGTTGATCTGGCCCACAGACACAAATAACTGTCAAGATAGATTCCTGAACAAAACACAGGGGTTAAAATTGACCAGGCCAGACCCAAGATACTCCCATAGACAACATCCAGGGATAGTCACAACATACAGTATAGGGAAACTCTGCCTCGAATGGCTACAGAAATCCACACTGGCTGAAATTAAGCAACACTTGACTTTACTTAAAGACGGTGCTGACTTGCGTGATTTCATAATGGGACCACGCAAACAGCGTCAAAAACGTTTCATAGCGGCCGGTATATACGCTACTTACAACGAATCTTGGAAAGTGATGCAAATCAAAACAGCAGAAAAAATACGAGAAATTGATCGTATTCATTTGGAAAAATCATTTTCTGTTGTGGACAACGGGTTAATGACTCTGTCCTCCAGAATATATTCACTGGACAGTATTGTATCCTCTGCTATTGATATCATAGAGCAGGACTTACTAATGTTACAACACGGTCAGTCCCAATTACGTTCTATTGTACAGCTTGGCTGGACGTTGCAAAATCTGCGTTCAGGCTACGTGCCCTGGTGTTTAATCAACACAACATCATTATTCTCTATCTTTAACCTTACTGATATACAAATCAGTTTGGCACAAAAAGGAGCAGACTATATGATTCTGAGCATTGAAAAACTTGAGAGATTACCATTGACAATGTCAGAAAGACCTGTCATTGAATGGATAATACATGGAATAATCACAATTCCGATAACAACTTTCCAATTTAAATACTGTCAAGAGTATATACCAGCGGGCCAGTATGAAAGGTTGGGTAAAGGGTACATTAAGTCATCATGGAAATTACCTTATACACACACATGTTACAGTGAAAAGAAACAGAATGTATTTCTTAGTGGAAAAAATTATAAACAATCACTAAACGGTATACCTCTGTGTCAAGGTATTGACCTGCATGGGGCCTGTGAGGGGACTTCAAATAGCCATTCATGTCACCAGCACGGCACACCTGCAACACAAATAGAGCCATTCTTTAGACGACTTTCTAACGGGAGTTACATTCTAATAGTGGACCACAGCTGTTGTGGCATGGTGCCAGGAAAAGCCTATCTCGTGAGCGTGAGTTCCATGGTCACTTGCTGTATGCAAGTATTGTATCCAAACAGCATTCCAGATACGGAGGCAACAATTTGGCCTTCTTTGAATATCTCTTCTATTCGAATAGATACTTTAAGCAGAATAATGTCTGTCCTTTTACAGACAACTGTGCCATTAACGTCATCAAAAGAAACGTATGATCTGCAAGTTGCAAGGACAACGGCAGAGATACATAGCCTTTTATCAACAAATTGCCCCGTGCATTTCGTAGAAATGCTAAGCCAAATTTTAAATATGTCAGATACCAGTGGTATCCCACATATATTTAAGACAATTTTTTTGGGACTGTTAACACCCTTCAAAACAGTTCTGGGCATTTTTCCTAATTTTGTCCATTCTGTCTTTGGCGGCCTACCACTTCTGTTGGGACTCGTATCAGGCATTTTATTTTTGATCCTTCTGCTTAGATATGGCAAGCCAAGTCGCAGACAAGACTCCAGCAACAATGGAAGAAACGATCCTAGCTATACGCCATCGGGACCGCATAACTAAAGTCCTTGGATTAGCCCGGCTAAGAGATCTGAATATGACCTGGTTTCTTTCATTCAGACCCATCTGGCAGAATTGCATCTTACCTGTGCTTCGATGTATGCTATGCGGAGAAGAATGCGTGTTGGACGTCTGTCTTACACTACCATCAGCAGTACCATTGAATACAGATACTTTGCTAAGTCCGATAACGGCTCATGCATCGTGTTGTCCCCAGCGGCTACCCATTCTGATGACGGCATTCTTTGAGACTTCACCACTACGATTAGGGGGTAGTGAAGTACGAGATGAGAGCAACATCACGCAGGTACGACCTTCTGTGAGCATTGCTGATCCTGACATCGATGATAGCAATCATTCTCACGACTGCACTGTTGCGGCATTTTCAAACTTGGTTGAACTTTCACCTGAAGCCGTAGACCAATTTTTTGAGAGTCTGTCTAAAATGATGTTCTCCCCTGAACAGAAAGAATAACTTTTTAAGCAACGAGCACACAGCGTTCCCTGGACTCTGAATTCGGCCTTCAGCTTTGATAAACAAAAGCAACTGAAAATATTTGGAACTATTTTTTCCCCTGAAGCGAAATTATTTTTTTTTCCACTTCCAAAATATTTACCTTTTTCTGGCACATGTACTCTGCTTAAAGTAGAACTATTCTTAGAGAACAGAGCTTCTATTTTAGGAACTCTAGAGACAATATATTACCTCAGCCTCTAGCACATGTACAGCATTTTGTATTAATATGTGATGGAATGGTCTCGACCTTCTTTTCTGTATTAAGAGCCATTTCATATGTAATTTTCGCAAATCATTCAGCTGATAATTATATGCAATCCTTTTTTTCTGAATGATAACACTGCTTGGAAAGCGTACAGCACTAATACTCACTTTCGTGTATTACCATATACCATTTCAATATGCAAATTTATGTATTTTGGGGTGGGTTGGAAAACACATGCATCATTATATGTTTATATGTTAACTATTGCTTAGTTTTAAGTAATGAGGGACATTAGATCGTGGAGTGGGTGTTGTAGTTCTATCTAGGACCCTAAATTCGATAGTCCTGACTTATGCCCTTATATGGTTATAATCAATAATATCCTTATAAAGGCATAAGAATCATATCCATATTTAGTCATAGCCCATGCTGTCCAAATTAAGCAAGGCTACTTCCCCAGGCACCTAGAAAGTACAACGAGTTCTGTAAACAAACCAAACCTCCAGCAACCTGGGAATTCCCCATTGCTTTTGTTTTGATTTCGTCCTAGAACTCCTGTGAGGACTCTTAAGAACGGCCAGTTCTTAGTGACATCTTTATTGACGTCTTATGTCCAACCTTACGTCAAAACCCGGCACCTTTCAGGTATAAATATACCAACGCTGCCTTAAGCAAACACACGGTGGTGGTTTTGGAGCAGAGCAGCTATCTACTTGCCCGAGAGCCCAGCTGATGCGAGAGCCCACGGACGCTGCCCCTCCTCTTTGACGCACTGAGAGACGCTGTCTTTTCTCCTGCCGAGAAATCCAGCTCCGGTGTTTCCAGATACCTTCGCGGGTTACTGGGATATCGAGTCCTGAGAGAGAGACTAAGAAACCATATCAATGCTTTTACAGTATTATTTCTTAATCCTCCTTTTACTGTACGCACTTTACTTTACTATGTGTATTGCAATTGTGGCAATTCATTTCTCTTGTATGAGAAAGAAGACTGCTCAATAAATAACACCTTTTATTGAAAACGCCCGTCTCTCTTTTCTCTGCACCCTGGTGAAACTAAGTATGCACACTTGACTGAGTGAAATAGCTGTCTATTGTTTTCACACGACTCTGAAGATACACTCTTATTCTGAGGGAGCAAAGTTGTCATGTTATATGGTTGTCAGAAGCTAATCCCTTCTTGTCAATCCAGGGAGGTTAAACTCCTCCTCGCTTATTCAAGAAAGTTTCTAGTGACCTCTGAGCTAGCTGGCAAAAACTTAAGTCTAATATAGTCAGTAGAGACCTAGTCGACCACAGTCCTACGTCTACACTGCTGAATATATTATTCCAATGCGCAGAGCCTATTGGGAATATAGGAACTACAGTACAACCCGCTGATCTCTGCCTGAGAGGAAGGTGCAGATCCAGTAGAGGGCCTAGTCCTGGATCCCTGCGTTGTGGAGTCTGCATATGAGGTTGCGTGAGAGACTGTGTTGAACGCCGCTGAGAGGTTGTGGAGGATGAGGGCTACAGTTTCTCCTTTGTCCAGTAGGGTGCGGATGTCTTCTGTTACGGCGAGGAGGACTGTTTCCGTACTGTGGTTTTTTCTGAAGCTGGATTGGGAGGAGTTGAGGATGTTGTGCTCTTCGATAAACATGGCGAGTTGGCTGTTGATGGCTTTCTCGATGACTTTCTCTGGAACAGGGAGATGGGTCTGTAGTTTTTGAGTTTGGTGGGGTCTGCTGAGGTTCACTTCAGGAGAGGGTTGACCTTGGCATGTTTCCAGTCGTCGCTAAACGAGGCGGTCACCAGGGAGAGGTTGATGGTGTGACAGAGCATGGGTGCGATGGTGTCGGCGGCTCTGTTGAAGATGGAGTGAGGCAGGGATCTATGCTGGCCCCGCAGTGGATTTAATTAATTGTCTTCAGTATATCTTCGGCAATGAGGGCTGTCCAGTTGTCAATCGCTGGATTCAGGGTGTCGGGGTGGTTGGTGGGGGTTCAGTGCATTGGTTGTCTTCGTCGTAGATGCTCTTGATTTTGCGGTGAAAGAAGGTTCTGAGTTTGTCGCAGAGATCTTGTGAGGGAGGGATGTCAGTTGACTTGCTTCTGGATTGGGCAAACTCCTTGGTGATGTTGAAGAGTTCTTTGCTGTTGTGTGTGTATGTGTGTGGGGATTCTGTCTTCAATCGCTTTTTTCTTTGTTTTTCTGATGAGTTGGTGGTGGGCATTGGTTGCGGGTCTGAAGTTGTTGCTTGCTTCTGTGGATTTGGTGTTCCTCCAGGCCTTTTCGAGGTGGCAGCAAGTGAATCTGGATCTCAAAGTTCAGTGGTAAACCATCTGGCTTTCTTGGCGTGGGTGTGTTGTTTTTCTTGAGGGGGGCTATGGTATTTGAGCTGCGGTGTTGGCGTCGTCGTTTTCTGCCATGGTTGGGATGAAGTTGCTGAGTGAGTAAGGTGATGAACTTTATTATAATGGCTTTTGATGAAGGTAAAAGTGGCACCTAGATTTTGCTCTATCTGTCTACGGCCTCCAATATTGTGTCCCACTCTGTCCTATTCCATCAGAGAGCGGAGCTGGCATTTGTCTCGCACCACATTCTTGTATAGTAAGAGGCTTACTTTTGTCACAAGGTTCTTCTCTAAGACTCATTTTTTTATATAGAGGGTGACTGCAGTTATGCAGCAGGAGAGGGCCAAATGATGCTGCAGGGTTTCAGAAAATTATGCTGCAAGATAAGGAATATTATAACCCATAATGTGGCACATTTTGTCATAGGTTTGCTTAATTATTTTGTAATTATTACACTTATTAACACTGTCTGGGTATTGGTTGCACCATATTAGTACTATTTTAACACCAACATGTAGCAATAAACAACAGAAAGGTGACCACTCAGCCATTGCACAGGAGCCTCCGCGAACATGTATCACTGCATTTTTTTGTAACTTTTGAAGCATTTGAGTTAGAAACAATTATTTTTGTTAACATCTGTAGATTCTGCAGCCATTTATGGATTATCTGGCAAATCCAGCAAATCTATAGTTATGAGGAAAAAGCCATGGCCGCACAATCACATAATTCCAGTGGCCCTGATTATATATGGCACCTCTAACTAAACTTATTGAATTGCATGGTTATGTGACAGAACATTATCATACATTCACGATGTATGACATTGTTCTGAATTCTGTCCATCATTGTTCGTGAGTCCCATGCTCTCCATGCCACTGGAGTCAAGCTATCCAGGCTTATGAGGGCTGAAAGCCCGAAACCGGTCCTAGGATGCTTGTTTCCAGTCCAGGGAGGACATGGCCTGGCAGTTCGGGCTGGACCCATTGGGTGCAGGGTCAAGACTGATTTGCATATGGCTGGGTCCAGAATGAAATGGCATTGTGAGCAAAAGAACTATGGATTTAGGCCCAGATCTCTGTACTGGGGTGATTGCATGACATTGTTCTGTAGTCTGTACAACAATTGTTCTTTTTGCATTTTACAGAACTGCATTCCCTCTGCATTTGTGGGGAATGAAGATATTATTGAGGTGCAAAGTAAAAAGACAAATAACAGCTATGGGAGAAGCAAGCCATTACTGAAGGTTAGTGATTTTCAGCCCTGTACACGTCAGAAGGCCCATATGTTGTTCTAAACATGCATAGGAGACTAAGAATATTGCATTACTGCAGCAAGCTGGAAAATATATCTTCAGGCGTTCTTCTAATTGGCCAATTTAAATGGGGTAGCAATACTAATATGGAATATACCAAAGCAAGCAAAGAAACAGAGGAAATTCAGCAGAAAATTCTTAGTAAAGGAACAAAATTGGAAGATTGCCGAATAATCATGAAGTAGGCAGCGTCAATGAAATATCTGCATTTCCAAAAAAAGTGCCTAAATCTATAAGAGAGGCATTTAAGACAAACAACCCTACAACATTCATTAGGGACTTATAAGAAAATGAATTATTCCAGTTGGGTATAAGCCAATGTTATCATGTTTTGAGTAGATAGCACGAGCACTTTAGTACTGGTTAGCAGAACCACGTCAAGGATGCCTCGTCTAACAAGTTTTCCCCACCTGAAACAGGGGAGTACTCCCCAATCCCTTAGAAGTTCTCTTCACTAAGGTGGAAGAACCTGGATAGACCACAGCTTTGGTGTGGTCTGTTGAGGGTGATGTTCATTCGTAAAGTCTATTCCCTGTAAGGAGATGAACCCCCAGTTTGGGATTCTCACCCATCATCTGCATTAACAATCTACGGAGTCTGTGGGCTATCTGAACCCTGAAGTGAGCACCAAACAGGTATAGTCTCAGCTTCTTCTGCGCCCAGACCAATGCAAAGCCTTCCCTTTCTTTTGCAATCCATCTCTGTTTCCTGGGAAGCAACCTCGTACTGAGGAAGATTGTAGGGTGATCCAAGCCCTCTTAATTTTGCTGTGAAATCACTGCTCCATATCATGCTCAAGGCCACTGATGTCTACAAAGTATGAATTGTGCTGACAGATGCCTCAGAGCATGACATGGGGCTGTGATCTCACAGATGAATGAAGAAGACTTGGATCACCCTGTGGTGCACATGGCCTCCTTCAAGGTGTCAAAAGTTTTCTGGCTAGCGTCCGTCCAACTCACCTGTCATGGCTGCTTCTTGGATGTTGTTGGACTTGGCCATTTATGGCAGGTTCACCCCTAAACTTTTCGCCTTGTCTGTGACCTGGTGTTGGGGGTTTTAGGCCTCTGGGCACTTTAGCACTATGGTCCAGTGTAAAGTGTGTGTGCTCTCTTTGTACGTGTGGTGAGATTGGCCTGCCCTCCCATAGGAATGCATTGGGGATTCCCTGATCAGTGTGTGTCAGTGGTAATTCATGGTATAGGAGGAGCAGAGTGGTTGAGTTTAGTATGTATGAAATGGTGAGAATAAATGCTGTGCAATAGTGTGTGCAGATTTATTATGACTATGGGAGAAATGCCACTTTTAGAAGTTGGCATTTCTGTGTGCTATGTGTCTGCCTGCCTGGTGTGAATTGCATGTCTGGCATGTGAGTGACAGGGGCTGGGAGTTGTGTGTGGTTCCAGGAGGGGCAGGGTGAGTCAGCGCTAAGCTGAATGGGACATCTGTGCTGGGAATAGTGGGAGGGGTAATCCTCTGACTCTGAACAGGATGGTGCCTACCCTAATGAATGCTGGCTCTGCCCCCCTGTGATGTGTCTGATAACGAGCCCTAAACTAACAATAGGTAAGAGGAGCCTGTTAAACAGAGTGCTCCGGAACCAGTTGGGACTGGTTCCCCCAAGCCCTGGGCTGTGTAGACAATGAGGAATATGTGTATAAATGTAGGGGCTGTGACCCCATGTTTTGTTCTTGTTCCTGATGTGCTGGGGGCTTGCTGCTGCTGGGGCCGAAGGGGAACTGACATGGGGGCTTGCCTCCCTGCTGGAGGGCCCTGTGTGCTGGCCTCGCTGGGCCCAGCTATGCCCCTGGAAGGCTCTTGCACCCTGGAAGCGCTTTTACCTTTATTTCCCAGAGCCTTAAGGACTGACATGCTGTAGTATGACTATTAGCACCCTGTGAGTGCTTTTATTTTAATTTCCTTGCCCCTAAATGGAGGGGAGAGTGTGGGCTTCGCAGCGCGGAGCTGCAGCCCTTGTGGAGAGGGAATCCTCATCATAGGGATTCCCTCACAATACCATTATAATTGTGGGAGCCCACCCTGCATTTTGCCTGCTCAGCAGAAGTCTACCCCGCATTGTGCGCTCCTTGAGAGGCGGAAGCCTACCCCGCATGGTGGTGCATTCCTCGGTGCAGCGGGAGCCCACCCCACATTTTTCCACATGCTGGAGTCCGCCGCTCGGACCGCGACTCGGAAGACAGGCAGACTGCCTGGTTGTGGGCAGGGCCTAAAGGAGGACGGGAGCTTACTCCGCCTCCGTGGCCGTAGTGAAGACCCAGGCGGGAGCCTACCCCATGCTGGGACGTGAGCAGAGAAGAAACTGTGACTTCGCTTCGGGGGGCATGAGACCGCTGGGAGCCCACCCAGCCTGTGGGGCCTAGTCCGCCGTGAGAGCCCTGCATTTGGCCAGATTTTTTGGTGGGTGAGAACAGTCGTACCGCAAAAGCGGAAGTTAGACAAGCCTTCTGCCTGATGATGGGCAGGGCACCCCAGGCAGAGGAGGAGAGCCCCGCGTCCCTGTACTGGTAAACAGAGCCTCGCAGGCTCGCCGGAAGGACCAGAGCCTAGAGGGTTCCAGGCTGGAGTCCTGTGCTGGTCGCATTGCCCAGGAGAGTGGTGCAGAACAAGGGGAGGAGTCCTGAGAGGAGGGGCCCGACCAGAACTTCGAGGGTTCCCAGTGAAGGACTTCCCCCGCGTTGGAGGACACGGAGCAGCCGAGAAGAGCCCCGTTGAGTGGGGCTCAAGTTGGGCACAGTTGGTGATAGTGCAGGAATTCTTTTGGGGCCGAGTTGAGGCCCAGTGCAAAAGTCCCGATGCGAGGGGGCTAAGCAGGAGCATTTGTTGGTGCACAGTGGAATCAGTGCTTGTTTTGCACGAGAGGAGCTCCGGGAAGGAGTGGCTCCCATAGCGCTCTGTTGGTGCCAGTTTCTTTTGGTTCCAAACCCTGCTGCAGTGCTGCAACGTTGGGGGCAATTCTGTTGTCATTTTAGAAGTCCTGGAGTGGGACTTGGGGCAATTTGGTATTTAGGAGTCCTGAGTGAGGCTTCAAGGGCACAGTGGTGCCCGGGCTAATTTGTCCCTCAGCTGCACCACAGTTGCAGGCAGCTGCAACAAGGGGGCATTTTTTTTTCTTTAGCTGCAGGTGGCAGCTGCACGCCCTGACATTACTGGACATAGGGCATTTGAGCCCTCTGAAAGGCCAGTTGGCCTGGGGGTCATTTTCTTGCTGGAGATAGGGTGCAAGTCCCTAAGGTGCTGTGTGCACTTTCCCTGTGTTTCTGCGGTGCACTGATGATACAGGAGTATGCCTAATGTGATTTATGCATAATGTGGTCATGCTAATTGGATGCAAAAACAACAGTTGATGGACAGAATGCAGAACAATGTCATACATTCACCCCAGTACAGAGATCTGGGCCTAAATCCATAGTTTTTTTGCACTCCGCACCACCCCAGTTCAGACATGGCCATATGCAAATCAGCCTTGACCCTGTGCCTCATGGGAACAGTCCAGCCTGAACTGCCAAGCCATGTCTTTCCTGGACCGGAATCAAGCATCCTAGGACCGGTTTCTGGCTATCAGCCGTCTTCAGCCAGGATAGCTTGACTCCTGTGGTGTGGAGAGCATGGGACTCACGTCTGAGCATACCCATCCCACTCGGGGTGACAAATGCAAAAACAACAGTTGATGGACAGAATGCAGAACAATGTCATACATTCACCCCAGTACAGAGATCTGGGCCTAAATCCATCGTTTTTTTGCACTCCACACCACCCCAGTTCAGACATGGCCATATGCAAATCAGCCTTGACCCTGTGCCTCATGGGAACAGTCCAGCCCGAACTGCCAAGCCATGTCTTTCCTGGACCGGAATCAAGCATCCTTGGACCGGTTTCTGGCTATCAGCCGTCTTCAGCCAGGATAGTGTGTGTGGATTTATTTTATATTGTTATATATATATATAAGGGTGTAAAACGGAAAGCTTTTATTTCCGATTGCAAGTTACAGCCTGTATTTGTCCGATGCATTTCGGTCTGTCAGCAGACCTTTCTCAAGGGGGCTGTTCGCATCTGCGGGGTGGAGAGGTGTTCAGCATACGTCGCTCATTGTGCTTGATAAATCCCGTCACGTGATGACTGAAAGGGATGATTGCCCCTAGGTGGGCCCGCACTTGATGGAAACAATGAGGCATGCTGGTCTGTATAGTCCGCCCTCCTGCCTCGTTTCTGCCCCATAGGGGAGCGATGCGTGGAAAGTCAATTTCGTGTTGCAATAACCACTCTCACCTCAATTTCCTGTTTTCGAGGAAGTGAGGGCCAATCCAAGGTCCGGTCCTTGGCGGCTTCCCCTGCCCGGGATATGCTGTCGCTGCAAAAGTGTTGGTCCAATGGTGGGCAGGATTGGGAAGCTCCTTTCAAGGCGGTGCGTCCTCTGCGGCAGGACCAGCCGCCTAATATTCCACAGGGATCCTTCAAAGAAGGCAGTGAGTCGCACAACTGAGGGTGAAAAACGGAAAGCTTTTATTTCCGATTGCAAGTTACAGCCTATATTTGTCCGATGCATTTCGGTCTGTCAGCAGACCTTTCTCAAGGGGTCTGTTCGCATCTGCGGGGTGGAGAGGTGTTCAGCATACGTCGCTCATTGTGCTTGATAAATCTCGTCACGTGATGACTGAGAGGGATGATTGCCCCCAGGTGGGCCCGCACTTGATGGAAACAATGAGGCATGCTGGTCTGTATAGTCCGCCCTCCTGCCTCGTTTCTGCCCCATAGGGGAGCGATTCGTGGAAAGTCAATTTCGTGTTGCAATAACCACTCTCACCTCAATTTCCTGTTTTCAAGGAAGTGAGGGCCAATCCAAGGTCCGGTCCTTGGCGGCTTCCCCTGCCCGGGATATGCTGTCGCTGCAAAAGTGTTGGTCCAATGGTGGGCAGGATTGGGAAGCTCCTTTCAAGGCGGTGCGTCCTCTGGGGCAGGACCAGCCGCTTAATATTCCACAGGGATCCTTCAAAGAAGGCAGTGAGTCGCACAACTGAGGGTGAAAAACGGAAAGCTTTTATTTCCGATTGCAAGTTACAGCCTGTATTTGTCCGATGCATTTTGGTCTGTCAGCAGACCTTTCTCAAGGGGGCTGTTCGCATCTGCGGGGTGAGAGGTGTTCAGCATACGTCGCTCATTGTGCTTGATAAATCCCTTCACGTGATGACTGAAAGGGATGATTGCCCCCAGGTGGGCCCGCACTTGATGGAAACAATGAGGCATGCTGGTCTGTATAGTCCGCCCTCCTGCCTCGTTTCTGCCCCATAGGGGAGCGATGCGTGGAAAGTCAATTTTGTGTTGCAATAACTACTCTCACCTCAATTATATATACACTCCAGTGGTGTGCTAATGGGATGGGATGCCTAATGTAAATGCCATGCTATGATATTTAGGCCCAATGTGATTGCATAATGTGATTTATGTGATGTGATTTATGCACCCTGATGTATGCCTCTAATGATATGTATGCACATGAGGTTATTGCATAATGTGTTTATGCTGGTGAGACATAATGTGTAATGTGTTTATGCTTAGGAGGGTGTCTAACGCTAATGTAGTTATGCTTAGGATTGTGTCTTACGCTAATATGATAATGCTTAGGTCATTATGGTACCAGTAGTTGCTGGTTTTGTTTTGCATTTACTTACCTAATCTGATGGTTCTGACCGTGGCCCGATTGGCCTGGTCTTGTATATAGTCCCCTGTGAATATTACCTGTGCCAGTTGGCACAGTGTAAATGTTTGATTATGTTCTAATGTGTTTATGATAATAAAAAGGCTATTTCCTATATAAACTTGTTTGGAGTTTCTTTTGTGGTGTGCCTAGTTTGTTGCTGCTGTTTGTGTGTGTTGCGCTAACGCTTTACACATTGCCTCTGGGATAAGCCTGACTGCTCATTCCAGGATACCTAGAGGGTGATCAGAGGTTATCTCCATTGTGTAACTCCCTTGCCCTGACTAGAGTGGTGGTTTCTTCCTGGCTTTGGCACAATCCTTAGCCAACCAGAAATCCTATTTGTATCAGACGTCATCTCTTTTAAAGGTGCAAAAATGGTGTAATAAATCCTGGCAAATCTCCTGGAGTTGCCGGTGAGGTCAAAAAAGGCTTTATCCTCTGTCTGGGTCCTGGAGGAGGTTCCCAAGCTAGTTTGGTTGGTTTCAATTTTGGCCAGAGGGGCTGCACCTTGCCTCCTCCCACTTAGTTGCCCGAGTAGACTATTGAACCCTGCCCTATCTGGCATTTACAGGCCTTAATAGTTAGTCCTGCCCTCTGCAGAGCCTGAAGCACTTCTCTGAGGTGGAAGAGGTGGTCCTCTCAGCTAGAACTGAAGACCGCAATGCCATCTAAATAGGTGGCACTGAAGTTCTCCCACCCAGCACTGGTTGACCAACCTTTGGAAAATGGCAGGAGTGTTCTTCAGCCTCGAAGGGTATGATCCAAAACTAGAAGTGCCCTTCTGGGGTAGAGAATGCACAACTCTCTTTTGACCCCTCGGTCAAGGCAATCTGGCAGTACCCCGACGTCAAATCAAATATGCTGAGGAACTTCATAGCTCCCACCTGATCTATGAGCTCATCAGCTCTGGAGATGGAGTGTGCGTCAGTCTTGGTGACCGCGTTGAGCCCTCAGTAACAAACTGAAGTGACACTTGGAGGGACAGCCTTTGAGACCAGCACCACTGGGCTGGACCATGAATTGGTTTAGGTCTTAATAACCCCTAACGCCATCATCTCAGAGATCTCCTCCTTAATGCTGGCTCTCACCATATCAGACAATCTGTAAATTCTGCTCTCCACAGGTTTGCTGTCCCCAGCATCAATATTGTGGGTACACCATGTAATTAGTCCTTGGGTAAAAGAGAATCAAGAGGCAAATTGCCCCAGCAGCTGGCGGCAGACTATCTGTTGCTCTAGTGTCCGTGTAGGGGAGAGACTGACACCCTCCAATGACCCATACCGCTCCTTGGAAGAAAGGAGGTCAGGGAGAGGTTCACTCTCCTCTTCCACCCCATCATCCATGACTAGGAGCATGGTTAATACAGACCTCTCAAAGTGGGGTTTGAGACAATTGACATGTTGGACTCTTAAAGGGTTCCTGGGTGTCTTGAGGGCCACCAAGTAGGCAGCATCACTCTTGGACTCCTTCACCTCATAAGGCCCAGGCCAGTGGTCTGGTAGGGCCCTGGGCTCAACGAGCACCACAGCACACCTATTTGTTTACCAGCTGGAACTCAACGAGAGTAGCATTCATGTCCTCCTGGCTGGCTTCATATTTTCCTGTTCTTGCACCTAGAAGTGCTTCATCTGGTTATGGAGTGCAACCAATACCCAGACAGTGTTAATAAGTGTAATAATTACAAAATAATGAAGTAAAACTATCACAAAATGTGCCACATTATGGTTTATAATTTTCCTTATCTTGTAGCATACATTTCTGAAACCTTGCAGCATCATTTGGTCCTCTCCTGCTGCAGTACATTAAATTGAATATGCCAATAGGGTATAAGTCAAAGTTACCATATTTATTTTGAGCAGAGAGCACAAGCAGTGATTAGCAGTGGTAAACATGTGCAGAGTCCTAAGGCCAACAATAACGAAGTCAGCAAAAACAGGAGGTCTGAAGGCAAAACATTAGGTTGAAACAATACCAAAGATGCTATGTTTAATAGAGAGAAAGAGCGAGCATGAATGAAAAAATGAGAATGTGTATTTCTGTCTCTGTGTATATACTTTTGCATGAGTCTGTTTATGGAGTTTTTTTAATATAGTGTTGTATATTTGTAGTCATAGCGGTCCATATACTATTTCTTTGAAAGTCATGTTAGCTTTCAGGTAAATCCCACAAGATTAGATTATAGGGCTTTTGAGAACCTATGTTACCACATCTCTAGCAACTAGCAAACCATCCTCTGCAAAAAATAAACCCTTTTATTAGTTTGCAAGTCTCTGGAGGGCTAGGCTTCCCGAAAGCAGAGAGGAAATTAGATAAAGTAACACTATTATAAACCCTTTACTCAAATGATGGAACAAGTATTATGATTCCAGTAAGTAGAGGGGGAGACAGAATGATTGAGTGAGATGTCAGCGCAAGAGGGGAGCAGAGGGAATGTAAGGTTAACGTGCAATAGTATTACTGGTTTTTAGTATAGAAATAGCACATAATATAATTTCTTAAGCCGCTCTGTTGGAAAATGTATGGAACACTGACAGGAAAAGACAATGTATTACACTTGTATTTCCTACGGTGTTTTAAGACTTTTTGAGTTTCAAAGAAATATTGAAGTAATTTCTACTTGCTGATTTAAAAATGTAGATCCTAATGACAGGTTCAGCATGTAGTTATTAACAGCCTGATTCATGAAGCGAAATAGCGCCCGCAATGGCTGCGAAAACGCAATTGCGGGTGCAAAACACGGAATCGGCATTCAAGTACGAAATAGCGAATTCGCAAAAAAATATTAGCGATTGGAATAGCGATTACGCTATAATAGTCGCAGACTCCGGGAAGTCGAGCATTAGCGATACGGAAATAGCGACCAACCACGGAATCTGGGAATTGAATAGCGAAACGCAATATTGTCTCAATCGGCATTCATGAAATAAATACATTAGCGAAAAAGCGCTAATTCGCACGTTTGCGCGGCGCAATTTAAGGACAACTCAAAGCAGGTGGTAACCATAAAAGCCATGATTAAGTAAAATTTGAAAAACTGTTGGCCAATCACCAACAGGTCCAGGCCTGACCAATCACACATAAGGACATTCAGCAGCAGCATTAGGCGTTCCACAATGCCTGGGATGTACATGGTGGTGAGGCGGCGAAGGCTACAGCGAGCAGCACGGAGGAGACGCATGAGGCAGGCAAGGATTTACCGGCAGCGGGTCACCTTGCTGGGCCAAACCAGAGAACAGATTTATGCAAAATACAGGCTGAATGGGGAAATGATCACCTGGCTGATACAAGAACTCGACCCCATCATGCAGCACCCAACAAGGCGAAACAATTCTGTGCCCACACATGTGCAGGTATTGTGCAGCCTGCACCTCCTGGCCTCCGGCAGTTTCCAGGGCATAGTAGCCGCTGCTGGGGGGATATCCCAGCCCACCATGTCACGCTGCCTCCACACTTTTGTTGACGCCATGCTCAGCCAGCTCCACCGCCACATCACATTTCCCACGAGCCAACAGGAATTGGACCTGACAAAACTACAATTTTATAATGTCGCCCATTTTCCCCATGTCCTCGGCTGCATAGACTGTACCCACGTCGCCATCTGCCCACCAGCTGGCACGGAGTATATGTACCGCAACAGGAAGTCCTACCACTCCCTCAACATACAGATGGTCTGCAATGCCAAGACCATCATCACTGACATTGTGGCCCAGTACCCAGGGAGTACCCATGACTCCTTTATCTTCAGGCACAGCGGACTCCACACACGACTGATCAGGGGAGAGTTTGGGGAAGGACACCTACTTGGTAAGTACACTTTGTCGACAATGTCACATTGCTATGAAGTAACTGCGCTGCACAGGCAATCAACATCTGCTCCTCTCATTCAGGTGACAGTGGCTACGCCCTACGGGAATACCTCCTGACCCCTTACCTCAACCCTGCCACACCTCAGCAACGGCGCTACAATGTTGCGCACATCCGGACAAGGAACTGTATTGAAAGGACATTTGGCCTGCTCAAGAGCAGGTTCCGTATACTGCACAAGACAGGTGGGGCCATGTATTACAGTCCTGCAGCGTGCTGCCGCATTGTGGCTGTCTGTGCAATGCTTCATAACATTGCAACCAAGCGCCGGATACCAGTTGACATCTCAGGCAGTGAATCTGAGGGGGACGACCGGCCACCAGCACATGCGCACCATGCACGCGGGGAGAACCCAGCTGAAGGCCACAGACGTCGCAACCACATCACAGCTAACAATTTCTAGCCCACCCCCTTCCCCCACCCCACATATCACAATTGCATGCAAAATGTAATGATTACACAAGGCGAATGTGTGCAGCAAAATAAATGTATTTGTTTGATTCACAAGAAAAAAGGGTCATGGTAACAACTATTTACAAAATACAGTATTCCTGCATACTGCATGTGAAGGTTCATGGCAGGCTTAGCGTCAGCCTGCGCCAGTGTCCCTCACACAATGTCATTGGCGCCTCCGGCGCGTAATGCCCAGGCGCCTGTGAGGCTCTTCCTCATCCTGGGCAGCTGTAGCAGGCGTAGCCCTGGTGCTGCGCCTAGGTGGGGGGACCTGCGTGGCAGAGTGGCTGCTCACGCTGGAGGCACCCTCACTCGCATCGTCTCCCCCTACAATGGCCGGTAGCACAGGTGTATGCAGTGCGGTAACGGCGGTGGTCAAGTGCTCCAGCACCCGGGTAATGTCCTCGCAGCACTGGACCAGTTGGTGCTGCTGGGTCAAAGAGCGCCGCGACAGCTGGGTGGTGGCATTTGCTGCCACATAATTTGACCTACTATAGGTCGACAGCCGGCTCAACAGCTGGTGGTGGCGCCTGCTTGCAACACTGCGGTGCTTCACGAGCGCTGCAGTATTGTCCTCCATTGCCTCCGTCATGCGGTCCATGGCCGCCGTCATGCGGTCCATCCGCTCGCCGACTCCCGCCACATTGCGGCCAATTTTATGCAGCTGGAGCTGGATGGCTCCTTGCTGCTGCGACTGGCGCTGGTGTATTCGGAGCATGCGCCGCTCCACGCTCATGCAGGCATGGAGATGCCCATTGCCCCTCCTGCTGTTCGGCCGCTGTGTTGCGGATGTGGCTGGCCCAGATCTGGTTGGACGAGCTGCAGGTGGTGTAGCAGCTGGTGTTGCAGGTGCGGCAGGCACTGGAGGCACATTGGTGGGGTGCCTGGCTCTGGCAGCCGGTGGGCCGGCAGATGTTGCAGCAGGTAAGGTGGGGGGCCTGGCCTTGGCAGCCGGTGGGCCGGCAGATGTTGCAGCAGGTAAGGTGGGGGGCCTGGCCTTGGCAGCCGGTGGGCCGGCAGATGTTGCAGCAGGTAAGGTGGGGGACCTGGCCTTGGCAGCCGGTGGGCCGGCAGATGTTGCAGCAGGTAAGGTGGGGGGCCTGGCCTTGGCAGCCGGTGGGCCGGCAGATGTAGCAGCAGGTACGGTGGGGGGCCTGGCTGCTGGTGTTGGTGCAGCGGCAGGGGCTGGTGGCTGGGTATCGGGTAGGGATTCCTCCTCCTGGGCCTCCTCATCAATCAGCAGCCTCTCGCTGTCACTGCTATCATCGGCACCTGTGAGGGTAAGTGGATACTCATTAGGTGCATGTGACTGTCAGACGTGCAGATGTTACATGCATGCTGGGTGTCATTCCCTGGATGGCTGTGGATTTGCGCACTTTGGAACCTTTCTGGCCGCATTGTGGTACTACTACATTGTGGACATACTACGTCTCCCACAATGCTTCAGGGCATTTCCTGATGCACAACATAGGCATGACTAAGGGCCAATGAGTGAGCCTATTTGGTCAGAGACGGTCATAGGGGACAGGGTCGCAGTCGCATGCCACTTACCTTGGGTGTCTTGGGTGGGGCGGGAGGAGTCCAGAGGGGTCACGCCAACACACGCCTCCCTCTCCAAGGTGTCCTCAACCTGCTCCTCCAGGGGTGTGTTGGGTGGGACAGTCGGTCCGCCACCTCCAGTGCCCGATGCCTCACCAAGGCGCTCCGCCACCCTCTCCTTGGCACGCCCTCGGAGGTCGTACCAGCGCTTCTTCAGCTCCTCCAACGACCTGTCCGCAACGGCCACAGAGTTGACGCTGGAGGCTATCCCCACCCAGATCCTCCGCTTCTCCTGCTCTGGGACCCTCCTGGAGTTGGCACCAAAGAGCCGGTCGTGGTTGGCCACCACCCCTTCAATCAGGTTCTCCAGCTCCTGCTCGGAGAACTTGAGCTTGCGCTTGCGGCCAGCGCTGTTGCTGGGGCCAGGTTCCTCGGACATGGCGGTCGCTATTTCGGCCGGTTCGGGAGTCGCTAACGGAGGTTTAGCGTCTGCTTTCGCTCGTGCACACTCGAACGATAGCGTCACTGTGGTGTTTGGGGGTGGGAACGGGCTGCTTCCTGGTTGTGATGTCATCACGGTGCTCGGAATGCGTCTTCCCGTTTTCCAGATCCCGCGAGAATGCGACTCGCATTCCCGATCGCACGGGATTGCGAGTCGCAATCCCGTGCGATCAGGATTGCGAGTCGCAATCCCGATCGCAGGTAGCCGGAAATAGCGATTTTTCTGCGTTTTTTGTAGGTCGCTAACGGCTTTAGCGCCCGCGTGCGAGTCGCTATTTTTTCCCCGAAAAGTACATGAATGCCGTTTTGCGTTTCCTCAATAGCGAGTCGCTATTAATCGCTATTAGGGACACGCAAAACGGCCCGTACATGAATCAGGCTGTAAGAACAGTAGTTGATCTCACTGTAAAAAGTAATAGATAACTAGCAATGGCAAATTCAATATGTCCTGCTGATTATGTTGCAACTCTTTATTCACTGATTGGTAACATTTGTGTAGTGTTTAAGCTAATGGGTAAGAAAGTAAATGTGAGACTGAATCGGTGGTTTGATTATTGAGTGAGTGCATTGATGATAAATGAGTGACTGACAGTGCTCGGGCAGTTTATTGGTCACTGAGTCCACTGATGTAAGGACAAAAGAATGAGTGCACGGATGAATGGTTAAATAAATGAAAACACATGCATCAATAGAATGTTAAACAATTAGGTGAGTCACAGGTGGATAATATTTCCACGGACACAGTCGTATATGTACTTTATTTATTCTCCCACCTCAATGTACTCCAATGATTCCCTCCTACCATGTAGCATTAAATAAAGTTGGTATGTTGCAGGCGTGCTCTAGCAGTAGCATTTTCCAAAATAATTTCATAACCTGTCTACTCCCTCCTTTCATAGTAGAGTTGATGACAGTAGAGGAGCTCAGACTTTGCCTGTGTCTACCTATTAAGAGCACAGTGACTTCAATAGATCCCCTCTAGCCTTCCACATGGAAAGGCCGCCCGAATGATCAGCACACCTTGCAGTTGGTGCAGCAAGCCCTTCCCCAGCCACTGCATATGGCCAACAACCTGTGGGTTCTGTATGGTTGCTGATGAGGCTGGGAAAAATCAGTTACGGAGTGGAACTGTCCACCTCTTCCAAGGACCATCCTCTACCGCTGAGCCAGAGCCTTCATCGGCAGCACTACTGTGCCAATTAATGGTGTGATCTGAGTTCCTGCCTGGTTGCTACAGATGTCAGGGCTAGGAAACTGAACACCAGGCAGATTAAGCAGAAACATGAGGAAAGGCAATGGAAAAGAATTCAAATACATTCCAACAAGAGAAGGGATAGGGAAGCACCACACATGGACATATATTCACACCCATAACCCAAAACTGTACTAAAGCTTATTAGTTTGACATGAAGAATCTCCTCCTCTAATGTAGACATTGCATCATGGCATTGATGGGAAGCCATCTTAGATGACGGGATTCCGTTCAGAATCTAATGTGCTTTGCCATTTGCCACAGAATCAAAGATAAGTACACACCACACTTGTGTCTTCTGTGAAGAGAGCATGTTCAAAGAGAACATATTACCAAAGGCAGCGACTAACTTGTGTGCCGCTCTCTGCTGCTCCATTTGGGTAGTTTGGATTTTTCAGGCAAGAGGCCCTGAAAGTGACGTGTGAGTGGTCCCATCGCCAGTGCAAAATGTGGTGGCAGGAAATGTAAGTGCACTGCACCATGGCTGCAATCTGATTACCGAAACTTACATGGACGCATCTCACAAACAATGGCTTAATGGAGTTGATCCAAACAAGATAGGGTGCTGACCCAAGCCACTCTCTGCATACTTTTGCTCTTTTGTTGTTGTGGTAACAGGATCTCTGGCAGTCAATTAACGGTATTCAAATTAGACAAAACTCACAATTGCTAAGCATATTGTCATACATCGCTCTGAGGTTGATTGCTGTCTGCAACCCAATTCTGTGGACTGCAGAGTCTTATCTCTTCAGCATTTTTCAAACTTTGAGGATAAAAGAATTCTGGGTCTAAACACAAAACGTCTTTCAATACTTCCCTGGTGAGGAAGCAAAACGTGGAATGAGTGGGTATCATGAAACAATTTATTTTTTCTAGTTTCCAAAGCAGTGCAGACTTTCTTTCTAAGGAGCTCAGCACAGCTGTGGTTGAAGATTGGGATGTTTCAGATTCTGTCAACTGAACCCTCCCAGTTAACTACTTTCAGTGCACCTTGCTAACTTGCGTCATTGCTTCATCTATGACCCCCTAATGATAAGGCTTAGGTTGCACCTTATTGCTCTCGGACAAGCACTTGTACTTTAACAATTGTTGTAACATTGAAAAATGCTATTTTATGATGAAGCTGAAACAAATATAGTACACGGGCCACAATCTCAACAGTCTTGTGCATATTTAAATTGAATTTAAATTAAATTTGCACCTGCATAAATCTAATTTCTTCCACTTGTAAGGCCCAATTACTCTAGAACAGCAAAATGCTTGATAATTACATTGTACGAACCCGGAGCTGACTTTATTGCCTTGGAATAGGAAATAACATACCATTACACATTTTTGCCCATAACAATGTGGCCGCAAAACAAAGTGAGTAAACAGTTGTGATTTGCATCCAAACTGGAATTTGCATCACCATTGTAATCTGACCCATAGTGTACTACACAGCATTTCACACTTTATTACTTTGACAAATTCACACAATGATTGTGCGATTCTGGAGTGTGCCAGAGTTGTGCTGTCATTTAAACAAGCTTAATGGTCATATATGCGAAGGTCACCTGGGTCATCCAAACACATTATTTAATTGAATCCATGATTTGTTTTATTGACTAGTGTGTCTTCTGTGGTGTCAATGGGTTATTTACGGCTCAATCTACTGATTCTATGCCGCTGTTTCAGCAGAGGAGTTGTCAGCCTCAAATAGTCGTCATCCTGTCCTTTGAGGCATTGCCATCTAGTCTAGGCCGATCCGCTTTCAGTGCTTTTGGTATAGGACAACGTTGCACTGACTTCACCACGAAAGTGCATTAGCTGCCCTTGCGCCCCTCCTAGTGCTCACTGAAGGGCAGTTGCACAACTTAAAGGTCTTTTCAGTTCAGAAAAGATGATCTCGAGAAGGTATAATGACTCTAGAAAGAAAAACAGCTAAATTAAGGTCAAGGAAAAAAGATGGCAGAAAACAAGAGCAAGAGGTTGGGAGTAGTAAATGCCCAGGAGAGGAAAGATGTTGTTAACGCACTTGAAAGTCTCACAGATATAGTTAGCTGGGTCGTGAGGGTGATGCTTTGTGTCACATAGTCCTGTAAATGCATCCACCAAGGGCACATATTAATGTACCAGGATGTACAGGGACAATGCTGTGACATAGAAATGTCCATGTTAGCGGATGTCTGTTATACCTGCTGCTCAGCTAATGTGACTATGGTGTGGAATGTTGGTGTTATGGTTGCTGTGGAATGTTGGATGAGTGAGGGTTTCAGTTGGAGGATGGGCCGAGCAGCAGGAAGGCTGCTCCTGATGGGGCTCTACTTGTTAACATCTTACTTGAATAAAACTACCTGCTTAATACATGGACCACCTGAGGTCTTCATTACTACAAATGTTGGCGCCGGTTTTGAAGAAGAACTACGTGTACAATTCCTCTGAGAGAGGGAACTATCAAAACTGAACAGAACTGATCATACATGAAACAGAGCTGAGAAGCAAAGCTGAGAAATTGAAAGGACCCTTGGAAACTTGAAGCACACATAAGGACAGTATCTAGCCCCACCAGTTTCCTACCATATCGGACAGCCTGTTAGCCAGGGCATACTTCATTTAAACAACCCCTGTATTACATCCTTTGGTCTCATGGACAAGAATTTCATGTTCCTCTGTTGGAGAACTAATAGAAAGTGAGGGGAATCAATCTCATCCTTGAATGTTCTTTCTGGCAGCGTTTGGCGTAATGAGGCAGTGTGAGGAGCAAACAGATGTGAGCTGCTGTCATCGACCTGAGGTTTCTCTCAGGGGATTGGCGTGTGCATTCCCCCATTGTGTACCAGCTACATATCATAATTCTCTCCCAGAGGATCACCTTGTGGAGTAGCCTACAGAGACCAATCAAGGTGGTTTGTGTTACTTATGGTGCTGACGTGCAGCTTTTGTTTATCCAGTCAGCGCTTTGTTTGAGGAGAGCGGCAGCTGAAAACCCAATTTGTTTTTCCTAGAGAGGGGACTACCACAAGTCAAGGAGACACAGTTGACCGGTAAGCCTTGAGGTATGTGCGAGGCATACCATTTTTCAAAATGCTCACATCGTTGTCGTGGTTGCTGTGGGGTCATCACGATGGGCACACATGGAAGTCCAGCGAGCCAAGAGCCTGTGTTCGCCGTTGAAATAACCTGGTCAGTGGCATAGCGTGAACTCCCTGAGAAGAGATCTGCAGCATCACAGCTGACATCCTGGAATATGATGCTGCACAGCAAGTGTGTGCTTGGAGCCACCTGGCGCTCCGTAAAACTATGTGCTGCCATCTTGGTGTTTAATTTGTTTTTTTTGGTCAGCAGCGAGCTCAGGGAGCCTCCTGTGTGTAGTGAGCAACATGGGGAGCATGATGAGGGCTCATCTCGACTTTGGGTATTGGTGTCTGTTGCTCTGCTTGATAAAGGGATTGGCCGGCCTCTCAATTGTGTTCCCTCATCGCGTTGTGTTTGGGAGTAAATTATCCCACATAAAGCTGAGGAAGTCTCCCGTCAGGGTTTCCTGTTGTGCCTGCATTTGCAGGTGAGCGACCCTTCTCGTTTGAACACTTTTGGATTATTAGCTCATGCTTACGACGGTGAGTGTACAGTGAGCTACTCGGCGATACCATAATTAACATTAACTTTCCCTGGTGTTTTGCATGCGTTGACATTTTAAAGAATCAAATCAGCATTAACATGCTATTTTGGATCAACTTTTCTGGGGAATCTGCCTACGTTACCTTGTGGGGTAGTTGATGAATTGTTTTGTTTTCCCATTCTCTTCTGATGAGTTTTTAGAGCACTAAATTTAACAGTTTTTGGGATGTGTGGGTGGTTTACTTCTTTGCTGTGGGGACATGTTTTTTTTAACTCATTTTGGTTGTAGTTCTAAGTCTTCCTTAGCGTGGTTAGGAAAGGTACATTTACTAGTTTTCAACTTCAGCAGATTTTGAAGGTTTTGCACAGTGTATTTTAATTGATACATTGGGGGAGTGCTGGTTTTTCTTTTCAGTGTGGGAATCTCTTACTGTGCTGTGGGTTGAGTTTCAGTCATTGTATGGTGCTGTGATCACTATTCTTGTTTCTTTTGGGTTTGCTGCAGTTGTTAAGGGCAGTCTTGACTTTGGTTGTTCCACCTTACGTATGGGTCGAGGGTGAGTGGCAAGGTTTAAGCCAAATTATCTTTGTGATCTCTTGTTTCTTTCTCACTGTTTTTACGGTGTAGGGTTGTGTTATCCCACTGATGTTTCCTTGAACAGTTTTTATGCTTAGTGTAGAGCCTTATTCCACACTTACTGCCCCTTCTTCGGATTTGGGTGAAGGGCTGAGGGGATGCAAGATTTTTTAAGAGTGTTTTTTTCCTGGTGTAGAGTTGTGCACATTTACATGTTCCATGTGGACCTTCTTTCCACACATACCACCCTAACTTTGGGTTTAGGTGTAGGGCAATTATCATGCCTTATGTTTGGTGTAGGTAAGGGCTCCACCCTTATGCCGTGTTTTTGGTGTGGTATGATTTTACACATTTTTAAAGTTTTTTTTAATTGCTCCTGTTTGCTTGGTTCCCTACTGCACCTCTCAGTCGGTGCCCTTCACACCACGTTCTTATTGTCCTGGCCAGCCAGCTTGTTTTTGGCATCTGGGTTTGGTTTGTGTTTTTTTGGTGTGATAGTGTGTTTGTTTTCTTGGTTTGGTTAAAAGGCAGATGATGTGTGTATATTCTTTTTATTATCTTTACAGTTTCTTTGCTTGTATCACTTTATCAATTGTTGTACACATGCATGAGTTGTTTCCATCTTTTATCTTCATGCTTTCGCATCGGGACTTTGCTACAATCATTATTTGTTTGCATTATTGGTGTCCTAGTGTTGCATGTAATAGTTTTATTGTCATCCTTTGCATGCATTATTTTTAATGTTATTCTTTCTAGGGCTTCTTTGTTATTTGTATAAGGAGATGTGTTATACCTGCTGCTCAGCCAGTGTGACTGTGGTGTGGAATCTTGGTGTGAGAGGTGGCTGTGGAATATTGGATGAGTGAGGGTGTCAGTTGGAGTATGGGCTGAGCCGCAAGAAGGCTGCTCCTGGTGGGTCTCTACTTGTTAACATCTTACTTGAATAAATCTACCTGCTGAAAACATGGTGTCGGGTGAGACCCAGTGCAAGCCAGAATCCACAGGAGCGAAGACAAATACCCCTAACTTCCAAAAATCAGCACCCAGAATGTGATATGAACTACACACTCTTAGGGACTGTTCTCTAAAAGTATGGGGGAATAAAAACCAGGGATTGTCCACCACTCTCCCCATACATGGTTGAATGTGCTGGTGGAGTAGGTCAGTCAGGAGAAACAGGTGCTGAAAAGGAAACAGCAACATAGCAATAATAACACACTATTCTTCTATATACACTATATTCTGTCATACATTGACATGTGTTCAGTGATTTACCCCACTTACCCCAAATCTTTCCAGAAAAGAATATATAGATAGCCACAGAAGCAGGTCCTTTAGCTGCAGATTTCGGTAGTCAACTTGATTTCAGAAGCCAACATAATTTCAGTAGCCAGCGTGAAAAACCTGGACACTCACACACCATTCACACCAGGAGAACAGCAGTGGAATTGGGATAACTGAATATACAGATTTCAACAACGGAGAAATAACAGTGAAACCTCTGTTTAGGATTTAGATGTGTCTCGTGGCAGGGAACAATGGCGAGGGGTAGGATTTGAGGTGTTCCGGCCGGCTCTCCAGGACCTGAGAGAGCGGAGCAGACACACACTCAAGTGGTGTGCCGTCCGGCTCCGGAGGGATAAACGGAGCGGAACAGCAACACACTGAAGATGGGGCACGAGGAGAGTTGTCCGGCTCTGGGGGCAATATAGAGTGGAACAAACAAACACTTGAGGAAGATAGGCGGAGTTGAAGAGTTCTCGACTACGATGTGATGAAAATGCCCGAAATTCACAATAAAGGAAACAAATACAAGGAATATAATGCAGCGAGTGGAAAATGCTGCAACCCAAATACCGGCCACCAAAGTGGGAAAGCCTCTGAGCCCAGCATACAACTTATCAGGATCACGCAAAAAAGCACAGGAGAGGAGACGCTGAGGCGCCACACAGGAACAACGTGGAAGCAGGGGAAGGGCGTCGTCACAAAAAATGTTGTAAGCCAAGTGACGGCTTACGTGAGAGGCGTCCCTTTACGGGGCTTAGGGAGCGTTTTAAAATAGCATACCCCTCACGTGAAGTCCGGACCTGAACACACATTAATGCCTCCCACATTGACCCTGTTAGACCTGGCATCTTTGGCGTGGTTTCCCCCTATCTTTTTGCCTCTACCTCCTGTATTTTTGATGCTGTGCTGGATTTCGTTTTTTTGCTGGTTTAGATGCTTTGGACACTCTGTCACTGCTGATCAGTGCCAGAGTGTAAGTGCTCCCTGTGTAAATTATTATTCTGATTGAATATACATGTTTGGCATATTTGTATCACTATGAAGTCCCTAGTAAAGTGCACTGGGTGTGCCAGGGCTGGTGATGACAAATGCTACTAGTGGGCCTGCAGCACTGATTGTGCCACCCACAAGAGTAGCTCTAAAATGGTGTTTCAGGCCTGCCACTGCAGTGCCTATGAGCGGTTTATAACTGCCATGTCCTCCTGGTCAGTGTCCCCACTGACCAGGCCTAACCCTTCCCTTTTCGTGCACATCAGTCACCCCTATGGAAGGCCCAAGGTACCCCCCTGGGCAGGGTGCAGTGTATGTGAAAGGTAGAGCATGTACTGGTGCAGGTAACATGTTCTGGTAGTGAATTACAGCCATTTTCGTTTTTCACTACTGTAAGGCTATCTTGCTCCATAGGTTAACATGGGGGATGCTGGCTACAGTGGTTAACAGCATTTCTTCCCATAGGAACAAGATAGGACATAAGTATCTAGTATCCCTGAACTCAGAATTTAATAACACATCTTTTAGGAAAGGTTGTTTTTAAATCCTGTGTTTGAGAACAGCACTTTTAGAAAGCTGCTGTTCTCTTGTCTGACCCTTCTGTGTGCCTGGGCCTGTTTGTGTATTGACTGTCTGGTTTGTGAGTGACAGGGGCTGGGGAATTCCCCAGCAGGATGGATGAGTCAGCACTAGGCTGAATGACTGCAGTTGCAACTGGAGTGGTGGGAGGAGTTAGCACCTGGGCTGAATAGGGCTGTGCCTGCCTTCCACAATGCTGGCTCCACCCCCCTGCTGGGCGGCTGAGGACCCTGCCCCTCACTCTGAAGGAAAGATGCAGCCAGCAAAACAAAGTGCTCAGGATCCACCCAGAACTGGTTCAGACCGGGCTCAGGGCCCACATGCACAGAGAGAACAAAGACTTTAGGGGTATAAGTACAGGACCCCTGACAACAGAAAATTAGATCATCCTGGAAATCAAGAAGGAACCTCTGCCAAGGAGAAAGCTGAAACTGAAGAAGGAAGATTGTCCTGCTGTTGCTCTGCTGGACTGACCTGTTGCTTTGCTGCCAAGGAGAGGGGAAGGACTTTGCTGCTGAGCTGTGTCCCCTGTCTTGAAAGAATCCCCAAGGGCCTGAGAAGAGCTGGCTCCCTGTTTTGAAGTCCCAGGAACAAAAGGACTTCACCCCCAGCTTCCCTGAACTCTGCTGAGAGAGTTATGTCCCTCCTGGAGTGCTTGATCCAGTTGTGGGGCCTCTGGAGGTTGGACCTGAGCTGGGAAGCTTGAAACTAAGCTTGAGTGACTTTTGAACTTGAAAAGTGTCGCATCGCTCGCTTGTGGAGTGCATCCCCGACAGTGCGAGAAGTTTCCCGCCGCTACGGAGGTCGAGATCGTCACAGCGCCTGACACCGCTGCCAGAGACGTCGCATCCTTCATTTGCGGGACGCACCAGACCGGTGCGGGAGAATTGAACATCGCTGCGAGTATCGTCGCAGAGCCTGTCGTCGCTGGGTGAGATCGCTGCACCGCTTGCTTGCGGACCGCATCACGTCGCTGCGAGCATCGTCGCAGAATCAACGCATCGAGGAGCTGCGAGAGAGATGATCCCCGCTGGACCGCGCATCGTCGCCCCGGAGATCGTCGCAGCCCCTACGAGATCGTCGCATCGTGCCTTTGCGAGAACAGACTTCCTACGGAACCTACGCACCGGAATCCACACAAGTGGCCTTCCTCCCCATACAGACCGGATTCGTCGCAACACGCCCGCTGCTGCAGCGGGGCTGTCGCATCGCCTCCCCAGGGTCTCAGGAGCAACGCATCGCTTGTTTTCCACCGCACCAGCTTCTGCTTTTGGAACTTTGTTGCAACTAAAAGGTACTGTGAGTAAACGTGACGCAACTGTGAACTTTTCACGCATCAGTAGAGAATTCTATCGCAACGTAGAGAATTCTAACGCAACCTTAAGAACTCTTTTTGAAACCATATTCTTGAACTGTGTATGTTGGATTTTTGTTGTTTTGGTCTTGTGTAGTTTAGATTAAAAATACCTTTATTTTTCTAAACTGTTGTGGAGTCAGTTTGTGTTGTTTTCACTGTGTTACTGTGAGTGTTGGTACAAATACTTTACGCATTGCCTCTGGTTAGCCTAGACTGCTCGTGCCAAGCTACCTAGAGGGTGAGCAGGGGTTATCTCAGAGGGTTATCTCCTTGCCCTGACTAGAAGCAAGGGTCCCTATTTGGACAGTGGTACCTACCTCTGCCAACTAGAGACCCCCAGATCTAACAGACCCCGATCCCTAACACATGGCTACCTGACATCTTCATTACTACAATGTCCCACCCTGTTGGTATACCTGAACCTTGTGCATCTCTTCGTGGTGCCTAAAGAAGTGGTACTTTCCTACATGGGGAGTTAAGCTGGTCGTCCAGCCCATTAGTAATGATTACGGCTGATCTAACATTGGTGGTCAGGCGGTGGGATTTGAACTTGTATTTGTACTTGACCCACAGTAATTGGTGTACATCACTAGTGAGTGCCGACCACTACGCCACCGCATACTACTGGTTTTTGATTTTTGATTCTATTTTTGAGTAACTCTTCAAAGCATCATGTCTGCGAAAGGAAAGGCACTCAGTGAGGGGGCAGAAGCAGAATTAGAGTTTTGCATTGAGGATTTGTGTTCATACAAAGTTGAGCAACTGAGGAAATTCTGCCTTGAGTTTGAGTGTCCCATAAAAAGCGCCTACAGAAAGGAGGAGCTGCAGAGAATCTTGAGAGCCCATTGGGAGGCACAAGAGGGAAATGATGTGGATATAGAAAATGGTTTTCAAAGCGCAGATCTGCCAGTGGGCAAAGTAGGTGCAGGAGCTGGCAGCAACCATTCCAGCAGGGGCCTCTCCCCAGAAGAGTTACAAGAAAATCAGAGAGTAAGAGAGTATGACTTGGAAGTCATGAAAATGAAACTGAGGCAATTGGAATTGGAGAAAGAAAGGGCAGCGGAAGACAAGAGAGAGGCGCGTGCCCTAGAGGAAAAGAAATTGCTTTTGGCTCATGAGTTGAGCATGAAAGAACTGGATCTTAAAGCCAAGGAGGTGGATGCCAGTTCAAATGGTGGCAGCGCGCAGCCAGTGCATGGGGGTAAAGTATATATTCCCAAGGACCTGGTACAGAATTACCATAGGGGTGAGGATATTTATGCCTGGTTCACTTCGTATGAAATCGCATTGAAGATGAATGGTGTGCCTGATCAGCATTGGGGGGCGGGCCTGTGGAAACATTTTGAGGCTTCTGGGAGGAGTGCTCTAGAGCCCTTAGAATTAGCAGGTGCCATGACCTACCCCAATATGAAGGAGGCCTTATGTCTCAGGTATGGCCTTACCCCAGAGCAGTACAGACTGCAGTTTAGGAACTCCAAGAAGAGAGAGTCTGAGACTTGGATGGAGTGTGTGAATTTGTACTCGCGTGCACTGGAAGGTTGGATGAAGGGCAGTAAAGTAACTGATTTTAAGGGGTTGTTGCATTTAATTAGTTGGGAGCACTTGATTAGTCTGTGTTCCAGAGCTGCGCCAGCATCTTTTGGACAGCAAGCTGACAGACCCCATTGAGCTTGCTAAGGAGGCGGACCGCTGGACCAGTACCAGGGTCCACAGAGGAATTGTGGGTACCACAGCCAAAGGTGGGCAGGGTCCCCAGCAGAAGAGTGGGGGGGACAAGGGTAATCAAAAGGAGTTCTCAGAAGGGCCCCAAAATAGTTCCCAGGGAAAGGAATCCCAACCCCCCAAACCTAAGCAGCCATGGCCCTCTAAGGGCAGGCGGGACAATAAAGACAACAGGGGCCCACCTACCTGCTATCACTGCAATGAGGTGGGCCACATAGCTCCAAAATGTCCTAAGAAGAAGCAAGCACCCACTGGTGCCCCCGCCCCAGCGTTAGCTAGTGTAGCTTTGGGAGGGGATTTGGTTTCTAGTGATTGGGGGGAGCTAGCAGTTATGACCCTTGTCTCTCTAGGAGACCAAGAGGTGGTCCAGGAAACCTTACTGCCCTCTAACACTAAGAAATATGGGCAGAAGGTGACCATCAATGGGAGGGAGATTGAGGCTCTGAGAGACACAGGAGCCAGCGTGACATCCGTGAGGTGTCAGTGGGTGTCTGAAGAGCAAATCATCCCGGGTGTTCTCCGCCCTGTAGTGGCAGCTGACAGTTCAGTGCGCTTCAGTAAGCTGGCACGTGTTCCCTTTGAATGGGGGGGAGTCTCTGGTCTTTTGGAGGTAGTTGTCAGTGATGCCTTGCCTGTAGACTGTCTGTTAGGTAACGACCTGGAGAGTTCTCCATGGAAAGATGTAGAACACAGAACTCACTTGGAGATGTTGGGTTTGCCTGCGTGGATCTGTGTGTCCACACGTGCTATGACAGCCAGTAGGGGGGAGTCAGCAGAACTGGAGCCTGAAACAGTGGCCCAGAGACCTGCCAGGAGAGGAAGAGGCAGGGGGCGCGGGAAACCAGCACCAGCCGTTCCCACGGTCCAGGAGGAAGCAGAACCTGAGGGGGATGCCCTGGAACCTACAGGGGAACAGGTAGCCGAACTGGGAGACTTGCCTGAGCTGACCCATTGGCAGCAGGAAGGAGGTCCCTCCAGGGAGGAATTCTGCAAGGAGCAGAAGGAGTGCCCTTCCCTCATTGGTCTGCGGCAACAGGCTGTAGATCAGGCAGCAGGTGGAGCAGCCAGAGATCACTTCATCTACTGGGAAGATGACTTGTTATATAGCGAGCCTAAGTTTGCTGAGCCCGGTGCAGCCCATGTGCTGGTGGTACCCGAGCGCTTCAGAAACTTCCTAATGGGTCTGGCTCATGACGTGCCTCTTGCAGGACATCTGGGGCAAGACAAGACCCTAAACCGGCTTGTCACCCACTTCCACTGGCCCCAGATGAGAAAGCACGTTGGTTCCTTTTGCAGATCTTGCCAAACCTGTCAAGCCAGTGGCAAGACTGGAACAAAGTTGAAGGCACCCCTTCAACCCTTCCCAGTAGTGAGCACCCCTTTCGAGCGGGTGGGCATAGACATTGTAGGGCCCCTGGACCCCAAGACAGCCTTAGGCAACAGGTTCATCCTGGTCTTGGTGGACCATGCCACCCGGTACCCGGAAGCAGTCCCTCTCAGGACAATCACAGCACCCGTGGTGGGCCGTGCATTGATGGGGATCTTTTCCCGTGTGGGGTTCCCCAGAGAGGTGGTCTCCGACCGAGGTACCAACTTCATCTCCAAGTACATGAAGTCTCTGTGGGAGGAGTGTGGGGTAACTTATAAGTTCACCACTCCTTACCAGCCTCAAGGAAATGGGTTGGTTGAAAGGTTCAACCGGACCCTGAAAGGTATGATTATAGGCCTAGCGGAGCCCATGAGACGCAAGTGGGACGTCTTGTTACCATGCCTGTTGTTTGCCTACAGGGAGGTGCCTCAGAAGTCCTTAGGGTTCAGTCCCTTTGAACTCCTGTATGGCCACCCTGTTAGAGGACCTCTCTCACTGGTGAAGGAGGGTTGGGAAAAGTCCCGTGGGAAAACCCCCGAGGATGTGTTCAGCTATGTGCTGGCCATCCGCAACCAGACACAACGCTTCAGGAAGCTCGCTCAGGCGAACCTGGAAGCAAGCCAGGAAGAAATGAAAAGATGGTACGACCAGAATACCACTCTGGTCGAATTTCAACCTGGGCAGGAAGTGTGGGTGATGGCGCCAGTGGAGCCCTGTGCGCTCCAAGAAAAGTGGCTGGGCCATATGAGGTGGTGGAAAGGAAGAGTGAGGTAACCTACCTGGTTAACCTGAAGACTCCCAGGCAGCCCCTGAGAGTCTTGCATGTGAACCGCCTCAAACCACACTTAAAGAGGTCTGAAGTAACCATGCTCCTGGCTACAGATGCAGGAATGGAAGTGGATAGTGATCCTCTCCCTGACCTCCTGGCAGTTAAGGAGCAAGATGGGTCAGTGGATGGTGTGGTCCTCTCGCCCACCCTGACCCCAGAACAGCAGAGTGACTGTCGCCAAGTGTTGGGTCAGATCTCTTCCCTGTTCTCCCTGACCCCAGGAGTCACCAACTGGTGCGTCCATGATGTGGACACTGGAGACAGTCTGCCTGTGAAACAGAAATTTTACAGGGTAGCTGACAAGGTCAGGGCCAGCATCAAGGAAGAGGTTTCCAAGATGTTGGCACTAGGGGTGATTGAGCCCTCCAGCAGCCCCATGGCTAGCCCAGTGGTCTTGGTACCCAAGAAAGCTGCTACCCCCGGTGGCCCTCCAGAACTCCGGTTTTGCGTGGACTACCGTGGGCTCAATGCGGTCACGAAGACTGACGCACACCCCATCCCCAGAGCTGATGAGCTCGTGGATCGGTTGGGAGCTGCCCAGTACCTCAGTACATTTGATTTGACTTCGGGGTACTGGCAGATTGCCTTAACTGATGGGGCCAAGGAGAGGTCTGCATTTTCAACGCCAGAGGGGCACTTCCAGTTCCGTGTCATGCCCTTTGGGTTGAAGAATGCCCCTGCCACATTCCAGAGACTGGTTAACCAGGTACTGACCGGGCTGGAGGAATTCAGCGCCGCATACCTGGATGACATTGCTGTGTTCAGCTCCACGTGGGAGGAACACCTGCAACACCTCTGTGAAGTGTTGAAGGCTCTGCAAAGGGCAGGCCTCACTATCAAGGCCAGCAAGTGCCAGATAGGGCAGGGATCTGTGGTGTATTTTGGACACCAGGTGGGGAGCGGCCAGGTGGCGCCCCTACAGGCCAAGATTGATACCATTCTGGCTTGGGAGCCCCCCAAGACCCAGACAGAGGTGAGAGCCTGTTTAGGACTCACCGGGTATTACAGACGGTTTGTCAAGGGATATGGCACCATTGTCGCCCCCTTGACAGAACTCACTTCCAAGAAGTTGCCCAAAAGAGTTGACTGGACTGACGCCTGCCAAACTGCTTTTGAAACCCTGAAAACTGCTATGTGCACAGCGCCGGTGCTCAAGGCACCTGACTTTTCCAGTGAGTTCATAGTTCAGACAGACGCTTCAGAGCATGGTGTGGGAGCAGTACTCTCACAAATCACTGAGGAGGGAGGAGACCAGCCGGTAGCCTTCATTAGCAGGAGACTACTCCCCAGGGAACAGAGGTGGAGTGCGATTGAGAGAGAAGCATTTGCTGTGGTCTGGGCTCTGAAAAAGTTGAGGCCCTACCTGTTTGGGACTCACTTCCGTGTTCAGACCGACCACAAGCCCCTCAGATGGTTAATGCAGATGAGGGGTGAGAATCCAAAGCTGTTGAGGTGGTCCATCTCCCTACAGGGAATGGACTTTACGGTGGAACACCGCCCTAGTACAGAACACGCCAACGCTGATGATCTGTCCAGGTTTTTCCGCCTTAGTGAAGAGAACTCCCAAGAGGGTGGGTAGTTCTCCTCACTTTCAGCTGGAGGGGACACGTATTAGACCTGGCATCTTTGGCGTGGTTTCCCCCTATCTTTTTGCCTCTACCTCCTGTATTTTTGATGCTGTGCTGGATTTCGTTTTTTTGCTGGTTTAGATGCTTTGGACACTCTGCCACTGCTGATCAGTGCCAGAGTGTAAGTGCTCCCTGTGTAAATTATTATTCTGATTGAATATACATGTTTGGCATATTTGTATCACTATGAAGTCCCTAGTAAAGTGCACTGGGTGTGCCAGGGCTGGTGATGACAAATGCTACTAGTGGGCCTGCAGCACTGATTGTGCCACCTACAAGAGTAGCTCTAAAATGGTGTCTCAGGCCTGCCACTGCAGTGCCTATGGGCGGTTTAGAACTGCCATGTCCTCCTGATCAGTGTCCCCACTGACCAGGCCTAACCCTTCCCTTTTCGTGCACATCAGTCACCCCTATGGAAGGCCCAAGGTACCCCCCTGGGCAGGGTGCAGTGTATGTGAAAGGTAGAGCATGTACTGGTGCAGGTAACATGTTCTGGTAGTGAATTACAGCCATTTTCGTTTTTCACTACTGTAAGGCTATCTTGCTCCATAGGTTAACATGGGGGATGCTGGCTACAGTGGTTAACAGCATTTCTTCCCATAGGAACAAGATAGGACATAAGTATCTAGTATCCCTGAACTCAGAATTTAATAACACATCTTTTAGGAAAGGTTGTTTTTAAATCCTGTGTTTGAGAACAGCACTTTTAGAAAGCTGCTGTTCTCTTGTCTGACCCTTCTGTGTGCCTGGGCCTGTTTGTGTATTGACTGTCTGGTTTGTGAGTGACAGGGGCTGGGGAATTCCCCAGCAGGATGGATGAGTCAGCACTAGGCTGAATGACTGCAGTTGCAACTGGAGTGGTGGGAGGAGTTAGCCCCTGGGCTGAATAGGGCTGTGCCTGCCTTCCACAATGCTGGCTCCACCCCCCTGCTGGGCGGCTGAGGACCCTGCCCCTCACTCTGAAGGAAAGATGCAGCCAGCAAAACAAAGTGCTCAGGATCCACCCAGAACTGATTCAGACCAGGCTCAGGGCCCACATGCACAGAGAGAACAAAGACTTTAGGGGTATAAGTACAGGACCCCTGACAACAGAAAATTAGATCATCCTGGAAATCAAGAAGGAACCTCTGCCAAGGAGAAAGCTGAAACTGAAGAAGGAAGATTGTCCTGCTGTTGCTCTGCTGGACTGACCTGTTGCTTTGCTGCCAAGGAGAGGGGAAGGACTTTGCTGCTGAGCTGTGTCCCCTGTCTTGAAGGAATCTCCAAGGGCCTGAGAAGAGCTGGCTCCCTGTTTTGAAGTCCCAGGAACAAAAGGACTTCACCCCCAGCTTCCCTGAACTCTGCTGAGAGAGTTCTGTCCCTCCTGGAGTGCTTGATCCAGTTGTGGGGCCTCTGGAGGTTGGACCTGAGCTGGGAAGCTTGAAACTAAGCTTGAGTGACTTTTGAACTTGAAAAGTGTCGCATCGCTCGCTTGCGGAGCGCATCCCTGACAGTGCGAGAAGTTTCCCGCCGCTACGGAGGTCGAGATCGTCGCAGCGCCTGACGCCGCTGCCAGAGATGTCGCATCCTTCGTTTGCGGGACGCACCAGACCGGTGCGGGAGAATTGAACATCGCTGCGAGTATCGTCGCAGAGCCTGTCGTCGCTGGGTGAGATCGCCGCACCGCTTGCTTGCGGACCGCATCACGTCGCTGCGAGCATCGTCGCAGAATCAACGCATCGAGGAGCTGCGAGAGAGAGGATCCCCGCTGGACCGCGCATCGTCACCCCGGAGATCGTCGCAGCCCCTACGAGATCGTCGCATCGTGCCTTTGCGAGAACAGACTTCCTACGGAACCTACGCACCGGAATCCATACAAGTGGCCTTCCTCCCCATACAGACCGGATTCATCGCAACACGCCCGCTGCTGCAGCGGGGCTGTCGCATCGCCTCCCCAGGGTCTCAGGAGCAACGCATCGCTTGTTTTCCACCGCACCAGCTTCTGCTTTTGGAACTTTGTTGCAACTAAAAGGTACTGTGAGTAAACGTGACGCAACTGTGAACTTTTCACGCATCAGTAGAGAATTCTATCGCAACGTAGAGAATTCTAACGCAACCTTAAGAACTCTTTTTGAAACCATATTCTTGAACTGTGTATGTTGGATTTTTGTCGTTTTGGTCTTGTGTAGTTTAGATTAAAAATACCTTTATTTTTCTAAACTGTTGTGGAGTCAGTTTGTGGTGTTTTCACTGTGTTACTGTGAGTGTTGGTACAAATACTTTACGCATTGCCTCTGATTAGCCTAGACTGCTCGTGCCAAGCTACCTAGAGGGTGAGCAGGGGTTATCTCAGAGGGTTATCTCCTTGCCCTGACTAGAAGCAAGGGTCCCTATTTGGACAGTGGTACCTACCTCTGCCAACTAGAGACCCCCAGATCTAACAGACCCCGATCCCTAACACATGGCTACCTGACATCTTCATTACTACAATGTCCCACCCTGTTGGTATACCTGAACCTTGTGCATCTCTTCGTGGTGCCTAAAGAAGTGGTACTTTCCTACATGGGGAGTTAAGCTGGTCGTCCAGCCCATTAGTAATGATTACGGCTGATGACACTAGCCTGCAATGAAAGTATTACGCACAATGGCCACTTGGGGTATTAAATCAGACACAGAATAGGTATTCGGAGGAATGCTTGCAAATAGACTAACCACTTGCAAATACTAGGATTGCATTCAAATACATCAAGCAATACTGACAAGACCAGTCATGAAAATAGCTCTGGTAAGGACACAAGTTAGCAACTGAATTGAGCTGACCCTAGGAGAACGTTCCAAGCAAATTTGACAATGTGCTTATCAGTGCATGCACTGAAAAAAAGACAGTGATTTTTGGGCGAATGTCAACATCAAAAGGTGTCTTTCACCATAGATACGGTACAAATCAGTTGACTAAAGTGTTCCACAAACCATGTGCCAACAATTCGCCTGCTTCGCAATTGAATATACATCACAACTGAAAAATGCGTTCATGATTTTCCTGTAAATGATTAATCACAACAGGAAGTTTAGTTTTGGAAGCAAATTACTACATGCTCCTTTCGTAAAAATAAGAAAAATCCGAGACATGGCAACCTTGCAAAAATGAACAGCAGAAGCAAAATTGGAGTGTGAAGCAGACAACAAATAGTTTAAAGAATAGGTGGCATGCTGACAAATAAAGACATTGAAACGAATCTGAGAAAAATTAGTACAAAGTCAATTGCATTATTACATTCACATCCAGAGTGTAATTATTATTTGAACCCAAACATACTACAAGCCAGGACCATACTACAAGCCGTATACAATAGCCAAAGTTAGTCAAAACCTAGGAGGAAATAATTAACCACAGACAGTTTAAAACGATGATACCCTTCCAACAATTCAAAGGATATAAAGAAGGCACGCTCTTAGGATCTGTGTCTGATGTGCAGGCTAGGATCAACTTAGCCCTTCATGTTTCATCCATCAGGAAAATTAGTACTAATTTCGACTGAATAATTACATACAGGCTAAAGTACTTTCCACCATACATTATAAGGTTATTGCAAGTCACTGAGGAGTTTAGTAACCATTTAGAGGAATGACTCTGAATGTTGAGTTCTTTATATGGTTATGGAACTCCACAGTGACATGCAATATCCGTATAATGTATGACAGGGGGTACTTTATTTCTTATAATACATGGTCACACCATTACCTATCCCACACTGTTAGCCTTAATACAAACCACCTAAATCCATGGTGCGACAGATTTAGGATATTTGTAGCCAGAATGTACAGAAACGTGCAAAGAGATTCTGACTTTACTGTAATTACCTAATGTGCAAAAAATAAAAATGCTGCCTTAAACATCTCTTTCATGCTTATTGCTGTTCATCTACAAAAACAGAGCTGAATAAGGAAAAGACACATTTTGTTTTTGTTTTCTTTAACATCTTTAATTATGCCTTTCCCGTTGGCTGCTGGCAACTGGTGTTCTGAAGAAATCAAATGTCAGAAATCAACAGTTTTCTTTTCAAGTTTCCTCAAGACGAGCTGAGCCATTGTTGTTTCTTTAAGGTTTTCTGGCTTCTTTATAATCTCGGGAGGGTGAGTTAGATTTTTAAGTTGATTAGACAAGACTTCTTCATGAAATTCATACAATAGTAGGTCAGATCAGTCCCTTGTGAGACATGGGAACTAGTCAACAAGAAGGTTTTCAGACAGGGAACATGGATGGAAACTTTAAATATGAAGCAGAGAATTCCTGTCAGTCAGTTGGTTGAGTGAAAGTCTCTGTTTACAGCTTGCCATTGTGTTTATGGATCAGGAGGCCTAGCAATGCTAAATTGACTGTACTCGGAGTGCTAGTCGGTTTGAGATGGTGATTTTAAGCATTCATCCATGTGATGAAAGCTCTCGCAGTGTTATAAACATCTTCCCAGATAATGCAAATGTTGTCAATATAGCATTCCCATTACTTGATAAAAGTATGTCATGGGTAAACAAAGCATATGTGGACTCAAAATAATACATGTGAAGATTTAAGGAAAGTGGAGCATGATTTCGCCCCAATACCAGTCGCACTGCAAACTCCTTCAGTACTCAAGAAACTTCTTTCTTAACTTAATAGTCCTTTATTATTCGATTTAATTCCATTTTTTTTCAAATATTTCTTCTTTCTTTTCTCCAACCACATGTCAGTTTTTATGCTTTCCCATAACTTCGAATGCTTTATATATGCCTATCCAGGCCTTTTTCTGTAGCATTCTGTAGTTCATCCTTGACAGACTGATTCATAAGAAACAGCAGCAACAATAAAAGAAAATCATAAACCACACCGTTATATTAATCAGAAATATAAAATGAGAGAAACACACTAAACCATGTATTACATTGGTTCGTGACAGAGAGGGCCACTGACATGATATGGTGCTTAATACAAAAGCGGCTAATCCCAAAACCAGGAATGCTTAGTCAAATGGTCACAATCTACAAAACAGTCGAGGATCTAAAATCTGAAGTTGATTTGAAAATATCATCCAACAAAAATGAAAGTAAAACTTTATGGAGGCATGTCACTTATAATTATGGCTAAGTGAAGGTGAATCAAGAAGCGTGCCTCAGTAGAACACAAGTCAACACTCAGCCATCTGAAGGTATTTATCTGTTTGCTCAATTGAGACTGAGAGGAACACAAAATAACTGTTTAATGGAAAATTGATTCCAGAAAATTACAAACGCTCCATGTTATCTCCTTAATAAATACAGAATATCTGACAGCACATCAATAACTTCAAGCCTACTTCATCACTTATGCCCACCCATTCCTGAGCATCTCTCAATCATCAGCTTTCAAAGCCCTATTTCTCACATATTTCACCAACTTCGTCAACTACCAACCCATCACTCACTCACCATTCATTGGGAAGATCTAGAAATAACAGTATATGTTCAACTCCATAATCACATCAATGATAACCACCCTTGAATGACTTCTATTCTGACTTCAGACCATGCTGCAGCATAGAGGGAGCTACCTTGCACATCACAGACAATGCCCTCCTGACCACAGATAAGATGACCTGTGTTTCCTTATATTTTTGGACCTCTCAGCTGTCTTTGACACAGTTAACCATCCCACAGGTATATGCACCCTTGAGTCTCCAAAGGGATTCACAGTCAAAAACCTTCACTGGTTTTCCTCCTACCTTGCAACCAACACTAATTTCTTCATATAGTCACCTCCAGGTCCTAAACGATCCCTATCACCTGCGGAGTTCCCTTGAGGTACATATTGTATCCTGACCTTTTCAACCTCTACACAGAGTCTCTTAATGCTCTTCTAAAAACGTGATTGCATCAAGACTCGCCTATAATGCACCGCTCTACTTGAAAATCTACTCTACTTCCGACATTCAACACCTCAAACACTACCTGCACTTTTTCCTGATCTGGATGTCCAACACTTACCTGAAGCTCAATCCAACCAAGACACATTTCCTAAGAAAAACCAGCCACAAAAAGTATGCACATGGATGAATACCATTACACTTGAGGGCTTGGAACCCAACTTTCACTGAATACAAAGTCACTTGGCTTCCCCTGGACACCAAATTTACCTTCAGGTACGCATTGACAAAAAAAAAAGATAACCTGGAATCAACTGTCTCTTTTAAAGAAAGTTAAACAGTTTCTTTCAGAATTGACTTCAGAACTCCTGTTCACGCCATCGTACTCCCATATCTGGAAGGCGGTAAAAAACTTCTCCATTGTCTTCCAGGTTCCACATAGCCACCCCACAGCATGTGTCATCCAAGGCCAGAAGAAATATGATCACATCACGCCCATTCTGATAGAACATAATAGGCTCCCCTTGCCAACCCACACCATCTACAAAACCAGCTACATCATTTACAAAGCCATCACAACCAGTATCCGCACTTATCTTGCAGACAAGATCACCATCTTTAGTGGTTCTCCACACACCTGCAGCAATGACATATTAACACTGCAGACTAAGAAGTGTAAAAAGATAAGATAAGGCAGCAGGTCTGTGCAAATGATGTACCCAATATCTTATTGGACTGTAAAAAGAAAAGATAAGGCAGCAGGTCTGTGCAATTTATGTACCCAATATCCAATTGGAATGCCCAGCGCTGCTCTTATGTATTTATAAATTAAAGACTTCATCACAATGCATTAATTGTTCATAACCTAGGTACTTCTCCAATTACTTGTTGACTTTGTGCATGTCTATGATTATAGAAATACTATATACAAACAAACATATACATACATCCATATCACAGGCACTTAAAGAATCATTGTTTTTCTTCAGAAGTTATACCTTCTTTCAACCGATCAAGTTTTAATATTGAATGTTTGGGCCCGATTCACAGAACTAACTTAAGACAAAATCCTAAACTTACTACTTTTGGTATTCACAGAAGTTAGGATTTTGTCTTAAGACAGACTTAAGACAGACTTAAGACAGAATCCTAACTTAGGTCTGTCTTAGGTCTGTCTTAAGTCTATCTTAAGACAAAATCCTAACTTCTGTGAATACCAAAAGTAGTAAGTTTAGGATTTTTTCTTAAGTTAGTTCTGTGAATCGGGCCCTTTGTTTTTAAGGTACGAGTTCCTCTTTTTAAAAACAATTGTAACACATTAGTTTTCCATTACAGTAACAAATCATTTTTATGTGACAAATCAATTTGATATTGTTATTTTCCGCGAGTGGAAAAACATTTAGGAGTAAAGTGTGAATTGTTAGTCATACTGATGGTAAATAATTATATGACAAGGACTACTAAATCTATCTTCTTGCAGTAATTTGAACTTGTCAGTATAAAATAAGACCTATTCAAAAGGGTAGAATAACATGATTTTCATTCAAATCTTTTTTGCTTGTTGCATAATTTATTTTAGACCTAAAGCTACCAATATCTCAAATTTAACCAATACAATGTGTTAGACCTGGTACCATTGGTGTGAGTCTCCCTCCCATTTTTTTGCTGTTGTCTCCTCTGTTTTTGACATGTTTTTGCTGGTTAGATGCTTTGGGCACCGTGCCACTGATATTCAGTGCCCCAGTGCAAGTGCTCCCTATTGTAAATTACTGTAATGGATTAGTGACTCCATGATTGGCTTATTTGACTTACTTGTCAGATCCTAGTACAGTGCACCATGTGTGCCCAGGGCATGTAGATCAAATGCTGTTAGTGAGCTTGGAGCACTGACTGTGGAACCCACGGGAGAAGCTTGTAAATTGTGTCTCAGGTCTGCCATTGCAGAGCCTGTGTGCTGTCTAGTACTGCCATGTCTACTTGGTAAGTGCACCCACCTACCAGTCCCTAAACCTTCCCTTTTCCACACGTTAGCCACACCTCTCTTACTCTGTGAGAAGCGGTCGCTCCCCACGCTCCCTGCCTGGATATCGTAGCGCTTGGCTCACACTGCTTGCCTGTAAAGAATATTGGTGCCTGGATATCGTAGCGCTTGGCTCACACTGCTTGCCTGTAAAGAATATTGGTGCCTTGGTATCGTAGCGCTTGTTCGCATTCTTGTAAAGATCTTGTGCCTGCTATTGCTCACTGCTGCAAAAGAATTATTGTGTCCTTTGCTCGCATTTAATTTGTGCAAGTTATTTCACTGCTCGCATTTTAATATGTGCAATCTGACTGTCGGAGAGCTCGCATTGCTTGACTTTTAAATTAAGAATTATTGCCTGATTGTGCCGGTGCCACTGCCCATAGCGTCATTCATCTCTGTGCCCCAATCTCGTCCTGTTTCAGTTTTGCTTTCGCTGCCATTTTGTTTGTTGTGCCTCGTAGCCAGCCTCTCCACCCCGCTCCCGCCTCCCAGCTGCTCCTCCCTCGCTCCGCCCCCCCACTATCCTCATATGTCAGAACAGCTGACGCGCAGCGTTCACGTGCAGCGAACGTGCCCCATGCGCGCCGAAGGCGCGCCAAAGGTAAGCCCGTCTACGCCCGTCCGCGCCTGGACCGCGCCCAGCACCAGACCCCTGGCCCCCGCAAAATCCGCCCACATAACGTACGACACCACAACCCTTACAGCCCTTAACCCCGGCCGACTACCAAACTGCTACCAAACCGCCCCAGGACACACCCATGGACCCTTAACCTGCCACTCCTGCAAGTTCGACTGCATCAGGACCCACACCAAATCCACTTACTCCAAACAGAACTCCGACACTAACGGTCCGACACGCCATTGAACTTTGGAACCTACTCGACACCATCGCAGGACGTCGCCTTTCTTACAGAAACCTGGATGAACACCTCATCAGCGCCCGACATCGCCATAGCCATCCCGGACGGCTACAAGATCATCCGAAAGGACCGCATCAAACAAACAGGAGGAGGAATCGCCATCATTCATAAGAACACCATCCGCATCACGACCAGTTCCGATGACAACCTCACAACCTCACAACCGCCGAACACCTTCACTTCCAAATTCACACCGACCCTAAGACCACACTCAGAGGCACCCTCATCTATAGACCACCCGGACCCCGCACACAATTCAGCGAAGATATCACAGACTTCATCAGCCCTCACACCCTCCCCTCCGAGAACTACATTCTACTGGGAGACCTCAACTTCCACCTGGAAAAGAACAACGACAACAACACCACCACTCTTTTGGACAACCTCGCCAATCTCGGGCTCAAACAACTTGTTGATACCCCCACCCACCGTGCTGGACACACGCTCGACCCAATCTTCACCTCCAGCAAGCACATCTCCTTTAATCACACCACAGCTCTCCACTGGACGGACCACAGCTGCGTACACTTCAACTACAAAAAGACCACGACCCACAACCACCCACAACCAATTCCCCGAAGAAACTGGAATAAAATTACCACCAACCAGCTCATCACATCGCTTCACCAAAACCCTCCTGCAAAATCATCGGACCCAAACCAAGCAGCAACCAACCTCACACAATGGATCACCCATAGCGCTGACGAATTAGCACCCTTGAAAAACCGTCAAATCAAGCAAGGCAGCAAAAAAGCCCCCTGGTTCAATGATGACCTTAAGAAATCCAAGAAGATCTGTCGCACCCTCGAGAAAGCCTGGCGAAAAAATCCAACCACTGACAACCTGGCCACCTTCAAGAAACACCCGCAAACACCACCAACTGATCCGATCCACCAAGAAATCAGCATTCAAGGATCGACTCGACAACAACGCCCACAACAGCAAAGAACTATTCAACATCGTCAAAGAGTTTACCAACCCCACCGCCGGCACCTACGACATCACTCCCTCCCAAGACCTCTGCGACTCTCTAGCCTCGTTCTTCCATAACAAAATCGCTGACATTCATAACCGCTTTGGAGACCAGCCCACCCCATCTACCACCAAACTAAAACCTCCCTCCAACAACCTATGCGCCTGGAACCCAATCACCACTGAAGACACCATCCGCCTAATGAACACCATCCACTCAGGATCACCAACCGAACCATGTCCCCACCACATTTTCAACAAAGCAGACTCCATTATCGCACCCCATCTCCGAGACGTCATCAACTGCTCCCTCAACTCCGCCACCTTCCCGGAAAGCTGGAAACACGCCTCATGAAGAAACCTACAGCAAATCCTACTGAACTTAAGAACTACCGCCCCATCTCGCTCCTCCCATTCCCTGCCAAAGTCATTGAGAAAGCCGTCAACAGTCAACTCGCCGCCTTCCTCGAATCCAACAAATCCCTCGACCCTTCACAGTCCGGCTTCCGAACCAAACACAGCACCGAGACCGCCCTCATCGCAGCAACAGACGGCATTCGAACTCTACTAGACAACGGAGAAACTGCTGCCCTCATCCTACTTGACCTCTCCGCAGCCTTCGACACAGTCTGTCATAGCACCCTTATACAACGCCTCAGCAACGCCGGAATACAAGGAAAAGCCTTGGACTGGATAATTTCGTTCCTCGCTGGAAGAACCCAGAGAGTCCGCCTCCCCCCTTTTAGATCAGAGGCCACCGAGGTCATCTGCGGCGTGCCCCAGGGATCTTCACTCAGTCCCACCCTATTCAACGTATACATGAGTCCTCTCGCATCCATTGCGCGCAAACACAACCTCAACATTATCTCCTACGCAGACGACACTCAGCTGATCCTATCCCTCACCAAAGACCCAAACACCGCCAAAACCAACCTACACGAAGGAATGAAAGAAGTAGCTGAGTGGATGAAGAACAGCCGTTTAAAACTAAACTCGGACAAAATGGAAGTCCTCATCTTAGGATCATCCCCCTCCGCCTGGGACGACTCATGGTGGCCACCGGCCCTGGGAACCGCACCCATACTAACGAACCACGCACGTAACCTGTGCTTCATCCTGGACTCCTCCCTATCAATGACCAGACAAGTCAATGCCGTCTCATCATCATGCTTCAACATCCTACGTATGCTCAAAAAAATCTTCCACTGGATCCCCACCGAAACAAGAAAGACGGTCACCCATGCACTGGTCACAAGCCGACTGGACTACAGAAACACCCTTTACGCCGGCACCACAGCCAAACTACAGAAAAAACTCCAACGCATCCAAAACGCCTCAGCCAGACTCATCCTAGACATCCCCCGTCAAGCTCACATTTCCGGTCACCTGAAAGACCTCCACTGGCTCCCCGTCAACAAGAGAATAACGTTCCGCCTCCTCACCCACGCACACAAAGCCCTCTACGACCTAGGACCCGAATACCTCAACTCGCGCCTGTCCTTCTACACCCGCACCCGCCAACTTCGATCGTCCAATCAAGCCCTTGCCGCAATTCCACGCATCCAAAGATCCACCATGGGAGGAAGATCCTTCTCCTACTTAGCGGCCAAGACCTGGAATTCCCTCCCCACCCACCTCCGCCTCACACAGAACCACCTCTCCTTCAGAAAACAACTAAAAACTTGGATATTTGATAAGTAAAGCTCCCCCCCTCCCTCAAGCGCCTTGAGACCCTCTGGGTGAGTAGTGCGCTATACAAAGTTTAACTTGACTTGACCTAATGTAGGCTGTAGGGCAGGATGCATTGTATGTGAAAGGTAGGACATGCCCTGATGTGTGTAGCATGTCCTGATATTGAATTACAGCCAATTTCATTTTTCACTATTGCAAGGCTACCTGTCTCCATATGCCAGAATGTTCAGTTTGATTATTACATCTTATAATCCCAACTGACCCAGGGAACATGGCAGAAAAACACATTTAGTATACCTAAAGTCATCTTTTAGTGAAGTTGGTTTTAACATTCTTTGTTTGGAAATACCACTTTTAGAAAGTAGGTATTTTCTTGCCTAACCATTCAAGCCTGCCTCTGCTAGGTTGTGTATTCCATGTCTGGTTTGTGAGTGACAGGGGTTGAGGGGGCTGAGGGGGCTCCAGGAGGCAGGGTGAGTCAGCACAAGGCTGATTAGAGGGGGTTGGCCTGCAGTGGTTTCTTTATTGCCAAGGAAAGGAGAAAGACTTTTATGTGCAACTTTCATCATCTTGAAGAAGAATCTCCAAGGGCTTGAACTGTGCTTGCCTCCTGCTGAAGTCTCCGGGATACAAGACTTCACCACCAGCTCCTCCCTGAATTTCCTTGCTGGGAATTCTGTCAGCAGAAGCCTGCGTGTTGTTGGGAGCTGGAAGCGCGATTCAATGAGAAGAAGCATGTCGCATCCGCAGCTGTTGCTGTCGCATCATCGGAGAAGCATGTCACCACTGTAAGGGTCACTGTCGAATCACCAGAGAAGAATGTCTTTGTCGCAGTTGTTTGTCGTTGCATCCCTGAGAAGCGTGTTACCACCGCAAGAGTCAGCGTCGCATCACCGTAGATTCGTGTCGCAGGGCCTGTCACGGCTCCAAAGTTACAGAGTTGCATCGCATCAAGAGCGCCATCTTCTCACATCGCACCGGATCACCGCATCAAGGCGACATCTTGTCGCATCGCAACTGGGCCGCACCACGAGATCGTCACATAACCTCCTCTCCGGTAAGGAAAAGACGCATCGCCTACTTTGTGCAAGCACTGAGAAACAGACGCATCGCCTCCCCTGAAGCAAGGAACCGGCGCATCATTCTCCCTGAGAACCTTTTGCTTATCTTGCGTGACGCATCCAAAGGTACTCTGTGAAAAACGTGTTGCATTTACCATCTAAAGTGAACTAAGCTATTTCTACCATCTTAAAGTAATTTTCTTAATACTGTATTGTGGATATTTGTTGTTGGGGTCTTGTGTTAAGTCTATAAAAAGAATACATATTTTGATAAAACCTGTGTTGTGTCCATCTGTAGTGTTTTCAGTGTATTACTGTATGTGTTCACAAATGTTTTACACACTGCCTCTGAGATAAGCCTTCCTGCTCGTGCCCAAGCTACCACAGTGTTGAGCAGGGGTTATTTTATGAGTGTAGCCCCCTTACTCTGACTAGAAGCAAGGTTCCCTATTTGGACAAAGGTGCAAGCCATTGCCAACTAGAGACCCCCAGTTCAAACACAATGTAATTTAGCTTCCAAATGATATTAGATTGTTGACAAATAGTTTTGTCAGTAGGTCTGATGGTGAAATTCAACATGCTGTTTTTTATTTATTCATTTATTTGGGTTTTCTTGAAAGAAAAGCAAGAAATGTGTGAACTCTGATATTACATACAGGCATGTTCATGGTCAATTGAAAAATTAGATTGTGCTACTGTAGCATTTTAGCATCTTCTGCGTAATTATGAGTTTTCCAAACTTTAGACATTTTCGATTCAAATATAAACGTTTCGAGCTCAAATTGATCAGCAGTTACTGTGCATTGTCTCACAGTTCGCGAAAAGGAAATGGCCACTTTTCAGGTGATAATTACTGTAACCAGATATTAATAATAAGGAGAAACTTTTGTCAGGCGGGACTAACAGAATTTGGACGTGTCCATTCGCCTATATGCATTTTGACTCAGAATCACATGGCTAGTGTCACCCAACTCGTGTACTCATTTTTACAAATGCATGTGAATGAATGACAAACTGTATTTGAAAGAAACAGTGACCAGGCGGTCAAATACAGATCCCTACAATGGATGTATTAGTCCACAGAGCCACTAGAACAAGCATGGGATAGTTTTAAGGTGCAAAACTGGTTAACTGAGGAAAGGTTTTTTTTGTCTTAAGCAGTACAATCTGACATATTTAAATGTAATGTAAACAGAGTGAGACAAATGATTCATTCTCTGTCTTGAAAACATTTTATTTATTATTCATTCGATTCTTATTACACTATAGCTACTGTTCTCAAAACAGCAGTTATTTCAAGAGAGCATGAAGAGTACAGAAAAATCAGAAAATTGTTTTCTCTTTCAAGGTCTGATGTGATTACAGTCTCCCGTAGCGAGGCACTTACATTATACATATTTATGCAAAATGCTATCCTGAAAGGCTGTTACTTAAAGGAAATACATGTTTTTAGAGAACATTACTGTGGACACAGAGTAAAATCGAAACTAAACAAAATCTTTAATATGCAGAAAATAGGAGACCCTTCATTATTTGAAAATGGAATGATTATGTTTTGAATAACACTGAGTACACGATTATTTGTTTTACGCTAATAATTTTACTATGAGAATTACAGGGGACAGTGTAAAAAAATAATGTTCCAACGATTTTATGCGAGTCAACGATTAATATCATTTGTAATACTTTTTTCTTTTTAAGAAAGCTTTGTATTGAGCATATCATTAAAATGTCAAAACGTGAGTTAAACTGCTAAAGAACGTTGCCTATAATGTATCTCTGACACTATTTACTATTTCTTGCCAGGTCATTTAGTAAACTGTGCCACAATATTTGAACTTCGGCCCACATTTACAGTAGCCCTGTGTATGCTTTACAAAGAATATTACCTAAAGTGCTTCGTAAAAGACATACCATGGAACAAGAGTTGTTTAATTTCCCACATGATCCATTTTGAGTTATTGAAAAATTAGAAGGGACACAGTTTGTTTTACCAATTAATGACACATATGGTGGCCTGTCATGTGCTTCGTTTGTCACCTACTAAGCAGAGGATTGAAGGGAACCCTTCAAACTTAGCTCATCAATGACACTTTCCGCAAATGCGCCGGTGTGGTTTGTGTCCCTTTCAGTCTAAAGACAGCCTTGACAATGTGACCTGACTTGAAAAAAAGTCTGCCCCAAGTCTCTACTCTCAATTGGGCAGGAAATAGAACATGACAGCAGAGCCACTACTGCATGCCGAATTATATTCCTTTCCCACTTCTTTTAATGTCATTATTAGCACTCAAATACACTGTGTCAAACTCTGTCTGGATGAGGTGGCGCGCCTAGCAACATCACGTTAATGTTTTAGTCAATATGACAGGCTGCCTTTGCTCCATAGTTTCCAGTACAAACAGATCCAGATAGGACTGGTGTAATCTTTTCCTAGTGAATGAAGGTGTTATAAGGCAGGTGGAAAGGCTTGGAAAGAAGATGTGTGTACCAGCTGTTCTTGCTAATGCTCCCTTTGATATGAATTCAGAGTTGCCGACATTGCGTAGTAATCGCCCATGCTCAAGGCAGTTTGACAGAGGATGAGGGTATCAAGCGGTGCTGGGGCTGACCGGGGCACGAAACACAGCAGTAAAAGCAGCCTGAATGCAGTTAAGCCTGTTACCATGCATGTCTTTACTACTCGCGGTAAGTATTGGTAAGGGAGTTTCCACTCTCATTGCTTGATAATAGCTGGTAACTAAATGTGTTTTATGAAACCAGTTCAGAGAGGATAATGCTGCTATATTTATTAAGATAAAAAGTTTACATTGGTTTTACTTTTTAACCCCTTCGCTGCTAGGCCTTTTCCCCTCCTGTGCTGAGGCTTTTTTTGGCGTTTTGGAGTAGTGCGCGCTTAGGCCCTTGTAACTTTTTGACCACATAAGGTATCCACGCCAAATTTGCGTCCTTTTCTTCCAACATCATGTGGATTCTAAAGGCGCCCAGGGTTTGTGGATTCCCTTGGAGGGGTCCCATAAATTAACCAAAATATAGTGATTTTTTTAGTTTTTTTCAGAAAAATGGGAAAAACGGGCTGCAAATGAAAGCCTCTGGGTTTTTCCCTGAAAATGGTATCACAAAAGGGTTTGTGGGGCTGAAATCTCCATTTTCTCAGCTTTCAGGGAATGACAGACTTTTGTCAGAGAACCGAAATTTTTCACTCAGTTTTGGCATTTTTCTGGTCATAGCCTATTTTTGCTATTTTTAGAGCTTTCCACCTCCTTCCAGTTAATGGTAGAAATGAGTTTGAAAGCAATAATGGATCCTGGAAAGCTTTACATTTTCGAAAAGTAGACAATATTCTGAATTCAGAAAGGGGTCATTTGTCTAAATCCATGAAGGTTTCGTTATAGAAACTAACAGTTAGATATTGGAATATTTGAAATTTTGTTGAAAAAAACAGCCTTTTGTCTCAACGTTTTCACCTATAACTTTTTCTAATTTTGACAGCTCTTGGAAAGCAATATACCGTTACATTTTTTAGACCTTCCTGGTTGTGGGGATATATAGGACTTGTAGTTTCACCAAGAACCCGACGAACCCAGATCCAAAAACTGAGCAGCAACTTGCAATGGTATTTTTTCATTTACAGGGTATAGTGCACTTTGTCTTGGAAAATGTATACATGGAATAATCTGTATGAAAGACACCTATGTGCTTCTGAATTGGGTACAAATTATAGACTTCAGAAACAGTATATAATTGCACATTTTCAAACTTGGGAATACTCATACTAGCATGAGAATTATTGGTCATTTTTCATAAAGATTTTTTTTTTACACAATGTCTTTCATTCAAAGGGAGAAATGCATGAAAGCTCAATAGGTAATAACAGTTGATTTACAAATCTGAATTACCCCAAGTGTCCCGATAAAAACGGTACCTCACTTGTGTGGGTCGGCCTTGTGCCTGCGACAGGAAACGGCGCAAAATGCAACGTGGTCACACCTAAATTTTGCAGTTACAAATTGACCCTTTTTTGGCAAAGTGCCTACCTGTAGTTTTTGCACCCTAGCTCTGCCGGCACCTAGGGAAACCTAGCAAACCTATACATTTGTGAAAAGTAGACACCCAGGGGAATTCAGGATGGGGTGACTCGACTGCCTACCACCAGGTTTTGTTACCCAGAATCCCTTGCAAAGCTAAGATTTTGACAAAATAAACACATTTTCCTCACATTTCTGTGGTGGAAAGTTCTGGAATCTGCGTGGATCAACAAATTTCCACCCACCCAGCGTTCCCCCAGGTCTCCCAATAAAAACAGTACCTCACTTGTGTGGGTCGGCCTTGTGCCTACGACAGGAAACGGCACAAAATGCAACGTGGACGCACCTCAATTTCCCAGTGAAATTTTACGTTCTTTGGAAAAAGAGACTACCTTTTGTTTTTGCGCCGTAGCTCTGCCAGCACCTAGGGAAACCTAGCAAACCTATACATTTTTGAAAACTAGACACCCAGGGCAATTCAGGATGGGGTGACTCGTCTGCCTACCCCCAGGTTTTGTTACCCAGAATCCCTTGCAAACATACAAATTTGACCAAAAAAACACATTTTCCTCACATTTCTGTGGTAGAAAGTTCTGGAATCTACGTGGATCAACAAATTTCTACCCACCCAGCGGGCCCCCAGGTCTCCCGAAAACAATGGTACCTCACTTGCGTGGGTAGGCATAGAGGCTGCGACATGAAACAGCGCAAAACGCAGCATGGTCGCACCTCAATTTCCCAGTGAAATTTAGCACGATTCGGACAAAAAGACTACCTTTTGTTTTTGCGCCGTAGCTCTGCCAGCACCTAGGGAAACCTAGCAAACCTATACATTTTTGAAAACTAGACACCCAGGGCAATTCAGGATGGGGTGACTCGTCTGCCTACCCCCAGGTTTTGTTACCCAGAATCCCTTGCAAACATAAAAATTTGACCAAAAAAACACATTTTCCTCACATTTCTGTGGTGGAAAGTTCTGGAATCTGCGTGGATCAACAAATTTCCACCCACCCAGCGTGCCCCCAGGTCTCCCAAAAAAAATGGTACCTCACTTGCGTGGGTAGGCATAGTGGCTGCGACATGAAACAGCGCAAAACGCAGCATGGTCGCACCTCAATTTCCCAGTGAAATTTAGCACGATTCGGACAAAAAGACTACCTTTTGTTTTTGCGCCATAGCTCTGCCAGCACCTAGGGAAACCTAGCAAACCTATACATTTTTGAAAACTAGACACCCAGGGCAATTCAGGATTGGGTGACTCGTCTGCCTACCCCCAGGTTTTGTTACCCAGAATCCCTTGCAAACATATAAATTTGACCAAAAAACACATTTTCCTCACATTTCTGTGGTAGAAAGTTCTGGAATCTGCGTGGATCAACAAATTTCCACCCACCCAGCGTGCCCCCAGGTCTCCCGAAAAAAATGGTACCTCACTTGCGTGGGTAGGCATAGTGGCTGCGACATGAAACAGCGCAAAACGCAGCATGGTCGCACCTCAATTTCCCAGTGAAATGTAGCACGATTCGGACAAAAAGACTACCTTTTGTTTTTGCGCCATAGCTCTGCCAGCACCTAGGGAAACCTAGCAAACCTATACATTTTTGAAAACTAGACACGCAGGGCAATTCAGGATGGGGTGACTCGTCTGCCTACCCCCAGGTTTTGTTACCCAGAATCCCTTGCAAACATAAAAATTTGACCAAAAAAACACATTTTCCTCACATTTCTGTGGTGGAAAGTTCTGGAATCTGCGTGGATCAACAAATTTCCACCCACCCAGCGTGCCCCCAGGTCTCCCAAAAAAAATGGTACCTCACTTGCGTGGGTAGGCATAGTGGCTGCGACATGAAACAGCGCAAAACGCAGCATGGTCGCACCTCAATTTCCCAGGGAAATTTAGTACGATTCGGACAAAAAGACTACCTTTTGTTTTTGCGCCATAGCTCTGCCAGCACCTAGGGAAACCTAGCAAACCTATACATTTTTGAAAACTAGACACCCAGGGCAATTCAGGATGGGGTGACTCGTCTGCCTACCCCCAGGTTTTGTTACCCAGAATCCCTTGCAAACATAAAAATTTGACCAAAAAAACACATTTTCCTCACATTTCTGTGGTGGAAAGTGCTGGAATCTGCGTGGATCAACAAATTTCCACCCACCCAGCGTGCCCCCAGGTCTCCCGAAAAAAATGGTACCTCACTTGCGTGGATAGACATAGTGGCTGCAACAGGAAACGGTTCAAATCGTACGGTGGTGAATTTACATTACCTCATTGCAAAACTACCTTGATTTTGGGGGGGGCATCTGAGTTTGTGGCCCGGGGCTCGGTGGTATTCTTCGCAAAGTAGCAAACCCAAACAGTTCTGAAAACTAGACACCCGGGAGAGTCCAGGGAGGTATGGCATGTGTGGGTCCCCCAAAGTTTTCCTACCCAGACCTCTTTGCAAACCTTAAAAATAGGTAAAAATAGCACTTTTCCAAACATTTTGGCGTGGGATCGCCGTGCCGGCAAAAAAACCTACCACCCTGCGTTCCCCTTGTTCTCCCGAGTAAAAGGATACCTCACTTGTGTGGGTGCCCCAAAGCAGAACACTCCAAAAATGAATTTTGAAAAAAGTAGTTTTTAGTCATATTTAAGTTTTACAAATTAAGCACCCCAGCCTGAGTCACATGCCTTTGGCCCACCCACACAAGTGAGGTATCATTTTACTCGGGAGAACAAGGGAAACGCTGGGTGGTAGGACATTTGTTCCGGCAGCGAGATCCCACCCAAAAAAGTACGGAAAAGTGGGTTTTTGGACCAAAATTTCAGGTTTGCAGGGGTTTCTGGGTAGGAAAACATTGGGGGACCCACGCATGCCATACCTCCCTGGACTCCCCCGGGTGTCTAGTTCTCAGAACTGTTTGGGTTTGGTAGTTTCCAAAGATGCCTGCCAAGCCCCGGGTCAAAAGCTCAGGTGACCCCCTCAAAAAATAAGATTATTTGGCTAAAGGTAATTTTTTGGTCTCCACAGTATGAATTGGGCCTTTTCCTAAAGCAGCCGCTATGCCTACCCACGCAAGTGAGGTACCATTTTTATCGGGAGACCTTGGGGAACGCTGGGTGGGAGGTAATTTGTGTGAGCCCAGTGATGCCTTGCTTTCCCACACTAAAAAGCTATCTATTCCTCAAAGACACACACATACAGGTTGGATTTGGCACGAGGGCGAGTGATGGTTCAGTACATAAAATTTTATTAACAAGATATTTCAAAAAAATGAAATGCTCTGTCAATAAATAAATGCATAAAAACTGAACCAGTGACTCGCAACTCGTGAGCTGTAAAGCCACGACAAGGCACCAACCGTTTTACAGGCCATTCACGCACCTTTCATACCTGATACAAACCAGACCATTGACACCATCCGAATGGAAAAGCAACACATAACAACAATCACAATAAGGGGCAAGGTACACCCTACTGCAGAAAGAGAAAAAAAACAATTATTACTGCACACCCATCTAATCCGCAAGCACACACACATACTGGTTGGATTTGGCACGAAGGTGAGTGATGATTCAGTACATACAATTGGATACGCAAGTAATTTCATCAAAAATGAAATACACTGCGTATAATTGAACGTATGATAAACTGAACCACTGACTCACAGCTCGTGAGCTGTAAAGCCACGTCAAGGCACCAACCTCTTTACAGGCCATTCATACACCTTTCGTACGCGTGACACATACAAAACATTCACACCGCCAGCCGCGGACCCATCACATTTCAACACTCACACCAACAAACAGCGCCATTCAAGGGCCCATCACTTTCACACGCCCACATTTCTGACACTGCAACTACACAAAATGATGGACTGTGTGGAGTGTCACTCAACTAGCAGTGTGTGTATTGACCAACAGAAAGTAACTACTCACACACCACCTGCCGAGCGCCAGTCCACCCACACCACCATCCAAGCACCAGACCATGCACACTGCCAGCCAAACACCACTCAGCGCACACCGACAGCCAACTACCACTCCACAAACACAACACCAGCCAAGCACCACTCCACACACACCGCCAGCCAAGCATCACTCCACGCACACCACCAGCCAAGCGCCACTCCACAAACACAACACCAGCCAAGCACCACTCCACACACACCGCCAGCCAAGCATCACTCCACGCACACCACCAGCCAAGCGCCACTCCACAAACACAACAGCATCCAAGCACCACTCCACACACGCCACCAGCCAAGCACCACTCCACACACGCCGCCAGCCAAGCACCACTCCACACACACCGCCAGCCAAGCACCACTCCACTCACACCCCCAGCCAAGCGCCATCCACTCACACCACCAGCCAAGCACCTAACCATGCACTCCGCCAGCCAAGCAAAAATGCACTCACCCCCCCAGCACAACTCCAATCCATGCACTATGCCAGCCAAGCACCAGACCACGCACACCACCAGCCAAGCGCCAGTCCACGCACACCAACAATCCAAGCACAATCCTGCACACACCACCATCGAAATTAGAATTTTTTAAAGAAATACCACAAATCAAATGTAGAAACCTACAAATCTGCTAACACAAATTCAAAAACTAAATGCTTTGCACTAATGCAAACCTAAAAGCAAACTAAAAAATATTACAGAAAACAGACCAGACAGTACACTTACAAGCTCAATGAAACTCCCCAAACTTCTTTTGTGTGTGGTACGATTTAAAACAAGCTGGCACACACAATCCAGGATTTGAAGGACAGTCAGGACAGTGCATACGAGACTCCCTCCGCACTTCTCTTCGCCAACAGACTCTACATCTTTTAGTGGGATTGTCTTTTGCAGTTGTGGGAGGAATGTATTCTGGAAAGTGGCGATCTTTCAGTCTAGCCACTTCCTCCACCACTCCAAATCTTGGCACACTTGCCTGTTCCACTAGTACAAGGCTGCCTATTATAGTCTCCTGAAACTTAACAAAAGGCATCTTTGACTCAGGACAAGATTTCTGGAAAACAACAAAAGCATTAAAGGATGCCAAGTGGAAAAGATGGATAGCCAACTTCTTGTACCAAACGTAAGCCTTTCGAAGAGCAGCATAAGGTTCCAACCTCTGATCTACTCTGTCAACACCACCCATGTGCCTATTATAGTCTAAAATGCACACAGGTTTACGCACTTCAGCAGTCTTACCCCGAACTGGCAGAGCTTCAGTGCTTTCGTCATGGATAGTAGTCATCATGTAAACATCTCTCCTGTCTGAAAACTTCACAGCTAGAAGCTTCCCACATCGCAATGCAGTAGACTGTCCCCGCACAAGCCTTTTGCAAACAAGTTCTATTGGGAAACCTTTCCGGTTACTGCGCATCGTGCCACATGCAACAGTGCCCACTTTGGCCAACTCCTTGAACAAACGCACACTAGTGTAGAAGTTATCTACATATAAATGGTGGCCTTTGTTAAATAATCGTCTACCTAGTTCCCACACAATTTTCTCAGTCACTCCAAAAGTGGACGGACAAGCAGAAGTGTTAATGCTGGAATCCTTACCGGTGTACACCCTGAAATTATAAACATATCCAGTCTCACTGTCACACAGCATATACAGTTTGATGCCATAGCGTGCCCTCTTACTAGGAATGTATTGCCTAAAAACCAAGCGGCCCTTGAACAATACCAAAGACTCGTCCACAGCTATTTCTCTTCCAGGTGCTAACATCTCAGGAAAACGATCAACAAAGTGATCAAGGACAGGCCGAATCTTAAAAAGACGGTCACAATCAGGGTGATCGCGTGGCAACGCTAAATCATTATCAACAAAATGCATCATGCGAAGAAGAAGCATATATCGATCACGAGTCATAACTGCTGGAAATATAGATGTTGCCATCAAGGGACTAGTGGACCAATAAGAAGACATTGATGGCTTCCTTAGCAAGCCCATCAAAAAAGTTAATCCCAAAAACTTCTTCATCTCTTCAACATATGTGGGAGACCAATGGGTAGCTCTAGAATGGGGCTTAAGGCTGGCACTGTGGTCCCTCAAATACTGCTCTGCATACAAATTAGTTTGCTCCACAATCTCCTGCAAAAACTCATCGTCAAAAAACAACTGAAAAAATTGAATTGGCAAAAAATTGTCAGTATTCACTCTACACCCTGGAACACCAGTGAAGTCTGCCAATTCCGGCTGCACCATGCCAGGGGCAACCCAGACGTCATCACTAACATGAGGAGAAGAAGCCACCCTAGCCTGCAGGCCAGATACCTCTTGCTGCACTACATCAACGGGAACACTAGCATCCCCAGATGCCTCTTGCATCACTACACCAACAGGAATACTAGCATCCCCAGATACATTTTGCATCTCTTCACCAACAGGAGAACTCACATCCCCAGCTGCCTCTTGCATCTCAACATCAACAGAAGAACTCGCATCCCCAGATGCCACTTGCTGCTCAACAACAACAGAAAGACTAGCAGCACCAGATGCCTCATGCTGCTCTACAACAGGAAGACTAGCAGCACCAGATAACCTTTGGCGCACCACAGCAATGTGAAACCTTTTGGGCGCAGCCTTTACCACACTTGCCTGTTCCCGACGAGAAAAAAAGGGAAACCTTGAGGACCTAGGCTGCCGCTCACATGGCTCTTGCCTCTCTACCGGCACATCAATGTCCCTCTCTACCACAGGCACTTCATCAGCACTAGAAGAAGAATCATCATCCGATGATACCATGCGAAGAGAAAACTCACTGCCTGAATCTTCTGCACCTACCTCATGCTCCGAATCGGAGTCAGTGTCTGGACCATGGTCAGAGGAAGACTCAAAAAGCAAACTAACAACCTGCTTAGCAGTAATCCTGCGAGCAGCCATTATCCTTACAAATCAAGAAGACTACACACACAAGTGAACAACAACCTACACTGTGCAAAGGAAGAAGTAAACAAGGTAGAGTCTTCACACAAAAATCAATACACTCAAAAACAATTCAAATCTAACCAAATATAAGAAGACTCACCAGCACCTACTCTGCTGAAACACAGCAAAAAGAAAGGAAATCCCACTGGAAAGAAAAAAAAAAGTATAGATTAGACAAAGTACACATCAAGCAGCAATACAAAAAAAAAAGTTAACAATCAAGAAACACAAAGCCACACAAACAGCAATAACTTCACTTTTCATAACAACACATTTATCTAGGAAAAATAGTACAAAAAACATTTACTTACCAAGCACATGCAACTACACAAGCTGCAAAACCAGCATTAACCGAACCACAACCTACACCAATACAAACAGCAAAAGCCTGGATCAAAAACAAAGAAGAAAAAAAATAATTTAATACTACATTTCACAAACAACATAACAAATGAATAAACAATACACAAATTTACCCCCGAAATCACATCCACACAGATGGGCCATCAAAAAGGGCAAAACGGACAAAAGTACGGGTTGATTTGCCCACCGGGGGGAGGCCAGAAAATCTAAATTTAAAATCCGACCCACCTGAAAGCGACCCTTGACCAATGGGTCACTTCCTACAATCTAAAATAAAATCCCTGGTGCTAGTGGGGGCATTTCCACCGCACAATCGCAATGCTGTGCGCGACCGTGAGCCAGAAATGCCCTGCAAAGAGACATCAGAAGAGAGGAAAATCACTTACCTCTCCCCTGATGCCTCTTTGCAAACCCCCCCCAAATATCTCAAAACCAACCTAACACCTCCAGGCGCAGGAAGCAAATGGCTTCCTGACCGCCTGGGAATCCCTGAAGATGTTGGCGCATGCTGTGCGCGCTGACGTCATCAGGGATTCTCATGGGGAGGGGGACAACAGAATTACTGTGGTTAACTGCGATGCTGGACAGAGGCACTTGCATCCTTGATTTTCACAAGCGCAATCCTAAAACAGTTCCTATGACCAGGAGCTTCTTTCTCCCCATCTGCTGCTCTCAACAGTCTCTGACCATTTATACACATAAGAGGCATGTGAACTCACACAGAAGATCCCCGTTTGGCAACGCCCACCAACTAGCGGAGTGCACCATCTTTCCTAAATTTACCCACTATGATGGACAGCTCACTCAAGGGACCTGTGCACACATTGGTGCGATGGCATAGTAACACACACGGACACTGGAGACAAAGCAAGCGCTCGAGTTGCAGCACAAATTCAGGAAAACATTCATCAGCCCAAAAACATTTGTGACCTTCCCACTATGATGCACAGCTCACACAAGGGACCCCTGCGCACATCTGTGCAATTGCATAGTAACGCACACATGGACACTGGAGACAAAGATGGGGCTCGAGTTGCAGCACAAACTCAGGAAAGCAATCATCAGCCCAAAAACATTTGTGAACTTCCCACTATGATGGACAGCTCACTCAAGGGACCCCTGCGCACATCGGTGCAATGGCATAATAACACACACAAAGGTCACTAGAGACAAAGCAGGTGATCGAGTTGCAGCACCAATTCAGTAAAACATTCAGCAGCCCAAAAACATTTGTGACCTTTCCACTATGATGGACAGCTCACACAAGGGACCCCTGTGCACATCTGTGCGATTGCATAGTAACGCACACATGGACACTGGAGAAAAAGATGGCGCTCGAGTTGCAGCACAAACTCAGGAAAGCAATCATCAGCCCAAAATCATTTGTGACCTTCCCACTATGATGGACAGCTCACACAAGGGACCCCTGCGCACATCTGTGCAATTGCATAGTAACGCACACATGGACACTGGAGACAAAGATGGCGCTCGAGTTGCGGCACAAACTCAGGAAAACAATCATCAACACAAAAACATTTGTGAGCTTCCCACTATGATGGACAGCTCACTCAAGGGACCCCTGCGCACATCGGTGCAATGGCATAATAACACACACAAAGGTCACTGGAGACAAAGCAGGTGATCGAGTTACAGCACAAATTCAGGAAATCATTCATCAGCCCAAAAACATTTGTGACCTTTCCACTATGAAGGACAGCTCACACAAGGGACCCCTGCGCATATTTGTGCGGTTGTATAGTAACGCACACATGGTCAATGGAGACAAAGATGGCGCTCGAGTTGCAGCACAAATTCAGGAAACAATCAACAGCCCAAAAACATTTGTGAGCTTCCCACTATGATGGACAGCTCACTCAAGGGACCCCTTCGCACATGGCATAGTAACACACACATGGTCACTGGAGACAAAGCATGTGTTTGAAAAGCAGCACACAAAAAAAAACATTCATCAGCCCAAAAACACTAGTGAGCTTTGCCTAGGCAGCACAGGTGTGTTTTTCAGCCACTTCAGGTACACAAAAAATAAAAGAGATGAAGGACAGAGGCACTTGCATCCTTCAATAAAATCAGCACTACATTCACATTTTGGAAATGACCCCATCTGTTTTTTTTTTAAACAAATCAACATTTTTTCATACCAGAGGCATGAAAACAATTCAAAAGTAATGTTACCCCAAAAAGGGGAGCGACCCTTCCCCAAGGGGCCGCTCCCCGAACAACGAAATTGTCCACAAATGAAAAAAAAAAAAAAATCCCTACCATTCCAGCTGCACGGTCGCACGATCGTGCAGCAGAATGCTCTAAACTTGCAACGAGTGAAAGGAAAAGCCTTTCCTTTCACTCGATCTCCTTTTGAAAACTTTCCCCCCTGCCCCAGCCGCAAAACTGACCTCTGAATCATCCGACGCGCAGGAAGCAAATGGCTTCCCTGCACGTCGGTAAACAACAGGAACCCCCAGTGACGTCAGCGCGCCTCGCGCGCTGACGTCATTGATGACGCGGGCGGGGAGGGCGGGGGGAGGCAGGGGACGGTCTTCCCCTGCCATCCCAGCCAAAAAACTTACGATCGGACAGACTCGGTGGGAGCGCTGGTGCTTCCCCCGAGGGTGGGGCTCATGACGAGCTGGGCTCGTCATGAGCGTGCGAGCGCCCTACTCCATGACGAGCCCAGCTCGTCATCAGCCCCGAAGGGGTTAATATGCATTTTATCCTTTACAACATGGTACAATGTCCTGTTGTAAATCTCTTTTAAACTGGTAAATTAATTGGCAATGTTAAGGTTTGTTCCGTTTTAATAAATATTTATTTACTTGTTTGATTGGGGATTCCCAAGATATTAATATCGTCTTTTGCGTCTTTTCCACATTTATATCATGACATTTTCAAAGTGGTACCCATATTTGAGAGTGATGATTTACATTGCGCTTTTTTCCATGTCAATGATGTTGAACAGTCTTGTGATTTAGCACTGTCACTTTAAATTGCAGCGACTGTACTTTGAATGTGTCATGTGATCAAGGCCCCTAGAGGACTGAAACACGTAATGGCGGCGGTGCAGGGCACATAATAAAATATTAAAGCACTAAATCCTGGGTTTGCATCGTCTTTCTGCATATAAGGATTAAGAAGCGATTATTAAAACATATATATATATATATATATATATATATATATATATATATATTTATATTACATACATACTGGGGGTCGCCAGTAGGTAGTTATAGTTAGGACCTAGTTTCCTTAGGAAATCCGCAACATTCTATTGGGAATAACTTTGGCGCCGGTTGATGAATCTTCGCGAATTTCTCAAAGAAGATGGCCCGCTCTGCTCTGCTCCGCTCCTTCTCTGAAAGTTTTGGGGGTATTCGTCAAGTGGGGGCTGAGAAAATAGGGGGATCCCAAAACGTGTTTTCCCCATGTTATTTTCCATAGAACGATTAGACACGGCTACAGCCCGAACGGCTGAACGGAATTACAAGAAATTTGGCAAAATGGCGGAGTCTGATTCGCAGATCACGCTTTTGCTAAAATGGTGTAAATCCTTCCAGTAGTTTCTGAGAAAATCAAAAGAAAAAAAATATATATATCTATAAGCACGCACCGTGCGCGAATCGGGTGTGCGCGAGTGGAATTCTGATTTGCTGTTAGACGTCTGTCAACATTCTAATCGGTGGAAACCAGAAAGTGTTGGCCGACATTTTGTCACTCCGAGGTAGAAGAGAGCCCATAACAAAAGTGGAGAACGTGAAAAGGGGGCAGGGTAGAGACTCCCTGACCCCATAGGTCTTCTCGGGGGGTCCCTGAAGGACCCCGAAGGCCCAAAAAATATATATTTTTTTTAAAAATCGCGAGGTGCGCGCACATTGCACGCACCCCGAGGCAGAAGTGAGTCAAAAACAAAAGTGGAGAACGTGAAAAGGGGGCAGGGTAGAGACACCCTGACCCCCTGGGTCTACTCAGGGGGTCCCTGAAGGACCCCGAAGGCCTAGAAAAACATTCTTTTTTTTGAAAAAAACATTGCGAGGTGCGCGCACGTTGCATGCACCCTCGAGGCAGAAGTGAGTCAAAAACAAAAGTGGAGAACGTGAAAAGGGGGCAGGGTAGAGACACCCTGACCCCCTGGGTCTACTCAGGGGATCCCTGAAGGACCCCGAAGGCCTAGAAAAACATTTTTTTTTTTTTTTTAAATTGCGAGGTGCGCGCACGTTGCACGCATCTCGAGGCAGAAGTGAGTCAAAAACAAAAGTGGAGAACGTGAAAAGGGGTCAGGGTAGTGACTCCCTGACCCCCTAGGCCTTCTCAGGGGGGTCCCTGAAGGACCCTGAAGGCCTAAAAAAACTTTTTTTTTTAAATTGCGATGTGCGCGCACGTTGCACGCACCCTCGAGGCAGAAGTGAGTTGAAAACAAAAGTGGAGAACGTGAAAAGGGGGCAGAGTAGAGACTCCCGGACCCCCTAGGCCTTCTCAGGGGATCCCTGAAGGAAAAACCCCCATGAAAAACAAATCGCGAGGTGCACACACGTTGCACACACCCTCGAGGCAAAAAATCGTGAGGTGAGCGCACGTTGCGTGCACGTCAGAAAAAACAAACAAAAAAATACAGTTAAATAACATGTTTGAGTGTTTAGATGTTGGTTGGCTCTAAAAAGAGCCGTTGTGTTTATTGAGTGTTTTTTGTACCTACAAGTAAGTACCGATGCAGAGTCTAAAATTCAAGAGGAAGACTCTGTTTCCCTCATCAGTGAAATGTACACCGTCTCCTCTATAAATGCCTTGCATGTTGTAACGCAAGTTGTTGTGGTATATAGAACCCATACCATAGTCTCTGAGGAAAGCAGAAACAGACTTATTCACATGTTTCCTTGCTTTCTCAATCTGTGGACAATATTGGTTGGACCAGTTCCATTTTTGCCTTTGGCATATATTAGAATATACAAAGGCAGTTTGTGGAAAAAGTGACATCAATTGCCCAAAGGTGTTCTTTAAAAGCATTTCCAGACCTACCCCAGTCAAAGTGCCTAGGTCATTGCCACCACAGTGCACAATTATGAGGTCAGGGTGTGGGAGATGCAAAAAGGATTTTACCAATGGCATCAATTGGTGACATCTCAATCCTCTCTGGCCAATCCACATAATATCCACATTTGGTAAGTCAAGGGTGAGAAAGCATCTATGTGCTGCATACCTTTCACTCCAGAAAATATAGCTGTGTCCTACAATCCACACTCTAAGCATCTTGAAGGGAGATCTGGTTGTACTCAGATGGGCTCCACACCCAGGGTGGTGGGGAGTGCAATAAAAACGATGGTTTTAGGCCCAGATCCTTCTACTGGGGTGAATGTATGACATTGTTCTACATTCTGTCCATAAACTGTGTTTTTTGCAATTTTCACCCCGAGTGGGCTGGGTATGCTCAGACGTGAGTCCCAGGCTCTCCACACCACTGGAGTCAAGCTATCCAGGCTGATGAAGGCTGATAGCCAGAAACCGGTCCTTGGATGCTTGATTCCGGTCTGGGAAAGACATGGCTTGGTAGTTCGGACTGGACTGTTCCCATGAGGCACAGGGTCAGAGCTGATTTGCATATAGCCAGTGTCTAACCCAGGGTGGTGTGGAGTGCAAAAACACGATGGATTTAGGCCCAGATCCTTGTACTGGGGTGAATGTATGACATTGTTCTACATTCTGTCCATCAACTGTGTTTTTTGCAATTTTCACCCCGAGTGGGCTGGGTATGCTCAGACGTGAGTCCCAGGCACTCCACACCACTGGAGTCAAGCTATCCAGGCTGATAAGGGCTGATAGCCAGAAACCGGTCCTTGAATGCTTGATTCCGGTGTGGGAAAGACATACCTTGGTAGTTCGGACTGGACTGTTCCCATGAGGCACAGGGTCAGAGCTGATTTGCATATAGCCAGTGTCTAACCCAGGGTGGTGTGGAGTGCAAAAAAACGATGGATTTAGGCCCAGATCCTTGTACTGGGGTGAATGTATGACATTGTTCTACATTCTGTTCATCAACTGTGTTTTTTGCAATTTTCACCCCGAGTGGGCTGGGTATGCTCAGACATGAGTCCCAGGCTCTCCACACCACTGGAGTCAAGCTATCCAGGCTGATGAAGGCTGATAGCCAGAAACCGGTCCTTGGATGCTTGATTCCGGTCTGGGAAAGACATGGCTTGGTAGTTCGGACTGGACTGTTCCCATTGGGCACAGGGTCAGAGCTGATTTGCATATAGCCAGTGTCTAACCCAGGGTGGTGTGGAGTGCAAACAAACAATGGATTTAGGCCCAGATCCTTGTAATGGGGTGAATGTATGACATTGTTCTACATTCTGTCCATCAACTGTGTTTTTTGCAATTTTCTGGAAATGAAATGGCAGTTTGAAAAGTAGGATTTTAGAAAAAAATGTGGATGAGATTAAGTGCACTTGAAAAAAAAATGATTGGTGGTTTCTGAAAATTCAACATTGAAAACTAGGGTGCATGCTACTGTTTTTTAAGGAGAAATGCTAATGGTTGAAAGAAAGTGATTGAAAGGAAAATTACACAGGATTCGCTGCTGTATTGAAAATTCAAACACCCTTGCGGGTTTGCTTTGCAGATGAACTTTTCACCTGTGTGTTCAGTTAGGTGTTCTATGGAGTGTTACCAGGCTAAAAGGCAGAGAGAGCAGTGGGAGGAAGGTTGAATATTATGTGAGATTGAAAGTGTTTCCATGTAGAACCAATTAAAATGTTAGTTTGGTTTTGAATTTGTGTGGGAAGATATTTGATTGGTTATCTACAAGAATATGAGTGTAAAATGAGAGGGAAGCTATGCCATTGTGTGGTTGCAGTGACTGGTGCACTATTCAGAGATTCTGCTTAAGAAAATCTGCTGTATGATTGACACTGTTCTAAAACTACAAAAGCATTTTTAAAGGTGAGTTGTTAATTTGTAAGGGATCTATGTTGTTCAGTTTAAGTTAAATTGAAAAATGTATTGTAACGTGGAAGCAGGAGTTTATTTGTATAGAGTCTGATTTTGAATTTGTCTGCTTTGGAAAAAACATTGTACATGAAGTGGTCTAACCATTGATACACTTGTATATCAGAGTTAGAATTCTCAGATAGTCTCCTTGCAGTCTAGTAAACATTCAGGGTGTGCTGCACAAATGCCATAGAAAATCTTTCAGTAGCAGATAGTAATCATTTTACTGAATTGCAAGGGATACTGTCATGTGTCTAAGATTACAGTGTGAGTCAGAATTTATTTCAGAAAAATGTGCCAGAATAATTGGCTTAGTTGATGAGTTTAAAAATATGGCAATACATGTAGTCATGGAGTGAGTCAGGCCTTAGGACATTTAGTGCTATAAAGTCCAAAGCAGCATGTGTGTCAGGCCTCTTAATTCCCAAATAGTCTCCATGCTGTGTAATAAAGATCCTGGGTGTGCTGTAGAAATTGCAGAGCAACTGTCTCTGTAGCATGTAGTAATCATTTCAGTGAATTCTCATTTCTACATTCTCAGTCCCACCTTGAGCCCCTACACTGCCTGAATACCACTGCACTGTCCGAAAATCTGAAACAGCACTCCTAGCAAGACTCTCTTTCACTGTAGTAATCATTTTACTGAATTGCAAGGCATATTGGCATGTGTCTAACATCACAATGTGAGTCAGAATTCATTTCAGAAAAATGTGGCTGAATGATTTGCTTAGTTGATGTGTTTAAAAATATGGCAATACATGTAGTCATGGAGTGAGTCAGGCCTTAGGACATTTAGTGTTATAAAGTCCAAAGCAGCATGTGTGTCAGGCCTCTTAATTTTCAAATAGTCTCCATGCTGTGTAATCAAGATCCTGGGTGTTCTGTAGAAATACATTTGTAGGTAAGGCACGCACCGTAATTTTAATGTATCAGTTTGAATTAAATGAAAAGTTGTCGCGTGCAGGCTAGGGCTTCGCTGTCTGAGCGATACAGCTTTGAGATAAATACCAAAAATAGCAAGTTCCCAATGGGAATTGTCCCCCAGCGCACCGCGTTAAATGATACCTGCAGGTATAATAAAGTTCAAGCAGACAAGAGTTTGTTTCCAAATTGTTCTGTTATTATGATTTTCAAAAAGGTACATAGTCACTCCAGTACCATTTTCCTTTAAATGTGGTATTTCTTAAGCATCAGAAAAATACATCCACACTTTTTTTCATCATCAATCCCATCAATCCCTATGCATTTCGGGCTCGTGCAGCCCTTCGTCAGGGGAGGGGTCTGTAAATCAAAAGATACAAAATGAACTAAATACCGAGAAGACCTCTCTGATTACTAACACATTCTTTAAACATCATAATTCCCATATGCTGTGTAAAGTTGCAAATTGCTTACACATGCACTGTGTATCACAAATGACCATAAAAAATCGTGTTGCTGTTAAATTAGTGGTCACATAGAAAAGAAACCGTAGCCCAGAAAAAGTTGGAGAGAGTCCATAAGTTAAAAGAACAGGATGAAACGTACTAGAATTGAGTCGTGATCTAAATTCGTGTCTGTTCAAGGGTGCAGGTTAGCGTAAGTAACGAGGTATAAAGTCTGAGCGTGCTCATAAGATTATAGCCATGGAGACATTGAACTTTAATCGATATTAAGCCAAAGTGGCGTGACTCAAGAAGTTCGAAGTTCGTGAACATGCAAAAAGCTATTAGGATAAAAGCGCCGCCCGGAGTCGGTACTTACTTGAGGTTAGAGTGCGGTCTGATCAAAAGTTTCAGTGTGCATCAAGGTTACCGGTCGGCGGATGCTTGTGTTAAAAGCAACCCGGTCGGTACTCGTAGTAAACACAGATGACGGACTGAAAACAGTCCGACGTATGGTGAGAATATGGAAACGAATTGCAAAACGGGAACCATGATAGAAAGGTGAAAGCCATGGTGAAAACGAAGGTAAATCAACTGGGTGAAATAAGTGCATAATGTAAAAGGAAAAACATCCAGTTAAAAATAGAGCGTCAGTGTAAAAGAAAGAATAAAGGACGAATTTAGGAAGATAAAAATGTAAACAAGTAAAATTGCATATAAATATCATCAACTAGTATGTCATGAAAACCAAACGTTGCAGAGTCATCAAGTGTGATACATTCGTGATTAAAGGTAACAAAGAAATTCCATGCGATCATTTAGCCCTGTGGGCTGCATCGTGCTCAGGTAACGTATCCAAAAGTTCTCCCTCTGTAATAGTTTATTCTGAGGGTTCATGCCTTCCTGGTTCACTACATTCTCCAGAACCATAAACTGTAGCTGGGCTACATTGTGTCTTCGTTCAAGAAAATGTGTGGCCACCGATGACTTGGTGTTGGCTGTTCTTATATACTTTTGTGCTCCAGGATTCTGGTTCTTATTTTCCTCTCGGTGTGCCCAACATAGCATAGGCCACATGGGCATTTCAGTAGGTAAATTACATTGGACGTATTGCACGTCGCATTTACTTTAAGTTTAATTTTGTGGCCTTTCATCGGATGATGTAACACGTTGCCTTTGATCACATTGTTACAATTGCTACAATTGTAACAAGGCTGTAGTCCATTATATCTCGGTAGTGAACTAGCAGGTTTAGAGTTAGTTAACAGTTCCTTGATGTTTGGACCACGGGTATATGCAAAAATGGGGTTTTCTTCAAAGAGTCCCCTAAAATCAGGTTCCTTGCTCAATAGTGGCCAATGTCTCAGTATGATGTTTCGATATTTACTGCTCAAGGTAGAGTATTTGGAAACCACGGTCATGCGTTTTTGGATGGTTTTTGGTTTGGACTTAAATAAGTCTTCTCTTTTCATTTGTTCACATTTGGATCTGACATTCTTCACAATGGCATCAGGGTATCCACGATCTTTGAACCGTTGACACATGACGTCCATTGGTTGTTCACCATCACTATCATTAGATACAATGCATTTGATCCTCATCAATTGAGACAAGGGAAGATTGCTCCTGAGGTTTTGCCCGTGAAAACTCTTGTAATGTAGGGTACTGTTGCGGTCCGTGTCTTTCCTGTAAACCGTGGTTCGAAATTTCAGGTTCTCCATTATCACCTGTACATCTAGGTAGTTCACTCTTTTACGGTCATAGGCCCATGTGAATTGTATTCAGTCGTTGATGGTGTTCAATGTTTCCAAAAAATATACCAAATTAGTTTCCGATCCAGACCATAACAGAAAAATGTCATCAATGTAACGGATGTACAATTTACCGAATTGTGCCCATTCTGGTAGATTCAAGATATTGTTCTGTTCGAAGTAATGCATGAAAAGGTTTGCATAGACAGGGGCAGCACAATTGCCCATCGAAGTTCCGTTGAGTTGAAGGTAGCATGTATCTCCCCAGGTGAAGTAACTTTGATATAAGGTGAACCCTAATAGTTCCATCAGGAATGGTTGAAGTGTGGAGTTGATATCTGAGTTCAATATAGCATTTTCAATAGCTTCAATTCCCAAGTCATGCGGAATGGATGTGTATAACGCTTTTACGTCAACAGTGCACAGCCAATCTTCTTCACAATCTGATAATTGTAGGTTCGTGAGTTTATTGAGAAAGTAAGTTGTATCTTGTATGTATGTCGGTGTTTTGGTTACTAAAGGTTGAAGATGTTTGTCTAGCAGTTTTCCGACAGGTTCGTGAATGCTGCCTCTTGTGGAGACAATCGGCCTGAATGGAGGTTTCTTTGAATCTTTATGCACTTTCGGCAGCATGTATAACGAAGGAGTTCTGGGATGTTCCTGAGTTAAATATCGTTTTTTTTCTGTAATGATATTGTTTTCCAAAGCTTTGGATAGGATGAATTCTAATGTTTGTTTGAATTCTTCCGTTGGGTTTCTGTCAAGTGGTGCGAATGTAGTAGGGTCTGTAACGTGAAGATGTACTTGTTGGTTATAAAATTCACTGTCCATTATAACCAAGGCGCCGCCTTTGTCTGCATTTTGACAAACTACATCTTTGTTACCAGCTATCTTCGTCAATAAAGCTCTTTCTTTGATGGTCAAATTGCTATTTTTCAATTTCGTCTGAAACTGTAGGGTTGCTATATCCTGTTTCACCAGGTTCTCAAAGGTGTCTATTAGTTTGTGGCTGATGGGAGCCATAAAGGTACTGCGAGGACGCATGACCGTGGTTTCCAAATACTCTACCTTGAGCAGTAAATATCGAAACATCATACTGAGACATTGGCCACTATTGAGCAAGGAACCTGATTTTAGGAGACTCTTTGAAGAAAAACCCATTTTTGCATATACCCGTGGTCCAAACATCAAGGAACTGTTAACTAACTCTAAACCTGCTAGTTCACTACCGAGATATAATGGACTACAGCCCTGTTACAATTGTAGCAATTGTAACAATGTGATCAAAGGCAACGTGTTACATCATCCGATGAAAGGCCACAAAATTAAACTTAAAGTAAATGCGACGTGCAATACGTCCAATGTAATTTACCTACTGAAATGCCCATGTGGCCTTTGCTATGTTGGGCACACCGAGAGGAAAATAAGAACCAGAATCCTGGAGCACAAAAGTAATATAAGAACAGCCAACACCAAGTCATCGGTGGCCACACATTTTCTTGAACGAAGACACAATGTAGCCCAGCTACAGTTTATGGTTCTGGAGAACGTAGTGAACCAGGAAGGCATGAACCCTAAGAATAAACTATTACAGAGGGAGAACTTTTGGATACGTTACCTGAGCACGATGCAGCCCACAGGGCTAAATGATCGCATGGAATTTCTTTGTTACCTTTAATCACGAATGTATCACACTTGATGACTCTGCAACGTTTGGTTTTCATGACATACTAGTTGATGATATTTATATGCACTTTTACTTGTTTACATTATTATCTTCCTAAATTCGTCCTTTATTCTTTCTTTTACACTGACGCTCTATTTTTAACTGGATGTTTTTCCTTTTACATTATGCACTTATTTCACCCAGTTGATTTACCTTCGTTTTCACCATGGCTTTCACCTTTCTATCATGGTTCCCGTTTTGCAATTCGTTTCCATATTCTCACCATACGTCGGACTGTTTTCAGTCCGTCATCTTTGTTTACTACGAGTACCGACCGGGTTGCTTTTAACACAAGCATCCGCCGACCGGTAACCTTGATGCACACTGAAACTTTTGATCAGACCAAACTCTAACCTCAAGTAAGTACCGACTCCGGGCGGCGCTTTTATCCCAATAGCTTTTTGCATGTTCACGAACTTCGAACTTCTTGAGTCACGCCACTTTGGCTTAATATCGATTAAAGTTCAATGTCTCCACGGCTATAATCTTATGAGCACGCTCAGACTTTATACCTCGTTACTTACGCTACCCTGCACCCTTGAACAGACACGGGTTTAGATCACGACTCAATTCTAGTACGTTTCATCCTGTTCTTTTAACTTATGGACTCTCTCCAACTTTTTCTGGGCTACGGTTTCTTTTCTATGTGACCACTAATTTAACAGCAACACGATTTTTTATGGTCATTTGTGATACACAGTGCATGTGTAAGCAATTTGCAACTTTACACAGCATATGGGAATTATGATGTTTAAAGAATGTGTTAGTAATCAGAGAGGTCTTCTCGGTATTTAGTTCATTTTGTATCTTTTGATTTACAGACCCCTCCCCTGACGAAGAGCTGCACGAGCCAGAAATGCATAGGGATTGATAGGATTGATGATGAAAAAAAGTGTGGATGTATTTTTCTGATGCTTAAGAAATACCACATTTAACCCCTTCGACGCTCATGACGAGCTGGGCTCGTCATGAGGTAGCCTCCCAGCACGCTCATGACGAGCCCAGCTCGTCATGAATAATGGGTTTTTAAAAAACTCAGCGCAGCAGGGGAAAATGCTCCGCAACGATGCGGTTAAAGGAAAATGGTACTGGAGTGACTATGTACCTTTTTGAAAATCATAATAACAGAACAATTTGGAAACAAACTCTTGTCTGCTTGAACTTTATTATACCTGCGGGTATCATTTAACGCGGTGCGCTGGGGGACAATTCCCATTGGGAACTTGCTATTTTTGTTCTGTAGAAATTGCATACCAACTCTCTCTGTAGCATGTAGAAATCATTTCAGTGAATTCTCATTTCTACCCTCTCAGTCCCACCTTGAGCCCCTACACTGTCTGAATACCACTGCACTGTCCTAAAATCTGAAATAGCACTCCCAGCAAGACTCTCTTTCACTGTAGTAATCATTTTACGGAATTGCAAGGCATACTGTCATGTGTCTAAGATCACAGTGTGAGTCAGACTTCATTTCAGAAAAATGTGGCAGAATAATTTGCTTGGTTGATGTGTTTAAAAAATATGGCAATACATGTAGTCATGGAGTGAGTCAGGCCTTAGGACATTTAGTGCTATAAAGTCCAATGCTATGAAATGAACAGGGGTTCTGCCCAAATTACCCTCGCATACATGGGCAAGGAGCATCAAACGATGAAAAAGTAGAAAGAAAGGTACTGAGGAATCAATGACATATATATTATTTCAAAACAAGATACAATTTATTATCCCGTTTTATACAGTAGTTTCTGTTATCATTAAATGATATGAATTGAAAAGGACAGTATTCGAATTCAAAAGACAAGGAGGTCAACAAGTGTACACTATATGCACAACAACAAAAACATATCGATGCAATATATACATTATATATACAGCAGTGTGTACCCTCAACAAAAAGAAAAAAGAGAAAAGCACAATCAAATTTCTGTAAATACCCACTCCTCAATTTGGGTGGAGTATCATAACCAAGGTAGTCCTTATAGCGCAGAAGTTATAATTTCTCCTAAAAAAACCATATAATTATTGTACAAAGCGCTTGATACTATTTACAAAGTATATACAGTTTAGTAGGACTCCTTAATCAGATGTCGACGCAGTCGCGGTCGCGTTTCCGCCAACGGTATCTTGTGGCTTCATCAGGACAAGGGTACTGTAAATGGCTCACGGAGTCACCCCCACACTACCACGGGGACACACCCCTTGGGGGTGCAGCTAACCTCCTCTTCAAAGACGTACGGATCGGGTACTCCTCAGGAAAAAACAATTATAGGTCCAAAAACGTATGGACTCCAGTAGTGTATGCGAAAACATACACAAGGATGTTTCCTACACCTTCAACTGATGTGGTGGGCAACCTTCAGTTACTCTGTTCGCCCGCTACACTTTCAACTGGGGAACCACTCGATGTAAAGCCGACCAGAGCGCCGTACCGTGCAACTACCGGAAGTCGAAGCACGGCACACCAATGCAGCATGTGTGTCAGGCCTCTTAATTCTCAAATAGACTCCATGCTGTGTAATAAAGATCCTGGGTGTGCTGTAGAAATTGCATACCAACTCTCTCTGTAGCATGTAGAAATCATTTCAGTGAATTCTCATTTCTACATTCTCAGTCCCACCTTGAGCACCTACACTGCCTGAACACCACTGCATGGGAAACAACCTTTACAACGGAACTTTTACAACGCACTACCATTACAACAAAACTTTTTCAACGCAACATCCATTACATAGCATGCCATTACAACGCAACCATTACAACGCATGACACTACAATGCATACCATTACCATCCAACACTTACCCTACTGTTGCACCCCCTGGAGTTAGAATAGTAATTTTTACCCCTACACTATCCAACACTTACCCTACTGTTGCACCCCCTGGAGTTACAATAGTAATTTTTACCCTTACACTATCCAATACTTACCATACATGCAATGTAATGTTATGCGTTGTAATGGTATGCGTTGTAAAGGTAGTATGCGTTGTAATGGAATGCGTTGTAAAGGTAGTTTTTAAAAATTCGTTGTAATGGCATGCGTTGTAATGGAATGCGTTGTAATGGATGTTGCATTGTAAAAGTATGCGTTTTAACGTTATACAACCGCACTGCACTGTCCTAAAATCTGAAACAGCACTCCCAGCAAGACTCTCTTTCACTGTAGTAATCATTTTATGGAATTGCAAGGCATACTGTCATGTGTCTAAGATCAGTGTGAGTCAGACTTCATTTCAGAAAAATGTGGCAGAATAATTTGCTTAGTTGATGTATTTAAATATATGGAAATACATGTAGTCATGGAGTGAGTCAGGCCTTAGGACATTTAGTGCTATAAAGTCCAAAGCAGCATGTGTGTCAGGCCTCTGAATTCCCAAATAGTCTCCATGCTGTGTAATAAAGATCCTGGGTGTGCTGTGGAAATTGCATAGCAACTGTCTCTGTAGCATGTTGTAATCATTTCAGTGAATTCTCATTTCTAAATTCTCAGTCTCAGCTTGACCATCTACACTGCCTGATCACCACTGCACGCTCTTAAACCCTGAAACAGCACTCCCAGCAAGACTCTCTTTCACTGTTGTAATCATTTCACTGATTTGCAAGGCATACTGTCATGTGTCTAACATCACACATAGTCTAATTTTTTACCACAGTGCATACAAACAGACATTCTCTTGAATACCTCTGTACAATAGGAAATCAACAATCACAGAGACTTTGCTAAAAGTCAAACAATATACACCTGGAAATAAAAACTATGCTGTAAGACTCAGTTTATACCACAATAACTTGGCTACTAGCTCAAAGATTACAATTGTACAAGAAGAGTCTCTCAAATATTTTTTTATTTTTAATCATAAATGTATTTCTATACTATAAAAATGTGTATGTAGGAGAAGAGGAAACAACTGTAGAAGAGGAGAGTGATTTGCCAACTGCACAAATTGAAAAAGTGGATGTGTCAAGAACTGAAGAAATTTATGAACATTATAGTGTGCATTCACTTCACTCTAAAGAAGTGATGGGAAATACTATTGAGTTATTTCAAATGAAAGAAGCAAAAGGAAGTCCCATTAGTGTATGGGAAGAAAGCTTGGAAGCTCGTTGCTTCCCTCAGTTATTTCCAACAGGCAAAGGTGGACGATATGATGAACGACCTGTGCAGATTCCTGCATCTAAATACCGGACTTCAAGATTATATGCAGAAGATCCTAGGTTTCAACAATGTATTCCATATTTGTTTCATCTTCTGTTTGAGAGTGACTTGTCTGGACTTTCTTATGCAGTGAACCATATACTAAAAAGTGGAGTACATTTGCAAAATGTTTTGGCAAAGGACTTTATGGATAAAGTCCAACAGAAAGATACTGTTTTGGAATCTCAGCTAATAAATCTCATGGCATGTCAGCGTGGTACTAATGAGTATTGGTACCATCGTCATGGGAAATTGAAATGTATGCTAAGAAACTTAGGAACTCCTACATGGTTCCTTACTCTAAGCTGTGCAGAGTATGCTTGGGAAGATTTACTTCAATTTCTTCGAGAGGCAAATGCTAACAAAGAAAATATAGAATACAAGACACCTGGAGAACTGTGCTCTTTGGATCCAGTTAATGTATGCAGGTATTTCAATCATAGATTTGAAGCTATGATGTCTTTTATCACAAACAAAAAAATCCTCCTCTTGGAGAGGTTCTGGATTCCTTTTGGAGAAAGGAATATCAAGCAAGAGGTGCTCCTCACATACATATGCCTCTATGGATCAAAGATGCCCCCAAATTTGGAACAGATTCAGATGACACAGTGATGAGTTTTATTGAACAATATTCTACATGTGCTGTACCAAAATGTACAGTAACAAAGAATTTAAGACATCAAGACTTACGGTTTCAAACCCATCGTTGTGGAAAATACTGTTGTCGAAAGTACAAATCTAAGGATAAGTTCTACACAAAATGTCGAATTGCATTTCCACGTCCAGTATTATCAAAAGGAAGAGTGAACAATTTTATGTCATCTTTGCAACATACTGTCACAAGAAAATTACCGAAAAATACCTATAACTTAAGAAGAAATGAAGAGTCAAAATACATAAATGACTATAACCCAGTTATTTTGTCCATGTGGAATGCTAACATGAATATTCAATATGTTGCAGACAACTCCATTGCTGTGGCTCGATATGTAAAGTCTTACATTACTAAATCTGAAACGACGGAACTAAAGGAAATGTGGGAAGAAATTTCTCATGAAAAGAGCCTAAGTAAGAAATTGTACAGCTACAGTTTGAAGATGTTGTCTCATCAAGAAATCGGAGCAGATGAATGTTCAGATCGTTTATCATCTGCAAGTCTATACTCCAAATCTAGAACAATCATTTGGGTGAGTTTAGGTCTTGCAAGAACACAAAACCGAGTCTTGAAATCTGTACAAGAAATTGAGTATTTAGCAGAGAGAGAACCAGACAGTACAGATATTTTGAAGACAAATATGTTGGATACATACCATCCAAATAGAAGTAATCATCTTGAGAACGTTTGTCTCTATGAAGTACTGGAAAGCTATACTTTTAAGAGGAATATTACAGAAGATATCAATAAAGGAGTATATGCTGTGATTGGATCTGAAGGATGTTTAGTGAAAGAAAGAAAAGGACATTTGATTAATCACCGAAAGTTGAGTTGCGAAACTCCTGACAAAAGGGAATTTTACTATTTAGCTCTTTTGCAACTCTTTAATTTATTTATTTATTTTTTGCAATTTTTAAAGCGCGCAAATGCCCATACGGGTGTCTCGGCGCTGGTGATCTCAGAGCTCACTAAAGTGTGACGGGGGAGTTAGGAGGAGGAGAAGAGCCATGTTTTGAGGGTTTTCCGAAATGTAAGAAGCGTGGGTGCGGTTTTGATATGGAGTGGGAGGGTATTCCACAGTTTAGCTGTGGCTGTCGTGAAGCATCTGTCTCCCCAGGTGGCCTTTCTTGTCCGAGGGACGTTCAGCAAGAAGGCTGCCGAGGATCGTAAAGTTCTGCGTTGCTCCGCCGGGCGGAGGGCTTCTTTTAGGAACCGTGGTCCAGGGTTATTCAAGGTCTTATAGGCTATACACAGAGCCTTAAATTTGATTCGACTCCTGATTGGGAGCCAGTGGAGTTTTTTGATGTGGTGGGAGATGGAAGTGAATTTTGGAATGGACAGTAAGGTTCTAGCCGCCGCGTTTTGCACGGTCTGTAGTTTGTTAAGTACTCCTTCCTGGGCATTCAAAAGAAGTGAGTTACAGTAGTCGGTTCTTGAAAAGACTAACGTGCTAATAAGAGTTTTGCCGGCTGACTGTGGTAGGTAGGGGAGAAGTTTCTTGATTTTTTTGAGGGTGTAAAAAGCGGATGATACGACGGCATTGGCATGATGGTGGAAGGTCAGCTTGTTGTCAAAGGTGACTCCTAAATTGCGAACCTTTACCACTGGTTGGGGGGGGGAGCCCAACTCAGTTGGCCACCACTGCGGGGACCATGATGGCTGTAAGCTCCCGAACGTCATCACCTCCGTTTTGTCGGAGTTGAGTTTGAGGCAATTTGATGACATCCAGGAGCTTATCGCCCTCATTCCCTCCTGAAAGTTGGCTGCAACACTGGCTCCGTTGTTGTACACCGATAGTACTAGTTGTGTATCATCGGCGTATGTGGTAAGGGCAATTCCATAAGATTTTATCACCCTCGCCAAGTCCGACACATAGATATTAAAAAGTGTCGGACTTAGCGAGGAGCCCTGAGGGACGCCGCAGGGAAGTGAAAAGGTCTGGGAGGTGAAATTACCCATCTTGATAGTCTGGGGGCGGTTGGCGAGAAATGATGCAATCAGATCTTTAGCTGTACCTCCTATTCCCAAGGCTGAGACACGGTCGATCAGAGTGACATGATCGACCGTGTCAAATGCAGCGGAGAGATCTAGGAGTATCAGGACAGCCGCTCCGCCTTTATCCATGGTTGTTCTAATTTCATCTGCGGCTTTCAGGAGTGCTGTTTCTGTCCCATGCCCCTGTCTAAAACCAAACTGGGTGTCATCAAGCAAGTTGTTGTCATTGATGAATTTCGAAAGTTGGATGTTCATGGACTTTTCGAAGATCTTTGCTGGAAATGGGAGACAAGCGATAGGTCTATAGCTTGCTGGGATGAGAGGATGCAGAGTAGGTTTTTTCAGCAATAGCTTGATGATAGCCTCCTTCCAGACTGTGGGGTAAATGCCTGTTAAGAACATGGCGTTGCAGATAGTAGACAGTGCTGGGGAGAGTGCTTCAGGGATGCGGTTCAGGATAGCAGGGGGGCAGGGGTCGAGGGGGGATCCAGATTTAATGCTGGTTATCAGGCGTTGAATGTGGTCCTGATCAACAGGGATAAAGGTTGTTAATGTGGGCTGAGTGTCCGTAGGGAGTGTCACTGGTGAGAAAAGGGGGGGTGAGTGAGAGAAGGTTTGAAAAATAGAGCTGACTTTTTCCTCGAAGAAACTGGCCAAGGAGTCTGCCAGTGCCTGGGAGCCTTCTATGCATGGAGTTGGGGGGTCGGATAGAGTGTTGACTACCCGAAATAGTTCTCCTGCCGAGTTCTTTGCATTATTGATTTGAGTGGTGAAGTATTTGCTTTTCTCGGTGGTTATCAATCTTTTGTAAATGGAAAGGGCATTTTTATAATTGATTTTGTCTGCAGGGCTATAATTGCGCCGCCACTGTCTTTCAAGGTTCCTGCAGTATTGTTTTTGCATGCGCAGGGCTTCTGTGAACCAAGGGGCTGAGGGTATCTTCCTGTTCCGGTGGGAAGTTTTAGTTGGTGCCAGTTTGTTACAGGCCATGTTTAGGTTTGTCAGGTAGTTGGAGGATGCTTTATTAGGGTCAGACTCGTTGGGAATATGATTATCTTGTAGCATCTGTGCTAGTTGAGTTAGGTTTATGTTTTTCCAATCTCTGTAGGATGAAGAGGTTGTTGCATTACAGCTAGGTTTGATGGGGTTTGTTTGGACTGTGAAGCAAATGGCTGAATGGTCTGTCCAAATGAGTGGAATTATTTGGGTGATATTTACCAGCGGGCTATTGGTAAAGATACCGTCTAATGTGTGGCCTGCCTGGTGCGTAGGGGAGGCTATTAGTTGCATTAGGCCTGCAGCTGAAAGGTCTGTGAGAAGCTGCGTAGTATCATTGTTGTTCAGAGTCTCAAGGTGAAAATTAAAGTCACCTAGTAGCGTAAAGTGAGGGGCGTCCGCAGCCGCTTCAATTACGCTGCCTATATTGGCTAAAAACTTTGCTCTTGACCCTGGAGGGCGATACATCAGCATGCCCTTGAAGGATGATTTGGCTGAGAGACATAGTGTAAAGATAAGAGACTCGTATTCTGTGCAGGTAAATGGTTTCGTCGTGAGTTTAAAGACGTCTTTGTAAATTATGGCGATGCCGCCGCCTCTTTTTAATGGCCTGTCTAGTCTACATACATTGTAGTTGATGGGGGTGGCTTCTCTGAAATCGGGGCCTGAGGCATCGTCGCCCCAAGTCTCGGTAATGAACAGGAGATCCAGTCTGTGTGCGTCGATAAGATCGGCGATTTCTAATTTGTGTTTAGGAAGAGATCTAGCGTTTATTAACGCTGCTTGGATCAACAGAGGGTCTTTTGTAGCAGCTTTCACAGTGGGATTAATACAAGTGGGACATCGGAGGGGGCCTATGATGTGATTAGAATAGCCCAGAAGCAGAGGTGCATGAGGTAGAGTAGCGAAGTGCCTGAGTTTTATTAGATCGGAGGTGGAGTAGGTCAGTCTCACCGTTTGGGTAGGTGGTCGAGGTGTAGAAGTCGCATGGGGGTTGGCCGTTGGCCCGTCCTCGGCGCGGACGAGCGCAGACGAGCTTGCCTTATGCGCGCCTTCGGCGCGCAATCGTCGCGCCCGCTGCGCTCGTCCGCTGCGCTTCCGGTTGCAGCACATGTTTTATTGTGCTGGCGATGACCTGGGAGGGGGGGTGTGGCCAGCGCGTGTGGGCGTGTCCGCCGATTGGGAAGGCGGCGTTGCCCTGGCAGCAGAGTACCGCGTCAGCCCAGAATCGGCTTGGCGGTGTGCTGCTCGATCAAGGTGCCAGCATGGAAATTAGCAGTTTTAAAAAGGTTAAAATACACAGTATCACAATAAAGATGCTAACTCCCGGCTTTCCGCCTCAGGAGTGGAGTTCTGAGAACGCTCGCTCTTACTCAGCGCGCGCTCTTTGTAGAGGAAGGGGGCGTGGCCAGCGCGTGTGGGCGTGTCCGCCGATTGGGAAGGCGGCGTTGCCCTGGCAGCAGAGTACCGCGTCAGCCCAGAATCGGCTTGGCGGTGTGCTGCTCGATCAAGGTGCCAGCATGGAAATTAGCAGTTTTAAAAAGGTTAAAATACACAGTATCACAATAAAGATGCTAACTCCCGGCTTTCCGCCTCAGGAGTGGAGTTCTGAGAACGCTCGCTCTTACTCAGCGCGCGCTCTTTGTAGAGGAAGGGGGCGTGGCCAGCGCGTGTGGGCGTGTCCGCCGATTGGGAAGGCGGCGTTGCCCTGGCAGCAGAGTACCGCGTCAGCCCAGAATCGGCTTGGCGGTGTGCTGCTCGATCAAGGTGCCAGCATGGAAATTAGCAGTTTTAAAAAGGTTAAAATACACAGTATCACAATAAAGATGCTAACTCCCGGCTTTCCGCCTCAGGAGTGGAGTTCTGAGAACGCTCGCTCTTACTCAGCGCGCGCTCTTTGTAGAGGAAGGGGGCGTGGCCAGCGCGTGTGGGCGTGTCCGCCGATTGGGAAGGCGGCGTTGCCCTGGCAGCAGAGTACCGCGTCAGCCCAGAATCGGCTTGGCGGTGTGCTGCTCGATCAAGGTGCCAGCATGGAAATTAGCAGTTTTAAAAAGGTTAAAATACACAGTATCACAATAAAGATGCTAACTCCCGGCTTTCCGCCTCAGGAGTGGAGTTCTGAGAACGCTCGCTCTTACTCAGCGCGCGCTCTTTGTAGAGGAAGGGGGCGTGGCCAGCGCGTGTGGGCGTGTCCGCCGATTGGGAAGGCGGCGTTGCCCTGGCAGCAGAGTACCGCGTCAGCCCAGAATCGGCTTGGCGGTGTGCTGCTCGATCAAGGTGCCAGCATGGAAATTAGCAGTTTTAAAAAGGTTAAAATACACAGTATCACAATAAAGATGCTAACTCCCGGCCATGGCGCACAGAATTGGAACTACTTGGAGATTTTGACTGTTATGAAGATTCATTCAACACAACTAAAAATACTATAGAATGTCCTGCTTTTACTAATTATCTGAAAATGTTGAACGACGAAATGCAGCAAGAAGCTATAATTGCAGCAGAGATTGCTAGAGACAGTTCTCAAGACAGTCAAAGTTCTCCTTCGTTGAGTCAGGATCCACTGGGAGAACCAATTATTCAAAATGAAGCAGCAACTGCCATGGATGAGGTGGAAACAGCAATGCAACAAGCTCAAGAGGATGTAATAAACTTAGAAGAATTGGAAAAACAACTAAATTTTGAGCAAAAACAACTATACAATCAAGTGATAGAACAGATTGAACATGGTTTATATCACGAGAAAAAAGAGAGCTCATGTACATCATTTAAACCTGTCCGACTGTACGTGAGTGGAGAAGCAGGAACTGGAAAAAGTTTTCTAATTAAAGGAATTGCAACTTATCTACAGAAAAGAACTGAGTCGTCACTCTCTTGTGTTACTGCTCCAACTGGGTTGGCAGCACATAACATTGAAGGGATTACTTTACATCGTTTATTGATGCTGCCAGTAGAGCATGAAAATAAATTAGAAAACCACAAGCTATCTGGAGAAGCTTGTTGTGAAGTTTCTAGAGTCTTGAAAAAAATGAAACTTCTCATTATTGATGAGATAAGCATGGTATCAGATTTAATGCTTGCCTTTGTGCATTTAAGATTGCAACAAATCCTTAAAACAGAGTATGATGTGTTATTTGGAGGCAAAAACGTCATAGTTTTTGGAGATCTACTACAACTAACTCCTGTGAAAGGACAACCAGTATTTAAAACAGTTACACATGAAGACACCAGAAAGTGCCTGGGAAGCATTGGAAATGTTAATATTTGGTCATATTTCGAATATTCAGAACTCTTTACAAATATGCGACAGGCAAAGGACGTTGATTATAAAAGTATTCTTGAAGATATAGGAATTGGAAAAGTGAGTGAACACGGCAAAGAAGTTCTACAGGCACGATTACTTATAAATTTGTTTCCAAACGAAAATATTCTCCCAGAGAATATATATAGAAAAATTGCAGAAAAGAAATCAGTGATATGCTTGATGCCAACTCTGCAAGAATGTTCAATATTCAATGAAAAAATGCTAAAGTTAGAAAATCAAGAAATTATAAAACTGGAAGCTATTGATAGAATAGAGCATGAAGGAGCTACTATTATTTCTTCAGAAAAGTTGAAGTCAAAATTGGATTCTTTGAAAAAATCAATATCTAAAACTGCTGGTTTAGAAAAGAATCTATATGCATGTATAAATTGTCGGATAATTTTACGACGTAATTTACATGTGGAAAGAGGTTTAGTAAATGGAGCAATGGGTAATGTTGTTGATTTTGTGAATTACCCAAATAGAGATGACATTGAATTTTTGAAAATCAAATTTGATGATGTTGATGAAGTACAACACTTGAGTCGTTGTTCAGCTCGATTTTTGCTTGTAAAAGATTTATATGTCTGCCGAAAACAGTTTCCTGTTTGTTTGGCATATTGGGTGACTATTCATAAATCTCAAGGTTTAATTTAGGATAGTGCTTTGGTGAATATTGGAAGTACTGTGTTTAAAGAGGGTATGGCATATGTTGCTTTATCTCGAGTCAGAACTTTATCTGGATTATACCTGATTGATTTTGATGACACAAAGATTAGTGCAGATGTAAAATGTGTAAAAGAGTATAATAGGTTACGAAGAGAACATGCTCCCAATTTACCTCAATATCCAGTATTTGAAAAGCGTGTGGTAAGTCAAAAAAGAAGATATGAGAAAAATTGTAGCGAGGTTGCAGAGAAAAGAAAACAACTAGATGAACCAGTGATAGTAAGCAAAAAGAAAAAGGATTCTATTGAAGAGGTTGTTGGATTTCAGTTTGAAAACAGTTCAGGTGTCAACTGCTATGCTAATGTAGTGGTTAATGTTGTTTTTTTCCTTGAAACTTTACTACAACAAATTGTTGAAAATCGGGACAAAAGATTTTGTTGTTTGTTGAATTCTGTGTTTGAGAAATGTAGTAGGGATAAAACTAAAATAGAAAGTGTTTCTGATATTCAAAATTTTTAGACATATGTTCTGGTTTAAATCAATTTTCACATAATATTCAGCAAGATTGTAAGGAATTTCTAATGTATATTCTTGTTGTATTGCAAGATGAAGGTATAGATATTGAAAATCTTTTTGGCCTTTCTTATAAATGGCAACATGACTGTGACAATTGTTCGTTTTCAAGTAGTACTGAAATAGACACTGAAAGATTAATATATTTGACTTTACCAGACTGCAAATCAGTGTCTTTTAATAATCTAGTTAGAGAAGCAAATCAAAACATGGTCTGTACCCAATGTAACTCACAAATGTTATCAACATTAGTTATACAAAGATATGGACAGTATGTAATTTTAATTCTGCAACGATGCAGACCTGATGGAAGAAAACTGACAACTTTAATTTAAAAAATTGTGGCTTCTCAACTATCAATATCAGGAAGAACTTTTGTAACTGTAGCAATTATTTTCCATGATGGTCCTTCTACAACATCTGGACATTACACAGCTTATTTAAAATGTACAAAAGGCTGGACTCATTGTAATGATACAATGATACTCAATTGAACGTTTGCCTTATGACTTACCAAATTCTTACCTAGTGTTTTTACAACCCAAATTTTAGGGAAAATAATTGGCCTGGGAAAATTACTGCTGTTAAGAAAGGGTAGTCTGGTGTTGAAAAGTACTTTGTGAGTGAGGGTGATGAGGTTGAAAAAAATTCTTGTAGTTGACGTAGAGGTAGTGTAAGTGTATCAGATAGTGGGTGATGTGGCTATCACAGGAGATGTTGATCATCAGTGAGGCAGATTTGTTGTAGTTGTTGGAGATGTTGGTGACATTTTTTATTCTCTTGTAGAGGTTTCTTTTAATGGTATACAGCTCCTTGGTAAGATAAAGGATGAGCAGAGTGTCATCGGCATACCAGATGATGTTGAGATTCTGATAGCATGCTAGTTGTTTAACGTTCTATGTACATGATAAATAGCATCAGGTGGAGGTATAACCATTGTTAGATGGTACAAAAGATGTTGGTGCTTTTGATTCAGAAGGTTGGGAAACGGACGCTTAAGAGTACTATTAAATATCTTCCAAACTAAGGATTTCACACATACTATTTGGTCATGAGGAATGGTATTTGAAACAAAAAATGACTATTTCGGGTAAATGTTGTTAGAATATGTTTGTACATTACTTTATTTAGAGTGTATAAAAAAGAAGTAATAATGTTTTGTTACTTTGTGATTGTTGGTGATATCCCTTACTTACTTAAAACATTGCTGTTCGAAAAGGACATTTAAGATATGTTTTTTCTAATTGTTACATTCTTAATGAAAATGTTGAATGGGTTTCTTAAAGACAATCTTATTGTTTGTCTTTTTTTTTGCCCGCTGTTATATGATGAGTACTATTGAACTCACTGTTTTCAGTGAAATTCAATATATTCTGTGAACAGCAAAATAAAATACATAACATACTGTACAAATTATTTTGTATTGTGAAATATATATTATAACTCAATTTTTTTTTCTCTTCCACGGATATTATATTTATTAAAAATATATTATTAACTTTTCACTACTTATAGGGTGAGTATGACAAACAAAAAGTACTTTCTCATCACTCTCTTACTTCTCTTTCCCTTTTTCACTTTCTTCACTTTGTCTCTTACTCCACTTCCTTTGCTCATCTTACTCTCCTTCCCTCACTCTCTTTACTCCCCTTAATTCACCTTTACACTCCTTTTCTCACCATCAGTACCCTTCCCTTACCCTCACTTACCTTCTCCTGCTCCCTCTTTCCTCTCTGCGACCCTCTCTTCTCTTTTCTTTATTCCTCCATCACTACCCTTCTTTTGCTCTATCCCTCACTCTTTTCTCTCTCCCCCCTCACTCTCTTTCCGTTACATCATCCCTCACTCACTTTCAGTCACTCCCCTTCTCTTATTCCCTCACTTGCTTTTGCTCACTCCCCTTCCTTTATTCCCTCCCTCACTCCCCTTTCCTCCATCCGTCTGTAAGTCTCTTCCTCTGTCTCAGTCACTATAACTGCCTTACTCTCTCACAGTCCCTCACTCTCCCTCTCTTTCTCTCTCACTGTCTCCCTCTCTCTCCACCAATCTTCCTTTTCTATCCTCTCTCTTTCCATAAATTCTTCTCTCTCACTCACTACTTTTTGCTCTATCTTAATATGCTTCTTTTTTCCTCACTGTCACTACCCTTCACTCAATCTCACTCCTCTTCTCCTACTTCATATTCTTCTCTCTGTGCATCACTCCCATTCCCTTTCACCTGCTCCCATCCCTCACTCTCCCTCACTCTCTTTCCCTCACTCCATCCGTCAGTCCTCTTCTCTTACTTCCCTTACTTCCCTTTCCTCATTCACTTTTGCTAACTCCCATTCATTTAGTCCCCCACTTCCCTTCACTCCATTTCTCTCTCCCTCTCTCCCTCTGTCTCACTCAGTCTAACCACCTCACCCCCTCTCAGTCACTCACTCTCCCTCTCTTTCTCTCATTCTCTCTCTCTCTCTCTCTCTCTCTCTCCCTCAACCTTCCTGACTTTCTCTTTCTGTTTCCTTCACTCCTACTTTATCCCTCAGTCCCCTTTCCTCTCTCTTAATCTCCTTCCTTCTCTCTCATTCCCCTTTCATCACCATCATACCCCTTCTCTCACTGTTACAGCCTTTCACTCACCCTCAGTACTTTTCCCTCACTCACCTTCCCTCACTCCCCTTCCTTCACTCCCCTTTCCTCACTCCCTCACTCCATCTCACTTACTCCCCTTCATTTATTCCTTCCCTTACTTTTTTCATTCCATTTTTCTCTCACTGTCTCCCTCTGTCTCACTCACTCTAATTGCCTCACTCCCTCTCTCTCATTCTGTCCCTCTCTCTCCCTTACCCTTAAACTCCTTTCTTCTCTCTTTATATCACTCCTCCTCTCTTCCTCACTCCCTTTCCCCTCTCTTTTAATTTTCTTCCTTCTTCCTCATTCATCTTCCCTCACCCTCATACTCCTTCCCTAACTGTCACTGCCCTTCACTCACCGTCACTCCCTTTCCCCCTCTGCACTTCATCCTATCTGTATTTCTCACCTCTTCACTTTCCCGCTCCCTTTTCCTATATCCCCCTCACTCTGCTTCTCTCACTCTCCTTCCCTCACTCTCCTTCCTTTACTCCTCTTTCATCACTCCCTCACTCCATCTCACTTACTCCCCTTCGTTCACTTCCTCACTCACTTTTTTTTTTATCCATGTTTCTCTCCCTGTCTCCCTCTGTCTCACTCACTCTAACTGCCTCACTCCTTCTCAGTTCCTTGCTCTCCCTCTCTCTCACTCTCTCCCTCTCTCTCCTTTACCCTTAATCTTCTTTCCTCTCTCTTTCTATCACTCCTCCTCTCTCCCTCACTCACTTTCCCTCTCTCTTAATTTTCTTCCTTCTCCCTCATTCCCCTTCCTTCACCCTCATACCCCTCCCCTAACTGTCACTGCCCTTCACTCACCGTCACTCCCCTGCCCCCACTCCACTTTCTCCTGTCTGTATTTCTCACCCTTTCCCTTTCCCGTTCCCTTTTCCTCACTCCCCCTCGCTCTCCTTCTCTCACTCCATTCCTTACTCCCCTTCTCTCACTCCCCTTTTCTAACTCACGCCATCCCCTCACTCCACTTCTTTCTCCCTCACTTTCCGTTACCCCCTTTTTCTCATCCTCATACTCCTTCCCTCACCGTCACTTCACTTCTCTTACCTTCACTCCCTTTACCCTGCTCTACTTCTCCCTCTCCGTCTCTTACTCCCCTTCCCTGTCTCCGTCCCCTGCACCCCTTTTCTCACTCCTCCTCCCTCACTTTCCTTTCCTTACTGCCCTTCCCTTACTCTTTCACTCCCCTTACTCCCCCACCCTTAGTCCCCTTGTTTCAGTCACTCTTTGACTCCCCTTTCCTCACTCCCCATACTACCCTTTCCTCACTCATTCCATCAGTCCCTTCCTCCCCTTCACTCAGTCATTTCAGTCATTCATTTATACACTACACATTCATTCAAAAAAGTATGACACAGTATATAGGATATATAGCTCTTCTTTGAGAAGTGAAGTTAGTTCTCACAATAACTGTTTTTTTTTACAATTTTTTCGGGGGTTTTTGAACAATTTTATATTTTTGGGGGATTTTTTAGAACAAAAATAAAAAACAGGTAACAAAAAACTGCTCAACAGGAACAAAAATAATAAAAGAAATAAAATTATTTGCGGGAGCATGTGTGCTGCCTAATCTTCATCTCAACCAAGTTTACACTCTGCTCTCCATAACAGAGAATCTCATTTCAAAAGTTGCAACGTATATGAACATTAGCCAAAGTGGCGGGATATCCAAAGCAGTGGAAGAAGGAGATGCTCCTGCAGAAGAGGTGCTGGGGACAGCAGCTGGAGGGTTGGCTGCAAGGGCTTGAGTAGATGCCCTTGCAAAGTTAACCGGATGCACATTTTTTACGTGCCTAATCATCGTATGTATACTAAATGAGAAATGCTTCTTCGGATCTCCTCTTGAAAGTACACTTCCACATGTTGTGCAGGTAACTTTGGGGGCATTAACTTTCTTCTGCCCCTCTGGATACTTACAAAACTTCCAAATAAATGAATGTTTGCACTTCTTAGGAAGTGGCTGCTCTGGAACAATGTCACTATCTGAATCCGATGATGAATCTTCTGGCTAGTGTTGCTCTGCCATTTTCTCAAGTTGAAAAGCAGGAAGAAAACTCTGAAGATCCTTCTCCCAGGAAAATGAAAGAGATAGTGAGGGAAGTGGGTGGGGTGTTTGAAGATTTGGAAAAGAAACTACTATGAACCAATCAAAAGTGTTGTTTTCAAGTCACATGACTTTACGTGCGCGCACGGGTGCCCGCACGTTGCACGACCGTCTCATATGAATGACGTTTTAGCTGATTTTCGTAAATACTTTTAAAAATGTGAAAAGGAGGCAGGGGAAAGACTCCCTGACCCCCTAGGCCTTCTAATGGGGTCCCTGAAGGACGCTGAAGGGCAAAAAAAAATATATTTTTTTTTTTAAATTGCGAGGTGCGCACACGGTGCACGTACCCTCGAGGCAGAAGTGACTCAAAAACAAAAGTGGATAATGTGAAAAGGGGGCAGGGTAGAGTTTCTCTGATGCCCTAGGCCTTCTCAGGGGGTCCCTGAAGGACCCCGTAGGGCAAAAAAAACATTTTTTTTTTTAATCGCGAGGTGCGCGCGCACGTTGGAAACCCCCCTAAAAAAAAGTTAAATACCAAATTTGGCTGTTTATATGTTGATTGAAGATGTAGACTATACTGTTCAACCTTATCCAAATCATAAAAACTATCTGTGCCGTTGCATATTACAGGATACAGTCAATGTATTACAATATACAAAGGGAGTTTGTGGAAAAATAAATATATAAAAAATATAAAAATATAAAATATAAATATAAAAATTGATACAGAAATTAGAAAGTTAAAAAACCTTTGAAATTCCCTTAAAAAACCATATGTTTCACACACTTTATAGTTAGGAATTAGCATGGAAAAAACCTTAGGAATTCACTGAAAAAAACCATAGGTTTCACACACATTATAGTTAAGAATTAGCATTTAAAAAAACTTTGTAGAATCACTGAAAAAACCATAGATTTCACACACGTTATAGTTAAGAATTAGCATCGAAAAAACCTTAGAAATTCACTGAAAAAACCATAGGTTTCACACACGTCACGTTATAGTTAGGAATTAGCATTTAAAAAACCTTGCAAATTCACTGAAAAAAACCTAAGGTTTCACACATGTTATATTTAGCTGGACATTTCACTCATACAAAACCTTTGAAATTCCCCCGTTATAGTTAGTTCAGCTAACTATAACTCGCGCGACCGCAATGCACTGCTGATGATGTCACATATCACATCACTCATGACATGGTCAGTGACATCACTCATGACATCACTGATGACATCTCAAATGACATCACTGATGGCATCATCCAGTGAATGTGTGTCTTTCTGAAAAATAAATATTTTTTATATATGTATATCTAAAGGTCGATGGAAGAATAAATGGGTAAATACGTGTCTGAATGGATTTTTTTGTAATGTTTTGATATGTAAATATCTGTATCAGTGTCTCACTTTGTCTATAAGTGGCTGCATGGGTTGGTGAGTAGCTATATGAGTGTCTATATGGGTTATTAGTTTGTTTTTTGAGTATCAGTATGAGTGTCTCTATGGTTCGGTGGGGGATATTACTTAGTGTATAGATGCATGAATGAGTGACTCGCTGTTTGTATGTTTTTTGAAGACAGCATGTGTGCAGGACTGTATGGGTGGATGAGTGTGTGTATGGGTGTGTTAATGAGTGAATGCCTCACTCAATAGTGTCTTTATGAGTAAGTACATATGTTTTAAACTAGTATATGTGAGTATTGATGTATATAATTGAGTATATGTGAGAGTGAGAGATTGGAAGAGTTCCTATATAAATAGGTTATGTGTGTCTATAAGTGATTGTTTAAGAGAGTAAGTATGTGTAAGGTTCTGTAGAAGTAGGTGTAGTGGTGTGTGTATAGCTGTATATGCAAGTAAATGGATGTTTATTTGCATGTGTGAGTATGTGTGTGAGTAACTCTATGGATGAGTATTGGTGTGTAACAGGATGTATAGATGTATCAGTACATATGATGAGTGAGTATATGTATGAGTGACTATATAGAACTGTTGGTGAATGAGTGTATGTGTATGTAGATTTTGGAATTACTGAATAGGTTGTTGTAACTGGTATTGGTATCGCCATTGATTTGAAATTTTTAGTTTCTATTTTTGAATGTGTGTATCAAAGGTTATATTACGCTGAGAGGAGGTCTGCCACTCTTCCACAAGGATGATGTAATCAGTGATGTCATTTGAGATATCATCAGTGATGTCATGAGTGATGTCACTGACAATGTCATCAGTGATGTAATATGTGACGTCATCAGCAGTGCATTGCGGGCGCATGAGTTATAGTTAGCTGAACTAACTATAACGGGTGAATTTCAATGGTTTTGTATGAGTGAAATGTCCAGTTAACTATAACATGTGTGAAACCTATGTTTTTTTCAGTGAATTTCTAAGGTGTTTTAAATGCTAATTCCTAACTATATTGTGGCAGAAACCTATGGTTTTTTCAGTGCATTTCTAAGGTTTTTTAAATGCTAATTCCTAACTATAACGTGGCTGAACCCTATGGTTTTTTCAGTGAATTTCAAAGGTTTTGTAAATGAATATTTTTAAATGTATTAATTGTTATATTTTTTTATACTAATTTACTACAATGTTTTAAAGTATTTATTTTTAGATATTTTATTTTTTAAATTACATTACATATTTTTAATATAAATTGAAAAAAAGTTTTTAAAAATATTGAAATTGTAATATTTTTTTTTATTTTATATTTTTTTTATTTATATATATTTTATATAGCAGGCAATGATATCCTATGGAAGGAAATTCAAGTTACTGGTAAGTACAGTTAAATTTACTTTTCCGGAACAGTAGTGAGCTGAAAGATGCATCACTGAGGTGTCTCCAGATACCAGGTAAGTAAATCAGAATTCGTAGTTCGGCTGATTTTAGAGGAATTTTTTAAAGGTCCAAAACTCCACACACAGAAAAAATTCCATGTGAAACCAGTCAATGTTAGCCTATGGAAGGAAATTCAAGTTACTGTAAGTATGGTTAAAATTACTTTTCAGGATCAGTAGTGGGCTGCAAGATGCAGCACTGAGGTCTCTCCTGATAACAGGTGAGTAAATCAGAATTCATAGTTCGGCTGATTTTTGAGGAATTTTTTAAACTTCCAAAACTCCACACACAGAAAAAATTTCAGGTGAAACCAGTCAATGTTAGCCTATGGAAGGAAATTCAAGTTACTATAAGTATGGTTAGATTTACTTTTCAGGGTCCGTACTGGGCTCAAAGATGCAGCACTGACGTCTCTCGTGATAACAGGTGAGTAAATCGGAATTCGTAGTTCGGCTGATTTTAGAGGAATATTTTGCTCAAAAGTGAAGGAAGGGGGCGGGGCCTGAGGTGACATGTGTGCAAACACGCACTGTGGCGCGTTTTAGGTTGGGGAATTAATTCCTCTTCAATCCTGAGGTCCCCTGTGAGCCAACTAGCCCACCAGGTACCTCCAGTATGCGCCAGGGAGCTGGGTTGCAGAGAGGTGTTCAGAGGGCACTCCCCCTTTTTGCAACACTCTGCAAGGCAGCTCCGTGGTGCTTATTGGAGGTACAAGTTGGACTGGTTGGCCCCTAGGAGACCTCTCGATTGAAGAAGAATTAATTCCCCAACTTAAAACGTGCCACAGGGCATGTTTGCACACATATCACCTCAAGCCCCGCCCCCTACCTTCACCACTGTGCAAACACACCCCGTAGCGCGTTCTAAATTGGGGGATTAAGTCCCCTTGCATACTGGGGGTCCATGGGGGCCAACTAGCCAACCAGGAACCTCTAGTATCCGCCAGGGGGCTGCGTTGCAGAGTGGTGTAAAAAGGGGAGTCGCCTCATTACACCTCTCTGCAACGCAGCCCCCTGGCATGTATGCAGAGGGGGAACTAATTCCCCTTGCATACTGGGGGTCCCTGGGGGCCAATTAGCCCACCAGGAACCTCCAGTATGTGCCAGGGGGCTGCTTTGCAGAGAGGTGTTCTGAGGCCACGCCCCTTTTTACACCTCTCTGCAATGCAGCCCCCTGGCGTGTTTGCAGAGGGGGAACTAATTCCCCTTGCATACTGGGGGTCCCAGAGGGCCAACTAGCCCACCAGGAACCTCCAGTATGCGCCAGGTGGCTGCGTTGCAGAGAGGTGTTCTCAGGCCATGCCCCTTTTTACACCTCTCTGCAACACAGCCCCGGGAAACTGCAGGAGCCGTCCCTGGGGGGTGGCGGTCCCCAGGGCCATCAAGGGCTCCAGGAGGTGACCTCCCTCCCACCTGTTAAAAGTCCTGGGATGTGGTGGTCCCCGGGGCTGGAGGGTCTGTCACGGACCCCCCAATTTAAATATTACTGCCCCGGGGAAGTGGCGGTCCCTGGGGCATGGGGGGGGGGCTTGAGCCCCCCACTGTTTTAAATGTTTCTTTTTATTTAAAACAAAGCCCCAGGGGTGGTAGTCCCCGGGGCTGCGGGGACGCCGTGAACCCCCCGCATACTACATAATAAAGACCAAGGGTGGCGGTCTCTGGGGCTCCGGGTCCTTAGAGGCCCCCCATCATTCACATCTAAGCCCCGGGGGTGGCGGTCCCCGGGGCTGCTGGGGGTCCGAGTGCCCCCTCGCTCGCTATTATACTTACTTTGCCCTGGGGGGTGGCGGCCCCCGGGGCAGTGTAGGGAGGATTGGGGCCCCACGGGATTTGGTCCGCCCCGGGGGCTAATGAAAAAAAAGCAGACTGGGTTATTTTTTTTTCCACGGGGTACACGTACCTACGCGTATCCCGCGATTTAAAAAATAAAATAACATTTTGGGGGGCCTGGAGGGTCCTTGTGGGACCCCCTGAGCATGCCTAGGGGGTCAGGGTGTTTCTACCCTGCCCCCTTTGCATGTTTTTTGCATTTCTTTTGCTGCTTTTTGCTGCCAACACTTCCTGGTGTTGGAGTGTTGACAGCCAATTAGCATAAAGCTCGTGCTCGGGAAGGTACGCGTACTGTGCGCGTACGGTACTTCGTCTATAGATTTATCTATGATTTTACTTTTGATGTTCTAAGAAACTACTGAACGGATTTACACCATTTAACAAAAAGCGTAATTTGCAAACCGAACTCTACCTTTTTGCCAAATCTGGTGTAATTCCAATCAGCAGTTCGGGCTGTAGCCTCATTTAAAGAACCCTATGGAAAATTGCATGTGGAAAACACGTTTTGGGACTCCCCCTTTGTTCTCGGCTTCCGCTTCACGAATCACCTTGAAACTCTCAGGGAAGGAGCGCAGCGGAACAGGCCATTTTCTTAGAGAATTTCGCGAAGATTCGTCAACCAGCGCCAAAGTTATTCCAAATAGAATGCTGCAGATTTCCTATGGAAACTAGGTCTTAACTATAACTACAGACTGGCGAATATATATATATATATATATATATATATATATATATATATATATATATATATATATATATATATATATATATATATTACCTACTGGCGGTCGCCAGTAGGTAGTTATAGTTAGGACCTAGTTTCTATAGGAAATCCTCAACATTCTATTTGGATTAACTTTGGCCCTGGTGGATGAATCTTTGCGAATTTCTCAAAGAAGATGGCTCGGTCCGCTGCGCTCCTTCCCTGAAAGTTTGGGGGGGATTGGTGAAGTGGGGGCTGAGATAAAAGGGGGGTCCCAAAACATGTTTTCTCCATGTTATTTTCCATAGACGTTTAGACACGGCTACAGGTCGAACGGCTGAATGATTTATAAGAAATTTGGCAAAACTGTAAAGTCCGGCTCGCAGATTACGCTTTTTTTGGAATGGTGTAAATCCGTTCAGTAGTTGCTGAGAAAATTAAAGTTAAAGTCAATTATATATCTATACGTGCGCACAGGTGTGCGCACTCAAGCGGCTGCGCGCGAGCGGAATTTTTTTTTGCTGCGTGACGTCTGTTAACGTTCGATTCGAAGGAAATCAGGAAGTGTTGACCGCCATTTTGTCACTGCGAGTAAATATATTGTTCATTTCAAAGCGTTGGAACATGGAAAGGGGAGAAGGTAGAGATTGTTTTGCTGCGTAGGTTTTCTCAGGGTGTGCAGTAAGGCCCTTAAAGGCGAAAATATATATATTTTTTTTTATAAAAGTTGCGGGGTGCGCGCACCCGGGCGCGCACACCTATTTACAAGAGTGTGAAAATGGAGATAAATCAGAAGTTTGAGTGCTTTCATATAAGGTGGCTCTGAAAAGAGCCCTTGTGTTAATTGAGTTTTTTCTGCATTTATAAGTAAGTAGCGATGCAGAGCCTGATGTTGCAGAGGAAGATTCTGTTTCTGCCTTCCTTTTTACCTAGTTATGGTTTTTTCACTCCCACTCCAGGCTTTTAGTCTGTGGATGGAAAACCATGAACCTAGACTCACCTATGAAAATCTTACTATTGATGCTTGACTGAGGCCAAGGAGATCAGAGTGCATGTCTGTGCAAGGTGATGTACCTCTGGGGAGATGATGTTACGTTTAAACGTAGCCCCTGAGTGCTTAGTTCGGTTCTGTTCTCTGTCACTGTTGTTGATTTAGAGCCCCAAATACAAAGGCTTGTTGTTGCTTGTGAATCCCCAAGTGTATATTTGCCCATACTGATCCATAATGCCCCGGCCTATCCATGTCGTAGGCCGCAAGAGTGGGCGAAACTCAGCTGGCCGAGCAAGACTTGGGGAGGGGGCAGGAGCCAAGAGGAAACAAGGAGGGGTTTTCATCATTAGGGACAAAAAATAGTTCTAAACCAATGAAAAGTTTTATTAACAAGTCACATGACCTGTTATGCTTACGTTACGCGCTCCGCGCCCCGGATTGCTTCCGGGAAGCTGCGCTTCGCGCCTCGCGCACCGGAGCACTTCCGGGTGCGCTAACGCGGCGTGTCATATGACGCATTATGCAACAACGCGATACGTCGTTGGAGCTCCACCGGAACTGATCGAATTGGTAGTCTACAGTGTTTCTGGATGTTTCAGACTGAAGCTGGCGTCAGCATGAGAGCACCCCGTGGCTACGTCGTGGCCATTCTGGGAGCAATCATGGCAGTCGCTCCCCACCGGAACTCTGCGGGAGTCGGGGGCCCCGGTGACTCTTGTAGAATCTTCAAGGCTGATGGGACGCTTTTGGGAATGGGGCCCATGCCCTAGCAGTCAAGCGTCCGAGTTCCAGGGTTGTCCAGAGCCATCCTTGCAGGCCAGGCCCAAGTCTGTGGAGCCGACCGCCATTTCCTGAGCTCCGTGGCAGCCGCCTGTCGCTGTATCGCAAGAGTGGGTGCAATTCAGCCGGATGGCGGGTGAGACGCTGTAATAGCAAGAGCAGGCGTAATTCAGCTGGCCGAGCGAGGCAATGTGCCGCAGGAGCGGGCGCAACTCAGCTTGTCGACTGAAGCGCTGGGGTGTAGCTGAGAAACCTCCACCTGGGGAGGTGGGGGAGGCTCGTTCGCGCCGCCTCCCCCTTCCAGTGCACCCCACGCCGTCTCCTGGCGCAGGTATATGTGATGGTTGGACCAGGGCACCGCAGGACGTGTCTTTAGGGGTGTAGCTGAGAAACCTTCACCTGGGGAGGTGGGGGAGGCTCGTTCGCGCCGCCTCTCCCTTCCAGTGCACCCCACGCCGTCTCCTGGCGCAGGTATATGTGATGGTTGGACCAGGGCACCGCAGGACGTGTCTTTAGGGGTGTAGCTGAGAAACCTCCACCTGGGGAGGTGGGGGAGGCTCGTTCGCGCCGCCTCTCCCTTCCAGTGCACCCCACACCGTCTCCTGGCGCAGGTATATGTGATGGTTGGACCAGGGCACCGCAGGACGTGTCTTTAGGTCAAACCCTCAACTATGGCACCCAACATCCAGGACTTATGCCATTTGTGCAAGGCAGTGACATCGAAGCATCTCAGGGACCACGCATATCCAGAGTCCTTCTTACAGCCTCTGCGTTCCTTCTTACCTAGTTATGGTTTTTTCACTCCCACTCCAGGCTTTTAGTCTGTGGATGAAAAACTATGAACCTACACTCACCTATGAAAATCTTACTATTGATGCTTGACTGAGGACAAGGAGATCAGAGTGCATGAGTCTCATGCTCGATCGATTGAGCTGGCCGGATCAGGCAACAAGAAGGTGGTGGGGGTGGCGGCATCAGCAAGGCATCCCCCCACACAACTTGTCGGACATCACCTCTGGATGTACTGGGGACGAGCCTTGGCGCATGGTGTCATCCCCGGGGTATTTGCACAACGGTCCTCCACCCCTAGGCCGCCAGCTATGCTACCTCGACAGGAACAGCGTCATGCATTTGGATCGATGTTGCAGCAGGCTGCCATGTAAATAGTTATTTAATGAAACGTTTTACCCTGTTACTTTGTTGGTGTGTTGTATATATTTATAATATTTGCATAGGGTTTGTCGTTATTTTGGGTGGGGTGGGCGACGGAGCCGAGCTGTCTTGCAGCCATCATGGCGTCGAGCTCGGTTCCTCTCACTAGTTTCATATTTCTCATGAGGGGTTGTTCCTAATGTTTCTATTTTAGCGAGGTCAAAAAGAGATCCCATCAGTGGCCTACTAATTTTGCTCGATTCCTTTTGTTTTTTCTAACGATTTTTATGTTATAGTTTGCTAGCACGATACAGCGGCTAGTCCGCATTTTATATATATGTCCTTTTTATTAGGGGTGTCCTCCGGTGGAGTCGGACGATCTACCTCTAATAAATGGTCCGGGTTGAACCAACTACCAACAAACGGGGCAGAGATAGGCATGACGGGTTACAAAGGGGACAAAAGTCTGCACTACATATCCTTCACTATCTGCAAAAACTAAACAGAGTATTGCGACTGTGTGCTTATTTGTGAATAGGGAATCACCCAAAGAGAACCAATTTCGAACAATCATAGGCTATTGGCAGTGGGCAGAGAGGGCATGACACACAAAATGGCTGTTACTTACGTGCATGATGGGGCCTAAAAGGGACTAGATGGCGTGGCAACTGTTTCTCGACTTTCACTTTACTTTCAACAGTGGCTGTGGTGAACATAAATGAACGCCGCTTATGTATACCTAATTTTAGTCATTTTTCACAAAAAAGCTTTTGATATTTTCTATTAAAAAAACCATTGAAATTCACTGAAAAAAACATAGGTTATAGACCATATATAGTTAGGAATTAGCATTTACAAAACCTTGAAAATTCACTGAAAAAACCATAGGTTATAGACCATATATAGTTAAATATCTCAAGTCCATCTCTGCACTCGATGGAGATACAGGTCGTCGATCAGAAGATGTGCTGGCCACCTCTAATGGTAATAGCGTGGCCAGGGCTTTTGTCGATGCCTCTGCAAATTGCACAGGGTGCACTTGTTTGACATGCCGCACCATGGTATGTATGGAAAAGGAATATTTTTTTGTTGGATTTCCTCTTGAGAGAAACGAGTCACATATCGTGCAGGTTACTTTTGGTGCATTTACTTTCTTTTCATCTTCAGGATAAGTGAAAAATTGCCAGATGAAAGATTCTTTTTTTCTTCTTAAAGGTAGTCGATCATTTTGTTCAGATTCGGAAGATGAATGAGATACGGTAGCCATTTCACCAAAGTCTTCCGAAAAATGTAGGACGTTGTTCTCTCTTGAGAGTACAAAAGATAGTGAGGGAAGTGGGTGGAGTGCTGCGTGTAAATTCCAGAATAGAAACTAGTAAGAACCAATTGGAAGTGTTGTTTTCATGTTGCAGCAGGCTGCCATGTAAATAGTTATTTAATAAAACGTTTACCCTGTTATTTTGCTGGTGTGTTGTATATATTTATAATATTTGCATAGGGTTTGTCGTTATTTTGGGCGGGGTGGGCGGCGGAGCCGAGCTGTCTTGCAGCCATCATGGCGTCGAGCTTGGTTTCTCTCACTAGTTTCATATTTCTCATGAGGGGTTGTTCCTAATGTTTCTATTTTAGCGAGGTCAAAAAGAGATCCTATCAGTGGCCTACTGATTTTGCTCGATTCCTTTTGTTTTTTCTAACGATTTTTAAGTTAAAGTTTGCTAGCACGATACAGCGGCTAGTCCTCATTTTATATATATGTCCTTTTTATTAGGGGTGTCCTCCGGTGGAGTCGGACGATCTACCTCTAATAAACGGTAAGTGTTCCTCTGAAGGAATGTGTCTTGAAAGTGGCTGACTGTAATGCATGATATTTCACTCAGTGACTTTCAGGCCCATGCTGTTTCAAAACTGTGCATGTGCTTGAAGCAGGCGTAGGTATTGACGCAGCATTGTGAATATAGTGCATTGGTGAGCCTTGCTGGAGCTGCATCACACTTGCGATGCAACTCTAGCAATGTAATACTTTTTCAGCACAGATGTGTTACGCATGTATGGTGTTTTTGTACCATGGTGCGCCACATTTCAAATGTGATACACCATGGGTAACGGAGCACAAGCATACTGTGGTGCACATTAACTGGTGCATATCTGGGTATGAAGTAGTTAACATAAATCTGCCCCATAAGTTACAAATCCGCGTTTAGTAGAGTGTTCGGCCTTTGTAGTGTTATGTTTTTTCTGTTATTCTATGTAGGTATGTAATATTGCAAGATTTTTGTCACGAAAAAGAAGCCATGAGTATTGGGTTTGTGAAAGATTGCAAGATTTTTAAAATTAAAAAGCAAGAACCATGGCATTGTTTAATATAGTATTGTAAATACTTATCTTTAACAATGATGAGAGAGTAAAAAAAGGTTAACCTGATGTTTTAAAGTTATTCACAGGCTTCTTTAGAGGAAGTATTGTATATGATTGTAGTGTGGGTGTTTCACTTTTTTATAGGTAATAGAATGCATTCTGTATGCTGTAGCAGGAGGAGTACTACATGCTTGAATATTCTTCAGTGCTTATTTTCATTTCGTAAGTGGTATTGAGACCGACACAGAACTTCAATGGATCGGAGGGGCTGTTCCTGTGCATCTGGAGGACTGCCAAGCCGTTGCAGCAGTGGGAGTGAGGCCTCTCACGACAGAGAACTTCAATGGATCGGAGGGGCTGTTCCTGTGCATCTGGAGGACTGCCAAGCCGTTGCAGCAGTGGGAGTGAGGCCTCTCACAGGGGCGTAGCGCAGCTCCTTTTGATGTTCACAATTGCAGATAACAGGGTAGAGATGTCCGTGGAATTTAAGGATGGTTAGTCACACTAGAGTGTGCGCGGCGCCCCTAGCACCTCATTACGGCACACAGGGGAGCCGCATTGCACAGTTTGAGAATCAGAGACCTAGGAGTTAAACCTTCATAATAGGAAGGCTTCTAAGTGATAAAAATCGCCGGTGCTCGGCGTTAAAAATATCACTGCTATCGGTGGAATTTTCCACGGTGTTAGTGCTTCAACAGCAATGGGAACACATATCTGATAGAAAATCCTGTAACAATCTCAGTATTTCACATTATCGCGTGAAAAGAAAGTCTTCTGAAAGATGTTGAACGTTGTTCTCTTTTGAGAGTAGAAAATATAGTGAGGGAAGTGGGTGGAGTGCTCCGTGTAAATTGCAGAATAGAAACTACTAAGAACCAATTGGAAGTGTTGTTTTCAAGTCACATGACTTCACATGCGCGTCTCAGGACGTGTACGCGGTGACAGTATCTGGTCACGTACGTCATTTGGAAGTAGCGGTCTAATTCAGCGAAGTTTCAAAACGTGAAAAGGAGTAAATCCAAACACATCCGGATTTAATATATCTTCTGAGCTCGATTCAAGCATACAATTGTTAAAGTATAAAACCTTTCATATTTTTTTTGAAAAATACCAACGTGTGTACATTCGGTCACGCACGAAAGTTTAAAAAGACATTCGGCTCCATTTAATGTAAATTTTCATAATAATAAAAAAGAAGCCTAGGTTTAGTGTCTTTGACGTAGTATAAGTTCTTTGATGGGTCTATGAAGAAATTTAATAAGTTGCAATTGCAAAGTTTTCACAAAATATATAGGCGGGTGCGCGCACACGGTCGCGCACGAACGAAAGCCAAAAAAGCAGAGATAAACCCCCTTTATAATATGCTCCTGGAGCTCTTTTTGGTACAATGAGTTAGTTCTGAAAAGAACTTTTTTTTTAGTTTTTTTTTTTTTTAAAACAAGTGTTATGTTGTTTTTGATTTTTTAAACTTGCAACAACATTTTCATGTGTGACACAGGATCAAAATGAAATGAAGAAATTTATCTTTTCTCGGGGCATTTATGACTCTCAATTTTTAGTTTAGTAAGAATGAGGCTCTGCTCTCCGTACAGAAGAATTTCTCCACACTCGTTGCATTTCATGTGCACCTTTGCAAGATATGGTCTCAAGTCCATCACAGCACTCGATGGAGATACAGGTCGTCCACCAGAAGATGTGCTGGCCACCTCTGATGGTAATAGCGTGGCCAGGGCTCTTGTCGATGCCTGTGCAAATTCCACAGGGTGCACTTGTTTGACATGCCGCACCATGGTATGTATGGAAAAGGAATATTTTTTTGTTGGATTTCCTCTTGAGAGAACCGATTTGCATATCGTGCAGGTAACTTTTGGCGCATTCACTTTCTTTTGTTCTTCAGGATAAGTGAAAAATTGCCAAATAAAAGATTCCTTTTTTCTTTTTAAAGGTAGTCGCTCATTTCCTTCAGATTCGGAAAATGAATGCGGAACGGCAGCCATTTCAGCAAAGTTTTCCGAAAGATGTTGAACGTTGTTCTCTTTTGAGAGTACAAAAGATAGTGAGGGAAGTGGGTGGAGTGCTCCGTGTAAATTGCAGAATAGAAACTACTAAGAACCAATTGGAAGTGTTGTTTTCAAGTCACATGACTTCACATGCGCGTCTCAGGACGTGTACGCGGTGACAGTATCTGGTCACGTACGTCATTTGGAAGTAGCGGTCTAATTCAGCGAAGTTTCAAAACGTGAAAAGGAGTAAATCCAAACATATCCGGATTTAATATATCTTCTGAGCTCGATTCAAGCATACAATTGTTAAAGTATAAAACTTTTTATATATTTTTTTAAAATACCAAGGTGTGTACATTCAGTCACGCACGAAAGTTTAAAAAGACATTCGGCTCCATTTAATGAAAATTTTCATAATATTAAAAAAGAAGCCTAGGTTTAGTCTCTTTGACGTACTATAAGTTCTTTGATGGGTCTATGAAGAAATTCAATAAGTTCAAATTGCAAAGTTTTCACGAAATATATAGGCGGGTGCGCGCAGTCGGTCGCGCACGAAAGCCTGGAAATGCGCTATCCATTTTATTGAGAACTGTTGCCGAGAGTGCGCACACCGGGTCGCGCACGAAAGTTTAGAAAGGTTATTTTTATTTACAGACAAATTTTAATGCGTTCAAAAAAAGGCAAGGTACAGACTTTCTAATTCTGTATCGCTTTACAAGGAGTCTCTATGCAACTTGAACAGTGAAGAAAACGGCTTGTTTCCGAAAAAAATATTGCCAGAACTTTATTGACAAAAGTATAGGTTGCATACACGAGATATTTCTGAATTAGCATTTTGAAAACCAATGAAATTCACTGAAAAAACCATAGGTTTTACACACGTTATAGTTAGGAAGTAGCATTTACAAAACCTATGAAATTCACTAAAAAAACCATAGGTTTTACACACGTTATAGTTAGGAAGTAGCATTTACAAAACCTATGAAATTCACTGAAAAAAACCATAGGTTTGACACCAGTTATAGTTAGCTGGAAATTTTACTGATATAAAACCAATGAAATTCCACGTTATAGTTAGTTGGACTCACTATAACTTGCGCGTGTAATGCACTGCTGATGACATCACATATTACATCACTCATGACATGGTCAGTGACATCACTCATGAGATCACTGATGACACCATCCTTGTGACAGAGTAATAGATGTCCTTTCAGTGTAATGTAACCCTTGAAAAACATTCAAAAAAAGAAAAAAGAAACTAACATTTTCCAAAAAAAAGAGATATCCATACCAGTTACAACCAATTCAGTAATTCCACCATCTATATACACACCCACTCATTCACCAACAGTTCTATATAGTCACTCATACATATACTCACTCATCATATGAAGTGATACACCTATCCTTCCTGTTACACACCGACAGTCATCCAAAAGTTGCTCACACACATACTCACACATGCAAATAAACTATTGAACATCCATTTTTTCGCATACAGAGCAATACATACACTACCACCTTACTTCTATTGAAAATTACACATATTTATTCTCTTAAACAATCACTTTTTGAAACACATACTTATGTAAACAGGAACTTTTACAATCTCTTACTCTCACATATACTCACTTATATGCATCAATATTCACATATTCTAGATTAAAACATATGTAGTTACTGTTTAAAACACTAGTGAGACAGTCATTTACTCACTAACATACACATAAACACACTATTCAACCATACAGTCCTGCACATATGTAGTCTTCAAAATACATACAAAAAAAGAGTCTGTCACTCATGCATCAATGTTGTAAGTAATTCCCACACTAAACAATACAAACACTCATACTGATACTAATAAAACATCTAATAACCCATGTACATACACATGTACCTACTCACCAACCCATGTAGCTACTTATACACAAAGTGAAACACTAATACATATATTTAAAAATTTAAACATTATTCACTAATATTTATTTTTCAGAAAAACACACATTCACTGGATGGTGTCATGAGTGATGTAATATGTGATGTCATCAGCAGTGCATTACACGCGCAAGTTATAGTGAGTCCAACTAACTATAACGTGGAATTTCATTGGTTTTATATCAGTAAAATTTTCAGCTAACTATAACTGGTGTCAAACCTATGGTTTTTTCAGTGAATTTCATAGGTTTTGTAAATGCTACTTCCTAACTATAACGTGTGTAAAACCTATGGTTTTTTCAGTGAATATATATATGTATATATTTTTTTTATATATATATCCACCAAAAAGATGCCGGTAGCACAGGGCTTTGCTTCACAGCAGTCCGTTTTGAAAACCGGCATTTTCTAAATATACAGCAACCACCTCTTCTTTCCGAAAAAAAAGGTTAACAGGACTCTCCATGATGCTTGTGTGAATTTACTGACAACAAGAAGTCACAAACCGACGCGTTTCGCCATTAAGGCTTGTTCACGGTAAAGCTAGCAATGTTGCACTTCCATATTCATACCCTAAATCATCACAATCAAAATAGGACTGACACAATACTGGGTACATTTCATTTTGAATGCCATTTTGTAGTAGTTATGACACTGGTGTTCTTAATAGTAATGGGATCCAGCTTGTAATCAAAATCCTTTTAAGTGAAGTAGAATTGATAGTTATCGCATATACTACATTTTGTTTTAAAATGGAATATTACAACACAAGTTGAACAAAAAATGGGCTTATGCTTGTAATCAAATATTGTGCACCAAAATAGATATATCGTCCCTAACCACTTCATTCTTGCCCCAGTGGGCAAACGTTGCTCCTAAATACAATATGTACAATTTCACCCAAGTGGGCCATATTGCATAAGACTAGAATTGTGTGATATACTTATCACTAAAGGATGCGCGCATTCAACTTGAAACAGAAAAGTTTCTTCACTTATTTTATTTATTTTATTTATTTATTTAATTATTTTTTTGATTTGTTAAGCGCGGCGAATACCCGTAGGCGTCTCGCCGCTGCAAGATTCCCTAGTTTTCCCTGGGGCTCATAATGAAATTGTCTTAATTTACTGATCAAAAAGCCAGGTCTTTAATGATTTACGAAACTGCAGAAGTGAGGAGGACGTCTTAATGCACTGTGGCAAGGTGTTCCACAATTTCGATGCCGCGACTAAAAAGCGGCGGTCTCCCCACGAGACTGTCTTAGATCGGGGAACCACTAGTTGGTTCAAAGTGGCCGATCGAAGCTGTCTGGTCGGTTTGTACGGTATCAACTATTCCTTAAAAAAGTGAGGGGCTTGGTCATGTAATGCTTTATATACTATGCATAGCGATTTAAATTTTATCCGATTGCGGATCATTAGCCAGTGATAATTCTTAATGGTGTCTGAAATCGGCGGGAACTTGGGTGTTCCAGAGAGAAGCCGTGCTGCCGCATTCTGTACTGACTGAAGCTTGTTCATTATCCTGGCTTGGGCGTTTAAAAAATAGACCATTGCAATAATCAAGAGATGATAACACCAAGGAGCTGATCAGCGTTTTTGTGGCAGTGTCAGGCAAAAACGGAAGGATTTTCCTGATCAGCTTTAATTTGTGATGGGCTGTTGCCGCTACCTTATTCGCATGTGCCATAAAATTTAGATCCACATCGAAGGTTACTCCCAAATTCCTGACCTTGAGAGATGGCCTAGGAGGCTCTCCCATGGCTGATGGCCACCAGGTTAAGGACCATTCTGGTCGAAGGGGTCCAAAGATAAGCACCTCTGTCTTGTCGGAGTTGAGCTTAAGGCAATTAGATGCCATCCACTTGATTTGAAATTTTACGAAAAACACCACATAATCTATTCTTTTCTCTTCAATTCCTTCTTTAATTTTCAAAAGGCGTAATCCTTCAAATATGATTGCTTCATATCATGTCAAACTTCATCATGTTAGTCTGATGGTTCACCATACCCAATGCATTTCGGGTCTGATCAGCGACCCTTCGTCAGGGGTCTGTTAAATGAAAAACAAATACAGGACCTTAGCAGTCAGATTCTAATAGCAGATGCATATAACTGTAATACATACAAAAATCATGGACACCATTCATGGGTAAGTGCACTGATGTTAGGAGAGTGGTCGGACTTAAAAAATGTGTGAATAGGCTCTACAACGGAGTGAACAACAAAAACAAGGAGGTATGGTGGGGTTACATGAAGTGCAAAACTTAATGTGGAATTGTGCCGAAAATAACGCTGTCCGCTCGAAGGTCCCGAGCACTGTGAAAGTGCCCAGCTCGGAATAGAGAGTGCTTGAGGTTAAATAAATAAGAGAATGCATAGATCTGTGCCCAAGTTTAGGATAAAACTTACTTCAGTAAATGCGAGGAGACGCAGAATCGGTAAACCTTGCTTCCGGATTTACAAAGCTGCATACGCCTTGGGACCAATGGGATCGCGTATAAAACGTAGTGACGCTGATAACGTGATTAGAGTGTGACGGCTTCAAATATGGCACCTGTAACTATAGCAATATGCCGCTGGAGGCTAATGAATAAGGTTAAATGTAAATAGAGTTGGTTGAAAAGTATGACGGGTGCGTATAGATAATAGAGACGACGTCAATGTAGAGATATTTTGAAAACGAAAACGCCAGGAATCGGAGATGGCACGTGTGGGTGATGACCTCAGACTCAGACTGCCATATTCTTCCCACATTAAAAAACCCTTATCTTTCCAATCGCAAAGCATTTCTTTATATTGGAAATTGGATGTTTGATTCTCAGTAAAGTAATCTTAACCTCTTGATAACATGATAGATCTGTAACCTTTGTTTTTTTTCAGTGAATTCCTAAGTTTCTTTACAATTCTGTTTCCTAACTATAACATCCCTGTAACCTTTATTTTTTAAGTGAATTTCTGAGGTTTTTAAAGTTTATTTACTAAGTGTAACCCATACATTTTGAGAGTGAGTGTGTACGTGAGTGTAGGAGTGCATTAGTGTCTCAGTGGGTATGTGAGTGAGTGCATTAGTTTCCCAATGGGTGTGTGTGGGTATGTGAGTATCTCAGTGGACATGAGAGTATCTGCTTAAGTGTCTCACTGTGTGTGTGTTTGTGTTTGAGTGTCTTAGTGGTTCAGTGAGTGGGTGCAGAAGAGTATGAGTGGGTGCCTGAGTATGTGCCTGAGTGGGTGCATGAGTGTCTGAGTGGGTGTGTGATTGGGTCTTTATGTGTATGCGTGAGTGTCTGAGTGGGTGCCTGAGTTGGTGCATGAGTGTCTGAGTGTGTTTGTGGATGCCTCCATGTGTGTGTGTCAGTCTGTGCGTGAGTGCATGAGTGTCTGAGTAGGTCTGTGAGTGGGCATCAGAGTATCTAAGTGGGTTTCAAACTGCCTCCATAAGTGTGTGAGTCAGTCTGTGAGTGAATATATGAGTGTCTGACTGGGTCTGTAAGTAGGTGCATAAGTCTCTAAGTGAGTCTGTGAGTGGGTGTGTGGGTCTGTGAGATGGTCTGTGAGTGAGTACTTGAGTCTCTGAGTGGGTCTGTGAGTGACTGCATGAGTCTCTGAGGTGGGTCTGTGACTAAGTGTATGAGTCTATGAGTGGGTGTGTGAGTCTCTGAATGGGTCTTTGAGTGGGTACGTGAGTGTCTAAGTGGGTCTCGGAGTATGTGTGATTGCTTGAGTAGGTCTGTGAGTAGGTGCATGAGTGGGTACATGAGTGTCTGAGTGAGTATCACAGTGGATCTCTGAGTAGGTGTGAGAGTATATGAGGGATTTGTGAGTACCACCATGATAGTGTGAATCAGTCTGTGAGTGAGTGCATGAGTGTCTGAGTGGGTATGTGAGTAGGCATGTGAGTCTATGACTGGGTCTGCAAGTGTGTGCGTAAGTTCCTGAGTGGCTGTCTGACTAGGCAGATGAGTATCTGAGTGGGTGTGTGAGTGTCTGAGTGGGTCTGTGAGTGTGTGTCAGTGTCTGAGTGGGTTTGTGACTGCCTCCATAAGTGTGTAAGCCAGTCCGTCAGTGAGTATAGGAGTGTCTGAGTGGGTTTGTGAGTGCATAAGTCTTTAAGTGAGCCTGTGAGTGAGGGTGTGAGTCTGAGAGTGGGTCTGTGGGTGTGTGCATGAGTATCTCAGTGGGACTCTGAGTGGACCTATGAGGTAGTGCATGAGTTTTATAGTAGGACTGTGAGTGAGTGCATGAGACTCTGAATGAGCGTGTGAGTGGGGGGGTGAGTCTGAGTGGGCTTGTGAGTGAGTGTCAAGTGGGTCTGTAAGCATGTGTGTGAGTATCTGTGTGGCTCTGTAAGTGGCTGTGTGAGTGTCCTCTGTTTTGCCTTTTCTGCTAATTTTTCTCCCTTCCACTTTCCCTCTCCTGCTCTGTGTTTCCTTTCCTGCTATTTTTCTGCTCTCTGTTTTGCCTTTTCTGCGTTTTTTTCCCTCTGTTTTGCCTTTTCTGCTTGTTTTTCTGCCCTTTGATTTGTCTTTCCTGCTCATATTTCTGCCCTCTGTTTTTTCATGTGAAAGCCCTGGGGACCACCACATTCCCAGGGCTTTACATATATTAAGAAGGGTGGCTTTGGGGACCGACCTCCATTTAGCTCCAAGAGCCCCAGGGACCATCACCTCCGAGAGGATTTATTTTTACTAAAGGACAGTATCTGGACAGATCTCTCCTGCTGGGGCTTTCATATGTCCTGGGGACCGCCACTTCCCTGGAGTTAACTGAAAAATTATGCAAATGTGTGCATGGAGCCCCTGGAACCCAGGGACCACCACCACCCCAGAGGCTAAATAATTTCTTTAAAGTGGGAGGGGCCCTGTACTGCCCGGGTGATTTTGGCCTGGGGTACCCATCCCCCAGGGCCAGGGCTTAATTCAGTGGGGGAGTGGAGCTGCGCAGCCCCCCTCCTTGTGCGGATATTGGACCCAAGTTTCTTAATCCCCTCGGTCCAGCCTCTTCTGTGTGGGTAACCTGGAGCCCACCCTGGGCACCTAGTCATCACAGTTGGAGACTGTGGGGGGTAGCTTCAAGGGCCCCAAGGCACCTGCTGGCTTCCTTCCTCCTACCGGAGCTGGCATTGCTCTCACAAACAGGGAACTTCTAAACATGCAGCTCCCTTTCTGTGAGAGCAATGGGCAGGGAAACAGATGAAAACTCCCCTCTCAGCAAGCAAGAATGGTTTCTTAACACGAGCTTGCTAAGAGCTCCAAGCTAAGTCAGAGCAAACAGCTATGTCCCAGGGATGGGCACTCCGGGACATAGTAGGAGCCAACCCTGGGGGGTGGTGGTCCCCAGGGACATAATTAACTTTAGGGGATATAACGCAGCCCTGCTCCTTCTCTGTGCAAGGGCTGGCCCCCAGAGACATATATGACCCGGTATGGGGCTGCGACACCCCCTCTCACTATTAAATATTTATGCCCAGGTGGTGGCAGTCCCTGGGGTCTAGGAGCCCCATGCGGCCCTATGCAAATGTATTTCCTTGCCCCAGGCAATTGGTGGTCCCTGGGAATTCTTAAAAGCCCAGATAGGGGTCCGTGCAGCCCCCCTCAATGTAGCAAAGCAAATCTCTGGGGAGGTGGTGGTTCCCAGGACGTCTTAGAAGCCCAGGAAGGGGGACAATGCAGCCCCTCTTCATTGTTTATAACAAAGCTCTGAGGAGGTGGTGGTCCCCGGGGCTAAATGAGACTTAGGAGGAGGTCCCCGTGTAGCTCCTCCAGTTTTAAAAAGAATGCCCTGGGACTTGGCCCACCCGTGGGCTCTATTCAAAACAAGTGCTGGAGCCCTCACTTGTTTTTTAAAAAATGTGCCATAAATTTGCGGCTCCTTCATCTTTCCCTCCAGGACCCCAGGACCAGAGCTAAGGGATCAGTGTATTCCTACCATGCCCACTTTTCTTTTTTTTAAAGTTTGTTTGTGGGACTCGGCTGAAGCAGAGTAAGAAGATGGTTGGTAACACTTCCTGGTTGATGTGTTGGCAGCCAATCAAATGTGTCAGATACTTGGGGAACCCGTGTCCCCATATATACAAATTTGGATTTATGTTAATAAGTCATTACCTACTGTACAGATTTACACCAAACAACTAAAGAGGTTCTTTCTGGACCAAGAGGTGCCTTTCTGACATACTTTGTGCACTTTTATCTAGCGGTTCGGGTCGTAGCTGTGCTTAGATTCTCTATGAAAGGTTACATAGGAAAATCACTTTTTTCTGACCTCTCTTTTCTTTGCCCCTACTCGACGGATCACTCTGAAACTTTCGATGCACAACAAGAATCACTGAGGCACTTTTTTGGGAAAAAATATCCTGAAGATTTGTCAAATGGCACCAAAGATATGGCAAGTCAAAAAAAGTTTTGGAAGCATGGTCCTAACTATACCTACCTTCTGGCGGACTCCAGTAGGTAATATATGTATGTATATATATATTGTTCACCTAAAAACATTTGTGGCTCCTGCAACGGGTATTGTCGCCATTCCAAGGAGACCAGAGTAGGGAAGAGGTATGGCGCCGCAGCTAGGGCAACTGACTCCGGAATCTGGGGATCATGGTTCGATCCCCGGCACCGGCGTCAGATTAGCCCAGCACCACGTGACTCTGGGCAATAGCTTGCTTAATCTTCCAGACGGCCCCTAGCGACTAGAGACCCCTACAGGTGATTGTGCGCTTTACAAATGTGGATTATAATTATAATTATAATTATAATTATATAATTGGCAGTGGGCGTCCAGCCTTGACAAAGTAAGGTTTTTCTTTTTTTTACTTTCATGAAATAACATGACAAAACGTTAACAATCGCTCCAGTTCGCAGAACCAGATACCTCTAACTCAACGCTGAGTGCTGCCCGGCAGATACTTAATGCGTTTTTCATTATTCTTTCCACAGTGTGCGACTAAAGGTGTTCGCCCCTCCCGGGATCTGTAAAAGCTACGAGAATCACGTAGCCTGTGTAATTATTTTTTATGTGACATTATGATTGTATCATATGCATGAAACAACAGTATATGTGCACATACTATAACATTAATTAATATGCATTTGTAAATCATGCTAGTTGCCATGTTTCACAAAATACAATGGCCTAGCCACTTTCTTTTTAGCTTACAAATGCTACACTATGACCATGACATGTGGGTTTGAACGACTCTGAGAGTGCTTATGACAACCGCACCTATAAGCAAAAGGAGGTTAAGCTAAATAGGAGCAAAACTGCACCCGTAATGTTCTTTATTTTATTTATTCTTTGTATGTCCTTTTACTTCTCCTTCTTTTGTCTTACAGGTTTTAAATCAACCAGTGGGTCCGTAAGTACGGTCACACCACTGCATGCACAGCACACCTTAGCGTGTGTGCTGAAAAAATACACGGGGCTTATTTTTGCCACCACCTCACTATTTTACACGATTTCACGCTGTTTGGTCCTGAAGAAAGCCTCCTCAATATTTTAGTCTAGTTAGAGCCCACACGAGGGTGAAGGGAATTACATTGGACAGGGGCGAAGAACGTATGTCACTCTACACTGATGATATCCTTCTGTACATCACCAACCCCTCCACGATACCTGTTCTCTTCCGGGTTCTCGGAGACTACAGGAAATATGAATGATGTAAGATCAACTGGGACAAATCAATTTTATACCCGGTAAGTGGGCAAAAAGTCATGCGGGAGCTTTCCAGGAACCTACAAGAGGCCACTGAAGGGTTCAAATACCTAGGCGTTTACATATCCACAGATATCCCACGGAGCCTCACCCACAACATCCGAAGCATAGTTGCAGATCTTCATACTGAATGAGTGGTTTGGTATGAAAGGTGGCGACAGCTGCCCCTAACATTACTAGGCAGAGCAGCAATGTACAAGATGATTACACTCCCTAAGCCACTGTATATCCTACAAAATACATGCCATAAGCTTCCGGAAGACATTTTTGGGACAATAGACAAGGCGGTGCGAACACTTCTGTGGGATGGAGGTCAACCAACAATAGCGCTCCAGACACTCTACCGCAACCAATACAATAGGGGATTTCCCTCCCTGACATTAGGTCAGACTATCGCAGAGAACACCTGATAGTATTTAATGAGTGGGGACACTTGCCAGGTGAGCACCGACACGGACATACGCACTGGAACGGTGCCAATTTGGGGTAAGATACTTACTACCAGCTACCCAAAGGACGGCGGAGGTGTGTACTGATGCAGAAAACTAAGGGGATGGGACAGGAATGTCAAGAGGGAAACCCAGTTATGGGAAGGCACGCGCCTCCCAGAAATAGGGAAATTGAAGGGACTTAAATTCTGAGACACGATCAGAATATCCAAATTAGGTGACCTAACAAAGAACAACCCCCTGACCACATTTGATGCTCCGCGGTAAGACTTCCAACTGAGTGGCAGTCAAAGGTGCAAATATCTGCAACTGCAGCATGCTTGGAATGCTGAGGGAGGGGATATAGTGAAAACAGCTGAGTATGCACTGCTAGAGGTAAGACTCCTTCAAGGGGAAATACTAGAGAAGGCCATTTCCTGGACCTATAAGACCCTCATAAATAAAGTTCCAGAAAACTTGAAAGGCCTGAGGACACGCTGGGAATCTACCCTTGGAGAATTAGAAGACGCAGATTGGGAAGCAGCCCTAATGCGCCTGAGGGAAGTGGCCATTTAGTAAAGGTTATGCCTGATTCAGTTTAAAATCCTCCATAAGGCATACATGACCAGGTCCTGTCTCAACAAATTGGGAAGGGCATACTCCCCTGGATGCCTCCGCTGCACAGCAGAAAGTGGTACATATATTCACCCCTTATGAGACTGTGCTCACATACAATCAATCAATCATAGCATTTGTAAAGCGCACCTGTTATCCTCAAGGGTCTCAGGGCACTGGGGGGGTGCTGCTACTGCTTGAAGAGCCAGATCATGAGGAGTCATCTGAAGGTCAGCAGGTCCTGGGTCTGTTGTAGGTGGGTGGGGAGGGTGTTCCAGGTCTTGGCGCCGAGGTGGGAGAAGGATCTGCCATTGCAAGTCATTCTTTGGATGCGGGGGACGAGGGCGAGGCTGGCGGAGCAGAGCTGGCGGGTGGGGGTGTAGAAGCTGAGTCGTCTGTTGAAGTATGCTGGTCCGGGGTTGTGGAGTGTTTTGTTTACGTGGGTGAGGAGCTTGAAGGTTATCCTCTTGTTGACAGGGAGCCAGTGCAGGTCTCTCAGGTGGTGTGTGATGTGGCTGCGGCGAGGGATGTCGAGGATCAGACGTGCAGAGGTGTTCTGGATGCGTTGCAGCCATCTTAAGAGTTTGGTTGAGGTTGCTGCGTAGAGGGCATTTCCATAAGCCAACCTGCTGCTGACGAGTGCCTGGGTGACCGTTCTTCTTGTTTTGGTGGGGATCCACTTGTAGATCCTTCGGAGCATGCGGAGGGTGTTGAAGCAGGAGGAGGAGACGGCGTTGACCTGCTTCATCATGGAGAGGGTTGAGTCGAGGATAAACCCTAGGTTCTGTGCGTGGTTGGTGGGTTTTGGGGCTGTTCCCAGAGTGGTCAGCCACTAGGAGTCATCCCAGGCCGAGGGGGTGGGTCCGAGGATGAGGACCTCCGTCTTGTCCAAGTTCAGCTTCAGTCGGCTGTTTCTCATCCATTCGGCGACAGCCTTCATTCCTTTGTGGAGGTTGGTTTTGGCAGTGTCAGGGTCTTTGATGAGAGAGAGGATCAGCTGGGTGTCATTGGCGTAGGAAATGATGTTGAGGTTGTGCTGTCCGGCGACGTGGGGGAGAGGTGCCATGTAGATGTTGAACAGCATTGGGCTGAGGGATGAGCCCTGGGGTACGCCGCAGATGATCTCAGTGGCTTCGGAGCGGAAGAGGGGTGGCGGACGCTCTGTGTTCTGCTAGAGAGGAAGGCAGTGGTACAGTACAGGGCCTTCTCTTGGATCCCGGCATCTTGTAGGCGTGCTCGTAGGGTGCGGTGGCAGACCGTGTCGAAGGCAGCTGACAACTCCAGGAGGATGAAGGCCACTTTGTCTCCGTTGTCTAGCAGGATCCTTATGTCTTCGGTGGCGGCAATGAGGGCGGTTTTGGTGCTGTGGTTGCTGCGGAACCTGGACTGGGACGGGTCCAGGATGCTGTTCTCTTCAAGATAGTGGGTCAGTTGTTTGTTGACTGTTTTCTTGATAACCTTCGCCCGGAACGGGAGCAGAGAGATGGGCCGAACGTTCTTGAGGTCCTTGGGGTCCGCCTTGGGTTTCTTGAGTAAGGAGTTGATCTCGGCGTGCTTCCAGCTCTCCAGGAAGGTTGCTGTCTCGAAGGAGATGTTGATAACTTTCCTGAGATGGAGTGCAATGGCTTTTCTGGCTTTGTTGAAGATGTGGTGTGGGCATGGGTCTAACAGTGATCTGGAGTGAATGGTGTTCATGATCTTGCTGGTGTCTTTGTTGTTGATGGTGGTCCAGGCGAGCAGGCGGTTGGTGCGGGAGGTGGTTGTGGGGGCCGAGGTCTCAGTAGTGGTCGAGGCGGTCATGATGTTGAAGCTGTCGTGGATGTCGGCGATCATGCAGTGGAAGAAGGTGGCCAGCGAGTCGCACAGATCTGGCGAAAGTGGGATGTCGTTGGTGTTTTAGCTGGGGTTGGAGAGTTCCTTCATGATGTTGAAGAGTTCTTTGCTGTTGTGTGAGTTGTTGTCTAGGCGGTCTTTGAATGAGGCCCTTTTGGTGGATCTGATGAGGTGATTGTGTCTGCGGGTGGCGTTCCTGTGGGCTGCGTAGCTGTCCGGTGTTCGTTCGCGGAGCCATTTCTTCTTCAGTTTTCGGCATGTACATTTGGAGGCCTGGAGGTCTCGGTGAACCAGGTGGCTTTCTTGCTGGTGTGGCTGTTGGAGGGTTTCGTGAGCGGGGTGAGGGTGTTGGCGCAGTCGTTGATCCATTGTCTGAAGTTGCGGGTGGCGGTGTCGGGGACGGTGGGGTCAGCAGGTGGGCTGGTCTTCGGTGACTTTGCTCCAGCACCGGTGAGGCATCTGCTGGGCGCGGTGGTGCGGGGTGGGCTTCCTGAAGGTGAAGTGGATGCAGGGATGGTCAATCCAGTGTAGTTTGGTGGTGTGGTTAAAGGAGACGTGGGAGCTTGCGGAGAAGATGGGGTTAAGCATGTGGCTGGCGGCGTGGGTGCGTGTTGTGACGATCCATTTGAGTCTGAGGTTGGCAAGGTTGGCGATCAGGGTGGTGAAGTTGGTGTCGTTGTTGTTCTCGAGGTGTAAGTTCAGGTCCCCGAAGAGAATGTAGTCCATGGAGGTGAGGGCGTGTGTGCTGATGAAGTCGGTAATGGAGTCGCAGAACTGTGGTTGGGGTCTGGGAAGTCTGTAAATGGGGGTTCCTCTGAGGGTGGTGTTGGGGTCAGTGTGGATCTGGAAGTGCAGGTGTTTGGCGGTGCTGAGGGTGTCGTCTGTGTTGGTCGAGAATCTTGTGGATGATGGTGATTCCTCCTCCTACTCTGTTGGTGCGATCCCTGCGGGTGATCTTATAGCCTTCCGGGATGGCTATGGCGATGTCGGGGGGTGAGGCGGGGTTCAGCCAGGTCTCAGTCAGGAAGGCGACGTCTGGGGAGTTTGAGTCGAGAAGGTCCCAGAGTTCAACAGCATGTTTGTGGGCAGAGCGGCTGTTGAGGAGGATGCAACGGAGGTGGTTGGGTTCTTTCCTGGGTGGGAGTTTGTTGGGGCAGAGGCTGGTGAAGCTGCAGTTCCGGTAGGTGAAGGGTCCTTGTGTGTGTTTCAGTATGGCCTGGTAGCAGGTGTGTTCTTGTCTGGGTTGAGTGCGTGGAGGTTGTTGGCATCGTAGCGGAGTCGGGCGTTGTGGTGTTTGCGGGGCCAGGCGTTCTGGCGCTGGGCATGGTCCAGGCACGGACAGGCGCAGATGGGCTTGCCTTAGGCGTGCCTTTGGCACACCAGCGGCGCGCCCGCTGTGCACATCAACTGTGCGCCCACTGCGCGGCCACCATAAGAAGGGGAGGTGGGAGGGAGGAGCAGCTGGGAGGGGGGGATGACAAATGAGCGAGCGGGGGTGGGCCGCAGGGGAGGAAGCGGCTGGGAAAGCGGGACCAGCAAGGGAAAATTAGAGCAAGGGGGAAGCAGGCAGAAAAAGTAGAAAACAAGGGGAGAAACAATCACAGCAATACTAGTACAGTAATACAGTTGTGAAAAATGGACAAAAACCAATACAGACAAGCAAGCCTCGTACTCACAGCAGCAGCTGGGATCAGAGACACGGGCACAGTCAGGTGGAGCTGGGCGGCGTGGGGAGCGTCCTGCCTGGCAACAGAGACCTGCCTGGCAACAGGGTCAAGGGTCACTCCCTACAAAGATACGGGGACAAAATAGCATGGGAGCTTAGCGAGATTGTCGGGACACAGATGCCAAGATATGCCAAGTATGCCCTGTTCGGCATACCCTCAGAAATAGACTTACCCAGACACGCCCTTATCTTTTGTAACTTGGGACTATTAGTAGCTATGAGGGACATAGCTTATGGTGCACTGCAGGCTCCATCACTACGTGAGTGGATAGTTGTGATGGATATGTATTTGGGGCAGAACAAGTGACATACAAAATGAGCGGGAGCCCCCAAAAATTCTTTAAGATATGGTGTCCCTCAGGTACTACGGACTGGAATTGGGTGATATGCAGGGCACTCCACAACCCCCAAAAGCAACCCAGGAAGGGAGGGTCGCGAACGTGCAGGCACCTGTAGCGATGGGAGAAGCTGATGTCCAATAATTAATAATATGCAATAACCAAGAAAGATGCATGTTGATGTTCACGATTACACAAGATACCTGTGGTCAGAAGATGGGCATGTATTGCCTTGTGCATCTTTTTGTTCCAGAGGTAAATTTGATGTTCTTTAAAAAAGAAAATGTATCAAAAAAATATTTCCTTTAAAATTGTATATCTGGATGGTTGGGGTCGCAAGAGTTCCTTCAACCCAAAATAGAGTATTTTGATTGACCCAGGGAGCATGTCTCCCTTTGGGTCATTTCACTTCTGTAAGAGACAGACTCCATGGGAGCCAGCAATCTGACTGTCTGATAGCAGCCTGGTAAAAATGTTTTTGGCAGCCATTACAGGACTTGGGGACTTAGTCCCCTCCCTGTCCTAAACTTAAAACAACATTTTTTATAAGGGGGCAGGTAGGGATACCCTGCCCTCCTAGACCCCAGTGGGCAGCAGGGGATCCACTGTTTTTGCCACTATCCCACCGGACTTGTGTGGGATAACATATATAAATATATATCAGCTACCATTTCTTACCAAGTGTATAGGAATAGGGCATGAGTAAGGACCCCCTCCCCTTGCTCATTTTGGGCTCAGAAATCCAATCACCCAGGGGCCAGGTTTGTTATTGAAGGGGAGAGGGGTACATGGCCCCCCTCCCAAAGCCAATTTCATCCCAGGGAATTCCATTCCTCTGGGTCCAATGCAATTGTTTAGGTGAGGGGGCATCTATCCCCCCTCCCAAGGCCACTTTTACGATTCCTTGGGACCCAAAGTCAATTTTAACTGAATGCAACGCTTGGACCCCATCCATGATCCTTTAAAAGGCCCCAGAGCCCATCCCCGGGCGAGCTCACTTTCTGTGTCCCAGGGAGCCCACCCTGGGACACAGCAGTCACCCTGTCTGTACTGGCATGGCAGGGAAACTTGTGTTTGCACCCACCTTGGGAGAACATTTTTAATACTCCCGCCAAACAGGAGCAAGCACAATGTCTGTTCCCAGCAGCTCAGAGCATTAAAAATGCTCCTGCCAGCTTGGAGCAGACTTTTGATCTTTTTCCTGGCCGCAAAAATGTGGTCAAGGAAATAGCTCAGCAGATGGTGGCAGTGCTTGCTCCTGCACCATACGGAGAGCAAATGGTAACACTGGGGCATTAGGGCAACCCCAACATGTTAAGTGTGGTTCCCTGGCTGGGCACCCACCTTAAAATAATGCAGCCCCAGGAGATGGCATCCCCGGGCCATAGTAGGGACTTTTTAAGTCCAAGGGATTGGAGCCCTGCTGCTCCCTTCCCTTAATTTACAGATTGGTCCCAGGGGTATTGGGTCCCAAGGGCTGAAAATGAAAAATTACCTCATAGAAGGGTAGTAAACCACTTGCAAACGACCGCTTCCCCTTTGGGAATAGATGCACAAATATTTTTTAAGAGCAGGCAGTGGTCCCAAGGACCACCGCCTACCCTTAAAAAATGAAACTGAAATGTTTCATATTTATTTTAAAATGCATCCTGTTCTCCTTTAAGGAAAACGGGCTGCATTTTTAAAAAAAAACTGCTTTATTTTAATTGACAAAGCAATCCCATTCATGGTGGTCTGGTGACCCCAGCAGGCCACCATCCCTGGGAGTGCCAGCCATTCCCAATTGGGTCACATATTGCGACAGCCTTATTAATATTCATGATGCATGCAATTTGCGACCCTTTTGGGAATCGCAAACAGTGTCTGAGACACTGTTGTACATTGGATTTTGTGACTCGCAATTTGTCGCAATTTTGCGAGTTGCAAATTCCAATGGTCATACATCTGGCCCTAAATGTCTGACGATTATTTGCTCACCAAAAATGTATGCAGTCAAGCAGGCAAATAAATAGGGGAAATAAAGCAAACAGGCCAGAGGGATGCAATTCAGCCCAGCACAATGTCTTTACTCTGATTTTGGGAACAATCACTGTGCAGAGGTGCTAGGGGCCAGCATTTGTTAACATGAGAGGGAGGGAGGCCCAGTTGTATGACAGGTAACCTACACAGTCCACTTAATAAAAATGTGCCCTTTAGAGGTGCCAAAAAGCAAGACAGAAAAGGGCCTAAATAAGCAGGCACCATCCTAAAATCTTTACTTTAAGATAATGTCGATCATGGGGCATACAGAGTCTCAGTATCGATCTGCTGATCCAGTGGAAGACAGATGTCACCTCTGTATTGATTCCATGCTCCCCAACCCCTATGCCACTTCCCAGGGCATCCTCTCGCTATGAAGACTGACTTTTCCCTGTACATGCACCAGTCTAGATCTTCCTTCCATCTCCTCAGGTGAGGCGGTTGACCAGAACCCCATTGCTGTGCAATGTTTCGTTTTGCTATCATAAGCTAATGTTGCCCATTGCGTATGTGTTGAGGTCTGTGGGCTCCCAGATATTCAAAATGCACCTTCGGGCCTCTGGCTGCATATCAACTCCCTTTACCACCCTCAAAGTGCGGTGGTAGTCTCTCCAACATAGTTGTATCTGCGGACAGTTCCACAGTATGTGGATAAATGTTCCCCACACCCCTTTCTGCACTCCCCTGTGTCTGTCCGTACCATTCGAACCAGGTTGGGTCCTGTTACATAGATCCTATGTAATATTTTAAGCTGCATTAATCTCAACCTGGCCTGGAATGCAACTACTCGTAGGGAAGAGATGGCCTCTTGCCAGTCTTCTTCATCAAGTTCTAAACCGTAACCGATCGATTTTCCTTTAAGGGTCAGCAATGGATCTACCATGTTGTTGATCAACTTCCTATATATGAGGGAAATGGTTTTCTCTGGGAGATGTCCGTCCAGTATCCTGTCCTCCAGGAGGGAGGCTTCAGGGAGTGTCTTGCCACTGGGGATCTGAGAGAGTAACGGTAATACTCAGTGTCTGTCAAACTGTATTGTGTTTGAAGTGATGCAAATGGCTGAATCATTCCCTCCCTCCAGATGTCTTTGATTCGCGAAATCCCAATGAGTTCCCACTTATCAAACCCCTTGGATCTCCAGAGGTTCCCTAGTCTCTACGAACTCCACAGTGGCATGGCTAGTGTGAGTTTGTTCTCCCACTTCAGGTGTTTATTGACTGTGTGCCATATCTGGATGGCGTGTGCTGTAGGTCCGGTCAGTGGGAATCTACGGGGCTTGGCGTATAAGGCTCTTGTATAGTCCCCCCCCCTGGGAGCAGCCACCTATCCATGGCTTATCCGGGATCATCCGGACGGTTATAGACCCCATGATTGATCACCGCAAGCTGGGACGCCCAGTAGTATTTCTTTAAGTCGGGAAGACCAATTCCCCTATCATACCAGTTAAGGGTTAACTTGGAAAACGCTATACGGGGCCTGCCATCCCAAAGGAGTTGCCTCTGGTGACTCTCAATTTCTTTGAAGTAGGACGTTGGGACCGGATCGATCGTATTTTGGAGTCCATATAAAAAACGAGGCAAAGCCATCATCTTAAATAGCACCACCCTGCCTAGCATGAAAAGTTGAAGGGATCTCCAATTTGCAACATCCTTTTTCATTCTCTGCATAGGTGGGTGTAAATTGCGGGCAAACTGGACTTTTGGATCCAGCGTCACATAGATTCTGAGCTATCGGAATCCCTCCGGAGCAATTAGAATCGGGCAGTTTCACAAGATTATATGCGAATCGCCTTGGAGGACGTATACTACTGATTTGGACCAGTTTACAGTGAATCCAGAATACCTCCCAAATATTGCCAACACATCCAGGAGGCTGATCAATGATGCCTTAGGATTAATAAAGTAGAGAAGAATATCATCTGCATATAGGGAGACCTTATCCTCCCATTCAGGTGACCACCTCATACCGCGGAAAGAGCGGTCCTGCCTGACCCAGGCCGCCAGTGGCTCTAATGCCAATGCAAAGTGGAGTAGAGACATGGTGCAGACCTGTTGAGTGCCTTTGCTAAGCTGGAAGTCTTTGGATTTACGGTTATTCACCACCACCCGGGCCACTGGGCCTGAGTATGGGAGGCGAACCCAGCCCGTGAATTCCGGGCCGAATCCCAATTTATCTGGAAACATGAACAGATAGGGCCACTCAACCATGTCAAACAACATGGTGGCGTCCAATGATACTAGAGCTGCCGGTTCCACTATGGTAGAAGTTCTACTCAGTACACCATGGAGCCGATGTAAGTTAAAAGCCATGTTTCAATGAGGCATGAAGCCAGACTGATCTGGGTGGACCAGAGTGGTAATGACTTTGATTAGAGATTAGGACCTTAGGTTCCACACTAAGAAGTGATATTGGTCTATACGATGTGCAGCTAGTTCTAGGCTTGCCTTATTTATATATGACCACAATATTGACTACACGTCGGTCATATGGCAGTGATCCCTCTTTTCTACTCTCCGTTAAAATAGAGCGAATATAGGAGGCAAGTTAATTAGGGTTCACCTTATATAGTTCAATGGGGATACCACTAGGTCCCGTAGCTTTCCCCTTACTGCCTGCACCACCTTATCATCTGAGAGGAGGGATTCCAGGTAGTCCCCGTTTTCATCCAAGAGAGAGGGAAATTTAATACCCTAATCAGCTCCCTATTTTCGGCACCAGAGAACCTGCCAGTCGTGCTATACACCGTTCGGTAATAATCTGCAAACTTGTCCGCTATGACCTGTGGGTCTGTTATAGGATGAGAGTCATGCCCCTCTAACTCAGGTACGAGTCTCGATGCCCACTCTCGTCTGTCCAGCCATGCTATCAGCTTTCCTGCCTTGTCTCCATGTTCATGGACTCGGCTCTGTACTTCTCTACTCTGCGCCCTGGCTTTGTCCCTGGCAATGCTATTAAACTCATCTTGCCTTAGTCTCAAATGGTGGAGGCTCTCTGGGGTTACTGCCCGGGCCAACTCCTCTTCTGACTTTAACAAGTCCGCCTCTATTCTTTCTAGATCAACTTGTTTTTCCCTCTTTTTCCCCGCTATCAAAGATAGTGCCTCACCTCGGATGACTGATTTGTATGCCTCAAACAAATAAATATGAAGGGGGTCTTTTAATGACCCTGGAGTCTCCACATCCCTAAATACAAATACAGAAAATGACAAGGAGACAACCGGTCAAAAGTATGTAGACTAAGTAGGTGTACAGAAAATAACAGACATCACGCAACCATGATTTGAGTAACACCTTGCTGAGATAAAGATCCCTTCAGCCCACCCTGCTAGCGGAGCATCGTCATCTGGGAGACGGTGGTGGTAAATCCCTACTACCTTCCAAAACCTCGGGCAATGGTGCAGCAAAGGATACCAAAAACCCAAGGTTAACTCTACCCAAGGTGTTTCTCAATGAACAGTGCTGATGGTGTGCAGTGCAAAGTGTCAGTGAAAAATAAAAATGACTACGAGGACAAAAAATATGTTTAATTGGAATTGTCCAAGTGTCAAGATTAAAAACGTCGCCAGATAGTTTGAAGTTATAGCTATCTTTTGTCGTATAAACAAGAGGTCAACATGTTTCAGCCATTGGGGCAACACTGCCCGGCTTTCGTCAGGACCTTATAGATGGAAAGCTACTGGAATTTAATTATACAAAAGTGTAATTCATGTGAATTAGTGTTTTAAGTGAAAAAATGTTTTACTATAACAATGCGATCGTGGTTCTTCACCAGCCTAACAAGAACCCGTTGTGCTTCATAGTTTCAAAGGTTGGTATGGATGTAATCTTCCTTCATAGAATAGGATCAAGATCTAGGTCATGCCTGTGCACCAAAATAGACTGTAACACCATGTACTCTACATTGACATTTTCAAAGATAATTGAATTGAAAAATTGAAACTGTACCAGTATTTGACTGTAATACAACATTTGATATAATAGTGTACTCACCCAGCTTTCTGTGGGAGTATGCCTCACCTCACCCAGCAACTGCTCGGATAATGAGGCCCCGCTCTATTGTGTGAGTAAAAAGGGGGACAGCCGAACAAAAGTTCTATTATACCCATTTATACTACGATATTTACAATATTGACAACCTATACTGTTAACTCAGATTTCAGTACAGTGACCATGAAGCTGACAGTATGCTTGCTCAGCATTGAATGATATAATATCTACAAGGGGTCCAAGAACGACCCATACAAGATGTTTAGGATACTGGATCTGTGGTCAAGGAAGAAATGCTAACACAACAGGGATGTCTCCCCTATTTTTTATAGATCTAGTGTCTCAAACAAGAGTACAAAATCGGGGAAAGCCAAGTATCCAAACACGGGCAAAAAAGCCCTAAAAGCACCTAGAAACAAAGGCCAAAAGGGAATTGCGTGGGTAATATCAGGACCCACCTGTCCGTCGTTACCTCCAGCCGAAATCCAAGCCGAAGGGGAGGTGCCGATTGACGGGTCATTCCCGTTTTTATACCGTTCCCAATTGGTTAATTAAGTTGTTAATAACGTTGATAATAACAAATAAGTGTGCGCGTGAAGACACACGTCAGCGCGTTTCTGAAGAATCAGATCCTCTCACTGGTGGACAGGATGTCTTCAAGCACATGCACGCAGGAGAGACATACCGTGTCTCTGCCTGCGCATGCGTTCCGGTTGCCAGCGTTTCTAAAGAATCAGAGCCTCTGACTGGTGGACAGGCTGTCTTCATGCGCATGCGCGCGGGAGAGACATACCGTGTCTCTACCTGCGCATGCGTTCTGGTTGTCTGCTTAGTGTACAGGCAGAGAGCATGCTCTGACCTGCCATTGCAACAACATTTAGTAATGCAGATTATCGGAATGTAATCGCATCAGCGCATCAATAGAACACCGCGCTTGCGAAACTCATCGGCCCCGTTTGACCTCTAAATTACCCATTCTAGTGTGGTAGCATCATTTATTTATATAAAGCACACAGGGTAAATATTCATTTAAATCTCGCATTTTTAGGTTATGCAAGGCCACTTCCTGGATGTACTACTGGCTATAACCATAGTGTCCCTTATCACTGAAAATAAACTATATTACGAGAGGACTAAGCTGAGAGTGTCTGATAACTCAGCCGTAGATTGTATCCCTTTATACCAAAAAGGTCACAGAGTGCCACAATTGTATGACCAAACGGTAATATAAACATATTTCTTTGTAAAACATACCCCTAAAGTATTCACATCTCATATGTCTGTATTGTGTATGGTGTTCTAACCTGATCTGTCCTCCTGCTGGTTTAGAATATCTATGTTGTTTAAGAAACCGTCATAGATTGACGTGGGTGAAGTCTAGAACTGCCTGCCTGCCTAGTGATTATATCGGCTGGCCTGCAAGAACTTAAGGACCTACTCCCAATGTGGGGTATATTGGTTAAGTCTAGAATGACAGTCGGTATTTAAAAGAAACACACCCTGAGATGACATCGGTAGATTTACCTGAGTGCATATATCCAGATTGCAGCATGAGGTAAACCAACGTAACTAGTGGAGACAAATCGCTATAAGCTGGTCAATGATCTTGTAATGTCCTCCTATGTAGGGCTTTACGTGATTTCTTGAAGTGAAACACAAGGAATTTGGACTGCAGGAAGATTCCATAGAGTGTTTGTGTTCACCTGGACTTGCATTTTGGGCCTGGTATTTACCGGGCTATCTCGTAGGCTTGGACCTTTTTAAAGGAGAACAGCGGGAGAGGAATACTCTCTGTGGCCACATTCAGGATGTTACAATGCCTACAAACGGATTTCTGTATTTTGTTAGAGAGTACACTAAGAGTACTTACAAAAGTGAGCCTCTCTAATGATGGCTTCTCAATGTGTGTGTCCAGAAGGGCCTCACGGTTGTTATTGGAGGCCCTTTTCCAAGCCTGTCGTACCAGATGTTTCGGGTAATTCTGCTCCTGTAATTGTGTGGAAAGAACTCTTGCATGTTTTTCAAATAAAGGTTTAGAGGAGCAGTTCCTACGTATACGTAGAAACTGGCCCAGAGGCAAGTTGTCATGCAATGCTTTAGGGTGGTGGCTATTGAAGACCAGCAGGGAGTTCCTGGCCATAGGTTTTTTCATATAGCTCACACTCTAGTTTGCCATCTCTCGGAAATATGAGAATATCCAAAAAGGAAAGTTGGATCTTGCTGCATTCTACAGTGAATTTCAGAAATCTATCCTGATTGTTTAACCATGTATGGAATGATTGAATCTCTGCAGCTGCACCTCGCCAAACTAAGAAGATATCATCTATGTACCCCTTCCATAGCACCAGCTGATGGAAAAAGGGGTTGCCATGGTTGAGAACATAGTCCTGTTCAAAAAGATGAACATACAGATTGGCGAGGCTGGGGGCGAAAATGCTCCCCATCGATGTCGCCGAGATCTGTAGAAAGATTTGATCTTCAAATCTAAAAAAAAATTCCATCATTGCCAATCTGGCGCATTCCATAATGAAATTAACTGGGGTTATGCTGTTCAATTCGCTTGAATCCAAAAGTCCTCTGATGGCTTCTAATGTTTCCTCCTGAGGAATACAGCTGTAGAGTGACTCTACGTCAAAACTGACCAACAGATCCGTAGTGATGTTGAAATCGATTTCCGGAAGGAGTCTGAGGACATCAGCAGTGTCCTGCAAATAGGTAGGTGTCTCTTTCACAAGGGGCCTTAAAAAGTGGTCCACAAAAGTGGATAACAGTTCTAAAAGAGAACCGATGCCGGATATGATGGGGCGTCCGGGTGGTAGAGTCAGTCTACACCTGTATTCCGCAGGAGAAAACATTAGAAGAAAGAAATAGAAGCAGACCAGGTTTGGGAAACCCTAATAAGTGACTTTCGCAACACCTACCACCCTAAAGGTGGAGGGAAGAGAGGCATGGTGCCACCTCTCCCACAACACTACATTTGTGTCATTCCGGTGATGCCACAACTTTCCCACACAAAAATATGTGAAAAAAGTGATTTTTTTCAGCTAAATTTGAGGTTTGCAGGAGAATCTGGGTAAGAAAACATTAGAGGATCCACAAAAGCTATACCTCCCTGCAATCCCCCAGGTGTCTAGTTTTCAGAAATGTGTGGGTTTGGTACGTTTCCCTAGATGGCCGCCGAGCACGGGTCCAAACACCCAGGCGACTCCCCTTGCGAAACCAGGTCATTTTGTGATAGGCAATTTTGATGTTGCCTTACTATGTTTTGGGCCCTTGCCTGTCGCCCGTACTACAGGAGTGAGGCACAGTTTTTATCGGGAGACCCGGGGAAACGCTGGGTGGTAGGAAATTTGTGTCAGCCCGGTGATGTCACAACTTTCCCACACAAACATGTGTGAAAAGAATGATTTTTCAGCTAAATTTGAGGTTTGCAGGGGGTTCTGGGAAAGTAAACATTATGGGATCCATGCAAGCCATACCTCTCCGGAATTCCCTGGGTATCTAGTTTTCAGAAAAGTGTGGGTTTGGTAGGTTTCCCTAGATGGCTGCCGAGCACAGGGCCAAAAACCCAGGTGACTCTCCTTGCAAAACGAGGTCATTTTGTGATGGGCAATTTAGATGTTGCTTTATTCGGTTTTGGGTCCTTGCCTGTCGTGGGTACTTTGGCCTCCTACACGAGTGAGGCACCATTTTTATTGGGTGACCCAGGGGAATGCTGGGTGGTAGGAAATTTCTTCAGCCCGGTGTTGCCACAACTTTCCCACACAAAAATGAGTGAAAAAAGTTAATTTTTCAGCTCAATTTGAGGTTTGCAGGGGATTCTGGGTAGGAAAAAGTTAGGGGATATACGCAAGCCATTCCTCCCTGGATTCCCTGGGTGTCTAGTTTTCAGAAATGTGTGAGTTTGGTAGGTTTCCCTAACTGGCTGCCGAGCACGTGGATAAAAATCCCAGGTGACCCCCCTTTCAAAACAGGTCATTTTGTAATAGGCAATTTTGAGGTTGCCTCAAAAGGTTTTGGGCCCTTGTCTGTCGCGGGTACTTGGGCCTCCTACACGAGTGAGGCACCATCTTTATCAGGAGACCCGGGAAAATTCTGGGTAGTAAGAAATTTGTGTCAGCCCGGTGATGCCACAACTTTCCCACACAAAAATGTGTGGCAAGATGGCGGCCGTGAGTAGCGGCTGAGAAGCAGTGCGAGCAGTGTGGACATGGAGGCGCCTCATCACAGACCTTTGGCTATCTAAAAACTGTCTAAAAAACTGGGATTACTCTGCTGATTGTACTCTCTGGATCATGAGCTCAATGGAGTGATTTTTTCTCGAATGATAAACGCGTGAAAAGTTATGTAGGGGAAAAACGAACAACTGTCGGGGAAAAAAAATAAATAAAAAAAAAGCCGGGATTCATACGGCGGTTCGGATGCCTCTGAGCGCCTCATATCACAAGATACTCCCTCTCGGATTTTTGAAGGCTGCCGCTACACTACTACTGAGGATCGGGTTGGCCGATAGACTTTCCGCTGGTGCTCGCGGCGTTCACGGTGTTCGCGGAGCCAGGGGGCGGAGCAGTGCAGAGGCTCGGACGGAGCCTGGCCGAGGTCGAGGCAACGGAGTAAGAGGAGGGAAGAGAGCGCTACTCAAGGACTGCAGAGACAGGAGGCAGAACAGGGAGAAGTGGCAATCTCCCTCACGGATGGCGCCGAAAATTAACAGCGGAGGTAAGCCGCCTGTAAAGAAAAGGAATGCGGCCGAAAATACCGGTGTAGTTAGTGACCCTGCAAATGCTGAGAGTGTTTTTGTGGACAGTGTAAATACCGAAACAGCGCTGCCTGAAGTTGAGCTTGGGGGTCGGGCAAAGTTACCTACACAGGGACAGGGGCAGGGGACCCCTAAAGAGAGAAGGCCACCATCTGTTAGGACTAGACAAGCCGCCGCCTCAGCCACAGCCACAGCTATCATAAGTATCGTCGAAATGATGAACCGCAAAGAAAAGAAACCCAAAACAACTATGGCCCCAGTAGTAGCAACCATTCCGCTACCAATTACGGAAGAGGCTGAGGAGCCCGCCCCGGAGTTAGAGTTGGAGCAAGAACAAGAGCCAGTTTCACAACTACACCCGCAGTCTCAGACACAGCCAAATCCTGAGTCTGGAGGAGAGATCTCTGTCATAAATGGTGCACAGGGTAAGACGGCGCTGCCAACTATAGAGGTGACGGTCGCTGAGAACGATGCTGGTAAGGAGGATCAAGCCCCTACGGCGGATAACGAAATGGTGACCGCATCTCCGGAAAATGAGGCATTGCACTCTGTCGGTCCCTCCACTGCAAATATCAACTCCGAAAGGGATCAGGTTGGTCAAGGAGGGGAGACCACAGCCGGATCTAAAGACGGCTCTATCCTCTCGGCTCCATGTGACCCAGAGAAAGACTCTGTTGTGGTCATTGTGACTCCAGGTGAACAAGGGAGGTTAATAACAAACGCTAATCAGAGGGACATGATAGAGAAAGAAAAGGGGAAGGAGAAGGAAAAGACCCCCAGTGAATGTTTCTTCTCTGTAGCAGAAGAGGCGGATTGGTCAGAGGATGACGACCTGCAAAGCTCGGATATCGATGCCAGCAATCCAGAAACAGAGAGTGACCTAGAGTCGGGTCTACCATCAACGGCTATTAAAGCTGCAGTCCAAAAAAATCAAGCAGTATTAACATGGGATCATTCCCCAACAACATCGCTACAAGAAGACTCAAACCAGGGGTCGAAAAAGGTACAGAGTCTGGAGGCCACACAAGTCTCAATGGTGCAGATGATGACAATGATGGAATCAATTCATCAAGGGGTCACAGCACACCGGGAAGAGACAAGATCAGATAGTCTCAAGGCCCAAGCAGCAATGAGAAAAATGAAAGGAGTGGTCAGAAAACTCTCAAAGGCCTGCGTGAACGTAGGAGATAGGGTCTCAAATCTGGAGGAGAGGATAGTTGCTACTGAAGCAGAGGCGGCGGCTGCCACCTCCAGAGTGGAATCCTTCGGAGAACAAGCACAGGATGTCCAGTGGGAGCTGGAAGACTTAGAGAACAGGCTAAGGAGGAACAACCTTAGAGTTCTTGGAATTCCGGAAGGATGTGAAGGGCAAGACGTTAAAGCTTTTATTGTCAAAATTTTCGGGAAAGCTTTTCCAGATATTGCCGGGTGGAATTGGTCTACCGAAATCCAGAGGGCTCATCGGACACCGTTCAAAATGAGACAGAATGCTAGAGCAGAAGACAAGCCCAGAGCAATTCTGATCTATATAGGGAATTTTTTGCTGAGACAATCCATTGCAGAGAAGGCAAGACCGGATGCTAAAAAAGCTTTCGAGGGGGGCTTTTTCTTCGTAAGGCCCGATTTCTGCCATACCACCGCCGAAAGGCGTTGGAGATTAAGACAGTTAATTAAGCCCTTCCAGGACAAAAGAGTACAGGTGTATCTTATTAATCCAGCCCAGCTAAAGGTAGTCCATCTCGGCAAGACAATATATTTCTCCTCAGAAATTAAAGCTCGGGATTTTTTGGACTCAGTATAGAATCAGACTCAGTTCATATGGCAGCCCTTATTGTCTTTTTAATTTAGTCTTCCCATGTTCGGTCCAAAAAGAATGATGAAATTCATGAGAGGCAGAGCATTGGTTATTAAGGGCAATGTATGAATTCTGTGGTCAGCTTTGTTTTGTTTTGATTTGTTTGATTTTCTTGGGGGTGACATCACGCTGATCCAAGGTTTGTTCAAGAGGTAGGGTTTATCAAATGTATGTAGTGAGTCCACTGCTTGGCTGCATCCATCACACGCACAGACTTAGTCTGCGCGCTCCACTAGGGTGGGGGTTTGGGAGGGGTTCGGGGGGGTACGTTTGGAGTGGGAGGGGGTCAGGGGGGGGAAAAAGCAAAAGAAAAGAAAGTTCATGCAATGAATATGTACATTAATGCAATCAAAAAGTTGGAAGGAAACCAGAATATCCATGATATGCTTAGGAGGGCATTTGACTGGTTAGTATGGTGGCTAAACTTTCCGCAGGGCAATGTCTAGGCTTAGGGTGGTAAGCTTGAATATAGGGGGCTTGAACAATTGGAAAAAGAGGGGCAGGTTTGAAGAGTACATTAAAATAATAGGGGCTGATATCGTATGCCTACAAGAAACCCACCTACCTTGGAAAAAGAAGCATTGGCTAAATTTAAGGGGGTTTGAAATTTTGTCCTGTTCTTCACAGACATCAATGATAAAAGGGGTAGCAATCATTGGTAGGACAGGTTTAGGGGGGCGAAAAGTTGTAAGGCCGACGTATTTGGAAGATGGGTAATATGCGAACTGAATCTAGGCATAACTATATGTTCAATATACGGCTCTAACCTTGATGATCCGGGGGTGATGGACCATATAGAGAGGGAATTAACCAACTGGCCAGCCCCTATAGTATTATCGGGCGATTTTAATATCTCAGCAAACTTTGTTAGCAATACTCCTTATACAGGTTGCAAACCCCGGGTATTTAGAGCAGTGTCCTCCATAATTCAGTCTCATGGGCTGAGGGATGTGTGGGGAAGCTTAAAAAAAGATGATCCAGGGCACACGTACTTCTCACATCCATTCAATAAGCACACAAAGTTAGATTATTTTTTGGTATCGGCTACTTATCTCCCTAATGTAGAAATAGAAATGCTTCCGAGGTTAATATCAGACCATAACCCCCTAGTCTTATCAATTTCCATCAATAAACAAACAAAAAAAGTCAGACCTTGGACGTTCGATAGAAAGTTATTAGCTGATAGCAACTACATAGTGCACGTAAAGAACTGGTCTCAGTCATTTTTCGATGCGAACAGGTATAGTGCTTCCCGTGTTGCCGTCTGGGATAGTTTTAAAGCAGGTTTAAGGGGGGAGACTATCAGTTATACTGCCCGTAAGTGGAAAGAAGTGAAGGAAGAGAGGGAACGCTTGCTGGGAAAATTGGCAGAGGCAGAGGAACAACATAGGAGGGATGTGTGTCAGGGGAATCTGGGTATGCAGAGTTTGGATCGGTTGAACAGTTTAAAGGCCGAAATACAGAGGCAATTGGCTAAGAAAGCTGCGGCAGAATACCAAACTCAAAGAGCAAGGGTGTACGAAACCGGGGAAAAGGCAGGTATGGAATTGGCTTTACGTATAAGGCAGGCTACATCTAAGAATATTATCACTGAAATTAAAGAGGGGGATAAAATCTTTAACAAACCAGCTGAAATCCTTGATGTTTTTAGAAGATTTTATCAAGATCTGTATAAGGAAGCACTAGATGTAGATGACCCGGGTGTAAATTGGCCGGAAAGTAGTATTAAACTCACATCCATTGAAAGGGAAACCCTGGAACAGGGTATCACCATGGATGAATTGTTAGAGGCACTACAAGATCTAGCAGCAGGCAAGGCAGCAGGGCCCGACGCTATACCCCTGGAGGTATATAAACATCTGAAAAAAGAAACGTCACCTCTTCTTCTTGACTTATTTAACGGGGTTATGAATACCGGAGTTATACCAGAATCTTGGACCAAAACTAACATCGTGGTATTCCACAAGAAAGGAAAACCGGAGGAAAGCCCAGGCTCCTACAGGCCAATATCGTTAATAAATAGCGATAATAAATTATATGCAAAAATCATGGTGACACGATTGGGGAGGATCATTGGGACCCTGGTTTCTCCCTGGCAGCATGGTTTTGTTCCAGGCAGGGGCACAGCTGACCATATAAAAAGAGTCATCACTTTATTTGACATCCATGCTGCCGGGGAGGGGGGGGGGGCGCAATGGTCCTCCTCGACGCTGAAAAGGCCTTTGACCGGGTTAGGTGGAGTTTTTTGTGGAGAGTGATGGAAGATAGAGGATTTGGTCCCAGACTCCTACAGGCAATTCAGGCCATGCATTTTAATCCCACTGCAAGTATTCAGCTCATGGGTGAGAGCTCAGGACAGATTCATATAACAAGGGGCACGAGACAAGGGTGTCCGTGCTCACCTATTCTCTTCGCGTTGTATATAGACTCCCTAATTACCCTTATAATGAATAATAACAGAATCAAGCCAATCACTATCAATGGATTCCATACTAAAGTCCTTGCATATGCGGACGACTTAGCTATAACCACCACGGACCCTGACAGCGCCATGAGGGAAATAGTTAGTATTACCTCCGACTTTGGGAAATTATCTGGATATCGTTTAAATGTGGCAAAAACGCAAGTACTATGCTCTAGAAATATAGTCAAGTGCGATGATAGATATGTTGATTCAGTAGTGTACCTGGGAATAATAATTAATGCTCAGCCAAGAGATATTATCAAAGACAACTTTATACCGCTATTGGCAAAAATGAAACAAGACCTAAAAAGGATAGATACGCTCCGCTTGTCAATAATAGGCAGGGCCAACGTCATCAAAATGACAATGTTTCCGAAAATTTTATATAAATTTAGGTCTATTCCATTCAAGATAGACGATTCATTGATTAAGGAAATGGAGGCAGTTTTTATGAATTTTGTTTGGCAATATGGCAAAGTGAGGAGATCAAGCAAACTCATGTCTCTTCCCCAGGAAAGGGGTGGGTTGGGAATACCAAATCTGAGGTTTTATAACTGGTCTTGCCTGCTCACAGATATGGCTTTACTTTTCTTTCCTGACGATACTACGTATACTCAGGGAGGTATCCCCTCCATTTTTCAGCTGGCCCTTGAGAGGGAAGCACATTGGGTATTGTTGAGGAGATATGATAAACGCTATTTTAAGGCATCAGGCTATAAAATATTGGAAGACGTCTGGGGGCTATGGTCTTCTGTACAGAAAAATCAGGGGATCCCAAGGTACAATCAATATACTATAATTTGGAATTCAGGACTATTCCCGCATCTAAGTAGTGATGGTTCATGGAGACATTGGGAAAAACAGGGAATTACTACATTAGGCCAAGTAATGATAAAGGATGTATGTAGGCCCCTAGAACTTCTAAGGTTACGTTATTCACTTCAAGTGTGCCAAGAGTATAAATATATGCAGCTGGTTAATACAATAAAATCAAAAAGACCCTGTATAAATATATCCAAAAGAAGCGCATTACTAGATTACATAAAGGGGGGTGGCCGTAAAATCAGGGAAATATACAGGTTATTTCTGGAAGTATTTCCTGATGATATGGTTAAGATAGAGACAGCCTGGGCCTCAAAACTAGGGGATCCGGATATTGATCTGGACAAAGCCATTCTAATGGATAAAAGGTTCTTGCGATCCTCAAATTTAAGAGCACAGCATTTTAAGACGCTTTTTAATTTATACTACACACCAGCGAAATTATTTGATTGGGGCAAGAGGGTGGATAACAACTGCCCTAGGTGTGGGAACGGGCCAGCCGATGTTGTACATATGTTTTCTAGCTGTGGGAAATTAGGCCCCATCAAGAAAGAAATCGCAGCTTTTTTAGAGGGGCTGCTAGCTGTCAAAATAGACCTATCCCCGACACTTTTAATAATTGGTTGTGATGCTAAACTGGTTTTAACTACAGAGTGTGAGGCGCTTATTTTTATATCAGTAGCGGTCTTGAGAATTTTAATTGCTGCTGCTTGGAAGGATGTCGAGGCCCCAACTTTTCAAATGTGGATTTGTAGGATGTTAGGGATTCACAACATCGAGTCAGAACTGTATGCCTTAAAGGGACTTAAATCTAGGGAAATGGGGACACGAGTCTGGGCGCCAGTGGCTACATGGTGGTTGTCAAGATGCGGGGCCTTATAATGTCTGTGATGCCCCCCGATCGTGTCACGATTATGACTCTTTTAATCTCTGTTTTGTATATGTAACATCCTCTCTTTCTGATATTTTAAGCGCCCCTGCCCTTACTTCATATATATCTATTTTTTATATTTCTGTACATTGTCATGTTTTGGTGTACATTAAATTGTCATGAACTTTCAATAAAAAAAAAAAAAAAAAAAAAATGGGTGAAAAAAGTGATTTTTGGTGGGAGCCCGTCAAGTCACCCCATCCTAGATTCACCTGGGTGTCTAGTTTTCAAAAATATTTAGGTTTGCTAGGTTTCCCTTGGTGCCAGCAGAGCTAGGGTTAAAAAACTACAGGTAGGCACTTTGCAAAAAAGGGTAATTTTTCACAGTGAAAATTTAGTGTGTCCATCTTGCGTTTTGAGCTGTTCCCTATTGCGGACACTAGGCCTACCCACACGAGTGAGGCACCATTTTTCTCGGAAGACTTTGGGAAACGTGGAGTGGGTAGAATTTTGTGGATCCACGCAGATTCCAGAACTGTTCCTCACACAAATGTGTGAAAAAACTTATTTTTTCAGCAAAATTTGAGGTTTGCAGGGGATTCTGGGTAAGAAAACATTAGCGGATCCATGCAAGCCATACCTACCTGGAATCCCCCAGGTGTCTAGTTTTCAGAAATTTATGGGTTTGGTAGGTTTCCCTCAATGGCCGGCGAGCACGGGGCCAAAATCCCAGGTGACCCCCTTGCAAAACCAGGTCATTTTGTGATAGGCAATTCTGATGTTGCCTCAATAGGTTTTGGGCCCTTGCCTGTCGTGGGTACTTGGGCCTCCTACATGAGTGAGGCATTATTTTTATCAGGAGACCCGGGGGAATGCTGGGTGGTAGGAAATTTGTTTCAGCCCTGTGATGCCACAACTTTCCCACACATAAATGTGTGAAAAAAGTAATTTCTTCAGCTAAATTTGAGGTTTGCAGGGGATTCTGGGTAGGAAAATGTTTGGGGATATACACAAGCCATTCCTTCCTAGAATTACCCTGGTGTCTAGTTTTCAGAAATGTGTGGGTTTGGTAGGTTTCCCTAGCTGGCTACCGAGCACGGGGCCAAAAACCCCGGTGACCCCCCCTTGCAAAACCAGGTCGTTTTGTAATAGGCAATTTTGATGTTGCCTCAATACGTTTTGGGCCCTTGCCTGTCGCGGGTACTTGGGATTCTCACATGAGTGAGGCACCATTTTTATCGGGAGACCTGGTGGAACGCTGGGTGGTAAGAGATTTGTGGTTTTGTTTTGCAGCGTGAACATTTTGGCACAATAATGCAAGGAAAATTTGACAGACACATTTTGACGTTTGCAGGATATTGTGGGTAAGATAACTTGTTGGCATCCATAAGAGAGACATCACCATGTACTCCCATGGGTGTTTAGTTTACCACAATATCTACAGTTGATAGGTTATCCTTAGTTGGAATGTATACCTTGGCAGAGATACTTAAAAGACAAAGATTACTGCACAGCCATCTATTCCTCAAGCACACACACACACACACTTACTGGTTGGATTTGGCACGAGGGCGAGAGATAGTTCAGTATATAAAATTTTATTAACAAGAGATTTCACAAAAATTCAATGCACTGTCAATAATTTAAAGGACAAAAAATGGAACCAGTGACTAACAGTTCGTGAGCTGTAAAGCCACGTCAAGGCCCCAACCTCTTTACAGGCCATTCACGCACCTTTCATACGTGATACACACAAGACCATTCACACTACCAGGCATGAAACCAACACATTACAACATTCATAAAAAGGGACAAGGTACACCCTGTTTGAGAAAGACAGAAAAGAGAAATATTTCTGAACAACCACCTATTCTTCAAGCACACAGACATACTGGTTGGATTTGGCACGAGGGTGAGTGATGGTTCAGTGTATACAGTTGTATTAACCAGAGATTACACAAAAATGAAATGCACTGATAATAATTGAAAGGATGAGAAATTGAACCATTGACTCATAGCTCGTGAGCTGTAAAGCCACGACAAGGCACCAACCGCTTTACAGGCCATTCATACACCTTTCATATGTGTGACACATATAAAACCATTCACACCACCAGCTGTGGGCCCAGCACATTACAACATTCACACCACCAGAATGCGCCATTCAAGGGCCCATCACTTTCACACACCCACATTCCTGACACAGCAGCCAGACCAGCTCATGGATTGCGTGGAGTGGCGTTTAGCCAGCAGTACGTGTAGTGACCAGCAGCAAGTCACTACTCACACACCGCCAGCCAAGCGCCCATCCACGCACACTGCCAGCCGAGCGCCAGTCCATGCACACCGCCAGCCAAGCGCCAATCCACGCACATCGCCAGCCAAGTGCCAATCCACGCACACCACCAGCCAAGCGCCAGTCCACTCACCACCAGCCAAGCATGAGTCCACGCACACCGCCAGCCAAGCGCCAGTCCCCAACACCATAGGCCAAGCGCAAATTCATGCACACCACCAGCCAAGCGCCAGTCCACTCACCGCCAGCCAAGTGCCAGTCCATGCACAGCACCAACCAAGCGCCAGTCCATGCACAGCGCCAGCCAAGTGCCAGTCCATGCACACCGTCATATTTTGTTTTAAACAAGAAAGAAAACACAAACCAATTGCAACTAAATACAAAACTATAACTGCAAAAACAACAGCAGTAACTAAATACATCATTCTATAACCAAACATTAAACTGAACAACTATATAAAACCATACAGAGCAGGCAGTACACTATTAGACTCACGGTTTCTCCCAAAAACTCTTCTGAGTGTGATATAATCTGAAACATGTGGGCACACACAGCCCAGGATTAGAAGGACAATCAGCACAGTGCATACAACTCTCCTTCTGCACACCTCTTTGCAAGCAGACTCTACATCTCTTACTGGGATTGGTTTTTTTGGGGGTGGGAGGAATTAAATCAGGAAAGTGGCAATCTTTCAATCTATCCACATCCTCCACCACTCCAACTCTAGGACCACTTGCCTGTTCCACAACAACAAGGCTGCCTATCACAGACTCCTGAAACTGAACAAAAGTCAACTTTGACGCAGGAGAACATACCTTGTACACAACAAAAGCATTGAAAGTTGCTTAATTGAAGAGATGGATGGCCAACTCCTTATACCAAATGTAAGCCTTACGAATAGCAGTGTAAGGTTCCAACCTCTGATCTGCTCTATCAACATCACCCATGTGCTTATTGTAGTCTAAAATGCACACAGGTTTGCGCACTTCAGCTATCTGACCCCAAACAGCCACAGGTGAAGTAGTCTCATCATGGATGGTAGTCAGCATGTACATATCCCGCCTGTCCACAAATTTCACAGGTAGTAGTTCATCACTACGCAAGGAACTGCATTGTCCCCTCTGAAGTTTTTTGCAAATAAGCTCTTTTGGATAACCTTTACAGTTAGAATGGATTGTGCCACAAGAAAAAGTGTCCAATTTGAAGAATTCCTCAAACAATTGCACCACAGTGTAGCAGTTATCAAGGTACAAATGGTGGCCTCTGTTAAACAGTCCTCTAGCAAGATCCCAAACAATTTTCACTGAAAATCCAAAAGTGGACAGACAACCAGGGGGTCAATAGTGGAATCCCTACCAGTGTACACCCGGAAATTACATACATATCCTGTCCTACACTCAGACAACATATACAGCTTAGTTCAATAACATGCCCTCTCTCTAGGAATGTACTGCCTAAAAAAACAAACAACCTATGAACAGGACCAAAGAATCATCAATAGCTGTTCATTTCCCTGGAGTACAGATCTCTGAAAATTGATCTACAAGGTGATCAAGAACAGGTGGAATCTTAAAAAGGCGGTCACAGTCAAGGTTATCTCGTGGCAAGTATTATCAACAAGATGCAGCATCCGAAGCAAAAGTAAATACCGATCACAACTCATAATTGCGGGAAATATGGCCGTTGCCCTGAAGGGACTGGTAGACCAATATGAAGCCATGGATGACTTCCTTATCAATCCCATCAAAAAAGTCAAACCCAAAAAGTTCTTCATCGCTTCCAGTTTTGTGGGAGTACACCGGGTAGTTCTAGAGTGGGGCCTAAGTCTTGCACTGTTGTCCCTCAAAAACTGTTCAGCATACAAGTTAGTCTGCTCAACAATCTCAGCCAAAAATATATCATCCATAAACAACTGAAAAACTGTATAGGCAAAACATTTTCACAATCCACTCTACACCCTGCATCCACACTAAAGGCAGGCAAGACCGGCTGCACCATGTTTGGATCAACCCAGAGTCCAGAACTTCCAGTAGGAAGCCTTGCAGCCTCATACTACAATACCGATGTCACTTGCTGTACCATTGTTACATCAATGTCCCCCTCTAAACCAGGCACTTAATCCGCACTGAGAGCAGCTTTATCTGCACTGAGAGTAGCTTCATCATCCGATGATTCCATATGGAGAGAAAACTCACTGCCTGAATCTTCCCCTCCCTCCTCTCCCTCAGATGCACTGTCAGTGTCATAATCCAGCTCAGAGGAAGATACAAGAAGCATACCAACCACCTGTTGAGCAGTCATTCTGCAGCTAGCCATAATGCTGACTAATAAAGGTAACTTGTCAAACAAGTCAACAACAACAACCCTTTGTAAAAAAAGAAATAAACAAAATGTAGCTTTATCACAAAGACCTATATACTCCAACACTACACCACTTACTTGCCAGAAGCAGCTAGACTCACCACCATCTACTCTGCACAGACACAATAAGGATCAAGAATATCCCACTAAAAAGAAAAAGAAAAGAAAATTACACATAAGGCAGTGCAAAACACATCGCAACGAATTTCATGCTCATACCACTAACTAAATATGCTGCCATTATGACACCACAAAAAAAAAAAAGTTCATTCATGCATAACAATAGTTCTCATTTGGAGTAAATACAACAAAAATGTTTTTCTTACCAAAAAAATGCAAATACGCTAAACTGCAGAACAACCACTGCAGAAGCCACAAACATGAATCAAAAGCTTTACACTAGAATAAAAAGGTGACAAAAATTCCATTACAATCACATATGCAAATAATGCACCAGTCCACACACAATCCACCAGCTAAGCTAAGGGGTAGGTGGGCCTAAGAGTATAAATACAATATTCACCCAGTAAAAGGGGAGCAACCCTTGCCCGTGAGGCCACTCCCCAACACAAACATTTTAAAATCCCTGCTGTCGAGTGGCTTCTGCACTCCTTGGGGGCAGATGGGCCTACAAAACATACTGCTAATCTGCCCCCCAAAGTGGACAGAAATGGCCACAATCATCCTCCCATAAAGGGAAGCAACCCTTGTCCAAGGGGCCGCTCCCCAACATAAAAAAAATAACCCTGGTGGCATAGTGGCCATACAAAACAAGAAATCAGCCAATCTGACCCTCAGGGGTGCAGAAACAGCCAAATTAATGGTCCCCAAAGGGAAAAGACCCTTGCCCAAGGGCCACTCCCCATAAACAAATCCCTGGTGGTCTAGTGGACCCAAACATGGGAAGACACCCCCCAAAGGAGAGCTACCCATGACCAAGGGGTCACTCTCCCCCAACAAAATCCCTGGTGGCCTTGTGGGTCTTAGATTAAAAAAAAGCGAGATCTGCCCCCCCCCATGGGGGCAGACAGTCAAAAACATAGCCCCCAAAGGGGAGTGACCCTTACCCAAGGGGCACCTCCCCACAAAGTAATCCCTGGTAGTCCAATGGACCAATTTAAAAAAAATGCAAAATCTGCCCCAGGGATGCAGAAAAAGCCAAAAAACATTGCCCGCATAAGGGAAGCAACCCTTGCACAAGGAGCCACTCCCCACAAACAAATCCCTTGTGGTGGGGTGGGCCAAATATGGCGAGACACCGCACCCAAAGGAGAGCAACCCTTGCCCAAGGGGTCACTCTCCCCCAGAAAAATCCCTGGTGGCCTAGTGGGCCCTAGATAAAAAAAGGAGAGATCTTCCCCCATGGGAACAGACAGCCAAAAATATAGCCCCCAAAGGGGAGTGACCCTTGCCCAAGGGGCTACTCCCCACAAAGTATTCCCTGGTGGTCCAGTGGGCCAGACAAAGCCACTAAATAATGCCCCCATAAGGGGAGCGACCCTTGCCTAAGGGGCTGCTGCCCCAAACAATAAATCAATTGCCCATTTAAAAAACTTAAATCTCTGGGTCTAGTGGGCATTCCTGCTGCACGATTGCGCAGCAGGAATGCACAAAAAAGGCACCAGGGGAAAGGAAAACCCTTTCCTTTCCCCTGATGTCTCTTTCGTTTAAATCCCCCCCTCCCACGAGAAGAAACTCACCTCCTCTTCTCTCCAGCACGCTGGAAGCAATGGCTTCCAGCGTGTTGGGAATCCTCTAATGACGTGGAGGGGAGGCAGAGGAGGCAGGGGAAGGGCTTCCCCTGCCTTCTCCGGTGAGGGGACGTAGATGGGCATCCCACAGGTGGAGCGCCAGCGCTTCCCCCGTGGGTGGGTGCTAGGACGGCCAGGAGCAGTCCTGTGCACACGCCCACCATGACATTGGATGGCTCCCGGCCATCTGGCGTATGGAAGAGGTTTAATACACGGTTACTCCTTCGGTGAGGTTAGGGATGAACTAGTCACTCTGGAGTTCTGCTATCATGTTGTTGCTTGCTGTATGTGTTGGTAAGTACAATTGGGGTAAGGCTCTGTTAACTAAGCTCTGTGGCATGACCGGTTTCCTTGTGGGTGGGTGTCGGTATATATGGTCATGTGTAGTTTGTGTGTAGCCTCAAGCTAACCAGCACTCTCTTTCATGGGGCAAAGCTGTTTCTTGTAACTCTCTCAAGTATAGCCCTGCTGTGTCTGTGTACGACTTGTCTTGTGGTAGCTCCGTTTCTGGTGCCTGCTGTAAAGGGAGTGCATGTGCTTTCTTGATCATACCGTAAACTGCCCTTTTTTAAATTTGGTCTACCAGTGCATTCCCCCATGAAACAAAGTCTTTACCCCCAATGTGAGTGATGCATTTTACCACGACCACTTATTAAGCCACTGTGCATCGATCAGTAACTCTAGGATGTCCCTGTTGGTGACAGGGGTGCTGTCTGATTTGAGAAAACCCTGCCTTCTCTACCTCCCTTAGCAAGAGTGCACCGTGGTGGTGACATTAGCCGAATCTGAGAGATGGTTACTGTCTTTCCCGAGCTTCTGGGTTAGGGCCTCAATTAATGCTCTCAGTGCCACCACCTGCACTGAGAGGTGGGGAAGAAGCGATAGATGCGCTGTTACTTGCAGTCTCTCTGAGGCTGCAAGCCATTATAACCACTGCCCCGTGTGTCTTACACCCATCTCTTGGTCTATGGTGGAGGACCAGTCAATGAACAATGCTTCACTATCTAAGATAGGATCATCCTATGCCTGACTAATTCTTTCAGGGGTAGATGTGGAGCATTAAGTCGAGAAACCCTAACACGTGAGGGTTGGATGAATGCGTGTGCTGATGGCAAAATCAATCATGGGGCACCTTCAAGCTTGTTACAGTGTTCCCATCAGAGTCCTCCCACAGACAGCCCAGTTGGACGTCTGGAGTACCGACGGTTAGAGCGGGGCTCCGCAGTACCTGAGCTAATGCCGGGTGAGGTGGGGCAACATTCTCCTTAATACAGGGAGAATCGAAGGTGACATTTAATTTATTTGAGTTTCCTTGTTTATTATGCACTAATTAAGCAGTAGCAACATAGGTCCTGACGAAGCAGTAAGTGACCCCGGGGCACAGGTAAAGCTGCAGAAACATGTCGACCATGACCATGTGAACTGTCTAGGTAGTTATTTGCTGACACTACCTTTTGCACTGTTTTTAGAGAGTGGGAGCAGAAGGTTGCTAATAAATTCATTTTCCTTCTTCCACCCATTTTTAAACCACCACCTTTTGAAAAATTCTTTATTTTCTTTATTATTCAGCACTGCTTACTAGTTACATCCTGATCCCTACCTGCTAGATATAGTTCATTGGGTAACTGATCACCACCAGGCTTACGCTGCGCCAAATCACACATTGGGTCTCTCCGTGTGTACTTATGGTGGCTTTCCCAAATGATGTAGGGCGGTACAGGATGGACTCTGATGGGAACACTGTAACAAGCTTGAAGGTGCCCCATGATTGATTTTGCCATCAGCACACGCATTCATCCAACCCTCACGTGTTAGGGTTTCTCGACTTAATGCTACTTGTTAGTTGGTGTTTAGTAGTCTTAAGGGACGTAGCATTTTGGTCGTTAAATTTCCCTCTGACCCCCCTTAGTGTATTTTGTAGATGTGGAGCAGTCATAGATCTCCTCCCCTTCCTGGACCTCATGGGCTAGGAAGGTGGCTAGGTTCACAAGGTTACAATGTGCTTTTTTTTAGAGAAGCCCTGGGATGCATTAGATCATACCCTGAAACCCATTGGATAGTCAGTGTGCTCTTGTTCTTTTGGATGATGGCAAATACTGAATTCTGGGCATATCATGTCAGCAGTGCCCTCATTACAATGGAGATGCTTTTGTCAACAGCATAGGTTGCTATGGCTTGTGCCTTTTCGCAAGGGAAAGGACCCTGCATGACTGAGTCCAGCAGTCCACTGTAGTAAGCAATGGGTTTGTGATCTAGGGCGTACTTTTGTGTTAGGACAGCTAACATGACTCGCCCATCGCTGTGGCTATATAAGAAGAATTTCTTCCTATAATAAGGCTTCCCTAACAGGGGGACGTTATTTGTGTTTTGAACTTGTCGGAAAGCTCATGCATTTCAGGCTTCCTTGTGGCCTTTTTTAATGGCTTTGGCTAAGGGGCAATAAGCGCTCTGTATCCAAAGACCCACTGCTGCACATAGTTGCATAATCCTACAAACCTTTGCATACCCTTTTTCAATTTTGATGGTGGCATAGCTCTGATAGAATTTGAGCATTCCGGCGCGATCTGCCACCCGGCTGCTGAGAATAGCTGGCCCAAATAGCTAACCTCCTCTTGTACATACTGCAACTTCCCTTTCTTCACTTTACGTCCTCTCTTGGCAATGCAGTCAAGAGGGCTATTGTGGCCTCGCGACATAGGTCTTCAGAGGGACTGCATATCAAGATGTCATCAGCGTACTCAAAGAGGGTGATGTTTGATTGAAAGTTGGCAAGATTCTTCATCAGTATTCTATAGCCGATCATGGGGGATTCACAGTACCCATAGGGCAGTCTCCGATGTATCATCTGAACCCCTCGGAAGGTGAACGCAGTCAAGTATTGACTGTCAGGGAGTACCAAAATGCTGTTTAATGTCTATCACGGAAAAATAGTGGGCATCTATGGGTATGTTTGTCAATCTGATGGAGGGGTCTAGCACTACAGGGAATTCTGAGACCATGAGGTCCTCAAAGGGGGGTAAGTCTTGCATCAAGCACCAGGTCCCTCCCTTACTCTGTTTGACAGTGGAAATTGGTTATTACAGGGGGATACCCCCGTGGAGGATCTTCTGATCAAGTAGTGCTTGAAATGTTGGTGCGGTGTCCTTATCTGCTTCTTTGGAGGGCAGGTGCTGGCGTACCCGGGCCGGAGGTCCCCTTCTCACAGAGTTATCTTTACTGGTTCAATGTTATTGATGTACCCCAAGTCACAGGGTCCCCTGGCCCCTAGCTGTGGTGGTACGGCTGACTGGTTTTGCTCCTGCCACATTGCTAATACCTCTATGAGTAATGGGGCCCCATTCTGCAGTTCATACCCTAACTGAAATTGGGTCAGTAAAGAAGATTTCTGAGGCCCCAGGGCTCTCCCTGAGGAACTAGTCATCGGCTAGCTCCGTATTTTAGGACCGGTAATAACAAAGATGATGCACGCCCACATTGCAAACACATTTATTTATTATTTATTTATGCATTTTTATATAGCGCGGACTTTACCCGAAGGTGTCAGAGCGCTTCACAATAGGCAGTACTGGGGTACTGCTGGCCACATGGTCAGTGGCCAGCAGTACCCCATTTGTGGGCTGTACCTTGATGGCTTACAAGCAAAACAATGCCTCCCTCTGGGGTTCCATATCATGGTGACTCATCCTTTGAAACGCAAATTTGCGGGACAGCTGTAGCTTCTGACCCAACAGTTTCTGTGCATTGGCAATTATTGTGAGTATGGTGTTAGTGAAGGCCATTAGGTCAGAGGGGGGAAACAGTCATTTCTACGAGGTTTTTACCATGCAATGCTATTAAATCGCATGCGTTTCAACGCATGCGATGTAATAACGCGTAGCCATTACTACGCATACAATTACATTGCATGCACTTTTACAATGCATGCAATATATTGGCTATTCACATAATTGTGAGGAAACTGAGGCTGCTTCCTCACAACGACGTGCACCACGCACTGCCCCTTAGCCTTCGTGAAGCAGGAACCAGGAGAGAGGAACCACGCGGAGAGATAGGTAAGGGGATTGCGCTTGACGTGGGAGTTACTTTTGTTGTGTTTAGGGTAGTGTCAAAGAAGTGTTGTAATGTTTGTGCAGTGTAGTGTAGTGTTTTAGGGTTTAAGGTAGTGTCGGGGGTTGTGCAGGGTAGTGTTTCAGTGTAGGGACCGGACTGGGGGTATGGGCAGGATCATGCTGGGGGTAGTGTTTTAGGGTTTAGGGTAGTGTTGCAGTGTTTGTGGAGTGTAGTCTAGTGTTTTAGGGTTTAGGGTAGTGTTGCGGGGGTTGTGCAGGGTAGTGTTTCCGTGTAGGGACTGGAAATGGGGTAGGGGGAGGGTCATGCATGGGGTAGTGTTTAAGGGTTTAGGGTAGTGTCGAGGGGTTGTGCAGGTTAGTGTTTCAGTGTAGGGACCAGACTGGAGGTAGGGGAAAGGTCGTGCTGGGGAACTGTTTTAGGTTTAGAGTAGTGTTATGGTGTTAGTGTGGTGTTTTAGGGTAGTGTCGGGGGTCATGCAGGGTAGTGTTTCAGTGTAGGGACTAGAAAGGGGGTAGGGGGAGGGTCATGCATGAGGTAGTGTTTAAGGGTTTAGGGTAGTGTGGGGGTCGGGCAGGGTAGTGCAGTGTTATTGTAGGGAGAGGACTGGTGGTCGGAGGAGTGTTGTGCAGGGGTACTATATTAGTGTTGAGGGTAGGGTAGGGTACATTCACTTCTCTTGCAAACGTTTACCATGAGTATAGCTTTACCACACATGTCTTTGCGTTGTAATGGCATGCTTGGTAAAGGCATGGTTGTGGTAAAATTTTGCAATGTAATGGCATGTCGTTGTCATTGACACCGCGTAGTAACACCCGCGTTGTAATGGCATGCGTGGTATTGATATGCAATGTAATATCATACTTTCGTCAGAGGGTGTTTCCTTTATGAGCTATCCGTACGCTGTGGGTGGGATAAAGACATGAGTCTTGACAGGATAACCCCAGGGGTTGAGCAGGTCATTTTCCCATCTTCAAAAAAATTAATGGTCACATTTCTATGGCCATTAAATCTCTACCTAGGAGATTAGTCAAGGATGAAGTGTGATATAATAGCTGCCCTTTTATATGGCATCCTACCACATCTATCTCCAGGAGTCTGGTCAAGGGGAACCCTCAAACCCTTGCCTGAGAACCTGCGAGAGTCCACGGTGTCTTTGGATAGGAGAGTGATTCCTTCCCTAAAACACAACTTTGTCACCCCTGTGTGAACTAGGGTATGCAATTTACCCACACTGTTACAGTGGGTTCTTCCTCGTGACCGTTGGATCGATGACAGCATGGGACATGTGATTGTGAAGGCATGCATGTCGCCCACCAGATTTGGAACTAGCCTGTATCAACCCACCTGCTTATTTGGTTCTGGGAGAGGAGGGAGGATGGTGATCGCAACCCGGTCCCAGCCTTGGGGGTTCTCTGCCCTACTTACTCAAACCCTGCTGCTAAGTGCTAAATCCTTCCTGGTTTTCTGCGGTGTATGCCCATTGATGCCACCTCCTTTGCCATTGTGGCCACAGCTATTTTGGCCAGGATCTTGTGTTCCCATCTCAAGGACCTAGTGGCATCATCCTGGTTCCTTCCCAACTTTTTCCTGTTATCCCACTTTTTCCTTCCTTCTTAGCGAAATAGGTCTTCAGAGGAACTGCATATCAAGATGTCATCAGCGTACTGAATGAGGGTGATGTTCAATTGAAAGTTGGCAAGATCCTTCATCAGTATTCTATTGCAGATCATTGGAGTTTCATGGTATCCTTGGGGCAGTCTCCGGTATATGAACTTAACCCCTCGGAAGGTAAACACAGTCAAGTACTTACTGTCAGGGAGTACCAAACTGCTGTAGAACATGCTTTTAATGTCTATCACGGAAAAATAGTGGGCATCTCTGGGAATTTTTGTCAATCTGATGGAGGGAATTCTGGGACCATGAGGTCATCCAAGGGGCGCTAGTCCTGCATCAGTGCCAATTCCCTCCCTTACTCTGTTTGACCATGGAAATTGGTGTATTACAGGGGGATACCCCAATGTGGAGGATATTCTGATCAATTAGTACTTGAATTCTTGGTGCTATGTCTTCATCTGCTTATTTGGAGAGCAGGTGCTGGCATACCCAGGGCAGGACTCCCCCTTCTCGCAGGGTTTTCTTTACTGCTTCAATGCTATTGATGAACCTCAACTCGTAAGGTCCCCTGGCCCATAGCTGTGGTGGTCCTGATGACAGTTCATGCTCCTGCCATATTGCTAATACCGCCATGAGTGATGGGGCCCCATTCTGCAGTTTATACCCTAACTGAAATTAGGTCGACAAAGAATATTTCTGAGGCCCCAGGGCACTCACTGAAGAGCTGGTCATCAGTTAGCTCCTATATGCTGGGACTGGGTGTAATGAAGATAATGCATGCCCATATTGAAATTACTTAGTCAGTGGCCAGCAGTACCCCGTATGTGGGCTGTACCTTGATGGCCTACAAGCAAAACAATGCCTCCTTCCAGGGTTCCATTTCATGGTGACTCATCCTTTAGAACACAAATTTGCTGGGCAGCTGTGGCTTTTGAGCCAACAGTTCCTGTGCATTGGCAATTATTGTGAGCACGATGTTAGTGAAGGTCATCAGGTCAGAGGGTGTTTTCCTTATGAGCTAACCATATGCTGTGTATGGGCTAAAGACATGAGTCTTGACGGGGTAACCCCAGGGGTTGAGCAGCTTCCTACATCTATCTCCAGGAGTCTGGTGAAGGGGAACCTCATAACCTTGCCTGAGAACCTGTGAGAGGCCACGGTTTCCTTGGATAGGGTAGTGTTTCCTTCCCTAAAACACAAATTTGTCACCCCTGTGTCAACCAGGAAGTTTATAAGGTGTGCAATTTACCCACACTGTTACAGTAGGTTCTTCCTCTGACGTTGGGTCAATGACAGCATATGACCGCTTGGCCTATTCTAGAGATGAACTTCTGCTGCTTAACACTCAGGTGGATAGGACAGTGAATAATGAAAGCGACATTTGTGGTAAGACTAATTCTAAACAAGTCTTGTCAGATACGCTTAATTGTGGGTTGATTAATGTTAGATCCCTCGCTAAACATCACTTGGAAACTTATATATTGCTGGAAGATCATGACCTGGATGTCCTATTTCTTACCGAATCCTGGACACAGGCAGACAGAGTAGTTGAGCTGGGCTTAGCCTGCCCTGCTGGATATAAAATCTGTTATAAACCCAGGATGGAAGGGAGAGGGGGAGGAGTAGGATTTATTTATAATGACACTTGGAATCTCACCCCACTCTGTGTAGCGGCGGTTCTGGGTATTGAGTCACTTGGGTTCTCACTTAAGGATTCCAGTAGTGTCTTATGTACAGGCTTATTTTGTCATAGACCGCCAGGTGGAGCAGTCCATGGCTATCAAGAATTGATGGATGCAATATATAACTTATCGCATTCTAATTCTAAACTACTAATCTCTGGGAGAATGGTACCCTAGACAAAGCTTTTAAAGAACTCTGTCAGGCTTGTGAGAATGTTAACCTCCAACAGCTGGTGCTAGGTCCTGCTCACCATAAGGGCCATGTGCTGGATCTTGTCTTTTCTGGTGATAAAGACGCAGTTGTTAAGGAGATACTTCCTTTAAACTGGACGGACCACTCTTTGGTTCTTTTCTCCTTAAAAGTATCTAACGGTGAAAAACAAGCTGCCCATCTGACTGCTACACAGACTAGCAGAGAATGGTCTAAAATACTAAAATTAGCGGATCTCTCTCGGCTTATCAACGATAGATTCAATATCCACGATTCAGTGGAGGAGAACTATTTGAACCTGTGTCATCAAATTATTAATTCTCTGGATCGGATAGCCCCAGTGAGGAAAATTAAAAGTTGTAAAAAGCCTTCTGCCCCTTGATATAACGAAGAGCTAAGGTTGTTGTAGACCAGCTGTAAACAAGCAGAAAGGAAAGGGAGGAGGAATTACATAGAGATAGATAAAGTAGCCTTAAAAATCGGCTTCATAGCTATAAAGAGTCAATAGGTAAAGCCAAAGCTAAATATCTTGAGGAAACCATTCTATGGTCTACTAATAAATCTCAAACCTTGTTTAGTATTGTAAGAGACATGTCTAATCCAGACTGCACAAAAGCCAGAATTCCAGCATCACAAGAACTGTGTGATGATTTAGTAAACTTCTTTGAGGAAAAAAATAATAAAATCTTAATTGGGCTAAAACCCTCTATGAATGGTGGTGCACACCAGCCTACCACTCCTACAAACTGTAGCATAGATGACAGGGAGCATATGTTATTTCTGGATCAATTTCAAGTTCCCTCAGAAGAGGAATTCAATGCCATTGCAGCTGGCATCACTTCTGGCTCCCCAATGGATCCACTTCCACACAAGTTCTGGAAACTGTTTGGGGGTGAACTCTTTTCATATTTGTATCAAATTTGTTGCCAGTCTCTAACTAATAGCGTAGTACCGGACTGCTGGAAAAGGGCAGTTGTCTCTCCATTATTAAAAAAAGCTACTCTGGACCCTATGTGTCCCTCTAATTACAGGCCCATCTCCTTGCTACCGAATCCAATTAAGATCTTGTAGAAGGTAGTGAGTAAATCCCTCTTAAAATTTGTTGAAGATAATGAGTTGCTGGACGTAGTCCAATTTGGATTCCGCCTTGCACAAGGGACTGCCTCGGTGACATTCTTGGATGATTTGAGAATATGGGCTGCTTGACATGCCAGCAGCGTTTGACACGGTCAACCACCGGATCCTGGTTAAGAGATTGGAGGATATGGGTGTGGGGGGTAGGGCGCAGGACTGGCTGCACTCCTATCTCTCTAATAGGCAGCAGGCAGCGACCTTATCACCGTTTACCTCCCAAAATAGGGATGTTAAACATGGGGTCCTACAAGGCTCGGCTATCAGCCCTATTTTGAATAACCTCTATCTCTGCTCACTCATCATCTTGATAAAATCTTATGGCATTGATGTAATTAATTATGCAGATGATACACAGCTTATTTTCTCTGTTGAGGGCAATAAAGCAGTGTCTTTAGAAAAAATCCATAGCTGCATGCACAGAACAGCAGATTGGCTGAGAGAAAATTCATTACAATTTAATGAGGGAAAAAACTGAAGTCCTGTGTTGTACTGAAGGCAAAACTCTGCAACCTCTTCCAGTAGATTTTTGGTCAGGCCCGGCTAACAACTCTTTACTGCCTGCTAAGACAGTGCGCAACTTAGGAGTGATGTAAGACATCAATCTACAACTAGACTCCCAGGTAAATAAAACTGTGAACTCCTGTCTATCCCTGCTTCGGGCTCTTCGGAAGATATTCCCTTTTCTTCCTACCTCAGCTAGATCTCAGGTGATACGGAGTATCGTCCTAAGCAGAGTGGATTATTGTAACGTGCTCCTACTGGGTAACCCAGCCTCTTTTATAAAAAAATTACAAAGAGTACAGAATATGGCAGCTAAGCTGGCGCTTAACCAGCCACGCTGAGCTTCTGCATCACTTGCCTTAAAGGATCTACACTGGCTGCCCATTGCGCAAAGAGTCCAAATCAAGGCACTCTGTATTGTCTATAGAGCAATACACAAAGTTGGACCAAAGCTGCTGCAAAGGAAATTCATATGGTACTCTCCGGTTAGATGCCTGCGCTCCTCCTCAGCTAACTTGATTTGTGTTCCTTGTGTTAATAAAGCTTGTATGGGTGGTAGATCCTTTACTTATACAGTATCCAGACTTTGGAACACCCTACCTTTGGAGCTCAGACAATTGAATACCTTGTTAAGTTTCAGAAAAGAATTGAAAACTAGACTGTTCCCCAGAGATTAACTCCCTGTGTGTCGTGGTTAGTACATGCAATATCTGACTGGTAATCTAAGCGCCAGGATACCCTTGGGGTGACAGCGCACTATACAAGTATACCTACATTACATTAATAATAATAATAATAATAATAATCCACATTTGTAAAGCGCACAATCACCCGTAAGGGTCTCTAGGCGCTGGGGGCCGTCAGGAAGATTAAGCGAGCTATTGCCCAGAGTCACATGGTGCTGGGCTAACCTGCCGCCGGAGCCGAGGATCGAACCCTGATCCCCAGATTCCAGCGTCAGTCGCCCTGGCCGCGGCGCCACACCTCTTCCACTACATTACATATGTGAGCATGAGGGCATGCATGGCACACACCAGATGTGGAACTGGCCCGTATCAACACAATTGCTTATTTGGTTCTGGAAGAGGAGGTACGATGGTGATTGCAACCCAGTCCCGGCCTTGGGTGTTCTCTGTACTACTTCCTCAAACCCTGCTTCTACATGATAAATCCTTCCTGGTATTCTGCAGTGGTATGCCCATTGGTGCCACCTCCTTCTGTGCCATTGTGGCTACAGCTATTCTGACCAGGATCTCGTGTTCCCATCTCAGGGACCTAGTGGCGACATCCTGGATAAGTTCCAACTTTTTCCTGTTATCCAACTCTTTCCTTCATTCCTAGAGACATAGGTCTTCAGAGGGACTCAATATCAAGATGTCATCAGCGTACTGTATGAAGGTGATGTTCGATTGAAAGTTGGCAAGATCCTTCATCAGTATTCTATTGTAGATCCTTTCAGATTCACAGTACCCTTGGGGTAGTCTCCGGTATATCATCTGAACCCCATAAAAAGTTAACACAGTCAAGTACTGACTTTCAGGGTGTACCAGCTATTATATCACACCTCACCCCTGACTAAAATCTTCGGTTGAGACCTGATGACCAAGCTAGAAGTGTGCATTCAATTTGCTGGCAACAGAATTATAACTTGCTCCTCCCTTGGATCTCATTCCCTACAACCCAGACCAATGACGCGTCCCCCACTGTGTGTATATAGTACAAGGACAGTCCCAGCCAACCAGACCCCCTTCACCGAGGCAGTCATGGAATATATGGGGATTTTCTTTGAATTATGCGGCTTAGACCCGCAGTGGGTATTTTGCATGCACCACCTCCTAAAGCAGCCAAAACAAGAACCTTGATAACTCAGAGGGTATGCAGGGAGGAAGGGAGTGAGGACTGCAACACATGCACACCTTCTGGACCCATCAAGACTGGGTGGGAAGGAGGATCAAGGTGCATAGGGGCAATGGCAGCAACTTCCAGAGAACACCCAAGATCACTTAGCTTAGCCCCTTTTGCCACCATGGCACTGCCATGCATAAAGAGGTGGTGCAGATGTGGTTTCCTGGCACTATGTGGTGCGTTTCACAGGCCTAAAGCCCCCTTCCTGCTGCTGAATGTAGTATCCAGATCCGTAACTACCCTAGGAAATTTGTCACGTAGAGCAAATAGAAAACAACCCCAAGAAAGGGTCTCTGAGCCTGCAAATGGTGGGCAGCCACACAGACCCCACACTCAACAGCCCTCTGGAAAGAGGCAGGAGCAAGCCCAGTACAAATGGCATATGTCCCACAGGGGATTCCACTGCAAAGCCCCAGAGGGATTCAACCTGGTTATAGCGCAGTGGTCAGGGAGATTGGCAGCAGCAGGGCCTCTGAGAAGGTTATTATTGTCACATGATGCTGCTTAAACTCTTAACAAGAGCAGAAATTGATAATTCTGGGTAAGTCTCCACATAATCAACATCCTTAAAACCAAGACCAAGGTAATCCAAATGCACTGTATATTCAGCTGCAGGGAGGTCAGAGAGCCACTGCACCAGGGAACAAGTGGTTGGTCAAACAGATAGCGAAAGCAGCACAGACAGGGACCCCAGCCCAACAAGGACTGCGGCAGGGAGATGTAACTGTCAGGGGAGGCAATGCCTTTACACAACCACAAAACCCACCTACACAGCGGAGTCAACCCCAATGCAGAACATACAGTTCACGCACACCTCAACACATATCTCAAAAATGTAAAGCATTAGTAATTCCAAGCCTTTTCTTGCATTTGGGGAACCGAGGGCTACTTTATGTTGTGTCAATCTGCAATCCGCACTAGAGTCTGCCATTTGGGTGCCCACAGGAGGCTAAGCCCCACCCTGCTGCTAATTCCACAGTGCTAGGGTAACTGGCCATTCCCCAGGGTCAGGGCAGTCTCTTGAGGGGGCCTGGTGGCTCTCCATCCAGTACATAAAAAGCAGGCACCCAGGTCCCCTCACCAAAGTCCAATTGGGCCAGGTTCCAATAATCAGATCAAACAGACCCCATTCTTGGTCTTCTGGCCCGGGACCCAAAATCTACATGCATGAGGTCCCAACCGCAGGCAACAGCCTCTGGGCCAATGAAGGCCCCTTTTCCAATCAAAAACAAGGCAATGTTTCAGTGTTGGGAGCCAGGTCACACTTGGCTACACTTAGGATGAAGAAGACCCCATGATGCCCATGGCATGCACACAACCACTGCATGGCGCCAAGTCAGTAGGTAGTTCACCAGAAAAATCGATCATCCCTTTCTATTACCTGCATCGGGTGAATTTCGACGAGCTTTGACCTCGCACCTACCTCTCCATTGAGCAACATTCTGCCTCCTCCTTTCCCTCAAAGTTTTCAACACACCCAAACCCTGTTCACCAGGTCATTCCCCTTCCAAAACATTCAAAGTAGCCTGTCACCAGTTGGAAGTCTCTGGTCACAGGTGGGGACAGCAGGGCAAACAATCTCAAGTAGGATGTAGCGAAGGGAAAGGGGTGCCTGGAAGAGGAGGATCTGCAAAAATCCATTACAGCTCTGTGCAAGGTACTCAGAAATAGGTTTACCGCCATATCCCACCTAGTGATCAAGCTCACAACACACAAGACCTTACACACACTGTCTAGGGAAGCAAATAAGCCCAATCCTGACAATTGCCACATCAGAGGCACGTGGTGCCCCTGGGACAGCTCTCTGACCCACTCCGGTAAACGACAATGGAAATAGCCAACTCACAAGAGAACATAGGGAAACGCCCAAGATACCAGTGAAAAAGAACCCCAAACCTAGCCCAAAAAGAACCCTCTAGAAAAAGGACGTGGTCAAGACACCTGGCACTGTTAAGTAGGGTCCTACTTCATGCCTTGTGCTGGGACTCAAGGGATACACACGTGACCCCAGAGCATGACTCAATCACCCACAACACCTAATTACAGTATGCCTTCTCTTTACACATCACCTGGTGCACTTGTAGGTCAGAAGGCATGCCCCACACTTCCTCACCAGGGAAGGCAGGACATTAGACATCCAGCGACACCCATGAGATAAAGAACCCAGACCATCCACAGGCTCATGAAAACTATCCATTAACAAAATATATCCTTTCATATCATGATCACCTATAAGCAAGAATTGAGGCGACCCATGAATAAAACTCTTTGTCTCTGAAAATTAGACACACTGGTTGGGACCACCTTCCTGTGACCATCAAAAATAAGATATATGAATGTAAAAGCCCACCCTAAAAAAGAAAGTCACAGAATAACTGATGATAGTACATAAAGATGTTAAAACTTACCAACAAACAACAGTTTTTATCCAACTTGTCTGCAATCAAGCCACAAAAGTGTACCGTCCTTACAGAGGTCTATTATCTCTCTGGCAACCATTTCCATAATCCCAACAAAGACCCAAGCTCGCAAGCCCAGGACTTCAAACTTTTATCAAACTGTTGGACATCAAACTCTTTCACTCTTTCAAACGTTTCCAAAGTAAAGAAATCTTCCAATCACCGGAGGTCCACATACATCTTTCCTGGCTCCATCCTCAAGATCTGCAATGTTCAACAAGATATGTAGCTTTGTACAATTGTATACCTTCTGTTTACCGTGGGTGTGGCCGCAACCACATGTTGCCAAAGATCTGCCTACTCAACTGAAGTCCACCCCGACATTTGCACAGCGCTTGCGAAGGGGCCTCTCCCATGTCATATATAAATACACTGAACTTAACACTAGTATTTCACCTGCACTACACAGTTCACTCTTAGACAACACATGGTATCAGCACATGACCACCGTGGGCACCCAGACATCAGCCAGGTCATGCTTTGTTTGTTCACTAATACCACAAGCAGTAGGCACAGGCAGGCTTTACTTGTCCCAAGCGGTAGCCCTTGAGAAAACGAAATGCCTTCTCTACCTTCACCTATGTAGGATTAGGGCCAAGATACAACCCAACAGAGTAGAATCCCTTAGAATATTAGTGAACATGACCATTTACGAGATCAATCCCACCGCACCTTCACCGAGCCTAGTAAGAGTCAGAGTTAGATACGTGGGGCACCCTAGGGAAGGATACTGTTTGGCCACTTTCTAGAAAAGCGATTCTTGGAGGTAGCAAAGTAACAGCACCAGTCCACAAACACATCTGCTCCCGTTTCTGTATCTGCTCCCAGGGTGGCCCTTATTAGGTCTGGTGCAGTGTACTTTATTAACAAATGAATGCCCGACATGGAGACCCAGTGTAGGGCCTTCCACCTCGATAACACAAAGGGAAATAAGTCTTGTAGGGGAGGGTTAAATACCAGCATAGATAACCCCTGTCAGGAAATATGGGACACTAAGACAGACTGGTACACATGGTTGCATGGGAAGGGGCAACCCCTAATTGTATGGAAACTTACAATTATTCCTTGTGTTTTAGAGGTAGAGGAACAGTTCCACTGTGGCGCAATACTGTACGTACCAGACATGCAATGGGCACCTCCACGCTAATGGATAAATACTGACAGTGCAGTGAATTTGCTTATATCCAGCTTGTTCCTGGATAGAGAGGTCTTTGCCCCCTGGTCACCATACACATCCCAACCCTGGTAATTCCTGCAGAAGATATGTCAGAGTTGTACCAACATTCGCTACATAAGACAACAACTCTATTAATCAGGCTTGAGAAAAAACCTTCTGATTATTTTGGCTGGGCTCAGTTCAAGAACATTCCGGAAGTATTCAGACTGTGTCTGGCACACAAGTCAAAGCGGGAGGGTTCATGCCATTCTTCACAGTACAGTCTAAAGCAAAAGCCCGCTGGTTGCAAATAACCAGATGGGAATTGACCAATCCTACATATGAAACATGATCTATGAATTGCTTATGATGCTTCAAGAAATTCATAAAAAGACATTCAAAATGATTGTACAGCATACAGAGCACAATCTATGAATTGCTTATGATGCTTAAAGAAATGCATAAAAAGACATTTAAAATGATTTTACAGCATACAGAACACAATCTATGAAATGCTTATGATGCTTCAAGAAATGCATGAAGACATTCAAAATGATTGCACAGCATACAGAAATGGGTCTGAATCAAAGTCCAATCACTTTGAGCATCTTTTTATAACTTCCTCGAAGCATAAAACAATTAATTGATCCTGTTTTGGAAGTGGAATGTGGGCTTAGTCATCAAGCCTTAAATTTCTCTCACCTGATAACAAATGCAGGTGGGTCTCATCCTTTGTGTGTGCAAAATTTGGGCCTGTGGGTAAATTGTCCAGATGTCCAGAATGGGAGCACATGATCACTGCGTGTGTTGTGTCTGCTATGTCGGGATAGGCTGAGTATTCCTAACTTCTTGTGGCATCGGATGTATGACGGTACAACGCGGTATAAAACACCGCAGACCATCACAACGCAGGTTTTACAACGAAAGTCGTTACCACGACTTGCGCTGTGGGGTGCTGGACTTAGGAATAGTAAGATTTACTATTCCAACACCAGCCTACGTACAGTAGGGAAGGTGCTGGAATAGTAAATCTACTATTCCTTAGCCTAGAGCGCCCTCCAGCGCAAGTCGTGGTAACGACTTGCGTTGTGAAACCCGCGTTGTAATGGCACTGCGGTGTCATTACTGCGTTGTAAAGGATGTTCCTCTGTGGCATCTAACTTTATGGTGTTTTATGGGATTGCACAACCCTCTGACCATTATGGTGTTGCTGCATAATTGTGGAACGAATCAGTTTTTTCCTGTTTGCGCATTCGTCATGCTGGCTATGTGCCACCCACCTGTGATTTGTCAATCAGTAACCTCAGGCCTAGGGTGCAGGGCCTGCCTTACCACATATTTCTTACACAGGGTTGATGTAAAGGTCATATAAGGAGATTTCGACAACCGTGATTTGATTTAGTTTTTGATTGAAAACAAAAGGACTCCCTAATTTCTTTTTTGTACATACATGTATCATTGCATACATTAACATCAATATTAACAAGGCCCAGGACAGGAAGGTATCTCTCTTGGGCCTCATATCAGTGGACTGGTTGGAGCCCTTATGGAATGCCCTGTCTGGGGCCTCTCAGAGGCAGTCAAGCACTGCGAGTATCAAGAGAGGGCCTTACTCTTGTCTTGCAGCTCTGGAACATGGGTGCAAGGCTCAGAGAAGGGTGGCTCTAGGTTTTGCTTTGAATTACTTCAGAAGTTTGAAGAATATTGTTTTTGTAGTACTTTTCTGTTTGGCAAACTGGAATTGATGTTCCCAGATTCCAGTCCAACTATGCACAAAATAAAGGTCTGCTTTTATCGTGAAGAAGTAAGTAAATATGTATGTTATGCTTAAAGAAAATCCACATACTTTTACTGGAAATGACTGAAACAGTTCAATAAATATATAACTTGTTGAACCGAGCTCATGGCATGGGTTGAGTTGATGCCTTACACTGTACAGTGAAATAGCCAGTAATCCAGTTCAACACTTCTGTGACATAGTTAGCATACACAGTCCTCATTTTTATCTTGCTTTCCCAATTTCAATGCATACAGCTCTGGAGATAAAAACAAATATTATGTGTTGCTATATTTCTTTGTGGAGCCCAGTTACGTTAAGCTTCTTGGTGCTAAAACACTAGCAAAACTAATTTGCTCCACTCCACCACCAAAACAAAATGTACACTCCACAATGGATGTTTCAAACAAAATTCTCCGCTATCCTCAATAAATTCCACATTAGCAACAACCATCAACGCGCTTACATGGCGAACGCAAAAATAGGAAACTCTAATGGATACTATACAGGCTCTTGCAATAGCCATGATTAACATCGAAGCTAAAATCAACATCTTAGTTGAAAAAATCGAGTTGCTGCAGTTGCAGCCAACTGCTAGGTGCTCATGCCTTTCAATTATAGAGAAACTTAGCACTTTGCCTGAAGGTCTAACATCCATCATTATAGAACTAAAGCAAAGACAACAGAAACCATAGTTCAGAGCCTTCAAAGAATAGTTGAAGGGACTGCAAAAGATGGCACACAAAATGGCATGAATAGTCCGGCAGGTGCAACAATCTACCCTAATGACCTACGAACTGCAATGGTAGTGAGCACTGTAAACAATCCTGAGGGGAAAACCTGCTCAGCAGAAATTAATTTGACACTGACGAACATACAAGTCAGTAAATCAATTTTGTGCTCGGACATAACTCCACTAGCTTTACAGTCGGCATCAGTTTCCCGTCAAAGCACAACATCTCCTGAGGAATCTATAATCAATGAGAACATGCATTGTAATAACAGTGAGGCCACAAATTTGGAGCATACCATAGAACTGAGTAAAAATCTTTCAAGAAGGGCGAAGAGACGTTTGAAGAAACATGCCAAAAACTTAAAACAACAAAGAAAGGCAAAGGACATACAACTGGGCGCTAGAGAACTCATCAACGCTCGACCCAAAAAACACCCGCAACAAAGGCACCCATACAAAAGAACCTGGAACCACAGAATTTGTTTTTGAGTTTCCAAAGGGAAAGCCAGGTGACATGTCAATCCATACCAAATGATCCTATATCCCAACCAATTTTGAATGGACCGGCCAACAATATTGAAGAGCAATCACAACACGAACCAGAAGTGACTCCGCAATTGGTCAGTATTGGCAGTCTGCATAAGGTACACCATAAAGAAAGCCATAGGAAAATTGAGTAGACAACATTGGACAGAGAAATGATAGTATCCATATCCCACTGAATAACAGTGAGTTTCAGGGGTCCCGAGAACCCAACAATGACCACGAAGTATCTCCAACAAACATGCAATGATTTGCCTCATATTCTCTTGTGGCCAGCCAACCAGCACAAGGGTATAAAGAGGAGGAGAATCACATAATCATTTTCACACCTGAATACATTTCACAGGGAAGTTTGGGCACATTAAACAGGTCCAACATTCTACAAATTTTCCATCACATCCCAGAGCTCTCCGCCATCTCCAGTGAAGACCTCACCCAAGCACAATTTAAAATCTTGGACAACAATACAACCAGAGAGTCAACAATACTAAAATGGACCGACAGCTACTTTGTATAAAAAATTTGGAAAGAAAAAGAAAGGTTCGCAAACTGGGGGATTAATGTTCACACTGCAGAAGAAGAGAAATATCCATTTATGCTAAAAAGAGGATCGCATCCAAATTCAACACTGCGCCCACGAAAGTACATTCTAAAAGGGACGAATTACATCCCTCGCACAACAGCATTTCCCAACATGAAAATACAGTTTTGCCCAAGTCCACTGAAATAAAACGCATGTGCTCCTAGCACATAAGGAAATAGTTGCCTGAGCAATAAACCTGGCAACTTGCTCAAAGTAATCTCATGGAATGTTTATATGCTTAAAGCCTCACTACATAATAAGGAAGTATTCGAATACTTGCAGTTCGGGGGACCTGTTATGTCTGCAAGAAACTTGGTCGGTCATCCCAATGGCGATACCAGGCTTCATGGAATTTCAACAGCCTGCAAAGAAGCATAATATATTTGGAAGACCGTTGGTGGGCTTATCAATATACACGAGAATTAGTAGCAACATAAAAATAAAACCTCTGAAGTACTAGAAAAAATATACCATTGAGCTATACTTACCAATAGCCCACATACCTTATTTACCAAGAATAAGTCAGTCGGCAATGGAGAAGGTTCAATCGTTTATTTTGGAAAGCGCCCTATATAGGGAAGCCTCTCTCTCGCCTTCACCCTCAAAGGTGCGCAGAGGAGACTGCTGAATTACATTCAAAGCAGTGCATATATACTTTCAGCATACCTCATGAAAACCCCGTACATGGAAAAGTACCACTTCTCGTGAAGCCAACAGGAAAACCCATATAAGACACAATTGATTGATTCGAAACTCAGCTCAAACTATTTCGGGGGTAGGTCAGTAAAGGTGCCTTCCTTTCATTCTCGGGCACGGGAGTACAGGCACGGCGTCTGCAAGAATGTGCTCATCACACAAGAAAGGCAGATGCGACCTTGAGTTTCCTAAGTTAGAATCAATGGTCCGTTCATAGCCCAGGACGACCTCTCAGGCTCGCTCTCTACACAGTAGCAGGTCACGTGTTTTCCTAGCAAGAGCAAGAGGTACAGGGAAATGAAACCAACATGGCGTTTCTTCAGAAAAGGCCCGATTCTTAATGTGTGCATGGTTCGAGTATATTCACTAGGGAGGAGGAGGTTTCACTAAGGCGGTATGCTAATATATTGGATACATTAGGCCAACACGATATAATATCGATGTATATTTCTTCAAACCGCCCTTTTGGCGTGATGTAGCCAATATACATACAAAGAAATGACAGGTTTTAATCCCAAAACACACCTTCATCTATTTGCATTAGATCTGTAACTTCCTTCTGCACTAACTGTTTCTCTATTTTCGCCTGGCAGTAAGCTTGGCAGGGCAGTAAGAGCAACATGCTGGCCCACAATGTAGGCACAGGCAACAAGTAAATACCACCCCAATTACTCCAGCCAGGATCATAAAGACCTTCCAACACCCAGTGGACAAGAGGTTCCAGAACCACCCTGTTAAGGACCAAGTACCAGTGTCAGCATGAACTTCCGCAGCTAAGCAATGTAATTTCTGAATGACTAAGTGTATAGTTGGAGTAGAATCAGGGATGTACACACAACAGGAGCTTCCGATCACACGGCATGCTCCACCTCGATCAGCTAGGATGATGTCAAGCACCTTCCGATTTTAAAGCAAAACGAGTCTCGTAGCCTGAAGCTCTACCGTCAAATTAGTCAAAATTCCGGCAGTGGTTTGAACTACATTTTCCACCACTCTGGAGAGACGTCTAATGTCTCTGCTAGTAAAAATAGGACCCCATATTGGAAAGAGACCCTTTGCTATGCCCACAAACTGTTGTGAGGCGGTGTCAGTGTGATGAGTACTATCAGTATCGATACTTCTACTGAGTCGGGAGAGATCTGAATTTCGCTTAGTCAGCTGGTGATTCCTATGATAATTAGAAGGGGCTATATATACTGGAGGATAAAGGAAAGACAGGTAACACTGCCCTGCCCATCCTCGGGGAAGCCAAGTGTAAGCGTTTTCGCCGCATACGAAATACACATTAGGCGGAGCAATCAAGGGCGGGGTACTGTTGGTATGCAAAGTGTAGGTGTAGTTACATCTACTATCTCCTACCTTCACATGACCCTTTCCTCTAATACAAAATGAAGCAGTACTATTTAAAATAGGGACTGGCATTGCCTTGTCATCAGTAACATTACGGTCTTGGAAATACTGGAAATATTGCGTGGAGTTAAAATGTTCAAAATCTAACATTTCTTCCTTCAACCAGGTAGCATTTTCATAAGTGGTATACAAATTCATACAGCCATCTGGATCTAAAGATCCCTTTCCTTGGTTTCCCAATGCATCAAATCCCTGATGTTGTTCTATACACCTTAGAACAGCTTCATAATCCTTTTCGGTATATCTTTTGGGGTCGGCTACATAATGTAGATACATAAGAGATAGCAACTGAAACCAGGCCTCACAGCTCGTTAGGTGTGATAATGGCAGAGAAATGAATAAATCATGACGATGCATTACAGATGGCAAAAGGCCACATACCCAACAGTTTGTCTTATTTGTGGTGCTGTGAGCTTCATGTAACATTTCAATGAACACATTTTAGCATACGTTTCTCGATGTCTTTCCTTATGGGGAGGCAAAGTATAAAATAAATGTTCAGACGGAGCTGTTGTAGTACCTAATACCTTGTGCATAGGATATTAAAATTCTAAATATACAAACACACTCATTAATATTATCATGATTACTGCAATAATTATTACAAAGGCTACCTTCACTCTGGTAGCCCAACCGGAAAACATGGGAATATTTTCGGAGAAAGGTCGGGGAGCAAGGGGTCGCTCATCTTCAAGGGCAAATCGGGCAAAGGGGCACATCCTAACTAAGGGCTCGATTAGGATAGCGGATTTTCCGCATCATCCGGGCCGGCGGAAGCCACCGCCGGCCCGGAGGATGCGGAAAATCCACTGCGGACCCACCAAAGACCCACCGCCAAATTAGGATGGCTGGTGGGTCTTGGTTTCAGTCCGCCGCTTTTCCGTCGCGGTCAGCTTACAACCGCGGCGGAAAAGCTCTAATATGGTGGCGGTGTCTCTCAGACACCGCCAGACATATTAGGATGGCTTCCCAGACATGCTTTTCCGCGGCGGGTTCTCCGCCGTGCAAAAGCATACGGATGTTCACTTCAGGGGCCCGTTGCGGGCCCCCTGGGTGAAGGGAGGTGGGGGGTGCACATGGGGGGTACCTATGGTACCCCCCTGCATTTACCGTGTGGTGCCTGCCGCTTTGTGCATGTAAATGCAATGCATGCGTTTTTAACATTGCGGCGGGTGCAGCTTGAAGCCGCACCTGCCGCAATGTTAAAAATAGAGGATGTGACCGCCAGGGTGGCGGTCACATCCTAATTGCACAGGAGGGAACGCCACAGCACATGCGGACGTTCCCTCCTACTCTGGGCTTGCGGACGGACGCAAGTCCGTCTGCGATCGTAATGTGCCCCTAAAAGTCCAAACTAAACTCGGAAAAGGGTGCGAGCCAACTGCCAGAGGGTTTCTTCTTCCTGTGTCCGTCTAGAGCCTCACAGGCAGGCTCCTATTGTTCATCAAAAAGGAACAACTTCACTTCAATTTCGCCGTTGCAATTTAGGCCCTTAATGTAACACAGTCTTTCTATCTGAACAGAGCAATGTAACAGTTTCAAGCTCTCAACGGGTTCAGTCCAGTGTCTTGCTCAGTACCCCAGTGAAGAGTTACCTCCAGCCCTATAGCTCAAGTCTTTCCCTATCTCCTAAAATCCGAAACTGGGGTACCGCGTTTTTTTCGAGGCCATAAATTGTATCGAAGGTGGCCAGTTTGTTCCTGGTCATGAAACAGCACAGCAGCAGGGACATTCGGTGCAACAGGTTTTTCAGAAGCCTCTGAGGAATCAGCCTTATCAAAAGATTCAAGGACTGGGGCCGATTCGTCTCCTTGTGGTATCAACAATCCTTCCTCTTGCCCGATTTCAAGGGCATCTGAGAAAGGCACAAAACTCAACCTCCGCTCTCCCTCTTGTGTTAGGATTCCGTCTCGGTTCTGCTCATCAAAAGGGAGCGGAAGGGGCAATTTATTCACGTGGGAGACATGAATCCAGTGCTTCTTCCCATCCACTTTCACTGCTGTCCGTGTTGCCAAGAGAATCTGGTAGGGACGGCTCCACCTTGGTTCCAAACTCGATTTCGGCTGAAAATTTCAGACAAGGATCCACTGTCCTGGCTCCAAACGATGTCCGGGATCCTCCGGCAGCGGCTGCAATACAGCTGACACCTGTTGATGAATGGAATGCAAATCTTTAGTTAAAGCGTACAGATAATCTGTCATCATAGGGTAATCAATATCACGGAAGGACCTAGGTCTTGGGACACCCCACACATTAGCTGGTCGACCAAAAACGACCTCATAAGGTGATAGCCCGGCTCTTGAATGGGGGGGTTACTCTTAATGACATTAACGCTAGGGGTAAAGCATCAGACCAGCTCAAGCCTGTGCATTCTTGAATTTTTGCCATCTTTAATTTCAGTATACCATCATATTTCTCCACCAGTGCTGCAGACTGCGGATGTTGTGCTGCATGACATTTCTGTTTTATCTGTAAACCATTACAAATATGTTTGACAAGGTCTGCATTAAAGTGTACCCCGTTGTCTGTCCAAATGACTCGAGGCAAACAGAATCGGGGCAGAAACTCTTTGATTAGGGCTTTTGCAGTGGCCATAGCGGTGTTATCCCTAGTAGGATATGCTTTAACCCATTTACTAAAAGCGCATACCACCACCAGCACATATTTGAGGTTATTCACCCTTTCGAGTTGAATATAATCCATTTGTATTACTTCAAACGGTAAAGAAGGAGGCGCAAGATTCCCACTAAGGACTGTCTCCCTCCCTCCAGGATATTGCTGTAAGCAAACCATGCAGTATTTAACCACATGTGCAGCAATTTTCGGAATATTCGGGTTATTCCACACAAGGTCTAACAATGCACAAATACCTTTTGCACCAATGTGAGCGGGACCATGGGCCATTACGACTACTGCATACACCAGTGCATTGGGCAAAAGCCATCGCTGTTTTTCAGTGAAATCAATCCAACAATTGTTTTTATCCAACTTCCCTATTTCCTGTTCCCATTTCATTATTTCATCAGGAGTAGCTTCTTTCAGTAGTTCTTTAACACTTTCAATAGTATTGTCAAACACTGTTGTCTCCACCACCCATCTGGCTGATACACTGGGGAACATGACAGATATTTTAGTTTGCGCTATATCCTTTGCTACCTGATCGGCAAAGGCATTTCCCTCCCCTGTAGTAGCAATGATTTTCTTGTGGGCGCTACACTTAATAAGGCCACCTTCTCTGGTAAGGTTAAAGCATTCAACAATCTTTCAATCAAAGGGCCATGTTGTATCCTCTGACCATGGGAGGTAAGAAATCCTCGTTCCCTCCACAGACGCCCAAAACTATGGGCCACGCCAAAGGCGTACTGGCTGTCTGTAAAAATATTTACTTTTAAACCTTCGCTCAGTTCACACGCTTCTAATAATGCTATTAGTTCAGCTGCTTGCGCTGAGTGATGGGAAACCCGAGCGGTCTCCACTACTGTTCTGAGGGTAGTTATAGCATATGCAGCTGTTGTCATGCCATCTGGCAACTTAAAACATGAACCATCCACATACAACTCCCCTTGAGGTTCAGATAAAGGGGTGTCAGTTAGGTCTACTCGTCCCTTCGTTTCTTCTTCAGTCCTAAATATACAATCATGGACATCGTCCTTTTGATCACTCAAAGGGAGGGGTAGTAACGTGGCTGGATTCAGAGTGGCACATCGTTTAATAATAATATGGGGTGCAAATAGAGTTAATTCGTAACCAGTCAATCGTGCACTCGTAAGGTGCTGGGTTTTTGTTCGATTCAATAGTATATCCACAGCATGCGGTACCATCACTGTGAGGTCAGTATTCAAAACAATCCCCTCCGACTGTCGAATGGCCACCGCCACAGCAGCAGTAGCCCTTAAACAGCTAGGAAGGGCTCTGGCAACATTATCCAATACTGCTGAAAAATATGCGCAAGGTTGTTGCTTTCCGCCAAAACCTTGCGTTAACACTGAAAGTGAACAACCGTCCACCTCATGTACGTAAAGCACAAAAGGTTTTCGGTAGTCCGGAGTACCCAAGACAGGTACGGAGCAAAGAGCAGATTTCAAAGAATCAAAAGCATCCTGACATTCATCTGTCCAGGGCAAAGGTTCATGCACATCTTTGTTAATCAAATGCAACAAGGGTTTAGCCAGAAGGGAAAAATTAGGAATCCATTGGCGACAGTAAGAGGTTATGCCAAGAAAAGCACGAACATCACATTGAGTACGGGGCACAGACATGTTATTAATAACAGTTATTCGTTCAGGAGTTAGTCTTCTCCCCGCTTTCGACAGTAAATGACCAAGTAGGTCACTTCCTGTAGACAATATCGAAATTTGGATAAAAATACTTTATTACCGTTAGCTGCTAAATGGGTCAATAATTTAGCAGTGGCCTCTTTGCAATCTTCTGCTGTGTCTGACGCCACCAGTATGTCATCCACATATTGGATGAGAACATTACCAGGAGGTAGGACTAATTAATCTAATACTGCTTTTAGTGCTTGACTATAAATACTAGGACTCTCAGTATAGCCTTGAGGTGCACGATAAAATCTAAAACTGCGGCCAGATAATGAGAATCCAAAAATATGACGGCTGTCAGGGTGGAATGGAATGCTAAAGAAAGCATTATTCAAATCTATCACTGAGAAATACTGGGCGGTAGGGGGAATCATAGTAGTGATATCCGGAACCACAGGATATTGGGGAATCACTATTTTATTAACCTCTCTGAGGTCAATCACAAAACGATATGTATCTCTATAGTCGGGGTCACCGTCCAGTGGGGCCTTTTTCAAAATCGGTAAAATGGGACTATTACAAACATTAGTAGCTGTTTCCTTTACCACTCATTTCCTAATCAGGTCACGAATAATCTGTAATAAGGCCCGTTCGCCTTCTGGTGAAATTCGATATTGTGGGATACGTGGCAAATGTGCATTCGGTTTTAAGGTAATAGATACAGGGGGTATTTTTAACAATCCCACATCTGTGTCCCCTGTTGCCCAAAGGGTCGGGGGAATCTTGGAAAATTCAGGTGGAAGATGTTCATTTTTGGCAAAACATTGAGACGTGCATTTAGTAGGAGGCTGCATGGTTAAATAAACACCATCAGGACAACAGTAAATACGAGCATGCAATTCCTTTAATATATCCAATCCTAACAGATTCTCGCCACAACTAGAAGTAAGCAAAAATGGAGAGTCCACAGTAATTGGGCCGATCGTAAACGGCAGTGGCTTAGAAATGGGGCTTACTACTGGGATTCCTGAGAAACCCACCGATACGTTATTTTGCCCAGACAGAGCGGCCCCTGGGACCAGTGAATGAGCAACAGAACTATTCATTGCTCCTGTATCCACCAAAAACTTCTCAGATGTCCCCATCAATTGCCCTTTTACATGAGGCCCCTGTTGGTCAACTGGTACTGATATGTGGCCCCTGCTCTGTCCGTGGCTGTCTCATGCGTAACCATTTCCCTCATATCCGTCCTCCCGATAATCCTCATTGTAGTATTGTCTCCCTTGAGGATCATCAAAATAATTCCTTCCTGCCTCACCACCGTACATGTCCCTACGTCTCATACTATTCCGATCATTACCTCCTCATCCTCTTCCCCTGTTGAAGCCACCCCGTCCATATAATAATGGACACTGAGCTCGCCAGTGTCCCTCTTGTCTACAATTGAACCACTGATTTATTCCTATATCAGGAACCGGACCCCCTCCTCCCCTTCCTCTCATCATTGCTCCTCTTGGAAAGGAACCCCTTCCTCCTCTCCTAGCACTTTGTCCTCTACTAACCTGTTGCAACAGCATTCGGGTTTTCAACTCTTTAACTTTTTTATCTGACTTGTCCTTGCTCTCATTTTCCCGATGTTCATAATACTGAGCCATGCTAAGAATAACTGAAGGGTTCTAAGTGGTCCATGTACTTTCGGCAGCCTGTAATCGTGCCATTATTTCAGGCAACAAATTAGTGACAAATCTATTCACGAATAGTCGTATGCCACCTTCAGTGGACAAGTCTTGTCCACTAAAGTCAATAAATACTTTCTCAAACTGGGTAAAAAAAATCAGACACACTCTCATCCTTTTTCTGTTTACAGGCCGTTAATTTATCCCAATCCACCTTCCGTGGGGGAATGAGAGTTTGCATGTATGCTATGATACGAGGAGGTATAGCTAAAATCTCATCTTTAGGTTTATCACCCGGCTTCCGATCTTTGTCCCATACTCTAATCTGATCCCAGGTCCCTCCAAGTTCTGCAGCATGATCTGAGTCATGTACCTGTCTCCATATATCCACTGGGATCAAGAGGCCGAAGAATAGCTCAATATCAGCTAAAGTCATAGCCCCGAATTTGCAGCTTCGGTTAATTCTTTATAATAAGCTGTAGGATTTTTACGTGGGTCAGGAAGTTGGGCTTTTAATGTAAGAACTTCACTTCGTTTACAGGGGGTATAAACCCACTGCTCTTGGAAACGTGCCTCTACACGATTTCTGGTCACTGTTCCACCTCCATCTCTTACCTCGGGAATCTCCGGATGGAAAAGAGGATGCACTTCTCTCATGGGATGTTGTGCACCCCAGTCTGGACATTTCCTATGCATTCACTCTCGGTATTGTATCAGGGTCTCAACATTCTGGAATACTTCATCGACTTGTAATTTGAACTTAAAAGCTCGATCCCTGATATCACATAATATCTGCGGAGCCAGCCCTTCCTCAAAACATTGTTCCCATTAGGAAATTAATCGGATTGCCATGTGTTCTAATGCCAATTGTTGCGTAATTGGTTCAAAATCTTTCATAGTACTCCAAATATCTTCTAAAGTATAAACGGATTTCACATCCACTTGGATGCCTGAATCACAATGGACCGTCTTTATTCAGATCCTAAGGACGATCAAGTAAAAACTCGTCCGCCTTCCAAACCCCCTACAGGGCGTCGTGGTGTAACATCTGAAGAGGCAGTGGTCATTCCCCTAGAGGAGACCGCTGGTCCTACAGCCGGGGGTGATAAAAATACCTGGGGCAAGGGAGAAGCAGCAACCGGCCCAGGTAGCAAAGTAATCAAATCTGAGGTAGTTGGACGAAGGGTAGGAGGAGAAAACCATGGAGCCGGAGGGGGCACAGATACTGGTGCGGTAGCAACTGAGGGCACCGCTGTGGGAGATGGAGCTCCAGCCACTCCTATCCTAGCTACTGGGACCGCAGGATACAAACCTTGAGGGGCATATGGAGGTGGTGGACGGGATTCTAATAATGCCTCTATCTCATCCTCTGCCTCAGTCCGTGTCTTATAACTCTTATCTGTCTGTAATCGAAATTGTCTATCCATTTGTTCAATATTTTTCTCTACCTTTTCTTTCTCTTATGCCACTGCCTTTTGGGTAACAGTCTGTCCACTTTTAATTTTTCCCAATTTTTCTTCTCTTATTCGCCGTCATTTCGCCTCCTTTAACCACAGGTTCAGGGAGTCGAACATAGTTTACGGCTCCTCTTCATAAACAATTTGTTCTGCAAATAATTAATTTTTCTTTCATCAAAAGACACCGTTAAAGGCCATTGTAGTTCTAAATTATCTTTAGTATACTTGTTCCACAGTGTATTAAACAAAATGGGAGAAATACCATGTTTTACATACATATCAAAACTAGGACTGCCTTCCAGAGGAGCAGGCTGTCTTTCTTCCAGCCGTCCACTCCGACGACGGCAGCATCCAAAACACAATTTACTAAAACACGGCATGTTCATAAATTCAATAACTCATACCATTTCAACCAGACTTACTCACATGGACGCGTCCGTTCATCACATACCCTTTCACTCCTAAATCGTACAATCTCAATTGCTATCTATTCCTAAAGTGCATACATTTCGATCGATAGAAACGATTCGGTCATGAATTCAAAATACAAAACGACCACAAAAAGAATTCACAAAAGAGAAAGTCCAAAGACTTCCCTGGGATCATCAGACAGGCGAACCACGAACCCTTTTACAGACCATCCCATAGTCCTGTGCTGGTTGGGCAGGGGCGACTGGGCGCACAGCTCCAGACCCCATGCTTACCCAGTTGCTCCTAGGGCTTTTCCGAAGAGGATCCGGCCGAGTCAGCACCCCCTTGTGCAACACTAAGGCGTCCGACGTTGTCCCAACTAATCACCGAACAAGTCTGTGGGGCATCTACCCGTGCTGTCACTCCACTGCCACGTCAGACCCCCAGATTTTTTTATTTTTTTATTTTTTTTCCGGAGTTTTATATAGCCAACTAGAACCGAACGGAATCAGTTATCAGAGCGCTTTACATAGCACCAGTTATGTTACATGAGGACACACTTTCATTTTTTAGGCACAGGGAGATTAAGTGATTTGCCCAGAATCACAGGGTTTTTTTGGCGTCGTTACCGAGACTCAAACCCAGATCCCCAGGTCCGAGGTCGAGCGCCTTAGCCGTTAGGCCAACCCCTCCCCCAAACAGATTCCCTGTGGTTCACTAACCACCAAATTCCATATACAGTTAACTGTTTCTTTAAGCCACTTCTCCAAAGTGCTTATTCCAAAGTCATCAAAGGACTAACAATACAATTCACTCACCTGGTGCACTCAGGTCTGATTGCGTGTTCTCCACTGCCGACTCCTTTATAGACCAACACGGTCAGCTGTTCCGGGTTAAGCCCGAAGGACTCCGGCGAAGGGTTATTTAGCAGCTGGGAAGGTCACAGGGCTCGAGAGTGGAATTTCCTATTCTACCATAAACTGGTTTCTCAATTAGGATCCTTTTTCAATCCACCCACTTGACTAGAACCCCTCCCTGTCCCTCTACTCCTGTTTACAGGAGGGGACAACCCTATCGCGGAGTCCCGGCGGAGTCGCCAACTGAAGTACTAGAAAAAATATACCATAGAGCTATACTTACCAATAGGCCATATACCTTACTTACCAAGAATAAGTAAGTCTGCAATGGAGAAGGTTCAATTGTTTACTTTGCAAAGCGCCCTATATAGGAGAGCCTCTCTCTCGCCTTCACCCTCAAGGAGTACAGGCACGGCGTCTGCAAGAATGTGCTCATCCCACAAGAAAATGATTCAGAAAAGGGGGTGGTGATGGACAGAGCATCTGAATTAAGCAGAACACTCATACCCAGTCAAAAGATCAGGGCTTGATCCATCACCGTTTTTTAGCTCACTGCACCATCCCAGTTCAGAACCTGGCTACATGCAAATTAGTCTGTCCCTGGCCCAGTGCATCAAGGGAACAGGGCAGACCAAAGTACCAAGCCAATTCTTTACTGGAAAGGAAACAAGCTTCACTGCACCATCAGGATTCAAGCAAGCCGGGCAGAAGACGGCTGTAATGCCAGAAACCGGTCCCCGGAAGCTTGTTTCCTTTCCAGTAAAGAATTGGCTTGGTAGTTTGGTCTGCCCTGTTCCCATGATGCACTGGGCCAGGGACAGACTAATTTGCATGTAGCCAGGTTCTGAACTGGGATGGTGCAGTGAGCTAAAAAACGGTGATGGATCAAGTCCTGATCTTTTGACTGGGTAGGAGTGTTCTGCTTAATTCAGATGCTCTGTCCATCACCACCCCCTTTTCTGAATCGTTTTGGCCACTATAGGAGTGGAAGGGTATGCTCAGACATGAGTCCCATGCTCACTGCACCATCAGGATTCAAGCAAGCCGGGCCGAAGACGGCTGTAATGCCAGAAACCGGTCCCCGGAAGCTTGTTTCCTTTCCAGTAAAGAATTGGCTTGGTAGTTTGGTCTGCCCTGTTCCCATGATGCACTGGGCCAGGGACAGACTAATTTGCATGTAGCCAGGTTCTGAACTGGGATGGTGCAGTGAGCTAAAAAAACGGTGATGGATCAAGCCCTGATCTTTTGACTGGTTAGGAGTGTTCTGCTTAATTCAGATGCTCTGTCCATCACCACCCCCTTTTCTGAATCGTTTTGGCCACTATAGGAGTGGAAGGGTATGCTCAGACATGAGTCCCTTGCTCACTGCACCATCAGGATTCAAGAAAGCCGGGCCGAAGACGGCTGTAATGCCAGAAACCGGTCCCCAAAAGCTTGTTTCCTTTCCAGTAAAGAATTGGCTTGGTAGTTTGGTCTGCCTTGTTCCCATGATGCACTGGGCCAGGGACAGACTAATTTGCATGTAGCCAGGTTCTGAACTGGGATGGTGCAGTGAGCTAAAAAACGGTGATGGATCAAGCCCTGATCTTTTGACTGGGTAGGAGTGTTCTGCTTAATTCAGATGCTCTGTCCATCACCACCCCTTTTTCTGAATCGTTTTGGCCACTATAGGAGTGGAAGGGTATGCTCAGACATGAGTCCCTTGCTCACTGCACCATCAGGATTCAAGCAAGCCGGGCCGAAGACGGCTGTAATGCCAGAAACCGGTCCCCGGAAGCTTGTTTCCTTTCCAGTAAAGAATTGGCTTGGTAGTTTGGTCTGCCCTGTTCCCATGATGCACTGGGCCAGGGACAGACTAATTTGCATGTAGCCAGGTTCTGAACTGGGATGGTGCAGTGAGCTAAAAAACGGTGATGGATCAAGCCCTGATCTTTTGACTGGGTAGGAGTGTTCTGCTTAATTCAGATGCTCTGTCCATCACCACCCCCTTTTCTGAATCATCCCACAAGAAAGGCAGATGCGACCTTGAGTTTCCTAAGTTAGAATGAATGGTCCATTCATAGCCCAGGACGACCTCTCAGGCTCGCTCTCTACACAGTAGCAGGTCACGTGTTTTCCTAGCAAGAGCAAGAGGTACAGGGAAATGAAACCAACATGGCGTTTCTTCAGAAAAGGCCCGATTCTTAATGTGTGCATGGTTGTAGTATATTCACTTGGGTGGGAGGTTTTCCTAAGGTGGTATTCTAATATATTGGATATATTAGGCCAACACTATACAATATCGATTTATATTTCTTCACCTCTATTAAACATGGACATGGTTCAAGCAGTCCTAGTGCAAGGATTGAAATTAAACGGATGCCCAATAAATATTATTCTCGTGAATATTTACTTTAATAGCAATGGGGCCCCCAGACACAGTGACATGAAAGCGCTAGTGGATACCCTTGAGGAACTACTGAGCAGTCAACCAAATTGTGGGATTGTAATAGCTGAAAACTTTAATACAAAAAACCTTGGAATGAAACCAGATGAAGCATTGTCAACAGATAAGGCTCGAACGTTGATGAATAAATTGTTAAATATATACAGATTAAAATCAACACAAATATGCTATCGTCTTAAATCCGCCTCTAAAAAAGACACACAGGGGCAATCTAAATCAATAATTGATTATATTTTCACGTGTGGTCACCTCTATGGGCAAGTGATGGAATTTCTAAAGTTTCCTATCCCAACTAGTGACCATCTCCCACTTGCCATAACTCTCACCCTACACACGGCCCGCCTTCCGACTATCATCTCCGTGGGTAATACCAATGGTGAAGAAATGTGTGCTTTGCCAAGGAAACTAAAGTGGACAAAAATAGATACAGCAGCTCTAAGATGGTGGAAAAATAATTGGCCTGGATCTGCCAAAGATTTCATAGCAGGTAATATTAATGAGAACTGGATTAAATTAACGATCGTGGTATACCAACTTCTGAAAGGTAATGAACACTCTCCAGTCTCTGTAGAAACGTCTTGTCGCCAATTTCAACCATGATGCGAAAAAGTGGAGCAATGTAAGAGGTCGCTCAGAACAGCCACACCGATCCATAAGCAAAACGGAAAATACAAAACATATCAAAACCAACTCCTAGCAAAGAAAATCCATAGGAAAAAAGTGTGGGACAATAAAAGAAAACAACAAGATTTGGAGTGGCTATATGTTTTTTCCTTGCCAAATCCAAATAAACAGGCTGAATTCTGGTCATATATTAACAAGCTTTCTGGGCATGGCCAAGACAGGTGTAATGTGGTTGCCAGTGACATATGGATAACCTATGTAACAACATTATATTGTGACACACAAAATTTGACATCGGGCACACCCCAGAGCTGTTTACAATTACTTCTCTGCTCAAAACCTCACTAGTAGCTACAGAAGACATATCTGGATCGGCAGTGGTAAAGAACCCATTAAATATGCAGGTACCGCCAGAAGCCCCCGTCATAGGGAATTGCGTGACAACAATTTAAAAAAAAACATAAGAAAGGATGGGGCACCAGGCCCTTATGGATTACAAAAACAATTGTTCAAAGAAGACCAAGATTTCTGGAGAAGCATACTCACGTCGCTCTACCAGCATTGTCTGGCAAATTCACCAATTCCAGATACTTGGAAAAGATCTCTATTACAACCTTTTCATAAAAAGGGCAATACATGGGACCCCTCAAACTACAGGCTGATAGCCCTTTTAGACATTGAAGCAAAAGTATTTGCTAGCCTCCTTCTACAAGCCCTGCAGACCTGGGCCGATGAAAATGGAATGCTACCAAGTTGCCAAAATGGCTTTAGGCCAGGAGCGTCCACAATGGAGAACATTTTAGCCCTTGTATACATGATAGAACAGACAACACAGAAAAAGTAGCTGCCTCTCTTTGCATGTTTCGTGGACTACTCCGCGGCCTTTGACAGAGTCAGTCGGAGTCTGCTGTGGTCGGAAACTACAAGGTTGGGGGATACCAGAGATTCTTTTAAAGACAATAATTAGCCTTTACACTGGAACCTGGATACGGGTGAAAACTTCAATGAATTCAGCTACTAAAAAGATCCCAACTGACCGTGGTTTAAAACAAGGCTGTGTATTGGCACCTTTGCTTTTTAACTTATATATGGCAAATCTTCTATCTCCGAAAATTGGCTCAAACAGATTATTTTTAATGCAGTATGCAGATGATATGGTGCTATTAGATCACACAAAAGTAGGCATTCAAAGACTATTGGACGCACTAAGTCTTTACAACAAAAAGAATGACCTAAGAGCAAATGCAGGAAAAACAAAGGTAATTATATTCGGAAAGTATGGCAAAAAACTCGGACAATATTGGAGTTTGGGCAACTTGAAGATAATAACAGTGACCAAATACAACTACTTGGGGGTGTGGCTGATGAGTAATGGGAAATCAACAGCTCACCTTGCTTCAGTTGAAACAAATGCCAAGGCAGTGACGTTTGCCTTGTGCAAGCTTAATTCTAAACTAAATAGCCCGACAACAAAATCCACTAGAAGAGTTATATGGGCTAAGCTGCTTCCCTCAATTACATATGGTCAGTTAGCATTTCCTACGGCTTTTGTTAATAGCCTCAAACATATCAACTGCTGAGCCTTCAAGCGAATTTTCCAGATTCCAGCTCACACACAAAACATCCTGGTGCTACTGGAATTTGGGTTGAATAAACAAAGCTACGAGCACTGGGCGACGTTTGTGCGGTACTACCGAGGGGTTTGTGCGGCCCCTCCGAACACAATGAAGTAAACCCTGAAAATGATCTTTATGAAAGCCAATAATTTAAGGAGAAAAGACCTGCAAACTGCCTGCTCTGCATTACAGCTTGAGATGAGCAAATTGCAGGATCTGACCTATCAGCCTGGCATACTAAAATCTATATTAAAAAACAAGTTAGAGCATTATCTAGGGAAGAAGATCTGAAGGAGTTGAATCGTTCCAAAACTAACATTGGGATACTTGCCAGCTCCTATGAAGATCGGTTAAGGCAACCATACCTCGACGCTGCAATAAACAAGATCATTCTAAAGCAAATATTAATAGTGATGCTTATGGCATTGCCGATAAAAGAGATCAACAGGCGCTGGAAATCCCTAGAGGCGATTACCACCTGCAGACTATGTCACCAGCATGAAGAATCTATGGTTCATTTGGTCTGCATATGCCATTGCTTAATACATGCCCGTCGCACTTTACTAAGGCCATTGTTTTTAAAATATGGGACGCGTTATTGCAAGGATGCCATTAAACTCTTGTTTTAGCCTGGAGACACCAATGGAATTGGCTAGACTCGCCAAATTTGCACACAAAGTTAAAGAACGTTTAAGTAACCCACCTTGCACTTTAAAACTTCAAGACTGCACTTTGGGCATGCCTAGACTTTGATTTGCATGTTGTGACAAGATGTATGTATTCTGCACTTTATTGGAATCTCTGTTGCAAAATAGGTCTTTGAATACCTCTCTATCTGGAAATTTTATATGAATTTGCCTGTTTCATGAAGTATCTATACAGGGGAAAGTCCATGGTTTAAAAAAAAAAAAAACGGTGCATACCCATTTTGCACTTTTTATTCCCATTTCTTTTCATAACTGATACATGGGTTTTAGTGTTTTTATTATCTATGATCTGTATTTTCAGGATTTGTTTTCCCGGATGTAGTACATCAAATTCATAGTTGTTAATGATGACTACTGTAGCAAGCAAGTTTTGTGGATATTTTATAGGAAACTTTTTGTAACAATTTTTGTTAATTGATCCAATAAAATGCATTCACTAATATAACTAGCTTAAAAAGTGAGACATAGAATTTATCTGTCAAAAAGGCAGGTGATTGCTTTCCTGAATTTCATTAAAATAGGCTGTGAGTGAATGGCAGCAGGGAGAGAGTTCCAAAATTTGTCAGCTGCAGTTCTCATGGCACAGTTACTAAGAACAGGCTGGTGGAGCATATGGTTTTATTTGGCTGAAAAAATGATCATTTGGATGTAAGAAAGGTAAGACAGAGATGATTCATGAATTATATTAAGGGCTTTGAAGGCAATTCTAGTTTGTATGATGGCCTGTGCGGGTTTGCTAGAAATGATGATCAGCTGTCATGTTTTGCTGTACCAAATAAAACGTAGGCGGCAGAGGTGAAGTAGGCAGAGGAAGTTGTCAGGATGGCTAAATAAATGGTTGTAGTATAATCCAACTTAGATTGAATCAAAATACTAGCTCCTGTCATATGCCTGTGGATATAATGTAAACGTTTCTTCAATATCTTGAGTCAGCCAAAGCTCAATTTTGAACATTGTGTTTCGAGTGATAGGTCGGTGTCAAGATAGATGCCTAGATTGCAAATTTCCTTTGGTGGAGATAGAGAAGGTTGCATAAATTCAGGTCAGCATGCTCAGAGTCAGGAAGCATATGCTTCGGACATTAGCACCACCACTGTTTTGGTAGGATTTACCTTCAGGAAGTTAGAAGGATGCAACTAGTGTGTTAAAATACGGCAGTTGATCAAAGTATTTCCACCTTGACAAGGTTCATATTTGCACTCAGATTAGACAGCCTAAATTTGATTTAAACGTTGTCCACATACATATAGAACGTACCCTCAGGAGTTGTACGTGGGTGGATGACAAAGCAGTGGGGTCAAATTGACCTTTGTGGGACACCACAGTTTAATTACTTATGTGTTGAATGAAAAGATGGTAAATTAGTGATCGCTGACTGTCAGATTGAAATGATGTAATTTGTTTGATGGCCTGGCAGCTCAGCTCCATTTCAACTAGGGTTATTTTCAGGGGTGGGTGGAATGTTTCATTAGCCAGCGGAATTGATGGAATTTGGAGCCTCTGCATTTCTCTTGTAATATGGGTTTCCAGCCAAATTCCGATAATCGATGCGTGACAAAATTGTTTTTCTGCGAGGCTCCACTACTAAGAGCTGGCAAGAGCAAGCAAAATGTGGTGTCCCCAGTTTGTGATTTTCTGACACAAGAGGTCTTGGGCAGTTGCGAGCAGTCACTGTCAGACGGCTGCTTCTCAGGTAGATTTTCTGCGGTTCGACTATATTTCGTTCTTGAGAGGCAACAAAATCAACTCTAATGGGCATGCATGCTTGTTCACCGCATGGTGCCCTTTGAGCAGATTTCTTTTAGCTCTGCTTGCGCTACCGGTGCTAAATTGCAGATTGAACAGCGCTGTGCATATTTTTCGCCCATTGTCGGACCTCTTCAGAATCAGGAGGAGCTTTTATAAAACTCTGTGAACTTCTGCAGAATGATGTAGGTAGCCCAATACCGATCAGTAACGGCCAAAATTACCGAATTTCGGCCGTTAGCGACCAGTATTGGGCATTTGAGATGTAGGGGCCAAATTTAAAGATTTGGTAATTTACCGAATCGGTAAATTACTGATTCCTTAAAATACGGATTTGGTATATTACCGAATCCTTACTGTAGGGAGCACTCAAGTGAGTGCATTTCTGAGTTAAGGATTCTGTATTTACCACCAACGAAAAGTTGGTGGTAAATATCGAAAACCTTTGAAAAAGCACATTTGTGCTTTTCCAAAAGTGCCATGTAGCAGACATACATGTGTATACTAGTATAGTCTGTCATCTATTTTCAGTACGTGACGTAGGAATTCGGAAATGTAACTTAAACCGACTACACGCTGGAACATGCACAACGGCAATAGCGCAGGTGAGGAAGAAACACGAAATACTGGTGTAATGCATGATAAGAAATACGGGCGGTTTATCTCCCCTCTCTACATTAGTACAGGCAGATACGATAGGAATGGGCACTGATGTTAGCACCTTTTTTGTAGAATATCGCATCATGTGGATTTCGTGTTTGCTACGGGGAAGAGAGAATTGGAATTGGAACACATCCATCAATAGGAGAATGCAAGTTAGACATTGGGAGTACTAATAAACGTACCTTCGGTATACTAAAGAGGCTTGTGGTTAATGTAGTTTCTATTTCATTTTTATACAGAGCACGGCGCGTGCTCATAATGTAGAGCCACCATATTGTTGTTTTTTGCCACAAGTACCCTAGGTAAGTGAGGCATTGGAAGGATTAAGGGCACACTTAGCATGCTTCACATGTGAATTTTCAGTACACTTGTGCACACTATCATCTAACTCGACTTGGGTTATCTTTTTTTAAACCACTTCCTTTAAATAACTATACTTTGCGTGTCTTTTTGAAAACAGCACTCTTTGAAAACAGCATGTTTTGCTTAATAAGTAATATTTTGTTCTGGTTATGTGCACAATTGGTAGAAATATCACTTTGGGACATAGGATATTAGAATGGAGATCACAAATGATTTTGGCTGGTGATGTCATTACACAATTAAGTTTGTGTAGACTTTAATATGTTAATGCTTTTAGTTTATTTTGATACTTTTTTGAAAATTTAAAAGAGTTGTAATACATAGTATGTATATATATGTTTTTGCAGTGTTCCCCTGATGAAGGTACCCGCACAGAAATGCATTGGGAAATATTGGATACTTTGTTGAAGAATTGAAAATTGGAGCATTGTATATTGTCAAATATAAACTGCATACACAGTGTTGATTTAACCACACTGTTAAAAGGATTTTCTGTTGTTTTTCTTCTTCATTATTAATTCACGTACATGCTGTACGGTTTGTTTTTTGACGTTTTATGATTAACCACATTGTGGCAAATGCACAAATGATGAAACACCGCTGACTTATTTCTTACTGATGAATAACATTTGTTTAATGCACTGTCTGAAGTGAAAAATTATCTCATATACGCAATACTTACAGCACCTAATTGGGCCTGTGAACAGTGCACCCTGGCATGTAAACAGATTCTGTTTAATTCATAGTGTTACAGTTCACCTGACAGGGGCTAGTCAGGTGTGTTCGGGGTCAGCACCGTTTTTTGAAAATTGTAGGAAATTAGATAACATTGTTTGAATTAGTCTAATAATTTTAAGCACTCAAAGGTATGCAGGTTATTCTTCTGTTGTTTTACAAACATGTGTGCCACATGTGCACCCATGCACTATTCAGGGGTGCAACAGGGTGTCAATGTGACACCCTGCCACCCTTGTAAGTCTTCCCCCTATTACCGATTCGCTATTTACCAAATCGGTAATTCACATTCATTCCTATGGGCCTCCAGGCCCAAAGGAATGAATGGGAATTACCAAATCGGTAAATACCGAATCGGTATTTACCGAATTTTACCGATTCAGTAACATTTACTGAATCAATACCTACATACCATTTACCGATTCTGAAATACAGAATCGGTAAAATTCGGTATTTTAGAATCTGTAAATTTGGATTACCTACATATGGCCCTGAAACTCTGCGAGTTCTGCCCACCCCAAGATAATTTTAGGCATTTATGATAGCTGCAGACATGTATAAAACTATGGGGCATATTAGCAAAAACGTTGAAAATTATCGCAAACCGCGCTTTGCGCGATTTTTTATATCGCGTTCTATCGCTGTATTTTATCGCGGAGATAATGCAGTATTACTAACGTTTATCTCCACGCCAATAAAAAAATCCAGCGATAGCGGCGAATCCCATGTTTAACACGAGATTTACAGCAAAAAAATTCCTATCGCTAAGAAAAATCTCGCTAATAGGCAGGTGGGGACTTAGCCATTGAATTCACCTCCCATTGACTATTATGGCTAAGTCGGGTTTTTACCAGATGTAAAATCCTGGCGCTAATCGGGGTTAGCTTGCTTTTTTTATCATGTTGCGGGTATTGCTAATTGGTGATAGCTGTGTTAGCAACTGCTTTCAGTCTCTACAAGTTTGGGTACACCCACTTTGCATGTCATTAGCGATAGATATCGCTGACATGCAAAGCGGGCCCCAAACCGATTGCTATCGCTTGAAAGCTGTTGCTAACTGCTGTTAGCGACAGCTTGATAATTGGGCGATAAAAATTTCAAAAATCACCGCTTTATCGGCAAAAGGTGCTGCTAAAGCGGCGATAACGCCCTTGCTCATATGCCCCTACCAGTGCCCCACCAACCCCATTGTCTTCCATGTATCAAAGTTTCAATTGCACTTTCACTGGGACACCAAACACCTTTTTCTACATGTTTAGCTTTTTTACAGTCATAATTGTATATCTGAATACTTTGGCATGTATTGTGTTAATTACTTGATTTCTACATAAATGATGCAATAATTTACTAAACCATATACGTGTTCAGTCAGCTTTCTTTCTGACATCCTCGCAACCCTTTGCATTGCCATTGTGCCTATTTATACTACAAATGTTACATAACATTCCATAGGAGCCTTTGTTTTCTTAAATAGCATGTGAGCTATGTGACCCACATCTGTGCATACACATTGCGTTATGCAGTTTCACTGAGAAGTAGAAAAAGGCAGAGGGTGCAGTTCTTGAATACATTTCAATCACTGTTAAATATTGTAGTGGGCATTTCAAGCAATCATTGGTTTGCAGTGTGCTACAGAGAAGGACCAACAACATTCAAATCAGTATTGGTCATCCTATAGAAAGTGTTGGTAATGACCATCTTTTGAGTGGGGATTCCCCCATATGTTTGCCTTAACCACCCTATTTTTGCACACTATTCAAATCAGTATTGGTCCTCCTTTAGAAACTGTTGGAAAATCACATCTTTTGAGTGGGGATTCCCCCATATTTTTGCCTTAACTTCCCTATTTTTGCTGAACCAATTTTTGTTGGCTTTAGCACTCTGCCCTCTTTACTCCTGCTAACAAGTGGTAGCATGCTTGTGCTCTCCTTTACAGACATGGAAAAAGTGTCATACACTTTACTGGTACCATTATTTTCCTTCTATACCCTTAGTAGATGGTTCTACATGTACCCAGGGCCTTTGTATTAAATGCTACTACTAGGCTACAGCACTCATTGTGCCACCCAGTAAAGTAGCATAGTAAAACATCTCTCAGGCCTGCCCTTACAGTCTGTACTACAGTTTTAAAACTGCGATTTTGACTTGGTAAAATAAATCTGTTGCCAGGTCGAAACCTTCCTTTTTAATACTTACAAGTCAGTCCAAAGTTGGGCCAAAAAGCTGATGGGGCAGGGTGCATGGTATTTAAAATAGAGGGCCGGTATAGTTCATGCTTTACATGTCCTGGCAGTGAGAACCCCCCAAAGTTGTTTATCACTGGTGCAAGGCTAGCTCTCCGATAGATTAATACTGCTTTACCTAATTATATTGAATATGTGATAGCTTCATTTTGGGAAGAGCGAGAAACATCCCTCTGCCACTTATCAAATCAAATGTGCCTTTTTTGGCAGTGTCCTGGGTCACATGACTGGTAATTGCTCTCAGGTGGTGTGAGATGTATTCCTCCCATACAGGGGACAAAAGGGCATTGGGTGTGGAAAGTGTGTTTGCTTCCTGAGTAGGATAGTCTTGAAGCTGTACCCAGCCCTTTCCTGTGCTTTAAAGGGTGGAGGTAGGGATTAACTCATCCCCTTCCTGACTTCAGAAGATGTCTGCCTTGCCTGGCTGGCAAATGTCTCTCACACCTGAGCTTGCCTTCTCTATGATTCACTGGCCACAGAAAGGTAAAAACTGACCATAACCATTTTATGGTTAGACAAAGGGGCGTCCCACACCCACAAGCTGGCACTGTGCATAAACGTGGCAGCCCCCAAACCTCTCATCAGAACACTCCTGGACCTGAGCAGATTCAGAAAAGGACTCCCCTTGTGTCTGAAAAGGAAGACTTGACCCTCCTGTCTTAAACCCATGGTCCCATAAAGGACACCAAGGGTCAACTAGATGTTCACATACTTGAGATACAGGTGATCCAGTGGCTTACCAGTAACAGGTACTCCAATACCACGTACTCACCTGGGCCCATAAACACACACTCACACAACCTGGCAATAAACCGCTGGGGTCAATTGTTTATGATTTCTATCATTTCAAGATTAGTCACTTCTTATTCTAAACTAATCGTTCACTGACCAAAAAGTTCTTTCCTCTGGTCAATGGACATTAGTTGAACGAGTTGGTGGTGAAATGACATAAAATAATCCTCTTATGTTCATAAATGGCCACAGACTCTGGAAATATTTAAAATCTTTATCTAGATTAATTTCATGTGAACCACTTACAAAGTACAGTACAGTCTCCATCACTCATAGGAAGGAAGATTCAATTAAGACACATACTTTATATATTGCAATGACTTATGCTCAGAATGGAGAGGCTAGAAAGAAAAGGACATTGGCACATATGCAAAGAGATATAGTAACCTAGGATGGTGTGAAAACCAACCCCCTGGCCAAGGAGCTGGGAAGGGTTCCCCGGGAAAGATCAGGCGACAGAGGCTTCAGGACAGGAATCAGGACAGGATAGATGACCTCTCTACCACCGACGCTTGCATAGCACCCATCTCTGACACTCTCTTCCTCCTCGAGATTCTTCTGCGATATTTTTCAAAGTAAATTAATTTAGGATAGATGGTTCTGCATTTGATTCTTCAGCAGCAATACTTGTCATGCCGACAGCATCCCGAGCTCTGCAGCATTCAGCAAATCTCCATCTCTGGTTCACTCGGACAGCATTCCGATCTCATGCTCTCAGGATCAAAGTCTATCCAACTAACTTAGAATGACCTCAATTACACCCTACAACATTCATGTACCTCCCAATAATGTTCATGTATCATGAAACTACTAACTCTGATTGGACAGGCGAGGGGGATGATCATCACACCATGCTTATTTTCTAATTTAGTCCATTGTTAAAAATTCCACTCCTTTATTTTTGCACATCACCAGTATTCACATCATATTTGAAACAAGTGTAACATTTCTCATGTATTTCTATTCATCCGTAGGACCTGAGTACTGGTTCCCAGGGTATGTATCTCTTTTGTCCTTGGACTGTGTACAAGAGTCACATCACTTCTTCCGGCTCATTCACACCACGCAAGTGCAAAGATCAAGTGGCCAGCATACTTTAGACTCATACAAAAGGTCCAAAATACACACTAATGAAAGAGGCATGAAGGCATATGTTAATTTAAAAAAATACATTGTTTTACTGTATACCATCAACTCTACTCTAAGCTCAATCATTTATTAATGCCTTTCCCGCATTAGCATTATTAAAATAGCTTGTGTTAGTTTCAGCAAAGCAGATTTTAAGCATGTGAGCTTTCAAGCAGCCATTTTAATAGCATCTGCGCATGCGCAAGAAATTCCCTCGAAGCGACAGCTCATCATACTGCATAGATGCAGCTGACACATGCGCAATACAGATTTGCCATTAGCAGCCATTTTAGGATTCCACTTGAGTTACTTATTAGTAATACACGTAGGCAAGCTTCTCTCTCTTTCATGTTCAATGATGTGCATATTAATTTACACAATACATTGTTAATACAATATTAGAAGTTAAATGAGAGGATTGTCTTCAAGCAAGTCTCTTTTCTACAAGTCTTTGCTCCATCAATCCCCTCTCTGATGGCATTTTTGAGCCATCAAAAAATTACCCATCCCAACCAGATCCCAACTTTAACATATCTCATTTTCTTTCCCTTTTCCGTTCTTGTTCTCATCTATGTTCTTCAAATCTTTCACTTTATCATATAATTGTCCATTCAATTCCTCTAACTGTACCCCTTACATACTTTCTTTTTGTTCCTTTTCCATTTATTTCATATCGTCTTCTTCTCAATGTGTTGTGCAACAAGTACACCATATTACTATTGTTAAAACTACTATAGTTATACCAACTAATGGAAGAACTACTTGGCCTAAGAAACTTTTCCCAAGGTTAGAGATCCAAGTACCTATTGAGGAAATACTCTATTTAGTCTTTCCCACACTTTGTCAACCTCCAGTGGTTTCAATTTTTCATGAAGTTTTCTATTGTTTCTAATATATCCTCTAATTTCCTTACTTTTATCCAGTATGTAAGTGCAAACAATGTTGCACTTTCAACATTTTACGACGCCACCTTCCTTTTCCAATATTATATCAATTGCAAGTCGATTTTGAAAAACCATAGACCTAATTGCAATCATTTCTATATTCATCATCAAGAAACCTCCAGCAGTATTAGTCGAAAGACGATCAACTACTGTTGACAACTGACAGATCCTATGTGAATTTAGAACAACTCCCACTGAAGGTATCAATGCACTTAATATGTCACCAATCATTTCTGAAAAACTAGCTTTCTTTCTTCATGTTAGTTTATTAGTGTTTTCATTTCTTCCAGTGATTCTTTTTACGTGATAAGTTTTTGGAAATACTATTCCGAAGTAGCAACTGCATACCACTGTGCGGGCAGCTTATAGTAAGCTTTATTCCCACACACGTAGTAAACTCCAGGAAATACTTGATCAGTTCCCCCTTTGAGTACCAAACCTCCCAAAATTAGGAAGTTATGTAAACATTCACTGGAACCAATAAATACATTGTTATAGTCTGTCTTTAATCTATGGAGGCAGGTTTTCCCTGTCTTTACAAAGTCTAGGGACATCGCAGCATGAGCTTGGCCAGCTGTATACGTTCTGTCTTTCACAGCCCAGGGTGTATGTGGGTTTTCTGTTCAGCAGGTTTTCTCTGGAATTCCTGTCACCTTTCCTCAACTAAATTCAAAAACACTTTCTCTTCTTCGTGTAATGAGCATGTAAGGTTATTCTTGTGTGCCTTCACTAATTGTTAAGAAAAATTCACCCATAAACAGTGCACCTGGACTACTAAGAACTGGATTCACATTCTTTTGAATAGGAATTTCTGTAAATACTACAACTAGATTTGAATAATAATATTGAAGTTTTCCTGTTCTATAAAATAGGCTTGACAATATGCTATATGAAATACCATATGTTAAAGGCAAATGATGGTATGTGACTCCTTCTGCTACTGGAGCGGGTAATTTCATACAAACATAACAATCACTAATTTCTATTGTGTCCAGGTAATGAAACAATAATTTTGTAAATACATTCAAAGACGTGTCATTATCTGTTACTGTGTGATGTAAATCTACCTCATCTGTTGCTTCTAATTCTACTCTATCTCCTCTCATATTAGCTATCTTTCCATTAGTGTCTGTGTCATTCTTCTTGTCTGTTATTATTAGATGAGGTACTGCTAGTGTTAGAAATAGCCATACTAGCATCACTAATAAAATACTACATATGCAAACCTTACAGCATTTCTTTATACAGTTTCATTTTTGTCTTTCAGCAATCCTGTCCGCAGCCATTTTGACTTAAGAAGATTTCTCTTCTTTTCTTTTGTTATGAATCAGAATCTTATGTACTTCAAGGAGGCCTCACTCCCCCTTCGTCAATCTGTTTTGAAATTATTTCTTCATCTGTATCTCCATTTAAATCTAGATTTTCAAATTCTTCTAGTATTAGAAAGGTCCATTCAGGACCCATTAATCTATTTTTCAAGACTTCCGATCTTGGACTTCTCTGAAGGTGTTTAGCAACTGACTCTTCCGACTGAGATTGACTAGTAATTTCATTTACTTGTTCTGGGATTTCATTTAGTTTTCTCAACCTATAAATTAGCCTTTTGACCACTCCTGGCCAATTATCACCTTTTCTGATCTCTTTACCTTGCATTGCACTTTAACTTCTTTGTCTTTCTCAAGAGCTCTTTTATTCTTGTTATGTTGTGGCACGATCTGATTTTCCCTTTTCTCAGTATCACTCTCTATCTGTCCGGTTTAGGTCTTGTTATTGTGGCTTCTTCTACCTGTACATATTCTTCTTCCTCTAACTGTTTCTGTTCGAGTATCCTTTCAGACTGTTCTTCTTCAACCCAAATGTGTTCATCTTCTTCTCACTGATCTTGTTCAGGTCTTACTACAATTGGTCCTTCTGCCACCTGAACATGTTCGTCTTCACCTGCCTGTCCCTGCTCAGGGTTTTTCAGTTGCTTGGTTTACCTGAGTATGTTCTTCTGTCCCTATCTGGTCCTGCTCAGGGTCTCCAGTAGCTGTGTTCTCTTTTTCCTGAGCATGTTCTTCTACACCTATCTGATCCTCACTAATTTCTTGTCCACTTCTTGTTTTAATGACCACTTCAGGTATATCAACCACTGGTATCCAGTCCTCCTGACTTGTGCTTGGTTGGTCTTGGTCAGTCCCTTCAGAATCTATTCCTCTAGATTATTCAACTGTACAACCTTTCAGCAGACTCAACTATTCTAGTCAGTTGTGGTCTCTTTTTAGCAGGAGCTGGAACCTTTTTCGTGTGGCTGGCATGTATCCAATTTGGCAAACCTACACACTTCACTGCTGTAGAAGGGACCAGTATGACTTACTGTGGATCATCCCACCTGGGTGCTAGGCACGACTTTTTGGTGTGCTTCTTCACTAACACCCAGTCTCCAGGATTTAAATCATGCACCTGATTTGGCTTCCTGGCAACTGCGTCTTCTTCAACCTGGTGAGAGACAGAACGAATTAGGTCAGCCAATACTTTGCAATAATCCAATACAAGATAATCAGATATATTCAGTATTGTTTGTCCTGGTATTAATGGATACCTCATTGCCCTTCCTATGAGAATCTTATGGGGACTCAATCCTGTGGTTCTGTCAGGAATACTTCTGAGTCCCATCAAGACAAGAGGCAATGCATCTGGCCCATCCATGGAAGTGGCAGCACAGACCTTTGTCAATCTTGACTTGATTGTGCCATTCAATTATTCTACCACTCTAGAAGCCTCTGGGCGGTATGCACAGTGCAGTTTTTGTTCACTTTGAAATGCTTCACAGATTACTCAAATTATTTCATTATTAAAATGAGGTCCTCTTTCTGATTCCAAAGTTACTGGAAAACCAAACCGCAGAATTACCTCCCGCAACAACTTGGAACTGTTATACTGTCATTTCTCCTAGTGGGGTATGCTTCAACCCATCGTGAAAACAAACACACTATGACAAGGACGTACTTCATTCCCCTGCATGGTGGTAACTCTATAAAATCAAGCAGTAGACTGATAAATGGTCCTTCTGTCTTTCGAATCTTTCCCAACTGACCACTGTCTTCCTGCCTGGGTTTATTTGTTGACATATTAAACATCTCTGGCAAAGACTTTCTGCAACTACCCTAAACCTTGGGTTATACCAATTTTGTCCAAATAGTCTGATCATAGCGTCCCTGAATACATGAGAGTCTCCATGATACATACTTGCAAATTGTAAAAGCAAGCAATCTGGAATGACTGGTCTTCCATCAGGGTATACCCACACGTCGTCTTCTGCCCTCCTTCCACAACCTGATTTTATCCCTTTTTCCCTTTCACTTTCTTCTACCTCATCCTGCAACTGTTTCTCTTCATCCCATGTTTTGAAAACTAAGAATAGCACAAGTTGGCAGCTGATTCCACATATTTCCTTTTTCTTGTTCAATGACATTTTATTTCTGGCACAGTATTGAGCCACCTGGCCATTGTTTCGATTAACAGCCACCACATAGTAATTTCCTGACTGGTGAGCTGCACTCTTGACCACGGCTATTTCTTTTGGCAATTGTATTGCTTCCAACTGTTCTTTCACCAATTTCCCATTTTGAATCGGGGACCCTGAAGAAGTCAGAAATCCCCTCTACATGCAAAGCCAGCCAAAATCATGCACAGCCCTGTAACCATATTGACTATCGGTAAATATGGTCACTTTCCAATTTTTCCCAATTTGCATGCTTTTATTAAAGCTATCAATTTGACTACTTGTGCAGACTTGACTCCCGGAAAACAGGATGCTTCAATGATCCCAGATATTTTGCACATAGCATAACCTGCACTTAGTCCTCCACTTTCAAGTCTTAAGCAAGGACCATCAACAAATAGTGCATGGTCTGGCTCTTTCAGAGGCTCTTCCTGTACATCAAGTTGGGGCTTAGTACACATTTCAGTTACCTCTAAGTAATCATGTTCAGCTTCATCTTTCACTTCCTCACATCATGAGTCCGGTAATAGAGTAGCAGGGTTCACCATAGTACACCTGATCACTGTCACATTTTCTGCACCCAAAATTATTCTTTCATACTTAGTCATCCTACTAGGAGTAAGATGCTGTGTTTGAGTTCTTGTTAATAGAATCTCTAGTGAATGTGGAACATAAACTTTCACTGAATGTCCCATCACAATTGACTCACTTTGTTCTAGGCTCATACATGTAGCAGCTACTGCTTTCAAGCAGCCAGGTAATGCTGAAGCAACAGGATCGAAAGTACCAGAAAAATATGCAGCTGGACATCTGCTTAATCCATGTCTTTGGGTGAGGACTGAAAGTGCACCATAGACAATTTCACAATTTTCCAAATGCTTCCACACTTTCATCATCCCAAACTATTGGATACTTCACTCTTTTCCGTGTCATCTGAATAACTGGTTTAGCTAGTAAGGAAAAACCTACAATCCATTGTCGACAATACCACACCACTCCGATAAACATTCTCATTTCTCTTTGTGTCTGTGGTAGTTCCATTTTCTTGATTATTTTAATTCTTTCAGTGGTCACTTTTCTCACCCCTCTTTCTATTTGGTGACCCAAGTATTTGACTCCTGTTCGGCAAAATTGCAATTTTTCTGGGGTCACCTTGTGTCCTCTCTCTGCCAAATGGTTTAGTAATGCAATGGAATTGGTAACACAGTCTTCTCTGGATTTCGACGATACAAGTATGTCATTGATATACTGTACTAAAACTGAATCTCTGGGCATAACTAACTTCGCTAAACACTTTTTCAGTATTTGATTAAAAATTGAGGGACTTTCTGTATACCCTTGAGGAACAGGATTCCATGCCAAGATACGATCTTCAAATTTGAATGAAAAAATATACTGGCTGTCTGGATGTAAGGGAATTGAGAAAAAGGCTTGACACAGATCAATTATATTAAACCAGCCTGCGTTCCAAGGAACCTGATAAAGAATCACTACTGGATTTGGCACCACAGGACAACAGGGCACTCCAATCTTATTAATTGTTCTCAAATCTTGGACTACTCTGTACTTTCCACTAGGCTTCTTAAGTCCTATTACAGGCGAAATACAAGGACTACTCATTATTTCTTTTAAAATGCCCTGTGTAATCATAAATCATTTTCTGAAGCTACTCCTACTTTTACTTCTGGACTCATTTTGTATTGCCTGGTGTTGGGGTAAACTGCACCTGCTTTCACAGTTACTTTTACTGGGTCTACGTTTGCCATTAGCCCTATTTCTTTTCGCATGAAATCCTATACTTCTGGATACCCAGTTGTTTTCAGTTCTTTTGGTAAGTCCTCTTTTGTCATCAAAAATACATTTAATCTATTTCTGTGCCTTGTTTAGCTAACATTATTTTGTTTATCATATCTTCATCAGGGGTCTGGAGAGCAACACCCTTCGGTGTGCAATAAACTGTGCAATTCATTTTGCACAACAGATCTCTTCCTTGTAAGTTCACTGGACTAGAATCACAGACTACAAATCTGTGCTTGTCTATAAAATTTCCAATGTGAACCTCCATAGGTTCTGTAACTGAGGTTCTAATCTGTTGATTCAACACTCCAACTACTTGGATCACTTCTTCAGAGAGGGGTAGATTTGGGATGTCTGCTGTTATCACAGTAGAACGGATAGCACCAGTATCCAACAGAAAAGTGATATCATTACCTTCCACTTTCCCATCAATAAATGGACCTGACTGATCTACCGTCAAGGATGCGTCAAGTAAAGATTCCTCTTGATCCCCCCTCAGGCCCTGTCATTGCTCACTCTCACTGTCACTGTTATTCAACAACAGATATTGTGAAATCACAGAATTTTTCTTACCACTTCCTCCTTTGAAATCCGGTGTCCGCACTGTACTTTGGCTGATTCACAAAATTTGGCATAGTGGCAGGCGGCACCTGACACTGCTGATTGACTACCTACTGCGGCTGATTCATAAGCACCCCATTCTGTGTCTCCAGATTTAAATTTTGGATTGGGACATTATTATTCTGAATATTCTTATACTCGTTTTTCCAATGTCCAAGCTTTCCACATCCATGACACAGAAACTTTTTCTTTGCATCCCCTCTATTCATTAGTCCTCTTGGTTTACCACCATTCACCACACGATCACTCTGACTCTGTTCTTTCCGCTGTCCATCCGTCTGACTATTTCATTCAAACTCCTCTTGTTCTGCCAGATTTCACTTGTGCCCACATCATTTTCTCTTTTAACTTTTTATGCCTGGCCTCTATATCATCCCCACAATACTTTGCATATGCCGGAGGTGCGCCAGAGGTAAGCCCGTTTGCGCCCGTTCGCGCACAGGACACGCCGGGCGCCGGAAATCCTGCCTCTCGGCATCGAGCCATACTTTCTTACTCCCGTGACGAACTTGTAAGCCTGAACTCTGGCACTCTCCCCATTTCCATCTGTAGGCACCCAGACGCTTTGTCCTGTGGCTTGCTGAACGTAAGATCTCTTATCAAGCACTGTGAAGAAATTGCGCTACTTATAGAGTCTCACGATCTAGACGTACTCTTCATGACAGAGACCTGGATCACAGCAACCAGTTCGGTGGAACTGGGGACAGCCTGCCCCACTGGGTTTAAAATCATACATAATCCCAGGGTGGGTGCCAGAGGGGGTGGAGTTGGCCTTATTTTTAGGGAGACACTAGACTTCTCCCAACTTTACATCAAGGCCATTGCTGGATGTGAACTGCTGGGCTTCTCTATTAAGGGTCAGGGAGGTGTGCTACACACTGGGCTGTTATGCTACAGACCCCCGGCTAGCTCGTTATTGGCTGTGTCAGAGCTCATAGATTTAATCTATGACCTCTCTCACTCTCATACAAAGCTGATGGTGCTAGGGGATTTCAACCTTTGGCCAGAGGGACCGACGAATTCAGCCTTTGTAGAGCTGGTCCAAGCCTGCCGTAACATTGAGCTACAACAGCTCATACTCACCCAAACTCACTCAAAAGGCCATATTCTGGATCTGCTTTTCGCCGACGTATACCAAACGTCTCTGCGGGACATCTTACCTCAGTGTTGGACGGACCACGCCCTCGTCCTTTTCTCTCTCTCATGTACAGCCGCTATAGCAAAGAAAGGCAGTGTGGGTGGTACTAGGATGGGTAGACAATGGTCTGAACTCCTTAAACGATCTACCCTGCCTACTTTGCTTCCGGACGGCTTTACATTGGGAGTTAGTGTGGACGTGAGTTATGAGATTCTCTGCCAGCGAATCTTGGCTTCTCTAGACTCCTTGGTTCCGATGCGTACAATTAGAGCTAGGACTAATCTTGCGATGCCATGGTACTCAGCAGAACTTCGGCAGCTTAAGCTTCAGTGCAAACAGGCTGAGCGTGCCTGGAGGAAACAGTATCTGGAATCACATAGAATCCTCTTTAAACAGGCATTAGCGACCTATAAAGCCTAGATCAAGCTTGCTAAAGCCAGATTCCTAGAAGAATCACTGAAGGCAGCTACGAACAAGTCCCAGGCTCTATTTAAGATCGTTAAAGACCTCGCCCATCCAGCTTGTACTATAAATGACATCCCAGCCTCTCAAGCCCTTTGCGACTTGCTAGCACAGGCTTTCGAGGACAAGATTGCTACCATCTTAAATAACCTCGCCTCGTCTTCTGGCCATGTGGTGCACAATTCCACTTCGATTGAGACCATGAAGGAGGGCGCCAAGCCAGCCGGACTGGACAATTTTCCTCTACCATCCTTCGAGGACTTTTGCGCTTTGGCTGATGGTGTGTCCTCCGGCTCTCCATCTGATCCTCTTCCACCTAAATTTTGGAAACTGTTTCGGGAAGAGCTTTTTCCCCCACTTTTTTTGATCTGATGCCAGTCCTTCGGATCAGCACGGGTCCCAGACTGTTGGAAATTAGCGGTGGTCTCTCCATTGCTGAAGGAGGAAAATCTGGATCCTACTTGTCCAGCTAACTACAGGCCGATTTCCCTGCTGCCATTTCCAATTAAAATCCTTGAAAAACTGGCCACAAAACATCTTTCCAACTTTCTTGAGACCACCGAGTGTTTGGATGTGGCCCAGTTTGGGTTTAGGCCAGCACATGGGACTGAGTCGGCATTGGTAACTGTTCTTGACGACCTTCAGACGCGTGCCGACCAGGGTCGAGCAGCCTTCTTAGTGCTGCTCGATATGTCGGCCGCGTTCGACACGGTGAGCCACGCAATCCTGATCAGGAGACTGGCGGAGGTTGGGGTGTCTGGCCTTGCCCCTGAGTGGCTGGTGTCGTACCTCGATCATAGGCACCAGGTGGTGGCCCTGCCACCCTTTAAATCCGACATCAGGAAGGTTGGACAGGGCGTACCACAGGGGTCGGCCATCAGCCCATTCTATTCAATCGCTACCTCCGCCCCCTGATCTTGTTGATAAAATCTTTTGGCATGGCAGTCACCAACTATGCCGACGACACCCAACTTATCTTCTCGTTTGAGGGTAAGGAGGCGGTGTCACAGGAGGTCTTCCATCGTTGCATGAGCACCACGGCAGAATGGCTGGGCAACAACTCCCTGCAATTCAACAGCTCGAAAACCGAGGTGCTGCACTGCTCGATGGATCTTACCCCTAGGCCTCTCCCACAGGATTTTTGGCCTCCTGATTTCCAAGGGACTGGTTTGCCTGCTGAATCTGTTCGGAATCTGGGGGTGATGTTCAGTTCCAGTTTGCAACTAGATGTATCAGTGAACAGAACGGTAGCCACTTGCATGGCACTGCTCTGCTCGCTGCGAAAGATCTTACCTTTGCTCCCTGTACAGGCTAGACCAGAGGTAGTGCGGAGCATAATTTTAAGTCAACTTGACTATTGCAACGCATTGCTTCTGGGTGCACCTGCCACTTTGCTGGGGAAATTGCAACGAGTACAGAATTTCGCCGCCAAATTGGCACTGTCGCGTCGACGCCTGGACTCTTCTGCTAAGGCACTTAGGGACCTTCACTGCTTACCAATTTCTCAACGAATTGATTTTAAAGCTCTATGATTGGTATTCAGGGCTCTTCACGGACAAGGTCCGTCCCCTCTGCAGGACCTTTTCTCTTGGTATACTCCGTGTAGATCACTCCGGTCAGCCTCAGCCTATTTGGCAGTAGTACCCAAGATTTTGAGGTCCCGGATGGGTGGTCGGTCCTTCAGGTTCACTGCAGCGAGACTGTGGAACTCCCTTCCGCTGGGCCTGAGGGGCTTGGTAGACCTCCCTTCTTTTAAGAAAGCCTTGAAAACTTACCTGTTCCCTAGGATACTGTAAACGGATCGGATGCTGGTAACATCATGTATGTGTCATGACAGTCGAAGCGCCAGGATGCCCGTCGGGTGACAGCAAATGCGCTATATAAGAACGCCTATACATACAAACATACATACATATTTTAAAATATCATCAATAGATTTTCCTTGCCAACACAACTTGTGCTGTTGAATCATCTGACTAATCTCTGGCTTCAAACCATACACAAACCAACACACAAAATGACCCATATCTTTATCTCCAATGTTCTCAAACCCACTATCCTGTTTGAACACTTGCAGCAGTCGTTCATAATATGGATGAACAGACTCATTCAGTTCTTGGGTCGTTCTGCCTATTTTTACCCAATCTGTTTCTTTGGGAGGAATTTTTAATTTCAGGAAAGTAATCTCTTGGGTACTCTTCACTTGCCCAATTAATTTTGATCGTACATTCTGTCCATAAATCAGCGGGTAACACTATATCAAACAGACCATCCAAGTCTTTTAACAAAACGTTTGAAACCTTCACAAAGCTCTCATCCTGTTTGTAGCATTCAACTGGTTTCTCTCTCAGTTAAGGAAAATTGTTTGTAAATGACAAAATATCTTGTCGACTCCCTGGAACATGAACATATCCACCACCAGGTACCTCTCTCATAGGTCACAATTGTTCTACTTTTCCTGACTCTCTTAACATATATGCCATAGATGCTTCTTTTGCCTGTGCTTACTCCTTATTCCTTGTCCACCTGTCAATGTCTTCTCACTTTTGCTGAATATTCAACAACTCCTTTACCTGCAAATTCTTTCCGGACACATTCATGTTTTCTAAACCCTTGTTAGTAAACTCCACTCAATATGGTTTCTGTAGTACTTTTGATCTCCCTATCTCAATTCCCCTTCCAGAGGCAAGTTCTGTCAATTTCTCATGAAATAATCTTGCATTCCTGGTTACACTTCTACAGATGAATGACAACTCTTCCTCATTGTAAGTATTCAATCTTTCCATTCCCACATTTCCAGCTATCCTCTTTTCCAACTCTACTTTCAATTTGGGAATATACAATATTTTAGGGAGTGTACTCTGTTTATTTTTCTATTCCCTGTGCCCATCTCTCCAAATCTACTAGAGTTACTGCTGATGCACTTTTAGCTCTAGAGGATACCACTGATCTTCCTTCTTTTGAAATACTAGGTGTAGCTCTTTTTGGGGTTTCACTTACTGAGTCTCTTATTGGTAGATCCATTATTGAAATCACTGAATCAAACTCACTGGCTTGATCATCTACTATCATAGTTTCTTTTCTGGGGTTGCTTAAGGGAGCTGTTACAGCTTGTGGTTTAAGGTAATTTGCTTTGTCTCCATACAATTGATTAACAGGACCTATGGTTACCGGTATTGCCAATGCTTCAGGGTTCAAGTTTAATTGATATATCTTCTGTATTAATTCTTCTCTATTTGTATTTAATGCTTCTTTTTCCCTATCTTGAAGTACCCTATTAACTGTTGGATCATGTACAATTTGTGGAATCAGGGGTGTTCCAAGTACCGATGCACTTGGGGTGATTCTACTTGGTCCTTCTTGGTACGGTGGAGGATATTTAGTTAAAATATCCTCTGATAAATAATTTTCTGATTCACCACATCCTAGTGGGTTCAGGTGTTTAAATTTTCCTTTACACTTACTCCCTGTCTGTTCCTCAGGCACTAATACTGGGTATAAGCCTTCTGCTACCATTGCTTTTCTCCATCGCTTCATATGATCTACACGTGTCTCTCGCAAGTACCTAGGAAATTGACCCATATATCTTTCATTCGATTTTTCTCTCATTCATACAACTCGGTCTCCCATTCCTCTAATGCCTCATTCTGTGTTAACCTGGGTCTTGGTTCTAAAACTTTCATCTGCAACCTCAAATTCTGCTAAATTCTTCTATTAAAGGTACCATGCTCAGGAAAAGCTAAAGCTCCATCATCCTTTGTATATTCCATCCAATTCTTCATCCATACACATGTATGATATCCTCTCTCCATCATCATAAATGAAGTAGGCTTTTTCGGTGGTGAAACAAGGAAGCGCTTCTCTAGTCAATACAGGTTTATCTTTCTTAAAGAAATTCCTAATTTTCTTCATAAATTAAATTTTTCACTTTTCTCCATACATACTAGATACTCGATACATCATCAATAATCTGCAAAACCACTAATTATCTTGTCAGAGTGTTTCTCACCAAAAGACAAATAAAAGTCAAGCTCACAAATTTCTGTCTATCAATCCAAAAGCAGCTTTCACTAAATTATCCAATCAGAACGGCAGCTCACGCTCGTGATCTGACCAATGCCAGCGCGGCCTTTCTGTTGTCGTCAGTCCTGCTCCTTACTACTGACCCTCCTTTACAATTCGCGTCAGTCACACACCCACTGAACCAAACTATCACAGTGCGGCACTCTGTGACATCAGTGCAACTCCGGCAACTGAGCCTCCCTTTACAAGGTATTTACAAAAATGTATTTCCTTTACTCTTACTTTAACTAAATTTCATTAGTAACAACATTCAAACATTCGCTACTCTGCCTGTTCCGCTAAACAAGGGATAGATTCCAACTTATTCCGGAGACTCAGAATTGCTCCTCTTACACTGCGAGTAAAACCTTCTGTTTACCCTTCATTCAAGCTCTAGAGAACCTGTTACTCCCACAGTGTTACCCTTTCTAGGTGATATAAGACCAAAATTTCACCAGCAAACCCTTTTGCTTTCACTCACTCTCAACTTTTATATGAAACAGTCCCTAATTTAGCAGGGTCAGCCCTGCATAGTTTCTCAATGCTATTCCAACAGACGAGTAACCTCACTGCAGTATGGCTTCTATCACCAGCCGCTATTCATTGACCCGGGTATTTTTCCAGACAACATAAAACAAAGACAGTAACTCTTTTTGTTAAACATAAATCAATAATCAAAAATCAATACTTATCACCAAACTAGTCAATAATAACCGTAGCTATGCTACCAGATAAGTGGTCCAGCGGCTTACCAGCAACAGGTACTCCAAATCCATATACTCACCTGGGCCCATAAACACACACTCATACAACCTAGCAATACACCACTGGGGTCATTGTTTATGATTTCTATCATTTCAAGATTAGTCACTTCTTATTCTAAACTAATCTTTCACTGATCCAAAAGTTCTTTCCTCTGGTCAATGGACCATTAGTTGAACTAGTTGATGGTGAAATGACATAAAATAATACTCTTACATTCATAAATGACCACAGACTCCGGAAATATTTTAAATCTTTATCTAGATTAATTTCATGCAAACCACTTACAAAGTACAGTACAGTCTCCGTCACTCATAAGTAGGAAGATTCAATTAAAACACATACTTTATATCTTGCAATCACTTATGCTCAGAAAGGAGAGGATAGAGAGAAAAAAACATTGGCACTTACACAGAAATATAGTTACCTAGGATTGTGTGAAAACCAACCCTTTTGCCAAAGATCTGGGAAGGGTCCCCCGGGTAAAATCAGGTGACAAAGGCTTCAGGACGGGAATCAGGACAGGATAGATGACCTCTCTACCACTGAAGCTTGCGTAGCACCCCTCTCTGACACTCTCTTCCTCCTCGCGATTCTTCCGCGATCTTCTTCTAACTAAATTAATTTCGGATAGATGGTTATGCATTCGATTCTTCATCAACAATTCCCGTAACTCCGACAGCATCCCAAGTTCTGCAGCATTCAGCAAATCTCCATCTCTGGTTCACTCGGATAGCATTCTGATCTCATGTTCTCAGCATCGACGTCTATCTAACTAACTAAGAACTACCTTAATTATACCCTACAATATTCATGTACCTCCCAATAATGTTTTAATATCAAAAAACTACTAATTCTGATTGGACAGGCAAAGGGGATGATCATCACATCATGCCTATTTTCTAATTTAGTCTTTCAGTCCATTGTTAAAAATCCCACCCCCTAATTTTTATACATAAGTCTTTATTCCCCATCCGTATTCCCATCATATTTGACTCAAGTGTAAAATTTCTCATGTATTTCTATTTATCCAGAGGACTTGAGTACTGGTTCCCAGGGTATGTATCTCTTTTGTCTTTGGACTGTGTTCAAGACTCACATCACTTTTTCCGGCTCAGTCACACCATGCATGTGCAAAGATCAGGTGGCCAACAGACTTTAAACTCATACGAAAGGCCCAAACTACCCACTAATAAAAGAGTCAAAAAGACATATGCTAATTTAAAAAATAAATGGTTTCACTGTATACCACCTATCGCTACTCTAATCCCATTCATTTATTAATGTTTTCCACGCATTAGCTTTAGTAAAAAAGCTCGTGTTAATTTGAGCAAAGCAGATGCTAAGCATGTGAGTTTTCAAGCAGCCATTTTAATTGCGTCTGCGCGTGCACAATAAATTCCCTCCAAGCAACAGCTAGTCATACTGTGTAGATGCAGCTGATGCATGCACAATAAAGATTTCCCATTAGCAGCCATTTTAGGATTTCACTCGAGTTACTTATTAGTAATACACATAGGCAAGCTTCTCTCTCTTTCATGTTCAATGTTGTGCATATTAATTTACACAATAGATGGTTAATACAATATTAGAAGTTAAATGAGAGGATTGTCTTTGAGCAAGTTTATTTTCTAAGAGTCCTTGTTCCATTACAGGGATACAACAAGCTTTCATATGCCTCTATCCAGCTTTCCAGCTGACCAGACCAGACTGGACTTGGCCAGGTTCCTGCTCCTCATCTACGTGGGAGTAAATCCTGACCCCCACAAATGCTGTACTCAAGGTTCTGGACCCTTGGTTGTAGTCAGAGTATACTCCTCCCTGCTCAACTGAATGTTTTAATTGATCCAATGTAATGCTGTGCTGACTGACGCAGGGCCTTGCAATGCAGCCTAAAACTCCAGATCTATGGCTATACTGGTTGTAAAACAGCATAACGAAGACCAACGCAGGACCTCACATTGCAGCACCTCTGAGCTCCTGATCAGCAGCTTCACTAGATTCAACACAGAGCAGTGTACCCTGATGCAGGGCCTCGCATGAGGGCATCTTGAAAGTCCTGATTGAAAAAGAACCAATGGCTACCTCACCACTCACGGTGATCTTCACCCCTGAATACGATACAAGAGCCCCTGGTCACATCTTAAACTGGTCAAATATCTTATATCTCATGTCGAGCATACCCTCACTGGCTTACTTAACATGAGCTCAACTAGCCTCAGTGCACTTTAAGAATTATACCTGGATAAGTCATAGCGAGTCAATCCTGACAAAGTGGACAAGCAGGGTAGACACCCAAAACATCAGGGCAGAAAAAGGTCTACTCAAAGATTGGGGGATCTGCGTAGACAATTGCCGAATGGAAAGGTACCCCATTGTCCTATCGTAGAGGCCGCAATTCCAAGTGGAACAACAACTATTGAAAAGTGTACTGCGGTGCACTAAACCATCTTCGAAACAACCCTGCAACAACAAAATCGGAATCCAGCTTTATTAAAGTCATGGAACTAGACATCGCACGTAGGTAAGATCTTCTCATGATTCAAGGGCATTAGAAGACTGGGCCTGGATCTTAATGGCACTGCACATCAATTGGAGGGCAAACTCCTAGCACAAGCAAACACTTGATTTCGCCTGGTCATCAACACCATTGGACTTAAGGGAAAACACAAACCTCCTGCACTGAAGGTATAAAGAAGCATTAACAAGATCTAGGATCAGAATAATAAGCTGGAACATGGCGGGGTTTAAATCCATCATAGCAAACAAACAAGCCATGGAACTTCTTCAAACAGGAGACATTTTTTGTTAACAAGAAACTTAGATGACAATACCGTGCTCTATTAAAGGCTTCCAGGCAATCCATACATTGGCCTATAAGAAAAACCTTTTTGAAAGACCAATTGGTGGGGTCTCAATATTTGTAAAACTAAATTTGCAAGTATGAGTCAAGAAATGGCCCACACACTCACCCAATATAAGAGGAATAGGACTAAAGGGCACATCAATTACAATTGCAGTAATTAACCTCTATGTTAATCCAAAAAAGCAGGCAAAACCCATGAACATTTCAACATGAGAGGTATGTGTTGCCTAGAGCAAAATCAAGGGGAGAGTGGGCAGAATATCATGGAAGTCTGTATTAATGAATTTAAATTGGGGTTGGTAAATCAGATAGGACCAATGAATAGGAAATTCCAACCCACTTTTAAAACCATCTCCAAGCCAGATTACATCTTTCTGAGCAAGAAGTTAATGAGGAAGTGTGAAGAAAATAAGGTGCAACATCCTACCGTAAGTAATTGTCACCCACTATCCATACTTGGTAATGCAAGTGCCACACTGCATGAGGAACATCTTCCAGTTGGTCAAATGCTTGCTCCAATCAGTGACCCAGCATCAATAAGATACATGTAGTGGGAACTTTCCAGCAGGGTTAGATGCAACCAGTGGAAACAGGCAATACAAACATTCGGCCTTGAGATAAACTGGACAAAAATAATGGATTCGCTATTTGGCGCTTCGAGTACAGGAATGCAACCCACATATAAAGGTAAACCTATTGGAAGGAGCCCATATATCTCCTCTGTAACAAAGAATTCAGGGTGAGTAAAAAGCGGTGTGGCGAGTCAGAGTTACAGCATAGGAGAGAGAAGTGCCCGCAGGTGAAAAACATCTATCAAATTGAACAATAAGAACAGAGAACGCTGAACCTGCCAACACATGGGCAGCCCATGCAACAAAGCTCTATGTTGACTTAGATAAACCCCTGGACCATAGTATGGAAGCAGAGGGCAACTATTCTGACGAACATGAGGCAGATTACATTTCCATAACAGAAAAAGAAAAGCTAATTACTCTTAAGAGCATTTGGAAGGACAGGGCTCCTGGACCTAAAGGGCTACCGGGCAGCATCTTCAATGAAGATCGAGAATTCTGGGCTCCTCACATGCACAGCCGGCTCAATCACTGCTATAATACTTCAGCGGAACCAGACTCATGGAGAGGCTCCATCTTGCACCCCATCTACCTCCCCATCTATAAAAAAGTGGACTTCTCTCGTCCTCAGAATTATAGATTGACCGTGTTGTTGGACGTTAATGGGAAGGCATTCGCAAAAGTACTCCTGAAAGAGCTAGAGGCCTGGATAAATAGAAACCACATCATACCACAATATCAGATAGGATTTCGGCACAACTCATCTACGTTGGACAACTCTATCGCTCTGTCATACATGGCAATCTGAACCACTGAGGCCGCCTCCCCCCACTTTATGAATGTTTTGTCGACTATGGCAGCGCCTTTGATTGCACTGACCGCAACATACTCTGGGCAAAACTTGCAAAGTGGGGCATTTTGAGGAAACTTTAGGCGGCCAATATGAAACTTAATGCCAGCACTTGGGTCCGTACTAAGCTTACGCAGACACATGTAATCCCCAAAATGTATACCAAAAAAGGCTTAAAACAGGGCTGTGTGATCGCCCCTACATGGTTTAACCTATATACTGCAGATTTGGGAAAGGGGCTTTTGAAAGTCAACATCTTTCTGCCCAAATTAGGCCATCTTAGACTCCAGATTATGCAGTATGCGGATGATCTGGTTTTACTGGACTGAACCAGAATTGGCATGAAAAGGGCATTAGAGACATTACATCTATATAATATGGAAAACAGATTTAAGCTAATGCCATAAAAATGAAGGTGCTGTTTTTGGGCCATAAACCGAAAAAATAACTTCTGGAATGGCATATCGGCCCATTAAGGATTGTCACTGCTGACAAATACAATTATCTGGAAGTGCAATTCTCAGCCACTGGTAGATCAACATTGCATTGCAAAGCACTTGAGGCTAAAGCGGCTAAGGTCACACATGGACTATGCAAATTAAATCATAAGCTTTAAAGTCATTCCGCAGAGGGTTTCTGAGGGGTAATGCAAGCAAAATTAATTCCAATACTGAGTTATGGCCATCTTGTCTTTCCAGGACTGCTTACCAAAGAATTGGAGCGATTGCACATCATGGCATTTAGAAACGTTTTCATTCTTCCATATTCAACACTGTGCACATTGACATGGCTGGAGTTCAATATTTCAACAATGGATAATATATTAAAAAAGGATATAGTAAAATGTTATCACAGTGTTGTTATGGCGTGACCTGACACAGTCAGAGAAGCACTAAAAACAGTTTTCCAGGAAAGTAATAGTCGCTGGACCAGGTATCTCAAGAAGGCCAACAAGCCACTGGGCCTGCCACTATAAATAATAAATGATACATCCTTAACAATGGCCAGCTTTAAAGTTTTGTTACAGAAACAATGCAAGCACATCTCAAGGCAACAAGATCTTGAACGGATTAGACATATTCTTGGACCAGAGTGTCTTGTCTATTCACATAAAGTTACATCATGTCAACCATACATGAGGGCAGGGCTGGGAAGGCAAGCCCTATAGAACAACCTGAGAACCAGGCATCTAACACTGCAAATATGGGATTATGGGCCACTAGACGAACCCATTGCCAGGAAACAAGGGATACTGTTTATACCAATATCATACAGAATCAGCTGAGCACATCATGTGTTGCCTGCCAGCCTGGCTGGGTCAGGGGCGATTACTTCTAAGAACAATGTTCATTTATACTACCAAGGTGCCGATGGCCTTGCACGAATAGGCAAGTTTTAGGCAGTAGCTGGGAGGATGCTACGAACAACACAAGAAATGAAGACGTAAGACTAAAAAACACAAGCTGCTGATCATTTATTTACGCAGTAACACTTTATGTGGCAACTTCATACATGAACTGGCACTATATGATTTTATACACCAACCTTGCCCTTTGGGAAGGGGTCTTTCCCCACACTCATCAAGGAACTATCGCTGAGTTATCAGCACTTTATCGCAGCCAAAGTAGCGATACAACTATCGCCTCATTCAAAATCTGGCGATAATAGCCCATATCACCAGTTTACCTGTGATAGCAGCTGCAAAAAACATCGCCACAGATGACCCTGGCAACTATCGCTAATGAGATGTATAACAGGTCCGGTTCAGTAGGTGGAAAAAGAGTTATTTGGTAAAAATAGTTGTCCCCTTAAATCCGCGAATTGATATCACTATGCACTAATATTATATTCTTCTTGCATGGATATTTGATAAAGGATTGACACTCATAAAAATGCGAAAGCGCTTATAACTATTCTAGCACTTCCGTGTTTTCATATAAACGTGCACTTAGGTAGCCCTAGCCATAATGGTGGTTGCGTCTTCTCGCGATATTAGAGACAATCTATACGGGATTCCGGTATGAAAGTTGGACCGGCAGATGAACTCGCACTCGGGTGGAGGTAACACACTGAGGTCTTTTACGATCGGTAAGGAGAGGGGGTCCTTAATGGAACTACGCTACCAGGTGTGTGTGTGTGTCGTAGTACTCGACCACAGTAGCAAAATATTTCCTTGCTATTTCCTGGTGAAGTGACTATAGTAGCGGAAAGCTTTGTTTGTTATGCCGTATATCATTAAGGCTTGCACTTTTTAGACAATATTGCGAGATGCAGCTTGAACATATCAGCGGTATACTGTTGCAGTACAAGAAAAGTAATCTTAGTCGCTGTACATTGTAGTAATGCACGGTTTTGTAGTAAAGTTAAGTTATAGCATGCTGAGAGCAGCCGAATGTATGCGAGTATTGTAGCATGAGTACACTATCAGTATGCTTCGAGAAGCTGATAGTCCTTAATAATTGTTTGTGCTTTACATGTTTTTTCTACAGTTAGAAAACGACAAGAGACCTGAGGTCAACCCACTGCAGGGGTTGTACCTTTCTATTTTTAATCTTATCCTTACGGCCGGTAGGAGTCGCCTTGGCTGTGTAGGGGTAAATATTGGGTCGTCTTCTGCACATTTGGTGTACTACACTTTGCAACAATAGTCAGAGTGGGCAGATGGCAAAGGAGTTTTAATTTGTGTTTGTTTCTTGACTGTCATGAAGAATGGTGTGTCCAGCAATTGATGCAGTGGTAAAAAATCATTTGCCCTGAAGAATTTGCCTAAAAAGATATAAGGCAATGAAACATGTTGTTGTGTGGTATGTGGTTATATAACTAATAGCCACTCCCTGTTTTTTAATTGAGAGGCTGCACTATAAAGGAGAATAAAAGTTATATTTATGTGCAGATCCTTGCTCGTCGCACTACACTGTTTGTCTGTTTTGTGTGTGTTACACTTTTTTCACTACACTTTAAAATTGCACCTACACCTTGATTTGGACACTTTACTTTTAAGCTTCATGACCGCCGATGATGATAACAAGGTAACTCTGGTGAGTACCTACCAGGTTTCCCATTGGTGGTTCGCCCTTGAGGGGTCATCTCGCTTTTTCACCATTTTTTTCACAATATATTGAGTTATATGTCCGTTCTATGTGGCTGTCTTAGAAGGGATTGAGGCCTTTTAATGTGGCATGTCAACACTGCACTCTCTACCCCATGGTTTCTAAACAGAAGGGGAGATATTTGCTAAAATAGTGCAATACGAAGTGCATTGCTTGAAGAATACATAGCCTAATTGGACCAGGTCATTGTTGGTTGAATACTTTATAAGTGGAGGGCGACCTGTGTCTTTTTCCCTCTTTGCTCCTTGTTGTGTATACTCCTTGTAAGGAGCTCAGGAATCTTTACCAAAAGGAAAACATAACGGGAAAAACAGGGAATTAAAAAGGCCAATTCACAAGGCAAACGCCTAGAAACTCAAAGTCAAAAAAAAAAAAACCACAACATACAGTGGATATTTTGGAAAAAATCATTCTCGGCACTAAAAAAGAGATAGGGGTTGAGGGCCGGGTTGGCACAGCAAGTGTTCTATTTGCCTTTTGTCCTTTGTTGATAGCGATGAATTTTTGCCAACTAGGCAATGTTGCTGTAATAAACAGCCAGGCAATCAAAAGGAAACACAGACGGCAATCTCTAATTGGTGGCACACCAGAAAGTGGTATAAGTGAAATGAGATCAGGACGGATTAGGCAGGTGCCCCCACTACAAAAATAACACAAATAAAAGAAGTTGCAAAAGAACTCAACTCTAACAAGGGGGACATCTTCAACAAGATCCCAAGGGATAGGAAGCCACCCCAGTCCAATACTTCCTCCATTAGAAATCAATTTTTGAAAAGCGAAAAGGCCGGAACAAAAAATAAATACATTTTTCTTTCTGAAAGAGCTGGCAGCAGCAATCTTTTCAGAAACAGGAAGCATAAAGGGTTTGCTCACACCTCTTGCCCCACAAAAACCAATGGCTTCGGAAATGATAGAGGTACAAGAACTAGCACCTTAAGCAACGGCATCATTCACAGAGCCCAGACACAGGGAAAGTGTTGGAAAAATGGATCAAATAATAACAGATTCAATTGATGTGGAAAATCAGGTAAAAACCCACCAGACGATAAGTATGAAAATCATTGTACAGGCAATTATACAATCAGTGAACAATCACAAGAATGATTCGGAAGACATTAAGCAAACATGTATAGATCTGAGTATTGAACCTAATAAAATAAATCATCAGCATGATGAAATAGCAATGGCATCTAAGTGCACAACAATGGATAATTTTCACTCAACTCCTAACAGAGATAAACAGGTTGAGGATAATCGATGTTACGAAACTCCTTCAACACCCTGTGATATAAAGGCTTCAAATAAGGACGGTCTGCAAACTTCATGGTTGCACTCCACATTAATAATGGACAATGCTGAACTTGTAAAAGCCCTGGAGACAAAAACAATAAATCAATCTAACTTGGAAATTACTCCTGTAACCTCACGAATAGAAACTACAAACCAACCATACAAAAAGAAACAAGTTCCTGCAACAAGATCAATTGGCACTGAAACAAAGCAGGACCTTTCCTCAATTATAGAAATATTAAGCCACTTTTCTTCCCAAATCCAAACGGATGTAAAGAATGATTCAATATATGGTTCAGTATCCAACTCAAGGCAGGATCAAATGGATCAATTTGATATACAAAGAGGAAAAGGTTTAAGTATTTTGTCATTTCAGCAGGATAATTCCAAAACAGGAGTATTCAAAACCTGTAAGCCGAAAAAATATATCAACCAAACAGAGACAGACAACCTATCCTCTTTACACTGCTCATTATTAAACATTCTGCAAACATCTATATCAGCACTAAATATGCAATCTGATCAATTAGATGTTCAGATCGACCTTATGAACATTATGGCAACTCACGTCTCTAGTATTAACACCAAAATAGACATACTTACCAAACAGCTGAAGAAGGTCCAATCACCTAAGAGCACAGATCCACAATGTATCTGCAAATGTGACCAAATAATAGACAAACTAAGTACTCTGCCAGCTATACTAATTGATATATTGAAAGAAATAAAGCACAAGACCGATTATAAGCTAGCTTTAAGGCAAATTCCAGAGGAATATACACAAGAGCAACTGGAGTTAATAGACAATTTACCAAAAAAGGAAATCCACGAACAACAAGGAGGACAACCTAATGTGTATGGTTGTGTAAATCCAAATGAAACCCAAAACGATATATCACTGATCCACTTAACAAATAGTGGCCTACAATCTCTTACTACAAAAGCAAAAAATACATTTACCCAAGTATTAACAAAAAGGGAAAAAAACGCACTAGAAAGGAAAGACAGAACATGAACGGTCCCACACAAAACGCTGCAGAGGCCAAAACATTCTATCCACTGTTTAGTGCCATGAAAAAAAAGAAATCTCTTCTAGCAACAAAGATCATAGAAGAAAAATGTACGTTACCGGATCAATCAGTGGATAGAATTTCGTACCCTTGTTCTAATAACTTAGATAGAGAGGAGTTGGCCTAACGACTAGGGCGCTCGACCTCGGACCTGGGGATCTGGGTTCGAGTCTCGGTAACGACGCCAAAACCTCCTGTGATTCTGGGCAAATCACTTAATCTCCCCGTGCCTAAAAAATGAAAGTGTGTCGTAACGTAACTGGAAAATATGTAAAGCGCTCGGATACCTGATTCTGTTCGGGTCTAGTTCGCGCTATATAAAACTCTGCAAAAAAAAAAAAAATAAATAAATAAATAAAGCTAGCGAAAATAGCGCAAAAAAGATGAAAGGCAAGTCAGAAGGACAAAGAAAAGCATACCCTACCTAATCCAGCCTTACCTCCAAAGGAAATAAATGTAAATAGAATTTTTTTTTAAAAGTCCGCCCTTCCAGACATCTCGCAAATGGAGACATTAACTTCAGATGCTGAACATGACATACAATCAGAGACCGCAAAAGAAAAGATCAACTCAGTCGCCCTGAGGCACCATTGGGTAATTGCTCTAAACAGAACCTCTTGGAAAGGCCTAAAATGACTAATAACAGAGGACTAGTTGTCCCTGCAACTAATTATCATAATAAAAATAACAATCATTAACGTATAATAACTTCCAGGGTGGACAAAATAGTTGTGATCACATGTCGTCCATTAGCAAGTAACACGGAGTATGAGCGTCATTGAACAAGAAGCAGTACACAGCTCCTCAATGAAGATAAAACAAAAAGAAATAATTCTTCTCATTGTACAGGCCAAATAGAATCTAAAACTCCAAAGCAGAATCATAAAATGAAGTATTGTCTGAACAGATTTCACCAACATAAACAAAGGATTTCAGCAACCAGTAGCAAATTACATGAATCCGCCTATACATGTCAAGAGGCAAGCAAGATATCTTAAATAGGGGAAACGTTTTGAGGCTGCTAGGCGAGGTGCAAACATTACATTTTATTGAAACAACAGACTTATTTTTGGTGAAGTTTCTGCCAAATACACATAATCAACTGAAAGAGATAACTGTAACATCATGGAAGTCAGAAAAAATAGTAAAACAAATTCTTGATGCCAGAGAGCAATTTGAATCATGGGGCATAACAATAATAAAATCTATACCACAGCGTTACCCTGCTCCATTGGCATATTGTGATAATAAGAAGAGCACCCATTTTTCAGTATATTCGATTTTGCATAATGCCCGAGGACCTACAGTTACAGAAACAGTAACTCCAATAGAAAGAAGGCATAACTATAGGCATTGGTCAACGTTAATACCAAAAAATGTAAATAGGCAATGACCAGTTATTGAATAAACATGTGCCCTGCAAGCTGATAAATTAAAAATATTCTCTTGGAATATTGCAGGTGCAATAACCAAGCTTACTGATAGGACTCCAATGGAAATCTGGGCTCTATATTGCATCATAGCAATGCAAGAAACCTGGCTGACAGGTTCAATTCAATTGCTGGGTTTTACATTACACCAGGTGGATGCCGTAAAAATGAACCGATTTGGAAGACCAAAGGGCAGTCTCTCGGTCTACATATCAAACAACATTCAGGTAGAATCAGAACAAATGTCGACAACTTCAAATAATATACAAATAATGAGACTTAATTTTGGCAGCAATCACTGGATAACCTCATTAAGTTTCTTCAACATATACGCACATCCAAACGCCCAAGATAAATCAATAATATTCAAAAAGTTAATACTTGAAATATCCAAAGTAAGATTCAACACCCCGAATTGGGAAATAGTCATAACAGGAGATTTCAATACCCATATTATGTTTACACCAGACGAAGACGACCAGCTAACAGTATAAACTGAAATTTGGTCAGTAAATCATCAAATGGCTCATCCTTGGAGGAAGGCTAATAAAGTAGTTAAGGAATTGGTCACTACTCTAGAACATTTAGGTTTGAGAGTAATCAATGGGAGAACGCTGGATGATAATCCACCAAGTTTAACACATTATGGACCAACTTCGGGGTCTGTCATTGACTATACTATTCTTTCCTTGCCATTAATCCAACAACTAAGTAAGTATAAAATTAAGTGCACAACGTAAAGGGATCATTCAATTCAGCAAATAGCAATAAATATTCATTTGGACAGATTCCAGTCCTTTCCAACAATCGATGAGGGAAGTACAGTAACTACCAACAAACGAGTGAATTGGCCATCTAATCGACTTCCTGAATTTGCAGGCAAAGCCAAAACTACACTGGAGGATAGTATAGTGCTTTCTTCCAATGTATTAAATGCCTGGATCAAATTCGTGATTCAAGTAACGAAACAGAAATCAAATTCAACATCGAGACGGACCAAAATTCACATTCACCCATCATCACAGAAAATCAAGGAGTTCAAAAAAGAATTGAGGAGAGGAATAAGGAAGGTAAAAAAACAAGGTAACCAACCAGATGCATGGGACAGGTTAACATTACTTAGGAAGGAACTTAAGAAACACGTTTAGCAAGAAAAAAGAGAAACAACGGATGAGTTCTGGGCAAAGTTGGTTTACAATTGCAAACAATCAAATGCCAATGCATTTTAGAAAACAATAAATGGTTTAAACAAGACTCACAAAGTAATAGTATCATCGAATGTTACAGAAAAAGTTTGGGTTGTGTATCTAAAAAAACTTTTTATTGACGAAGAACAGCTGCAAGTAAATAAAAACAACACAATTAAGAAAATTACTGAACCTGGGTTAGCAACCGGGATTAATATATCGTCATATTATGATACATCGTGTACGCTTACTAGAGTTGAAAAAGTTATTAAATCAGGAAGAAGTGACAGTGCCCCTGGACCAACTGACATCCCACAAGCCTTATTTCAATCCAATAATGCTACTATATAAAGAGGTGGAAAATACAGGTATGATTCCAGATGGTTGTAGAGGATCTATAACAAACCCTATCTTTAAGGGTGGAGATAAAACTAAACCATCTAATTACAGATTAATAGCCCTCATCGAATATGCATCGATAATATTGGAAGATCTAATAGAGTGGTCTAATGCTAAGAATCTTATTCCACCCCATCAAACAGGATTCCGGAAAGGGTATGGCACCTCAATTAATATGTTAACAGTAGCATTAATTGTGGAAAAAAGCAAAGGCCTAAAGAAAAAATTAAAACTCTGCTTTATAGATCTGAAAGCTGCTTTTGATTGGGTGGATCGACCACTTCTATGGGCCAAATTAAGACGTTGGGGTATACAAGAAAAAATGTTAAGAGCAATTGAATCACTATATACAGAAACGTGGATTCAAATCAAGGTAAGGGACGGAACCAAATTATCAAGGAAAATACCAACCGCCAGTGGTCTTAAGCAAGGGTGTTTGCTAGCTCCACATCTGTTTAATCTACTTATGGCAGATTTGACTTCCCACCTGGATCTAGTTAACGCACATGCGCCAAGGATAGGTCCACTGACGATATCCCAAATAGCATACGCTGATGACATAGTGCTGCTGAGCCATACAGAAATCGGACTTCAAAGATTGATCAAAGAAACAGCGGCGTATACAAAACTTAACAAATTACAAATAAACATTGCTAAAACAAAATCCATGCTTATTTGGAACAATCCTTGTGTTTCTTTAAAGATCAAGCGGGAGAACCTAGCTATAGAAGAAGTCTGTACCTATAAGTACTTGGGTTTCAATTTTTGATAAAAATTTTAATTTTCATGCTCATCAGCAGTATATGGTTAGGAAGAAAAACGCCTTAATACACACATTTAGCTTGCTCGCAAAAAAACTAGTCGGCCCTCCTACCAACCACTTCTCTCTGTAATTAAAGCAAACTTGCTTCTTTCTCTAAACTATGCAAGTATGGTGATGCATGGTAGGGATTCCAAAATGTTAGATAGATTACAAATCAAAACATATAAACAGGTATTTGTTTGGAATTTGAAGTGACACAGCAAAATATAGCAAGAAGGTACTAGTTCATTAAAACCATGTACAAAACATGAAATAATCAATCTAGCCCTCTAGTCAACGCGTTATGGGAAGCCTTGGTCAATGATGATATTTCAAGTTATAATAAATATCTGTTCTCATCTTTATAACTAACCAATGCGGGTGATCTGTGGGATTTGAACTTGTTGCATTGCACATTTTGTCAGGCCATGAATAAAGCGGCAAAAATTCATTCGTTAGTTGGTGATAAAAGTATATTTTCGCGACAAGCCCATGCTTGGATGACAATTCAAACGTATGTCACATTGCAGCTCACAACTTACCTTCAGCTAACCTATCCGGTTCATCTTAAGAAAAAACTATGGGCTATGTGCCTAGGTGATCTACCGTCTCTGTCAAACAAACCACTTTGGCGATATAAAGGATCAAAAATGTGCACACTCCAGATGAGGACTTTGCGCATTTGGTCTGTCTATGTCCCAAACTGAAGCATGCGCGTCGAGTACTTTTAAAGCACTTATTTAATGAGCGAGGGATTCCTACGGGTAGAACAGTCATCATGAGAAGTCTGGATTCCACAGACCCTCAGCTAAATTGTAAACTTTTGAAGTTTTTACAATCTCATGATAAAGCAGTAAAACAGGATTGTAAGTAGTACTCAACATCATAAGGACCCTGTTCAGTCGCAAGACTATAGGACATTGATATCATGATAAAATAATAGCAGGGTGGCGATACCTAGAACTGTTGAATTTCTGTCTTTTCCTACAGATGCATACCCCACACGAATAATCTGGTGAAATGCCCCAGCAATTATGAATTGAATGTATTTTTATAACGTTTTATTTTAACAAATCCATGATATTATTTTGTGTTGCACCAATATTTATCAATGTTTTAATGAAAATTGATAATTATCTATATTTTTTAACATGTATCTAATTTGTATTGTGATGGTTTTTATTAACCAACAACAATAAACAATAAACATAGTACCACACTCATTTACTCATACAGATACTAACATGTACTTACTCACCTATACAGTCACTGACCCAAGCACACACTCACCCATACAGCTACTCTTACATTCACTCACTGACCCATACAGCCACTTACATACCCCATTATTCACCTATTTTGCCTTTTACATACCCATTTACTGGCCCACATGCACTCACTCACCGACATAGCCATTCAAACACTCAATCACCCATACAGCTCCACATACAACCGCAACAGGACTCCACTGGACGGACCACAGCTGCGTCCACTTCACCTTCAACAGATCGGCGATCCACCACCACCAACAACAGGCTGCCCGAAGAAGCTGGAACAAGATCACAGCCGACCAGCTCACCGCTTCCCTGAGCCAGCACCCTCCCGCCAGCTCAGCGAACACCAACCTGGCCGCCGACAACTTCACGAAGTGGATCAGCAACTGCGCGGACGAACTCGCCCCACTGAGAACCCCACCCAGCAGACCCTGCAGCAGAAAAACACCATGGTTCACCGACGAACTAAAGAGCTCCAAGAAGAACTGCCGAGCCCTCGAGAAAGCCTGGAGAAGGGAGCCTACCACGGACAACATGACCACCCTCAAGCTCGCCACCCGGAAACACCACCAACTGATCCGCGCCACCAAGAAAAATACATACAAGGATCGACTGGACAACAACGCACACAACTGCAAGGAACTCTTCAACATCGTGAAAGAGCTCTCCAACCCCAGCGCCGGTAGCAATGACATCACCCCGTCGCAAGACCTCTGCAACTCCCTCGCCTCCTACTTCCACAACAAGAACGCGGACATACACAACAGCTTCAGCAACCAACCAACGCAAGCCACAACCGCAACAACGCCACCCACCACCACCCTCCGCACCTGGACTCCAATCAACACAGAAGACACCATCCGCACAATGAACTCCATCCACTCCGGATCTCCGACTGACCCCTGCCCTCACCACGTCTTCAACAAGGCCGACGCTGTCATCGCACCCCACCTGCGGGACATCATCAACACTTCCTTCGACACCGCCACCTTCCCTGAGAGCTGGAAGCACGCCGAACTCAGCGCTCTTCTCAAGAAACCCACAGCAGACCCCACCGACCTCAAGAACTACCGCCCCATCTCGCTCCTCCCGTTCCCGGCCAAAGTCATCGAGAAGACCGTCAACAAACAGCTGGCAGCCTTCCTCGAGACGAACGGATCCCTCGACCCCTCACAGTCGGGCTTCCGGGCGAACCACAGCACCGAGACCGCCCTCATCGCTGCCACCGATGACATACGAACTCTGATGGACAACAGAGAAACAGCGGCCCTCATCCTCCTAGACCTCTCCGCGGCCTTCGACACTGTCTGCCACCGCACACTAATACAGCGCCTTGGCAACATCGGAATCCAGGACAAGGCACTGGAATGGATCATCTCCTTCCTCGACGGAAGAACACAGAGAGTCCGCCTACCACCGTACAAGTCAGAGGCCACCGAAGTCATCTGCGGCGTCCCTCAAGGATCCTCACTGAGCCCCACCCTCTTCAACGTCTACATGAGCCCCCTCGCGGCCATCGCACGCCAACACAACCTCAACATAATCTCCTACGCCGACGACACCCAGCTGATCCTCTCCCTGACCAACGACCCCGCCACCGCCAGAGCCAACCTGCACGAAGGGATGAGAGAGGTAGCCGAATGGATGACGACCAGCCGCCTGAAACTGAACTCGGACAAGACGGAGGTCCTCATCCTGGGCGCATCGCCCTCCGCCTGGGACGACTCCTGGTGGCCCTCCGCCCTGGGCACCGCACCCAAACCAACGGACCACGCACGTAACCTGGGCTTCATCCTGGACTCCTCCCTCTCCATGACCAGACAAGTAAACGCCGTCTCCTCGTCTTGCTTCAACATCCTGCGCATGCTACGCAAGATCTTCCGGTGGATCCCCACCGGCACAAGGAAGACGGTCACCCAGGCCCTCGTCACCAGCCGACTGGACTACGGCAACGCCCTCTACGCCGGAACCACTGCCAAACTCCAGAAGAGACTCCAGCGGATTCAGAACGCCTCGGCCAGGCTCATCCTCGACATCCCCCGACGCAGCCACATCTCCGGACACCTGAGAGATCTGCATTGGCTCCTGGTCAACAAGAGAATCACCTCCCGGCTCCTCACCCACGCACACAAAGCCCTACACGACCGAGGCCCGAGCTACCTCAACAACCGGATCAACTTCTACACTCCCAAGCGCCTCCTCAGATCAACCAGCCACGCCCTCGCCGCCGTCCCCCGCATCCGAAGAACAACAACAGGAGGAAGATCCTTCTCCTACCTGGCCGCCAAGACCTGGAACTCACTCCCGACCGACCTACGCCTGACCCAAGACCACCTCTCCTTCAGGAAGAAGCTCAAGACCTGGCTGTTCGAGCAGTAACGGCACCCCCCCCAACCCAGCGCATTGAGACCCTACGGGTGAGTAGTGCGCTCTACAAATGTCATGATTGATTGATTGATACATGTGCTCACTAACCCATACAGCCACTGATTCACCCACTCTTGCATCACCCACACCCACTCTTTATTCACAGCTGAAGCAAAGCCAGCTACAGTCAATTGATGTGCCCTTATGGATATCCAACTTCACAGTTCTTGTTCACAGGCCAAAACTGCAAAGAGATTCAGCAGGAATATTGCCAGTAGGTAGTTATAGTTAGGAGCAAGTTTCTCATAGCCAAAGTTTTTTCTACTTGCTTATATCTTTTTTTGCTGTTCGATGAATGTTCACAAAATCTTCCAAAACAAGTGCCCATGTTATTCTAGTTGTTCATGGAAAGTGTCGGGGTGATCCGTCAAGCGGGGGCTAAGAAAAGCAGGGGTGAATAAAAGTGTTTTTCCCCTGTTAATTTCCATAGAATTCTTATACACGACTACAGCTTGAACCTCTGGACAGAATTACACAAAATTTGGCAGAAAGGTAGCTGTTGGTCTTGAAAGAACCATTTTTGGTATTTGGTGTAACTCCATCCAGTAGTTTTTTACTTATTCAAAGAAATCCAAATTTGTACATCTCGGGATGCGAATCCTCCGAGAGACCCCATGTTGTAATCTGATTGGCTTCAAACACTCCAACCAGGAAGTCTTGGCAGCCATCTTGGGACTCAGCATCAACCGAGTCCCTGGACAAACTTTAACAGATATAGGAAAGAGGACAGGGTAGGTATACCCTATCCCCGTAGTTCTGGTCCTGGGGTCCCAGAGGGACCCCACCAGACAAAAAAGCATTTTTGTTAATTTTTTTGCTGAAAATCTACAGATCCGAGATTCCTGTGAAAATAAACAAAAATGTATAAATATATATACAGAGGCCCACCAGTATCAGCATGTAGAGTGCAGTAAGCTTATATGTAGTCGCTTGGAAAAATGGTTCACTGAGAAAACTGTTTGCTTAATCTTAGCGATGCCCCCGTGTGCCGGAACACCTCTCTGGACGTAGCTCTACTGTTAGAAATGGGATCTCTGGTTGGCTAAGGCTTGAGCCAAAGCCAGGCAGAGACCACCACTCTAGTCAGGGCAATGGAGTTACACGCCAAGATAACCCCTGCTCACCCCCTTGGTAGCTTGGCACGAGCAGTAAGGCTTATCCCAGAGGCAACACACACACACAGCAGCAACACACTAGGCACACCACAAAAAGGAACTCCACGCAAGGTTATATATCAAAATAGCCTTTGTATTACCATAAAACAGATTAGATCATAATCACACATATACACTGTGCCAACTGGCACTGGGCAGTATTTACAGGGGATTATTTACACATGACAGGGCCACGTAGGCCACTGTCAGAATCAGCACTTAGTAGAAATAGTAGGTGTAGAACATAGAATAACTGTAGCATAAAATCACAATTGTAGAACACAACCAGTAACCACTGGTAAAAGGTAGGAACACACTACTCAAGACTAATCACCATAGGCATAAGTCACGCAGTGAAACATAAACTGACTAGCATAAACTATACTAGACCAAACAACCTCCTGGTCCTAAAACACATTTAGAGGTATAAACAGGGCATAAAGGCATTGTACATTATGCATAAATCACATTAGGCAATTATCAACATAAACACAAATCACCAATCACCTTGTGCAAGAACCACAGAAGTTACTGACCCCAGGCCAACTGGCCTTCCATGGGGCCCAAAGGCTCTCTGTCCCAAAAGTCAGGGCTGCAAGAGTTTGGGCCTAAACGTGGCAGCTGCCCACTACTTTCTGGGCAGCTGGGAGTCTCAATGAAGGCCTAAACGTTGCAGCTGGCACTAAGTGCTGCGCAGCTGTGCAGGCCAAGGTAGGGGTGAAGGAGTGCGTCCCACTCCTAGATTAAAAAGACACATCCCCTAAAATAAAAAGTCCTAAACGGTGCAGCTGCCCACTACTTGCTGGGCAGCTGGTAAGTAAGATATGTGGCACGGGCTCTCAGTGGCCCTTAGGACAAAATGCACCACAATTTGGAGCCCTCTAGGCTCTACAAATAAACATGTCTCAGGGAGCACACTGGCTCCTCAACTAACAGGGCCATCATCAAGGAAAGGAACTTGCCCCCAAAGCGTGGAGTGCACTGTGGAGTGTGCTGGCGCTTCAAATAAAGATGCAGATGGTGGAGCCTTTTAGGCTCTGAGAATCAATGGGGCCCAAAAGCATGGGAAAGGACTTGGGACTTAAAGGGGGGAGTGCACGGGCGCTTTAAAATGAAACATGCCCCGAGGCAGGAGTGGGCATTGACAATATGCCCCGATGTGGCCCCCCCTCGAAATGAGGGAGCCTTGTGGGAGTGGCCCGCTGCTAGCCGGGGCCGCTCAGTGAAGAATGAGGGGAGCACTGTGCCTCGAAGGCACCAGCAACATGGAGCCCCCATCACCAGGACTCTGCATGGGACAACCGTTGGGGCAGCCCTCTGTCAAGCGGGGTTGCCCTAGAGAGAAGCACCGGCTATGTCTCCCGCCCAGCCCTCACTCACAGGAGCTGACGGGGGACTCCTCCAGTCGCTCTGGCTCCTTCTCGCAGCGGTGCGGCTGGGGCTGCAGGCGGGGCTCACGTTACAACCACGGGAGCCCTGCATCGTGCTGGCAGCCTTCCTGTGCCTCCTCTCATACTGCTTCCGACTTCCTCAGGCCCAGCTGCAGGCCCTGCCCACATCGCAGGCAGACGTGCCTGACTTCCGGGCGGCCGCGGCTAGGCAGCAGCTGCCATTCTTCCGGCACGACGAGGGGTAGGCTCCCTCGAGAGCGAGGATAATTGTAGTGTGCGGGGAGGGCACCCGCTAATAAAATAATTACTTAGTGCAGCAAAAAAGCGGGGTGGGCACCTGCGAATCAGCAAGTAAATGCGGAGTGGGCACCCGCTCAGTCCTAGCGATGGTGGGGGAATCCCTTACACTTGGGGATTCCCTCCGAGGCCATATGCAGCTCGGCGCTGCGGCTGTGAAAAGCTTCAAATGAGGGGCAGTGTGGGGGAATCTCACATGCTACAGCCTTGCGCTGTAGGCTACCAGCACTCTTTGAAGTCAAAGAAAAAGGGCTCTCAAGGCGCTAGGAGGGAATTCCACAGTCCAGGGTCAAAACAAAGCGCTCTTCCCAGCAATGAAGAGCAAAGCACTCTTCCAAATAAAAGGCAAAGTTCAGGGGGCATAAGGCTGGGCTCAGGCAAGACAGCAAACAGGGCCCTCCAGCAGGGAGGCAGTCCCTTGTGGCGGTTCCTCCTGGAGCCCAACAGCAGCAGCAGCCCCCAGTGTCAGGACCAGCACAGCAGTGAACATTTTATTATACACCAATTTCCTTTGTCTCAAAGGTGCAGGGCAAGGGAAAAACCAGATGAAACTGGTTCTGGAGCACTTTGTTTTGCTCAGACCCTCTCCCTATTCACAGGACAGGCTAGGGACATCAGCTGCACCACAGGAGGTGGATCCAGCATTGTGGAGGGAAGGCACAGCCCTATTCAGGTCCCATGTGCAACTCCTCCCTCCCATCTACATGCAGATCTCCCTATTCACCACCGGGCAGACTCATCCTGACCCTTGGAGCCAGGCACACCAGCCAGCCCCTGTCACTCACAAGCCAGACAGTCAATTCACATACACTGCACACAGAGATGCCAACTTCTAGAAGTGGCACTTCTACACTAGTCAAATTAAATCTGCGCACACCGTTGCTCAGCATTCAATCTCACGAGTTCGCACATACCAAACTCGCCTCTGCACTACTCTCACATCAGGAACTACCATGGACACACATCTCCCCCATGCATTCCTATGGGAGAGCACGCCAATCTCACCACACGCACTCAGACTGCACACGCACTTTACACTGGGACACAGTGTTAAAGTGCGCAGAAGCCTAATACAACTAACACCAGGTCACATTTAAAAGCTAAAAGTTTAGGGATGAACCTGCCAAAAGGCCAAGTCCAACATGTACGCTTTACAAATACTAGAATTTTTTAAATTATAACCATAGTGATAAGAAATATTAGAACATATTTTTTTCTTCTTTTCTGGCTCCATTGAGGTCATATACTCTGACTGTGTACATTGGAATAATCAGAATATAGCAAACCTCAGAGGTGTTGGTGACATGTCGACGTGAAGACTAAAGATTTATATGTAACGTAAGCAGGTTCTGGTTCTTATTCTCTTTCCCCGGGATCACATAGTGTGAGTATGTATTGGAAATTCGCGCTATATATGCTCTCAGAGGCGTTATTGACCCGTTGGCACGAAGACAAAAGATTTCAAAGTCCTGGAGAAAAGAAGCTTTGAACATATTCACAGCTGAAAAATATTGCATCATTGATCTTGTTTTGTGTTTTTGGCTTTATTTTCCTTTTCCTTTTGTCTGGCATCAGTGACACTGTGTAAATTGCACTACAGTGTAATATTTTCAGAGAAGAGGAGTTGAAGATCTGTCGGCGCCAGGACTAATCTGAAATACAGCTTACTGACCTTTATAACTTACTTGATCAGATATTTTTACAGTGAGAATATTTATCGAAATAGCAGTTTAAAAAAGATTGTATTCATAGATACTTTCTTAGTGAAGGCCTTTGATAAACCCTATATTTCTGAATTATATTTTTGTATTTCTTTTTTTCTTTGTTGTAGTTCCTATTTTCCTTCTCCCTATGGAACATATAGGAATAGTAGTGTATATTATACTACTATCCTATATGTTCTTAACGGAGTAAGTGATCTGTGAGCGGAGCAGTGAGCGACCTCCAAGCACTACGACAGAACTTTCCTGAGTTCTACAGAATAGAAATTGTAAAAAAAAATATTTTTTTGTTGTGGTCCTCATTCTTGATCTCCAGTGGAAAACTATGAAATTCACTGTGTGTATTTTAATACTGTGACTTTATAGTAGTTTAAATGGGTTGGACTATCTATCTGTGAGAGAAATTAACAACATATACTATAGTTATTTCCGTTGATAACTTAGTACCTCACAGTTTGTAACACTGCTAATATTTTATGAAATAGTAGTTGCTAAAGAAAATTGTATACATAGTGCTTCATTTAATGTTTTGTTAAAGCATACGTTTATATGTAATATATGTAATAAAACCATATTTGTGTTTAACAGTTTGTTACTTGTTATTGTTGTTGTGACTTGAGATGATGTAGTGCGGGAGTGTTTGTTGGCGCACTTCTTTTCTACTTTTCTACTTTATCTAAAAGTAACTGATGCCCTCCTATATTAACACGAATATGGGGCAACACTTTTACCAACTATAGGCTCGAGATAGGGTGTGGCCATGCTTAAGGGATATCTTATGAATTGCGTTTTTGTTACCCCTTTGATATATACAGCTACACTTTCCTAAGAAAGTGTATTTGTGATTGCTTAATAAAAACAGTTTCAAACCTGGACTGAAATTTCTGCAGCGCAACCACACCTACTATGCCCTGCAACACCTACTTGGTGTTGCAGGGCGAGAAGGAACTTCAACACTTAGGAAACGTGCCAGGATGAGAGTAAGACCATGATTAAACGATCCAAAATGAGAGGGTACCCTAATTGAGTGATTAAGAAAACCAAAGCCAGAACAGATGTTATAAACACAGCACTTACGATATCTGAAGGCATCACACCTACCACTGACATAGGGGAAGAAAGCACATGAATCATCATGACATACACTACTGATTCCAAAGACATCAGACACATTCTGGCCAGATATTGGGACATTCTAAAATGTGACAACACTATCGGAGATACCATCCCTGATAGACCCAACATCACATATAGAAGAGGCAGAATCATGAAAGACATGTTGGTACACAGCAACATTACCATCTACCTACCCCAATAGATATGAACACGGTCTGATTGGTTTATTTCCTTGCAGCCATTGCAAGGCCTGCAAGAACAGCTGTTTTAGGAACAAAGCTGTATACAACAACGTGAGTAAGTCCTTAACCCAGTTCCTTACTTGCAGTTCCATGCATATTGTATATGCCATTGAGTGCCCCTGTAAGCTCTGGTATATTGGCAGTACCACCCTTATGGCTAAAAAGAGAATACTTGAACACAGCAGAGCTATTACTAACATGGATCCCAAATACCCTGTTGCACGCCATTTCCAAGACAAACATTTTTCCGACCCATCCCACCTGAGTTTCTTCATTCTAGAACAAGTCAAGAAAGACCCCAGGGGGGGGGGGCAATAGAACTCTCAAATTACGGCAGAAGGAGTCCAAGTGTATTGTAGACTTTCAAACTAAGATTACAGGGGGGTTCAATGTAGACGAGGAACTTGCCATACATCTCAAGGAGTACTAACCCACATCTGTATTTCACACTGGGTTCATGCCCTAGGTTGCTCCTCTTCAATTGAGTGTACTGTTCCTCTATGACTCTCTTGTATTCTTTCCTTGATACTCTTTCGCCCATTTCTTGTGCATTAGAAATTGCAATACTATGTTAAGTAGCATTTGTTTTATTCTAACAACTACGTTGTTGCAGATATCTTGTATCTTAGAAATACCGCACTGTGTTTAATTTTGTGTATTTTGGTTTTGCTTTTTTCCAGCAGGAAAAGAAAGGTGCCCATTCACCTGTATTCACCTGCACGGACATCCTACCCTTTTCCTCCTCTGCTATTGGCACGCTCACTGGACACCACTGATTAGGTCATTCTGTTAACCTGCATTGGGGCTCACAAGGAACAGACTGACAGTTGGCTGCTCCGTCCTCCTGAACTGAGACCGTCTGGACTGATGTTTGGATTAGGGCAGTTGGACTTGCATTTGCTAGCTCTAGAACATGCACCGCACAAGTATAAACCCACACTTTACACGTCTACTACCTTAGACTACTCACTAGTGCCGATGCATCCTTTGTTCTGGTGATAGGCAGTACTCACTGCCGTTATCACTATTTACACACTAGCATTCTGGGGACAGGTCATTTTTTGCCAACATGATAGCATGTTGTTGCGATCACTGGGCAACACTTTTGCTCCAGCAGGGGCTCATCTGGCACTTTTAGGCCGTTTGATGCTACACCACTTTCACCATCCACTTGTCGTACATTCAGCTATCCGTAGACGGCCGCATTTACTATGTGTTTCTAGATTTGTGCCACAGCACTTGCCGAAAATGTAATTGCACTGTGCATAGAGGTATTACATCAGGCATATTTCCTCACTACTTTTAGAGTGCACATGACAGATGTCATTGAGCAGTACTCTGCCTATGCACAACACTTTGTTTTCTGTCCGCTCATTGAGTTTCGAGAACGTTTTTCAATTTGAATAAGCGCATGCGCTGCAACTTGCTAGCACCACGTTATACATTTGCTTGTCATGCAACTCTGACAATAAGCGCCTAATTACTCCTTTACTCAATGTATATTATGCTATACTCGTTGTTGTGACATCCACTGTGTATATGAATTTGTAGTATTTACTATGCAGCACAGTTTTTACCACTACAAAATGCCTGCTAACTCCACTTGGGATGCAATTGTCCCTTGTTTGTGTCTGTACTACTCACAATGCTTTAATAGTTATCTTTCCTTTGTGCACTTTTCACGTGAACAAGGCAGCGGACGCAGTCGAAACAAATTGTGAATAAACATCCCAGCAGAACATCATTTTTGAACGAAGTTTGATTGCCCAGAGAACGCGCCAACTTTCTAAAGTTAAAGGGATATGTATATATATATATATATATATATATATATATATATATATATATATATATATATATATATATATATATATATATATATATATATATTACCTACTGGCGGTCGCCAGTAGGTATATATAGTTAGGATTTTTTCCCTATGGGTTTTTTGAAAATTCTATGTCTAATAACTTTGGCGTTTGTGGACGGAATTGGCTGAAATTTTCTGGAAAATGGAACATTTTGTTTCTGAGCAGCCCCTGGAAATTTGGGGGGGGTTCGTCCAGGGGGGGCCGAGAAAAAAGGGGGGTCCCAAAACGTGTTTTTAACATTGAGTTTTCCATAGGGCGGTCTGTCGCACTTTTAGCCCGAACGGCTGAATGGATTTGCACGAAACTTGGCAAAATTGTAGAGACTGGTAGCCCAATGTGCCTTTTGTAGGTCTCAATATATGTGCTCCAGTGGATTTTGAGAAATTAACATTTAAAAAAAGATATATATCTGTAACAGCGGACTGGGCAGCTCCCGGTTCGCGGACCGGGGAGCGTACCAAAACTTCGCGTAGCGAAGCTGATTGGCTCTCCGGCGTCTGTAAACATTCCAAACAGTCCGGAGCGGCCGCCATCTTGTCTCTCGGTAGGATTGAGAGACAAGAGGAGGCCAAAACAAAAGGGGAAATAACCATAAGGGGGCATAGTAGATCCTCCCTGACCCCTTAGGTTTAATGTGGAGGCTTTAAAAGGGCCCCGCGGGGCAAAAAAAATAAAAAAGTTTTTTTTGTTTTTTTGCGTGGGTAGCGCCCGGTACGCGAACCGGGAAGCGTTCTGGGCAGCGTACTGCAATGAAAAATGAATGATAGACTTTTCAAATGCTGTATGTTAATTGATTGTTGTTTTTGTTGATTATTTTTTTTTTTTTTTTTTTTTTAAGCATTTTTTATTGTGTTTCATATTTTATTAAACTTTCTAACATTTCATTGTCAGAAATTTCAAAATTATCATGGAATATACATTGTAGTCTCTGAGGTTGTAAAATGTCCTCATTTGCAAGGAGGTTATCTACTGCTTGTACACATTGCAGTAGTTCTTGGTCCCAAGTTTCATCCATAAATTCAATCTCATTTGGATCAATGATTTCTGTGTTGGACTCTGGAAGGACAATTTCAAATGAAATTTTTTGTTCGCTTTCCATTTTCCCTGAAATTTGCATAAAAAAAATATATATTAGTAGAGGTAGGGCAATGTTGGGATTAATTTTAGATAGGCAGTTTTTAACAGTGAATTTATCTTTGGGCAGTGTATAGTATCAGAGTGATTGTATCTAAATTTATAAGTACTACAGAGGGATAGTATATAACTAACAGAAAAAGTTTGCCATATTAACTTAAAGTGCACAATATACTTCAGTTTTAAAAATAACAACTTACCTTTAAAAATAAGTTGAAGTTATTAATGAAAATCCTATTGAAATGTACACCAGGAAGTAGTAGTCAAAATGGCTGTGTTTCCTTCTCTTCCTTTATATATATTCGGGTACATAACCAATCAAATGTCAGGTAAAAAAAGTAGAAAATGAAAGTAACATTTTAATTGGTTGTGAATTCCAACACTTCAGATGTGTTTTGTGAAGTAATTTACCTCACGGTATTTAGAGAGGTCTACAGGCTAAATGGCTAAATGGAATTCCAATCAAATTTGTGAAAATGGTAGGGATTGGTATGTAGTATGAGCTAATCTATATTTGGTGAAATTATCTCAAGTGGCTTTTGTGTGAACTACTTTCCCACCTTTTTTGATGGTGCGCTTCCCAGGGAGCGACCCGGTACGCGAACCGTTGAGCGCCCCGGTTCGCGGACCTTAAGCGTTCCAGGAGTCCACCATTTTGTGTTTCGGTCGAATTAAGATACAAGATGGAGGGCAAATAATGTTCAGAATGGGTAGAAGGGGGCACGGTAGAGTTATCTTGACCCCCTAGGTTTTCTGAGGGTGGCTGAGGAGGCTTATATGTGCGAAAAAAAAAAAATTCAAAAAAAATTTCGCGAGGTTAGCTCCCGGTTCGCGTACCGGGTAGCGGCCCCGGTAGCGTATTTTGTTGAAAATTAGTGAAAAATGTTAGAGTTAAATAATAATTGTGAGTGATCAGATGTAGGGTAGCTCTGAGAAGAGCTTTTGGGTTTATGGTACATTTAGGTACTTATAAGTAGGTACCAATGCACATTCTTAAATTCAGAGTGAAAATTCTGTTGCCCTCATCTGAGAAGTGAACTCCATCTCCTCTGTAGATATCTTGCATGTAGTAACGCAAGTTATTGTTGTACAGGGAGCCCATTCCATGGTCTCTCATGTAAGCTGAAACAGATTTGTTTACATGCTTCCTCGATTTCTCAATTTGTGGACAAAATTGGTTGGACCACCTCCATTTCTGTCTTTGGCATATATTTGAATATACCAAGGCAGTCTGAGGAAAAAGTGCCATTAATTGCTCAAAGGTGTCCTTTAAAAGCATTTCCAGACCTACCCCAGTCAAAGTGCCCAAGTCATTACCTCCACAGTGCACAATTAACAGGTCAGGTTTGGGCAAATGCATAAAGGTTTTCACCAATGGTATCAATTGGTGACATTTTAATCCTCTGTGGCCAAACCACTTAATTTCCACATCTTGTAAATTGAGGTTAGGTAAATTCCTGCTTTCAACGTACCTTTGAGCCCAGTGAATATAACTATGACCAACAATCCAGACAGAAAACATGGTGAGAGAAGGTTCTCCTGCAGTCAGATGAAGTGTGGCAATGAAATGGCAGTTGAAAAAATGAGAGTTTGAAATGAAAAAAACTATGGAGTTTCTGTGTTCATGAAGCAGTAACAGTGATTGGTGGATTTTGATTGATGAAAACAGAAAGTTAGGGTGTACAGATGTGTTGTTTGAGAGATGTATTTTGAGTGGTCAATAAAAAATCATTAAATGAAAGAAAGCACTGGATATGCAGGTGCACTGAGAGTTCAGAGTTCAATTGCAACATTGTTGTGTGAAGTTGCAAACACCAGAGTTTCTCCAAGAGGTGGTTGCTATGGAAAATAGCCAGAAATGGCAGAGGGGGGAAGGGTTTTCATTTGAAAAAAAGTGAGGGAAGAGTTTTGATTGGGTGACATGAGAAATATGTGTGAAGAATTACAGCATTTCTGTGCTTTTGATAGCTGCAGACTCTGGAGTGCATACCTTTTGCTCTGCTGAAGACAAATTGGTGTGTTTCTTAGACTGTTTTCAAACTCAAAGTATTTGCTAAGGTGAGAAAATATTTCTTTATTTTAGATAGAGAATAGTGTGCTTTAAGGAGAAAATTATGATTTATGTGGCGCAAATTGCTTGTAAATATGCTCTCACATGTGCATGGAAAAATTTGATTTTGAATGTTAGTGTTATATAGCCATGTTAAAAGTGATTCAACCATGCTGGAAAGTCAATCAAAAAATGATTTCATGTGTTTTAATGACATTTTAAGTCATTTTCTCATGTGCAGTGTTTAGAAATTATGATTTGAAAATCGTTTTTGGGGAAAAGGAATTGTTTATAAATTCATGACAAGGATATAATGGTGTATGGTTCTTTATAAGGCAATTGACTGTCCCTGATGTTATTTTTCTCATTTTAGTGTAAGACCTTTCTCTGTGGCGCAAATTGCTTGTAAATATGCTCTCACATGTGCATGGAAAATTTAGATTTTGAATGTTTGTGTTAAATAGCCATGTTAAAAGTGACCCAACCATGCTGGGAAGGCAATCAAAAAACGCTTTCATGTGTTTTAATGACATTTTAAGTCATTTTCCCATGTGCAGTGTTTAGAAATTATGATTTGAAAATCGTTTTTGGGGAAAAGGAATTGTTTATAAAATCATGACAAGGACATAATGGTGTATGGTTCTTTATAAGGCAATTGACTGTCCCTGATGTTATTTTTCTCATTTTAGTGTAAGACCTTTCTCTGTGGCGCAAATTGTGTGTAAATATGCTCTCACATGTGCATGGAAAGTTTTAATTTTGAATGTTTGTGTTACATAGCCATGTTAAAAGTGACCCAACCATGCAGGAAAGCCAATCAAAAAACGCTTTCATGTGTTTCAATGACATTTCAAGTCATTTTCTCATGTGCAGTGTTTAGAAATTATGATTTGAAAATCGTTTTTGGGAAAAAGGAATTGTTTTTAAATTCATGAGAAGGACATAATGGTGTATGGTTCTTTATAAGGCAATTAACTGTCCCTGATGTTATTTTTCCCATTTTAATGTAAGACCTTTCTCTGTGGCGCAAATTGCTTGTAAATATGCTCCCACCTGTGCATGGAAAGTTTTAATTTTGAATGTTTGTGTTACATAGCCATGTTAAAAGTGACCCTACCATGCAGGAAAGCCAATCAAAAAACGCTTTTATGTGTCTTAAGGACAATTTAAGTAATTTTCCCATGTGTAGTGTTTTGAAGTTATGATTTGAAAATCGTTGTTGAGGTAAAGGAATGTTGTTAAAATTTATGTGCGCCATATGCCCCCAAATTTCTTTTTTAGGGTTGCAGCAGGGTGTTCTTGAGACACCCCTGCACCTTTGGAATAAATTCCTAATTTGTGATGAGCAAATTGTTAATCGCAAATTGCACCTTCATTTATATGAGCCTCCTAGCTCATGGAAATGAAGGGGTAATTTGCAATTAGCAATTTTCTCATCGCAAATTTGGAATGGTAAAGAATCGCTATTTATTCCTTAAAATTCGCTTTTTTGGAAATGCAAAATAGTTATATGATACATATGGCGGTTGATGTCTAACAAGATAAGAAGCTTAGGGATACATTTATGATGACTGGCGCAATGAAGTAGAAATCACTTACTTCATTGGTAGGCCTTTACATGAATTATCTCCTCTGTATTCTTCATCAAGCGTAACTTTAATCTGCAATCCTGAGTAGGCCTCACCTTAAACAAACCTCTGGATAGGCCACATCCTATTGTCATCCTGAATTAATCATTTAAAATGCTAGGGACAGATTTATGATAGGTGTATACCTCTTTTGTGCCACTTAGAAAACATTGTCCATGGGGAATGACTTAAAATGTCCTTAAGACACATGAATGTGTTATTTTAAAACGTTTGCAATTTTTTTGGGTCACTTTCAACATGGCTATGTGACTGAAACAGTCAAAATCTAAATTTGCAATGCACAGGTGGGAGCATATTTACAAGGAATGTGCTTCATGGGGAAAGGTCTTATAATGTAATATGGGAAAAATGACATTAGAGACACTGAAATGCCTTATAGAGAAGCATACACCATTATGTCCTTGTCATAAATTTGCAAACAATTACTTTTCCCCAAAAACGATTTTCAAATTATATTTTGAAAACACTGCACATGTGGAAATTACTTAAAATGTCAATAATTCAAAATTTGCGATTCCTTAAATGCAATGTATCAAAAAAAAATATGTAAAAAATGATATTAAGGATTTGGAAACTACCACCAACTTCTAGTTTGTGGTAATTTGCGAATTCTTTTCAAAAAGCATTTTTTTCAAAAAAAAAAAAGGTCCCATATGACGCCCATACATGCCATTAGGGCATGTAGGTGTGCCATGTGCTCTCAAATTTCTTTTTCAGGGGTGCAGCAGGGTGTTCTTGAGATACCCCTGCACGCTTGAAAAAAATCCTATTTTGTGATGAGCTAATTGCTAATCACAAATTGCAACCTTAATTCCTATGAGCCTCCTAGCCCATGGAAATGAATGTGTAATTTGCAATTAGCAATTTGCTCATTGCAAATTAGGAATAGTAAAGAATTGCTATTTATTCCTTAAAATTTGCTATTTAGGAAATGGAAAATAGTTTGATGGTACATATGGTGGTTCATCTGTAACAAGATAAGAAGCTTAAGGATACATTTATGATGACTGGTGCAATAAAGTGCACATTACTTACTTCATTGGTAGTCCTTTATATGTATTATCTCCTCTGTATTCTTCATCAAGCGTAACTTTGATCTGCAATCCTGAGTAGGCCTCACCTTAAACAAACCTCTGGATAGGACACACTTTATTGTCATCCTGGATTAATCATTTAAAATGCTAGGGATAGATTTATGATAGGTGTATGCCTTTTTTCTGCCACTGTGCGTCACTTTTATGATGCAGCGGTGGTGCAAAATATTTGCTATGAGGTGACAACATTAAAAATTGATGCATTTAGGCAGATATGTCATGGTGTAAAAAAAAAACGTACCACATAAAACCCAATCAGCAGTAATGCAAAAGATGCACCATGTCGCAAGACAGGCCTCACTTGGGGCCATATGTATCAAGCTAATTAGCATTTGCAAAGATCAAAATTCTATGAATTTCGGCCTTTGCGAATGTTAATTAGACAAATGGTATGTATCAAACAACTTTGATGCAAAATAAGGAGTAGCAAAATTTGCTATTCCTTATTTTGCGATTGCACTGAAGCATTTGTAAATTTTGTGACTACTTAAATGCAATGTATCAAACAAAAACTATGTAAAAAATGACATTAAGGATTTGGAAACTATTGTGGTAAATTAGTGGTAATTTGTGAATTCTTTTCAAAAAGCTTTTTTTCAAAAAAACAAAAGGTGCCATATGACGCCAACACATGCCCTTAGGGCATGTATGTGTGCCATATGCCCCCAAATTTGTTTTTCAGGGGTGCAGCAGGTGTTCTTGAGACACCCCTGCACCCTTGGAAAAATTCCTACTTTGTGATGAGCAAATTGCTAATCGCAAATTAAACCTTCATTCATATTAGCCTCCTAGGCCATGGAAATGAATGGGTAACTTGCAATTAGCAATTTGCTCATCGCAAATTAGGAATGGTAAAGAATCGCTATTTATTCCTTAAAATTCGCTATTTAGAAAATGTAAAATATTTTGATGATACATATGGCAGTTCATCTGTAACAAGATAAGAAGCTTAGGGATAGATTTATGATGACTGGCGCATCACCAGGGATGTGACAGTCATCCTGCGCCACTGTTCCGCCACCCATGTTGTGCTGCATTTACAATGTGGCGCAGCATGGGGCAAAAACGGCACAGATGCGTGACGCATCTGTGCCGTAAAGGTGGTGCATTGCTGGAGTTGTATCGCAAGTGCGATGCAGCTCCAGCAAGGCTCAGGGGTGCCCCATCTCCACAATGCTGCGTCAAGACCTATGCCAGCTTCAATCAGGCGCAGGGTTTTGACGCAGCTTTCTCCTATCTGATTGTAAATGCGGCACACCATGGGTGGTAAAGCAGTGGTGCACATTAACTGGTGCATGCCTGGGGATGTGCCATTTAATATAAATCTGCACTTTAACATTTGAGTATGTGCAGGGGACACAGAGTCGTTGAGGCTTATCCAAGGTTAAGAAGAGATGAGTCCTGTTCAGTGAAAAATTAGACATAGGCTTCACCTGCTCAGCATTGCTGGACATGGCTAAATAATAGCTGCAAAATGTTAATCTTGTTAAACAATTTTACTATTATAATCTCTGAGATTTGTTTCTTACTCTGCAACATCTCATTGTTGTTATCTTTCTTTAAAGATAAAGACAACATCAACATGAGCGACAATCAGCAATCAGTTGATTTTGACCTCATCATTGAACTCGTAATTGAAACATCAGTGGATGTTGATCCCTTGGATGATTTAAATCCTGAGGATGAAGAAGAGCGTGATGAGGATGCAGATTTGTCCGAATTATATGATATAGGATGGGAAGCTGACCTGCTTGAGCCTTTGGAATTATAAACATTTATTTTTAAAATTTATAATCAATAAAAAGTAAAAAGGTAAACCGTTTAATTTAAAAATAAAGACACCTTCAAAAACAGGTTATGTGTAGTGTCTTCAATAAAATATTAAAATATGCTCATAAAATTAGATCAGATTCACATATAAAATAGCATAGGTAACATAAATATAAATGTCATTTCTTTTCTGGTATTTATGTATTGTAAAAATGGCAATGACTAAAAAATCTTCAAATTAAAATGTCAAGTAGTGTGTTATGTTTTTGATCACTATTACTGATTTACTGTTTGATAATAATGTTTATTAACATTTTTTATTATATTTTTCCTCAGATTCAACTGCAGATCATTTCAAGATTTTAATATGCCTACAACACAAAGACAGATAAAGGCTGCAAAACGTCAAAGACAGCAGGAGAAAAAAAAAATGCAGCAGTCCTCTAACAAAAAGATTTCTCAAGCCACGAAGAAAGCACCGGGTAAGAGCTCTAAATATTTCATAAGAAATATTTGTAATAAAAAAAATATTACTACAGAAAATGTTTCAGTCCATAACATGAGGAGTAAATCAAATGGAAAGAAAAGGACAATGGAAAATGTTACTGCTAGAGCAAGAGATAAATCTGTGCATGATAGTAGAAGGAAACAACAGTTTAGGGAGATTCGTAAACGAATGTTCCGCAACAGGATAATTGGCAATTTGTTAAAAAATATTAAGAAAGGTCAACAGAAACTAGTTTTTTATAAGAGAAAAAAAAAGTTGAGAAAGTTATTGATCAGGCATTTGAAATTAAACGTAAGTTATTTATTTTGATAATCAATAGAATTAGGAAACTAAACAAGGCAATTTTTGATTTCAAAAGAAATAGTAGATGGAAGAGAATAGTTAATCGTAGTAATTTTTGTGAAGTTTTTTCTGGAGAATGGATGCATAGTTCAAGCTGTGAGGCATTTTTTAATGAAGAGAGTTATTTCCAGGATAATGATTTGGTGCATGCAGTTGACATCAGTGGTCGTGCTTATGAAGTGAAAGATGGTTGTCCAGTTGAAAAAGAAAAACTTGTGACAACAGAGGCAGAAGAGTTGTTAGGTAATGAGGTTTTAGGAAGACGTGCTAAGGGTCCTGTGTACACCTGGAAGTGTAGTAGTATTTGCAGTGTGCGACAGGATTCCATCAATTTGCTTTGTGATTTTGTACGGTCATTTAACAAAAAAAGTTTGAAGCAGAAAATGAGGTTGTTGCAAGAATTAGATCCTTGCAGAGTAAGAGAAGTGACAGGTTTGCATGGTCATTCACTGGCTTGTCTTTCCAGGAGAGTATGCCAGAGTGTTTTTCATCATTTCAGGATGCTAGCAGTGCATCATAACAAAGTGAGGAAATTAGTTAGAATGTTGTATTATGCTAAGAGTCCAGCAATTATGCTGAAACAATTATGCGCTGCTCTTTTGCATGGTTCTGAAATAGATGTGAAGAATATATGTGAAGAAATTGAGTTTTGTTACTTTGGAAGTAAAGAGGAGAATGTTGAAATTGAGCAAGAAGTAGAGGGTCATTTGGAAGATAGTGTACATGTTTCCAGTACAGATAATTTCCAGAGGGAAATTGCGACGTTTGACATGAAATCAAGTGAGAGGCCTAATTTCACTTGTGTGTGTTGTAGACGCACTTATTATAAGAATCAGACTAAGTTAGTGGATTTATATGCAAAAAGTGAAAGGGAAAATAATAGTGAATGGAAGGATTTTGCAACATACTTGATGGTAGAAAATTGTTTTGATTTGGGATTGGATCAACGTGTGTGTACTTATTGTTGTAACAAATTAAAACAAAACCAGATGCCTGCTAGAGCAGTTCATAATAATCTGGAATTGGTTGAGATTCCTTCTGAATTGAAGGACTTAAATACTTATGAATCTATTTTGATTCAAAGTATCCATCCCTTTCAGGCTATTGTAAGAATGGAGCCAAAGACAGGGAAATTGCCTCCATCAGATTTACAGAGAGGATTAAAGGGAAGAGTTGTTTATTTGCCTCTAGATTTGAAGAAAAACATTAACACAATTGGAGTAGAAAAAGTGGAAGAGGAACCTCTGGTTATCTTAGTTAATGGGGTTCCGACAAAGAATAAGAAAATATGGCAAGATTTAGTAGATGTTAGGAAAGTTAAAAAGGCAACATTGTATTTGAAAAAAATAATAAATACTATAAGAATGTATATGTTGCAGAAGAGGAAGTAAGTGAGGAAGAGGATAGCGATTTGTGTGCTGGTCAAATTGAGAAAGTAGAACCCTCTACTAGTGAGGAAATATATGAACATTATAGTGTTCATCCTTTGCATTCCAAGGAAGTCATGGGGAATGCTATTGTGTTGTTTCAAATGAAACAAGCCAAAGCAGTCCCATTAGTGTTTGGGAGGAAAGTTTGGAAGCTCGGTGTTTCCCACAGCTTTTTCCAACAGGTCAGGGAGGAAGATATGATGAGCGACCTCATCAAATTCCTGCTTCTGAATACCGGACTTTGCGATTGTATGCAGGAGATGCTAGGTTTCGACAATGCATTCCTTATTTGTTTCATCTCCTGTTTGAAAGCGATCTGTCTGGACTGTCATATGCAGTGAACCACATCTTGAAAAGTGGTATACACATGCAAAACATCTCGGCAAGTGATTTTATGGATAAAGTGAATGTCCAAGATAGTATTTTGGATTCTCACCTGATTAATCTCATGGCGTGTCAGCGTGGTACTAATGAGTACTGGTACCGTCGTCATGGTGATTTAAAATGTATGCTGAGGAACTTAGGTACTCCCACATGGTTCCTCACTCTGAGTTGTGCCGAGTATGGCTGGGAAGACTTACTTCAATTTCTACGAGAGGCAAATGCTAACGTAGATAACATTGAATTCAAGACACCCGGAGAACTGTGCTCTTTGGATCCAGTCAATGTATGTAGGTACTTCAATCATAGATTTGAAGCTATGATGTCTTTCATCATGAATAAGAAGAATCCACCTCTTGGAGAGGTGTTGGATTTCTTCTGGAGAAAGGAGTACCAAGCAAGAGGTGCTCCTCATATACATATGTTGTTGTGGATCAAGGATGCACCTAAATTTGGAACGGATCCAGAAGACTCAGTGATGAGTTTCATCCAACAGTATTCTACGTGTGCTGTTCCAAACGCAAAGGAGAAGAAAAGCCTAAGAGAAAAAGTTCTGCGTTTCCAAAGCCATCGATGTGGAAAGTACTGCCGTCGTAAATTCCGAAACAAGGACAAGTTCTACACCAAATGTCGTTTCGGCTTTCCACGACCGGTGATTTCTAAAGGAAGAGTAAACAGTTTGATGTCTTCGCTGCGACATAATGTGATGAAGAAATCACCTAAAAACACATACAATTTGAAGAGGAATGAAGAGTCCAAGTACATCAACGACTACAACCCGGTGATTTTGTCCATGTGGAATGCTAACATGGATATACAGTTTGTGGCTGATAACTGTATGGCTGTGGCTCGGTATGTGACGTCTTACATCACCAAAAAAGAGAAGACAGAATTGAAGGATATGTGGGAGGACATTTCCCATGAAAAGAGCCTCAGCAAGAAGTTGTACAGTTTCAGTCTGAAGATGTTGTCGCATCGAGAAATCGGAGCGTACGAATGTTCTGACCGGTTGTCTTCAGCAAGTCTCTATGCCAAGTCCAGGAGTATCATTTGGGCGAGTCTTGGTCTTGCTGCAACGCGTAATCGAGTTCTCAAACCTGTGCGGGAAATTGAGTATTTGGCGGAAAAGGAGCCAAACAGTACCGACATTTTGAAGACAAACATGTTGGATACATATTATCCAAATCGAAGCAGTCACCTAGAGAATGTTTGTCTGTATGAGGTTCTGCAAAATTACATATTCAAGAGGAACATCAAAGAAGATACTGAGAAAGGAGTGTATGCTGTAATAGGAAGTGAGGGATGTCTGGTCAAGCAAAGAAAATGCCACTTGATAAACCATCGAAAATTGAGTGGCGAATCTCCTGAAAAAAAGGAGTTTTTCTATTTAGCACTTTTGCAACTTTTCAAGCCTTGGCGTGCAGAAGAGGAACTGCTTGGAGATTTCCTCTGTTACGAAGACTCTTTCAATGCCGCCAAGGAGACCATAGAATGTCCTGCTTTTCCCAAATATGTAGAAATGTTGAATGCGGAAATTGAGCAGGAAGCAACGATTGCAGCCGAGATTGCCAGAGACAGTTCTCAGGACAGTCAGAGTTCTGCTTCATTGAGTCAGGATCCACTAGGAGGACCTCTTATTGAAAATGAAGCTGCCACTGCTATGAATGAAGTGGAAAGAGCCATGGCACATGCTCAGGAGGATGCGGTTAACTTAGAAGAGTTGGAAAGGCAACTCAACGTTGAGCAGAGGAAAATATATGACGAAGTTACCATGCAAATTGATCATGGATTAAGTCATGATAAGAAAGAGTGCTCATGTACGTCGTTGAAGCCTGTCCGACTGTACGTGAGTGGAGAAGCGGGAACTGGAAAAAGTTTCCTCATTAAAGCAATTTCATGCTATTTGCAGGAAAGGACAGAGTCATCGCTGTCTTGTGTTGTCACTGCTCCAACTGGACTGGCAGCACATAATATTAAAGGGATTACTTTACATCGTTTACTGATGCTGCCAGTGGAGCATGACAACAAATTAGAATATCACAAGCTATCTGGAGATGCTTGTTTTGAAGTTTCAAGAATCTTGAGGAAAATGAAACTTCTTATCATTGACGAAGTAAGCATGGTTTCCAATGTCATGCTTGCCTTTGTGCATTTGAGGAGTATGATGTGTTATTTGGTGGCAAACACATCATTGTTTTCGGAGATCTTCTGCAGCTGACACCAGTGAAAGGGCAACCTGTGTTCAAAATGCTCACGCATGAAGATACCAGGAAGTGCCTAGGCAGCATTGGCAACGTCAATATATGGTTAAACTTCAATTATGCTGAACTGCATGAAAATATGCGTCAGGCGAAGGATGAAGTTTACAAGACTATTCTACAAGATGTTAGAATTGGAAAAGTGACTGAGCATGGGAAAGAAGTTTTAAATGCACAATTACTGTCAAATTTATATCCAGAACAAGATGTTGTGCCTGAGAATATTTTTCAGAAAATTACTGAAAAGAAATCTGGAATATGTTTGATGCCAACTCTTGCAGAATGTGCCAAATTTAACAACAAAATGTTGCATTTAGAAAAGCAAGAGATTGTGAAACTGGAAGCTATTGATAGAGTAGAGCATATGGGATCAACAATTATTTTGTCTGAGAATCTGAAAACTAAATTGGATTCATTAGAGAAGAGTATATCTAAAACTGCAGGTTTTGAAAAGACTCTGAATGTGTGCTTGAACTGCCGTATAATTTTAAGAAGGAATTTACATGTTGAAAGAGGTCTGGTAAATGGATCAATGGGTAATGTTGTTGATTTTGTGAAATACAGAAATAGAGATGGAATTGAATTTTTAAAAATTAAATTTGATGGCATTGAGGAAGTACAGCTAATTGCTCGTTGTTCTGCTAGATTTTTGCTTGTAAAAGACTTATATGTTCGCCGTAAGCAGTTTCCTGTTTGCTTGGCATATGCGGTGACAATTCATAAATCGCAAGGTTTAAGTGTAGACAGTGCATTGGTGAATATTGGCAGTTCTGTGTTCAAGGAGGGTATGGCATATGTGGCATTGTCACGAGTTAGAACTTTATCGGGATTGTACTTGATTGAGTGTGATGTCAGAAACATTTGTGCAGATCTAGATTGTGTTAAGGAATACAATAGATTAAGAAGAGAGTATGCGCCACATTTGCCTCAGTTTCCTTTGTTTGAGAAACGTCTGGTAGGCCGGAAACGAAGAAATGAGAACAATACTGGGGAGGTTGTAGCAAAAAGACAAAAAGTGAATGAACCTAAAATTACAAGCAGAAACAAAGAGGATTCTGTTGAAGATGTTGTTGGTTTTCAGTTTGAAAACAGTTCTGGTGTCAACTGCTATGCTAATGTAGTAATTAATGTTTTGTTTTCTCTAAAAAATGTAAAAGAAGAGATTGTGGTCAATTCTGATCAAAGATTTTGCGGTTTGTTAAATTCTGTGTTAGAGAAATGTACCACTGATAGAAGAAACATAGAAGGTGTGTCTGAAATTCGAAATCTGTTAGACAGATGTTCAGGCCAAACACAATTCTCTCAAAATATTCAGCAAGATTGTCAGGAGTTTTTAATGTATATGCTTGATGTATTACATGCTGAAGGTGTAGATGTAGATCAGCTGTTTGGGCTTTCTTATCAATGGCAGCATGACTGCGAGAACTGTATGATATCAAGTACTACTAGTGTAGACTCAGAAAGATTTATATATTTAACTTTGCCAGACAGTAAATCAGTCTCCGTTAATAAGCTAGTAAAAGCTGCTAATCACAACATGGAGTGTAGCCAATGTAAATCTGAAATGATGTCCACATTATTTATACGAACATATGGCCAGTACGTCATTTTAATGTTCCAACGATGTAGGCCTGATGGAACAAAATTGACAACTTTAATAAAAAATTTTGTAGCTTCGCAGTTGTCAATATCAGGAAGGACTTTTGTAACTATAGCAATTATATATCATGACGGCCCTTCAATATCATCAGGACATTACACAGCTTATTTAAAGTCTAGAAATGGCTGGTCATTCTGCAATGATTCTGTTTTAATTTTCAAAAAAAAATTGCCGTATGACCTTAAAAACTCTTACCTGGTGTTTTTAAAACCAAAATTTTAGGGAAATAATCTCGGGTTGTGCTCTGTGGAATTTCAAGAAGTTCTAATGGCTCCTACACAATTTGGCCTTGAGGATAAGTGTAGTTCAGAGACATAACTTCTAATCATAGGACTGGACATCATGGAGATATATGTGCACTTTTAATGAGTTCAGAAAAACTGTTTCTTTTTATAAGCTAATTGAAGCAGCCAATCAAAACATGGAGTAGAGGGAATGTAAGTCTGCAATGCTGTCTACTGTTTTACATTGCTTTGTGATTAAAAGTGATGTAGAGAATTAAATAATTGTTGTAGTCATAGAGGTAGTGTAAGTCTGCTTCATATTAAGCAGTATCAGTGTCATAGGAAATGTAGAACATGACTGAGCAAGAAGGGGAAGATATTACTATTCCAGGATTGTGAAAATGATCTTCAACATTTTAATTCTGAAAGTTGCGGGAATGCCAAATGATGGGATTGGCTAACAAGAAATCCAAGAGTTATACATGGCTCTGACAAGATTTGGCCTTGTGGAATCTTGTGGTAGAGAGCAAGAAGTCATTTATTGTATGTAACATGTTTTTAAAAACGATAGAGATTTTCTTTCAGAAAGTGGTGGGCTGAAAGTAATAACAGCACAAAAGAGTGTAAGCTATTCATAGGACATCCTTGGACGTCATGGAAAGTAAGTTAACTTTAAGGAGTTCTGATTTTTGATTTCTGATGTTGTATGGGTTTTTTAAACACAATCATTTTGATTGTGTTTTTTTTTCCCCGCTGTTACATGATGAATACCTTCAAGTCACTGTTTTTAGTGAATTTTGATACATTCTGAGAACAGCAAAAATAAACCATTTAACATGTATAATTAATTCTGTACTGTTTGCATTTATGATGTATATGTAGAACTGTGTAGAAGGCATGGAGAAGGTGAGGCTTCTGTAAGTGTCAAAGTTGTTGCATGCAGTGCTGCACTTCTGCGTATTCTTTGATATGCTAGACTACATCTGCACAATGAGATACCTAAGCAAAGGAAACACAAGTGATGTGATTGTGAAATGAGCAAAATAAATTGCATGTATTTCAATTACATCACCTGTGTTTCCTATCATTACGAATCACATTGTGCAGATCAAGTTTAGGTCTGTCCAGGGAAACATAGGAGGTTTGGACATTGTTGAAGATTGCAGTGGACATGACTCACTTCATTGGTAGACCTTCACATGTATTATGTCTTCTATTCTCTTCAACAACTCGAAATTTCATCTGCAACCCTGAGTAGGCCTCACCTGAAACAAAACTCTGGATAGTAGACATCTTATTGGCATCCTGAAGCAATTATTTTAAATTTTAGTGTCTTGCGACACTTTTCTGAGACAACAGCAATGCAAAAGATGCACCATGTTTTAAGATAGGCCTCACTTCATCTGCATCAAGATAGTGTTAGTTTAAAATGTATATCTTTAGGACTGTGTAGCTTCTGTAAGTGTCAAAGTTATTGAAAAACTGTTTGTCCTTCAATCTTTGCCCTTGTCTTTTGTAATTTTTTAATACATGTTTTTATATTTTTCAAATGTTTGTTCTCTCTTTCACAGATTGAAAGTATAAAAATAAAAAGTGAGGAATTTAACGACAATTATAAGGTAAGTATTTTGTACTCTTTTCGTTACATTTCTATCACATTGAACTACTATTAGTTCCACTGCTTCATTTCTTTAATCCTCAGTTTCCTGCCTTTGCTACTTCCCTCATTCCTTTCTCTATTACCTACTTACTCAACTCCTTCCACTCTTTTTCTCAGTCCCTCTCTTCTCATAGTTCCTCACTCTTGTTCACTCACTCCGTCTCTATTACTCTTAGTGTCTTTGACTGATCACTGTATCACTATTTGTTCATAATGCTTTCTCTGTGTAGTTGAAGCACACTAAGGGGCATATTATGAATGCAGCCAATAAAATTATTGCTCTTTTTATTGGCAGAAAACTGGTGCAAAAGCGGCTTTAGCGGCAGTTTTCTGCCGCAAAAGCAGCTTTAGCGACACATTTCTGCCTATAAAAGCTGCAAAACTTTTATTGCCTATGTTGATAATATGCCCCTATGTTATTTACATTAGGGCTATATTGTCCAGTATAACAATCAAAATTGCTCTCCAAAGACACCAGGCAAAGCAGACGCTCCCTCAAACAGATCACCAAGCGCAATTTACCCTACTTACAATCTAGCCTGTTCTCTGTCGAGACTTTAGCAATCTTTAGAGCACAAGATAAGATTTTTTTACATGGAAGAGCCATACGTATTGCAATTCTACTTAAGAAACAAGCATTGGCATAGACAATAGGTCTCGCCTTTGGGACTTTATACGTGTTTAGCCATGCAACAGTTGATGTTGCTGCACCAAGGATATTATGCTGCATAACTAAAGACTTAGAAGGTCCCAAAGTCGATACCTATTGGCTATGCCAATGCTTGTTTTTCTTTCACTTCGTTATCTATTTTGTTTTTCACAATTATACCCTCTTCTGTCTGTTCTTTGGTAAATAGATCTATTAAATAGTATCTCTTCTTTACTCCCTATAGCTGTCTTTCTTGAAACATCACTCTGTGTTTACTTTCCTTATACTTACTCTTTTTTACGTACCGGGAAGCTAAACCGGAAGCGAACCAAAAGAAATAGAGCTTGCCAGAGTGCTAAACATTCTAGCAATTTTTTTGGAAAGGGAAGGTAGTTCTGAAAAGAACTTTTTTTTAAATATTTTTGTTGTTTTATATTTTTTTTGTATTTTTTGAACATTTTTTGTTTTTTTTGTATTTTTTGAACGATTTTATATTTTTTTGGTTTTTTTGGGGGGGGGGAAACAACAAAAAACAGGCGTTGAAAAGGGCTCAACAGGAGCAAAAAAAAATTACTGGGGGCGGTTAGGGCAATCATGGTGTTCATACGCCAGGTTCAGTGCATTGATGCTCATGTTGCCACAAGCTAATAATCCACGACAGCGCATACATAAGTGTATCATGTTCCCAAAATTGGGCTGGATATTTGGCACAGTTTCCCGTGCCTCCTCTGGTGATTAAGAAACCGATGTTGCTGGTCTCGTCACAGGAGTTGGTCGAGGATTGTCCATCATATCCCTTAATTCCGCCCGGCTGTAATTTAAGGGATGTTTCCTTGTCATATGCCTATGCATGGTATGATTACCGTAGCTGTATTTTTTGTCCGTCCCTCTGGACAATTGTTCCTTGCATATGAGGCATGTTGCATACCTGGCATTGACCTTTTTTTGGCCACGAGGGATGGAAAAAAACTGCCAGATGAAACTGGGTTTCTTTCTTGAAACCCGGGGCAACTCTTCAAGAAATTGTGGTTGTTCTCCCTCCTCATCCATCTCTTCATCTTCCTCCTCAGTGTTGATAACCACCTGGGGAGGTGGTCCTCTCTTCCCATGAGGAGGTGGAGGTGGTGGTGGGGGTGCACCAGCTGAAGCAATCAGTGAAGCCATTTTCATAAAATCAAAATAGGTCTTCCAAGAAGCAAAATAGGTCTTCCTCTCACAATAATGAAAGTCAGAGTGAGGAAAGAAGGAGTGGTTTTCATCATTTGGAAAAAACAATACTTCTCAACCAATGAAAAGTGTTATTTTTAGGTCACCTGACCTAGCCTTCCATAATTATGAAACTAAAAGTGAAATGAACCAATGAAAAGCTTTATTAACAAGTCACATGACCTCTAACTTTCATGTTACGCGCTGCGGAACGCTCCCCGGTTAGCTTCCGGTTCGCTGCGCTTCGCGCCTCGGCCGCGCCCCGGGACACTTCCGGGTGCGCTAACGCAGTACGTCACAAGACGCATTTCGCGGCAACGCGATACGTCGCGCTTTCGCGCCGCGGATCGCTTCCGGGGAGTTGCGTTTCGCGCCTCGGTCCGCGCCCCGGGGCACTTCCGGGTGCGCTAACGCAGTACGTCATAAGACGCATTACGCGGCAACGCAATACCGTCACTATGTTGATTTGTTACCGGTTCGCGGACGGGATCGCGGAATCGAATTGAGCTAACTGGAAGCTTCCCGGTTAGCGGACCGGGAGCGAAACAAAAAAAATATTTAAAAAAAAATTATTAATAAACATATAAAATATATTTTTGGATTTAAAGAATAATACATTTTACTTCTGTAGATATTAGCTTTTAAAAAACCAATGAAATTCACTGAAAAAACCATAGGTTATAGACCATATATAGTTAGGAATTAGCATTTACAAAACCTTGAAAATTCACTGAAAAAACCATAGGTTATAGACCATATATAGTTAGGAATTAGCATTTAAAAAAACTTATTTTACTCACACAAAACCATTGAAATTCCATATATAGTTAGTTGTACTAACTATATATCGCGCACCCGCAATCCACTGCTGATGATGTCACATATTACATCATTCATGACATGGTCAGTGACATCACTGATGACATCACTGATGACATCTCAAATGACATCACTGATGACATCACTGATGACATCTCAAATGACATCACTGATGACATCACTGATGACATCTCAAATGACATCACTGATGACATCACTGATGACATCTCAAATGACATCGCTGATGACATCACTGATGACATCTCATTTGACATTACTGATGACATCACTGATGACATCATTCATGTGATAATACGATGAAGCTCTTCAGACTCTAATATAACCTTAGATACAGTAAGTGTAAACAGACACTCACAGACTGTCACTCATCCATAGAGTTACACACACACCTAGTCAGTCATGGAAAGAATCAATCACACATCCATTTTCTCAACTATACAGTTATACACACCTTACTTATTCAAAGATATACTAACACATATTTACTCTCTTATGCAATCCCTGATACAAGTTCACAATGATCCATACAGCCACTCACACATTCACTAGTTCTTATGCACAGTTATTTATATATGTCAACTCTCACATGTACTGTGTTTTACATATGTACTTACTTTTACATGCAGCACTGAGATATCCATTCACTCACCCATACACTCATGCACACAGTCAACCGCCCATACAGCTGTTTCCACATGCACTTTTGAACCCATACATCTAGTGAATCAACTGCTCACACATCTATGCACAGAGTCATACACCTCCCAGCCACCCATACACACTCTCAGTCTCCCATACAAATACGTAGGCAACCAATCAATAACGCATATAGTTAATCATATAGCTAATGATCAACACATGCAGCAGTTTATAGAACAACAAAGATAATGATGCACAAATTGAGACAGTTTAGTCACTAACCCATGCACTCAGTGAGACACATTTAACCACTCACTCATACAGTCAGTCATGCACCTAATAAATCCTTCATCCAGACATTTATACATCCACTAATTCTTAAATATGTAAGACATATTTTAACTTTACAGAATTATACAGTCACTGGATGACGTCATCAGTGATGTCATCAGTGATGTCATTTGAGATGTCATCAGTGATGTCATCAGTGATGTCACTGACCATGTCATGAATGATGTAATATGTGACATCATCAGCAGTGGATTGCGGGTGCGCGATATATAGTTAGTACAACTAACTATATATGGAATTTCAATGGTTTTGTGTGAGTAAAATAAGGTTTTTTAAATGCTAATTCCTAACTATATATGGTCTATAACCTATGGTTTTTTCAGTGAATATATATATATATATATTACCTACTGTAGGTATATGTAGTTAGGATTGATTTCCATAGGGAAATCGCAACATTCTATTGGGAATAACTTTGGCGCCGGTTGAGGAATCTGCCAGCAATTTTCATCAACTTTGCCTCGCGGCGCTCCCTGAAAGTTTGGGGGGGATTCGTCAAGCGGGGGCCGAGATAAAAGGGGGTCCCAAAACGTGTTTTCCCCATGTTAATTTCCATAGGGCGGTCGGTCGCACGTTTAGCTCGAACGGATGAATGGATTTTCACCAAACTTGGCAAAATTGTAGGGACTGGTAGCCCAATGTGCCTTTGCTATGTCTCACGATATGTGCTTCAGTGGATTTTGAGTAAGTTAGGTTCAAAAAAATTTATATATCTATGGCAGCTTACCGGTGAGCTTACCGGTATTCTTACGGTATGCGTACGTGCGCGTACGGTACGCGTACCTCTAGTGCGCGAGCTGCATTCTGATTGGCTGCCAATGTCTGTCAACACTCCAAAACAGAAACTGTTGGCAGCCATCTAGTGCCTCGGTAGACTGAGGCACAGGAAAGCAGAAAAACAAACGTGTAGAACTCAAAAAGGGGGCAGGGTAGAAGCATCCTGACCCCCTAGGCTTGCTCAGGGGGTCCCACAAGGACCCCCAAGGCCCCAAAAAAAACCCCAAAAAATTTTGGGAAAATCGCGGGGTACGCTTACGGTACGCGTACCGGTACGCGCACGGTGCGCGTACCTCATTTTTTACAAGAAAAAAAAAGATTTGGGGGCCTTGTAGAAACACTCTGAACCCCCTAGGGCTGTTCAGGTGGTCCCATACGGATATTAACATATATAAATGTTATCCGCTAATAGAATTAGCATTTAAAAAACCTTGCGAGTTCACTGAAAAAAACAAAGGTTTTAGGCCTTATATAGTTAGGAATTAGCATTTAAAAAATCTTTGAAATTCACTGAAAAACCATAGGTTTCAAACCAGTTATAGTTAGGAATTAGCATTTAAAAAACCTATGAAATTCTCTGAAAAAACCATAGGTTTCACACCAGTTATAGTTAGGAATTAGCATTTAAAAAACCTATTAAATTCACTGAGAAAACCATAGGTTTGACACCAGTTATAGTTAGCTGAACATTTTACTCATACACACACACACCCCACACACATACCCCCACATACACACACCCCACACCCACCCCTCCCACACACACCCCCCACACATACCTCACACAACCACACCTCCACCCACACCCAAACACCCCACACACCCACACCCACACACACACCTTACACACCCACACCCCCACCTACACCCACACACCCCACACCCCCCTACCCACACACACCTCACTCCCCCCACACACACACACCTCACAGACACACCCCACACATCCCCACACACACCTCACCCCTCCCCCACACACACACACCTCTGACACACACCCCCCACACACACACACACCCAACACACACACCTCACACACACACACACACACACACCCACACACACACTCCTCACACACACACACCCACACACACCCCTACACACACACCCACACACACCCCCCACACACACACCCTCATCCCCCCCCACACACACACCCACACACACACTCCTCACACACACACACCCACACATCCTACACACACACACCCCACACACATACCCCCCCACACACACACCCTCATCCCCCCCACACACACACACCACACACACACACACACTTATTCTTTTTTTTCTTTTTTTGAGGGGGTGCCCCACACACATACCCCCCCCCCACACACACACCCCACACCCACCCCCCCACATACACCCCCCACACATACCTCATACACCCACACCTCCACCCACACCCAAACATCCCACACTGCCAGGGACACCCCGTATGCAAGGGGAATTAGTTCCCCCTCTTCAAACATGCACGGGGGCTGCGTTGCAGAGAGATGTAAGAAAGGGTGTGGCCTCATTACACCTCTATGCAATGCAGCCATCTGGCGCATACTGGAGGCTCCTGGTGGGCTAGTTGGCCCCCAGGGACCCCCATTATGCAAGGGGAATTAGTTCCCCCTCTGCAAACGCGCCAGGCGGCTGCGTTGCAGAGAGGTGTAACAAGGGGCATAGCCTCATTATACCTCTGCAATGCAGCCCCCTGGCGCATACTGGAGGTTCCAGGTGGGCTAGTTTGCCCCCAGGGGCCCCAAGTATGCAGGGGGAAAGAGTTCCCCCTCTTCAAACATGCACGGGGGCTGCGTTGCAGAGAGGTGTAAAAAGGGCCGTGGCTTAATTACACCTCTCTGCAATGCAGTCCCCTGGTGCATACTGGAGATTCCTGGTGGGCTAGTTGGCCCCCAGGGACCCCCATTATGCAAGGGGAATTAGTTCCCCCTCTGCAAACGCACCAGGAGGCTGCGTTGCAGAGAGGTGTAACAAGGGGCATAGCCTCATTACACCTCTGCAATGCAGCCCCCTGGCGCATACTGGAGGTTCCAGGTGGGCTAGTTTTCCCCCAGGGGCCCCCAGTATGCAGGGGGAATGAGTTCCCCCTCTTCAAACATGCACGGGGCTGCTTTGCAGAGAGGTGTAAAAAGGGGCGTGGCTTAATTACACCTCTCTGCAATGCAGTCCCCTGGTGCATACTGGAGATTCCTGGTGGGCTTTCAGGTCTTATATAGTTAGGAATTAGCATTAAAAAAAACTTTGAAATTCACTGAAAAAAACATAGGTTTCAGGCCTTATATAGTTAGGAATTAGCATTTAAAAAACCTTTGAAATTCACTGAAAAAACCATAGGTTTCAGGCCTTATATAGTTAGGAATTAGCTTTTAAAAAAAACTTGCAAATTAACTGAAAAAACCATAGGTTTCAGGCCTTATATAGTTAGGAATTAGCATTTAAAAAACCTTGCAAATTCAATGAAAAAAACATAGGTTTCAGGCCTTATATAGTTAGGAATTAGCATTTAAAAAACCTTGCAAATTCACTGAAAAAACATAGGTTTCAGGCCTTATATACTTAGGAATTAGGCACAAGAAAGCAGAAAAACAAACGTGCCGAACACAAAAAGGGGGCAGGGTAGAAACAGGGCAGGGTAGAAAAGGTTTTTTTAAATGCTATTTCCTAACTAAATAAGGCCTGAAACCTCTGTTTTTTCAGTGCTTATATATATATATATATATATATATATATATATATATATATATATATATATATATATTCACTGAAAAAACCATAGGTTATAGACCATATATAGTTAGGAATTAGCATTTACAAAACCTTATTTTACTCACACAAAACCATTGAAATTCCATATATAGTTAGTTGCACTAACTATATATCGCGCACCCGCAATCCACTGCTGATGATGTCACATATTACATCATTCATGACATGGTCAGTGACATCACTGATGACATCACTGATGACATCTCAAATGACATCACTGATGACATCACTGACGACATCTCAAATGACATCACTGATAACATCTCAAATGACATCACTGATGACATCACTGATGACATCTCAAATGACATCACTGATGACATCACTGATGACATCATCCAGTGACTGTGTGTTTCTGTAAAGTTAAAATGTGTCTTACATATTGAAGAATGAGTGGAAGTATAAGTGTCTGGACAAAGGATTTAGTAGGTGCATGACTGAATGTATGAGTGAGTGATTAAATGTGTCTCACTGAGTGCATGGGTTAGTGACTAAACTATCTTAATTTGAGCATCATTATGTCTGTTGTTCTGTAAACTGCTGCATGTGTTGATCAGTAGCTATATGATTAACTATATGGGTTACTGATTGATTGTCCAAGTATTTGTATGGGAGACTGAGTGTGTGTGTGGCTGGCTGGCTGGGAGGTGTGTGACTCAGTGCAGATCAATGTGTACTTGTATCAATGATTCTATAAGAAGGTAAGTATGTGTTAGTATATGTTTGAAAATGTAAGCTGCTCTATGTTTAACTGTATAGACAAGAAAATGGAAGTGTCATTGATTCTTTAACAGGACTGACTACGTGTGTGAGTAACTCCATGGATGAGTGGCAGACTGTGAGTGTCTGTATAGGTGTATGAGTGCATATGATAGTGTTGTAAAGATGAGTGATTGTATGTATGAATGATTGTATGGGTGAATGAGTGAATGTGTGTGTAGACATAGGAATCAGTGAGTGCGTATGTAGTAACTAGTATTGGTGTGTCAATGGTTTCAAAAATTATACTCTGTATTTAACACTGGGTGAAACAGAGGTTATATTAAAATGTGAGGAGATGCATTGTATTGTCACATGAATGATATCATCAGTGATGTGGTCATTGATGTCAAATCAGATGTCATCAGTGATGTCATCAGTGATGTCATTTGAGATGTCATCAGTGATGTCATCAGTGATGTCACTGACCATGTCATGAATGATGTAATATGTGACATCATCAGCAGTGGATTGCGGGTGCGCGATATATAGTTAGTGCAACTAACTATATATGGAATTTCAATGGTTTTGTGTGAGTAAAATAAGGTTTTGTAAATGCTAATTCCTAACTATATATGGTCTATAACCTATGGTTTTTTCAGTGAATTTTAAAGGTTTTGTAAATGCTAATTCCTAACTATATATGGTCTATAACCTATGGTTTTTCCAGTGAATTTCATTGGTTTTTTAACAGCTAATATCTGTAGCTGTAAAATGTATTCTTCTTTAAATCCAAAAATATATTTTATATGTTTATGAATAATTTTTTTTTAAAATATTTTTTTTTCTTCGTTCCCGCTTCGCGAATCGGGAAGCTTCCCGTTAGCTGACCTTGATGCCGCGAAATAGACCGCGAGCCGGTAAACGTTTCTTTACCGCAACTGCCGCGTTAGAAAACAACATCGTGACGCCTCCTGTCCGCATGACGTTTCACGTTGTCGCGTGATACGTCATATGACGTGCTACGTTAGCGAACTGGTACGCGAAGCGAGTCGCAAAGCGCAGGTTTCTGGAAGCAAACCGGGAGGCCCTGCAAAGCGCTTAACGTAAACACAGCAGGTCATGTGACTTGGTAATAACACTTTTCATTGGTTCATTTCACTTTTGGTTTCCTAATGATGTAAGACTAGGTCATATAATCTAAAATGAACACTTTTCATTGGTTGAGAACTCTTGTTTTTCCCAAATGATGAAAATCCCTCCTTCTTTCCTCACTCTGACTTTCATCATTGTGAGAGAAAGACCCTTTGTGATCACTGAGCAATGGCTTCTTTAGTAGCTTCAGCTGGTGCTTCCCCACCACCTCCACCACATCCAAGGAAGAGTGGACCACCTGCTCAAGTTATAATTCAACAAGAAGAGGAAGAAGAGGAACAGGACGACGAGCACGAAGAGAGGCAGTTTTTGCCTGAGGAGCCCAGGACGTCTCACCGGAAAGAAAACTTCATTTGGCAATTTTTTAAAATTCCCAAAGGTCAGAAAAAAGTAAATGCAAGATACGTAACTTGCCTTATATGTCAAGATAGACTGTCCAGAGGGAGCGAGAAAAAATACAGTTTCGGAAACTACACAATGCATCGCATATGACTAGGTGGCATCCTAACAACTACAGTGCTGCACAGTTTCGGAACGACCTAGATAATCTCCCTATTATGGCCAAAAGATCTGTTGTACCGGAAGTAACGGGACCAGAGGGCAGGGAGATAGTGCCAAATATACAAATGAGATTTGGTGAAGTAAAACACGTCTGCGTACATTGCGATGGATTCATTTGCTACGGAGAAAGAAGCATCACTCTGATCAACAGAGCTATTGACTATCATATGCAAGTTTGTACGAAACGCCCAAAATAATAAATACTTTTTTTTTGTTTTGTTGCTCCTGTTGAGCCCTTTACAATGAATCGTTTTCATTGCCCCCTCCAAGAAAAACCCAAAAAATATAAAACTGTTCAGAAAAAATCAAAAAAAGTAAAAAAATGTTCAGAAAAATAATAAAAAAAATATAAAACAACAAAAACAATTAAAAAAAAGTTCTTTTCAGAACTACCTCCCCGTTATTAAAAAATTGGTACAATATTTGGAACTGTGCCAACCTCTATTTCTCTTAGTTCGCTTCCCAGTTCGCTCGCCGGTACGCGAACCGGAAGCGAACCAAAAACAGTAAGTATAAGGGAAGGAAACAGACACTTATGTTAAAAGAAAGACAGCTATAGGGGAGTAAACTAGAGATACTATTACCCGTAATCCACTGCTGATGATGTCACATATTACATCATTCATGACATGCTCAGTGACATCATCAGCAGAGGATTGCAGGTTTTTTGGCAACGTGCCTTATCCACGGTTTAATAACGCTGCCTTTTGCTTTATATAAGTTTTCAAATTGTATGAAATATATACCAATAGGTCGTTATGAACCTTTAGGTAGTGCTTTTCTTCATGAGGTCTGGTCGCTTCCATACACATACAGATGTTTCAAAGATGATCAAGAAGTTTATCTGAATGGAGAGGAATGCACTGAGACGCCAGATCATTCACTAATGTGTAGGCACATACAGTTACACGGTTCATGCAACAAACACCGACCAAATATGGCTTGCGTGTTGCAAGGCACGCCAGTTCCTGCTATCATCCCCACATTCAAGTTGTTGGAAAATGGTAGTTATTTGATGCTCAATAATGAAGATTGTTCTGGGTTAATTAAAAGTATTCCTTTTATCGTAACAGTAAGTGAACGGGTTATTTGCTGCAGAAATTTTCTATTTCCTCCCACACATGAACATAGGGAGTTTTCAATCTCGCCACAAATACCAACCTTGGGAGCAGATTTCAACGGCATGGCAAGAATAAGAGCTCTTTTGTCTCAGAGAGAGGTGGCCTTGAGTTCGGCCCGTGAAACTTTCGTACTTCACATAGCGAACACCCGTACAGAGGTGCAGACCCTTTTAAATACTGATTCGCCTTTGCATTTCAGCGACATGGTTCGGACTATCTTTAACGCATCCTCCACAAAGGCCCTGGCGCACTTTTTTAAAGTTGTTACCAGTGGTCTCGTGACTTCATTTGAGAAAATCTTTGGAGTCATCCCTGCTTTCTTTCATTCTATTTTTTCCACTCTGCTTCGTGGATTGCCATTTTTACTTGCATTACCAGCGGACGCTCTTGTGCTTTTTTACATTTTTAAATATGGATGTCCCTCCTGTGCAACCTCCCGCCCTGCAGCTGCTGACACTGTTCCGCAATCGCATGCTAGAATATTATGGCACAATGCCGTTGGCGATATTAAGCACGGCATATGGATTATCTTTTCGATTCTCCTACTTCACCTGTGTCCAGCCTGTATTTCACTGCCTGACCTGTGATTTCGATTGGGCCATTGATTTGTGTCTCTGCGGACCGGTTTCTCCTGACGTCGACTTTAATCAGCTGATGACTCCTATCATTACTCACGAGTTGGTTTGTCCTGGCGAAAGGATTATGGCTGTGGCATTGATGCATGGACTAATTGGTCCCTGGAATTTACTGGCGGCAACACAGTCTTTCTTGGAACAGAGCTTTCTTGAAAACCCACCGAGCTGTCCTCTGATGGTGATAGAGGATCCGGTGCTGGGAGAGCACGTATGTTCTTTTCCGCTTTTAAATTGGATGGCTGAACTCTTTTCGGATGAAGACGGTGACTTCCTATTGGAGGCTGTTGCAGCTTATTTTGCATACACAGTTATGTCATAGACCTTTTTCATTTTTGATATGCTGAGTACTAGCATTTCATTGACAATTCATTGACTTATTTGTCAAGTTTTTATTATTTAGCTTGCCTATTGGCTTAAGACTTGATAAAGTACTTGGCTGTTTTATTTTTCTTTAGCATTAAATTTTCCTAGTTTTTAATATTTTACCTTGCGGACCGTCCACATATAAAGTTGCAATCTGCTCTCATGAGATGGCACTTCTATTATCTTATTCAGTTCGTTTCCGGATCATGGGGAGGTGTCATCTAGGTCCTGGATATCTTTACACCGTGTTAAGTTAGCATGGGCTCATTACCGGTTTAAACGCCATTTTTCCTTTTTGCAACTTCTGCACACGACACTTAGTTGTTGCTTTAGCTTTCAACCTAATAGTTCATCGTGATTTACATGAGAATAATATGTTATTGCTCTACTATCTGCTTTACTTGTTAAACTATATCTGTACAGCGAGTGCTGAAGTTTCAAGAACAACACGATACAGAATTGTTATGAGGTCTGATCTCCACGACTTCATACTCATAACATAAGTGCAGCTTCTGCCAATTCTGGGCATGAGGCGGGTTTTATATTGCTTTGCCGAACACACATACACAACACTTGATGCGGTTCACATGAAGAGAGAGCTGGTGTATGCTGATGTGATTCCTTCAAATCTAAGACACTAAAGTATGGGCACGCCCTAAACCAACACAAAGAGACCTTCTTAGCAAATAATATAATATGTGTATTAGGGAGGGTGAGATATAAGCAGCCGCGGGCCGTGGAGGGAGTTACGATGGGGCAGGGAGGCGGGGAGGGGGAGGGGCAGGGTGGAGCCCTTTCCACCCTGCCCCTCCCCCTCCCCGCCTCCCTGCCCCAACGTAACTCCCTCCACGGCCCGTGGCTGCTTATAAGTGTTGATAACTCTTATTCATTTACAGCATGTTAACATACTGTCACCATTCGCTTTTTATGTACTAGTAACTATGCTGGTAATTTTGCTACTGATAATATGTGTACTTGTATTATCTAAGATACTACGCCTGAGAAGACGGCATTAGTAAATCAACATTTCAAATACACATGTGTTCTTCTTAACTCCATGTTCTGGTTTCTAAGAAATATATAACGACCGACTGTTCATGAGTTCCACGTATCCTGAGGTACTATAAGTTCATATTCTGGATTGTCTAAACATTGAGAGTTTGTTATATCCAATGTGACACTGTACCTAGCTTGCTAAGGGGTTTTTGAGTACTAAGGGGGGTTTTGGGGCACCCTAATTCACCGAGGTTCCAATCCTCTGTCCACAGTTCTGTGTGAGAACAGAAACCCTGCGACAGGGGCACCCCCGACCCTTCCTCGAGCTTCATCACACTTGCGATACAACTCCAGCAATGCGCCACCTTTACGGCACAGTTACATCACGCATCTGTGCTGTTTTTGCCCCATGATGCGCCGCATTGTAAATGCAGCACACCATAGGTGACGGAACAGCGGCACAGAATGACTAACACATCCCTGGTGATGCGCCAGTCATCATAAATCTATCCCTATGCTTCTTATCTTGTTCGAGATGAACCGCCATATGTATCATCAAAGTTTTTTGCATTTCCTAAATAGCGAACTTTAAGGAATAAATAGCGATTCTTTACCATTCCTAGTTTGCGATTAGCTATTTGCTAATTACAAATTACCCATTCATTTCCTTCATTTCCATAGGGCGGTTGGACTCACTTTTAGCTCGAACGGCTGAATGGATTTCCACGAAACTTGGCAAAATTGTAGGGACTGGTAGCCCGATGTGCCTTTGCTATGTCTCAAGATATATGCTCCAGTGGTTTTTACGAAAATTAACTTTGAAAAATATATATTGGGCTACATTGGCCTATATATATGTTGGAGCCCAAATGTAGCCCAATGTAGCCCAATGAAGCCCAATGAAGCCCAATGTAGCCCAATGTAGCCCAAAGATGGCCGCCAGAGACAAAAAAAACAAATGTAGCCCAAATATCAGCCAGATGTAGCCCAACTATAGCCCAGTGACAGAATGACCAATCAGCTTCGCAAACCTCCGTTACGCGAAGCGGAGCGCTGTTACAGATATATATCTTTTTTTGAACGTTAATTTCTCAAAATCCACTAGAGCACATATATTGAGACCTAGCAAAGGCACATCGGGCTACCAGTCCCTAATAGTTTACCAAGTTTCGTGCAAATCCATCAGCCGTTCGATTATTATTATTATTTTATTTTTTTGCCCCGCGGGGCCCTTTTAAAACCTCCACATCAAACCTAGGGGGTCAGCGAGGATCTACTATTCCCCCACTCATGGTCATTTGCCCCTTCGCTTTGGCCTCCTCTTGTCTCTCGATCCTACCGAGAGACAAGATGGCGGCCGCTACGGACTGTTTGGAATGTTGACAGACGCCGGAGAACCAATCAGCTTCGCTTCACAAAGCTCCGTTGCGCGAAAAGTACGCGTCCTGGAGCGCTGCCCGGTCCGCTGTTACAGATATATATCTTTTTTTAAACGTTAATTTCTCAAAATCCACTGTAGCACATATATTGAGACCTACAAAAGGCACATCGGGCTACCAGTCCCTACAATTTTGCCAAGTTTCGTGCAAATCCATTCAGCCGTTCGGGCTAAAAGTGAGGCCAACCGCCCTATGGAAAACTCAATGTTAAAAACACGTTTTGGGACCCCTCTTTTTTCTCGGCCCCCCTTGACGAACCCCCCCAAATTTTAAAGGGCTGCTCAGAAACAAAATGTGCCATTTTCCTGAAAATTTCAGCCAATTCCGTCCACAATCTCCAAAGTTATTAGACATAGAATTTTCAAAAATCCCATAGAGAAAAAATCCTAACTATATATACCTACTGGCGACCGCCAGTAGGTAATATATATATATATATATATAAATATATGTTGTGGGCAACTCTGGTTTTTGGATTTATAGCGGCTAGGTCAGCCGCGATGAAGCCCCACTGCGCAACATGCAGGTCCGTACTGCAGGATATCAAGAGGCACTACATGGAAGAGTGTGTTCGTTCTGAGGAGTATGAATGTTATGTCAAGCCTTGCTGCAGCACATACCCACTGGGGTAATACTGTTCATTTTTCTGGGGACCCACATCGCCCACTGGGGTTGTATTGAAGAGCGGACTACATTTACCAGAAACCTTCACAGCACACGCCCACATGGGCAGAACATTAAATTGTGCTCAGGTGGTCTGCTCGAGTTGTGGGGTCTCCTATGCCAGTGATCAAGGGCGCTGTGACGCCCGAAACGCGTTTGGCAAATTTTGTGCGCTGGAACCAAGCTGATGCACTCCTTGGATTAAATGAATTGACACGCTGTGTTGTGGCTTCATCTGTTGTGGGCAACTCTGGTTTTTGGATTTATAACGGCTAGCTCGGCCGCGATGAAGCCCCACTGCGCAACATGCAGGTCCGTAGTGCAGGATATCAAGAGGCACTACATGGAACAGTGTGTTCGTTCTGAGGAGTATGAATGTTATGTCAAGCCTTGCTGCAGCACATACCCACTGGGGTAAGACTGTTCATTTTTCTGGGGACCCACATCGCCCACTGGGGTTGTATTGAAGAGCGGACTACATTTACCAGAAACCTTCACAGCACACGCCCACATGGGCGGAACATTAAATTGTGCTCTGGTGGTCTGCTCGAGTTGTGGGGTCTCCTATGCCAGTGATCAAGGGCGCTGTGACGCCCGAAACGCGTTTGGCAAATTTTGTGCGCTGGAACCAGGCTGATGCACTCCTTGGATTAAATGAATTGACACGCTGTGTTGTGGCTTCATCTGTTGTGGGCAACTCTGGTTTTTGGATTTATAGCGGCTAGCTCGGCCGCGATGAAGCCCCACTGCGCAACATGCAGGTCCGTAGTGCAGGATATCAAGAGGCACTACATTGAACAGTGTGTTCGTTCTGAGGAGTATGAATGTTATGTCAAGCCTTGCTGCAGCACATACCCACTGGGGTAAGACTGTTCATTTTTCTGGGGACCCACATCGCCCACTGGGGTTGTATTGAAGAGCGGACTACATTTACCAGAAACCTTCACAGCACACGCCCACATGGGCGGAACATTAAATTGTGCTCAGGTGGTCTGCTCGAGTTGTGGGGTCTCCTATGCCAGTGATCAAGGGCGCTGTGACTCCCGAAACGCGTTTGGCAAATTTTGTGCGCTGGAACCAGGCTGATGCACTCCTTGGATTAAATGAATTGACACGTTGTGTTGTGGCTTCATCTGTTGTGGGCAACTCTGGTTTTTGGATATATATATATATATATGTATGTATATATATATATATATATATATATATATATATATATATATATATATATATATGTGTCCAAAGTTCTCCACAAATTGAAAATTGTGTCCTCTACAGACCGTAAGATTTTATTTTCAGGCAGGGGGTCTGAAGCTTACACAGAAAATTATTTGTTGCCTAACGTAACGTGTTTTGGATCCACCCATGATCTCAGGCAGCAGCAAGACATAGCTGACACAGCTGGAGGTTCTTTCTCTCATGCTTAATTTACGCTATTGCCTTACATTGCATGACCGGAAACATATAAATACATATCCATATATATGGTGGCGATGCAGGGTGACTGAAAAATAAAAATTTACCTGGCACAAAGAACTTTGGGTCCGCGCTTCATCTTTCCTCGTGTACGGTTTCACGGCAAGAATGTATATATATATATATATATATATATATATATATATATATATATATTTCCTCGGATCTTCTGCTTCCCACCTTGTATACAGAAGTCACGGCACCACAGCAGCAGTCAATTTCAATTATTTATTCTTTTATAACACCATGTGCATTAGCAACAGGACGGCCTACGCATTTCGACTATACTTAGCCTTCAACTGGACCCTATATATATATATATATATATATATATATGTATATATATATATTACCTACTGGCGGTCGCCAGTAGGTAGTTATAGCTAGGACCTAATTTCCATAGGAAATCTGCAACATTCTATTGGGAATAACTTTGGCGCCGGTTGTTGAATCTTCGCGAATTTTTCAAAGAAGATGGTCCGCTCCGCTGCTTCCCTAAAAGTCTTGGGAAGATTCGTAAAGCGGGGGCCGAGAAAAAAGGGGGGTCCCAAAATGTGTTTTCCCCATGTTAATTTCCATAGGACGATTAGACACGGCTACAGCCCGAACCGCTGAACGGAATTACACCAAATTTGGGAAAAAGGTAGGGTCTGGTACGCAGATCACCCTTTCAGTTAAATGGTGTAAATCCCTCCAGTAGTTCCTGAGAAAATCAAAAGAAAAAAATATATATATCTGGGCGGAGCCTTACCACACATCTCATCGTGAGATCTGATTGGCTGTCAGCACTTCATCCAAAAAGTGTTGGCAGCCATCTTGGGCCCAATATACATGATAGCACATCATTAAAAAGCATTGCAGTTAATAGAAGGTTTTAAGACTTTAGTTACATTGTAAATCATTTGTTGATGGTACCATACTCATTTTAGGAATTGTGGTGTGTTCTAAGGTGATTTTACCATGTGAAAAAGCCTTCTGCTGGGATATCATGAATCATGTTTGAAAGAAAACTATTATCTCATGCTTTTCCCACAGTGGTTTGGAAGGGGATCTATAAGCTAAACTGAAAGCATATTTTCTGTAAATTCACATTATCTTTCTCAGTCATGTGAGAATGAAGTCTGACATTCTCAGTAAAACATGTACATCCAACAAGGACACAGACTGTCAGTTGATTCCTTTGTGTTCTACTGCAGCTTCCCAGAGTGTTCTAAAGAACAACTACAGCACTAACAGTCCTACTTATTACAAAGTTATGGCACACCTGAAGCCATCTTGATTGGAATAAAGTGGTAACTCTTAAAACATTTAATTTAAAAGGAACAAAATGAGGGGGTATATTTTGCCATAGAAAGTATGATTAGTGCTGCAGAAAGAAAAATTAGGGCACATTTTGAATGACTTCTCAAATCCTCTTCTATTTCATTAAAAAATTCTGACATGCAGTCTCCCAAGATGGCCACCAGAGACAAAACAGCCCAAATGTAGCCCAAATATCACCCAGATGTAGCCCAAGTATAGCCCGATGACATAATGTCCCAGAGTGTTCTACAGAACAACTAGAGCGCTAACAGTCTTACTTATGACAAAAGTGTGGCACACCAGAAGCCATCTTGATTGGAATGAAGTGGTAAGTCTGAAAACATTTAATTTAAAAAGGAACAAAATGACAAGGTTAATTTTGCCATAGAAAGTATGATTAGTGCTTCAGAAAGAAAAATTAGGGTACATTTTGAGTGACTTCTCAAATCCTCTTCTATTTCATAAAAATATTCTGACATGCAGACTGAAACATGCACTTTCAATACCAGCAGCAGACTTCCCTGGTGAGCAGTAGCTTTACTACAGTGATCTAATAAGCAACTAGTGTGCTAACATTCTGAATTTATGGCAAATGTGTGTCACATCTGAATGCCTTCTTGATGGAATCAAAGTAGAAAACTGAAAGTATTTCCTACTGAGGAGACTGTAGTAAATGAGGAAATTAGGAAGCTTCATAACAAATAAGTCTCACAAGATGGCCACCAGAGACAAAAGAGCCCAAATGTAGCACAAATATCCCCCAGATGTAGCCCAAGTATAGCCCAATGACATAATGTTCCAGAGTGTTCTAAAGAACAACTAGAGCGCTAACATTCTTACTTATGACAAAAGTATGGCACACCTGAAGTCATCTTGATTGGAATAAAGTGGTAACACTTAAAACATTTATTTTGCAAAGGAACAAAATGAGGGGGTTCATTTTGCCATAGAAATTATGATTAGTGCTGAAGAAAGAAAAATTAGGGCACATTTTGACTTCTCAAATCCTCTTCTATTTCATTAAAAAAAATTCTGACATGCAGACTGAAACATGCACTTTGAATACCAGCAGCAGACTTCCCTGGTGAGTGAGCAGTAGCTTTACTACAGTGATCTAATGAGCAACTAGAGTGCTAACATTCAGAATTCATGGCAAATGTGTGACACATCTGAATGCCTTCTTGATGGAACCAAAGTAAACAAGCATTTAAAATGCGATAGATCTCGCCCTCGTTTAAGTTAAAGCCATTCTGTTTGTAATGAGGTGGCTTTTTAGCTTTGCTTTTATTAGTGTTTTTAAAACTTTCATGTAAATAACATGCATATGTATGCATATATGTATACGTATGCATGCATTTATATTTGTATTTATATAGATATGCAGATTATATATTTTTACATATGTATGTATATATATATTTATACACATACATATATATAAATGCATATGCATATATATATGCATATATATGTGTATATGTGTGCGTGTAGAGAGAGGTAGAGAGTTAGAGGTGTAGAGGTAGAGGTGTAGAGGTAGAGAGGTAGAGAGGTACAGACTAGTAGAGAGAGAAGTAGAGAGAAGTAGAGAGAGGTAGAGAGTAGATAGTGAGTAATAGAGAGTAGAGAGTGAGTAGTAGAGAGTAGTAGAGAGCAGTAGAGAGAGTAGCAGAGAGTGAGTAGTAGAGTGAATAGTAGAGTGAGTAGTAGAGAGTAGTAGAGAGTGAGTAGTAGAGAGTGAGTAGTAGAGAGTAGTAGAGAGTAAGTAGTAGAGTGAGTAGTAGAGAGCAGTAGAGAGTGAGTAGTAGAGAGTAGTAAAGAGTGAGTAGTAGAGAGTGAGTAGTAGAGAGAGAGTAGTAGAGAGGGGTAGTAGAGAGTGAATAGCAGAGAGAGAATAGTAGAGAGTAGTAGAGAGTGAGTAGTAGAGAGAGAGTAGCAGAGAGTAGTAGAGAGTGAGTAGTAGAGAGTGAGTAGTAGAGTGAGTAGTAGAGTGAGAAGTAGAGAGTGAGTAGTAGAGAGTAGTAAAGAGAGTAGTAGAGAGTGAGTAGTAGAGAGTAGTAGAGAGTGAGAAGTAGAGAGTGAGTAGTAGAGAGTAGTAGAGAGTGAGTAGTAAAGAGTGAGTAGTAGAGAGAGAGTAGTAGAGAGTGAGTAGTAGAGAGTGAGTAGTAGAGAGTAGTAGATAGTGAGTAGTAGGGAGTGAGTAGTAGAGAGAGAGTAGTAGAGAGTAGTAGAGTAGTAGAGAATGAGTAGTAGAGAGTGAGTATTAGAGAGTAGTGGAGTAGTAGAGAGTGAGTAGTAGAAAGTAGTGGAGAATATTCTAAAGTTTGGCTCAGCACCACTTGCACAACAAGTCCAATCAAATCATATCACTTAGAGTCCTTATTGAAGCGCTGAATCTTGGTGTCTATTCAAATGCATTTATTTTCCTTAAGTTTATGTACCACAGCCAGCCGACGCGTTTCGTTCTGTACAACAGAACTTCTTCAGGGCGTTCTTATTTCCTTCAAGTTATGTCGGTATCCTGTTGTCATATAACTAGATATTTCTTCCAAATGTTAGACAAGTCGTAAGGATTTTATAGGTAACAAGGACCCCCTGAATATATGAATACAGTAATTCCTAGGTCAGGGAAAACACAATATTAGAAAATATAGCAACCTAGGCAATTCAATACTTAAAGCTCTAGGGAAAGTGACAACGGAGAAAAGATTACCAAATATATCTAAATAATCATCAGTAACGCAAATTTTATTAACAGAGGATAAAAAACCATTAAAAAGAATTTTGATTCTCAGATGTTTTTAACAAGTTTCACAAATTGATTAAACTAACATTACATTAAATCACAATACAATTACATTAAATCACAATACAATTAAAAATTCACAATTCAAAGATAGAAAAGTTTAAAAAAAGGAAAAAACATGGAAATAACCGTTTTTATCCTTAAGCAACTAAATACAACTGCTAACTTCGAAATCTATAAAGGCAATAACTTGTGGCTACTCCAGAAGAAGGCGCTGGTCGCCGAAACGCGCGTCGAGAAAATCTGTTTGCCACCTTTGCTTTATAATTATTTCCATGTTTTTTCCTTTTTTTTAACTTTTCTATCTTTGAATTGTGAATTTGTAATTGTATTGTGATTTAATGTAATTGTATTGTGATTTAATGTAATGTTAGTTTAATCAATTTCTGAAACTTGTTAAAAACATCTGAGAATCAAAATTCTTTTTAATGGTTTTTTATCCTCTGTTAATAAAATTTGCGTTACTGATGATTATTTAGATATATTTGGTAATCTTTTCTCCGTTGTCACTTTCCCTAGACAAGTCGTAAGTACATTCTTATTCAAAGTGAGTAGGTATCAATTTTACCCACTCAATTCGGGCAGACTTGAGTAATTTATAGCATCCTCAAAGTCAGTCTTTCAGAAATTCCAATGTATAGGACATGATAATCCAAATCCAAATGTTTCTCAAGAAAAGTCATTTTCAATCATTCGGAATATCGGCATTTGGGGAGATATGACCCACGGACACGGTTTATGACTTTTCTTGAGAAACATTTGGATTTGGATTATTATGTCCTATACTTTGGAATTCTTGAAAGACTGACTTTGAGGATGCTATAAATTACTCAAGTCCATGGATGCTGCTGGGAACGCCCCCAGCAACACCCATTGCACGCCCCTTTAACACAGGACACTGCGTTAAAGGGACTGATATTTATCAGGCAGGATTACGCCACAAAAAGTGGCTTAGTCCTGCCTGATAAATATCACTCAGTCTTCTGCCCCATGGGACCGTCACAAAAAGTGATGTTCCGGTGTCTCAAGGGGCTCGTAAATAAGGCCCCATAGGTTTCACACTCGTTATAGTTAGGAATTAGCATTTAAAAAACCTTTGAAATGCACTGAAAAAAACATAGGTTTCACACCCGTTACAGTTAGCTGGACATTTTACTCATAGAAAACCATTGAAATTCCCCCGTTATAGTTAGTTCTACTCACTATAACTCACTCGCCCGCAATCCACTGCTGATGATGTCACATATTACATCATTCATGACATGGTCAGTGACATCACTAATGACATCACTGATGACATCTCAAATGACATCACTGATGACATCACTGATCACCTATGGTTTTTTCAGTGAATATATATATATATATATATATGTATATATATATATATATATATACATATATATATATATATATATATACATATATATATATATATATATATATATATATATATATATATATATATATATATATATATATATATATTCACTGAAAAAACCATAGGTTTACACCAGTTATAGTTAGCTGAACACTTTACTCATATAAAACCATTGAAATTCCCACGTTATAGTTAGTTGGACTCACTATAACTCACGCGCCCGCATTCTACTGCTGATGATGTCACATATTACATCATTCATGACATGGTCAGTGACATCACTGATGACATCACTGATGACATCTCAAATGACATCACTGATGACATCTCAAATGACATAACTGATGACATCATCCAGTGACTGTGTGTTTCTGTAAAGTTTAAATATGTTTTACATATTCAAGAATGAGTGGGTGTATAAGTGTCTGGATGAAGGATTTAGTTGATGCGTGACTGACTGTATGAGTGAGTGATTAAATGTGTCTTACTGAATGCATGGGTTAGTGACTAAACTGTCTGAATGTGTGCATCAGTATGTCTGTTGTTGTGTGAGCTGCTGCATGTGTTGATCAATATCTATATGAGTGGCTATATGGGTTATTGATTGGTTGCCCAAGTATTTGTATGTGAGGCTGAGTGTGTGTATGGGTGGTAGGAGGTGTTTAACACTGTGCATAGATGTGTTAGCAGTTGATTCACTAGGTGTATGGGTTCAAGAGTGCATGAGGAAACCGCTGTATGGGCGGTTGACTGTGTGCATGGCTGTGTTGGTGAGTGAATGGATATCTCAGTGCTACATGTCCAAGTAAGTACATATGTAAAACACAGTGCATGTGAGAGTTGGCATATATAAATGACTATAAATGAGACCCAGTGATTGTGTGAGTGGCTGTATGGATCAATGTGTACTTGTATCAGTGATTGTATAAGAGAGTAAGTATGTGTTAGTATATGTTTGAATAATTGAGGTGTTGTCTGTATAACTGTATAGATGAGGAAATGGGAGGGTGATTGATTCTTTGCATGACTGACTAGATCTGGGAGTAACTCCATGGATGAGTGGCAGTGTGTGAGTGTCTGTATAGATGTATGAGTGCATATGATAGTGTTGTATTGATGAGTGTCTGTATGTATGAGTGATTGTATGGGTGAATGAGTGGATGTGTGTGTAGACCTAGGAATCAGTGAGTGCGTATGTAGTAACTGGTATTGGTGTGTAAATGGTTTCAGGAATGGTAGTTTGTATTTAACACTGGGTGTATCAAAGGTTAGATTAGAATATAAAGAGGTGCATCGTATTATCGCATGGATGATGTCATCAGTGATGTCATTTGAGATGTCATCAGTGATGCATTTGAGATGTCATCAGTGATGTCACTGACCATGTCATGAATGATGTAATATGTGACATAATCAGCAGTGGATTGCGGGCGCGCGAGTTATAGTGAGTCCAACTAACTATAATGTGGGAATTTCAATGGTTTTGTATGAGTAAAATGTTCAGCTAACTATAACTGGTGTGAAACCTATGGTTTTTTCAGTAAATTTCAAAGGTTTTATAAAAGCTAATTTCTTGCTATATCGAGTTTGTAACCTCCGATTTTTAAAGTGAATTATTAATTTTTTTTAGCAGCTGTTTTTATAACTCTTAATTATTATTATTATTTTTTTTCTAAAATTAATTTTTCAATGTATTTTTCATGTTGTTTTTTTTTTTTTATCATTTTGTCTTGGAGTGCTCAGGGTGCGCGCACCGTTAAGCTCACCCAAGAGCGCATCGAGAGCGCTATTCCCGTGTGCGGGAAAAAAAAGTATGTAATTAAAGTAAAAAATAATGCAAGACATTTAGTGGCATACTTATAAAAGAAGTATTTTTGATTTTAAATCCCCGTATTTTAACTTTAAACGTATTTACGAAAAGCTAGCAAAACGTCATTTAGGCGCGCCGCGTAAGCGCCCCCGGAAGCGCCTACTTTCGTGCCACGTAAGCGCCCCCGTAAGCGCTCCGGTGCGCGCAGCGTAAGCGCGTCAAGTCATGAGATGGTGCCTCAACTTCCACCGGAGGACCTACAACATCCATGAGAGGAAGACCAGTTGAGTTAATTCCCAATATTCAACCTGTTTTTACAGACATCACAATTAAGTGTAAGCAGTGTGACGAACTGCTTTGTTACGGAGAGCAGAGTATTCTGCTAATTGTATGTAAAAGGGAAGAACATCGCTGCCCTCCTCAGCCCTAATTTTTCACCTTTTTTCTGCTCCTGTTGAGCAGTTTGGCATTCCCTATTTTTTTTTTGTTCTGAAAAAAATACCCAAAAAATTTCAAAACGTTTAAAAAAAGTAAAAAAAAGAAATAAAAGTAAAAAAAAGAAAAAAAAGTTATTTTTAGAACTACCTCCAATTCTCCAAAAAGAGCTGTATTCTTTACAAATTCAAAAGGAGTGAGTGAAGTGGAGTGCAGTGAGAGAGGAAAGGAAAATGAGTGAGGGAGCAAAGAAAGGGACGAGAGGGGAAGGAAAGTGAAGATAGGGGGACTGAAAGAAGGTGAGTGTGGGAGGTGAGTGAGGGGAAGGGGAGTGAATATGGGGAATGAGGATAAGTGAGGAAAGCGGAGTAAGTGAACGGGGGTGAGGAAGGGTAAGAGAAGAGCAGTGAGGTTGAAGAAAGAGTGGTGATAGAGAGTGGATAAAGGCAAGTGAGCGTGAGACAAGTGGAGTGAGGGAGTGAGGAGACAGAGGAAGTGAGGGAAAGAGTGAGAGAAGAGGACTGAGTGAGGGAGCAAAGGAAGATAAGTGAGGGAGTGTGGCTGAGTTATAGGGAGTGAGTGTAACAGAAGAGGAGTGAGAGACTAAGAGGACGGAGAGAATGGGGGTAACAGAGAGAGAGTGAGGGAAAGGGAGTGAGTAAGAAAGAGGACAGAGGGATTGAGAGAAGGAGTTTTTGAAGTGGAGTAAGGAGAGTAACAGAGGGGAAAAGAGTGAAGGAGCGAAGGAAGGAAAGAGACAGGAAGGGAAGTATAACAGGAGAGCTGAAAGAAAGTGAGTGTGGGAGTGTGGCTGAGTTTTAGGGAGTGAGCGTGACAGAAGAGGAGTGAGAGACTAAGAGGACGCAGAGAATGAGGCTAACAGAGAGAGAATGAGGAAAGGGAAGTGTAGAAGTATGAGGACAAAGGTAGTAAGAGAAGGAGTTAGTGAAGTGGAGTAAGGTGAGTAACAGAAGGGAAAAGAGTGAAGGAGCGAAGGAAGGGAAGAGAGAGGAAGGGAAGTAAAACAGGAGATCTGAAAGGAAGTGAGTGAGGGAGTGTGTCTGAGTTATAGGGAGTGAGCGTGACAGAAGAGGAGTGAGAGACTAAGAGGACGGAGAGAATGACGCTAACAGAGAGAGAATGAGGACAAAGGGAGTAAGAGAAGGAGTTAGTGAAGTGGAGTAAGGAGAGTAAGGGAAGGGAAAAGAGTCAAGGAGCGAAGGAAGGGAAGAGAAAGGAAGAGAAATGAAGGAGAAGGTCTGAAAGAAGGTGAGTGTGGGGGGAGTGAGGAAAAGGGGAGTAAACATCGGAATTGAGAATAAGTGAGGGAAGCGCAGTAAGGGAACGGGGTGTGGGTGGGTGAGAGAAGAGTAGTAAGGTTAAGGAAAAGACTGTTGAGAAACTACATTTTGTATGTCAAACTTACCTTATAAGTAATGTAAACTTACTTACATATTTTCAGTAAATTAAATATCTGTGGAAGAGAAAAAAAAGTAAGTTATAATATTTATAATATATATTTTACAATACAAGAGAGAAAGCAGGAGATTAAAAGTCATAAAAGGGTAGTAAGAGATAAAGTAGGAGTGAAGGACTCAGAAAGGAAAACAAAGGAATGGTGAAAGTTAGAGAGAGTGAAAAAGAAATAGAGGGAGAGAAAATTACTAAGAGGATAATGTCATGGATACATTCAGTGACAGAGAACAAGAGAAGGCGAGAAAAATGAAGTGAAAGTGAGTAAGATACTAAAGGAATGTGCATTAGGAAAACTAAAGAAAGAAAGCGCAGTAAAGAAAGGGGAGTGAGTGACAGTGAAGCAGGAGTGATTGATGGTGTATTCATGACATTGAGGGATGGAAGGTGAGTGAGGGTGAATGTAGGGTTGTAAGACAGTGAGGGGACAATGGGAATGAGGGTAACAGAGAGGGAGTGAGGGAAGACAAGTGAGAATATGAGAGAATAGAGGGAGTGAGAAAAAGAGTGAGTAAAGAGAAGTTAGGTGAGTGAGGGAAGGGGAATGACTGAGGGAGCAAAGGAAGGAAAGAAGGGGAAGAGAAGTGAAGCAAAGGGACTGGGAAAAGGTGAGTGCTTGAGGAGAGAAAGAGGAAGGGGAGTTAAGGATGATAAATGAGGATAACTGAGGGAACCGGAGTAAGGGAACAAGGGTGAGGGAGGGTGAGTGAAGAGCAGTGAGGTTGAAGAAAGGGGGAAGATAGAGGGAGGATAAAGGCAAGTGAGCATGAGACAAGGGAAGTGAGGACATAGAGGTAGTGAATGAAAGAGAGACAGAAAGGGACTGAGTGAGAGAGCAAAGAAAGGAAAGTGAGAGAGTGTGGGTGAGTTATAGGGAGTGAGTGAGAAAAACGAGAAGTGAGAGACTGAAGGGACGGAGAAAGTAAGGCTAAAAGAGAGGGACTGAGGAACGGGGACTGAGGAAGTGAGAGGACAGAGGGAGTGACTGAAGGAGTGAGAGAATTTGAGTTAGGTGAGTAAAGGAAGAAGAATTAGTGAGGGAGCAAAGGAAAGAAAGAGAGGGGAAGGGAAGTAAAGAAGGGAGACTGAAAGAAGTTGAGTGTGGGAGGGAAGTTAGGGAAAGGGCAGTAAATATGAGGAATGAAAATAACTGAGGGAAGTGGTGTAAGGGAACGGGGTGAAGTAGACTGAAAGAAGGGCAGTGAGGTTGAGGAAAGAGGAGTGATAGAGGGTGGATAAAGGTGAGTGATTGTAAGAGAAGGGGACTGAGGGAGTGAGGACATAGAGGTAGTGGTAAGTGAGGGAGTGTGGGTGAGTTATAGTGAGTGCGCATGATGGAAGAGGAGTGAGAGAGTGAGGGGACCGAGAGAGTGAGGCTAAGAGAGAGGGAGTGAGGGAAGAGGAGTGAGGATGTGAGAGGACAGTGGGAGTGAAAGAAGGAGTGAGTGAAGTGGAGCAAGGTTAGTGAGAGAACGGGAATTATTCATGGAGCAAAGAAAGGAAAGAAGGGGAGGAGGAGTGAAGTAGAGTGACTGAGAGCTGGAAAGTGGTAGATGGGAGAGAGGGAAAGGGCAGTGAAGAAATGGGGAATGAGGATAAGTGAGGGAAGTGGAATAAAGAAAGGGAGGTGAGGGAGAGTGAGAGAAGGCCAGTGAGGGTGAGTTAAGAGGAGTTATAGACGGTGGAAAAAGGTGAGTGAGCATAAGACAAGGGGATAATAATATATATTTGATAATACAAAATACAAAATAATTTGTACAACATGTTATATGGTTTATTTTTGCTGTTCTCAGAATATATTGAATTTCACTTAAAACAGTGACTTCAATACTACTCATCATATGACAGCGGGCAAAAAAACCACAATCAAAATGATTGTGTTAAAAAAAACCATACAACGTTTCAATAAATAATGTAAAATTTAGAAAAAACTTATCTTAAGTCACTTTTGATCCTCGTACTTTTCCACGAGGCCAAATAGTATATGGAAAGTCCTTTTCTTTGGAAATTACTCAAGAGTATTCTTAATCTCCCATTTACCTGAGTTTCTGAAAGAAAAGCTCCAACATCTTTTACATTATGAAACAATAGTTTTATTTCCAATGTCTCGCTTACTTTTGATTAATATTTCCTACAATAGTCACATCACACACTACTTGATACACTTATACTACCTCTATGACAACTACATGTTTTTTATTATCTTCATCACTCTCACTCGGAAAGTAATTTTGAACAACAAACTAAATTTTATTAACTGCTCCAATCTTCATAGGCCAATTACCTTCCTTAAAATTTCGGTTGTAAGAACACAATTTTGTAGGTCAGAAGGCAAACGTTGTTTGAAAGTCAATTGAGTATCATTACAATTACTCCAGCCTTTTTGACATTTTAAATAAGCTGTGTAATGTCCTGATGTTGTTGAAGGACCATCATGGTAAATAATTGCTGCAGTTACAAAGGTTCTTCCTGAAAATGATAATTGAGAAGCCACAACATTTTTAATGAAAGTTGTCAATTTAGTTCCATCAGCTCTACATCGTTGGAACATTAAATTAATATACTGTCCATATCTTTGTATAAAAAATGTTGATAGCATTGCAGATTTACATCGAGTACAGACCATGTTTTGATTTGCTTCTCTATCTAGATTATTAAAAGACACTGATTTGCAGTCTACTAGAGTCAAATATATAAATCTTTCAGTGTCTATTGTCGTACTACTTGAAAAGGAGCAATTGTCGCAGTCATGTTGCCATTGATAAGAAAGGCCAAAAAGATTTTCTACATCTACACCTTTATCTTGCAATACAACAAGCATATACATTAGAAATTCCTGACAATCTTGCTGTATATTCTGTGAAAATTGATTTAGACCAGAACATATGTCTAAAACATTTCGAATTTCAGAAACACTTTGTATTTTTGTTCGATCACTGCTACATTTCACAAACACAGAATTCAACAAACAACAAAATCTTTGATCTCGATTTTCAGCAATCTGTTCTTGTACCGTTTGGAGAAAGAAAACAACATTAACCACTACATTAGCATAGCAGTTGACACCAGAACTGTTTTCAAACTGAAATCCAACAACATCTTTAACTGAATCCTTTTCCTTTCTGCTTACAATTAGTGGTTCATCTACTTTTTTTCTTTTTGCTACAACTTCACTACAATTTTTCTCATTTCTTATTTTTCGGCCTACCACATGCTTTTCAAATAGAGGATATTGAGGTAAATTTGGAGCATACTCTCTTCTTAACCTATTATATTCTTTTACACAATTTAGATCTGCATTAATCTTTGTCTCATCAAAATCAATCAATCAATTACAATCCAGATAAAGTTCTGACTCGAGATAAAGCAACATATGCCATACCCTCCTTGAACACAGAACTTCCAATATTCACCAAAGCACTATCTACACTTAAACATTGAGATTTATGAATAGTCACTGCATATGCCAAAGAAACAGGAAACTGTTTTCTGCAGACATATAAATCTTTCACAAGCAAAAATCGGGGCAGAACAACGATTTATGGAACTTCTTCGATACTATCAAATTAAATTTTTATAAATTCAATTCCATCTCTATTTCGGTAATTTACAAAATCAACAACATGACCCATTGCTCCATTTACTAAACCTCTTTCCACATGTAAATTCCGTCGTAAAATTATACGACAATTTAAAGATGCATACAGAGTCTTTTCCAAACCAGCAGTTTTAGATGTTGTCTTCTCTAAAGAATCCAATTTTGATTTCAACTTTTCTGACAAAATAATAGTTGCTCCTTCATGTTCTATTTTATCAATAGCTTCCAGTTTCACAATCTCTTGATTTTCCAACTTTAACATTTTGTTGTTGAAGATTGAACATTCTTGCAGAGTTGGCATCAAGCATATATCTCTGGGAGAATATTTTCATTTGGAAACAAATTTGAAATTAATCGTCCATGTAAAGCTTCTTTGCCATTCTCAGTTAGTTTTCTAATTCTTACATCTTGTAGAATATTTTTATAATCTTCATCCTTTGCCTGTCGCATATTTTGAAGCAGTTCTGCATATTTGAAATTTAACCATATGTTAACATTTCCAATGCTTCCTAAGCACTTCCTGGTATCTTCATGCGTAAGTATTTTAAACACTGGTTGTCCTTTCACTGGAGTTGTCTGCAGTAGATCTCCAAAAACAATGATTTGTTTGCCTCCAAATAACACATCATACTTTGTTTTAAGAATTTCTTGCATTCTTAAATGCACAAAAGCAAGCATTACATTTGATACCATGCTTACTTCATCAATGATAAGAAGTTTAATTTTCTTTAGGACTCTTGAAACTTCGAAACAAGCTTCTCCAGATAGCTTGTGGTATTGTAATTTATTATCATGCTCTACTGGCAGCATCAATAAGCAATGTAAAGTAATCCCTTTAATTTTGTGTGCTGCCAACCCAGTTGGAGCGGTAACAACACAAGAGAGCGATGACTCCTTTCTTTTCTGCAGATACGTTGCAATTGCTTTAATCAGGAAACTTTTTCCATTTCCTGCTTCTCCACTCACGTACAATTGGACAGGTATAAATGATGTACATGAGCACTCTTTTTTCTCATGAGATAAACCATGCTCAATGTGTTCTGTGACTTCGTCATATATTTGTCTCTGCTCATCGTTTAGTTCTTTTTCCAAATAATCTAAGTTAACTACATCCTCCTGAGCTTGTTCCATGGCTCTTTCAACTTCATCCATGGCAGTGGCAGCTTCATTTTGTATAATTGGTCCTCCTAGTGGATCCTGACTCAATGAAGCAGAAGTCTGACTGTCTCTAGCAATCTCTGCTGCAATTGTATCTTCTTGCTGTATTTCCTCATTCAACATTTGCAGATAATTTGAAAAAACAGGGCATTCTATGGTATCCTTGGTTGCATTTAACAAATCTTCATAAGTAAGAAAATCTCCAAGTAGTTCCTCTTCTGTACGCCAAGGCTTAAAGAGTTGCAAAAGAGCTAAGTAATAAAATTCCCTTTTGTCTGGAGATTCACAACTCAATTTTCGATGATTAATCAAATGGCCTTTTCTTTGTTTCACCAGACAGCCTTCACATCCAATTACAGCATATACACCTTAATTGATATCTTCTGTGACGTTCCTCTTAAAAGTATAGGTTTTCAGAACTTCATAGAGACAAACGTTCTCAAGATGACTACTTCTATTTGGATAGTATGTATCCAACATGTTTGTCTTCAAAATATCTGTACTGTCTGGTTCTTTCTCCGCCAAATACTCAATTTCTTGTACAGATTCCAAAACTCGGTTTCGTGTTGCAGCAAGACCTAGACTCACCCAAATGATGGTTCTAGATTTGGCATATAGACTTGCTGATGATAACCGATCAGAACATTCATATGCTCCAATTTCTCGATGCGACAACATCTTCAGACTGTAACTGTATAATGTCTTGCTTAGACTCTTTTCATGTGAAATTTCCTCCCACATTTCCTTCAGTTCCGTCTTTTCTGATTTTGTGATGTAAGATGTCACATCTCGAGCCACAGCAATAGAGTTGTCAGCCACATATTGAATATCCATGTTAGCCTTCCACATGGACAAAATGACTGGGTTGTAGTCATTTATGTATTTGGACTCCTCATTTCTAATTAGGTTGTATGTATTTTTAGGTGATTTTCTTGTCACAGTATGTCGCAGAGAAGACATAAAATTGTTCACTCTTCCTTTCGATGTTACTGGACGTGGAAATGCAAAACGACATTTTGTGTAGAACTTGTCCTTGGATTTGTATTTTCGACGACAGTATTTTCCACAACGATGGGTTTGAAAGCGTAAAACTTGATGTCTTAAATTGTTTTCTTCTGTACTTTTTGGAACAGCACATGTAGAATACTGCTCAATGAAACTCATCACTTTCTCATCTGAATCTGTTCCAAATTTTTGTGCATCTTTAATCCATAGCAACATATGTATGTGAGGAGCACCTCTTGCTTGGTACTCCTTTCTCCAAAAGAAATCCAACACCTCTACAAGCGGAAGATTTTTTTTGTTTGTAATAAAAGACATCATAGCTTCAAACCTATGATTGAAATACCTGCATACATTAACTGGATCCAAAGAGCACAGTTCTCCAGGTGTCTTGTATTCAATATTTTCAATGTTTTTATTTGCCTCTCGTCGAAATTCAAGTAAGTCTTCCCAAGCATACTCAGCACAGCTAAGAGTGAGGAACCATGTAGGAGTTCCTAAGTTTCTTAGCATACATTTCAATTCCCCATGACGACGGTACCAATACTCATTAGTACCACGCTGACATGCCATGAGATTAATTAGCTGAGATTCCAAAACACTGTCTTGCAGTTTCACTTTATCCATAAAATCCTTTGCCGAAACATTTTGTAGATGTGCTCCACTTTTCAGTATATGGTTCGCTGCATATGAAAGTCCAGACAGGTCACTCTCAAACAGTAGATGGAACAAATATGGAATGCATTGACGAAACCTTGGATCTTCTGCATATAATCTTGAAGTCCGGTATTCAGATGCAGGAATTTGAACAGGTCGGTCGTCATATCGTCGACCTTCACCTGTTGGAAATAACTGTGGAAAACAACGAGCTTCCAAACTTTCTTCCCATACACTAATGGGACTTCCTTTTGCTTCTTTCATTTGAAACAAGTCAATTACATTCCCCATTACTTCTTTGGAATGCAATGGATGAACACTATTATGTTCATAAATTTCTTCACTTCTAGAGACATCAACTTTTTCAATTTGCCCAGCTGAGAAATCACTGTCCTCTTCTACAGTTGTTTCCTCTTCTCCCACCTACACATTTTTATAGTACTGATTATTTTTTGCCAGATACAACGTTGCCTTTTTGACTTTCCTAACATCCACTAATTCTTGCCAGATTTTCTTACTCTTTGTCGGAACACCATTAACTAGAATAAGCAGAGGTTCCTCCTCTACTTTTTCTACACCAATTGAATCAACATTTTTCTTAAAATCTAGAGGCAAATAAACAATTCTTCCCTTTAATCCTCTCTGTAAATCTGAAGGAGGCAATTTCCCTGTCTTAGGCTCCGTGCGAACAATAGCCTGAAAAGGATGCACACATTGAATCAGAATAGACTCATAGCTATTTAAATCCATCAATTCAGAAGGAATGTCTACCAACTCCAGATTATTATGAACAGCTCTAGCAGGCATTCTGTTTTCATTTAATTTATTATAATAATATTTACAAATACGTTGATCAGAACCCAAATCAAAACAATTTTCTACCAACAAATAAGTTGCAAAATCCTTCCACTCATTATTATTTACCTTTTCGCTTTTTACATATAAATCAACTAATCTAGTCTGAAGCTTATAATGAGTTTGTCGACAACACACACAAGTAAAATTAGGCCTTTCACTTGAATTGACCTTAAACTTTGTAATTTCATGTTCAGATTTTTTCTGTACTTGAAATCTCTACATTCTCTTCTACATTACCTTGTATTACTGTATCAATTTCTGCACTGTCATCTTTTTCACCAAAGTAACAAAACTAAATTTCTTCACAAATGTTTTTCACATCTAATTCAGTTCCATGCAAAAGAGCACTGTTTAACTGTTTTAGTTTAAGTGCTGGACTTTTTGATTAATACAACCTTCTCACTTATTTCCTCACTTTATTATGATGCACTGCTAACATCCTAAAATGGTGAAAAACACTTTGACATACCTTTCTTGAAAGACAAGCCAGTGAATGCCCTTGCAAACCTGTTTTTTCTCTCACTCTACAAGGATCTAACTCTTGCAACATTTTCATTTTTTGTTTTAGACTTTTCTTAGTATATGTCCGTAAGAAACTGAGAAACAAATCAATTGAATCTTGTCGCACACTACAAATACTACTACAATTCCAAGTATACACTGGAGCCTTAGGACATCTCCCTAAAACTTCACCAGCTAACACCTCTTCTGTATTTCTAGGCACAATCTTTTCTATTTCAACCGTCCTTCACCTCATATGCTCGACCACTGGTGTCAACTGCATGCACCAAATCATTATCCTGAAAGTAACTTTTTTCATTAAAATATGGCTCACAACTTGAACTATGCTTCCATTCTCCAGAAAAATCATCACAAAAATGAGTCTGATTAATTACTCTTTTCCACTTATATTTTGATTTGAACACATGAATTACCTTATCTAGTGTACAAATTCTATTCATTACTAAACTATAAAATTTATTTTTCACTTTAAATGCTTCATCCACAATCTTAACTATGCTTTTTTTTTCTTGTAAAAAGCGGTCTTTTTTTGATACCTCTTTACATTTTTTAATAAATTGGATACTATTCTGTTATAAAACATTCGTCTACGAATTTCAATAAATTGATTTCTCCTTCTTTTGCTATAGACAATATCATCTCCATCTACAGGTCTAACATTTTTTGAGGAGCACAATTTCTTCTTTCTTATTAGAGGTGTCTTATTCTTCTTTGAAACAACATCTTTTTTTTTGACATTTCAATAACTTCCTGAGAAAAATCTTAGTTTGCTTACCAGGAGCATTATTTTTTTTCACTGAAGATTTTGTTTTGGATGAGTCCTGTATTTCTGTTTTTTTGGACCTTAAATCTTTTTTGTATTTTTTGGACGTCTTTCCTTTGATTGTATATTCTTTTATCTTTCTATAGATGATTATATTCTGTGGTAAAGAAAAAATAACATATTATAGACCACTACAAACATATTACATAGCAATACAATAAGAAAACGATATAAACACTAGTTTACAACATAAGCCTGATTTACATTATATGTGCTGTGCTTTGTGTCAAAAACGATTTACTATGTAAAATGTTTTCTGGTAAAATGTCTGGCTTTAAATTTTTTGTCAAGGATCACACTGAGTGTCTGTGTGAAATAAGGAATTACATTTTCACATTTTTCAATAATGCCACCTGTGCCTTCTAACAGTTTGTATCTCTTAGCTTAAAAGGTACTCTGTCTCTGTGTTTCATGTCACTTTGCACGTGCATAATCTCTCTTTTTATGTGTGTCATTTCTCTCTTTGTGTGTGTGTCATGACATGTGTCTCATGTGCCTAAGATCACACTGTGAGTCAAGCTTAATTTTAAATGGATCTGGGTGAATAATTTGGTTAGTTGATGTGTTTTAAAATATGGAAATACATATATTTTTAAAGTCATTTAGGATTTCCCATATGTACTAGTAGGGAATCTTAGGCAGCATGTCTGTTAGGCTTCTTACTTCAGAAATAGGCTCTAAGCTGTGCAATCAAGATCCATGGTGTGCCTTTGAAATGAAAAGGGAATGTTATGTCTTGCTTATATATATGTGGTCTGTTTTTTGCCAGTAGAGATAGTGAAATAGTATGAGCAGAGACACACATATTGCATGCAGAGGCAGAGATGGTAGATTACATGTAACATCCTGGTCATGTGCCTAGGATCACACTGTGAGTCAAGCTTGCTTTTTCAATGGATCTGGGTGAATAATTTGCTTAGTTAATGTCTTTAAAAATATGGAAGTACATGTTTTTTTTAAAGTCAGTTAGGCTTTAGCATATGTACTAGTAGGGAATCTTAGGCAGCATGTCTGTTAGGCCTCTTACTTCAGAAATAGGCTCTAAGCTGTGCAATCAAGATCCAGGGTGTGCCTTTGAAATTAAAAGGGAATGTTATGTCTTGCTTATAGATATATGGTCTGTTTTTTGCATGCTCAGACGTGAGTGCCTTGCTCACTTTGCCACTGGATTCAAGCAAGCCGGGCTGAAGACGGCTCTAATGCCAGAAACCGGTCCTCGGAAGCTTGTTTCCGGTCCAGGGAAGGCATGGCTTGGCAGTTCGGGCTGGACTGTTCCCACTAGGCACAGGGTCAGACTGATTTGCATATAGCCATGTCTGAACTGGGGTTGCAGAGTGGGCTAAAGAACGGTGATGGATCAAACCCAGATCTTTTGACTGGGTGTGAGTGTTTGATTGGTTCAGATGCTCCGTCCATCACCACCCCCTTTTGTACCGCTTTGGCCGCCATAAGTGTGGCAGGGTATGCTCAGACGTGAGTCCCTTGCTCACTTTGCCACTGGATTCAAGCAAGCCGGGCTGAAGACGGCTGTAATGCCAGAAACTGGTCCTCGGAAGCTTGTTTCCGGTCCAGGGAAGGCATGGCTTTGCAGTTCAGGCTGGACTGTTCCCACGAGGCACAGGGTCAGACTGATTTGCATATAGCCATGTCTGAACTGGGGTGGCAGAGTGGGCTAAAGAACGGTGATGGATCAAACCCAGATCTTTTAACTGGGTGTGAGTGTTTGATTGGTTCAGATGCTCCATCCATCACCACCCCCTTTTGTACCGCTTTGGCCGCCGTAAGTGTGGCGGGGTATGCTCAGACGTGAGTCCCTTGCTCACTTTGCCACTGGATTCAAGCAAGTCGGGCTGAAGACGGCTGTAATGCCAGAAACCAGTCCTCGGAAGCTTGTTTCTGGTCCAGGGAAGGCATGGCTTGGCAGTTCAGTCTGGACTGTTCCCATGAGGCACAGGGTCTGACTAATTTGCATATAGCCATGTCTGAACTGGGGTGGCAGAGTGGGCTAAAGAACGGTGATGGATTAAACCCAGATCTTTTGACTGGGTGTGAGTGTTTGATTGGTTCAGATGCTCCGTCCATCACCACCCCCTTTTGTACAGCCTTAGAATAATGGCACAGATTCCCTCTCATTTCAGACCCATATTCTTTTACATCACCAATCAAAATTCTTCCCACACAAATTCAAAACCAAACTGCACATTTTAATTGGTTGTACATTTCAACACTTTGAAACTCACATAATATTCACCCATCCCCCCAGTGCTCATTCACCCTGTTACCATGGTAACTCCCACCTAACCCAGCACACAGTTCAAAAGTTCATCATAGTATGTTGCAAAAGAATCCAGCAAGGGTGTTTGACCTCTCAATGTACTAGCTAATCATGTGCAATGTTTCTTTAAATGACCTTTTCTCAACCATTAAAATGACTTCTTTTAAAAAAAAGCATGCACCCTAATTTTCAGTGGTGAATTTTAAGAAAGCACCAATCATTTCTTGTTTTTCAAGTGCACTGAATCTCAACCACTTTTTTCATAATTCCTACTTTCAAACTGCCATTTCATTTCCACAACTCATCTGAATAGAAGCACATCTACCTTCAAGATGCCAAAAGTCTGGTTTGTGGGTCATAGCTCTGTCTACTGGAGTGAAAAATGTGCAAGTAACAGAGGTATTTACAACTTTGATTTACCAAATGTGGACATTGTGTGGATTGGACAGAGAGGATTAAGAAGTCACCAATTGATACCATTGATAAAATCCTTTATGCATCTACCACACCCTGACCTCATAATTGTGCACTGTGGTGGCAATGACTTGGGCACTTTGACTGGGGTAGGTCTGGAAATGCTTTTAAATGACATATTTGGGCAATTGATGTCACTTTTTCCAAAAACTGCCTTGGTATTTTCTAATATATGCCAAAGGCAAAAATGGAACTGGTCCAACCAATTTTGTCCACAGATTGAGAAAGCAAGGAAACATGTGAATAAAACTGTTTCTGCTTTCCTCAGAGACTATGGTATGGGTTCCATATACCACAACAACTTGCGTTACAACATGCAAGGCATCTATAGGAGAGATGGTGTACATTTTACAGATGAGGGGAATAGAGTCTTCCTCTTGAATTTGAGACTCTGCAGTGGTACCTACTTGTAGGTACAAAAAACACCCACATAACACAACAGCTCTTTTCAGAGCTACCCTACCTCTAAACACTCTAAATTATTTGTTTACTTTAATTTTTTATACTGTTTTGCCCCGTCGTGCGCTCAGGGTGTGCGTACCGGTGAGCGTACATGGGAACGCACCCAGCGCTTACCCCGTGAACATTTTTAAAAAAATAAATCGTTTTTTTGCCCTTCAGGGACCTTCTGGGCCCCCCTCAGAAAACCTAGGGGGTCAGGGGGTGTCTACGCTGCCCCCTTTTAATCATTTCCCCCTTTTTATTTTCACCTCTTGTGTCTCAATTCTACAGAGACACAAGATGGCGGACTCTCCGGACTGTTTAGAATGTTGACAGACATCCGACAGCCAATCAGCTTTCCGCTTGCACACTCCCGTAGCGCGCCGGGTGCGCTCCCCAGTAAAAAACCACTGAAGCAATTTTCACCAAATATAGCAAAGGCACTTCTGTGTACCAGTCCCTACAATTTTGCAAAGTTTGGCGTAATTCCGTTCAGCGGTTCGGGCTATAGCCTTGTCAGATCGTCCTATGGAAATTAACATGGGGAAAACACGTTTTGGGACCCCCCTTTTTTCTCGGTCCCCACTTCACGAATCCCCCCGAAACTTGCAGGGAAGAAGTGGAGCGGAGCTGGCCAACATTTTGGACAATTACATGCAAATTCCTCAACCAGCGCCAAAGTTATTCCCAATAGAATGTTGCGGATCTCCTATGCTAGCTAGGTCCTACCTATAACTACCTACTGGCGACCGCCAGTAGTTAATATATATATATATATATATATATATACCTATTGATTGAGGGAGAAAGTAAACTAGCTGCTTACTTTGAAAATAGGATATTGTTAATGCATTTAAATACCTGCATGAAATATTGAATAGTTGGACCCACTGATGTAACAGTTTTTAGTAATAGAGGATGCTCTAACATTGCAGTCCTTCTTCATTGTCTTTGAGACTACATTTAAAACGTAAAAAGAGCAAACATATGTACACACTCATGTGATAGATATGATTAAATCTTGCTGTAGTAGAAACTCTTTATGCTACAGATTACCACTCATCCACAACTGGTTGGGTCTGCTTTCACGGATGCAGGTGTTTGAGTTACTTCTTTTGGAATATGTGGGAGTGAGGTGCCCTACAGGCCCGACACGAGGGACTGGGCGTCATTAATGCTGTTTGCTTTTGGACTATATTTGAGTTGGATGCCCATCAGCTGAACCTAAGGACAGAAACAGAGTAAGGTTGGCAGGGGCACCTTTTAGAGGCCCGCCATGACTCGGGAAACTATCCTGAACAGTCACGGTTAACATGGGTATTGAACCCTTACACGGCGTTCATATAAAATAAAACTCAAGCAGGTCCTTTATCGAAAATGAGAGTGACTTGATGTTTGACCTTACTTTGATGCCAAATGATCCTGCTGTAAATTGTATTTTATCTTTTCAAGTCATGATATGAGTATGGTGGTCCATGTAATTGGAAAAGAGACAAATATATCAAAAACAAAGAATTGAATGATGTGAACTATGTATTGAGACAACTGAAAAGCACTACAGTAGTTGTGATCCTGAGATAAGTGGAGTGAACTGAGGGACAAAGAAAAGTACAGATTTTTTTTTAAATAACATATTGTCAATGCATTATTATCTGCATGAAATGTTGAATAAACGATAATCATGGAGAAGCTTGTGCAGTGAAATTCAGAGCGATGATTTGTTGCCAACTCTTCGACCTTAATGTGTTGCCAGCCATCTTGGGACTCGTCTTCAGCTGAGTCCCTAAAACAAATGTAAAACAAAAAGAAAAGGGGCAGGTTAAAAATACCCTGACCCTCAAGCCTTAATCTTGGAGTCTCCCTGGGACCCCGACATGGCTTAAGAGCACACAGAAAATCGCAGTGAATTTGCAATTTAGCGGGAAAAATACTGAAGCAAGCAAAGACTCCCGCGCTTGCTTTTAAATAACCCCCAGGAGGGCTAGGTCTTGGGTACATACCAGAAAAATAGGAGGGAGTCACATGGGCCCTCCACCGGGGACCGCCACCTCATTGAAGCATTGATATTTATGTTTGCAGGGGTGCCTGCGCAGCATCTCCTGCACCATAGGGACCGGCACCTCCCAGAGGCAAATGTTTATAAAGTAATACGAGGGTACCTGCATGGCCCTTCCCCCACAGCCCTAGGGATCACCACCTCCCTCGGATGAATATCAAAATAATGCAGGGAGCCTGCAGGTCACCGTCACAGCTGCCTGGCACCCCTGTAGTCCCAGAGACCACCATCACCCCTTGGTCTAAGTAGTGAAATGGATGGGGGCCACATGGCCCTCCTCTAGGAGCCATAGATGGCCCTGGGGACCAATACCCTCCTTTGCCAGCTACTGCTCTGTCCCGGATCATAGATGTTTGCTGTGACTTGGTGGGAGCTTTGACAGCTCCCATCAAGTCACAGCCAACACTTCGCTTTCAGCAAGCTAGCGTTGTGAAAATTCTCTAGCTTGCCCAAAGCTGATATTTTAAGCAGGGAAGAAGACGAATAATTTTCCCACACAGGGGCTGTATGTTTAGCAGCTCACTGTGTGTGAAAGCAATTCCGGCTTCCACAGTAGTAAGGAGGCAGCTGAGACTGCAGTGCCTTGAGGCTCCCCTGCGGTCCTGAGGGGAATAGGAGAAAGAGGCAGGACAAAGGTCAGAAACAAGCAGAAAGCGGGAGATTAAGGTCAGAAATGAACAGAAAGAGGAAAAATAGAGATAGGAAATAAGCAGAAAGAGGCAAAATAAAGGTCAGCATCAAGCAGAAAAATGCAACAAAAAGCAATGAGCAGAAAGAGGCAAAATAGAGATCAGAAACAAGCAGAAAGAGGCACTTTTCATTATGAATATGGGTGGGTCCACAGGTTCTGCTCACACCCCAGGGTCTGCAACCTCCCTGGGGCTGTTTACAATTATGTGGGGGGACTCACGGTCCCCCCACCCAGGGGAACACCACTGCCCGGGGCTAATTAAAACAATATGGGGGGCCTCATGGGCCCCCTGCCCCCGAGACTGCATTATCCCCAGGGCTAATTTCAATAATGACTTTGGGCCTCATGGACCCCCCGGCCATGAGTACTGCCACTTCCCAGGGCAAACTGTTTTCTTTTTTCTGTAATGCAGGGGAGGCCATGGGGCCTCCCCAGCTGCCCCGGGGACTGACACCTCCGTGGGGCACAGACTTTAATAAAACAAAAAGTGGGGGAGGCCCCACGGCTGCACCACAGCCCCAAGGATACCTCCAAGGGCACAAATGCAATAACTAAGGGGATCCATTGTGGACCACAGCCCCGAGAAACACCACCATCTTCTCGCGGCAAATGTGAACAAAGGAGGTGGGCCCCGAGGACCCACCCCGGGACATTGCAATTTGCTATGGCATGGCGAGAAAAGCGCTCCCACCATGCCATAGCAAACAGTGTGCTCTCCATTGAACAAGCGAGAGCTTTTTGGTCTCGCTTGCTCAAAGCGGAGCATGCTTTGCTTTTTACAAACTGGGAGCCGAAATCAGCAGCTCCCTGTGTGCAAAAAGCAATGCTGGCTCCTGCAGGAGGCAGGGAGCCTGCTTGGACTGCGGGGGCCTTCAACGTGGAAAATGTAGGTTCCCTGTGTACACACAGTACAGGCAGGGCCCGGGGTAGGGGGTCCCCGGGCTGAAAATGGCCTGTTTGCTATGGCATGGTGGGAGCACTGCTCCCACCATAGCAAACAGTGTGCTCCCCATTGCGCAAGCGAGAGTATTTTGTTCTCGTCTGCTCAAAGTGGAGAACGCTTTGCTTTTTACTGCATGTCAGCAACTCCCTGTGTGTAAAAACGAATCCCGGCTCCCGCAGGAGGCAGGGAGTCGGCTGCAAACATGGGGGACTTCAAAGTGGAACATGTGGGTGCCCTGGGTACACACACTACAGGCTGGGCTCCAGATGGATGGGGTCCCCGGGGCTGCAAAAGCTTTGCCCTGGGTGACGGGCTGGGGAGGGAGACTGTGCGGCCCCCCTCCCATTTAAAAAATATATATATATAAAGGCCTAGACCCGAGGAATGGGGTTCCCGAGGTTGAAATCGGTCTCAGGAACATTTTTCCTGTGTTGTGTTTTCACTTTGTTACTCTTTGTGGGATGCCTAAATATGTTTCACATTGATTCCAAGTAATGCCTGACTTTGTGGCAAGCTACCCAGCGTTAAGCACAGGTTAATTAGTGACTTTTGTGGTTCACCCTGCAAGAGATTGGGCCTATTGCTTGACCAGGGCTCATACCTCAGTCCACCAACATCACAGCGTTTCAAAGTTATAAAAAGTATATAAAAAATATATATATTTTAATAACCATTTATGAGTGTAACAATTGATGGAACATTATTTGTTATTACAGTATTTTGAAGTCACTTTAAAATAATTTCATAAATCACATTTAATAATAAATAATCCATAATACAAAATATGTTTTTATTTTGTTGGAAATTTGTTTTTAATTCAAATTTCAGAAAAATAATGTTAATGTAAAATTCTATATTCAAGATAATTACATTTCAAATATAAGTTAAGTTATTAATGTTGTAGAATGTTAGTTTCATTCTATATTTAAAATAAAGATATACATTATTTTCACTATTTTGCTCCACAATGAATAATTATTTTTACTTTCCCTATACTTAACTATGTAGAGATCTATATAACCGGAGATTTAGATTTCTATTTATTAGAGTTAGTCAAGGCAGTTACTGAAAAGATAGTTTATACTCATGCTGGCATCAGGACCGCAGTAGCAATGCTACAGCAGCGATTCTGACAGCCATATTTACTGAAAATTTAAAAAAGTATTTGCAGAAATGTAACATTTATCAAGAAATAAAACATTCAACTGGTGTAAGAGTTGCACCTACTTCCTTTACTATCTCTGATAAATCATTTGGAGTAAACTTCCTTGAACATATCGGTATTTTGCTAAGTGTCAGTCAAGTGGTTGGTCCCTGCTCTAAATTCCTTTGGATTTGACCACAAAAAGCAGCCACTGCTTCAGTTCTCATAAAAGACTTGCAGTGCCCAGTAGTAAATGGAGAAGTTCACACTATTTGATCCTGCATTTGCTGCTAAGGCTTTTATGCATGCTATACCTGCTACTGCAATGCGACTGCAATATTCCCACCTGTTCCACTTGAAGTCAAGTGGTGTTGTAAAGTGAGCTAATGGTACACTTAAACAATCCTTGACCCCTAGGGTTTTAGATACAGGATTGATAGGGCTTCGTAGCCCATATGGGGTTCTGAAATCACTAAATAATTTCCATAGAGGATTATTAGATAGATACACCCCAAACAAATTACTCTTTGGAGTACCAATGTAAGTGCCTGATCTTTACCTAGAAAGGTGGCAGAGTGGAAAATTAAAACACCCGACCCTGCTTTATGATTAAATGTATTGCAGAGTGCTCAAGAAACTAGAACTAAATTGTCCACCATGAAGAACTCTGACTTTTCCCCAGACAACCATAAAATTACCAAATCTGCTGATGGGTGAATCCCAAAGGTAGGTGAGCTAGTTCAGGAAAAGCTGTCAGAGTAGCACGTCTTTATACCATCATACACCCACTGGTTCCACTTGAATAAATACATGAATGTCTTTTTTATAGATCATGAACAGCTGCTCCCATGGGAAGGTTCCTGGTGCTAAGCCAATCAGGTATCGTCAATTACTCTAAAGCTCGCTAAAGTGAAAAGTATTGAGGCCCTTTCTAAAGACAGATTCCAGTTTCTGGCAAGGCATTCAAGAGCCTTGGGGCGCTGGCGGCAAAAGATTGTGCGCCTCATCTGACTTTGCAGAACATAGGATTGCAAAATAATACTGGTTAGCAGATTGAAGTGCCCTACATGGAGTATATATTGTAACTCTGTCCTGAAGGTAAATAGGCCCTTTTTAAAGAAGAGCCGTGAATATATGCACTAAGGTTTAAAATCTGACCCATTGCCTGGGAACCAGAGCAGCACCCGCTGTCCAATATGAATGGACTGCCTTTTAGGGACAATCAAAATTAGCGGTCCAGCTGCATTTTACACCAAAATGAAGCTTGTTTAGCAGTTTCTGGCCCTTAGATTTTGCACGTTAGCAGAGACAAATCTGGCGATATAAAAGGCATGGAACATATCTTCACGTGTGCACATACAAGTATTTGATATCTTTTTAGAAGGTACTTGGACAGCAATTTTGCTGTGACTACCGGGTGCAAAGAAAAACAGAAAAGTGTTGATTGATAACATCAAAAAGTATTAATTGTCCATTTATGTTCAGCCACTCACTATCGATACCAAGATGTCTCTAAAGTAGATCAACACACCCTCTTCCTACTCTGGAGGAATTATCAAAAGAAAAGCAAAGCCACATCAAACTCTTCAACCCCATTCCAGGGATTGATGGGGATTAGGGCGACGGTGTCTTTAGCTTTACAGCAAGAGCAAACAACACAAAATGATAAATCAAATTCTGTAATACAAGTGCCAGTTTCAAAAAGTGAACCTGATACGGCAAACTAAAAACTTGTACGGTCTGCTACTGTGGTTTAATATAAATTACAAACCAACCCCACATCAATTTAATTGGTACCAATGCAAGATATTAAGCCAAATGAATATTATTCTGAGATTTCAACCATTCTGTCAGTTGGCACTACAGATGGCTTCTTGCTAGCTGATGTTTCCATAGCAAACACAATAAGATGATGGACGGAGTGCTGAAACTTTTCAGACACTCACCCTCAGTCACAGATCTGGGTTTAATCCATCATCATTCTTCTGGTCACTATGCCACCCCAGTTTGGACACAGCCATATGCAAACCAGTCTTGACCCTGTGCCTCATGAGTACAGTCCAGCCTAAACTGCCAGGCCAGGTCCTCCTTGGACAGGAAATAAGAAGCATGGGATTGGTTTCGGAGTTTCACTCCTCATCAGTCAGGCTAGCTTGAATCCAGTGGCAAAGTGAGAAAGGGACCCATGTCTGGGAATACCCTGGCAACTTAGGGCGAAAATAGCAAACACAATAGGATGATGGACGGAGTGCTGAAACTTTTCAGACACTTACCCTCAGTCACAGATCTGTTTATTCCAAGACAGATATCTTTTTCCATCAAAGTCATATATCTGGATAGCTACTGAAGTTCTGTCCAATTTAGTGTGGATTATAATGCTGATCATTATTTTGCCCCTGGTACAATGGAACTAAATTCCTGATAAAGAAAACAGTTTCCAATGTTTAATGAATTACAACTTCATTCTTCTCCTCACAGGGCACAAAGGGATTATTATGTTGTGAACATCATTTAACATATCCTGTGGTGGACTGTGTTCAGGAAAGAGTTCCTTTCATGGGTCTGACAGAAATTATTCAGATTGTCTATATTTAATAACTCTCCCTGGATCACATCTTAGTTCTTGGCCCTTTAGCAAATTCGAGTGACATAAATGCTGTTAAACAATTAATGAATGATTTACGTTCATATGCCTTATTGGACAATGAGGATTCCTATTTAAACACATAGGCAACTGCTCTGCTTTCATCATCATGGACATAAATACATTAATCAATCCAACATCCCTAAAGACATACATAATTGCGCACACTGGGAGCATCTTTGGACCCTGCCATAAATAGTCCTAAAACATTTTAGAGAAGGTTTCCCTATTTTAATGGTGATGTCAGGCCTTATCTATCTTCTTTTTATTGTTCTCAAGAACCAGAAACATTGAAAAAAGGTTGTGGGCCCGATTCACAGAACTAACTTAAGAAAAAATGATAAACTTACTACTATTTTGGAATTCACAGAAGGCACCTACTCATTTTGGTATTCACAGAAGGCACTTACTCATTTTGGGAATCACAGAAGGCACCTACTCATTGATGAGTAAGTGCCTTCTGCGAATACCAAAATTAGTAAATGGTAGTAAGTTTAGGATTTTGTCTTAAGTTTGTTCTGTGAATCGGGCCCACAGATCATGTACAACAGGTTTATTTAATACAAACAGTTTATGTAACATATATTTCCCTATGACGTTGACTATGTACAATGTTAGCATATTATTCCAAACCTGGCTGTCTCATTCTAATTTGAATGTGATGAAAGAACACCTATCAAAGCTTTGCAGAGACTTGGACTTAAGTGATTTTCTCTTGGGGCACAAACCCGGTAAATTCCAAGGTTCATATAGTCCTTAAAAAATGTTGCTATAAAAAAAGGGCAGACATACTGTGTCAGAGAAGCTGCAGAAGGAATTAGAGCAACAGACAAAGATACAATGCAGAGCACATTTAAAACTATTGACATTGGTTTTCAAACATTTTTAAAATGCATAAACAGAATCTCAACCATTACGTATGCCACTCAATCTATTAAAAGAAGATTTGAATATCTAGTAACAACGGCAATCTCTGATGCAGACAGTATCACAATTAAATTAGACATTACAAACTCTGATGATAATTTGACCTCAAAACGGAGAGCGATCTCTATGTAGGAGAAATTGTATAATCTTTAATAACTAAACCAGATAGAGAGCACTCTGGTCCCTGTAGCAGAGGATTCACATCTTAAGTGAAATTTGCATTGAGTAATCTCCTTGATGATCACCTCTTTTCAATTTTATTGTTTTATTTTACTTTTATTTTATTTCCCATTTCATGTGGATTTTGGTGTTTTAAACACAAACCTGTTATTCCACAAGACCTTGTATTTAGTGTTATTTATTGGATCCAATAACCAATGTACCCTTTGGTATCGGCATTTATCAGGATTGATAAATATTGCCTTAACTCGACATTGTATTTTTATTGAAATAAGTGTTTGTAAATATTCCTTGGCCAAAAGTAGAAACAAACTTTGATAATGTAAACAAATGTTTTAAATTGTAACTTTGGTATTATATACATGCAACATACCCAACATCAGTGTATCAATCAATGTATCAATCAATGTACATACTTAATTGGCCAATCCATCATAATTCTCAATGCATAAAGACCATAAAAACAATATAGTCATTATAGCACTATGAGAAAGTCATGAACATCATTGTTTTGCACCACAGATTTTCTATCCCTCCAGCACCTTACGCATGTTACATGTAAGTGTCCTTACATCATCAGATGGGGGAATAGTGATATCAGCCTCATTGTCCCGAAGTTGTACAATATATAATGGCAGTGGTGCCTGGATGTCCTTTGGCCTCGACATGGACCACTGCATATGTGAAAACAATTCATCATTCATATTACATATGGGGGTGCTTTTCAGCCATCCAGTTTGCGTCATTAACGGTCCCTTCATTCAGAGGATAGCTACCTTTTGGCAAGCAATAAGCATATAGCACTCAAGTGTCTCCCAGTTTGTGGTACATCTGCAACATATTACATCACAACCATGTCAGGGGATCTAGGGACCCTCAACCTACACTCTGAGGTTCCATGCCCTGCATGTCCTCCCAGAAACCAAAAGAAGAACAAAAACGTTATCTGAGACTTCGCCCTCACCCATTCTGCTCTGAACTGAACCATTAATAATTCATTGTCCCAACTAAAATGGAAGCACCGACTGTCAGTGCATATATCCTAAATAACCTTCCTATTTCAACCAAAAGTAACAAACAACTTGGTGTGCTACGCCCATGTAGGTGGGTAGTGTCACCCCCCCCATTGTGGATGCTTAGGTGTTCAAATGCATTTATCTACATCCTCTCCAACCTGGCAGCTCTGCTCCATCACTCTCCATACTTATTAATAGAAACATGCGAAATAGGAGACAAATCTAGTATCAATGAAGAGACTGGTCAAGTTGCAATCTCATCTATTTTGCAGAACTCTTTTGCTCAATTCAGTGAAACCTTATAAACCATAAAGTGTTTCATCTTTTCCCAGCTTCTATTCACAATTCACAACGTTGCAGTGTAATACATAGTAAATTTGGTTTCCTTGGAGCACATCAGCGTTTTAGTATCCATGAATTTTCTGCAAGCATGTTGTACCAGAATAATGAAATCCGGGCAGAGAACGATACCCTAGCCCTGATATCGAAGAGGTCCCTGTCCTTTAGTGAGTCAGAGCATAGTGTCCCTGTCACAATAATTTAATATATACTTACAATGATCAGGTACAGCGGCACACCTCACACAGTCTCAAAGTCAACATGTGGTGGTCATACTCAGCCACGAATATGGTAGTGAACTTGTCATAGTCAAATAGTACATACATTATTTTTTCACCAAACGGTTTGGGCTAGATGATAATGTTGACTCCTCCAGACCTACAATTCCGTGTTATTATGGAGAAGGTATGCCTCCAAATATTCATTCTTTACTGTCACTGCCACCAGTGTCTTCTGCTTTGGGAGCAGCTCACCTACATCCATCGCTCTGTCATCCACCTTCTGGGCTGTAGTAGTTTTCAGGGTCTGTTCACATGTTCAATGTGTAGTACCCTTATGCTGGTCAAAGGGAAACTTGGTCTATTTTCAGACTACTTTCCTCCCATTGGCTTTCTAGGCAAAGCCCAATATTATACACATGTGAACCATGAGCCTATACCACCACGTCCACTTCTGTATTTTGTGGCAGTATCAATTCAGGATTGCCTCTGCGCTACTGGCATCATTCAAGTATTCACAATGGTTTGCTGTGCTTAACTGCCAATGGTTTGGATTTGCAGCAATTCCCAGTCCTAATGAGCATTATAAAGGGCCTGCAGGGCTCCTACAGCAAGATCTACAAACACATGGGCAGGATTCTATCTTCTGTCGCAGGCCCTCCCTCATCTAGCTAGCGCCCGCAGGATCCTTAACCTTTATTTACAGAAAGGGGCAGCAGGAGAGGGAACCCAGGAGTCCTTGCCAACCCTCAAGAGAAACACTGTGATAGCAGCACTCCCCACTCACTCTGCAAGTATGGCACCTTGTGGCTGTGCAGCCAGGCAGTCGTGCAGGAAGTCACTAAAGCTTGCTCGCCCACAATCCCCACCCAGTGGCTGATCCAGGAAATGCTCTTAGGGAACACAAACCACCTGCCAGGTTTTACTTTGTAACCTCTTGCCTATGCCTACATTGGCTCCTTACTGTTCACGCTAGGGTGAAGAAAGGTTGATCTAGTTTTTATTCCCCCAAATAGGAGGGCCATAGTTAAGTGGCCATCTTAGGGTGTGGCCAGAGCAGCCACCCTCAATTTAAATGGCTTGTTACAATTCTAAAACAAAAATAAGCAAACGTCCTGATCTGAAAAAAAAAAATTCACACAACAGGCATAGTCTGGTCTATTAACTAGCTTTAAGACTATGGGTCTGATTACGATGGTGGTTAGTTGAGCATCCATTCACCATCGCTGTGGGCAGGGGACTGCCAGACGAGACGTCGACAGTCCCACCGCCTCCTTACAACGTGCCCATTGAGCTGGCAGGCAGAAAAATGCTTCATAACACTATAGCTTGTGCTGTGGCCCTGGAAAAGGGCCGCAGCACAAGCTGCAGTGTTATTGAGCACTTTGTGCACATTCATGCACCGTGTGCCAGGCACCATGTGGTGCCTGGTACATGATGCATTAATATGCATGGGGGCACTACATGTTCCCGAGTGGCCCAAATGGGAAGGCAGCCCTCCTGGGACCTCCAAAATCCCTTTCCGGCTGCCTTTTCAGGGCGGTCGGACCACCAAGAACAGGCAGTCAGAAAGCGAAATTGAATCCTGACGGTGGTGCCTGAGCATACACCGCCTCCATTCAGGAGCACAATTCTGACAACTGGCCTGTCATGATCAGTAGATTCGGTTGGAGGCGGAGGTCGGATGAATCTCTTTATACAGCATATATAGCCAATAATTGTTTGGTGCACATTGCGCTTCTTCAGGGCTTATTTAAAATGTTTTTTTATTAAAGCATTAAATCCAAAGAAAATATGGATACATCTTCTGGATTCGAAATGTGATAGATTTTGCAATTGTTCTTTTAATATGAAGTTGTAATTAGAAGATAATTTTTGCTAAATCTTTCGTGTACATTGGACATTCATGTGTTAATAATCTTCATGGTTGTCTCTACACTTGATAAAAAATAACCTTATTAAATCTGGATCTGTTCAAACAGTTTATCCCTACATTAATCTAATTTAAGTCTCTGTCCATGCATTCCCCATGGTATGGGATATGTGTCTCTTCTTCAAACCAGTGTAATAGAAAAATTCCCTTGGATGAATATAACTAACAGTCACCTTTCATGGAATCCATTCAATATCTCATCCACACTGGTGCCAAAGTAAGGGACCCCCACAGTTATCAATATAAACACACAATAGCAGGAACTAACAAGTTTATGAAGAGATATACAACTTTATTTGTTAATAGAAAAGTGTTAAAACATAATTATGAGAATCACATCCATAATCCACAATCTTTATGAAAACAGATTACAAAAAAGAAACAAAATCAGGTGAATCATATAGAAAAAATTTCACATTATTAATTTGTTGGGGTCTATTCACAAAATCAGGCAAATATCAAAAGTACTCAGCACAATAGTCCCTCGAATTTAATTAAAAACACTGGCGTCGACACGTTTCGGTGTGCTGCCTGATGTGCACCACCTTTCTCAAGACAAAAGAAGATGGTTGTCTCTTATTTTCTCTCACAACAATAAAGAGACCAGAATTATCTAAAAGAATAAAAATACAAACACAAATACATGTAAGTACGTTGTCCTCATGGAACATCATTAAAACATTATAATTGGCTACACTACATTGTCAGGACAAAGCATAATAAAAAAACATTACAATAAACTTCATAATGAATGAAACATGTTATTTCCTACTATTCCTATTGGATATATTGCACCTAACACAGTGCCACGATTACAATCAATCAATCAATCAACAGTATTTGTATAGCGCGCTACTCACCCAGTAGGGTTTCAAGGCGCTGGGGGGAGGGGTTTGTCACTGCTCGAAAAGCCAGGTCTTGAGTTGTTTCCTGAAGGAGAGGTGTCAACCACAATGCTCCACCATGTTTACATTCATAACTATGCCATGAATAGTGCCATTCGGCACCCAGCACCCCACATGTCTTTCAAATGATTAAATCCACTCTCATTCCTCATTCGACAAAAAGCTCACCCGATTGACCTTTAGAGTGCAACTGAGCCCTAGCAGAAACCAGTCAGAATCCAATCAACTGATCACTCATGACACCTTATATAAGGGATATATCTCTACATACCTCTTCTGTATCGAATCTGCGGCCAAAGATATATGTGCGATCCTTCCAGGCGTCTATACCCTGTCTTTCTAAAATACAGATAGACACAGTAATGTTTTAATTTTAGGTTTTGAATTTTTTAAACTTAGCTTGGTTCTTACTTAATTCATTTCTTAGGTCTATAAGTTTAAGAAAGCAGGCTGTGGTTACCTGGTTGTGATGACTATTGGGCACTTAGAAGTGATACTTCAAAGCGATACTTCTTAAAATGGTATATTTCAACAATTGGGTATTATCCTCCAACTGTAGGTGCCCCTTTCCGCACCACAATGATGGCCTTAGAGTCACAGGTTTATATGGTAATCTGAGGAAACATAGAGTTTAGCTTTAAATGTAGTAGATAACTACTCATGCTCGAAGTCTGTAGTTCAACTATTTAACTTAGCCACTCCGTTTAATTAGGGTAAAAGAAATCAATTACCTGCATAAATGTAAGCAGAACCCGGGTGTGGTATATCACTCTTGAGTACTCAGGTAGGCGGAAAACGGAAAACTCGAATCCCTAGGTATCCTTTGTCAAGGCCGGGTCCCCACCATTATGGTCTCCAGGTACAGTAAACCTTTAGCATGGGGCAAGGAATAAAAAATATATATGTGTAAAAACGTCAAGCCGTATGGTATCGGAGCAAAAAGCAATATATGAGCAAACACAGTGCTAGCATTATTGGCGTCTGCTCATTCGTAGGGCCACTCTATCCCTATGCTAAGAGATTACGGCGTGCCACATACCTTCTTTCAGGATGAGTTGTAAGTCACATATGATCCCGGGGCGCCGCAAGATCAATCGCGGCTACGGGATAGGAGTTTAATAAGTCGCGGTGGTTTAGCTACTCGCTTTCACCTGCCACGATTCGTTTCACTTCCAGCTTGCTCCAGTCGCTTCGACGTGACGAAAACATGTGGAGTGACGGGATAACATTACTGTAAATTACCGTAAATCTATAAAGGTGTCTCCTGTCAGTGTAACATAAATCATGGCGATAGCCCTGAGGTTGATTACCATATTATACCTAAACGGGCATATGCAAAAAGGCACGGACTTTCACATACTTGCAACTGGTACTGATATTGTTAATCTTTTGTGGGCAGATTATCCCTGATATTCCAGGAATAGTAAAAGCGATCCCCTCAGGATTTCTGCCGATCTCAAATAATATTATATTTTTTTAATACCAAACAGTTTCCAGTGTGACTAATTGTCAATGAAAATGTTGATCTCATGGAACTTACTCTTTCGGACTATCTTCTACTTTAATATTTATTATATTTCCATCTAGTTATCAGACTTTGTATCCCTAATATAATACTAAGTATCCCTAATATAATGATCAACCTATTGGTAATATCTGTTGACTACTAGTGTTGATAGACAAAAAAGGTATTCCCACAGCTGTATGACCCTTAAAGTATAACAGAAAATAACCTTTTCCATCACCATTGAGGTCCTAATCTAAAGGTAAGTGAAAAATTAAGGCAACTGATGATCTGATGTTGAATATGAGGTGATTTTTAATACTTTTGTCACTGCTCGTTTGTCTGCATTTCGCTCTTCAACGATGGGTTTTCAATTCACAGCTTTTTATGTTTATCTAATATTGAAGCTGAATAACATATGGTATAAATATTACATGATCAGCAGCCCTATTCTCTGTATAGTTCAATCATGAGTAGTGTATATTTGGTCTGAAGGGAACTACAAAATAGCTGAAAAAAAGGAGTGGGAAAATGTGTTATTGTTACACCCTCTCCGTTTTATTTTATTCTTTGTCTTGTGTTTTGTAACCTTTGCAATTCTCAGATAGTCTTGAATGTTTCTAAAAATGTTACATGTATGATCATAAAAACCTGTTTTATCTGTACGAAAAGAGTTGCACAATTGTTAAATTCTTGTAGCTTTCTAACAAATACGAAACTTGATTGATTGCTAGTATCTACTGATATAAAAGAATGTTTCAGAAAAAATTATGATGAAACAAATTATGAAAAGGTGAAAATAGACATGTTTGGATGTGGGTCAAACACACTAAAGACGGGAGGAATATTTCCATTAAATCTAACCACTGTCAAACACCTCAGGGTTGCATTCCAATCCAGAAGCAGCCCGTCCCCTGCCAAAGTGGCAGCCCGGGCCAGAGGAGGGAAGAGGGAGATGGGGGTTCAGGGGACAAAAATATATTTTTTAAAACCATACCTTCACTCTGCTGCCATCTCCCACCGCATCACCCTTTTTGTGGTTCTGGGCACAGGCTCCCAGAATGCGCTGCAGCCAATCCTGACTCTGCATGAAAGCAGCATCAGGATTGGCCTAAGCGCCGGCAACTTGCACTCCCTGGCAGATGCGGAGCCTGTGCCTGATCTCTCCAGCCCCAGGAGTGTAGATGGTGCTGGAGAGAGCTTCACTGCGCATGAGGTGTTTGGCCGTCACCTCATGTACAGTGAAGGGAGTGCTTGCCACTTCCCCACCAGTAGTGTCATCCCCTGGACTCACCCCCAAGACTCATCAGAGGCCTGGGGTCAGGTCCAGGGGATTACGAAAAAACAATAATAAAATGGGTTTAAAACCCGTTTTATTTCCTGGTGGTGGCGGAGGTGACGGCGCTCCTCCGCTCTAATGGCACGGCCGCCACTGTTCCAATCCATCGTTTGCCCGCCATGCCTCCTAAGATTATTTATTGATTTATTTATAAAGTTTTATATAGCGTGGACATGACCCACGGGGGTATCAGAGCGCTTTACAGTACCTGATTATCACAAGTTATACGTACAGTCATGAATCGCATATATTACAATACAAGTGAGGTAGACATTGCTGTTTGATTAAAAGCAGAGGCAGAGTGCAGACAGAGTCTATGGGGTTGTCAGGGGGCTTTACAGGAAATAATTATCAAAAGTTATACAAACAATCGGGGATCGCATATAATACAATATAGGTGAGGTAGACATTGCTGTTTGAATACAAGCAAAGGCAGGTAAGCTTCTAAGAGTTAAAGGTTTAGGATGACAATTTGTTCAGGAGAAACATTTTTGTTTCCTTTTTGAAGGTGGTAAAGGAAGGGATTCTGCGTAAGTCTGGGGGAAGGTTGTTCCAGATCTTCGGTGCGATACCAGAGAAAGCTCTGCATCCAGTTCTCTTTTTGTGGAAGGATTGAGGTTTTAGGAGAAGTGAGCTTGCGCTTCGCAATTGTCTGCAACCTCCCGACCGTTCTAGCTTTTGTGCTAAATAGCTGGGAGTGTTGCTGTGTAAGGCTTTGTGGGTCATGCAGGCGATCTTTAGTTGTACTAGAAAAAAGAAAAGGTAGGGGGTCTGTGGGTTGGTTTAACAACCTAGATATCTCATAACCCAATTTATAGCGAGAAAAAACAGGAGATACAAAGTCAGTATGTGTGCTGTACTAAAACTACGAACTCGACGGAGTCATGGAACACCCAGAAATTACATGTGGCTGAAAAACTCCCATCAGACCACCATTATGGCGGAGTATCGTCACGTGGGATACGGATGGTAAATCCAAGTCTCACCCAACCCATCAAGTGATGGTGTAGAGATGGATTCCAAGGTGAACCTCTAGCCACAATGTATTTCAGTACGGTGGTGATGGTGTGCAATGTGAGTGAAAAGAGTAAAATTAACTACTGCAACAGAAAATATGTTTAATAGGCACTGTTACAGTGTTAAGACTAAAATGACGCCACATAGTGTGAAAATATGACTATGTGAAGGCGCAGTGCAGAGTGGTCGACATGTTTCAGCTATGCGGATAGATTGTATCCAAGCTTTCTTCAGGACCGTGATCTAATAACAACTGCAAATGTCAGTGAAAAACAATCTTATTGTGAATTGTGAAGCAAGCCCATATCAAATCAAAATAGTCCTACCAGGAACTTGGGTCCCCAATGTTGACTGGTGGAAAAATGGGTAAATTATCCTTCCCTATAGGAAAAATCATACACAAAATGTGTGATATCAAACTGTATTTCCATTAATCCTTCAGTTACAAAGAAAAAAGTACACACAACACATGTTTCAAAACGAGCAAAAAGTCTCATTCTCTAACAAGAGGCAGCCGTCCTACTGATTTACATGACGGTAGTCACAGTGGTATTTTAATTTTACACTCACCCAGCTTTATGTGGGAAGTTGCCTCACCTCACCCGGCACCCGCTCGGGAAAAATGAGGCCCGCTCTGTTAAAAAAGATGGAAGAGATAATAAAATATGTTCCATCGCAATATTTGTTTAATTGCGATATATTTATTAAGCTTATGCTGACTTCCAACAAAATTTTTAACTAAAACCAGTTGCTCTCATAGTAGAAACCCCCCGTCAGACTGCATGCCTAAACCCATGCTTGTCCAGTAAAGAAGTAAGGCAAAGACCCAGTTATTTAGATGAATATAACACAGGGTTAGCTGTCAGACTCTGACAAGAGAGAGAAAGAAGAAACCACTCTGCAAGGAATAGCAACTAGGCAGTAGTAGTTCAGAGAATTATTCGTACGAGCTCACCTGTCCATTGGTACCTCTCGCCTGCTTCCAAGTGGGAGTGGAGGTACCGAACGGATGGAAAGCGCGCCTTTATATGTCTAGGGTGATTGGTTAATTGATTACACCCTTTGGTAGTATACGTCATTAGAAAGTCCTGGCCGATCTTGAAAGCGGAGTACCATAACTGCACCCACTTATTGCCGCCGCGCATGCGCAAACGATGTAAACAAAAGACGCTAACAGTAGCGCATACGCGGTGACAATAGTTATGTGCGCATGCGCGGTAGCGCGACAGAGGCCGCTGTCATTGCGAGCGTCTCGATAATGACAATACTACTTGTCAAGGATCAGTCCTAAAGCTCAGAAAAATCTCGTGAGGAGATCGTGTATCCCCTAATCAATTGAAATCTAATTTGTGCTCAAAACTCACCCAATAGTCAATATGCACAACGATATATACACATAAACACGTGTATTACAGCTGTTTTAAAAGTGGTCACCCGTGATGGAACTTGGTGAGCTAAGGGGGTAAATGTAGATTCAGGGCGTAGCCCTGTGTTAGCAAGTTTGTCATCTGTGATAGTATCAAGGACAGTCTCGTCTTTGAAGAAAAAGTGAAGGCGTACCTTCCTGAAGAACTTTTCAGGAAGGTACGCCTTCACTTTTTTGGGTGACCACTTTTGAAACAGCTGTCACACATGACATTATGGGGTTACATGATGAAGTCCCTCACTGTTTCCACAACCTTTCGAAGCGAGAAAAGAATGCCCTCACGAACCTGTCTAAGGATCCGTCCATAATAATAAAGCCAGCGGACAAGGGCGGGGCAACAGTTGTACTCGACATGCACCAATATCCACAAGAATGTCTGAGACAACTGAACAACACTCAAAACTACCGTCGATTGTCTGAAGACCCGACAACACGGCTACTTAGAATAATCAAGACCTTGGTGGATGAGGGCAGTGCGGAAGGATGGATAACACCTCAGGAGGCTAGATTCCTGGTGGCAAATCATCCTGTCACACCTGGTTTCTACTGCCTCCCAGAAATCCACAAAGCCACCAGACCACCACCAGGGCGCCCTCTCATTTCAGGGATTGGATCACTTTTAGAGCCGCTTTCCACCTTTGTGGATTTCTTTCTCAGACCCGTGGTGAAGGAAATGCCCACATATCTACAGGACACAGCTGATGTTCTGAGATTGTTACCAGAAATAGAATTCAACGTCGAGACAGACCTATTGGTTAGTTTCGACGTTGAGTCACTCTATACCTGTATACCGCAGGAAGAAACCTTAGAGACGGTCAGACAACTATTGTCCCTGCGAGACTTGGATAGTATCACCCCTGTGAGTTTTATCCTTGAGTGTGCTAAAATAGCCATGATGGAGAACTTCTTCAAATTCGAAGATCAGTTCTTCCTGCAGATCTCCGGAACTTCTATGGGGAGCATTTTCGCCCCGAGCCTCGCCAATCTTTATGTCCACCAATTTGAGCAAGAACATGTTCTCAACCGTAGCAACCCATTTTTACATCAAGTGTTGCTATGGAAGAGATACATTGATGAAATCCTAGTGGTATGGCGAGGCTCAATATCAGAGATCCAACTATTCCATCAATGGCTTAATACTCAAAATCAGTATTTGAAATTCACGCTTGAGTTCAGCAGTGTGAAGCTACCCTTCTTGGATTTGTCAATCTTTCCAGAAGCAGGGAAGCTTCAATGCGAGCTCTACACCAAACCTATGGCCAGAAACTCCCTCCTCGTGTACAGTAGCCACCACCCACGCTCACTACGAGCCAATCTACCAGTGGGCCAGTTTCTTCGAGTCAGAAGAAACTGTTCATCTAGGGAACTCTTTGACAAACACGCAACTAAATTGTCTGACCAACTACAGGAAAGACAATACCCCAAACACCTAGTCAAAAGGGCTTGGAAACGTGCCTCAAATAACAATCGGGAGGCACTCCTGGAAAGGAGACCTATGAAATCAGCATTAGAGAGACTGACATTTGTAAGTACATTCAATGTCCACTCCAATAAAATCCAGAAAACAATACGCAAACATTGGAGCATTCTTAACATCACAGACACTAACATACCCCTACCTCTGTTCTCTTTTAAAAGAGCACAGAGTTTGCGTGACAGTCTGGTACGTACCCGACCTAGAGTCCAAGAGAGAGATAGACCAACTACACTTTGGGATCTTCCGCCAGTACAGGGCCACTACCCTTGTGGCTCATGTAGTGTCTGTCCACAGACTATTAAAACTGACAAAGTTGATCTGGGTACAGGCAATATATGGCTTCTCAAGAAACACACGAATTGTAATTCTGAAAGAGTTATATATATGGTAACCTGCCCGTGTTCCCTAAGATACATCGGGTACACTACCCGCAAAATCAAATTAAGAATCGGCGAGCATAAGAGCACGATTCGCTGCCAGAAACAATCAACACACCTGACCGATCACTTTTTGACTCACAAGCACACTGCAGAAGATATGAGATGGGTGATTTTAGAACAGCCGTTTATCCCACCCCACATCAGTGACATTTCCAGATTCTTATTCATCAAAGAACAAAAATTGATCTTTCCCCTTAAAAGTGATAGTAGGGGACTCAAAGATGATATAGCGTGGACTTTACTTTAGTTGCTCTTTACTTTAGTTGCTCTTCTCTTGACCTTCCTACATGTCCATTACGTTTCATGCATACAGGAGAAATTATGGTGCATCCATTAGGTCCCCATAACATCAATACCTATGTATATGACTTTATCACCTATACATGTAGTGATTTAACTTACTGTACTCTGAGCACGTTAAATATTTTCCAGAGCTACATACCTCTCTTTCTATTAAAATGGAGTCCAGGATGTCTGAACCCAGAAACGTGACTTTATTATCTGAAAATATAGTGGCTTAATTTGTTGCACTCTAAATACTACATATCTTGTGATGGCCACAGACCGTTTCTTGTTAATAGATGGGGCTCAGTATTCTTATGACACTGACTGTGCCCCCATCCGACATTTACTGTTTTTTAATACACGTGTTTATGTGTATATATAGTTGTGCATATTGACTATTGGGTGAGTTTTAAGCACAAATTAGATCTCAATTGATTAGGGGATACACAATCTCCTCACAAGATTTTTCTGAGCTTTAAGACTGATCCTTGACAAGTAGTATTGTCATTATCAAGACGCTCGCAATGACAGCAGCCTCTGTCGCTCTACCGCGCATGCGCACATAACTATTGTCACCGCGCATGCGCTACTGTTAGCGTCTTTTGTTTACATCGTTTGCGCATGCGCGGAGGCAATAAGTGGGTGCAGTTATGGTACTCCGCTTTCAAGATCGGCCAGGACTTTCTAATGACGTATACTACCAAAGGGTGTAATCAATTAACCAATCCCCCTAGACATATAAAGGCGCGCTTTCCGTCCGTTCGGTACCTCCACTCCCACTTTGAAGCAGGCGAGAGGTACCGACGGACAGGTGAGCTCGTACAAATAATTCTCTGAACTACTACTGCCTAGTTGCTATTCCTTGCAGAGTGGTTTATTCTTTCTCTCTCTTGTCAGAGTCTGACAGATAACCCTGTGTTACATTCATCTAAATAACTGGGTCTTTGCCTTACTTCTTTACTGGACAAGCATGGGTTTAGGCATGCAGTCTGACAGGGGGGTGTCTACTATGAGAGCAACTGGAACTGGTTTTAGTTAAAAATCTAGTTGGAAGTCAGCATAAGCTTAATAAATATATCGCAATTAAACAAATATTGCGATGGAACATATTTTATTATCTCTTCCATCTTTTTTAACAGAGCGGGGCCTCAATTTTCCCGAGCGGGTGCCGGGTGAGGTGAGGCAACTTCCCACATAAAGCTGGGTGAGTATAAAATTAAAATACCACTGTGACTACCGTCATGTAAATCAGTAGAACGGCTGCCTCTTGTTAGAGAATGAGACTTTTTGCTTGTTTTGAAACATGTGTTGTGTGTACTTTTTTCTTTGTAACTGAAGGATTAATGGAAACACAGTTTGATATCACACATTTTGTGTATGATTTTTCCTATAGGGAAGGATAATTTACCAATTTTTCCACCAGTCAACATTGGGGCCCAAGTTCCTGGTAGGACTATTTTGATTTGATATGGGCTTGCTTCACAATTCACAATAAGATTGTTTTTCACTGACATTTGCAGTTGTTATTAGATCACGGTCCTGAAGAAAGCTTGGATACAATCTATCCGCATAGCTGAAACATGTCGACCACTCTGCACTGCGCCTTCACATAGTCATATTTTCACACTATGTGGCGTCATTTTAGTCTTAACACTGTAACAGTGCCTATTAAACATATTTTCTGTTGCAGTAGCTAATTTTACTCTTTTCACTCACATTGCACACCATCACCACCGTACTGAAATACATTGTGGCTAGAGGTTCACCTTGGAATCCATCTCTACACCATCACTTGATGGGTTGGGTGAGACTTGGATTTACCATCCGTATCCCACGTGACGATACTCCGCCATAATGGTGGTCTGATGGGAGTTTTTCAGCCACATGTAATTTCTGGGTGTTCCATGACTCCGTCGAGTTCGTAGTTTTAGTACAGCACACATCCTGACTTTGTATCTCCTGTTTTTTCTCGATCTTAAGTTGTATCCTCGACTCGTATGGTAGCCAGTTCAGAGCCTTAAGGGCCGGGGTGATGTGGTTATTTCTTTTTATTCCGGAGACCAGCCTGGCCGCCGCATTAAGTGAGGCTCTGAGCGGTGCTAGTTTGTATTTAGGAAGACCGCAGATTACACTGAACCATCTGCAAATCAATCTTGGTCCTGCTACAACAGGACCATTCTGGTCAGAACTGCCTGGTCCGATCTAAACCAGGTAACCACAATAACCCCAGGGACATTAACGGCGAGGGAACTAGAGGCGAGGGGCACTTGGAGCAAGCTAGCCTCCAACACGAAATCTTAAACACAAATAAAGCTGCTCCTAATACATTGACCGAAAGTGCTCTAAACCCAAGCTGTGAGTGTTGGCATCTCACAAAATGTGAAGTACTGTCCTCACACACCACCACGTGTCATGCATCATCATCTGCAGCCCTCTCCTTCTAGAAACTTGGTTTGGTAGAGGGCGGGCCTTCACCTGAAGATAGGGAGGCCCTTCTAAAGCTAAGTGGGGGCCCGTGATAAGTGAGTGAATTTTAAAAACCATTACAGTTCCCATTACATTTTTAATAGGAAAGGTAGCTAAATGGTATTGAAATAATGTGGACGGTGAGCATGGGGAAATTATTGTCCTCTCACCATAGTGAAGGTGGTCAACATGTTTCAGACGTTTGGCCCCAAAGGGTCTGTGGCATCATCAGGACCAATGAACCCATCCGTTCTTACCAACCTTAGTGGTGAGAAGGTACCACTGGGTGGGATGACCTTAGTCACATTCCACCGGGGAACAGGACTCTCATCAAGCCCTTGGTAAATACCCTATATGCCCCATGGGAGGCGAATGGAGGAGAGACCCCTGTTGTCAGACTTGTTTCGTGGTGCGTCTCTCTCAGGTGCACCTAGTTGTGTCCGTCTGTCCTCCCCACTCTAAACCTTGACACAAGCAACCCAAGACTGATTTCACACAAATTCAGGCTCACTAGGCTTGTGCAGCAGAGAGAATGGGCCAATGTCTGGATCTAAAAATAGTCTGACGGGTTACCTGATATTTTTACCACTCTGCTGAATCACAACAGTGCTAGTAATACTGTGAAGAAAACACAGTAAATATTGGCAGTGTTAATCGAGGGTTTAAGGCAGTTGAGAAACACACAGGTAAATGTGAAATATATATAATGTGAAAATGAAGAATTTATGTATGGGAACAAGTCACTGATTATTTTTATCTTTACTGCAAAATAATAAAATAAGCTGATAACGAATTATAGAAATGTTAATATTCCTGCAGGCTATTACGACCATATTCACTAGTTGGTTCTTAAACCGTCTCTTAGTGGTCACATTATGAATAGCTCGTTATTTGGAGAATTAGTCCTAAAATGGCACTACAGGTTTCTGGTCCATTAACAGTCTCTATTCTACTGCCATTTACCACCTGCTTTATGGATGCTGGGGTCGGAGTTAGGGCGCAGCAGGGTAGAGCAAACATGGGCTAAGTGTTATCTCCTGATAGATGCATATACGCAGAGTTAGGTATAGAATAACTATATTGACTTACCTTTCGACATATTTTATTTCACATTCTGTACTCGATATTCTGTACAATTGATATTCTGGTTTTGATATTCAGATGCACACTGTGTGATTTTATGTGAAGGAATATTTGGATTCTTTTAAGGTACATATTAAAGCTCACTCAATCAACTTTTTACAGTCACACATTAAATCCTGTCAACTTGATGAGATTTAAATGTAGAAGGGTGTAAAGTCTCAACTTTGTGTGCTTTCTGAACTGTTCAAGCTTTGTGCAATGCAAAGCTTATCAAGTTATTGAAAAAAGAAAAAATAATAATAAGCTTGTCTCAGGTCAGAATCTTCTCTCCCACACATCCTACCACAGGTAGGCGGTGGATGTCCTGCCTCCACACTCACATTTATTTTGCGTGAGCATGTCGTATATGGGAAATTCTGTAACCAAGAATCAACACACCTGGACGGTCTGAAAGGATAAACCTTACCTCAGGTAATTGTGGGAAACAATCTCTTTTATATACTTTTGAGTTTACTAATTCTAAATAACTTTATAATTGAAATTTAATTTAACTTGCAACTAATTTAAAATAACTTTACAGAACTTGGAGAATATTCACGAAGAACATTTTTGTTAATTATGGGGAAACAGTCTGTTTTAAACATTTTAGAGATGCAACAAAAGGGAAATCTACATAGAATTTAAATGTCATTTTACATGGGAAGTTAGGAAGTTCCCAAAATGAATTTCACTATAAGGATGGGAAAAAAGATGGATAATTCAATTATATTTCATCAAACCCACCAGTCAAAACTGCAAGGGATTGAAGCAGGCTGCGACAATGACATACACTACTCACAGTTACAAGCAGGTTGTTTGAAAAGTGTTGTACAAAACGAGACCTTCGTTAGGCATCAACTACCAAGACAGGTAGGCATGGTAAAGTACAGGTGATCGTGTGAGCATGGGATGGGTACATTTGACCTCAGCCAGGCAACAGGCCTCAAATGTACTTTTGTGATATAGAAATATCTTGCTTGGCCAAGAAATAAACAAAGAAAAACCAGAGGTGGTGATGGACGGAGCGTTGACAATACAAACTCTCACCCCCAGTCAACTGATCTGGGTTTAATCCATCACCATTCTTTAGCTCACTCCGCCACCCCAGTTCAGACATGGCCATATGCAAATCAGTCTGATCCTGTGCCTCATGGAAACAGTCCAGTCCGAACTGCCAAGCCATGTCTTCCCTGGACCGGAGTCAAGCTTCCCAGGACCGGTTTCTGGCATTACAGCCGTCTTCAGCCGGGCTTGCTTGACTCCAGTCGCAAAGTGAGCAAGGGACTCACGTCGGAGCATACCCTGCCAACTTAGGGCGAACAAAGAAAACCAAAGGTGGTGATGGATGGAGCGTTGACAACACAAACACTCACCCCCAGTCAACTGATCTGGGTTTAATCCATCACCGTTCTTTAGCTCACTCCGACACCCCAGTTCAGACATGGCCATATGCAAATCAGTCTGACCCTGTGCCTCATGGGAACAGTCCAGCCCGAACTGCCAAGCCATGCCTTCCCTGGACCGGAAACACGCTTTCCTTTGGTTTTGCTTTGTTCGCCATAGGTTGGCAGGGTATGCTCAGACGTGAGTCCCTTGCTCACTTTGCCACTGGATTCAAGCAAGCCCGGCTGAAGACGGCTGCAATGCCAGAAAACGGTCCTGGGAAGCTTGTTTCCGGTCCAGGGAAGGCATGGCTTGGCAGTTCGGGCTGGACTGTTCCCATGAGGCACAGGGTCAGACTGATTTGCATATGGCCATGTCTGTACTGGGGTGGCAGAGTGGGCTGAAGAATAGTGATGGATTAAACCCAGATCAGTTGACTGGGGGTGAGTGCTTGTATTGTCAACGCTCCGTCCATCATTTCCTTTGGTTTTGCCAAGAAATAAACAATACATATATGACTAGAATCAAGTTGGTAATTTGATTTTTCAGTGTATTTTCAATTAAGTATTGCAAAAACAAATCAGTACATCATTGAAATATCATATCAAATTGTACAATCATCCAAACATTGTTAAACAAGTCAGTCGATATTCTCATTTACGCATCTTTCTATAGCCCCAAGCAAGCTATTTCTGTGTTGAACCCCTAGGGATAATTAAGCAGTGCGCTTCGATAGTGTACACAGTTTTCTTTGCACCCATTTCAGTGGCAATTCTTTTGAGGGATAGAGGCAGATCCCACACATGAAGCAGCACGCACTGTTTCATCATAACATTAGATTACTTTGGAAAGAAAACATTACTAAGGTGTCCAGGTTGAGACAATTCATAAAAGCCAAGGAGGTGCCATTATTTTGCAATTTGTTACCAAAAATGTTACAAGATCCAATGCCGTTCAGCGGAAGGTCCCTCACAAAGGCTAACTCATCACCTTTCAGTTACTTACAGCTCGATTTGGATGTGGAGGTGGTACTAATGAAGTGAAGCTTTTGCCCAGAAAGTGCTAATGTGTAAAAATGACAAAATAATGAACTGATACTGTCACAAAATGTGCTTCATTAAGCAGCACTTAATTTGTGTTCTCTTGCCCCATAATTTAGTCAACATTTCCACATAATTTAAGCCACCCCTGCCACATAATTCCAGTGGCTCTGCCTGTACCCCAGAAAGATTGCCAAGTAGTTCACTTTACAAAATCCTCTTACTTAGCAGTCAAGGAAAGAAAAGTAAACAACATATCCACTTCAAAGAATAAGCAGCAAATAATCAGAAGACAGCCTGACATTTAATCTGTATTGGAACACACAGCAAATGTAACAAGATTTAAACACAATTTAAAAGCGTTTTTATTGCTCATCCACCTTCTGATCGTCCTCACCTCCATACTGTGCTGGCTGCCTCAGTCATTTGGGAGGGCTCAAAATTATTGTGGGCGGGCCAGGCCTTCCATTGCCCTCTGCCTATGGCCCTGCTAACGCCACTTTCCGCTGCAGATCTCTGCAGCAAAAAGCATGCAATGGGTGTTGCTGTGCAAGGTTGTAAACCTCTGTGTGTAGATTTACAATGGTTTGTTGAGAACCAGGTGAAAGTCTGTAGAATACATTATATAGCATACACAGTACAACACCAAAACAAACAACAATTGGCAGGGCAGTGCAGGTAAGTGCAGTGCAGGTAAGTCTGGATTATAACAGAAAATGCAAATCAGATCTATTTATCAATATGTGTCTCTGTTGTGGGTTGTGACTACTGCATGAGGGTAGGGAGACCTGCAAAGCGTGCTTGCGTTCATTCCTACTAAAATGTTTTTCCGTCAGGCTGGATAATTGGCCTGTAAGGAGTATAACAGTGATTTAGTTAATATGCAACAGCCACTTTTAGAGGTCAGGGAGTGGTGTTGATCAAGCAAGACTACTGGTATGTAAGGAGTGTAGGGATGTAATGGATCTAGAAGTATGTGAATGGTATTGTCCGACGGATATCCATGTGACTGCTAGCCTGTGGACCGGGTGGGTGAGAGCAATATTGGTATTTACGATGTTTCACTCTTTCACCATAGGGCTTTAGCAGTCCCCTCCCATTTACATTGAGGCCAAGGCTGAAGATATGCTGTGTACAAATTAAGCATGCAGTACTTGAATCAAAGCTGCATTAATCAAGTGGTGTTGTCTTGCTCCGCAGGTGAGCCTTGATGGTCTGCTTTCCCTAATGAGGTCAGCTTGTGTGCAGACATTTATCAACTACTCGTCTATTTATTTTTGAAAACCATTGCTAAGTGGCAGGTAGCAGGCCACTTCCACCCAACAAGCACCCCAGCTTCTACACTCACATCCACATCATGTGCACAACTGGTTGTGTAAGCTAGCATCACCAAGCACCAGCGAGTAAGATTTCAGGCCACATTCCTTTCTTAGTTCATGCAGAGACTCAAACTGTGCTCTGGGAATTTGCCTCTGGCCGCACATGAATTGCTTTCCATGATTTTCTAGCAGATGCTCTCTTTGGCTTATGGTGGTGTTCAGTGTGAAACAACCCTGAAATCACTCCTGCTCCCCGGCAGGCACATAGGGCCCAATTGTAAGTCTGGTTTTCCGAGGACCAGCATCCTCACTGGGGTGCAACGGTGGCAGTCCAGCCACCGCCGCACTGGTGGTCAGCCCACGCAATTTCAACTTTGGCAGTTGGACTGCCATTGCACTGCTGCAAACACCATTCCTTGGTGGTGGTGCAGCAGTCAGAGACTCAGCAATATGCTGGTGGTGCTGCACCACCATGCACAATATGAGTTTCAGGAACAGCAGTGGTGTCATGGGGGTCTTTACTCCATGGATAGGCTGGCAGTCCTGAAACAAAGGGGGCACTGCAAGGCCTCCAGTTGCCCATGTGCATGGGAATGCATGCAGGAGGGCACAACATGGGCATCCCTGTGTGCATGCACTAGACTTCCTGCATGGCATGGATTTTACAGTCCATGCCCTGCATAAATTGTTTTTGGTATTCCAATTGCAGTGGTTATTTTCAGAGGCACTGCCGTGGAACCACCAAAAAAAGCCCACCAGCCATGAGGAAATTCGTCATTTGGCAGGAGGTGCGTACACAGGTTTGGCTGTGCAGGAGCAGGCCGCCAGTATGGTGGTCCGCTCCTGCACCGCCAAACTCCTAATCAGCCTCATAGTGTGCTGCAAAGTGCCCATGACTAGTGGGGCAAGTGTGAGGTACAGTGTGCTTGATGGGAGTAGCTGGGTCTGCACCCGCCAGGATAACTGTACTCAGCATGTGCTAAAAAGCACATACTCCTGTAAGCACTAGAAGTGCCATACTAATGTACTAGAAAAACCAGAATAGAATGCATAGACCTCAGCTACTGCTCTCACTAACCAGTTGATTGGATGGTGACACATCTGACTATTAGTGGGCAAAACGATACATAATTTGATAACCAGTTGTTGAAAAGACAGAGAGCACAGCACAATAGCACATCAATTTGTTTCTTTACTCTAACACACACTGACCACTAGCCCCTGTGCAATTTTCTAAATTCACTTTCTGTTCTGGATCTCGATATGTGACTTCACATGAACCGTCCTGCAGCAGCTTCTATCCACTGTTATCTCGGGCAGAGTCTGATCCAGTACACTAAATCAAAGCCGCTCCAGCTCTCCTCTCTGCATGTACAGGAAGTGAACATGTGCAGCAGTGTTTGTGCGCTGTAAAGTACGCTTGACAGGAGTAGCTGATTCCCCACCAGACAATATATCTATTCTGCGCATGTCCCGAAAAGCACATACACATACCCTGAAGAGTGGCATATTCAAGCACTAGATAAATCAGCATAGGGCAGCATAGACCCCACCCACGCCAGTGACCTGTTGGCCAACACCGCCAGCAAAAGTCCAGTAGTAGTCAAAATATTATATTACATGATCACCACAGGTGAAGAGGCAGGGAGCAACCAACAGTAGCTCGGCCATTTGTTTCTTTTCTGTATTAAAAAACTGACCACTATCTCCTTGGTGCTCTTATACACTCACTCTCTGCTTTGGAACTCTACCTCTAGCCTAAATTGAACAGCTACTCACCAGCTGCTCCTGAGTCAAATTAGCCAACTACAGTCGTCCGAAGCTGTTGAAGGGGTGTGGTGTGAGTTAAAAAGTCAAACTTCCTCAAAACACACAATAATGCTTAATAAATCAATGTGGAGCCAGAGATTTTAGTTCATAAAATATACTTTAACTCAGAAACAACTAAATATTAAACATAAAATTACAAATGTACTCAATGAAAACCAGACCTCTATAGCCACTCATGAACTAGAAATGTGTGTAAGATGGACTCTAAGGGGCATACTTATGACCCCCTTGTGACAATATAGCATCACTTTTTGTGATGCTCTGACTGAGAAAACCTTGAAATCAAATCTATGAGGCCACGCAAAGCTACTTTGCGTGGCTTTGAATGCCCTCATAAATATGGAGTAAGGCATAGCAGCACAAACCGCTGTGTTGCTTACTATGCACTTGGGAGGCATTCAATGGGAATGGCAGTGGGTGTGATGGAGCAAGGATTTGAGGAAAAGAAACTTCTTCAAATCAACCTCTCCTTAACAGATACTAACAAATAGAAATTGAAGAGAAAAGCAAAATAACATACACACAACTTCATACATGGGGAAAAGGCTTTATGCTTGCTTAAATAAGAAATAATAATTAGCTGTGTAACTGAAATCCCGCTTGAAACCGAAAATCGTCTGGCGCATGTGCGAATTAGTGTTGTGCAAGTAACCATGTGATTAACCCATGTGAGAGGAAAAACTCTCACACATGCGCAAGGAGTCACTAACTGTAGGTCTCAAGGCACCCCATGCCTGGCATATGCTTGCCTGAATTTAGAAGGAGCTCTCGCTGCTAATGCTTTTGCTTAACAAAGAAGAGAATAACATGGGATAGAATAGAAGCGGGTTGTGAACAGTGATAATAACATATTTGAGAAAATAACATCTGTTTATGATTTTTTAATTAATAGAGTGCATTTGGGCCTGATGTCTTAAGCCAACAAAGAAAGATGGCGGTTGGGACGTAATACAAGTCGAGTCTGCTCACTGCAAATTTGGAGTGACCTGGTGACCGGATCATTGACCGGCTGCCAAGAGCCAAGGACGAGATGCCTGAAAACGTTTCTTAGCTGAAGAATTCTATTAATTTGTATCTAATCTGGTTTTTGAATGTATGAGAAAGGAAGTTTTTCTGAAATATGAATGAATTGAATGGGAAGGGTTTACTAAACAAAGAATTAGTTATGAAATAAAGAATGACAGCAGGAGGTGATGACAACTCCCCTGCCCTTGCCCAATCGCAGTTTAGGATTCCTGAATATTTGCAACTTTGAGGGTGAGATATGCAGAAGTTAAGGGTATAACTAGAGTAACTTAAGAAAAAGAGTACAAAACCTTGCTGGTTTTGAGATTCATGCAGATGTCGATGCTGAGTGAGGAGGGGGTGAGAGCTTCTGCTGGAAAAGAACTGACTGGGAAGATTCAATACTGAAAGACAGCCAAGAATTGTGGAAGAATATCGAGGAGGGAGAGAGTGTGAGAGAGGGATGCGCGCTCCGGTGTGTTGGGTTCCTCAGGTGACCTCCACCAGTCCTTTTGGCCATGGGTTGGGTTTCTCATTTCACCACTCTGTAATTACAATTCTGTCTTAAATGTTCATATTTATTTCCAAATGTACGATATATTATGTCTTCTATCCACTCCTAATGTATTGAATTGTTGAATAGATTTGTGAATTGAATGTAATTGATAAATGATTCTCTACCTTAAAAGTTGATGGAGTTTGCACTGTGAATCTGTATAAATGAGGGTTCATTTTTTTTAATAAGATATTAGATAAAAATCCATTGAATCTTACCCGGAGTCTGTGATTATTTTATTAAAGGCTATAAATTAAACTAGTAATAATTGTTAATATCACCATCAACTTCTCGACTAATGGTCCATTGAGCAAAGGAACAGTGTTGATCTGTGAAGATTTCTTAGGTATTGACTAGTAGTGGGCCCCCTACCCCAAAAAGGATAAGGAATTGTAGGAAAGACCAAATTAAAGTAGGGAATATTAGCAAAACCAAAAAAGGCCCCCCCTCGAGTCTCACACAGAAGGCATCCGAGAAAAACCTTGACACATACCCGATATCTGATGAGCAAGTTATTTACATTGTGGGCCTTATAACAAAAAAAAAATTAACCATTAAACCATTGTTTGATTAAAATAAATAAACTTAATGGAGAAGTCACTAAACTTAGCAACACTCTAAAAGATGTTAGCGGATACATAAGGGTGAAGGCAAACGAATCACAAGGTGGGCAAAATGTTAGTTTAATAAACACTGTAGCTACAGTATATACAGCACCTAGTAATATAAACAACCCACATAGCCCTAACAGGAACGGTATAGGCCAAGGTACCATTAACCCAGCACCCATGGTCACTGATAAATTGATCGTAACAGGTGATAGACAGATAGGGCCTCAGCATAGACATCCTTGACCTAGCAGAGAGGACAGGCCTGGAAGCCTGCATAAAGATCGTATTGCCTCTCTCTATTCCCTTGGATACTTTAACAGACACCTACTTCCTCTACCCAATGCAGGCAGGGACCAGGAGTTATGTAGATTTAAAACAGTAGTCAATCCGCAGCCACATTTTGTTTTACCTACATTCAATAGATTCCATACTCTAAGCACACTAGATATTAACGATTGACTGGATACAACTTGCCTGCCCCAGGGGGAGTGGGGAGATATTGGGTTGACGGGCCCAGGGTTATCAGTAGGAAGTGTGTCTAACAAGGACACAGATGCTTCTGCCATGCTAAAATACCTACCAAGTGACAATAAGTTATATGTCCATCGAGGAGAGTGTCAAGCTGCAAATAAAGGAATTAATCCAGACGGGAATATAGGGTATGGAACGGAAGTGAATACAACCCTCCCTGTATTGGTAGGAGATTTAAGTGAGGAAGCTACCAGTGCTATTACCAGCACAGGGAATGATTTACCTATATATCACCCATGAACCCCCTTTGTCGGTGGATATACTATTGTCACCTGGAACATAGCTGGAATCGCAAGTAAGAATGAAATGTTAGGTTGGAAGCAGTTTATTACTCTACATGACATATTTTGCCTGCAGGAAACCTGGAGCACTGTTGCAGTTCACTATGATGGGTTTACCTCATATGATGACTGTTAATACTTTTAAAAAATAACTTGCCCCTGAGTCAAAAAAACTATCAATATTGGGCATCACTCGCAGTTACTCTGGCTACATCCTAAGGATGGTCAGGATGTCCTACTGATTCATTTTTGTAATAATATATTTGATTCCACTCTTCATAGTGTAGTTACGGAGCTGAAACAGGAACTAGATAAATTGCCTATTGTGGATACTACTAATTTAAATATTGTTTGGCTCGGTGATTTTAATACCCCTACCTGCCCTCTGTCTATGACTAAAGTTTGTGGGTTTCAAACTGATGAAGGTGATGACTACCTACATTTCCCACACACTTCCTATGGTGACACCCTAAATGCTGTTCTGGCAGAACTTGATCTAGACATTATGCAGTGTGCAATGGATAGGAGCGGGCAGGAGATCCCAACCGTTACAGGAAGAACAGCAGATAGTTTTATTGACCATGTAATTGTCTCTGCCAATATTGTGAACCTATGTTCAACCCTGTGGATTGTTAACTTGATGATGAGTGATCATAATTGCATTATTATGAGAATGCATGTATGGGGGAACAAAACTGTCGAGCTATGTACGGTCATAAATAACATTGCTCCGTGCCGTCCAAACGGCACTAGAATTAAATGGAAGGGCACCAACTCCTGTGAAATTACAAAAGAAAATTGTACAGGCCTGCTGTAATGAAATTGAAGTTAGTTTATTGGCTGAGACCGAACCAGATAAGATCTTGACCAATTTTAGTACAATCAATGATTCAATCTCAAAATTATTTACTGCGCCGCCGTCTAGGAAACAAGCACAGGCCAGGGGATGGTTCAACCATTCATGTACCGTTTCTTTGAATAAGATAAAACAAGCACTTGCTAATAAACCAAGGGATTATGCATTAGTTCATGATCTAAGAGCGGAATACCATTTTAACCTAAAACGCAGGAAGAGTGAGCTTCAACAAGAAGCATGGGATAAACTTGCACTAGCGGCAGATACATCAACAATAAACTGCTTTGGGATACGGTGAACTCTAAATTCCTTAAAAACGAATCCCTCCCAGAACTTTTATGTCATTTCAGCTGTGAGGAATGGGTGGCTCACTTTCCCAGTATTTTTAACCCAAGGCATTTATCTATTATAGACCCAACAAACTTACACAAATGGCCCATTATCCCATTAGATATTATATTGGAAAAGGTCATGATAGGCATAGGAAGCAGCAAAGGGGGGAAAGCACCAGGTACGGATGATGTTCCTATTGATGTATATAAATCAGTACCAGAACTATGGGGACCGATATTAACAAGAGTTTTTAACGCCGCAGTAACCGAGGGTTGCCGTCCACTTGGGGGGAATCTGTTATTATTCCTATTTATAAAAAAGGTGACAAATCTAAAGCCAAAAACTATCGGCCCATTTCCTTGCTTGACTCCTCAGTCAAAATCATGAGTAGGGTTTTATTGTTAAGATTGGAGGAGTGGGTCGTGGACAAAGGTATTCTGGCCCAGGCACAATATGGTTTTAGAAAGGGGTTAGGCACGTTAGAACAGTGTATTAACCTGGAGCTCTTAGTTGGAAAGTACACACGTGCCAAACGGGGATGGCTCTTTTTATGTTTTGTTGATTTAAGCAGCGCTTTTGATTTAGAGGATCACGCTTTCTTAGGGCCAGTCTTACTTAATCTTGGCGCCCCCAAACCCATTGTTTAATTTTTAGCCAGGCTGTATGAAAAACTATCGACCAAAGTATGGTGCGGCCAGTTGGGCGAATGCAGCCCTAATTTTAGCGTAAAACGTGGTATCCCTCAAGGCTGCATTCTAGACCTGTTGCTTTTTGTACTATTTATTAATGAAGTTGACGCAGCCCTTAAATTGATACAGGCGGATTCCCCATTAGTGGAAGGTAAGGAAGTCCCAGTCTTGCTTTATGCGGATGACGCTGTGCTTTTATCTAGAACGCCGGTAGGCCTTCAGAGGTTAACTGATGGGTTTGTGGTTTTATCAGTAAGAGGAAGCTGATGATTAATAAGGCTAAAACATTTACAAAAGTATGCAGTCCGAATTACAAGAGTTTGAAACCTTTTTTTATTGAAGGCAATAAAGTACAAAACGTGGATAATTTTTGCTATTTGGGCATTTCCTTTTCATCTGACGGGAAATGGAACCACGATTTGTCTCACGTTGGGGCCAAAATGTACAAAAGTATATACATGGTGTTTTTAAATTTGCTTCTAATCTGGGGTACCGTCGCATTAGAGACATGGTTAATATTTATAAAGCAAGATGCACATCAGTTGCACTTTATGGGGCTGGGCTTTGGGGACTCCGGCCTTGCTGTGATTTACAAACGGAAGAGAATTCTTTAAAAAAAAGCTTTTATGTCTCCAGGTTTCAACCTCCTCCGAACTCATTCACTGTGAAGTAGGTCTTAACTATCTGACAGATTTGATAGCTCTGAGACCCCTTCTGTTATGGAGATCCATATGGTTAAAGGAGGAGACTAGTTTTACCAAGTCCAATATTAATGACTGCCTGTGATTGGATAATTCCCTAAAGATCCCCTGGCTTAATTATTTAGCTAATTCTTTTGGGGTTATATTCGATCGTACAATTTTGGAAAATCAAAAATGAAGTCACTGGTTTGTCCAAACAGGAATTAAAGAGTACCTTCCTGCGCTATAAGAAAGAACACTGTCTGGAAATAGTAGGAAAGCAAGCCACGTATCAGCTTTACCATCTGCATATAGATAAGGAGGGCTTCCAAACGCACCTTTCAGTTGTCACGAGACCTTCCCATCGCTATGTGTTAACTAGAATGAAGTTAGGCCTTGTGCACTATTTAGTAGCATTCCCAACGATGAAACAGCGCCCTGTCTTCCCATGCCCTTGTGACGGGAATACAAAGCAGAGCACCCTGCACTTTTTACTTTTATGCGATTTGTATCTGTCTATTAGAATTGCTTAGCTTAAACCATTGTTTAAAAAGTATAATGCCAAAACCACTAATGCTGCTATGACCCTACTTTTGACGCTAAAAGAACCTGAGATTTGTTTTTATACTGCAATATGTATTTTAAGCTCAATTAATGCTAGGAAGAGTATGTTGTTCTAATGTAATTAACCATCTGCCTTATGGTTGGGATGGTCCCACTAATTAAGCACCTTGCACTTTACACTTTGCACTTTCTGAAGCCCATGTGCTGTTGAACTTGTCACCTAAAAACCATGTAATAATGCTATGAATCTATTGTTTACATTAGGAGAACTGATGTGGTGCCATTACTGAAAAGCTGCTAGGACTCTATTGTTTACACTAAGAGAACTGATGTAGTGTATGATGTTTTAATGGAATTAGTTATTTGTTGTTATTTTATAATGGATGTCGATTCTTTTATCAATTGTTCTTTTCATGTATTTTGATTATGTATTGTGCTTTTATGGTTGCTTGTTTCAACCGAATAAAGCTTATTGAATTGAATTGAATTGAATTGAAAATTCAAGATCAAAGAAATAAAACTTGACCCCCAGCGGAAATACCAGGAAAGTTGAATGTGCTTATGGGCCCGGTGTGAAATTATTGTTGATTATGTAATGTATTTCCTTGGACTACTGCTGGGTCAGGAGTTCCCCATGGATTTTGACACAACCCCAGACTTACAAGACCATTAAAACCCAGGGAAGTGCAAAAACCTTACGCCTCCTGAGGTGAGGTACAATGAGGAGAAATAACGTTACTACTCCTCGTTTATTCCTCTTTCTATGTGTGCTGCATAGAATGCAGCACACTTAGAAGGAGGAACACGCCTCAATGGAGTGTTTCTGCGCAGGAAGGTGCCCCCTCCGCCACAAAAACAATACTCCCTACAACACAGGCGCACTTGCACCACAGTGCATGAGTCCTGCGTCATCGCTAGGCACCAGCGCAGGAGCAAGGGAGAGGAATGCACTGTATTTTATAAATACGGTGCGCTCCTGCTCTTTCACTTTGACTTTTGGAAGCTCATAATGTGACTTGCTGCGCTGCCCGATGCCAAAACCCCATAATGAGGCACTTAGTCTGAAGAAATGCAAAGCCTCTTCCTATTTGTCAAAAGTAACACACTGTAAAAAAAACTCTTTCTATTATATTTGTCAGTGAGTTTGCAAAATAACACTACTTCGTAATGAATTTATGAGCGAGATCACAATGTAACCCCCACCGGTACTGTATTTATCACATTGTTACACCATTCACATACCTTTCCAAGTGTATTTGTCACAGGACTTCACCATGTAAAGCTGATTCCTACTGCGCCTTGAGACCCTCTGGGTGAGTAGTGCGCTATATAAATGCTTTGATTGATTGATTGATTGATACTGTATTTGGCTATGTGCCTGAGTTAACAGTGGAACCACTCTTTAGGTGGACTAATCCAACTGCTGCACCATCAAGATGCTGCAAGGAAATAGACCAACAAAGAGGCTGGTTCAAGGCCCCACTCGCTAACCTGCTCTTATAAATGTGTTGGTGCTTGCATGAGCTCTGGCAGAGAGCTGCACTGTAAAGCGAAAACTACAAGCAGCCTATGGAACATGGAACACTGGCTTTACTAACCTCTGAAAATGTTAAATCTGTCCTGCTTTTGATACAGAAAAATAAATCATAGTGCCCTCTGTGGTATTTTTATAGAGGGAAAGGCAGTTGTTAGCTGTATGATGTGTATCAGATTATTTATTTACTGAGGACATATCAATTCCTTTTTCCTCTGACTTAGCCATTTCAAATATGACCAAGTGCCACGACTGAAAATAGCAGTAGTGAAAATGACTTGTTGGCAGAAAATCAGTTAATTGTCCATATAGCCTGCTCCTGATGGCAAGCATCAGACAGCACCATACTTAGTGCTCATCTTAAATTCTGCACTTTGCCGTGACGTGTTTGAAGTGATAATGGAAGACTGGAGAGGATTTGTGATTGCCAAGTTAAAGTGCCTAATCCCTCCCACATATCCTGCTATATCCCTTCCATTTATTCTAAAATGCTCTCAGCACTTAAATCCGCACTCCAAAGTTAGTAGGGGGTTAAAGAAAGCCCCTCTGGGAGGTGAGATTTGTTTAATATTCAGACCTTTCATGGATGAAATATTGCAGTCTATTCTCACAGGTATTTCTCAAGCCATTAGAGTAATGGTTTATAGCTATTAAATGAAATTGCAGCTCTGTTTGCAAGTTCCATTTGCACCGGGTAAGCAAAGTGCATTAGTTTAGCTTTAAAATACCTGAAATCCCACTTGCAAAGTCTTAGCACAGGTTGTGCTTCTTGTTAACCAGTTCATTCCCACCGAATCAAAAGCTAAAAATACAGCTCACATGCCGTTGCAGCAATCTTTGACTGTTTTTCATTTCATTTTCGCTTTGCTTCAATAGGATTGATTATAGGATTGCATATATGTCGTGCAAGCGAACCATGCTGCCAGTGCCCCTAGACAGCATATCCAATATATGCGGTCAGTTGTGTCAATTTGCAAATACAACCCTATTATATCAGATGGAGGATTCAGCATCGGAGGTGTCTGTGGTGATTTATTCGCTTTAAGCATACAAGGAGTTTTCAACACTTGCCAAAAAATACTGGTCATTGTTAGATAATTTTGCTCCCTCAAATTTCCTCGGTTCGACGAGGGGTAATTTTTCCGATTTGTAAAATTGTACTCGTAGTCAATTTTTTTCCTTAAAGACATTTACCAATATTATGTGCGATATCCAGACTATTCTAAGTTGGGCTCAGAGATCTGGAGGAGTCAAGGCTTGTTTGCCAACAGGCTAGATATAGATGGGCCATAAACTGCTCAAACTGACTTCATAAAGTGAAAGTCGTGGGATTGGGTATGCGGATTTGTGGGTCTGGGTCCAACAACATTTATGACTGGCGCTATTTCAAGCAATGCGTGGTGCAACGACCTTTTACCACTGAAACATGGATGTCTTGCTAGGCATCAGCAAAACTTCCTGCAGTACCACTACCTTGCAACAAAGTATTGCGGTCAGGTGGCAAATCTTGTGGGACTGAACACCAGGGCAGGTAAGCGGACCTCGGAGCTCCCGGCTTGAACCATCCGATGGCTCAGTGGACGTCAGCGGCTTTCATTCCTTTCCATATCTAAGACAGGCGAAGTAGTTCTCAGAGCAAGCCAGGCCTCTTCAACCTGATTCTTTGGTGGAATTGTGTGGATCAAATTTCTAAACGAAACTCAAAATACATCTCACCCACAGAACCTCACGAAACCGGCTTGTACTTAAGAAAAGAGCTGGCAGGGACATCTTAAGGATTTTCGGGGCCCTGGGCCAAAAGTATTTTGAGGGCCTTTGTTCTGAACAGCTTTGAATTTATAATCCAGTTTCAACTCTGTCATGCCCTCTTTGGCTAGGTCACCGACCCTGCACAGGCGCAATGGTCCAACTTCTAAACGTGTTTCCATCTAATATTCAGCGATAGTGAGGTGTGTTTTCAATATTGTAACAGAGCAGCAGCTCACTTATTTCACTGCAAATAATCTCTGTGACCCCCCCTCCCATTTCCCATATGTTGTATAAAAAATAAACATTTGTCAGACAATGCTTGAAATAGTCTCTCACACATTACCCACATAAAAAATAAATTAAAGGGAAACACCTATTTACAACAATTTGTTGAAGAATTATCCAAGGTCATCAGGGCAACACTCTCTCAGGGGGACCACATTGCATGCCTTAAAACAGCTCCGAGACCTGCATTCAGTAAGTGAGAAGTACAACATGTAACAAACTCGGAGAAGAATAGAAAGGCCATTAGATCTGGCCAATATGCTGAATCTGAAAGAAAATTAAATATTTGATTACAAACGTTTATAATGCGTATCTTATAGAAAACTTGTAAAAAACTGGAAATGCAGACATGGTCGAGGCAGAAAAAGAACAGTAAGTGGTGAGGGCTGCTCCGGCATTTTGTTTCAGCTTTCAAGTTGAGGAGTCAGTAGAGGATTTCTTCATCCATGAAACTGCTGTCGTGGGGTTTGGTTAACGGATTTGATGGGAATGGTAGGTACATGTGATGAGGCAAAATGTATGATGTAAGTAGTGGCACAAGGAAGAAGGGCATGTACTTAATGAATGTCACTTTGTTGTTGTCTAGTATAAGCTATAGCTAAGATATAGTTAGCCTTTATCTGTATGTTGATTTGAGTCTGGCAACCATATCTGATCAAGAAAGACAAATGCTAGAGCCTCACTGAAAGAGTCCCCCACCCCTTGCGCAACAGAATATGCCGTTTCACCCCTCACCCCTACCATCTGTCAAAGAGCAGTGCTTCATGAAAACTAATTAGCAGCCCCTTGCTAACAAATTAATATTTGAGTTTTTAAAGGTAGCTCTGTCACTATACTCCTTGGGCCAGTGTCTAGATTCCCACCCTACAGCCACAATAGTGCAGGCAACGCACTTTCATTGTCTGGGGAAGCTGTACTCAGTCTCCACACTCAGCCTCCACCTTTTGGCAAGTCAAACCAGAGGTATCCAAAATGGATCCCACTTTGCTTTACAATTAATCCTGTTGAGCCAAACTTGAGAATACATCCACTCCATAATTTGCGGAACCTATTTTGAAGATTTCTGACCAGCCATTATTGTAATCTCCCAACCCCTGAGCTGATTGACTTTCCTTACTGAAACAGTGACTCAGTGAGAGCCTAGCACTATATAGACTAATTACCCTCTTCTAGAGTCTATCACAGATACAGGATATAGCACTATGATCACATGTAAATAATGCTGCTTCTGTCAAAACTCAAAACGTGTCCTCTATATTAATAAAAATCAGACCTAAAAAACTGTTTTTTTTCTTGAAATCTTTCGTTGTTTCCACTTTATTTTCTTTCAAAAGACCTTTATCCCCCTTTTAAATCCACTGCATCATTTTCTCCCAGGGTACAACCTTCTCTGATCCACTTGCATGTTTGCCTTGATCTCTATTAATGTATTGCACACATCTCATTTCAATTATCACAACCTGTCCGTCTTTGAAAGCCATACCTCTGCCACTATACCACACTTAACCTCCACAAGCTCATCTAATAATCTCACTAAATATCTGTTTAAACCACCAGTAACTAATAGCGCTGAACTAACCTCTAACCTAGGGTTCCGAAGCAGCATGTTGCCTGCTGTAAATAATTTCAAAGCTTTGACATGCGTAGTAGTAAACACTATATACATACATTTAGAATATAATACAGTATTTTGAAAGCAGGTTTCTGGAGGTTGTAATGCATGAGAACATGTTAGTGCATATATTTATGAAATTTGTTGTGGTGGTGATGATGTGTTCTGTTGTTTGTTCTACTGGGTTATTTTTCTGCATTACTGTGATGTGATGTTTTGTTATACTGTGGTTGCTGTGTTGTATTTTCTTTTGAGTACTCTGGTTGTAATGTTGCGTTCTATTTTTTGATAGTATTGTACTGTCCTTCTTGTTATAATTGTGTTGTTATGTTGCTTTGTTTATGTTATTGTTTTATGTTCTTTAGTTTACTGTGTTATGTTATATTGATTTCGATAGCGAATTAATCACCCCAGGTGCTTGTGAAAGTGTCCACAAGGTGCTTATATGAAGAGCCAGGTCTTCAGCTTCTTGCAAAACTCATAAGGGAGGAGGAAGCTTTGATGTGTTGTGGGAGGCTTTACCATGTCTTGGGTACAATGTAGGAAAATGAGCAGCCTCCAGTTGTGACTTTGTGGATGTGGGGAATGAATGCAAGTGAGAATACAGTGCAATTTGAGCATAGGTGTACTATGGGTTGATGAAAGTGCATATGGCTGGTCAGGTATTCTGGTACTGTGTTGTGTAGGGCTTTGTATGTGTGTGTCAGAAGTTTAAATTGGCTGTGTTTGTGAATAGGAAGTCAGTGAAGCTTCTTGAGGTGCAGTGTGATGTGGGTATGGCATGGGAGGTCGAGTATGTGTTTTGCAGTTGTGTTCTGGATGGTCTAGAGTCTGTGTAGGAGTTTTTTGGATATTCTGGTGTAGAGAATGTTGCCAAAGCCCAGCCTGCTTGTGATGAGTGCTTGTGTGATGATCCATCTGGTGTTCAGAGGCAACCGTTTGAAGATCTTTTGTAGTATGCATAGGATATTGAAGCGTGAGACGCACACTGTGTTGACTTGAGCCGTCATGTTGAGCTTGTCATCTAGGATGATGCCTAGATTTCTTTTGTGGTCTGTGGGTGTGGTTGTTGGTCCTAACTCTGACGGCAACCAGGTGGAATCCCATGGGGAGGTCTTGTTGCCAAAGATCAGTACTTCTGTCTTGTCAGAGTTGAGCTGCAAGCAGTTGGTTCGCATCTAGTCTGCTACAATGGTCATGCAGTTGGTGGAGTTGGCCCTGGTGGTGGTTGTCTTGTCCATCAGGGAGAGGCTGAGTAGGGTGTCATCAGTATGGGAGATGAGGGTGATGTTTTGTGATGATGTGGGTGAACGGTCTTATGTAGAGAAGGGTAGGGTTGGGGGACGATCCCTATGGGACTCCACATATCAATCTCTTGGTCTCTGATGTGAAGGGTGGCAGCCTGACCCTTTGGGTTCTTCCGGGTAGGAAGGAACAGATCCATTTGAGAGCAGATCCTTATACACCAATCTCATGGAGTCTTCTGATGAAAGTGTTATGGGAGACAGTGTCAAAGCTGTGGAGAGGTTGAGCAGGATGAGCTACGCTGTTTCTCCTTGGTCCAGAATGATTCAGATGTTGTCAGTTGCTGCAATGAGTGCTATTTTGGTGCTGTGTTTTTTCTGAATCCTGATTGAGTATTGACTAAAAGATGACCATACTGACTGGGCCTTACATTTTTTAGTATTGATGCTAATTTTCCATCTGTCAAAGTCAAGCTCTGTTTTACTTACTAATATTTCTTCTTCTCAACAATGGACCTTGGAATGTTGTATTAGGAGGCAAGGAGCAAGACAGAGATCTCAAATCAAATATCATTAACAGTTCAAGTTCAGTCAATGATGAGAGTTAAATTGCAGTTTAAAAGCTTTATTTTCTCATTAAGAGATTAGTAATGTTCTTTTCTATATTTGGCATTTTTTCAGTTAGTTCATCAATCAAATAACATTACAGAAATCTTATCAAAGAAAATGGTTTGAATGAAAGATACATTCCTTTAAGTGCGTTTCATAAAGAAATAAATCCCTTATTTTATAGATTAGGATTAGAGTTCAGATTATATGAAACCATAAAGAGTTCAAATTAAAAAGAGTGAAATTCAAGGAGCTGACTCTTCAGTTGAATCTAATTTCCAATTGTGTGAATTCCTTTCGGAACATTTTCTAAGACACTTTGTGTTTCCAACTCCTTTAATTCAGGCTTCGAGCCTGAAATGTTGTTTGCAAATATGTCTATTGTCTTACTCTTGTCAGGTATGTAGGAACAGCAATGGATTCATTTATTCACCTTGTAGACTCTGCCTTTTTCTGAGAGTATAATGTCTAATGCATATCCATACTGCAAAGCAATTGAACAAAAGGCAACCAGCTCAGTGTTTACTACTAGCAAAGCTTCAGAAGTGCAAGTTGCCAGTTTATTGACAACAGTCAACAGTTTTCTAATCTTTTTGTTATATATAATGACTCTAAAGGTGGAATGATTGCTCCAAATATATCTCCTGCTAATTGAGCGTCCTTCTCTGCACTACGGGTGTGTCTGTGTGCTGGTGTTATTGTTAATGCATCTATGGTAATCACATGGTACATTTTTGAAAATAGCACCCCTAATTAACACATACTCTCACAGTCAGCAGGTAATAGAAAATAAGCATTCTGTCCGCAGACAAAATGAACTCCTCGAATTGCAGATTCTTCTCCTTGTAATATTTTCAATTTCCCTCCCATTAATTTGAAATGTGTGTTCACAACTACTGACTTCTACGTGTCTAGTTCGTTTTGGTGTTCTTCAGTAAAAAAACACTTTCCCTTTGTGTTGACTATCTAATCTTAATCTCAGAAGAAACATTTTCTTTCTAAATTCATCTTCCTCTTTCTTCTAAACATTTTTCAAGATATCACTATGTATATCTTTTCTGCATGTCATGCTGGTCTTTCTTTCTTCTTATGACATAATGGTAAATCATAATTACTATTTTTATGAAGACTGAACTTTAATATAGTTACACTTATTTCTAAGGTAGTATGTTTTCTCCAGAAACAGATTAAATGCATGCAGTTAAAGTTCAAGATGCAAGCAATATTTTTTTAAATATAGTTTCTTTAAATTATTAGTTTCAGCAAGGTAATATTTGACAATCCTTAACCCTACTCCAAGTTATTTTTCCACTGAATGAATGAAATACATTTTCTTGTTTCAATTGATTAAAATTGTTACAATGGAGAACCAGCGGAGTTGTTCCAGCGCTTAATTAATTCAGTTATGGTCTGTATCTATTCAACCAATAATAAATACCACATGAATAAAATAGATTTAAAATATTACATTTGACGCTAAAATAAGTAAAACAGTGCAAATAGTCAGATGTCAATGCCTTAAATTAGTTACAATCCCTGATTAGGCGATGATTACGAGTTTTTTCATTGAAGTGCAAACTTTCGCTCATTTTTGTGGGACCTAGAAAACTTTCCATGGCGACTGTGCAGGTACGTATTTGGTGCTTTCGGCACGAGGAATTCAATTAAAGTGCAATGTGCATGTCATTACCTAAAAGTTCTTTCACCTTGTGTGCAAATTTCGCAAATCTTGCCAGTTCCGTTGGAATTTTCAAGTTAAAGAGAAGTTCCATTGCATCTTGACATGTACGTGTTCCATATTTTACAAACAATGGTTTTAGTAAAGTGCGGCGTGCCTGTGCTAAACAGTGGCATATGCAAACCAAGTGAGCCATGGTTTCCTCATACTGTTGGCACAGTTGGCAACTACTGACCACCTCTAATGATTTTCAGCGCATGTTAATATCTTTTATTGGCTGCACCATAAGTCTCACTGCTATGATTCGCTTTAAGATTGACTTATTTAAGACGGCGTCAAGGTGAGGCTGCTTTAGGCAATACTCATCCTCATCATGATGTTACTACTGGATAGTCTCAGTTCCTTCACATTGATAGAGCGCACAGGTCAACCGACTATAATTTTACCATATGCACATCTGGGCCCATAAATTCAATTCACCATATTTAATAATCAGGTAACCTACACACTACTACCAGTAACCCTATTCCTTCCTATTTATTACCAATGTACCCAACTTACCAATCCTCGTCACGGGTACCTATGATCACAATGGATCAGGGAGCTAGCTGTAAAAGATAAGCAGTCACAAAATACAATAACATTTATATATTTGCACTCTTTGTAATAACCACAGACTCAGGAAGTTTTGAAAACCTTTATCTAGTTCTCATTATCTTCAGAATAAATAAAAATCACAGTGAGTAAGCTATCAATAACTAAAATCATAAAAATAGTGTAGCCATGAAGGAAGTAAATAAGTCCAACCATTTAGAACAATAAGGGAAGTAAGAACAGGGAATATGCTAATAAGGATTTTCAGAAATCAGACTTGATATATGAGGTAACTAAAGGACGGGAAAGAAAAGGAACATGCTAGAATATCATAGTTTGAAATACCCCTCAAGGGTGGGTAAAGCTAAAGAAACTTCAATTTGTACTAAAGAGATTTTGTAGCTATAGGGAAGGAAAAAAATGGAACATGCTATATACTTCAGAGTACCCACATTAAATCAACTAAAGGAATGGGTAAAGAAAAGGAACATCTATATTTCATGAACTGTATGTAGGAATGTACTTATAGGATGGGGAAATATGGAACATGCTAGTATAACAACTAAAATGTAGGACTTAATCATTGGTCAGCACAGGGAGGGTAAGAAAAGGAACAATGTGCAAGTACGGTTTTATTAGAAGCAAGGATGATAGAGAATGCGAAATGGGTTCCCTCAGATTTATATTTACCTAGAACGGTGTGGAGACCAACCCTGGCCACGGGTCAGTTAAGGACAGTAGAAACCCCAAAGTAGGACAGTCACCAGTAGCCCAGCAGGTGCAGAATGGAAACCCAGGACAGGAAAACCGAATTAGGATCAGGACAGGACCACCAAGGTAAGACCAGCACCCGCAGTTCAGTTGCAACGCCTGCGCTACACCCTCTCTGCAGCTATCAGTCAAAACCCTGATTGGGTTCTCAAATTCCCCAGCCAAGTGCTCCGCCAGCACTTAAGGTTCTCAAAACCCTGAATGGGTCTGTGAGACAGTCGGACAGAGTGCTCCGCAGCACCTCTGTTTCTGGATCAGCTATTGAGTGCGTTGGCTCAGTGACAGGTCAGCTATTCGGACAAGTCGGACAATTTCTCTAGCTCAAACTTAGGCTAGTTATACTGTTTTCGAGTTAGTGTACCACCCCCAAAACGTTGCAAGTGTAAGAATCCCCAATTTCGATTGGTCCAAAGGAAGGACAGGTCATCACACCAACTAGGATTTGACTTTCTCAAGACCCTAATTTACATCTTTTGGGACCGCCTATTGAATTTGGGGTTCCCATGACATGCTTTTCACATAACAATGAAGAATACAATATTCATATACAATTGTTACAACTGCAGTACAGTTCAGCTTCGTCTTGCTGGGTCACAGGTCGGTTCACAGGAGCATCTTGGCTGTGGCAGCCAGCTGGCTGGGTTCCACTGTTACAAGGTTTTCTTCCCTCTGCCAGGGTGACATGCGCAGTAGGGACTTCTAAGATGGAGTAGTAAGCACCTCCCAGGCCCAAAAGATTCGATACATGAAAAGTAAAGGAAAACAATTTAGAACACAGAAATAAATGATTACACTGTATACCAGGGATCCCTATATTACTCCCATTACTTCATATTACCTATAGCCTTAGTTATTAATGCAGAAAGACAGCATAGCAAAAAACTGCAGTGCAAGCTCCGGACATGTGAGAACACAAAACAGCCATTTTAATACTACTGCGCAAGTGCAAAGATTTCCCACCAGAACTGCGAGTACGTCATGTCACGTGAGTGTGACCGACGCATGCGCAGAAGAAATTCTCGCGTAGCAGCAGCCATCTTTAGCAGCAAGCTTATTAGGTTTAGTAAACACATAGGCAAGCGTCACTGGGACACCCCAAATGTCAGAATAAAGGGAAAATTAGTAAGACAAACAGATTGATTAAGTCTATTAGGGTTATTCGAGGTTCATGAATTCAAGCAAGACGCTTTACGTGCGAATTCTTGCTCCATCAATCCCCTCTTTAATGATATTTTATATCATCACAAATTAATAGAACCAGATGACAACTTTTCACATTTTCCCCAATTCAATCTCTTCAAACATTTGGTTCAGCTTTTTCTCAGTCTCTTTATTAGGGTGAGAATTTTTCACCCTTTTATAAATCTGATTATTTAGTTCTTCTAATTCAAGCTCATCAACATTTCGTTTCACACCTCTCTTGCTCACAGTGTATTTCTTCTGGTGTTTTCGACATTTACAGCAAATTACTATTATAAACATTACTAACCGTATTCCCGCAATTGGCATCAGTACTTTACTCAAAAGACTTTTACCTAAGTTAGAAAACCAATGACCTACAGCAGAGAGACCATCAGTAAGTCTATTCCAGGCACTGTCAACCTCCAGTGGTTTAAGCTCTTTTTCCAAATTAGTAATGGTCCTCACATACCCTTTGATTTCCACACATTTGTCAGGTATGTAAGTGCAACAATGTTGAGCTTTCAGCATTCTGCAGACTCCGCCCTCTTTTGCCAATAATGTATCAAGAGCAAGTCTGTTTTGTAAAAACCATTGATCTGATCGCAACCATTTCGGTATTGACCATCAGGAAACTTCCAGCAGTGTCAGTTGATAACCGATCTACTACTCTTGACAATTTGCAAATTCTGTGTGTATTCAGAGTCACTCCCACTGCAGGTATCAATGCGCTAAATATATCACCTACTATTTCACCAACACTTTCTCCTTTATTACGTACTAATTCATTAGTCTTTCAGTGCTTCCAGTGATTTTTCCCACATGGTATATCTTTGGGAGGACAATACCAAAATAACAGCTTCCGTACCAATGGTCGGGCAATTTGAAGTAAGCCTTGTTCCCACATATAAAATAAATTCCAGGAAACACAGGCTCTGACCCATCTTTGAAACCCCAACCCCCAATTACCTTGTAATTGTGTTCGCATTCACTGGAACCAATGAAGATATTGTTATAATAACTAGTTTTCTCTCTTTTAAGACAAAGTTTCCCTTTCTTTTCGAAATCCAGCAACATGGCAGCATTAGCTCCACCATTTGAGGTGCTCTCTATGCTTTCAGCCCATTTAGGAATTTTCTGATTTTTATCTTTTGCTTCTTTTGGAAACTTTCTCTTCTTTTCTCTACCATATTTTAAAACATTTTCTCCTTTTCGTGTAATGAACAGGTCAAGTTATCTTTGTGTGCGCTATCTATGTCTATTTTACCTACAGTTAGAAAATAATCACTCATGTATTTTGCTACATCTCTAGTTGTATGTACAGGGTTCAGGTTTCTGCGGACAGGAAGTTCAGAAAATGTCACATCAAGATTTGAATAATAATACTGTAAAGGTCCTGTTCTATATAATAAACCAGTTAGTATACTACAAGAAATTCCATAGGTTAAGGGCAAGTGGTGATACGTCACACCTTCAGCTACTGAAGTAGGTAGCTTCATGCAGACATAACAAACATCTATTTCCATAGCTTCTACATAATGTACTAATAGGTTTGCGAAAACATTTAAATGAGTTTTATTCTTGATTTTACTGAAATGTAATCCTTCCTCATCTGGTGCTTCTAAATCTAACTGTGTTTGCTTAAGGCTAAGTGGCTTGTCTAGTGCATCTACTCTTCGTGGTGTATTTCTAGTGTGTGATTCTACAGTGTCTTCTGGTAAGTGATTATTTGGGTACAGGTTCGGGTCTTTACTCATCATAGAAAGAATGGCTATTGTTAGTCCTATCCAAAGTATCAGTACTATTGCTACACTACATAAACATACTTGGCAGCATGTTTTTAAACAACTTGGTCTCGGTCTCCCATTCACAGAAAAATCTGATGTTTTGGCTTAAAAGAAGTTCCAACCCCTCTTTGTAACTATGCACACCTTGCTTACTCGAGCGACTTTTCAGATTGGTTCTGCTTCTTCACTGGTCTGATCAGTTATCACTTCTTCCTCACTTTCGTCACTTATTTCCAGATTCTCAAATTCTTTCAGCACATGGTAAGTCCACTCAGGACTCGGATACTTGCTATTCAGTTTCTTGATACGAGCACTTCTTCTCTTAGGCTTTGTCACTACTGGGTCAGTTTGACTTGAGACCTCATTTACTAGTTCAGACTCTTCGTTTATTGTCTTTAGTCGCAATTTCAGTCTTTTCACAAATCTGGGAACTGAGTCATCTTTTCTGAGTCTTTTAACTGGCACTGTGTCTTGGCATTCTTCAAACCCTCTTTTGTTGTCGTTCAGTTGTGGCACATTTGGTTCAGGCTCACCTTCTGTATTTTCCCCTAGCTGACTAGGTCCAGGTCTTTCATCAGTTTCTTCTGCCTGGTCCCTAAACTGGCCTTGTTCAGGTGTATGCTGAATTTGGCTTTGATCTGTTTCGATTTCTTCTTCCTGAACACAATTGTCTAATCCTATCTGATCCTGTTCAAGCTCTTCGAACTCTTGATTTTCTTCCGCTTGAACGTTCTCCCTAATTTCTATCTGTCCCTCTCTTTGCTCAGGAGTTTGTGGTGGAGTGTCAATTATCTGTTCTCTCCCTATCTGGTCCTCCTCAGAATCAGATTTGACTTGGATTTCAATGATCTGAATACCTTCTTCTTCACCTGTCTCGTCCTCACTAACCCACTGTCTATCTAAATAGATTTGTCTTCTGGTTCGTATAGGGTCGATAGTCAGGTTGATTATTGGGACCCAATCATCTTGACTGGAGCTCGGTTGTTCCTCTTCAGCTACTTCAGGACCGATATCTTGGGACCCCTCAGCTGCACAACCTTCAGCTTCAGTTTCTTCAGGTTCAGTCACTCTCTTCGTATGGCTGGCATGGATCCAGCGAGGTACTCCTGCACACTTCACAGCTGTGGTGGTTACCAGGATCACCTGTCGTGGCTTTCCCCACCTCGGTTCAAGGCAACTTTTTCGAGTATGTTTCTTTATTACAACCCAGTCACCTGGATTCAGGTCATGTGCTGGAGTTGTTTGCCTAGCGACGGCGTCTCCCCCAACCTGGTGAGAGATAGAACGCACTTGGTCAGCCAGCTCTTTACAGTATTCTAGTACCAAATCATCAGATATGCTTATCAGTTTGTATCCTGGCACCCATGCTTGCCGTATTGCTCTTCCCATTAGAATCTCGCGGGGACTCAAGCCCGTGTCCTGGTCTGGAATACTTCTGAGTCCCATCAACACAAGAGGCAGAGCATCTGGCCATTCCAATTGAGTGTATTCACACATCTTTCCCAATCTTGCTTTAATTGTGCCATTCAGTTGTTCTACCACTCCAGAAGCCTCTGGGCGATATGCACAGTGCAGTTTTTGCGTGATTTTGAATGCTTCACAAATTTGCTTAATTATTTCATCCTGGAAATGACTTCCTCTGTCTGATTCAATTGTGACTGGGAATCCGTACCTAGGTATTAGTTCCCTAAGTGATAACTTGGCTACTGTGATGCTGTCATTTCTACGGGCAGGGTAAGCTTCCACCCATTTTGAAAACAGGCAGACAATGAGGAGTAGGTATTTCATTCCTCGACAAGGGGGCAACTGAATGAAGTCTAGTTGTAGTCTAATAAAGGGGCCTTCTGCCTTTCCAATTATTCCTGGTAATACCACAGTTTTCTTCCCAGGGTTAAATTGTTGGCAAATCAGACACCTCTGGCAGAGTGCTTCTGACACGTTTCAGAATCTCAAATTGAACCAGGTCCGACGAAACATGTGGATCATCGCGTCCCTGCCTAAATGTGTGTCTCCATGTATAAGCCTAGCCATAGAAGCAAGCATACAGTCTGGCAACACAGGCACATCATCAAGGTAAACAATGACACCTTCTTCATTTCTCCTTCGACAACCAAAGTTTCTCCATTTTTGCTTTTCCTGTGGCTCTGCTGCTTCCGGTAAGTCTCTCACTTCCTCCCATGTATTCACTACCTCTAGCATCAAAAGTTGGCAGCTGTTTCCGTTTCCCCCAACCTTTATATTGATGGATACTCTGTATCTTGCACAATGTTGGGCTAACTGGTCAGCATATCGATTACCTGCTGTCACTTTGTCATCACCAGATTTGTGAGCAGCACACTTGACCACAGCCAATTCTTTTGGTAACTGGATTGATTCCAGTAAATCCTGTACATATTTTCCATTTCTGATAGGGGTGCCTGAAGAAGTCAGGAACTCCCTTTGTATCCACAACTGGCCAAAGTCATGCACAACCCCATAACCATACTGGCTATCAGTATATATGGTTATTTTCGAATTCCTCCCAAATTTACAAGCTTTTCGTTAATGCAACCAATTCAGCTATTTGTGCAGACTTGACTCCATGTAAATGGGATGCTTCCACTGGACCTCCTAGTGTACACACCAAGTAGGCAGTACTTAGGCCTCCTTCCTCATGTCTCAGGCATGAGCCGTCTACAAACAGCTCAAAATCTTCATTAATTAAAGGATTTTCTTTTATATCTGGGCGTGGTTTAGTGCTAAACTCGGTCAAATCAATGCAATCATTTTCAATTTCCTCCCTCACTTCTGCTGCGAAGGAACTAGGCAGCAAGGTAGCTAGGTTCAGAATATTACATCTAGCAATGGTTATGTTTCCTGCACCTACAAGGATTCTCTCATACTTAGCCAGCCGACTAGGTGTTAGGTACTGGGTTTTGGTTCTTGTCAACAGAATGTGGAACATATACAGTTACTGGATGTCCCATCACAATGGACTCACTCTGCTCAAGACTCGTGTATGTTGCAGCTACAGCTTTCAAGCATCCAGGTAATCCAGCTGCTACTGGGTCCAATGTGGAAGAAAAGTATCCCACTGGACGTCGAGTCAACCCATGAAGTTGGGTCAGGACTGAAAGTGCACAATTGTCTCCTGTATCACAGAAAAGTGCAAAATCTTTTGAATAGTCAGGCATTCCAAATGCAGGAGCTGTACACAGACATTCTCTCAATTTTACAAAAGCAGTCATGCTTTCGTCATCCCATTCCACTGGATCTTTGGCTCCTTTCTTTGTCATTTTTATCAATGGTCTTGCTAGGACTGCAAATCCCACAATCCACTGCCTACAGTATCCTACAACTCCTAGAAACATTCTGATTTCTTTCTGGGTATTTGGCAAATCCATATTTCAAATTATTCTAATTCTTTCTGTGGTTACTTTCCTGATACCTCTCTCTATCTGGTGCCCCAGATATTTTACTGAAGAGGTACAGAACTGCAGTTTTTCTGGGGACACTTTATGTCCACCTTCACCTAAATGGTTCAGTAAAGCAATGGTGTCAGTAACACAGTCTTTTCTGCTCTTAGACACCACCAAGAGGTCGTCTATATATTGCACCAGGACTGATTTTCCGGGCAATACCCGGGTTTCAAGACACTTTTCTTACATTTGGTTAAAAATCGAAGGGCTTTCCGTGTACCTTTGAGGGACACGATTCAAGACGTAGACATGGCTGTCGAATTCAAATGAGAAAAGAAATTTGCTGTCTGGATGCAATGGAATTGAAAAGAATGCATGACATAAGTCAATGACGGTAAACCATCAAGCATTCCATGGAATTTGGTATAGGATCACTGCAGGGTTTGGCACGACAGGACAGCAAGGAACTACGATTTTATTTACCTTGCGCAGGTCCTGTACTACCCTGTACTTACCACTAGGTTTCTTGATGCCAATTATTGGTGAGCTACAAGGACTGCTCAATACTTCTTGTAAAATGCCTGCTTCTAGCAATCTTTTTATCTCAATAGCAACTCCTGCTTTCACTTCTGCACTCATTTTGTACTGTTTAGTATTTGGGTGGACTGCATCTTCATTCAGGGCTATTTTAATTGGGTCAACATTTGGCATTAATCCTACATCTTTTCCAGTAAAATCCCATACCTCTAGTTTCACTGTCTCTTGGAGTTCTTCAGGTAAGTCCTGTATTGTCAGTCTTTTAATTTCTGAGTCGGGTCTTGCTAACATCAATTTGTAAATTTCATCTTCATCTGGGGTCTGAATTTCGACACCATTTGGAGTGCAAAAGATAGTACAATTCATTTTACACAACAAATCCCGTCCCAGTAGGTTTACAGGACTGGAATCACACACAACAAATCTATGCATTTCTTCAAAATTCCCAATCTTAATCTCCATAGGTTCTGACAGGGGTACTAATTGGCTGATTAGAAACGCCCACTACTTGGATTGCTTCTCCCGAGAGGGGTAGGTTTGGAACGTCTGCTGTTCTCACAGTAGAACGGGTAGCACCAGTGTCCAACAGAAAGGTGAGGTCATTTCCTTCAACCTTTCCTTCAATGTAGGTCCTGACTGGTCCACCGGCAAGGAGGCGCCAAGCACGCAGTCCTCGTCCTCCCCCCTCAGGCACCGTCAGTAGGTGTCATCACAGAGAAATGTGTCATTTAACAAAAATTGTGAAGTTGCTGCATTTCTATCCTCCCTTCCTTCCCAACCATCAGTGTCTTCACTCTGTTGTACTTTGCTCCTGTAATTTGGCCTAGGTGCACGAGGCAATTGATTCTGTTTTACCTGCTGCTGGGTCTTCCGTGGTGTTTCATTCTGCGTCTGTGGATTCAAATCATTAATTTGCACATTACCATTCTGCACAGCCTTACATTCGTCTCTCCAGTGTCCAATCTTTCCGCACCCGTGACAGGGGAACTTCTTTCTTGCCTCTTCTCTGCTCATTTTTACTCTGGGCTTTCCCCCACCCCCGGGGCCTTGCCTCTGATAATTAGCCGTTTTGCTTAACTGCTGTTCCTGGTGTTGTGCTAACTTTACCTGTGCCCACATAACCTTTTCCTTTAATTCTTTTTGTTTATCTGCCAGCTCATCCTCGCAATATTTATCATACTTCAGGACTTCATCAATTGGTTTTGCTTGCCAGCAGATTTTGTTATCTTTGATCCACTGTGAAATCTCAGGCCTTAACCCTAACACAAATCGATAAATAAAGTGGGTCATGTCTTTCATCTCAATGTTGTCCAGACCACTGTACGTCTTGAACACCTGTAACAGTCGTTCATAGTAAGAATGCACAGTTTCATCTCTATTCTGGGTAGTTCTGTCTATTCGGGTCCAGTCCGTTTCTTTTGCAGGCACGTTTCCTTTCAGATACAACATTACCTGATCGTACTTCCTCATCACGTCCCCTGAAGGAGCCCCTGTTTTTGGGGTCCCTTGGGAATTCTTCACTAGGCCAATCAACAGCAATTTTACATTCAGTACATAAATTTACAGGAACTACAATGTCAAAGAAACCATCTAGATCTTTCAGGAGGCATTTTTGAACTTTTACAAATCTCTCGACCTGTCTGTACCAGTCTACAGGTTTTTCTCGCAATTTTGGGAAGTCATTTGTAAAGGACACAATATCATGTTGGGACCATGGAACATGTACATATCCTCCACCTGGCACTTCTCGCATAGGATATACCTTTTCTACCTTTTCTGCTTCTTTTAAAACACATTCAGATGTCATTTGCTTTGATCTACTATCTTCTTTTTTCTTGGCCCACCTGGCTTTCCATTTTTCTAAATCTCCCCATTTTTGTAACAGGTTTAGCAATTCTCTAATCTGTACCTTTTTCCCTGACACATTCATATTTTCCAAATATTTGTCTGAGAATTCTGCTCTGTAGGGTTTTTGCAAAACTTTAGATCTGCTAATGTCTATTCCCATACTAGCTGCAGTGTCCATTAATTTTTCATGGTACACTCTGGTATTTCTGGTAAGACTTTTACAAATGAATAACAATTCTTCTTCAGTTAGGGTGTTTAGTCTGTCCAAACCCACATTCCCAGCTATTAGTTCCTCTAATTCTATTCTCAGTTTGTATATATCCAATGGTTTCGGCTGAGGATTTGGCTTCTCTAATTCTCGGGTGCATCTGTCAATTTCTTCAGGAGTCACTACGGTAGCACTTCTAGTACCTGAAGATGACTCAATCTGAACTTCTCTCGACGTAAAAGGAGGGTTCCTCCTCTGTGAACTGCCTTCTGGTTCCCTTATCGGTAAATCCATCAAGGAAATCACAGATTCGCATTCACTTGCCTGATCATCCACTATCAAGGGCTCTTTTCTTGGCTGTACTACAGACGGGTTATAATTGGAGTTTTCGGACTACTGTGCTTATCCCCCGTATAGAGGAACAACATAATAATAATAATAATAAAGGGGGTCTTATCGTGCGCAAACTTAGCCCAATGGGCGTCAAGGCGCCTAATTCCAGAGCCAGCTCATAGCAGAAACCCTGCAGTTCAGCCTGTGTAGGCTCTTGAAAAACACCACGTTTTCAAGGCCTTTTTAAACAACACTAAAGAGGGTAGGGTCTTGATCTCCATAGGCAAGATGTTCCAGAGCTGGGGGGCAGCGACAGAGAAGGCCCTGGCTCCCCATCTGGTGAGCTTGAAACGAGGGACAACAAGCTGGAGTAGTCCCGAAGAGCGAAGACACCTTGTAGGATGGTAACGGGTAAGCAGGGAGCTGATAGCGCCTTTAGGTCCATCCTCGAGAGCTCTGTAGGTCAGACACAGAATTTTAAAGTAAATTCTGTGCTGAATAGGCAGCCAGTGGAGGTCTCTCCTCGCAGTAGTAGCAGAAGAGGCCCTAGAGAGGTCTAGGACAAAACGTGCAGCAGCATTCTGCACGATTTGCAGCCGATGTATAAGGCCCTTGTTGGACTCCATGTAGAGAGAGTTGCAATAATCTAACCTGGAACCAACAAGGGCGACTGCAATCTGCTTACGTGCTTGAAGAGACAGATAGCTGCGAATTCTATTGAGCGTCTTGATCACACCCCACAGGTTGCAACTGTCCGATTCACCTGAAGAGACATCGAGAGTGAAGTATCAAACACCACACCCAGATTTCTGGCAGATTGAGAGGGAGTGGGGCAGGTGCCGAGAGAGAAAGGCCACCACTCACTCGACCAGACATCTTGGTCCTTCCCAAAGACCAAGACCTCAGTCTTGTCGCCATTTAGCTTCAGGGAGTTGATAACCATCCAGTCTGCAACATGTTGCATACAGGACCTGAAGCTAGAGGCAGATGTTATGACAGAGGACTGAGTGAGTGACACCATAATCTGGGTGTCATCGGCGTATGATACCACCTCCATCCCCTGCGATCTTACAAGCCTAGCAAGGGGGGCCACGTAGATGTTAAACAGGGTCGGACTTAATGCCGACCCCTGTGGCACCCCACATTGCAAAGACTTCGCTGGGGAGAGGTGGTTGCCGAGCATCACTCTCTGTTCCCTATCCAGGAGAAAGGAGTTGAGGAGGCTCAGGGCCGAGCCAGTGACACCTGCCTCCCTAAGCCGAGATGTTAAAATGGCAGGAGAAAAGGTGTCGAATGCGGCCGTGAGGTCCAATAACACTAGAACGGTAGTTTGTCCAGCATCAACTTTACGTCGGATGTTATCGACTACAAAGGTGAGAGCGGATTCTGTGTTATGATGTTTTCGAAATCCATGTTGGGTGGTGTCTAGATACTCAGAGGCCTCAAGAAAAGAAGATAAATGGCGATTCAAATGTGCTTCTAGAATTTTTGCAGGTGCAGGGAGCAGGGAAATGGGTCTAAAAAATTTCAGGAGGCCGGGGTCAAGTGAAGGCTTCTTAAGGAGCGGTTTCACGATGGCCTTCTTCCATACCGATGGAAAAGAGCCTTGAGCAATCGCCTTATTCATCACCTCAAGCAAGGAGGGAAGGAGACTACTCCTACACTCTTTTAGCTTTTTAAGAGGCAATGGGTCCAATGGAGAGGAGGATTTCATCTGGTCCAATAGTTACTGGGATCGTCAAAGCTTCAGGACTTGTATTTAATTGGGAGATTTTCTGAATTAGTTCTGTTCTTTGCTTAACTAAAGCTTCTCGTTCTCTATCCTGCAGTACCTTTTCCATGGAGGTTTCTTGTACTATTTGCGGAACTAACTGACGACTAAAACTCGGGGCAGTCGGATGTGTCATACTCGGTCCCTCACCATAATTAGGTTTCAGAAATGGATTTCCCGTAATCACAGGTCTTGATTCCTCCTGATAAGGAGGTCTCAGATATGGATCTCTCACACTTAAAGATCTTGGTCCTTCATTATAAGGTGGTGGATTTTTCATTAACAAATCCTCCAAATAATCATCGTATGAATCACCACTGGTCATTAAATGCTTTGTTTTCTCTGTCCTTTTCCCTCCCATGGGCTCTTCTACTCTTATTACAGGGTACAGTCCTTCTGCCATCATGTTTTGTCTCCATTCTTTCATTCTTTTTTCTCTGGTCTCTCTATTTACTTTTGGGTTAAAATTTTGTTAACCCTTTGTCATTTCTGGGCCTGTCTCGCTCAAAAGCCTCTATTTCCCATTCTTCTAATGCCTCATATTGCGTTAGTCTGGGTCTGGGATGTAATTCGTTCATTCGGGTTCTCAAATTGAACAGAATCCTGCCATTGAATGTACCTTCTAATGGAAAGGCCAAAATTCCGTCATCTTTGGTGTATTCCACCCAATTTTCCAACCATACACAAGCATGGTAGCCTCTGTCAAATAACATAAATGATGCGGGAGTGTTAGGTGGTGGAATAATAACACCTTCTCTGGTTTTGATGGGTTTGTCTTTCTTAAAATAGTTCTTTACCTTGTCCACCAAAGTCATCTTTCTCTTGCTCCCGTACATAATGCTATATCTTTCTGTTCTCCACTGATCTCTCACAAAACCTTGGTATCTAGGATCTGGTTGGGCCTCGGGATGATGCGAATACCACATCTACCTTTTCGCAAGTTTACTTTTGTTTACAAAATCACTTCCAATACAAATGCGTCTTTTATTTTCCTGCAACCAATCAAATGTGCAGTTTCAAATAACTTCAACCAATGGGTGCGCGACGTTTCTCGTGAAACGAGTTCTCACGCTTCTGTGCTCACCCCTCCTTTACAATACTATCTCAGCTACACGCCTGCTGTCTCAAACAATACCAGTGCGGCACTGAGCGACGTCAGAGCAGCTCCGCTACTGACTCCTTCCTTCACAAGGTAAGGAAACTCAATTCTTTATTTAAAGTGCAAGTGCTCTATTTATTTTACAACGCAAAAACATTTGCCACTGTACTCGAGTGTCTAAAAGAAAAGATTTGTTTCACTGCAAGTAAATCCCTTCTGTTTACTTTTCATATACTGTGAGTAGATCCCTTCTGCCTACTCTTCACACAAGCATTAGAGAACCTGCTACTCCTTGGACTCATCCACTCTGGGATATTTACTAAGCCAAAAGTTTCACCGATGAACCCCTATGCTATCAATCAAGCTCAGACGAACCTGCTACTCCTTCCGTGTGACCCTTACTAGGTGATATCACAACAGAAGTTTTGCCAGCGAACTCTTTGCTATCACTTATTCATACACTTATACAGAAACCCTAATTAGTGCTTCCAGTTCTGCCCAACCTGCACCATTTTTCCTCGAGCAACTGGCCTCACTGCGCGGTGGATTCTCCTCACCACCCGCTATTCTGCCCCCGGGATTCCACACAAACATATAACAATCACTAACGAGTTGGTTAGAACATTTAAATCAATATATCATCATTTCAAAGAAAATCAAAACATTTTAATACATTTCAAAACAATTTCATTTGATCGATCGCTATTTTAGCAGCAATAAAGTTTTCATATTTAGCAGCAATTTACCTATCTATCTATCCTAACTAGTCCTACCTACCTTTAACTAGTCCCTAACCATCACCTCTTCTACCGGAAAATTACTGATAGAGCGCGCAGGTCACCCGACTATAATTTTACCATATGCACATCTGGGCCCATAAATTCAATTCACCATATTTATTAATCAGGTAACCTACACACTACTACCAGTAACTCTATTCCTTCCTATTTATTACCAATGTACCCGACTTACCAATCCTCGTCACGGGTATCTATGATCACAATGGATCAGGGAGCTAGCTGTAAAAGATAAGCAGTCACAAAATACAATAACATTTATATATTTGCACTCTTTGTAATAACCACAGACTCAGGAAGTTTTGAAAACCTTTATCTAGTTCTCATTATATTCAGAAAGAATAAAATTCACAGTGAGTAAGATATCAATAACTAAAATCATAAAAATAGTGTAGCCATGAAGGAAGTAAATAAGGCCAACCATTTAGAACAATAAGGGAATATGCTAATAAGGATTTTCAAAAATCAGACTTGATATATGAAGTAACTAAAGGATGGGAAAGATAAGGAACATCCTAAAATATCACAGTTTGAAATACCCCTCAAGGGTGGGTAAAGCTAAAGAAACTTCAATTTGTACTAAAGAGATTTTGAAGGTAACATGTAGCTATAGGAAAGGAAAAAAATGGAACATGCTATATACTTCAGAGTACCCACATTAAATCAACTAAAGGAATGGGTAAAGAAAAGGAACACATATATTTCATGAACTGTATGTAGGAATGTACTTATAGGATGGGGAAATATGGAACATGCTAGTATAACAACTAAAATGTAGGACTTTATCATTGGTCAGCACAGGGAGGGTAAAAAAAGGAACAATGTGCAAGTACGATTTTATTAAAAGCAAGGATGATAGAGAATGCAAAATGGGTTCCCTCAGATTTATATTTACCTAGAACGGTGTGGAGACCAACCCTGGCCACGGGTCAGTTAAGGACAGTAGAAACCCCAAAGTAGGACAGTCGCTAGTAGGCCAGAAGGTGCAGAATGGAAACCCAGGACAGGAAAACCGGATTAGGATCAGGACAGGACCACCAAGGTAAGACCAGCACACGCAGAGGCAAGATGGCCGCGGGTGGGTTGTGGTGAACAGTCGCACCAAAAACCTCTCTCCTATCTGGACATAACAACATGAATTAGCTGAGCGCTAGAATGATAGCGCTAGACCCCCCGGATGGCTTTTGACTTTGCTCGTATGAGAATCGGATCTGATACTGGGGAGTGGATTCTACTAATAACTGCTCAGACAACTACTAGCCGCCTTAGAGACTGGGTGGCGGCCGAACTTGGCAGACTAACAAGGAAACTGAGAGCCTTTACAGGTATCCTGCTTAAGCAAGCGGAGAATATATCAGCTTCAGGAATCAAGGACTGGACCGATGCACTCCGCACGAAAATGCCACCAAAGCCCGCAAAGGCCGATAAGAAGAAAGTTAGGGACGGAAGTGAGATGAGCAATTCAATCCCTGCTGTACCGGAGACACCCGCCATGCCGAAAACGCAGCTACCGGCAAAGAATCCAGGCGCTATTAAGAAAGTGACTGAGCCTCTTATTAAAAAGAAAATGGATCTAAAAGGAAAACCGCTGGGCAGAGAGGAGAGCGCCATGGCGAAAGAGCGCATCAAAGTAACAGAAAAGCCAGCGATCCTTAAAAATAAAAGTAAAGGGACCCCTCTTAGGCAGCCCACCTTACCGGAATCGTTCATCCGCCCAGCTAACTCAGGGATGGCGGAATTACCAGCAGGAGTCCCCGGCGTTGCAGAATCAGAGCCTGGGGTCAGTCAACAGAGCGCCCTCGAGGACGCAGCGGCAGTGGCAGCAGCAACAACGGGAGCTGGGAACGTGACAGACGCCGAGTCAGCTGTTACTAAGCAACCGGTCTCGTTGATTTCTCCGTTCTCTGCGAACCTCGAGCAGAACGTCAGTAGGAGCACAGAGGAGGTAGCAGATGGGAATGCGGGACAGAGGGCTGCGATGTGCGCCGAAAAGGAAGGAGTGAAGGAGATGCCTCAGAGGATGATGTATGATGAAAGGATTATCGTGGATAAGGAAAGCGGTAAGGGGGAGCCAAGAGGGCAAGAGAATGCTGATATGTTGCAGGCAATCATGCAGGTGGAAGCAGAATTAATGGCTAAATCCCCTAATCCCTCATGGGGAAGTTCGGTAAGCTTGGTGGCAGAAAAGTCAGAAGCCGGTCATCCCAGGGAGAAGGAAGATGTATGCTCATTGGAGGGGGAGCGTTTCTACTCAGTAGATGAGGATTCCGACTCTGTTCAACAGGAGGGAGAGATATCAGATGAAGAGGAGGAAGATGAGGCGGAGAAGGAGGAGGATGAAGATGAAGAGGAAGATGATTCATGGACAGCCTCTACCTCTTCTGGAACTGACATAGGTAAAGAGTCTACACTAAAAAAGAAACAGATAAGGCGCTGCAGGCACGAAAGATCGCCCACAAAGGGTGCTGAGAGGAAACTGGACTGGGACTATTCGGCGACATCGCAGACGTACCAGGTAGAGCCAGAAACAGGCCCAAGACAAGATGATGCGTTAGGAATGGTATTTAACATGCTGAAACAAATACAAACCGAAGCGAGATCTACAAGTCGCAAAACAAGACAGGACTTTAAGAAGATCCAAACGACGCTTCGAAAGACAAACAAATTATATGAAGGTCTGGCAGGGAGAGTCGCTGAGGTGGAGGAAAGAACAGGCAAGATGGAAGATGACTTCCGCAGCTTTAGCGAATTTAAATCACAACAGGAAAAGAAGGCGGATGATTTTCTCTGGAAGATGGAGGATTTCGAAAATCGCCAACGACGCAATAATGTTTGCATTTTGGGGGTGGCGGAAGGGCTTGAAGGGCAAGACCCTAGGGGTTTTGTGGTCAAACTACTAAAGGGTGCTTTTCCTGAGTCCCAGTGGCAGTGGGAGGCAGAGATACAGAGGGCGCATAGGTTCCCCTTTGTCCAGCGTAAGACATATGGAGCCGAAGGAGGCTCTAAAGCACCACTCCCCAGAGCAATATTAGTGTATGTTGGAAACTTTTTGCTCCGAGAGGAAATTATCCAGAAAGCCAGACCTGACAGTAAAAGAACTGTGGAGGGTGTTACTTTCTTTACTAGACCAGACTTCTGTCATGTGACTGTTGAAAGGAGGTGGAGGCTCAGGAAAATGATCTTGGAGTTCCAGGCTTTAGGATCAGAGGCATATCTGCTATTCCCAGCTAGGCTGAAAGTGGTCATAAAGGGCAGAGTCGGGATGTTTATGTCGGAAGTGAAAGCACAGGAGTTTATTCAGGAGCTGGGAAGGGTGAAAAAATAAGAGGGTCATTGAGGAGAGGCTCTATGCGGTAGAAAGGGCGGGAATATTGGAGAAGATGGGGGAGGGGTGCGACTAACACAACCAGGAAGCGACCACACATAGGTCATTGCTGACCTATTTGCCTGTAGGGAGGGGGTAGGGAGGGAAGGACAGGGGAGGGGGGGGGAGAGGGGGGGGAGTCAAAAAACAGTGGAAATGTATTGTTTGGATATGTCAGTTAGCACACATTGATCATATATATTGTTTGTTGTTTATATTTTTGAGTAGAGAAGGAAGGAGAAAGATTGGAAGGGGGGGAAGGATGACTAAAGAAACAGCTGGGATACGAAGAATTTTTTTTTTCTACAATACACAATGTCATGTAAGTTAGTCTCTATAAATGTATGTGGTCTAAATGATCCAAGGAAAAGGGCGAATGTAGCAGCTTATATTAGAACTCTACAAGCGGATTTAGTATGTTTACAAGAAACGCATATAGAGGAAAAGCAGATATACTTAATGAATCAGTTGGGCTTTAATGTACTCACAGCTAGTAGGCAAGGATCTAGGACAAGAGGAGTTGCAATCCTGGGGAGAAGAAGAGATGTGATAGTTAAAAGAAAGAAAGAGGACCACTGGGGGAGATGGGCTATGGCGGAATTAAGCTTTAAGGGGTTCAGTGTAACATTAGTAACCATATATGGTTCCACGGAGGATGATCCGGAGATATGGCAATTTTTAGATATGGAACTAGCACAGTGGCCCGAACCAGTAATATGCTGTGGCGATTTTAATTTGCATGACCCTACAAGTTCATTTATGAATGCAGGAGCGGTGTATAATGGTAGAAAGAGAAAGGTAAATAAGGCTATTGCCAATATGGTTAACAATAATCTTTTGGTAGACCCTTGGGTGATGCAACATCGACTGCTAGATGGCAGTACTTTTTTTTCGGCACCTCATCAGGTGTTGGTGAGATTAGACTATTTTTTAGTCTCAAGGTCTTTGGTTTTTGAGACACTGATTGAAAAACAACCAAGGGTTATTTCTGATCACAGTCCATTAATATTGACAGTTAAGGTTCCGCACGTACAGAATAAGAGATCAATATGGACTTTTGAGAGGAGTCTTCTCCAAGATACCGATTACAGGAAGCACATGGAAGGGTGGATTAGGTCCTTCTGGGAGATTAATCATGGTACCGCCTCTGTAGGACAAACTTGGGATTGTTTTAAAGCAGGTGTTAGAGGAGAAACACTGTGCTATGTGTTGACAAGACGCAAGAAAGAGAGGTTAAAGATTGAAGCTATCCGGCAAAAGTTGATTATAGAAGAAGGAAAATTAGCTGCTGCAGTAAAATCTAAATCTAGCCTGGAAAATGTACTATTAACATTGGTAGCATTGAAGGCAGATGCAGTAGAAAGTTTCTCTAGAAAGCTTGCTGAAAAATACTTGGCTAAAAAAGAAGAGACTTATGAGTGCAGTGAGAAAGTGGGTCATATCCTTGCGGTTAAAGTTAGACAGCAGAGGGCAGCTGCAGAGATAAAAGAGATATTGGATCCACTGGGTGTTATTGTCACAGGCCCAGATAGGATAAGAGATGTCTTTAGAGTATTTTATGAAAAATTGTATACACAGGAAGACACAGAGGGAATAGTGGAAGTTAGGAACTATCTTAAAGACATTTGCCCATCATCTGTCACAAAGGAAGAAGGAGAAATGTTAGAGTCTACCCTAGGTCTGGAGGAATTCATCGATGCATTAAATAGTTTACCATCAGGAAAGGCATCTGGACCTGACTAAATCCCGGTCGAGTTTTATAAAGTATTCCGTGATTGTTTGTTAATTTATATGTTTGAGGTTATGTTATATGTACAGCAAGGGGGGCAGTCACCGGATTCATGGCGAGGGGCAGATATAATTGTTATTGCTAAAAAAGGGAAGCCCGTAACTCTCCCTGGATCTTACAGACCAATTACATTGATGAATTCAGACAGCAAGGTATATTCAAAGATGTTGGCAAAGAGACTAGCAGGCTGTATTGAACATTTGGTGAGCCCATCGCAGCATGGCTTCATACCCGGGAAGGGTACTACACAGCATATTAGGACATTGATTACTATGATCGACGCGGCAGAGGTCGCAGGCGACCCTATTTCAGCAATCTTTTTAGACGCCGAGAAGGCTTTTGATAGGGTCGCCTGGGAATATCTATGGGAAGTTATGAAGTGGTGTGGTATTGGTCCAGGATACATACGGGCTATACAAGCCTTATATAGAGATCCGGTTGTAAAAATTAGAGTAAATGGAGGGCACTCAGATCTAGTACATATACAAAGGGGGACTCGCCAGGGCTGCCCGTCTTCCCCACTGTTGTTTGCCCTATATATAGAGCCATTATTACGCAAATTAGAGGGAAACCGTGATATTCAGCCTATGTCACTAAATGGTTGCACTGTGAAAACTCTCGCCTACGCTGATGACGTGGCTATACTGACTCCAAATCCGGATATAGCCATGTTGGGAGTAGAAGCAGAAGCGCATGTCTTTGGGCAGATCACAGGATACAGTCTAAATAAAACAAAAACCCAGATAATTATGAATAGGTTTGCAACAAGTCTGGATAACAGGGTGGTCAAAAGTGCAATATATTTAGGGATTGATATATCTGCAAATTTGGAGGAGATAGTCGAGCGTAATATGGAACCACTGTTAGCGAAAGTTAAAAATGACCTGGAAAGGATAAATAACTTGCACCTTTCTTTGGTCGGATGTACGAATGTGTTGAAAATGATGGTCCTGCCAAAATTTTTGTATTTATTCAGGTCAATACCTTTAATTTTCGAGAACAAATGGTTCAATAGGCTGGAGAGTGTAGCTAACAGATTTATTTGGGCCCGAGGAAAAACTCGCAGGGCTTATAAATTCATCACTCTGCCAAGGGATAGAGGGGGTTGGGGTGCACCAGATTTTAGATCATACTACTTGGCTGCTGCTCTCCAATACATGCAGGGACTAATAGGAGGAGGTGGGGGGTCATCAAAGACCATTAATATGTCAATCGAAGCTTATACCGTGGTATTAGGACAAAATACTGTAAATTGTTTCCTGTACTTTACGGATCTGGGCTATCTTAGAAGGCAGACATATAAGACTCTTAGGGCGGCACTTAAAATCTGGAGCTCCTTTTTGAAAAAGACAGGTATGGGAAGATTTAATAGGTATACCAAAGTTTATAAAAACAAATCCTTCCCTGAAGAAATTTTTGCTGATTCAGTAATGGCGGACTGGGAAGACAAAGGGATACATCAAATTGGGGATTTAACAAACTCAGAGGGGATTGTACAATTTGAGGATTTGGTAAAAATATATAAAATAAACAGAAGGGACTTCTTTAAATACCTTCCGATTAGGAGTTTTTTTAGAAATAAACAAGGGGGGCCATTGGGTTTTCATCCAAATGATCTGATGGAAGGGATAACTTCGGGGGAGGAATACTCTATTAGGATAATATATGCTGCACTGGCAAAAAATAGACCAGATGACCTGGATAAGCATAGGGCTAAATGGGGGGATAGGATAGAGGCTACCACTGAATCATTTAACGAGTCGCTGGAATTAGGCCGGTCCATGCTCTGTTCTGCCCCTTTGCAATCCCAACATTACAAAACATTATTCTCGTTGTATCACACTCCAGCCAGGATTGCGAAATGGGGGGGTACCGAGGGTATTACCTGCCCTAGGTGTAACTCTATTGAGGCAGATATTGTCCACATGTTTGCTACATGTCCTGAGTTATATACATTAATTAAGGACATTGAGCATTTTTTAGTCAACTCACTAAAGATAAAGATAACCCTTACAGTAAGTTTAATTATGTTGGGAGTTGACGCAGGAAACGTGCAAATGGATCCAGGTGATGCAATGTTTGTGTTTATGGTAGCTGCGGTCTTTAGATTAATGTTAGCCAGAGTATGGCTAGATAAGAATCCCCCAACCATGCAAATATGGTTATCAAATCTTATTGCTATACATAATTTAGAGAAATACATATATGCAAGAAAGGGTAGGATGGGGAGAGCTCGAGGTATTAAAATATGGGGACCCTTGGAGAAATGGAGAACAGGAATAGGCTGATGCATTTGGTTGATGACTTACGAATTTGTTTTTCAAAATGTTATAATACGATATTTTGATGCTTTGGCCTCCCTTTCGGGAGCTTATTTTGTTTTGATTTAAGATTCCCTGTTATATTGTGAGACGAACAAATGCAAGAGGAAATTTTGTATTCTTTTGAAATGTGTGCTTTTTGAAATATAAAATAAAATATATTTTAAAAAAAAAAGGACAGGACCACCAAGGTAAGACCAGCACCCACAGTTCCGTTGCAACGCCTGCGCTACACCCTCTCTGCAGCTATCAGTCAAAACCCCGATTGGGTTCTCAAATTCCCCAGCAAAGTGCTCTGCCAGCACTTAAGGTTCTCAAAACCCCGAATGGGTCTGTGAGACAGTCGGACAGCGTACTCCGCAGCACCTCTGTTTCTGGATCAGCTATTGAGTGCATTGGGTCAGTGACAGGTCAGCTATTCGGACAAGTCGGACAATTTCTCTAGCTCAAACTTAGGCTAGTTATACTGTTTTCGGGTGAGTGTACCACCCCCAAAATGTTGCAAGTGTAAGAATCCCCAATTTCGATTGGTCCAAAGGAAGGACAGGTCATCACACCAACTAGGATTTGACTTTCTCAAGCCCCTAATTTACATCTTTTGGGACCGCCTATTGAATTTGGGGTTCCCATGACATGCTTTACACATGACAATGAAGAATACAATATTCATGTACAATTGTTACAACTGCAGTACAGTTCAGCTTCGTCTTGCTGGGTCACAGGTCGGTTCCCAGGAGCATCTTGGCTGTGGCAGCCAGCTGGCTGGGTTCCACTGTTACAAGATTTTCTTCCCTCTGCCAGGGTGGCATGCTCAGTAGGGACTTCTAAGATGGAGTAGTAAGCACCTCCCAGGCCCAAAAGATTCGATACATGAAAAGTAAAGGAAAACAATTTAGAACACTGAAATAAATGATTACACTGTATACCAGGGATCCCTATATTACTCCCATTACTTCATATTACCTATAGCCTTAGTTATTAATGCAGACAGACAGCATAGCAAAAAACTGCAGTGCAAGCTCCGGACAAAACAGCCATTTTAATACTACTGCGCAAGTGCAAAGATTTCCCACCAGAACTGCGAGTACGTCATGTCACGTGAGTGTGACCGACGCATGCGCAGAAGAAATTCCCGAGTAGCAGCAGCCATCTTTAGCAGCAAGCGTATTAGGTTTAGTAAACACATAGGCAAGCGTCACTGAGACACCCCAGATGTCAGAATAAAGGGAAAATTAGTAAGACAAACAGATTGATTAAGGCTATTATGGTTATTCGAGGTTCATGAATTCAAGCAAGACGCTTTACTTGCGAATTCTTGCTTCATCAACATCTTCTTCCTTAAAGAGTAATCTAACTTGTTTTTTTAAAATCAATTTTAGGATATCGAGCTGATGGATAAAATCCTGCCAGTTGGACAAGTCGAGATGCAATTCAGTACAGGTGGTGTGCAGGATGTTGGACCACAAGTTATTTTTTTCCTTAAAAATAGTTTTTAAGATTGCTTTTATTGAGTGTGGGGGAGCCGCACATACCCCTCGCTAAAACCGCCCAATTGAGGCCCAATGCTCGTAGCTCTGTTTGTTTAGCCCGAATTCCAATCGGAGCAGTGCATTCTGGGCAAATGTTGGTATTTGAAAGATTTGCTTAAACGCTCGACAGTTGGCTTGTTCCAAGATGTTACTATAAGCCACTGGGAATGCTAGTTGGACCTATGTGAGGGAGGGTAACAACTTAGCACTTATGACCATTCTGATGGATTTGGTGAATGGGCCACTTAATTTAGAATTCAGCATGCATAGGGCACACAACACTGCCGTAGCTTTTGTTTCCATGGAAGCGATGTGTGCCGTGGGTTTCACATTGCTTGTGAGCCAGACCCCAGGTAGTTGTATTTGGTTGTTGTTGCTATATTCAAGCTGACTAGTCTCCAGTGTTGTCTACGTTTATTGGCATACTTCCCAAATATTACCACCTTCGTCTTTCCTGCATTTGCCCTTAGGTTGTTGTTGTACTTGTTTAGAACTTCCAATAATCGTTGCATGCCTGTTTTGATGTGGTACAATAACACCATATTGTCTGCATACTGCATTAAGAATATTCTAGTCAAGCCAATTTTAGGAGACAGAAGGTTAACCTTTGTTAATGCATTGCCAAGGTCTGCCATGTATAAGTTAAAAAGGAGGGGAGCCAGTAAGCAGCCTTGTTTCAGCCTTCGATCTGTTGGGATCTTTTTAGTGGCTGCATTTGTCGTGAGTTTCACCTGTACCCATGTTCCGGTGTGAAGGCTGAATACTGCTTTTAGCAGTATCGCAGGTGCCCCCCAATTTTGCAAATTCCACCACAACAGGCTCCGGGTAACACCATCAAATGACGCAGAGTAGTCCATTAGACATGCAAAAAGTGGCAGCTGCTTTTTCTGAGTGGACTGTTCTGTTAGGTAAGCAAAAGCTAAAATATTATCCATCGTTGCCCTAAAACTTGATTGGTAGGTTGGAAGGATTTCATTGTTGTCGGCCCATTCCTGTAAATCTTGCAGAAGGAGGCTTGCATATCCTTTTGCCTCGATGTCCAGGAAAGCAATCAGCCTATAGTTCATAGGATCCCCAGTGTCTCCCTTTTTATGAAAGGGTTGCAGCAGAGAACCTTTCCAGGTCTCCGGGACTGTTGAATTGGTCAGGCAATAATGGTAAAGTGGTGTAAGTATGGTACCCCGGAGATTGCAGTCTTCTTTGAAGAGATGTCCTGGTAAACCATTGGGACCCGGTGCACCATCCTTTCTGATGTTTTTTAGGATTAGTGTGACATGGTTTGCTTCGACCTTGTGAACTGATGTTTCTTCGCAATACGAGAGTTTCCCTGTTGCTGGCTGTACAGCTGAATCTACGATGGTTGGAGCGAGGTTGTTTCACAAATCATCGATGATAAGAAGATGTTGATGATGAGGCTGAGCCTGACTTGGCACACAACAATACAATGCGGTCACGTGGGCAATCCATGAATAGCTGGAAACAACGTTGTGCCTATTGAGGCCGTGCCCAGAGAGCCTATTGATGTATGACCAGAATTCTACCTGTTTATTTGGGGTCAGCAGGCAGTGGATGTGCAACCATTGGTACTCTTGCTGTTTTCTTTTGCTGTTCCGTATGTTTTTCCTGTGAATTGTCCTAGCTAGGAGTCAATTTTGGAGTGTTTTGGCCTTTCCCTCTCGTTTATGGATGCGAATGGCTGCTCTCAATGCCTGCTTGCTTTGCCCCACTTTTGCACACAGGGGTTGTGGTTGGCAACAGATCCCATCTCCGGATGTTCGGCAGTGGTTTATTTGTCTGAATATCAAAAGCTCATACACTAGTTTGTGAGCCAGACTAGGCCAGATGGTTTTCCACGTGCATAATGCTGTTGTATCTATTGTGTTCCATTTTATTCTCCTCTGTAAGGTGTGGATTTCCTCCCCCTTAGTGGAACCCACTATGGCAACAAGTGGTTGCATGCCCATTTCTAATGCAAAGATTATGGCCAGTGGGAGATGATCGCTTGTCTGGAGAACTGGTTTCTGAGTTTCCGACACATGTCCATACAAGCGTTTACACACAAAGATATAGTTGATCGTGGTTTTGATTTTTCCCAGTAGTTCTGTGTTCGAGGCCATCTTGGGGTGATTGAGTATTTGTGTTGATTTTAGTCTACGTGTATTTACAAATGTATTCATTAGCTTTCTCACTGTGTCAATTAGCAGGGCATCGTTGGGTGCAGTCCCTAAATTACGAGTATTAAAATCACCGGCAATTATAATCCCACAATTTGGCTGGCTGCTTGGTATCTTTTCCAGGGCATCCAATAGAGCCTTCATGGCGCTGGGTCTTGATGATTCCTTACTTTTAAAGTAGATGTTCACAAGTAAAATCTTTAATGGGCAGCCGTTCAATTTGAAGCCTTGCAAAATAGTATCTTGGACCATGCCTGTGTAAAGAAGGAGTGTAGCTTTTATGTTACAGCTGGTTCATGTGTATATAGCTAGTTCCTCTGGCGGTCTTCAGAATATGTTGTGCTTCTCTGCTGGCTGTTGAAATTCCATGAAGCCTGGAATGGTCGCTGAGGTTCGCAGACAAGTTTCTTGGAGGCATAACAGATCCCTGCAGGAAGTCAATTGATTCCGTGTTCTGTAAAGTTGTTTTTAACCCGTACACATTCCATGAAATTACTTTCATAGTGTACCTCAGTCAAGTGATGTCAGAATCTTTACTTTGTTTGCTAGGAGCAATATGTTCTTATCAATGGTCGGGTAATTGGTGTTCCTTCCTGGTGGATTCTTTTGAGGTTCATCTTTTCACTTTCTCTGCACGTGCGCCTTGTTTGAGTCGAGTTAGGTGAAAGGTATATTCTTAAGTTGGGGAAAGCTGTACTCTGGGCCATGTGGTTTGTTCTTTTTAAGCAGAACTTTTGTGTGATCTCTGTGTTTTTGATGATAATGCCGGCTTTTAACATAAACAGGTATTTTTCCTCTTTGGGGATGTGTACCATAATCCCCCAATTTGCAAAGCGATCTTTTTCTGTCATAATAATTTGCAAAGCGATCTTTTTCTGTCATAATTGTTTGTGATATGATGTAATTTTCCCATTTTAGTATTGACAACTTCTTTGTTTCATTGTTGCCCAATAGCTTAAATTGTACTTGGGGTCTTCGGTCACAATTGAGGAGAGCTCATGCATATGTTTAAATATTTGTAAAATATAGGTCCTTTTTAAAATGTCAGTGCTTCTCGTGATGTGTATTCGGGTGTGAAGATTGTGATGTTATTCTCTCCTTTAATTTGCCTTGTGCCCTATTGTGTTCATCAGTCGGATATGTGGCCAGTCCATGTGCACTAGTTATGGTCGCTCTGTTATCTTTGTAGCTAGTTTTGATTCCCCAGGTGTTTCGGATTGATATGAGGGTGGGGCTGGCGTTTCTCTGATAGTCGTGTGGGACCTGGTTTCCTGCATCTGAATTTCTTGATACTGCTTTATAAGTGAGGTAGCTGTACTGACTGTTTGTGGTGACGCTTCCAGCACAGGATGGGGCCCCTCTTCCATTTTGTCTGGCGGTCCCTCACTGGTATGTCGATTTATGATTATTTTTGGTTTTGTTATATTATTTGACTGGCCAATTTCTGGCCTGGTGCCACAGTTTTCTTTTTGAAAAATTGGTTAGAGTTTCTGTGGCTCCACGTTCTTTGTTATGAAAGTCTTTTTTACATGTGTTTTTTGGCTATGTGGGCCAGCTGGTTCTCTCAGACCCAGCTGTGTTTCCTTTATCGGTTCCGTTGCTTGTTTGGTTTTAGCTTGTTTTATCAAGCGTTTCTTTGCTCTCCGTGATAGTGTTTTGCAGGGTTCTGTGGGGAGTTCCAGGTTGGTTGTCCCGCTGACGTTACTGTGCAAAGTTTAGCCTGTGTTCATGTTTAGGTGTGCTTTGATACATCACTTCTGCCAGTTGTGAAGATGACGGACGAGTGTCCCTGCACAGGGTGGGTATGCCGAGTTGATTTTTATTCTGCTCGGTGAGCTTTTCTACTGGGCCTATATTGCCCACACAGAGGTTCATATTACTCATTGCTGTTTGTGGTGGCACATTAGAGACGCTTGCTACACTCGCTTGGTCTTTAATTCTATTTGCATCCTTCAATGTTCTTTCGGGAGTTCTTTGTTGGGACTGGGCTGTAGTGGTCCAATGTCTTTGCTTAAGTACTCTAATAATAGATGTTAAGACCTCTGGAAGTGAGCTAAGCTTCTCCACTATCAGTAAACATGAACACCTGGTGGGTAGTAATGTTCTCAACAGATCTAGTTTTCCAGTTAGAGTGTCGATTTTAGCTTCTATGTTGATCATGGCCAACGAGATTGCCTGCATGGTATCCATTTGTATTTCCAATTTTTGCGTTTGCTAGGTGAGCGCGTTGATAGCAGTTGTTAAAGTGAAGTTGATTGAAGACAGTAGAGAATTTGGATTGTGACATCCAATCTGGGATGTGCACTTAGTTTTGGTGGTGGAGTGGAGGAGGTTATCTTCTCCAGAGAGGCTGTTTTATCTCTGTTTTTCTTCCATCAGGGGTAGGCTTTGGTTGAAGGTGAAGATTTTGATTGCTGATAGGCTCTCTGCATGGGGAGGGGACGGAGACAGAACATGCGGATTGTTTCTGCTTTCTGCCTGTGCAGACTCTGGCCTAGGTTGATCTTCTGTAAAATAAAAATACAATTTAAAAAAGTCAGGAGATGATCAATGTCAGTCTTGTTTTTGGTATACCTTCATTTCTCAATAATGAGATACCATGGGAGAAAATTGTTCGATTCAGTACAACTAGTCATCAATCTAAAGATACCATATATATCCATAGGTAATTCTTTTCTCTATCTTCTATATGTTCCCACACCTAACTAATTAGATACTGTTTCTTAGACATATAAACATGATTTCATAAATGTATTATTCCCTTTTCATTAGTCTCATCATGGGGGGGGGAGGATGGGTGGGAAAACACTCTGCATAATCTGCTGGTTGATATCATTTTTATGGTGATTCCCAATAGTAGCAGTTTGTCATGTTAGTCTTCAACAAGAGATGGACATATATCATTCTAACCTATGTAGCACCTTCATTTTTTAGGGAGAGTGAACCAGAGTTAATAATACCAACATTTTATCTTTTGAAACATTCATCACAGACTTGAAATTTTGGTCGGAGTTAAGAGTGTGTTTTAGCTACAATCCGAAAGTATGTTAATTATCATTACTTCTCAAGAAGGCTGCTAATACGACTATTCACTCAAAATCCAGTTCTCTACCCTTATCATTGAGATGGTATTGCAACAACAACATTGTTATCCACATCATCACAGCTTACTTAGCTGTTGCTTCGATCGTTTTCAACACAGAATTTTTTATTTTTTTATTTATTCAGCTATCACTTTCTTAAACATACTCATTTAGCATTCCAGTTGTTTTCAGGTTAACGTGACTCATGCAATTGACGCCATGTTTATATAGCCTCAATTCTGGAAGCCTTTAAATAGGACACAGCAATACTTTGACTCTTTACTTCCATCCGGTACAGAGAATGCCCTATCCTCATATTTGAACTATCTTCATTACTGGTACAGCAGCAAGTTACCACAGGCGTATCTTTACATTCTTTTCCTATACTTACGCTATGCACCGTAAAAAGAAGCTGCATGAGTATGTCATATCATAAAGGAATTTATTTTTTTGCTGCAGTACTCATTTATAGGTTCAATAGCCCATTACTACAGGCATAGTCACTCATTTGCTTTCTAGTCTTACATGATGCATTTTGTTATATACATTTTTTATGTTAAGAAACACATTCTCACTGTACCGCGAGTGAATTCAGATGTTTGCCATCGCGTCTAAGTTCTGCTAGTCCCTAATGAATGTCTCAGTTTCACTTCTTGTTGGGTCTTTCTCGGACAGGCATTTGTACTCAGTATGCTGTTCTTGTAACATATTTAAACATAGACCCTTTTCTGTTGATGAGTCCTTATTCAGAATATCGTAGACCCAGGCACACGCTCTCCCCTCACACCTTCAACGCCATATTCCAGACCGAGTTACGGACGCAACCTCAAGATCTAGAGGTGTCTGATATGCTGTCATTTTTTTAATAAAACCCTTGTTAATGCCTTTGAGAAAACCATTCCGGCAAGCAAAAATCTTAGGCCTTCCCCTAATCGAGCCTCTGCCCCTTGGTACTCACTTGAGCTGCGACAGGAAAAAACTTCCTGTAAGCAACTAGAGAAATCCTGGCGAGCATCAAAGTGCATCCAAAGCAGGCAAACTTTTAAATTAGCTCTAACCAACTACCATCGTAGTCTAAAAACGGCCAGGCGCCAGTATATCTTGAACCAAATTGAGAATGCTAATAACACCGTAAAAAACCTTTTTACTATTGTCAGAGATTTCATATCGCCTGAAGTCTGCAAACAATCTCCGGTAGAATCCCAGGAACTCTGTGATTCCTTATCCACTTTTTTCCAGGAAAAAATTTCAACAATCTACTCGAATTTTCCTCAGTCCGACAATTTTGTTACCTCTGTACTGTCCACCCCCAAAGCCCCCTTTATCAGATCATCCTGTCACCTGGACAACTTCGCCCCAGTGAAACTGTAAGAAGTTACCCTAGCATTAAACATGGCAAAATCAGGTTCCCCTGCTGATCTATGCCCCCCAAAAATCATGACACTATTATCACAATGTTGTGCCTCTGGCATTCAAAAATGTTTTAACCTCTCCATCCAATCAGGAGTTATCCCCTCCCCCTGGAAGGAAGCGTTTGTCAGACCTATCTTAAAAAAACCCTCAGCCGACCCGCAGGAGCTTTGTAATTATCATCCCATCTCATTGCTCCCTCTGGTAGCCAAGATACTTGAAAGTATCATTAACAAACAGCTAAGTAGCTATTTGAAGGCAAATGACATCTTAGCCCCTTCGCAGTCCGGATTTCGCTCGGGTTTCAGTACAGAAACTGCCCTCCTGGCTGCCACTGACTCCTCGAGACTGACCGTGGATGCAGGGGGCTCGGTTATCCTGTTCCTTCTTGACCTCTCCGCGGCTTTTGATACCGTGTCCCATTCTCGACTCGCGGAGAGGTTAAGAGCCTACAGGATCCAAGGCCTAGCCTTAAAATGGCTAGTAAACTTTCTATCGAACAGAGCCCAGACAGTCATCCTTGGCCCTTACAACTCTGAGAAAACTGCCTTTGACAAAGGTGTCCCTCAAGGCTCCTGCCTCAGCACTACCCTTTTTATATTTATTTAGCCCCTCTAGCTGAGGTAGTAGAAGAATTGGGGGGCATATTACCAACGATAAGCAATATTTATCGCTAACGATGCTTAGCAACGAATTTTTTAATGCTAAGCATCGTCAGAAATTATCGCAGATAAACCTTGGTATTACCAAGGTTTATCGCAAATGCGATAAAAAACGGCCGCAATGCATGAATATCGCTGAAAAGTCAGCGATATTCATGCATTACCGAGCTAATGCTCTCAGCCATGTTATCCACCTCCCATTGGATAACATGGCTAAGAATTGCTCAGGGCAGGTGTTAGTTTTTGGAGATATTCGCGCTTAGCGCGAATATCTCCAAAAGTTGCTAATAGGAGATAGCGATGTTAGCAACTGTTTCCAGTCGCTAACATCTTGGCACGCCCACTTTGCATGTCATTAGTGATAAATATCACTGACATGCAAAGTGGGGCCCAAGATGGTCGCTATCTCCTACTAGCTGTTGCTAACTGGTGTTAGCGACAGCTAGGTAATAGGGAGATAATTTTATCTCCGCTTTCTTGGCTTTTAAAGCCACAAAAGCGGAGATAAACCCCCTTGATAATATGCCCCTGGGTTTTGAAACAGTCTCCTATGCGGATGATACCCAGTTGTTGTTCACCTTTGGCCCGAACCCAGAAGCAGATAGGCTCCACTTTACCAAAGGAATGCTTGCAATATTGAGTTGGATGTCTGATAACTTTCTCCAACTATACCCTGGTAAAACGGAGGTAATGCTGATGGGGAAAGCCGCAAACATCCGGAACAACGAATGGTGGCCATCACAACTGGGTACCCCCCTATCCCAAAGAAGCATGTAAAGAATCTGGGAATAATGCTAGATCATCCACTTGCCATGCGAGATCACATAGCAGCTACTGCTGGATCCTGTTATCACAACCTCCGCCTTCTTAGGAAAATCTTTCCATATATCCCCATAGACCACCGAAGAACATTGATTCAAGCAATGGTGATAAGTCGCCTCGATTATGGAAACGCCCTGCTTGCGGAGGTGGGGACCTCTCTTTTAAATAAGCTCCAAGTTATCCAAAACACTGCGGCAAGAATGATTCTTAACATGCCGGCTGGTTCACCGTCCTTGCCTCTGTTAAACACTTTACATTGGCTACCAATAAAAAAAAGCTCCTTTTTCAAAATCTGCTGTCTCTCGTTTAAAGCGTTAAACGGACAAGGCCCAAAGTATCTACAAAAGAAGTTAAAAAGATACACTCCGGGTCGCCAGTTAAGATCGACTACGGCTGGGCTGCTCCATATTCCACGTATCCAACTTAAGCGTGCAGGAGGAATGGCCTTTTCTTTCTTTGCCCCAAAATATTGGAACAGCCTCCCTAAACCTCTTAGGGAACTTTCATTGTATACCTCTTTCAGAAAGCATCTAAAAGCTTTCTTGTTCTAAATGCTTATCTAGCTTCTTGAATATGCCCATCATGCTGTATCTTAAGACAGCGCCGCGATGCCCCAGGATGATTCGAGCGCTATATAAGAGCACATAACATAACATAACATAACATAACATAACATTCATATATAAGAATTAAAACCATGTCCTTATTTAATCTTGTATGCTTCTTGATTTATATCTAATTCGTTAATGAATTCTTATACTTGTCTATATAGATATAATGATGCTTTTTTCTTATAATTGAGCTATCTGTTTCTGTTTAGCCAATCATCATTGGTATAGATATATGTATGAACCAAGTTCAACGACATCTCCCCGCATTTATGTTGAACATCAACGTGGTTAAATACATATTGACACTGTTAAAAATTATCATCCCTTAGCCACTCAATGGTTTTAGAATGCATGTTATACTTCAGATAATCATTTTTATCCATGGCTGTAAGATTTAGTAATATCCTCCTTTTTCCAGAAATCCTTGGTAACTAAGTAAGCCAAGCCCGTTTCAACACATATTATCATCATCTATGAAAATGATCCTCTACTTCCTAAATTTTAGAACGCTCTGATTATCCTGTTATCGACAACATCATTCTTGATAACCATTGGTAACCCTTACTTTTACTGTTGTCTTTTTAGAACAATTTGTTCAAGCCAGTGATGTCATTTGAGATGTCATCAGTGATGTCACTGACCATGTCATGAATGATCTAATATGTGACATCATCAGCAGTGGATTGCGGGTGCGCGAAATATAGTTAGTACAACTAACTATATAGGAGCAATTTCATTGGTTTTGTATGAGTAAAATGTCCAGCTAACTATAACACCACTAAAACTTATAGTTTTTTGAGTGAATTTCAAAGGTTTTTTAAAAACTAATTCCTAACTATATAACTCCTGAAACCTATTGTTTTTTCAGTGAATTTCAAAGGTTTTTTTAAATGCTAATTCCTAACTATATAAGGCCTGAAACCTATGTTTTTTTCAGTGAATTTCAAAGGTTTTTTAAATGCTGATTCCTAACTATATAAGGCCTGAAACCTATGGTTTTTTCAGTGAATTTCAAAGGTTTTTTAAATGCTAATTCCTAACTATATAAGGCCTGAAACCTATGGTTTTTTCAGTGAATTTCAAAGGTTTTTTAAATACTAATTCCTAACTATATAAGGCCTGAAACCTATGGTTTTTTCAGTGTTTTAAAAAAAAAATTGATTGGTTAACTGGCTTATTAAGTGTATCTTAGTGAATACATATATTAGTGAGTAATGTTTAAATATTTAAATATATGCATGAGTGATGTAATATGTGACGTCATCAGCAGTGCATTGCAGTCGTGCAAGTTATAGTGAGTCCAACTAACTATAACGTGGGAATTTCAATGGTTTTATGCGAGTAAAATTTCCAGCTAACTATAACTGGTGTGAAACCTATGTTTTTTTCAGTGAATATATATATATATATATATATATATATATAATTTCTATGGCAAAATGAAACCCCTCATTTTGTTCCTTTTCAAATTAAATGTATTAAGTGTTACCACTTTATTCCAATCAAGATGACTTCAGGTGTGCCATACTTTTGTCATAAGTAAGACTGTTAGCGTTCTAGTTGTTCTTTAGAACACTCTGGGACATTCTGTCATTGGGCTATAGTTGGGCTACATCTGGCTGATATTTGGGCTACATTTGGGCTCTTTTGTCTCTGGTGGCCATCTTGGGAGACTGCATATCAGAATTTTTTTAATGAAATATAAGAGGATTTGAGAAGTCACTCAAAATGTTCCCTAATTTTTCTCTCTTCAGCACTAATCATAATTTCTGTGGCAAAATGAACCCCCTCATTTTGTTCCTTTGCAAATTAAATGTTTTAAGTGTTAACACTTTATTCCAATTAGGATGACTTCAGGTGTGCCATACTTTTGTCATAAGTAAGACTGTTAGCGCTCTAGTTGTTCTTTAGAACACCCTGGGACATTCTGTCATGGGCTATAGTTGGGCTACATCTGGCTGATATTTGGACTACATTTGTTTTTTTTGTCTCTGGTGGCCATCTTTGGGCTACATTGGGCTACATTGGGCTACATTTGTTTGGGCTCTAACATATATATAGCCCAATGTGGCCCAATATATATTTTTTCAAAGTTAATTTTTGTAAAAACCACTGGAGCATATATCTTGAGACATAGCAAAGGCACATCGGGGTACCGGTCCCTACAATTTTGCCAAGTTTGGTGGAAATCCATTCAGCCGTTTGGGCTAAAAGTGAGTCCAACCGCCCTATGGAAATTAACATGGGGAAAACATGTTTTGGGACCCCCCCTTTTATCTCGGCCCCCGCTTGACGGATCCCCTCGAAACTTTCAGGAAAGGAGCGGAGCGCAGCGAGGCAAAGTTGAGGAAAGTTACAGGCAGATCCCTCATTCGGCGCCAAAGTTATTCCCAATAGAATGTTGCGGATTTCCTAAGGAAAACGATCCTAACTATAACTACCTACTGGCGACCGCCAGTAGGTAATATATATATATACATATATATATATTACCTACTGGCGGTCGCCAGTAGGTAGTTATAGTTAGGATCATTTTCCTAAGGAAAATTACAGGCAGATCCCTCATTCGGCGCCAAAGTTATTCCCAATAGAATGTTGCGGATTTCCTAAGGAAAACGATCCTAACTATAACTACCTACTGGCGACCGCCAGTAGGTCATATATATATATATCATCTCTTGGCACAAAACTCATAAATCCTTTAAATAATTTCATGTTTTCACAAGATTCCTAAAGTCAACAATTCTGATTCTGTTACATAAGTAAAAGACACAAGATGATAGAAGGAATGTTGCACAATGGCAAAACATTCACCCCCAGTCACGGATCTGGGTTTAATCCATCGTTATTTTGCTCACCAAGCCACCCCAGTTCAGACATGGCCACATGCAAATCAGTCTTGACCCTGTGCCTTATGGGAACAGTCCTGCCTGAACTGCCAAGCCATGTCTTCCCTGGATCGGAATCAAGCATCCTAGGACCGGTTTCTGGCTATCAGCCGTCTTCAGCCAGGATAGCTTGACTCCAGTGGCTTAGTGATCACAGGACCCATGTCTGGGCATACCCTTCCCACATAGGGTGAACAGCAAAAGACACAGGATGATGGACGGAATGTTGCACAATGGCAAAACATTCACCCCCAGTCACAGATCTGGGTTTAATCCATCGTTATTTTGCTCACCAAGCCACCCCAGTTCAGACATGGCCACATGCAAATCAGTCTTGACCCTGTGCCTCATGGGAACAGTCCAGCCCGAACTGCCAAGCCATGTCTTCCCTGGACCAGAATCAAGCATCCTAGGACCGGTTTCTGGCTATAAGCTGTCTTCAGCCAGGATAGCTTGACTCCAGTGGCTTAGTGAGCACGGGACCAACGTCTGGGCATACCCTTCCCACATAGGGTGAACAGCAAAAGACACAAGATGATGGTTGGAATGTTGCACAATGGCAAAACATTCACCCCCAGCCACAGATCTGAGTTTAATCCATCATTATTTTGCTCACCAAGCCACCCCAGTTCAGACATGGCCACATGCAAATCAGTCTTGACCCTGTGCCTCATGGGAACAGTCCAGCCCGAACTGCCAAGCCATGTCTTCCATGGACCGGAATCAAGCATCCTAGGACCGGTTTCTGGCTATCAGCCATCTTCAGCCAAGATAGCTTGACTCCAGTGGCTTAGTGAGCACGGGACCAACGTCTGGGCATACCCTTCCCACATAGGGTGAACAGCAAAAGACACAAGATGATGGACGGAATGTTGCATAATGGCAAAACATTCACCCAAGTCACAGATCTGGGTTTAATCCATCGTTATTTTGCTCACCAAGCCACCCCAGTTCAGACATGGCCACATGCAAATCAGTCTTGACCCTGTGCCTCATGGGATCAGTCCAGCCCAAACTGGCAAGCCATGTCTTCCCTTGACCGGAATAAAGCATCCTAGGACCGGTTTCTGGCTATCAGCCGTCTTCAGCCAGGATAGCTTGACTCCAGTGGCTTAGTGAGCACGGGACCCATGTCTGGGCATACCCTTCCCACACAGGGTGAACAGCAAAAGACCCAAGATGATGGACGGAATGTTGCACAATGGCAAAACATTCACCCCCAGTCACAGATCTGGGTTTAACCCATCGGTATTTTGCTCACCAAGCCACCCCAGTTCAGACATGGCCACATGCAAATCAGTCTTGACCCTGTGCCTCATGGGAACAGTGCAGCCCGAATTGCCAAGCCATGTCTTCCCTGGACCGGAATCAAGCATCCTAGGACCGGTTTCTGGCTATCAGCCGTCTTCAGCCAGGATAGCTTGACTCCAGTGGCTTAGTGAGCACGGGACCCACGTCTGGGCATACCCTTCCCAGATAGGGTGTACAGCAAAAGACACAAGATGATGGACGGAATGTTGCACAATGGCAAAACATTCACCCCCAGTCACAGATCTGGGTTTAATCCATCATTATTTTGCTCACCAAGCCCCCCAGTTCAGACATGGCCACATGCAAATCAGTCTTGACCCTGTGCCTCATGGGAACAGTCCAGCCCGAACTGCCAAGCCATGTCTTCCATGGACCGGAATCAAGCATCCTAGGACCGATTTCTGGCTATCAGCCATCTTCAGCCAAGATAGCTTGACTCCAGTGGCTTAGTGAGCACGGGACCCACCTCTGGGCATACCCTTCCCACATAGGGTGAACAGCAAAAGACACAAGATGATGGACAGAATGTTGCACAATGGCAAAACATTCACCCCCAGTCACAGATCTGGGTTTAATCCATTGTTATTTTGCTCACCAAGCCACCCTAGTTCAGACATGGCCACATGCAAATTAGTCTTGACCCTTTGCTTCATGTGAACAGTCCAGCCCGAACTGCCAAGCCATGTCTTCCCTGGACCAGAATCAAACACCCTAGGACCGGTTTCTGGCTATCAGCCATCTTCAGCCAGGATAGCTTGACTCGAGTGGCTTAGTGAGCATGGGACCCACGTCTGGGCATACCCTTCCCACATAGGGTGAACAGCAAAAGACACAAAATGATGGACGGAATGTTGCACAATGGCAAAACATTCACCCCAGTCACAGATCTGGGTTTAATCCATCGTTATTTTGCTCACCAAGCCACCCCAGTTCAGACATGGCCACATGCAAATCAGTCTTGACCCTTTGCTTCATGTGAACAGTCCAGCCCGAACTGCCAAGCCATGTCTTCCCTGGACCGGAATCAAACACCCTTGGACCGGTTTCTGGCTATCAGCCGTCTTCAGCCAGGATAGCTTGACTCCAGTGGCTTAGTGAGCACGGGACCCACGTCTGGGTATACCCTTCCCACATAGGGTGAACAGCAAAAGACACAAAATGATGGACGGAATGTTGCACAATGGCAAAACATTCACCCCAGTCACAGATCTGGGTTTAATCCATCGTTATTTTGCTCACCAAGCCACCCCAGTTCAGACATGGCCACATGCAAATCAGTCTTGACCCTGTGCCTCATGGGAACAGTCCAGCCCGAACTGCCAAGCCATGTCTTCCCTTGACCGGAATCAAGCATCCTAGGACCGGTTTCTGGCTATCAGCTGTCTTCAGCCAGGATAGCTTGACTCCAGTGGCTTAGTGAGCACGGGACCCATGTCTGGGCATACCCTTCCCACATAGGGTGAAGAGCAAAAGACACAAGATGATGGAAGGAATGTTGCACAATGGCAAAACATTCAGCCCCCAGTCACAGATCTGGGTTTAATCCATCGGTATTTTGCTCACCAAGCCACCCCAGTTCAGACATGGCCACATGCAAATCAGTCTTGACCCTGTGCCTCATGGGAACAGTGCAGCCGGAACTGCCAAGCCATGTCTTTCCTGGACTGGAATCAAGCATCCTAGGACTTGTTTTTGGCTATCAGCCATCTTCAGCCAGGATAGCTTGACTCCAGTGGCTTAGTGAGCACGGGACCCACGTCTGGGCATACATAGGGTGAACAGCAAAAGACACAAGATGATGGACGGAATGTTGCACAATGGCAAAACATTCACCCCCAGTCACAGATCTGGGTTTAATCCATCGTTATTTTGCTCACCAAGCCACCCCAGTTCAGACATGGCCACATGCAAATCAGTCTTGACCCTGTGCCTCATGGGAACAGTCAAGCCCGAACTGCCAAGCCATGTCTTTCCTTGACCGGAATCAAGCATCCTAGGACTGGTTTCTGGCTATTAGCCGTCTTCAGCCAGGATAGCTTGACTCCAGTGGCTTAGTGAGCACGGGACCCATGTCTGGGCATACCCTTCCCACATAGGGTGAAGAGCAAAAGACACAAGATGATGGACGGAATGTTGCACAATGGCAAAACATTCAGCCCCCAGTCACAGATCTGGGTTTAATCCATCGGTATTTTGCTCACCAAGCCACCCCAGTTCAGACATGGCCACATGCAAATCAGTCATGACCCTTTGCCTCATGGGAACAGTCAAGCCTGAACTGCCAAGCCATGTCTTCCCCGGACCGCAATCAAGCACCCTAGGACCGGTTTCTGGCTATCAGCCGTCTTCAGCCAGGATAGCTTGACTCCAGTGGCTTAGTGAGCACGGGACCCACGTCTGGGCATACCCTTCCCACATAGAGTGAACAGCAAAAGACACAAGAAACCGGTCCTAGGAAGCTTGGATCCGGTCCAGAGAAGGCATGGCTTGGCAGTTCGGGCTGGACTGTTCCCATGAGGCACAGGGTCAGACTGATTTGCATATGGCCATGTCTGAACTGGGGTGGCAGAGTGGGCTAAAGAACGGTGATGGATCAAACTCAGATCTGTTGACTGGGTGTGAGTGTTTGATTGGTTCAGATGCTCCGTCCATCACCACCCCCTTTTGTACCGCTTTGTTCGCCATAGGTTTGGCAGGGTATGCTCAGACGTGAGTCCCTTGCTCACTTTGCCACTTGATTCAAGCAAGCCTGGCTGAAGACGGCTGTAATGCCAGAAACCGGTCCTAGGAAGCTTGAATCCAGTCCAGGGAAGGCATGGCTTGGCAGTTCGGGCTGGACTGTTCCCATGAGGCACAGGGTCCGACTAATTTGCTTATGGCCATCTCTGAACTGGGGTGGCAGAGTGGACTAAAGAACGATAATGGATCAAACTCAGATCTGTTGACTAGGTGTGAGTGTTTGATTGGTTCAGATGCTCCGTCCATCACCACCCCATTTTGTACCGCTCTGTTCCATAAGCGTCAGCTGTTTCCTTCCAATCCTATCTCAGTTTTTGTTCATCAAAATCTTGTTAAGAAATCTAAAACACACAACAAAAACACAGTTGCAATTACAATAGACGTCACATCACCCTATCAATACTCACACTTCCAAAACAGCCACAGCCCTGGACAACCACACCTTGTTAGTTCCTCATGCTCCGAGCATTGGATTCCAGGATACGGGTATTTTATTCCAACTTGGGCAATTATTTATAGTTCATTGGTTCAAACATTAAACCGTCTCACTTTACCTGAAAACTGAGAGCATACACTTGGATCTAAATTCTATAGTATTCATGCTAATTTCCCATCTGTCAAAGTTAAGCCCTGTTTTCCAAGCTAAATCTTTCTTCTTCTCAATGATGAACCCTGGAATGTGGTATTAGGAGTCAAGGAGCAAGAACAGACAGCTTACATCAAACAGTTTAAGTTCAGTCAATGATGAGGGTTGAATTGTACTTTAAGGGCCAGATGTACGACCGCTTTTTTGTGGTCGCAAATGGGCAATTGTCCCGTTTGCGACCCCAAAAAGGGTCCTGGCATGTACAAACGCTATTTCGCGAGTTGGTGACTCGCAAAATAGTGTTTGCGACTCTCGCTATTAGAAAGGGGCGTCCCTTCCTAATAGCAAGTTACAATGGAATGTATCATTGTTTTGCAACCACATTCAAGGCCACAAAACACTTGCAGTTTACCATCTACATCAAGTAGATGGTAAACCACTCGCAAATGGGAAAGGGTCCCCAGAGGACCGCTTCCCCTTTGTGAGTGTGTGCTAAAATATTTTGTAAGAGCAGGCACTGGTCCCTGGGAGCACTGCCTGCTCTTAAAAAGTGAAACAGAAATGTTTCATTTTTCTTTCTTAAATGCATCCCATTTTCCTTTAAAGAAAACAGGCTGCATTTTTTAAAACAAACTGCTTTATTAAAAATGCAGCCACAGACATATTGGTCTGCTGACTCCAGCAAGCCACCATCCTTGTGAGTGCTGGCCATTCCTAATGGGGTTACAAATATCACCTGCCTCATGAATATTAATGAGGCAGGCAATTTACGACCCCATTAGGAATCACTAGCAGTGTCTGAGACACTATTGTAAATTGAATTTTGCAAGTCGCAAAGCAACGCAATTTGAGAGTCGTAAAATGTAAGGGTTCTACATCTTTCCCAAAATGCTTTATTCCTGATTAAGATATTAGTAAGGTTCTTCTCTAAGTTGTTGTCTTTATTTCAGTTAGTCCATCAATCAAATAAGTTTACATAAATCTCATCAAAGAAAATGGTTAGAATGAAGCATCAAAAGATTTTAAGCGTATTCCATAAGAAATAAGTTCTTTATTCTATAGATCAGGATTAGAGTTTAGATTTTAAGAACCTGTGAAGATTTCAAATCCAAAGAAAAGAGTGAAAGTCAAGAAGCATGAAGCTTCAAAGCCAATTTAAAGTAGCAGAACCTCCCATAAAGAGTTGCTCATTCGGGGCTGTAGTGTCGGATGTCATGTTGATTTACCAAGACCTACCGCAAGGCGGTGGACAGGATTATGGATATCAACCATGGAAGACACAGTTGCATCCCTCTACAAGAATGTGTCCTCTCTGAAACCATCACCAAGGGTGTCGCGCTCCGTGCGGAGGACGATGAAGGCAGGGCCCGGAGGAACAATCTTCGCTTTATGGGCTTTCCTTAGGGCTGTGAAGATAAGAATGTGAAGTAATTCCTCACCGCGTGGAATCTGGGCTGGATCCCTCAGGCGTCTCTATCAAAATGTTTCATTATTGAACGCGCACACCGTGCTTTGCTGCAAAAACCTCTGCTAGGGCCCAGGCCTAGGCCCAATATAGCTGGGTTCCTATATTTTTATGACTGAGTTGCGATCCTCACACAAGCCAGATTGGCGGGCAAACTCCAGTATGACTCCCATCACATTCTAATGTTTCCTGATTACACAAGACTGGTTCAGCAACATCGACAATTGTTTACGGCTGCTAAAGCCCGACTGCATGATCTCATTCTCCAATACGCACTGCTGTTGCCGGCCCGGCTGAGAGTCATTTATAAATCATGTACGCTTTTCTTTGACACTCCCAAAGAAGTTCTCGCCTGGTCATATGAAATACAGAAACTTAAGCCAAACACCCTGCCGCATCTTGACTCAAAGTCATCCTCTGGGGAGGCCACACAACAGAAACATCTTTATGTAGACCGGGTTGGGCGGTGAACCCTAACTCACCTCCCCTGTTTTATATGCCTTTGTAGACTGTATGATATTGGGGTTGAGGCCTGAGAACTAAGACATGTTTGTTACTATGCTGATGTCACTATGCATGGGCCTACGTGAGGCCTTCCCCCACTCCTCTTCTCTCAGTATCAGAGAACATACTATTTGTTTGGGGACAGTTCTATGGGGATCTATTGGTGTGAGGCTGTGCCTTGCCCCGTCGGGGCAGTGGTATGTCACCACTTCTGCAGATACTTCTTCTGTTTTGAGGTATTGGGTGGGATGGGTGGGGGAGGGGTTGAGTTTCTTGAACTGTTTGATGTTAGTTGTCACTGCCACTCGGCCTTCTGTCCTCTCTGCTCATGGTATTACCATTGTCATTCACTTTGTTAGTTTCCTGTGTACATGTCACTGCTCTTTATGCCGCAGGATTCAATAGGGGCCGGAAATAGAGAGCTCTGGGTCCATAGCTGGAATGCAAAAACAGCAGTTGATGGACAGAATGCAGAACAATGTCATACATTCACCCCAGTACAGTGGTCTGGGCCAAAATTCATAATTTTTTTGCTCACAATGCCATTCCTGTATGAACCCAGCCATATGCAAATCAGTCTTGACCCTGTGCCTCATTGGACTAAACTGGGGTGGCATGGTGAGCAAAAGAATGATGGATTTAACCCAGATCTCTTGATTGGGGGTGAATGTTTTGATTTGTTCTGCATTGCGTCCATCAATTGTGTGTCTTTTCCTTAGCTGGAATGTCAATGATTTACTTGATAAGATTAAACAAAGGGCTGTGCTGCACCAAGCAAAGCGACATAGGGCGGGTGTCCTCCTCTGGCAGGAGACCCACTTGGTGGGCACTAAGATACCTTGTTTGGGATGGTTTGGCTTTGCTCACACGTATCTCGTGGTCCCTCATTAAAAAATTGATCCTTCATCTGTATTGACACTAGTTGGGGGGATTGGAATGATGTTATGTGACTTATGTCCCCATCACAAGATAGATGGCGTGCTATGGTCCGAGATGCAGAGTCTCCGGACTCCAAATTGTTGCCTCTGGTCCAAGGCTTGGGGTAGGTTGACTCGTGGAGGACTATAGACCCTGATACGCGTGCCTACACTTATTTCTCCGGAGCCCATGCATTCCCTCTCTCGTTTAGATTACGTTTTCCTCTCGGGCACACACCAATAGGTTAACCTATGCGGTGATTCTTCCCAGAGGGCTATCTGGCCATTCACCGGTGTCCGTTCTCTTGTCCCTGGACCCCAGACATTTCCAATTTTGGTTGATTTTTTTCTCCGTGGCTGTTGCGGGAGGATAACTATCGGACTCATATCCATAAATTGTTAGTGGAGTCTCTATTACTCGACACAGACAGTGTAATCTCCAGTCACCCTCAGAGAGTTACTGAACGTACAACAGACATACGCCAGCGAACTCCTAATTGAAGCCCAACTTTATTGGCTTGCCACCCGTAGCCAGATATACCAATAGGGAGACAAATCCAGTGCTCTGTTGCATCGTTTGTGCCAGCAGACACTACAACCTCAGACTCTCCCGAGTATATTGGGTCCAGATAGGATGGCTCCTTCGGACCCGTCTGCCATTGCTGACAGCTTGGCCTCATACTTTGAAGATGTATATGCCCCCCTGAAGTACTACCGGCTGCCCTTGTACAGAAATTTGTCGATGACTTTCCTCCCAGGTACTATTAAATACAACATGTGATGCGCTGGACGCCCCCCTGTCAATGGATGAACTCCTGCCCCCACTACTAGATATGCAGGCCGGAAAAGCACCATGCCCTAATGGTTACCCTTGTTAATTTTTCCAGAAATATCACCCACAACTGTTAAAACCCTACCGGTCAATGCTAGAAGCTTCCTGGGAGAGTGGCGGTCTCCTTCCAGATTAGCGACATGCCGAGATCGTTGTGATCCTGAAGCAGGGTCATCCACCACGGCACTACTCATCAGATCGCCCGATCTCCTTACTTAATGTGGAAGCTAGGCTTCTGGCCAAGGTGATTGCGAACCGCCTAGTCCCCTATATTGCAGAGCTTATTCACCCGGATCAGGCCAGGTTTATGCCAAACCGTGCTACACAACACAATATCGGATGTGCCCACAATGCTATTGCCGTGGTTGATCAGCTTGACACCCCAGCCACACTCCTGTCGGCGGGCATCAACAAGGCTTTTGACTCTCTAAGCTGGATGTATCTCTTTGCCTTGCCTGATCGCCTAAATATCGGTCTCCGGTTGCTGAGCCTTATTCGCATGCTCTACACAGATATAACCGCCTCCGTTTGAGTGGCCGACTCTGTTTCCTGAAATTTTCTTATTGGACGGGGGACGTGCCACGGCTGCCCACTCTCCCCTTATCTCTTTGTTCTTGCCATGGAGCCACTTGTTGCTTGAGTATGTATAGACGCGCAATTGTGCGGCTTTTTAGTGGGCACCAGGCTTATCCGACCGCATAGAGCTTTATGTGGATGATGCTGTATTTTTCCTCACAGACCTTCCCGGACTGGCCCTCGCCTTCTCCACATTATGCAGATCTTTGGCGAAACCTCAGGCTTCTATTCGAACTGGTGGAAATCCTTTTTGTGGCCGCTGCAGGGTGGAGTTCGGCTGTGCCACTGTTCGCAGGAGGTGGTTGTGGTCCCAGACAGTTTTAAGTATCTGGGAGTATATCTCACATCATCTCAGTCATCGGCATGGGACAAAAACCTCGCCCCCTTATGGACACACCTGGGTGACCAGACACGAGTGTGATCCATCTCCCTTTGGCTCCCTTTTGTAGATCCGCTATTTTTAAAAATGAAATCTCTGCCTTGTCTCCTTTATCAACTACAGAACCATCCCTATCCGATAAAACCAATGTGGTTTCGCCAACTTAATGCAATCCTGGCCCGTTTTCTCTGGGGGGGGGGCAGGGTGTTGTGAGTGGCCCTGAGGACTTGCTTCCAATCTACCTACTCCGGCAGAGTGGCCACTCCGGACGTCCAGGGGTACTACATGGCCTCCCATCTGCTTGTCCTCAATGATTGGTGGTATGACGATCGCAGGGATCCGGCGTATGCTGTAGCTTGCTGGCTGCTGGGAGACAATGCTCTTCACATGGTTCTTTAATCGGTCGCACTACTTCGAGAGCTACCACCCACTACAGCCAAAGTTGTCAGGATTTGGCGCTCAGTCAGATGGGTTGGTGGGGAGACTCACTAGAGAGACTCCACTGTGGAACAACGGACAGCTACCACAGCTAACACAACCGTCCAGCTTTCTGGGCCAGGAAGGCCATTCGGATAGATATGGTGGGGGAAGTTGTACGCAGATGCACTCTCAAGTCCTTCCTGGATATACAATCGTAATATGATATGCCCCACAAGCACTTCTACTGCTATCTTCAGTTCCGACACACCTTTACCCCATACATTTCCCATCTAACAGATATTCCTGAATTTAACCCCATTGAGGATAAAGTGTTTATGGGTGACTTGGGGGATCATAAAATAACTGAAAATATATTGCACACTTTTCAACAATACCCCTACTACATTGCACAAGACTAGAGAGACATGGCAGCAGGACTTAGGCCCCCTAGAGGAGAATGACGGGTAGAGGCTCTGGAATCCCCGCGCAGGGCAGCAATCGTGGCCCGTCGGCATCTTACCCAGTTTAAACACTTACACAGAGCCTCTTATACAAGGCATAGGCTTTGGCGTGCTGGGCTTATCACGCCCCCCTATTGCTTATGCTGTAAATCTATGGAAGGTCATTCCTACACACTGTCTGGTCCTGCCCAACACTGTCAAGATTTTGGAGGGGGGTGTTGGCATGCTTGTCTGAGGTTCTGCCGTGGGATATTGCATACTCATAGAGGTTAGACATGCTACATATTACGGAGGACATAGATGGAAATAGGTATAAGTGCCACCTCCTACTTCTAGGTCTCACGTTGGCAAAACGAGATGGCGCCCGTGTCTGGAAATCACCATCACTAGGGGTGTGGAAAAGGAGACTAGACTTTTGCATGGGCCTGGAACTCCCGGTCTTCGAAGCGAGGGGATGTCCTCATAAACTTTACAAAATTTGGAAAAGGTGGGCTGACTACAGGGGACTGTATATTGAGCTCCCTCCCCCGTCATTGTTATGCCATTAGTCATCTGGAATCCACTTAGAGCTCTTAATCAATGTGGCTATGGGTGGCAAAAACTCTCCCAATTTTCAGGATTGTTATATTGGCTAAACGCAGGTAATGTGGCACAGTTGTTTCTTTTTTCTTTTTCTTTTCTGTTCCTATTTTTTCTCAAAATATATCTTCTGTGTAATCAATCATATATCATTGCTGAAAATGTTGACTTTCAGATAATTCACCCTGCATACATTCCCTGGGTGCCTTTCAAGGCCCTTGTACTGTATTGGCTATCAACAATAACATTATGTTGTGTGAAAAAAAGAATAGTTCATAAAACTCAGCACAGTCTCAATAAATCCAAGTAGATCAGCATACAGTTGTTCAATCAAATAGCAAAGAGAGCCAAAGTGGGACAGCAGCAGCAGTAGCCACAACCATCAAGTGTCTGGAAAAAGGCTAGATCGGACAAACTGGGTGCAAACACTTTTAATAGGACCAATAATATAAGCTGTATTGGTTATATTCTGGTGTACCTTGGGATATGGCCTGAATGATTGATAAGGCTGTGGGCTCCGCTAATAATAGTGATCATAGTCCCCTTAGCTCACTTTGGAGTCGCCCTGGGGGGATTCACCTAGTTATCCTAAATCCATTCTGATAACAAGGGAGCTACTTCCATCTAATGATAAGTGCTGACTTAATTGGCCACAGGTGGCTTTGGATGAATGCAAGCTTAAATTAATTAAGCAGAACTTACTGACTTCCACAGCAGAGATTCAAAGCTTAACTAATCACCAAGGAGGGCTGGAAATTATTCTAGCTTGCCACACTTGCCTTTTTAGCAGACGGCAGCATATTTTATTGAACACATGTGCCCCCTAAATCCTGCACATAAGCGAAGATCTCAGTTTACCTGGTTCAATCAGGAACGTAGAGGCCTGAGGTGGCAACTAACTTTGGCAATTGAAGAATTCGGCCATAGTGAGAGTATTATGGAGGTCCAACAAGTCGGCTCAGGTGAGAGCTAAAAGGGAGTGGGATAATAGATAGAAATTCAATGGGGAGGCTTGTGATACCAAAGATTCTCAGAAGTTCTGGCTTTTAGTTACTAGGGCGGTTGCTAATAGGCCATTACCACCGACTAATAATATTTCCATTGCAGCAAGGTATGATCACTTTACTCTTTTATTTTCAGGGACTTGTATGCCAGCCACGCACGTAACCCCCACACATTTTGTCTATGTTAGAGCCAAGGATTTCTTCTCTAAAAGTGAAATTAAGTCCTGCATTGATTCAATTGCTAAAGCAAAAACCCCTGGTTACATTCTGGCCTTAGCCAATGCAATAGCAGAGGGGGCCCAAATACCCACTTTATGGAAGGGAGGTGAGGTGATTCCTGAATATAAGAACGGGGATAGGTCTTTACCTTGCAACTATTGACCGATTAGTCTCATAGATTTTGTCCAAAAAGTGTTTGCTTGTGCACTCCTCATAAAGATACAGGACTGGATTAGCAAGCATACTGTCTTGTCCACCTTCCAAGCTGGCTTTAGACAAAAAATTAAATCAAACGACCAGGTGATTTGCTTCCTTCTTCTGACTTGGAAGACAGTGGTAATTGGTCAGGGAAGCCTTTATGTAGCCTTCATAAACCTAAACACTTCTTTTGACATTGTCCTAAGAAACAAGCAATGGCAAATCTTGAGAGATATGGATCTTCCTCTGGAGATTTTATCACTCGTTATTTGCCTCCATGAGAAAAACATTGCTAGCGTTCTTTGGGGCTGTCAAGGCCAGCTTACTGACCCAGTATATGTCAAGAGGGGAGTTTGTCAGGTCTGCAATACCTTTCTTTTCCTTTTTGTGAATGGCTTTGTTCAGTTTCATTCTGACGCCCCAGCACAGAGGCCCCTACTTTGGGTGGGGTAATGGTGCTGAACCTACTGTAGCTGATGGTACATTACCAGTATATAAAACACCAGGAGGGATTAAGTTGCTCTTAAATCGCTTCAAAGAATTTTGTGATTCTAGAGGATCAGAGATTAACACTTCAAAGATTAAGCTTCTATTACTTAATCCTCATAAAACTTTCAGAGGTAAATTATCGCTCGGAGGGGTCCCTGTGGAAAGGGTGAGAATGTTTGACTATTTAGGTATCACACTCCTGGAAGATATGTCATGAAAGCCTCATGTAATTAAGCAGGCCCTAAAGCATAGGCAAACAAGAGGGCCCTAATAAGAAGACATAGCATCTCCTTCAGCAAATCAGGGGCATCCCCACTTCAGATCTATGATTATAAAGTAGTAGGTTCAGCTCTTTATGGGGCTGAACTGTGGGACTGTGAAGGGATGGAAGGCGTTTTGAAATCAGAGAACAAGTTTCTGAGGTGCCTTATTTTGTCACCTCAGGGACCGCAACTCTACCAGCTAAGGCTGGTTTTAGGTAGAGTTTTTATCACAGAGAAGACCATTTTATGCTTGTTACTGTTTTGGTTGCGCATAAAGTCCACCCCGGAGTCAATTGCCCATATATGGTTGGCTTGTCTGGTGTACTCCTGCCCAAGAGGAAAATGGCTCAAACCAATCTGCAAGCAGTTGGGTACACGCATTTATGGTGAATCTCTCTGTATTCTGAGAGTGGACCCTAGTCCAGTGATTGCTTGCTTGGTTACAAAGTTTTGGGGTAATATGTGGGCAATAAGAAGGAAATTGCTGAAATAGTGAGATAGTTGCATTTTCTTTTTATCTCTTTTTAGTAGCTTTTTCTATGTTTTAATTGTATTGTTTGTCCATTTTCATTGACAGTATCTAAATCGGTCTTGAACGTTGTGCTCTTTTAGTATGAAGACAACATAGTGGGCAACAAAGTATATCCTGGAATAGGCAAGGTTTTCGGAGCTGTGGCCCTGTGCTTTGCAATAGCGCTTAATCCAATTATGTAATGAAAATTAGATTATGGCTTGAGTGATGTTTTTTACTAGGCTACAAAAGAATTGTGTCCGTTTTTATGTTTTAAATGATCTGTATGAGCTGTATTGCACCTGCACGTTTATGGTCTCTAGAAATAAAAAAAGATTTTATTATTGATTGATGGTTCAGAGAATTCGACAAAAAGCTTTGACACTACCTAGGAACACACACTAATATAAATGTTTAAAAACAAAATCAAAACATTGTAACAGGCTACTTTCTCTTCGGACTAATTGGGTGGAATGATTCTTTGGTAAGCAGATTCAGTTCCTCTGTTCATGAGGTTAGCTACAGACAGTTTTGTGTAGTTGGACTCTGTAAACATCAATCATGGTTTCTATAGACCTCAAACACCAATCAGGCTTCTTCATCTCAACCTGTTTCACTGCAAGAACAATGAACTGCTAACTAAAAGATAAAATCACTGTTAGGTAATGCATGCTTTCTACTGCAAATCTTAGTTATTGTTTAAATGCACAAGTTATTCTATTAATCATTATATGCAACATAAGAAAATAGGAAGTTTGTGACATTTAAGGATACAATTTGCTTATGAAAATATTATATATGTTAAACTAGACTATTCTACAGTTATAACAGCATCCCTAAGCATGTCATTCTAAGGTTGAACTTCAAAAAGTGTGCATATTAAGCTGATTTTTGATTAAAGAGAGCTTGCTTCATAACCCTTATTTGACCTACATGGATAGCAGAGACTGCCTATTGCGAATCAGCACATTTCAAATGTGTGTCAGTTTACGTTGATTGCACATTTAGTTTACTAAGCTAATTGATTATTTCTTTTATTTAATGGACTCTACTAATAATTAACTTTGAGGTAGGTTGTAATTTGCTTGCTGAAGGCCTTCTCAATCACGTTGGCTGGGTAGGGGAGCAGCGAGATGGGTCAGACGTTGCTCAGTTGATTTGGGGCGGCTGTGGGCTTCTTGTAGAAGGCATTGATTTCTCCAAGTTTTCATTCATCTAGAAAAGTGGCAGCAAACACAATGGAGGCGTGTATGATTTGGGTCGGTGGTGCTGAGTTGTGATGTTCCCAGGTTCAGGTTCTATGCATCTACTGGAGCCCCATAGTTGATAGATTGCATTATTGCTGCTGTGTCAGGAACTGGAAAACTCCAGGAGGTCTTCAGGTGAAGGTTTGGAAAAAGGAACTGAAAAGATGGGTGGGCTGTGAGAGTGCTGCGAGGCTCTGAGAGGCCTAGCAAGGATATGGCTCCCTGCACGTAGCTAGGACTCGGGAGAAATTAGCAGATGCCTTACAGCACCCTAACTTGTCATTGCCAGAGGAGATGCCAAGTACCCCCTAACCATGTCTCCAGTATTGGGAACTAGTCTTTCCCAGATGGGGTGCTTGCAGGTGGTGGATGAGGACGAGACCTCTATGAAGGCAAGGATAATGTACAGGCACATGCGGACATGCTTACACAGGGATATTGTCGTAAATGTCATTACTGCAACCAGTGAACAGGGGCATGACCAGTGGATAAGGGTAGGAAGTTAAGAGGGTTGGGAAAGTTGTTCCATTGATGTTGAGTGCAGATGAGAAGTTTGGAATAAGGGAAAGTGCCACTGATTACTGTGAAATGGTTATGAGCCACTGATTACTGTGAAATGGTTATGAGAACACATACCACACCAACACATTTGCGTACCACTGATTTGATGTAGTACCATATTCATTTGTATTGAAACATGGCCTAGCACGAATATATGATGACAGGGAACAGGGTACTGTACATTGATGTATGAGATGTTATGAAACTGCAATAAAAGTTGGTTAAAAAATGATTGCTGCTGTGTCGTTTCTGTTGAATGTTGTCCATTTGGTCAGGTCTCGGTTGGTGGTGGGTTGGTTAGCAACAAGTTCTCTGGGGTTGGGTTGCTGTGCGAAGTTGCTGTAGATGTTTGCTGTGGAAGAAGTTGTATAGGTTGTAATTTAGATGTTGGGAGGCAGTGGTGTTGTTTTTGGTGACTATGGGCTAGGTGAAATCCTTAATGGTTGACCAAATCACCTTGCAGATTTTGGATATTCCTATGATGGGGTCCATTAGAGATTTATTTCTTAGTTTCTCTTATTTTTTGATGATAGTGTCTAAGTGCAGTCTTGTTGATAGTTCTGTTTGTGGGGTCGTCGCTGGCTCTTCATTTCCTTTCCAACTGTTTACAGTATCATTTGGTGACTGGGAAGTCTTCTATGTACCAGCTGGCTTGCTTGTTTGATCTACTATGCTTTTTCGTTTTCATGGGTTGCGGAAGTGTGCGCAGTTGTTGATTCAGTTGTTGAAGTTTTTGATGTCCTTATCTGTGTGGTTAGGGTGACCTGTGCTGAGGGCACTGAGACAGCCTGCTTCTGTGATTTTGCCCCTGCTGTGACTTGGAATGCTGAACCTGGGCAGGGGGTTGACTTGAGGTGTGTTGATTCTGAAGTCGATGATAGAGTGGTCAGCCCATGTGAGTGGTGTGGTGGAGTTGCATTTGATGTTGTTGCTTGTGGTTAAGATAGAGTCCAGTGTGTTCCCTGCCATGTTTCTTGGTTCTGGGATGAGCTGGGTGAGTCCGATGTTGATCCAGCATTAGAGGAGTGCTATGGATCAGGCGTCATTTCAGTCTTCCAGTTGAAAGTTTAGGTCACAGAGGAGAATGTAGGCTCTGGAATCGATGGTGAGCGGAGCGATAAAGTTAGTGATGAGGTTGGTAAAGGTGGCTCACGGTCCAGGTAGTCTGCTGGAATTACTGTGGCGATGTCGGGAGCTTATGAGCTAGGTCAACAAATCTGCTACATTTCTAGGCACAATTGGCATATTCCTTTAACATTTGAGGGACAAGCAACCAGTTACCACTGTCTAAGGTGGTAAAAAAGTGCTGCAGCAGTTCTTCAACTATTTAAGACATCAGTGATTGCAAAATTGTTTCAGGGACATTGTCTTAAATGAGTACTTGCAGTGTTCTATTTAAATGATATGACTCATGGTTTTCATCCAGGTGTCATGATTTGAGGGATCCTGCCCAACACGTCAACTCTGTTCACTGAAAACCGCCTCATTTTACACCTGACTACACTGGTAATGTGCTATGGTGTCTTCCAACTTTGGGTTCAGCAGTGGATCCTCCCATTTCTTACTGATGAGGCTAGATCAGCTACTGCTAATGAATTACTGTTTTCTTGGGTTGTTTGTGGGAACTAATTGATAAGCTTTAACTTATTCATACAGTCATTGCCATTAGGGTTATATTTAGCTTTACATAATTTGACTCCCTATCTCAAAAACTCTGGGACTTCCTTTAGTTCTCTAAACAACAGGACATCATACTCAAAGTCTGTGCCACTTTATGGTGCTGAGTCTATGTAACTGCCAATTTACTTCTGATCGTTCTGGACACATCATCATTCAGAGCCAGTGAAACATTTTTAAGGCATGGACAATACCTTTGAGCCATTCAGTTCATGAAATCATTTGGGTGGTAACATACTTTAAAAGTTTCAGTAAAGTGTGTTTTGAGTGAAGTGTGTTTTTAAAAGTGCCTCCAGGAAGACATTTCTGAATATTAACCAGTATTGACAAACATTATTTGTAATATTTAAATCTTAAAGATCCACAAAGTTGCATGAGGTAGCTCCATTATTTGCACATATAGATGCTTTCATTCACTTGATCAAGGCTGTAAAGGTGGTGGATGCCAGCCTGGGCTGTTAAACACAGCTGCGGTCCGTGGAGGGAGTTCCGTGGGGCAGAGAGGCGGGGGAGGGGCAGGGTGGGGGGTACTAAACAACAGAACATGGATAATTGGAGGTAAGTAAACAATTTAATGAATAAAACGAATTTTGTAGCATGCCCTGTATTGCAAAATGCAATGCAGTGCGCTACGAAATTCGTTTTATTTATTACATTGTTTACTTACCTCCAATTATCCATATTCCGGTTTTTAGCAACCCCCACCCTGCCCCTCCCCGCCCTACGGAACTTTCTCCACGGGCCGCGGCTGGTTAAACCTTTGGCCTAATACTCCCTACTGTCTTTAGTTTTGCAGTAACTAGTTATTCTATACTCCTCGCCAAATTGTTGAAGCCTTGCGCAAGCCATGTAATGAGATGACTTTGGTATCTTGCGTATACAAATGTGTATATAACAGTAGTTTAAAGCACCCAAAACTCCAATGGTAAATTAATATATTTTTACAAGAAATGTCAACAAAGTTTCGCAAGCCATAACAAATCAGACAACAAACATTTAATGACCACATCTCTTTGTCAAGCCTTAATTTGTGAGTTCATTCATACCTTTCTACTCAAGAAAACAGAAAAAGCGTGTGAGCTGTTTAGTGTAAATAGCAATAGTTGAAACATGGTGGAATGTCTATTTCACAATTATTGCTTCAGTTTTTTGGCAGAGCAACTTGTTTGTAGTGTCAAAATACAAGGGGTTTAGTTCCGCAAACGTGTATTCTCATAGCTCCAAGTTGTGACGGCTGAAGTTAGATATATGACTCTTGTTAGCATCCAATTCAACCATTATAATATATTGTCTTGCCTCCAGAAGATCAAATAAACTAATCATGTATGTCTCACACGAATTAGGAAGGAAACAACTTCACATGTTAAGGTTTAATAAAGCCATAGGCTTAATACTAGGAGAAAGTGAATTGCATAGCATGTTATTGCACAAAGTGGATATGAGTTATGCTCTTGTATTGATAAGTCACATGAGCTACCTATTCAGTGTATTGGGTGGTGTGCAGGAAATTTATACTTGAGGTGTCCCTAAGGTACACAAATAGTATGAACTATTTGGTTGTTTTATAGGGAGAAATCTCTATGACATTTTTCTCCTGAAACCATTTTCCTGCAAACAAAAAACCCACAGCATATTAAATAATATAAAGTATGTAATATATACAAAATACAAGATTGATGCAACATCACGCTTGAGGCCGCCCGGCCTAGGTAAATCCCACCTTAACAGCCAATGATTGTGCTATTTTAGGACATAGAAGATAGAAATGTTTTTTATTTAAGCATCAAGGACTAAATGTATTTCAATACGGGAGGCTCAATTCATGGGTCTCTCTTCTTGCTTTATTTAGTACAACACACAGGACATCCCAATTTATAAATAGCAGTAGTCCATACACAACATTTTCTTTTCATGCTACTAGAGATTTCTATTTATTGTTTGGTGGTTATACTTAAGTGTTGATTTGTTAGGTCATCTTCATACTTGTGCCTGCTTTCAGGGCTCTGTGTGAAACTATTAATTTGTTTTGTATTGAGTAAACTTCTCAAGGGTGCCTGCTTTCAAGGCTTGCATTTGAAATTCTTGCTTTGTTTCAGGACACTGTGGCTGGAGTGTTTATTTAATGTCAAATTTTAAGGATTTCAGGGCTCATGTGCAAATGATTACATTGTAGCAGCGCAAAACTGCTGAGGAGTTTTCTCTACATTTATTTCAAGGTCACATACATTGTGTTATTTGTTGCAAGGCAGATGCTTGCCTAGGGAACTGTTTATGTAAGCATCTGTCTGGGTTTATGTGAAGGCAATTTAAAGGCACAATGTATTTTCTGTGTATTTGTGTTGATATATTTGATAGAATTTGTTCAAAGAAAATATTATGGGGGGTTCAGCTATCTATTGTTTGCTGATTAGAATGATTGTCCGCCGTGTTAATAATTAGAAGGATGACATTTTTAAGAAAAACCTTTGTGATTTTTTTAGGCCACTTCAGTTTCTCATTCCATTCATAAAGCTGTCTCCACATCATTTAGAAATAATGTCAAAAATGAAATAGGAAATTCCATGGTAACTGCTATTGTAAGCTCTTTCTTAATTTATGTGTGATTAGATCACATTATTAGCAAGGAAATGTATGTCAATTAGTTTTCTCTTCAAGGGAATTAGGTAGATGTGGGCGATTGAATTCCACATGAAAATTATGACTTGGTGTCGATGTGGCAACACCCTATTGTGGGTAACTTAGAGGGCCCAGTAAGAGACTCTATGATGATTTATCTACACATAATTCTGATAAATACTATGACGGCCATAACTATTAGATACAAACTTTATTGCATTTTTAAGCAAAGGTGGGAAGGGCCTGTGTACAGGCATGGGCCTCACACCAAAATGAATCATTGGATACCCTGATTTCTGTTTCACTTATTTTGTGCACTGCTGAAGTGGTGTAGAAGCCAGGGGGTCAATTGAACACAAAACAGCATTTCAGTTGGGCCTAAAGAGTGATTTGCTTTCTTGGGAGTGTGGTACACAATGGACTGTTGTTGCGTATTGATCTCATAATTGGGGAGTTGACAGACTCAGATATAGAGACCACTTATCTAGGGCCTCTGTTTGGGGATTAATTTGAAGAAAAAGAAATTGTGTAGTATATTCAGACTTTTATCTCTCTGGACAAAGCACATTCATCCCAGGCCAGTTCTTTTGGATAGGATTATGACAAGGCCAGGGGATAGGGGGTTGTTTCACTGGTTGAGGGACCCTCTACAGATCCTTCTACCTCCAGCAGTATGGACAATAAAGGCCATCACTTAATGCTGGGGAACATCCTTTACGACGCGGATGTTACCCCGCAGTACCTTTACAACTCGTATTTTAGAACGCAAGTCGTAACTACGACTTGTGCTGGAGGGCGCTAAAGGACAAGGAATAGTAGATTTACTATTCCAACACCTTCCCTACTGTACGTAGGCTGGTGTTGGAATAGTAAATTAAACTATTACTAAGTCCGCACCCCTACAGCGCAAGTCGTGGTAACGACTTGCGTTGTAAAATACACGTTGTAACGGTGCGCGTGGTAATACCACACATCGTAACAACGTACATCCCTTAATGCTACAAAAAAAAAGGGAAGGACACTTTGTTGTCAGCAGGGCTCAAACAATAGGAGGAGGAACTCAAGGTAAATATAGTGTGCTCTCACCTTGTGACAGAGGGAGGCTGGTTGGCCCATTTTAGTCAATAGTAGGGTTTAATATCAAAAGAGCCATGAGTATTACAGATGGTGAGAGGATTACAATTAGAATTCACTGTAACTCGTACCGGTGGCCTTTGCCAATAATTATTTTCAGGAAGATATGGTCACCACAGATGTACTGGGGTTGTTGCAGAAGAGGGCTTGAGAACCATACAAAAACCAAAAGCACAAAGCAGTAGACCAAGGTTTAGCACATCAACTTCTTCTGTTTCCTAAATTTGTCCGGTGCAACAACTCTCACCATCCACTGCCAGGGATGTCCGTCATATACAAAATTTTTATAAGAAATTTAAGAGGTGCACACAATGAAGTCAGAGATACCAAAAGTTCATAGATTTTGAAAGTCCTCTGTTTTTTCTTTAATGGATTCTTTATTTTCTCTTTTAAGATATACAGGCACAGCCAACGCGTTTCATTCCCTTTAATGCCTTGGGAATTTCATCAGGGCATTGAATTGGATCATCTAAATCCGATGGTCCAGAGTGTAGTCACACCTTCGATATCAGTGCTGCAAAAGTATTTGTCAATAATATTGACCCTTGTATTCCGTTGACAAGCAGTCCGTTGTACAAGTGGGGTTCAGTATGGAAATAGGACTGGCCTATGTCGGTAGCATCCGTCCACCTTGCCAAAATGAAACGATCTCAAAATATGGAACCATTAATAAGCGGTCCGTGGTGCGAGCGAGATTCGGTGTAAAGTGTGGTGTAGTGTGTTTATCTAGGTACCTATATTGATACTCCTATTTCTGACCCTTGTCCGGTTAATAATTCACTAGTATCCATACAACGGCACAGAAACCCGTTTTCAGATTAAGTCATAGCGCATGCTGTCACATTAAGCAAGCACTATTCCTCCAGCCCCCTAGAACGCACACCGAGTTCTCAAAACAAGCCAAACCATCAGCAGACCTGGGAAATCCCCCGCAGCTATTGTTTTGATTTCGCTCGAGAACTCCTAAAAGAAATGTAAGAACGACCAGTCCTTATGACATTCTTACTGACGTCTTATGTCCATCCTTACGTCAAACTCAGCACCTTTCAGGTATAAATATACCGACGCTGCCCTGAGCAACGACACAGTGGTGATTAGCTTGGAGCAGTGCTACTTGCCGGAGAGCCCAGCTGATGCAGGAAGCTCACGGACGCTGCCCCTCCCTTTTGACGCGCTGAGAGAGACGCTGCCTGTTCTCCTGCCGAGAAATCCAGCCTCCGGCGTTTCCGGCTTACCTTCGCTGGTAACTGGGATATCGAGTCCTGAGAGAGAGATACCAGCCCTCCTGCCTTCTAAATCCCAGGTACTGAGCTGACTAACCCCTTACAGAGAATTCTTGAGTCAGATTCTTGGCAAAACAAACTTAACTTAAACTGCTACTTACTTACTCCCTCCCACGTATTAGGCTTAGGTCAGGTACACCGGGGTAGGCGTAGTTAGAAGCACCAGTTGAGTACGATTAGTCAATGTATATATGTATGTATATCTTTTATCCATTTTAAGTATCATATGGCTAAGAAACCATATCAATGCTTTTACAGTATTATTTTATAATCCTGCTTTTACTGTATGCACTCTACTTAACCTTAAGTATTGCAACTGTAGCGATTCATTTCTCTTGTATGAGAAAAAGAGACTGATCAATAAATAACATCTTTTATTGAACACGCCCATCTCTTCTTTCTCTACAAACTGGTGGAACTAAGTATGCACGTACTGACTGAGTAAAATAGCTGTCTTTCGTTTTCACACGACTCTGGAGATATACTCTTGATTAGGGAGAGCAAAGTTGTCATGTTCTATGGTTGTCAGAAACTAAATCCCTTCTTGTCTATCCAGGGAGATTAAACTCCTCCTCGCCTATTCGAGAAAGTTTCTAGTGAACTCTGAGCTAGCTGGCACACAAAACTTTAAGTCTAATATCGTCAGTAGAAGACCTAGTTAACCTCTGTCCTACGTCTATACTATTGAAGACATTATTCCAATGCGCAGAGCCTATTGGGAATATAGGAACTACACTACATGGCGCCCAACGGTTTGGTAAGGCGATAAAACTAACGCAAGGCATTAGAGTAACTCAGTCGTGCTTTTCCACACAGACCCTTTCTCCCATAAAACTGCAAAGACGTCTGGAGTGGGTCAAAGGTTAAATCCGCCAAACTTAGTAGGAAGAGACTCCGATGTATAGTTTTTGGTTTATTCAACGTTGAAGGATACACTGTTCCAAAACATTGTGCATCTAATCTTTGTTTCCGTGGAAACCTGATCTGCAACAAAAAACCTTTCTGTCAAGAAAAATGTCAGAAACTGAAGAAGAAAGAGAGACAGCTAGAATAGCAGCTCGTCTAATAGAGGAAGACACAAGTCTCCTGCAAACTGACCCGGACGCAATACTCATCCCGGTCAGCATAAGAAAAACTATAACTTTAAAACTTATAGAAAATGGACTGACATCAAGAGGTGGTACAGTCATATTCGTAATTGAGGCACATGAATATCGGCAGACAGAGGTATTCTATTCATGGATAAACTTTCCAGCAGCAAACGCTGTAACAAAGGAGTTCCACTATTACAAAATAGAGGAACCACCGGATGAGTACACCCCTTTCGAGGAGGTGGAAATCCCACTCAAATACCAAGAGCACCTGCTCTGGTTTAAAGGCGCCCTAAAACATAATGATCACATCACCAGGCTCGGTCTACTAGGTAGACAAGGAGCAACGTGGCCGGTTCTAGCCAGCTACACACCACACCCAGACATTGAAAAAATGTCAATACCAGAACTTTTAGTACAGCTAAAACAACTGATTAAAATACACAGACAATTAGTCCAATATGTAATGCGGACTTCAACAGTCCAAACAGCTATTACAATTCCACAGCTGACTCCTCATCAGGGGAACACAAATAAAATCACAACACAGAACATACAGTCCTGTCTAGGTAAAGTACCCATTAAAAGGGGACAAATTCCATTCTGGTTAGCACAAAAAATCACTCAATTAGAGGCAGTATTCCCGGATACTACCCCTACTGAGAAAAACAGAATTCTGACTATCTGTCTTCCAATGGGGATCGCACCACATGTGGAGGACTGTGACACTTGGGGTACAGTCTTTGAGTCCATTTACACAAAAACACATGGTGTTCCGTCCATGTCGGTAATACCAGAGGTGCTAAAGCAGATTCAAAATGAATACGGTCCAGAACCTGCTTTAACTCTGGGTATGAAATTACTGAAAAACTTTAAGCTGGTCTCGGCAATATTACTAGCCAACATAAAGGGGGAAGCAGCAAATGTGGCGATCCGCCAAAGGTTGAAGGAAACAGATATAGCAGACCAACCATTTGAACTTGCCAGAATCATAGAAAAATCCTATGAAGAACTAGGAAGAGATAGTTTGGGTGGGAAACCAGTGAAACCCCAACTAATTGAAAATCCTGAAAAGGTATTTATTAAAAATAATCTAAACACTCCAAAAAAGAGCTGGGATGGAAATAAACAATCCACTCCCAAAGAGAAGAAATTCCAGTCCAGAGGAAGGTCTCCTCGGTGGAGAGAAAGATCTCCAGACCAAGGACACAAGTCTCCCCAGAGGGAGCCCTCTGAGAAAAAATACAACCTTAGAAATAGAGATAATCTGAAGAAACCTGATAGATATCAAGATATTGATACACGTCCATCTCGATCTTTTCAGACTTCCTCGCAGAAATCGGAAAGAAGAGGACGGTCAGAACACAGGGAAGAGCACGTCAAGTCCAAAGACAAGGAACCTGCTCATCAAAATAAAAAGTTACAATTTCCAAAGAAGAAGGTAGCCAGTATTAAAGTGATCAAATATGCCGAAGATCCTGAGGACACAGCTGAAAAACGGAGAGTGGGCTCAGACAATGCTAGACAGCGCAGCAGAAGTGAGCATAGCTCGCAAGATCCTGATGAATCATCTGGAGACAGTGGACACGAATGAATACATTCAGGTGGAAACTGCAGATACCAGAGTTAGCAAACCTCATAAAATATATGAAATAACTTTACGTATAGAGGGAGATAAGACTAGGAAAATAAGGGGTCTATTTTGGGATAATCTCTCCAAGGGTTATGACATCCTTCTAGCTGAAAAAGACTGGCCACCAGAGTTTGTCAGGGAGTGCCCTCATGGCGAAGAAATGATTATGCCTTACTTCTCAAATCACATTCCAATACATAAAAAATATACACTTGCAAGAAAGTGGGCAGTAGCCCAAGCTCCTGCATTATATAAAAACCATGTGGGATGGGATGAGGACTCTCCTCCTCACAAAATCCAGTTAAAATCACAACCAACTGCACAAAGGCAGTACCCAATTAAGCAAGAAGCTAAAAAACAGGTCAGGGAGATCTTAGATCAACTTGAATACCAGGGGGTGATTGAAACATGCACCTCACAAATGAACAATCCTTTGTTTCCTGTCTCCAAACAAGATGATTCATATCGTCTAGTTTTGGACTACAGACACCTTAACTCATGTTGCAAAACTTTTGCAGTACAAAACTCCCACAGTGCAGCACTAATGAATAGCATAGTGCGCAAAAAATACAAAACAACATTAGACATCTCTGATGGATTCTTTTGTCAAAATATAGCACCTGAAAGCAGATATTTGACCGCTTTCTCAATAAATGGCTCGCAGAAAAATTTCTGTCGTTTGCCACAGGGGTTCAAGAACAGCCCAGGATTATTCTCAGCGAGAGTAACAGAGTTACTACAAATGCATGATGATGCAGCATTATCTTATGTCGACGACATCTATCTAACAGATGATGACTTGGATACTCACTTGAAAAGAGTGAACACCATAATACTTGGGTTCGCAGCAGAGGGTTACAAATTCAACTTCAAGAAGTCAAGAATTGCCCATCTGACTGTCCTATTTTTAGGATATGAATTATCAAGTGAAGGCAAAAGCCTGGCAGACAATTTCTTGGAGAAATGTGCTATAATCCAAGCACCAAGAACGCTGAAAAACTTACAATCAATTCTAGGTTTCCTGAATTTCGGAAGAACTTACATTATAAATTACGCGGAGAGGGTTAAACCTCTCTATGACTTAATAAAACCAGATTTTAAAAGAACCAATTGGACTCAAAAACACACAGAAATTTTGAGATCTTTACAAACAGACATGTTAGTTAAAACAAAACTACAAACACGCGACAACACACGCAACCTTGTGATTCGGGTCATCCCAGGAAGATGCGGATTCACATACCTAACCTCTAATGAGGAGAAACGGTACCAATAGCATACAAATCACATTTGTACACAGAAGCTGAAAAGTCATTCAGCATTAAGGAAAACATTGTTCATGCGGTTCAAACAGCTGTAGCAAGAGAAAGATACCAAGCTGACGGCAGACAGATTACAGTCAGAACAGCAGAATCGGCCTTTGAGGCATTAACAAGCCCATGTAATTTACCTACTATGGCACTAAATCCAAAATGGATACAATGGGAAGATTCTCTTGCTACAGACAGAGTGAAATACTATTTTGACCCGGAAATGAAAAAATTAAAAAATCTAGAATATGAAAGAGAATATCCTCTGCCTAGCGACATTCTGCCCATACAACTTTACGCCTGCGTAATATACACAAACAGTTATGCAGAACCCTCGGTTTGGGGAAAACAAGCCTACAACGCCACATGCGAGATTGTAAAAGACGTGTGGCGCGGAGGTAAATTGAGACCTCTGTCTACAAAAACACACTCAGTGGAAAATAATTCAGAACAACAGACTGAAATAATAGCATTAAAAATGGCACTAGATAATGCCGATCGCGAATTCCCGACACTAATAGTGTGCGATTCGTATTACTGCGTCAAATCGTACAATAATGATTTACAGAAATGGATTCAAAACGGTTACAAAGATGACACAGGTGCCACAATAAAGCAAAAATCGCTTTGGGAACAAGTAGTTCTTTTACAGAAAGAACTACCAAAGACTCACGTGATACATTCATTGAGTCATCAGCGTGATGGCATTCACGCTGCAGGAAATTTATTGGCTAAGACAGCCACAGCGGAAGCAACTAAATCGGCTCCCGTAGCTACAAAAAAGCGTTCAGGAAAATACATTGACGGGGAAACAATACTGGCGGTGAAAACGTCATCAAAAGGCGACTGTCAGGATCGTCAGGAATCACATGGTGGCAGCTGTAACCAAGGTGGGTGGAGTTTCACGTTCTAGATTCCTGTTAAAGCCCCAAACTGTGAATGTGTGGCAGTATATCCAGTAAGAAGCTTCCCTCCCAAGATGGCCGCCAAGGTTGCCAAGTTAGGGATTAGGGGGTCCGTGGGTTACAGTATAGTTTACATGAAGCGCGCGAGCCCGTTGTGCTGCGCACTTCAATTTGGATTTTCTTCGTTTAGGAAGTTAAAACCGTTTCTCCGCGCATTTGTTCGTTGCGGGAGAAAACGGTTTCATAGTTATTTGAAGGAAATTAATTCCTTTGTTATTCGCAGCGCTTGTCTTCATAGAGTGGGGACAGGCAGCTTCAGTCAGAGAGCGTCAGAGTTTCGAGTTTGGTACCGGAGTGAGTGACTGGAGTGACTGGAGTGTCGGAGGAACGGCATAAACAAGTCGTACTATTCCAGTAGCTTGTTATTCTTCCCGCACCCGTTCTGGCAGTATCAGCTGGATACTGAAGAGACTTTCAAGGCACGACGAACTTCCAAGGTGTGAACCTACAGAGGCGAATCAGAGAAACTCAGCAACTATACATAGACAGTAAGACTGCTGCATTCTGCGTGCAAGGCATTAACTGCATTTTGGCTTCCCCCTCCCTTCAATGTGCAAATTTCTAGTCTTTCCTTCCCCTCTTGCCTTCCTTTACCCCTTTTGCGCGTTTACCAAGGATACCCTGCCTTCGCTGCACTGTAATATACTTTGAAGCTGTAAACCTGCAGACAACGAACAGAAACCCTAAGGCAGCTTGCTGGAGTATTCAAAAAGGTATGAAGAAGCTGAATTGGGTAGTCCAAAAGATTTCATAGGTTAATAGAAGTCTATAATATAGTCTTTCTCTTTTAGAAAGAATCTCCGGTTACAATTCCTACACACAGAAGAGAGGCAAAGACTCCGCTGCTAGCTGGTAGGATTAGAGCTTAGTAGAGTATAGCGTGATTAGAGGTGTAAGTGCTTGTTCTCAAAATTCCAACCCCTCTCCCCCCTTCTTATATGTGCATTAGAAACCCAAGTGACAGTCAGAAGACCAAGAAGAATCCTGATTGAGCCTGGGTGTCAGCAAACGGAGTTTCTCTTCTCTCTCTCCACTTCCCCTTTCCCCCCCTCTCTGGTCTAGTAGATTTATGCTGCGACACCGGGGAGAGGGTGCTTGGGATTAGCAGCAGTTCTGTCTCCGCGAAGCCTTTGGCGACTTTGACAGATTGAAGTGCCCAAGAATAACGCTTCGCCTGGGCAGAATGGCTGAGGGTTTTGATTTGAAGGCCTTAGGGGAAATGTTGTTAGGAATTCAACATGAGATAGGGGCAGTCCGTGAGGAGAACAAGATTTTGAAGCAGGAATTAGTGGCGTCCAGAGTAGAGACCAAGGTCTTGGCTCAGAAAGTGGATGGGTTGGCAATGGGAAATCCCGCAACTGGATCAACTTCCACCAAGGCTTCCATTCCAAGTACAGATCCTAAGACTGTGGCTCAAGTGATTCATTCTGTTTCACCTCTTATTCCATTAGCTGCCCCAGAAAGGTTTCAGGGAGACCCACAAAAGGCCCAATTATTCTTAACCCAATGTTCTTTACATTTCATGTGTCGCCCTACCCTCTTTCCCGATGCCCAGTCCAAGGTAGCATTTGTTCTTTCTTATTTGGGTGGTGATGCTGCGAACTGGGCTATGCCTCTGGTTACTAGAGATGATCCTTTCTTGTATGATTTTGCTCGTTTCAAGAGGGAGTTTTTGAGGATCTTTGACAGGAGACAGGTTTCTCAGGCCACCGACAACGAATTGTTAGAGTTGCGCCAAGGGTCTAAAGATCTGCTCACCTATTTAACTCAGTTCAATAAATTGATTATTGAAACGGACTGGCCTGAGGAGAAACGAGCTGCCTTGTTCTACCGAGGTCTGAGAGATGAACTTAAAGATACCCTATCACAGATTCCCAACAGACCAAAGGAACTTTCAGTTTTAGTGGATTTGGTGTTGGAATTAGACTTTCGCAATTCTGAAAGAAAAGGAGAAAAGAAAAAGGATTGGAGGATGAGTTTTCCTAGGTTTGATAGAATGAAATCTGATAATGGAAAGAGCAGCAATGAAACAGAACCTATGCAGATTGGAGCGGTTCGTGGTCCTTTAAGTAAAGAAGAAAAAGAGAATAGAAGGCAAAAGAAACTATGTCTGTATTGTGGGGGTTCTGGGCATTTTGTAAGAGAATGCACCAAGCGGCCTAAAACTCCCATGAAGGGAAACGATTCCAGCCATCAGTAGACGGAGTCGCTCTGGTGGTCAAAGAAACTAAGACGACTCCCGAAGTTCATGCGATCATGAATACCTTGCAATCTATGTCCCCGCATGTCATTCTTCATATGACTTTGAGATTTCGAGAACAAGAATTTCTTAGTGTTGCCATCATGGTGGACTCAGGAGCCACAGGCAATTTTTGTGATATAAAATACGCACAAAAGATGGGAATTCATGCAATCCGAAAAGAGAAAAGTGAACCAGTCAGGGCTGTTGACGGCACCAACTTGTCGTCAGGTCCAATTGTTAGTCATACGGAATGTTTGGAGTTGATTCAAGCGGATGGACATCGTGAAATTTTGCAGTTTAACCTTATCGATGCCCCCCAATTTCAATTCATTTTAGGATTACCCTGGTTGGCTCAACACAATCCTGCCATCGATTGGGAAAAGCGGACAGTGAAGATGCAGTCATTATACTGTCGGGAACATTGTTATCGAAGGTCCGAAGTAAATGAGAGTCCATCACAAGCCAATTTGTTATCTTTTGGAGGTCAATCAATTGGAGTGATTGACACGGTGCATCTTCCTGAGGAGTATCAGGAGTTCGAAGAGGTTTTTAGTGAACAGGAAGCTGAGCATTTACCTCCTCATCGTCCGTACGACTGCACCATAGAGTTAGAACCCGGAGCTACTCTTCCTTGCAGCAGAATTTATGCATTAACTGAGGCAGAGAACAAACATTTGAAGGAATATTTGGATCGTTACCTGGCCAACGGATTTATTCAACCTTCACAGTCCCCAGTGTCCTCTCCTTTATTTTTCATTCCTAAGAAGGAGGGGAATTTGCGGACTTGCATAGACTATCGCGCTTTAAATCAAGTGACTATTAAGAATCGCTATCCCTTACCCTTGATTTCAGTTCTTTTAGATCAAGTAAAGGAGGCGCAGATCTTCACGAAGTTGGACTTACGTGGGGCGTACCATTTGGTCAGGATGCAAGAGGGACATGAATGGAAGACAGCTTTCCGTACTAAATTCGGCCTGTTTGAATATAGGGTAATGCCATTTGGCCTTTGCAACGCCCCAGCAGTGTTTCAACACTTTATCAATGATGTAATGGGAGATCTCATTGATAAAATTGCCATCATCTACTTGGATGACATATTGATATACTCTAAAAATCCTCAAGATCATCCAGAACATGTAAAGAGTGTGTTGGAACGTCTGCAGAAGCATAGTTTGTTTGTCAAACTGGAAAAGTGTGTCTTCAGTGCTACTCGAGTAGAATTTTTGGGATTTATTCTTTCCCCGCAAGGTGTGATTATGGATCCAGGAAAGGTGCGTGCCGTGGAGTGTTGGCCTTCACCAAAAGATGTAAAAGAAATTCAACGGTTCCTAGGTTTTGCCAACTTCTATCGGCGCTTCATTCAAGGGTTTTCACAGCTCATTGTGCCAATTACGCAACTACTCAAGAAGGGGGCGAAGTTTGAGTGGACTGCTGAAGCTGAGCAAGCCTTCTGCCTCCTTAAGAAAAGATTCATCTCTGCTCCGATTCTTCTTCATGCTGATCCTTCGGAGCCTTTCTATGTTGAGGCGGATGCTTCAGATCAAGCGATCGGAGGAGTACTCTCTCAAAGACATCGGAGTACCGGGCAACTTCATCCTGTGGCTTTTCGCTCACGTAAGTTAAGCCAATCAGAGCTTAATTACACCATAGCTGAAAAAGAGTTGTTGGCGGTAAAGGATTCTTTTGAAGATTGGAGACACTATCTGCTAGGGGCAAGGCACACTGTCACCGTGTACTCCGATCATAAAAACTTGCAATTTTTAAAATCAGCCAAAACTCTGACTCCCCGACAGCTACGTTGGTCCCTTTATTTTGCTGATTTTGACTTTGTGATCACGTACCGTCCTGGTCCTAAGAATGGAAAAGCAGATGCCTTGTCACGAATCAACACCCAAGAAAGTGAGCATGAGGTAGAAGCCCAGCCGATTATTCCTGCCTCTAAGATTATCTGCACCATTGCTATTGACAATTTCCAAGAGGAAGTTGGGAAGAGATTGTCCGTTGAGGAAATTCAGGAATGGGTAGCTCAAGACAGTGATAGAAGATTCTATCAACAACTGCCGTATCACAAAGAAGCTTTGTATCTTCCAACGTCAGATTTACAATTAAAGGCGCTTCAAAAGTGTCATGACCATCCCCTAGCTGGTCACAAAGGCATGGCAAAGACATTGGATTTGGTGCGGCGTTATTTTTGGTGGCCTGAGTTATCCTCTCATGTTAAAGATTACGTTCAATCCTGTGAACTATGTGCGCGGAGCAAACCTAACCGACAAGCTCCGCAGGGTCTGTTGCAGCCCCTCCCTACTCCTTCTCATCCGTGGCATACTATTTCCATGGATTTAATTGTGGAACTCCCTAAAAGCAAAGGCTATGATACTGTCTTGGTGATTGTGGACACTTTTTCTAAGATGAGCCATTTCATTCCCTTGAAGGGATCTCCATCTGCCCCAGAGTTAGCAAAAGTGTTTGGTGAACATATTGTGAAGATTCATGGGATTCCCAAGGTGATAGTCTCTGATAGGGGTCCCCAATTTGTCTCACACTTTTGGAAGGCCTTCCTAAAGGGGTTGGGAGTTGAGAGAAGATTGACTTCTAGTTATCATCCCGAAGCAGATGGGCAAACAGAGCGCATTAATCAGGAACTAGAGCAATATTTACGGTTGTTTTTGATGGAAAATGGAGGAGATTGGGCAGATATGCTTTGGATGGCGGAATTTGCAAATAATAACGCGAAGAGTGCTTCTACAGGCTACTCTCCGTTTTATTTGAATTTTGGTCGTCATCCAAATCCATTTTTGATTGATGCGGATTTGGAGGTACCTGCTGTTGGAACTTTATTAAAAAATATCCATTCCATACATAAGTCTGCTGAGACCAATCTGATTCGAGCTAAACAGTCTTATAAGAAACAGGCAGATAAGAATCGAAGACCAGCACCACAGTACCAAGTAGGAGATCGAGTGTGGTTATCCTCTAAGAATTTGCATTTGAAAGGGAACAGGAAATTCCAACCTAGGTTTGTAGGTCCCTATGTCATAGAAAAAGTTATAGGTCCTGTCAATGTGAGATTGAAGTTACCAGCCAGCTTAGGAATTCATCCTGTATTTCATGTCTCTCTGTTAAAAAAGACCTCCCCTCAGCTGAGACTGACTAGACCTCCTGATCCTTTGCTAGTTTCTGGTCACCCGGAACATGAAGTAAAAGAGATTTTAGACTCCAAGATTCGCAGAGGTAAATTACATTATTTAATAGACTGGAAGGGTTATGGTCCTGCAGATAGATCTTGGGAGCCAGCAGACAATATCCATGCCCCTTTATTGTTAAAGCGTTTTCATGCACAGAAACCAGCCAAGCCAGGACCGATAAATCGGTCGTTGAGAGGGGGTACTGTCAGGATCGTCAGGAATCACATGGTGGCAGCTGTAACCAAGGTGGGTGGAGTTTCACGTTCTAGATTCCTGTTAAAGCCCCAAACTGTGAATGTGTGGCAGTATATCCAGTAAGAAGCTTCCCTCCCAAGATGGCCGCCAAGGTTGCCAAGTTAGGGATTAGGGGGTCCGTGGGTTACAGTATAGTTTACATGAAGCGCGCGAGCCCGTTGTGCTGCGCACTTCAATTTGGATTTTCTTCGTTTAGGAAGTTAAAATCGTTTCTCCGCGCATTTGTTCGTTGCGGGAGAAAACGGTTTCATAGTTATTTGAAGGAAATTAATTCCTTTGTTATTCGCAGCGCTTGTCTTCATAGAGTGGGGACAGGCAGCTTCAGTCAGAGAGCGTCAGAGTTTCGAGTTTGGTACCGGAGTGAGTGACTGGAGTGACTGGAGTGTCGGAGGAACGGCATAGACAAGTCGTACTATTCCAGTAGCTTGTTATTCTTCCCGCACCCGTTCTGGCAGTATCAGCTGGATACTGAAGAGACTTTCAAGGCACGACGAACTTCCAAGGTGTGAACCTACAGAGGCGAACCAGAGAAACTCAGCAACTATACATAGACAGTAAGACTGCTGCATTCTGCGTGCAAGGCATTAACTGCATTTTGGCTTCCCCCTCCCTTCAATGCGCAATTCCTAGTCTTTCCTTCCCCTCTTGCCTTCCTTTACCCCTTTTGCGCGTTTACCAAGGATACCCTGCCTTCGCTGCACTGTAATATACTTTGAAGCTGTAAACCTGCAGACAACGAACAGAAACCCTAAGGCAGCTTGCTGGAGTATTCAAAAAGGTATGAAGAAGCTGAATTGGGTAGTCCAAAAGATTTCATAGGTTAATAGAAGTCTATAATATAGTCTTTCTCTTTTAGAAAGAATCTCCGGTTACAATTCCTACACACAGAAGAGAGGCAAAGACTCCGCTGCTAGCTGGTAGGATTAGAGCTTAGTAGAGTATAGCGTGATTAGAGGTGTAAGTGCTTGTTCTCAAAATTCCAACCCCTCTCCCCCCTTCTTATATGTGCATTAGAAACCCAAGTGACAGTCAGAAGACCAAGAAGAATCCTGATTGAGCCTGGGTGTCAGCAAACGGAGTTTCTCTTCTCTCTCTCCACTTCCCCTTTCCCCCCCTCTCTGGTCTAGTAGATTTATGCTGCGACACCGGGGAGAGGGTGCTTGGGATTAGCAGCAGTTCTGTCTCCGCGAAGCCTTTGGCGACTTTGACAGCGACTGCTCAGCGCTACCCATCAACTATCCACTCAATTATACATACATAATCGATGCAAACTCCGTTCCTTTTGCTCAAATCCCTGGAGAGGGGGATAGGGTAATTCCAAACAGGAACAGGAGAGGCTTCTTAATACAAAAAGCACATATGGGATTAGGTTTAAGGCATCAGACAATCAAAGAATCTTTGACAGAATTAAAATCAGAATACTGGTGGCCGGGGATGAGCGTGGATAATCACAAATTTGCAAAAAATTGTGAAAACTGCAACAGAGATCGCAGTGGCGAACCGGCCGAGGTAGTGCCAGAACACATAATAGAAAGCATAAAGCGATCTATTCGCATGATTAAACAAGAAACATGCGTCCCAATGTATATTATTTAAGACTATCATCACTTAAAATGTAGACCCCAGCTCTCGGCTGACGTCTGAACTGTTATAAAAAGATTTGCGAGTCTATAATGGCATATACGCATGGGGCATGCTACATTCTGACCATTGCCCTGCTTTTAGCTCTCGAGCTTATGGGGGGTGTATGGCCAGCATGGGCATTGCATTGCGGGACTCTTATTTATTTATTTATTTTGAAAGTTTTATATAGCGCAAACAAGATCTTTGCAGATATCAGAGCGCTTTACAGACGAAAGGAAACAGCGTGTGAGTAAATAACAATTGGGGTGGGGAAGGTACATGTGGGAACATAGTCAGCCAGATCCATCACTAATGAAACAGATACAAATAATTAAAAGCGTAAACACTCAGGCAGGTCAAAAATACGAGTCATACAAAAAAGCATAAAAGATCAGTATAACTGAATGGTACAACGTCTGTAAAATCATCCCCAAGAATAATTCAAGTGTATTTAGCCATGAGGATAGCTTTTACTTCTTTCTTAAAAAGTATGGTAGAGGAGATGAGCCTGATTTCAGGGGGGAGTGAGTTCCAGATCCTGGGTGCCATTCCTGAGAAGGAGCGTTTATACGTTTTTTCCTTGCGGAATCTTTGGGGCTTTAGCAGGGGATTGTTTGTGCCTCTGGTCTTTCTAGAGCCTCCGGAGATCGTCAGCTTCTGGGCGAGGTATCCGGGTGAACTCAGGTGGACAGCCTTGTGCGTGATGCAGGCGATTTTCAGATGTATTCTGGCTTCAAAAGGCAGCCAGTTCAGGGCTCTCAGGTCAGGGGAAATGTGTGAGTGTTTTTTTGATCCGGTGATGAGTCTCGCTGCGGCATTTAGAGAAGCTCTTATGGGTGCCGTGGTAGTTAGTGGGAGACCGCAGAGGGCGATGCTACCGTAATCTATTCGGGGGATGACTAGAGCTTGTACCGCAGTTTGGAAATCTTTGGCTGGAAGGAAGGGTTTGAGTTTCCTTAAGGTATGGATCTGATAGTTTGCCCCCTTAGTTGCTTTGTTGATGTGTTCCTGCATGTTGAGGTTGGTGTCAAGTGTTATGCCTAGAGATTTTGCTGAGTCCACGATGGTGGGTTGAACATTGAGTGCAGTTAGGTGTTTAAGCCAGATTTGAGTGGTATTGGACTTCGCAGGAGGTGAGATCAGGAGGAACTCTGTTTTAAGAGCATTGAGTTTGAGATGGTTAGCGGCCAACCATGATTGGGTGCTTCTGATCGTTGAATTCAGGAGCATAATGTCTTTGGGTGATTGTACTTTGAGATAGAGTTGGGTGTCATCGGCGTACATGTGGAATTGAACATTGGATGCTTGTAGCAAGGTGGTGAGAGGTTCCATAACTAAGTTAAACAAAGTTGGGGATAGGGAGGATCCTTGTGGGACGCCTAGCGATACCGGTATAGGAGAAGACATCAAGTTGTTACTCTTGAATTTCTGCGTTCTGTTGTGTAGAAAGGACGTGAACCACTTGAGCACAGTTCCAGATATACCCATTCTTGTGTTTAAGAGCTCGAGTAAGTTCTCATGTTTGACGGTGTCGAATGCAGAAGAGAGATCAAGAAGGATAAGGAGGCAGGTATCGTTTTGATCCAGGATTTGGAGGGCGTCGTCAACTATGTGAATCATAGCAGTTTCTGTACTGTGGTCCGCTCTGAAGCCTGATTGATGAGGGTTGAGTAGATCAAACTGATTAATGTGTCTAGTCAATTGAGTTTGTGCGCATTTTTCCAGCAGTTTGGCAAGGGTCGGAATATTGGTAATGGGACGGTAATTATTTAGATCAGAGGGGTCGGCTGTAGGTTTCTTTAGTAGTGGTGTGACTTGTCCAACTTTGAGGGAGTCGGGAATGGTCCCTTGTTGGAGTGAGCTGTTGATAATTTTAGTCCAGAGTGGGAGGAGCGTGGTTGGCTGGTTTCACAGTGCAGAGCAGTCTACCAATTTCTTCTTCCGAGTAGGTGGCAAAGGATTACCATGTAGCATTGGTTTTTGGTTCAGTGGGTGCTGTGCAGAGGGGTTTGGGATAGAGACTTAAGTCAATGAGGAGATCGTTCTTTATGTTGTCTGTTTTTTGGATAAAGAAAGAGGCGAAGACTTCACAGGAGGGTGCTTCGCCCAGGGTGCTGAGTGGTTGGGGTTGTTCCTTGGATTGTGTTCTGATTAGGTCAAACAGCTTTCTCGGACGATTTTTGGCTTGGTCAAGCTGGCGACTGAAGAAATCTGATTTTGAGCGTTTTATTTTCCTGAAGTAGGCATTCCTCTTTTTCTTCAGCGCTTTTAGATGCAGTGCGGAGGGAACTGATCTCCAGGTGTGCTCTGCCATTCGCATGGCCCGTCTATCGTCATTGAGACTCCCGTTGTACCAAGGATTGGACATTTTTGTAGATGCTCTTTTTAGTTGCATAGGTGCAGCTTCGTTAACTATAGAGGTCATAGCGTTGAGATAATGATCCGTCAAGGATTGTACATCCGTAACGCCATTGGGAGGAAGTAATATATTGCAGCTGTTGGGGGGTAGAAAGTTTGGGTTGAGTTTTTTCAGGTCTCCTTTCCAGACTTTGGGCTTTAAGGATTGAACCGGGTTAAATTTGACTTTTTCGTTGATGAAGAACGTGACAATGTGATGATCTGACCAGTCACAGGGTTAGATAGATTATCACTTCCTTCCTGAGGGAAACGGGATGGTGTAAAGAAAAAACCAAGGCATAGAGCAATCTATAACGGCAAAGATATTAGGTTCGGGAGCTCGGTGGGTCAAACATTTAATAAGTGTCCAACGTAGTCTTAACAATCTACCAAGAAGTTCTCTGAAAGGTCTCAGTCCGTACGAACTGTTGTTTGGGACTAGAATGTTAATCCAGGACCTTGACAGTCAAACTTCAGTGGTTAAAGAAAAATGCTTTGATATCAAAGATCGTTTGGCTATTTTACAGGACCTAAACGAAAAGACCTGAGCAACATAAAGTTGAAGCAACAGCCAACAGCCACTGAAGAGAAACCACCTGTCCCAGCAATAAGGGACAGAGTGTATTTCTTAGTGGTAACAATTGTGAAAAATCACTAAGTGGTATACTTCTGTGTCAGGGCATAAGTTTACATGGGGCCTGCGAGGGGACTTCAAATAACCTTTCATGCCACCAGCTCGGCACACCTGCAGCACGAATAGAACCATTCTTTAGAAGACTTTCTAACGGGAGTTACATTCTAATTGTAGATCACAGATGTTGTGGCTTGCTGCCAGGAAAACCTTATCTAGTAAGCGTGACTTCCATGGTCATTTGCTGTGAACGAGTATTGTTTCCAAATGACACTCCAGACAGGGAGGGAAAAATGTTGCCGAGTTTGAATATCTCTTCTATTCGAATTGATACTTTAAGCAGAATGAAGACTGTGCTCCTACAGACGCCAGTTCATTTGACGTCATCAAAAGAAACGTATGATCTCCAAGTTGCAAGGACAACGGGAGAGATACATGCATTGCTATCAACAAATTGCCCCCCACACTTCGCAGAAATGCTAAACAAAATCGTAAATATTTGTGATACAAATGGTATCGCGAGTGTATTTAAGACCGTTTTTTCGGGACTGTTAACCCCATTCAAAGCAGTCCTGGGTATTTTTCCAAATTTCGTCCATTCCATCTTTGGCGGACTTCCTCTCCTGTTGGGAATCGTAGCAGGGATCCTGTTTTTGCTACTCTTGCTTCGTTATGGCAAGCCATGTCACAGACAAGACTCCAGCAACAATGGAAGAAACGATCCTAGCTATACGCTACCGGGACCGCATAACTAAAGTCCTTGGATTAGCCCGGCTAAGAGATCTGAATATGACCTGGTTTCTTTCGTTCAGACCCATATGGCAGAATTGTGTCTTACCTGTATTAAGATGCATGTTATGCGGCGAAGAATGCGTGTTGGACACCTGTCTTACACTACAATCAGATGTACCATTGGATGCAGATACTTTGTTGGGTCCAGTAAAGGCTCATGCATTGTGCTGTCCCCAGCGGCTACCTATCCTGATGACGGCATTCGTGGAGACTTCACCACTACGATTGAAGGGTAGTGAAGTACAGGATGAGAACAGCATCAACCAGGTACGACCTTCTGTAAACAGTACTGATCTAAACATCACTGAAAGCGAACATGCGCATGACTGCATGGTAGCGACATTTTCCAACTTGGTCGAACTTTCACCAGAAGCGGTAGACTGTTTTTTCGAGAGTCTGTCTGAAATGATGTTTTCACCAGAACAGAGAGAATGACTTTAAACAAAGTTGCACACAGCGTTCCCTGAACTCTGAATTTGGCCTTCAATTTTGAAAACAAAGAGACTGTGAACTATTGTTTCTCTTCTCCCCTGAAAAGCGAAAAGTTTTTCCAGATCCAAAATATTTACCTTTTTGGCACTTATCTTCTGCTTTCAGTAAAACTATTCTTAGAGAACAGAGCTTCTATTCTTAGGAACTGTAGAGACAATACATTACCTCAACCTCTAGCTTATATGCAAGTAATTGTATTTATATGTGATGAGATGGTCTCGCAATTTTTCTTCTGTATTATGAGCCATTTCATGTGTAATTTCACAAATCATTCGTGCTGATATAAAATGTGCATCTCCTTTTTGAATGATTATACTGCTTGAATGTATACAGGACCTATACTCATTTCGTGTATTTCGCATACGCCATTTTTCAAATGCAAAAAAATGTATTTTGGGGTGGTTCGGTATACACATGCATTGTTAGTTATGTTTACTATTGCTTAGGTTAGTAAATATGTACATAAAATCGTGGAGTGGGTGTAGTGTGTTTATCTAGGTACCTATATTGATACTCCTATTTCTGACCCTTGTCCGGTTATTAATTCACTAGTATCCATACAACGGCACAGAAACCCGTTTTCAGATTAAGTCATAGCGCATGCTGTCACATTAAGCAAGCACTATTCCTCCAGCCCCCTAGAACGCACACCGAGTTCTCAAAACAAGCCAAACCATCAGCAGACCTGGGAAATCCCCCGCAGCTATTGTTTTGATTTCGCTCGAGAACTCCTAAAAGAAATGTAAGAACGACCAGTCCTTATGACATTCTTACTGACGTCTTATGTCCATCCTTACGTCAAACTCAGCACCTTTCAGGTATAAATATACCGACGCTGCCCTAAGCAACGACACGGTGGTGATTAGCTTGGAGCAGTGCTACTTGCCGGAGAGCCCAGCTGATGCAGGAAGCTCACGGACGCTGCCCCTCCCTTTTGACGCGCTGAGAGAGACGCTGCCTGTTCTCCTGCCGAGAAATCCAGCCTCCGGCGTTTCCGGCTTACCTTCGCTGGTAACTGGGATATCGAGTCCTGAGAGAGAGATACCAGCCCTCCTGCCTTCTAAATCCCAGGTACTGAGCTGACTAACCCCTTACAGAGAATTCTTGAGTCAGATTCTTGGCAAAACAAACTTAACTTAAACTGCTACTTACTTACTCCCTCCCACGTATTAGGCTTAGGTCAGGTACACCGGGGTAGGCGTAGTTAGAAACATCAGTTGAGTACGATTAGTCAATGTATATATGCATGTACATCTTTTATCCATTTTAAGTATCATATGCCTAAGAAACCATATCAATGCTTTTACAGTATTATTTTATAATCCTGCTTTTACTGTATGCACTCTACTTAACCTTAAGTATTGCAACTGTAGCGATTCATTTCTCTTGTATGAGAAAAAGAGACTGATCAATAAATAACATCTTTTATTGAACACGCCCATCTCTTCTTTCTCTACAAACTGGTGGAACTAAGTATGCACGTACTGACTGAGTAAAATAGCTCTCTTTTGTTTTCACACGACTCTGGAGATATACTCTTGATTAGGGAGAGCAAAGTTGTCATGTTCTATGGTTGTCAGAAACTAAATCCCTTCTTGTCTATCCAGGGAGGTTAAACTCCTCCTCGCCTATTCGAGAAAGTTTCTAGTGAACTCTGAGCTAGCTGGCACACAAAACTTTAAGTCTAATATCGTCAGTAGAAGACCTAGTTAACCTCTGTCCTACGTCTATACTAAGATTATTTTTATTTTGGCAACGCGGATGGCTTAAGAACCATGCTGCTTACACTCCAAAGGTGATGTTAGCAACATCTTACTAGTGCAGTCTAAAAACAAAAATTATCTGCCAGTAATACATTTGAGAGGATCATACAATTAAAAATAGATGCTATCATATGCTTGAGGAACATCCTTCTTCCAGGAGATTTGTTGGTGTTCCTTGATTTGAAAGACCTGACAGTGCCAGTATATCAAGATTAAGGGTGGGTGGAAGTCGCCGAATTTTGCCCCATGGTATTCCTCAGAGTTACAAACAATCTTTGAGTTTCTGAGGAGTTCTGCAAATGGACGGAAAATGCACATTGCGCTAAATGTGCTGTGATTTAGCATTGGTACCACATTCCGTGCTGAAAAATCAACATGAATGCCAGGCACGTGGATATTTTGTTTTGCCTGCTCCTGACCTGTCTGCCTTTGTCCCTGCAGTGTCGAAAGTCCAGCCCAATCCACCCAATTTGGTCACCCACTTCACAATCCCACCCTTTCCTTATTACTGTCTGACTTTCCCTGTGTCTATTTACATTTCTGTTTGTATTTTTACGCCAGGATACTCCTCAGTAGCAGAGCGCGCTATAAAATGGTTTAATAATAATAATAATAATTTTTCTTGCCAAAGATAACGATAGCTCACGCCTCCACCATGCACAGTTTTTGCATCAATCCTTTTAATGTAAATGTTGTATTGATATCAATTATGCTAAAGAAGATCAATGATTTAATATGTGGGGTAATTAGCTGTGCACGGCAAGGGCACACATTATAGTTACCTTAGGGTATGAACTATGAATACTTAAAATAACTCTAACTATAACAGCTGCATTTCTATGGTCCTGTGCACACTGTGCAACTGGAACCAAGCTATACCCAGCTGATGCGCCCTAACAAAGGTGAAACCAGTCTTGGGTTACTATTGTTCCAGTTTAGGGGGGACCCGGCCTGGCAGTTCAGGCAGTGCTGTTTTTATTGGACGTTTGCATATGGCTGGGTCCAAACTGAGGAGGCATAGGGCCATATGCATGAAAAACATTTTCCCATAGACACAGAATGGATAAAACACTTTGAGGCATCTAGCCCATAGTGTGCAAACTAATGATGGACTAGGATGTGGCCCCAAGTACTTACCAGTGGCTGAGATTAATTCAAGCAAACCATCTATCACTTTTTTGCACACAACAGGTGTTCAATAAGGACAGATCTTAATAGTTTATTTACCAAGCTCAACAATTTCCCTGGAATGATGCATACTTTCCAAAAACTCAAGCTTATTCTGTCTTTCACATTCCACACAGACAGAAGATGGGGTTGTCAAACAAGTGCCAAACAAGTGAGGCCACCCTTACCCAAAAAGGGTTTTGTAGAGATAAGCGTTTCATGGCACACTAAAACCTTCAGCACTGGTAAGATAGTTTCTAATGATTGAAGATTAAGCCAGACCAATAGCAACAGAAAGATTCGAGCAAGCTTTATACGATCTTCTAAATAAGGTAGTCCTAATTCCTCATTGCATATGTAATGCAAACGTCTATGGGGGGTGCTCGGAAGAGCCTCCTACAGAAGCGGTTCTCCTCAGCTGAATGGCAGAACAGTCAGTGTTATCCCAAACCACCAGTCCACACACAGGAGAGGGGCACATTCGGTCTTACAAAGTTCAAGTAGGTGTTTGATTGATTTACCACATATTGAACAAGACAAATGAAAAAGTTCACACACAGATCAGGAAAGCTTCATGTGGCTATTAAGGATATAAAAACTGCAAACAATGAGGAATGAACAATAATGTTAGACAAGTGAAACTATAATCTTCTTCTAATCATGTGTTACCAGATGCAAGAGTGGGACGAGTCAGCTGTTTAGGGCTGAAAGCCATGATATGAAACGTAGAGTAGTTGGTGACTAGTTAGAGTCAAGCCATAAACTGAGCAAAGGAGCTGACTAAACAGAGTAATTCCTTGGGTGTGTGGGACATCAGTAATGCATTATCAGCACATAGTAACGTATGAACGGGGAAACTACCAATCGTTGGGACATCCAAGCTAGCACTATATTGAAAGGGCTTACATTATTAATATATAAAATAAAAAAGTGGGGCAAGGATGCATCCCTGCCAGATGCCCCTTGGCAGATCACAATAATCTGATAGTTTCTCACTACCCTTGCAGTCAGAGTTTCATGTAAAACAAAAGAATATTGCACAAGTGCCACATCCAGCTCCAACTCGTGAAGTATCAGGCACAGCTTGGTGTGGTTTGCATAATCAAATGATGTTGAGAGGCCAAGGAACCTGAGGTCCTGCGGGCAGCACTTGGCAATGACATATGTGCCTATGATGAGATTAAGATTTAGGCACTAATCACTGTCCTCAGTGGTTCTTTAAAACCATATTGACAAACAATAAGAATGTTACTTTTAGTAGTCAGACCCGCATTTCACTGTAAATAACTCTGCCATTAGCAAGTCATCATGTCAGTAAGTGACATAGGACAATAGCACCTTTTCTACGAATTGCTGCCCTTCTTTAATATAGGAAAAATAGTCGAGGTAGACCAAGAGCTAGGCAATTACTTACTGCTAAGTAATTAAAAACATCAGTCAGTAAAGGTGCCCACAAATCTAAATTACATTTAACCATGTGATTTGGCATCTCGTCAGCTTGAGGAGTGTTACCTACCAGACTCTGGCATATAGCTTCGATTACCTTGTCTAAAGAAAAGGCTAAGTTAGTTCCTAGCTTGAAATTAGAGACGAGTTCAGTCATACACCTCTGGACGCTGGTTTTAACTTGTACTGAAAGTGTCAAAGAAACCCGTTAATGTACACCCTAAATCCGGTATTTGTAAAGTGCAAACTACTCACCCCTAAGGATCTCAAGGCACTGGGTCCCCTCGGGGAGATTAAGTAAGCTATTTTCCAGAATCACTGGTGAGCTGCTACGGCGCCGGGGATCAAACAGAGAGGACTGCGCTCTGGAGTCAGCTGCCCTGGCCGCTGCGCCACATCTCTTCCTGTACACACTGAAAACACATTGACAGGGAATCCAAACCTAGGCCGGGCCATAAAAAAATTGTTACATTCAGACAAGCCCACATATATTAGGAATGACTTGTAAAATGTAATTTTAAAAGTCAGCAGCCCAGAAACAGGATGTTAGCTTGCAAAAAAAGTAGCTTGCAGTAGTCTGTCCATTGTAGGCAGTAAGACCTTAAAGGGAAACAAGGAAGCAAGACAAGGATATGAAAGAAAAGCTAGGGATAAAAAGTAACATATAAGTGGGACGAGATGTCCTCGGTGGTCAGAGAGGTTTATTTCTTTATGTATGGAGTTTCATATAGGAAGGACCTTGTTTTTTGGAGTCACTTCATAGGCCCAAATGGTGGAAATGTCACAAAGACTCAAAAGATTAAGGGCTGAAGAGACATACAACATGTTTGAAAAACAATCCTCCTGGTATTTTAGTTGGGGTGTTAGCTAGCAGGTCGGTTTGTATGAGGTTTAGGAAGAGGAGGGGAGTACACAGAAAAGGAGCAAAGGACCAGTAGGTAAGGTAGACTCAGAAGGTTTTGGAATGAAAATTGAAATGTGTCCATGGGTAGGAGGGTATGAGCAGCAGAAAGATGAGGAATCACATCCAAGAAACGCCCAGATTTATAAACACTGTGTACCCAGGTCATACCACAAGAGGGACACAAAACAGAACTAAGGGGCCGATTACGATGGCAGGTGCACTTACATCCGCCCGCCACCATATCGTAAACCGGACAGCTTTCCGACAAAGGCATTACAATGCGACCCCAACCATGGCGGTCACAATGCCTATATTTTGTCTTGCAGCGTGTGCTGCTGGCTGCAGCACAGGCCCAAAGGCAAAAAGGGGACACTGCACATATCACTACACTACGTGGCAGGCACCATTCGGTGCCTGACAGAAGGTGCAGGGATATGTAGGGGGCACCATAGGGCCCCCCAGGTCCCATATCTGGAGGGAGGGGAAAATAGGGTCCCACCATGGGCCCCCAAAATCCCTTTCTGCCTGCCTTTTCATGGCTGGTTACCTGCTATGAAAAGGCAGGTGGAAAGGGACATTGTAATTCCTACGGTGGTGCCTGACAGGCACCCCCACCTTTGTAGGGAATACAATTCCATCCAATGCACCAGCAGGCTCTCGGAACCCGTTGAATGTGTGGTGGTTGGCCTTTCCCACAGCTAACACACCACCCGCCATCCTAATGTGGCGGTCGGTGAACTTGGTTTTGATGGTGGGGAGACCGCCACCGACAGCCTGTCGGTTTCGATCTCCCCACCATGGTAATCAACCTCAAAGTGTTGACCTGGGTTTTACTTTTGCACAAGAAAGTAATGCTAAAGTAGCACAAATTAATGCTAATCACTGCTTTGCATCATTTTTGTCAAGAGGACCTACAATAGGTGGTACATGGTACATGCAATCATCCCCTTCTAAAAAGCTAGATAGGGCATTGAACCAAAAATGTAGGCCTCCTCGATTCAGGTATAGTGCTGGAGAATTTGTTTTTCTTTAAACTTTTCCAACTTTCCATATGTCCTCTCATTGAGGCTACTGGAATTATGTCATTCTGTTGCCATGTAGGTTTCTGCATAGTTATGTATTGCCTGCAATTGCAACATAATGCATTTTCTGCTGTGTAATTTGCAGATTTTACAAAAATAAATTTCTTTCTAGCACAGATGGATCAACAGTTACTAAAACACTCTGTCAAGTGTTGCTGCACAGTGGAAAACCCTTTTCAAATGTTTACTGAATTTTCAATTGCCTTCTGCTGTATTTGAGTGTTAAAACTGTTATTAAAGAGGGGTGACCTTTTTTCGAGACCCTGTTAACATGTGTGAAAAAGACAAAATAATGCAGTAATATTGTCACAAAATGTGATGGATTGCGCCACATAATTTGTCTTTTGTTGCCTCATAATTTAATCAACCCTGGTGCATAAGTTGATCTACCCCAGTCACATAAGTTGGTGGCCCTGCCAGTAAAAAACTGCAGACACACAGATGTTTAAACTATGTCTAGCATAGTACTTTATACTGGAAGTCTACCATTCGAGTACAAAAGCTATGTTAGGCATCAGGCAGACATCTGTGTACAATGGTGCAAACTTGTTTGAATGGAGCACGGCAGCCTAACAGGCTCTAGTACAAAGGGAGGGAGATACGGAACCATGGGCCATGTGTATCAAACAATTTTTCATTCGCAAATGGTGCAAATCGGTAATTTCTCCCATTTGCAAAATTCAAAATAGCCTTTCAAAATGTATGAAAGGCATTGTAGTTGCAATTTTATGTAATCGCAAAAATTGTGATTATGTTATGTTATGTGACTAGGTATTTATAGAGCGCGCAGCTACTCAGTCGAGTGGCCCCGCGCTGTGTGCATCCTGAAGCGGGACTGACTGTGAGCTCTCGGCAAGCTTAGATTGTGAGCTATTGCTGAGATAACCAGGTTTTCAGTAACTTCCTAAAAGTGAGGAGGTCCTGCGTCTGTCTGCGTACCAGAGGTTGACTGTTCCAGAATTGAGTGTCTTCCCCCTGGAAGGAGCGTCCACCTATTCATGCATGGAGGAATTTGGGGATACACACCTGCTGGAACACAGAGTATCTCAGATCTCGGCGTGGGCGGTAGAATTGGACTCTTTTTCTGAGGTACGGGGCCCCGGTACCATGGAGAGATTTAAAGGCCATAACCAGCAATTTAAAATGTATCCTCTTGTGGATCGGGATCCAGTGCAGGCATTTCAGGCAAGGGGACATTCGTGTTCTAAGGCATGCATGAGTATTGCCCTAGCTGCTGCATTGTGGAGTACCTGCAGACGTGTCAGCAGGTATTCTGGTATTCCCAAAAAGAGGATGTTGACTTAGTCCAGCCTCGATGCGATTAATGCCTGGACAACAGTTTTCCTATGTGCTACCGGCAAAAGGGGTAAGAACGGTTTTAGAATTTTGAGCACACTGAAACAGGGCCCCACTACATCTTGTACCTGACATTTCATGGATAGATTATCCTCCAGCCTGACTCCTAGGTTTTTGACTGTCTTGACTGAGGTAATAGGGGGCATATCAAGGGCCACCAGTTCCTCCACACATCATTAAGGGGATCACCAAAAAAGATCATCTCCGATATTTCGGAGTTACATTTAAGTTGGTGCAATTGGAGCCAGGAGAATACCTCAGATAGACAGGTGTTGATCACTTCTCCTCTGAAATCAGCATCCTTGTCGCAGGTGAAGAGCAGTTGCGTGTCGTCCGCATTAGATACTATTTTGCCTCCGTGAGCCTCTGCCAAGTGCGCCAGGGGGGTCATATATAGATTAAACAGTGATGGGTTCAAAATTGAGCCCTGCAGAACCCCCACCTTCAAGGCGGGAATGGAAGCTGCAAAATAAGGAGACCAGACCATTTCCTGACGGTCCTTCAGAAAGGACGAGAACCATTGGAGTACCATGCCCCCAAAGCCGCACTCCTGAAGTCTCTGGAGGAGCCAGTCGTAGGCAAATCAGTCTTGACCTGCGGGTAAAGACTGATTTGCATATAGCCAGGTCTAAACTGGGGTGGCATGGTGAGCAAAAAAATGATGGATTTAACCCAGATCTCTTGACTGGGGGTGAATGTTTTGATTTGTTCTGCATTTCGTCCATCACTTGTGTGTCTTTTGCTTTCTCGCCCTAAGTGCGCCAGGTATGCCCAGACATGGGTCCTGGGCTCACTGTGACACTGGAATCAAGCTATCCTGGTTGATGAGGGGTGAAACCCCGAAACCGGTCCTAGGATGCTTGTTTCTGGTCCAGGGAGGACCTGGCTTGGCAGCTCGGGCTGGACTGTTCCCATGAGGCACAGGGTCAAGACTGATTTGCATATGGCCAGTTCTAAACTGGTGTGGCATGGTGAGCAAAAGAATGATAGATTTAACAGAGATCTCTTGACTGAGGGTGAATGTTTTAATTTGTTCTACATTCCGTCCATCAATTGTGTGTCTTTTGCAATCTTCAAGAAATCATTAAGAATCCAGTTCACAGCAGGATTGATTACCTCTGCTATTGACGCCAGCACTTTGGCTGGGCATGTGTCGGAAGCCGAGCCTGATTTAAGGGCCTTCATAATTTCCAGGGATTTCTCCATGAAGATAGGGGGAAACTGAGTAGACGGGGGCAGAAGCACTCAGCTTTTGCCTTCAACTAGAGGCTGCCAGAGAAGGTGACTTGAATAATTTAAATCTTATCATAGAAGTAGGAGGCTAGGTGGCTCGTCCAAGCCTCAGTGGGCGTGGAAGACCTGATAACCACACTTGGTTAAGAAAAGTCTTTAACTATTTTAAAAATGTCTTTGCTTTGATTAGCAGCCGGTGTAATTTTAGAGGAGAAAAATAGTTTTTTCTAAAGAGTTTTTTGTAATGAGCCTTTATAGGCTATTTTATCATTGAGGTCAACGTTTTTGCGCCATGCCCTCTCCAAGCATCTGCTTACTCTTACTTTTTTTAAGGGCTTTCGTAAACTACGGAGCTGAGGCACGCGTGACCTTAGTCGATCGCGAGGAGGAGGGTGCGAGCTCATCTACGTGAAGATGAGCCAATTCTCCAGGCAATCCACATCATCCTCCAGATTGCCGTTAGAGGAAATTGGGTGGCTGCTAAGGGCCGTTATTAGAGCATCAGCTGTGATTAGGCTGAAAGGTGTAAAACTACTTGTGCTGGACTTTCCCTGAGATTTAGGATTGTTTTGCACATTCTTGATTATGAAATCAATGAGAAAGTGATTGGACCATGCTAGGGGGACTGGTAGTGAAGTTTCTATTTTACTGGTAGAGAAAATCTGGTCCAAAATGTGGCCCTTCTCGTGGGTCAGGTGAAGGACATATGGTGTCAGCTTCTGTTGGATTGTCCATGTGAATATTGAAATCACCTAATACCAGGCAGTGTTTATATTTAGTAGCGAGAGGAGAAACCGATTGATTACCTAAAATTGTGACTATAAATAGGGAATCGCAGTTTGCGATTCACTTAGCACATGTATCATGCATTTTCTAAATACAAACTGTGCATTTAGGAAATGCTATTACTACCATTGACTGGTATTGACATAGTAACCATTGGCACATTTTGAAAAAAGCACAAAAATGCATATTTCAAAGTGCCATGTAGTGCACATGCTCTTAGGGCATGTGCGCGCTTTACATATGCACATTTTTTTAGGTGCTTCAGGGGTGATTTAGGCCCCCAGGAACCCTTGGGATTACATTAACTAATTTGGAAATTGCACATTGGGTACTGCAAAACCATTATCACCTATGGGCCTTACGAATGGAGTACTATTACCTAGTAAGGATTACCTAGTGGCAATTGTGAATCTTTAGGAATCACTATTAGGTAATCGCTATTTTCTTGCTTACCTTTTTGCATTCCTTAAATAGCGATTACCTAAAATTCGCTCTTGAAGGAACGCGAAATGGATTTTTGATACATGCTGTCTCATATTTTAGTAGCTCGGGGTCTCCTCTGCTCTCTTCCTTTCATGAAACTCAGGTCAGCAACTTTGAATGCTTCAAAAATACCAAATCTGGCCCAGGGTGTCTTCCTCTTCTAAAAATCATTTGTTAGAAACACAATGGTCATCAGGACATATTTACTAGAAGCAATCACATAGAGGCAATGCCTATCTTATCAGTGGATAATATAGTGTCAGATATTCCCAAAACGTACACTGAAACGCTTCTGACATGACTTAGCAAAAACTGTGTTTGCTCATTCTCCACAACAATGTAAAACTAGTATTAGTGGGGCAAATTTAAAAGACACTATCGTCACCAGAGCATCACTTTTTTGATGCTTTGGTTGCGTAATGCCATTTTTAATACTTATGATATGGTGCTAAGCCACCTATTGTGGCTTAACACCAGCTTGTAAATATGCCCCCTTCCACAGCAGTCCTCTGCGGCAAAGGGGCATGCAATGGGCGTTGGTGTGGGCGTTCTACTGCAACACCCATTGCTTTTTTACGCTGTCCCAGATTTACAAGGAGGTGTAAATCTGTGACAGCACTGAAAACGAATGCCATGCAAGAACTGATGTTAGAATGGCGCACAATGCGTTTATTTCTCCTTGTTTTAACTTTTTCTGCATGCTGCATTCTGCAGCACACATAGAAAGAGGTAAAAAAACATTAATGATCGTTTATGTGCAGGAAGGGACACCTTTAAATAATGATGATTTTCTACTTCTTTGTGTGTGGCAGAAAGCAGCACACATAGAAGTAACATATCGCCATTATGGATTCTTTATGTGCAGGAAGGGACACCTTCCTGCTCATAAACAATCATTCCCTGCAACTCAGGCACCCTTTTACTTCTGGCGCTAGGCAGCTACTTTTTGTGCCAGCGCTAGGGAAAACACAGGGGTGCACCCTATTGTAGTGAATACAGCACATCCTTGGTTTTAAAAAATGTCAGAGAAAGGTGCTTTCAAATTTGGCCTTGCTTTGCGTGCCAACATTTTCTAGTAAATATGCCCTTGTGTTTTGACAGTGTTTAAAGCTTAAGGGATCATACGAATATGGGCTTGTTATTGCAAGTGAAGCTTAGTTCCCTAGAATATTACAGAAATAATTCCTGTGATTGCAGTCAAGGATATTATCTCCGAGCTGAGAGTAATACTATTTAATGAACTTCAATTAAACATTTTCTGACAAATTCAATGCAAGTAAATTCACGAGGCTATCGTAGATGGAAGGAAGCGGGTAAATAAAAAGGAAATAAAAAAGAAAGGTGCGTAGGGCTGAACAATTCTACTGCCTATGGTATTGTATTTATGATCGTTCTACTTAGACCTTATGTATTGGTAAGCTGCACTTTGTTTTTCAGTGATTTGTAAACTAACCTGGAAATTCTCAAAATGTGTGCATATTTTTGTCAACACCCGCTGACTGTATTGGAGCATTGGACTGTAATTATATTGATTTAATACCTCTACAATATGAGCAAAAACATTTTCTGCCAGTTACAGTTTGTAATTGTTTTAGAATAAGATGGATGGGGAGGGCATGGCAGCAGAGTGTGCATCATCGCTTTAAAAAAAGATTCCTTGAGAAAGAGAGGCAGCTTAAGCACCCTTTTGTGCAAGTGCTACTTGTTTTCGAGTTAATTTAACACAAGAGAAGTTGATTACTTTCAATTCCAATTCATTTAATTTCATTTGAATTGTTTAGAGTTTAGTATTGAATGTATTTTATTTAGAGTGTTACATCTAATATAATTAAAGTTGCCACTGCATCAACAGCCTGATCAGCTCCATATTATCTGTGGACCTGAGTTAATTGCTTTGCATCTCAAATTTCACCCTTAATCAAAATGCGTTTAACTAGCCTTATTCCAATCAAAGATGAGCCCTGTAACATAGCTAGAAGGATAGAAAGGCTCAATGTACTATTTCCTATAGAAAATAAATGCATTTTATTACATGGAGATGAACGAATGTGGCATTTTGTAGCAATGGTGTAGGGGAATCAATTTCCATAATCTGTTTACTCCTCTTTTAGTACCTATGAAAGTTTTGCCATCATTCTGGCCTTTATAATTTTTTTACCACTACCTACTACGAATATATATTTCATAATTTGAATCTCAATTGCAATTATTATAGAGCTTAAATACTATCAGTAGCTTCAGTTGAACAGATCGAATCTGTCATTGGGTTTGAATTGCCAGAGTTTTGCAGATTATGGGATAGCAAGAAGGGAATCGGTCTTACTTGGGATAAGGAACTGTGGAGAAATCCTCTACCAGTGACTTTTCAGTTAGAGATGGAAAGGGAATATCCAACAGAGCAATTCCATCATTTGGCAGTATACACTTAAAATTCTGAACACAACCAAACTAAGGGGACCATGAGGATAGAGGGCGGAACGCCTCCGCCTGGCCGGCAGTAGCCACCGCTCGCCCGGCGGGGGCGATCCGTAAGCCATCCATGCCTGATTGATCCCCTGCCATATTAGCATGGCTGGGGGTCTGTGGCGGATGGAAAGACCATCCGCCGCTTTTCCGCCAGTTGACTTGTCGACCACCGGAAAAGGGTCAGAATATGGTTGCGGTGTCTGCAAGACACTGCCATCCATATTATGATGATGGCAGGAAATTGGCCTTCGCATCATGGAAAGGCATGCAGTCCTTGTTGTTGGGGGCCAGTTGTGGGCCCCCAGGGTGTCAGGGGGGGTGGGGGTGCACATGGGAGGTACCTATGGTACCCCTCTCATTGCCATGCACTACGCGGCAGTCACAACATGGTGCCTGCCATGTTGTGCATGGCAATGCTGTGCACACTCCTTTTACATTGCGAGTGAATCTGCAGCCAGCAGATCCATCCACAATGTAAAAAGGCCAGGATGCGCCCGTCAGTGTTGCGGGCGCATCCTAATTTGAAATGCGGGGCAGCCACAACATGAGCCGTGCTCCGATGCAGTGCGGGCCATCGTAATAGGCCCCTAAGTATGCTCAACGTTTTACCTTTTGATATTTTCCATCACAAATATGGACTTAGACCAAGATGATGTATAGATATTGGATTGCCCATCTCACAATAAAGTGTTTTCAAAAAGGTATTCTTAGAAGTTTAAGTTCTTGTCTTTTTTTATCACATTTAAAACATGGTCACCAGGACCAAATTGGCAGTTTGGAGGAAAAGAAAATGCAGATTTATTCCTCACGCCATGCTGCCCAACGTGAGCTAAAGTTACACCACTGAAACCAGATTACCATTGTGAGACATTGTCTTTAAACAGTGTGTGGACATAGGCCTGGTTCTTATCCACGTTTTGGGTGCTCTCTTAAAGAGCCTTCTGGTGGCCATCCCAGCAGGTGGTCATTTTCTCTGAAACTGACATTGATTGAAAAATTAAACATTCAAAATTAACTGTGAGGCAACAATAGTGTTACTAGAGAAACAACAGACACAATCCTTCAAGGATTTTCCTTTTCAATAGAAAAGCAAAAAATGTGCTTGAAAGTAGAGCACACATCTCAGCAGTGGTTAGTGGTTTGTTTTATTTTCGTATGCTACTCACACATTTGCAATAAGAATGCATACAGTTCTGAACTAATGAACAACAATGTGCGAAAGAAATACAAAATAACACATGATAGCTCAAATGGATTCTTCTGCCAGGATATAGCACCTGGAAGCAGACATCTGACCGTATTTTCACTGCCAAGTTGTCAGAGGCAATTCTGTCAATTACCCCATGGGTATTAGAATAGCCCTGGCTGTTTTAAGCCAGAGTAACAGCTACTATAACATTTTGATGATCAAGGATTGTCCTATGTCGATGACATATATCTGATGGAAGATGACCTCATCAAACACTTGACAAGAGTAGATCTTACAATTTTAGGGTTTGCTCAGATGGGCTATACATTACATTTTTTTTAAATCAAAAATTGCCCACCTCAATGTCCTTTTTCTGGAATATGAGGGAAAAGCCTTGCAACACACTTCTTAGAGAAATGTGTGCTGCTTCATCCACCAACAACATTGAAAAGACTACAATCCATATTGAGATTCCTAAATTTTTGCAGAACATAAATTCCAGATTACAAAGAATGGGTTAAACCATTCTACAATTTGACACGTCCAGACTCACATTTGACACAGAAGCACACATATATTTTACGTTCCGTGCAAGCTGACATGATAGCTTCCAAGTATTTACACACTTGTGAACACAACTAACTTGGTGATCTGCGTCATCACGGGAACATCACGGTACATTTACGTTGCATTCAATGAAGGTAACTCTGTACCAATTGCATATAAATCGCAGTTATACACTAATGCTGAAATGTATTTGCACCTAGTGAACAAATCCTGACAGCAGTGCCGACTGCTGTAGTGAGAGAGTGAGTCCTGGCACAGGGTAAACGCATAATTGTTGTGCCCTAGTGCCGACATTAGAGGCCTTCAACATAGCAAGCATTCCGAATGCTAAGGCTTTACATCCACAATGGATGCAATAGGCTTACTTAATTTACCGCAACAAATGTAGACTACAGATTTAGTTCTACACTACAAACACAAGCTTTTCCACAGTCAGATTAAGAATATTCTCCTGCTAATGAAATAATGCCTCTAGATTGCTATGTTTACATCATATATACTGACTAGCAGCCTGTCCCGACGTTGTCCGGGTATGAAATAGAATGTGCGTAATGTGTGTATTTAGCAAGGGCAATTTATTTCAAAATCTCGCGATAGACAACATTTTTTGTTTCATTAAAATAGGGACGGAGAAGGCCCAGCTGCAGCCCTGGTTGATGTTAGCAGGCGCGTGTAATTGGTGTAGTGATCCGCCGCCTGAGCCCGGCTACAGCCCTGGTTGATGTTAGCAGGCGCGTGTAATGTCGTTGAATGAGAGAGTTATCAGCGGCGGGTAAATCCGTTTAATGAGAGAGTTGGGTGACAGCGAGTAGTAGAGGCTGCAGCAATTGTCCCCGCAGACACGCTCATTTGCGTGTTCCCCCGCTTGAGGACCAGATGCAGCCCTGGTTGATGTTATCAGGCGCGTGTAATTAGTGTACTGATCCGCCGCCTGAGCCCGGCTAGAGCCCTGGTTGATGGTAGCAGGCGCGTGTAATTTCGTCGAATGAGAGAGTTCAGTAACAGCGCGCAGGAGAGGCTGCAGTAACGTTACTTACCAGGCTTCCAGGTGAACCCGTTTGTCACGCCCCCAGCACACGGCCACAGCAGACTATCTTCTGATTAATGTACGACCCACATGGCATGAAGTGCGGAACGTAGCACATGTCCCTAGTGTTTCTCACGCCCCCAGCGTGCCCCTTGATGCGGCGCAATTGCGTTCACATGGCATGAAGGCCGGACACACGCCCTCAGCGTGTCACGCCCCCAGTGTTCCCTTTGATGCTGTGCAGCAACATAATTGGCGCTTGTATGTACGACTCACATGGCATGAAGGGCAGACACACGCCCCCAGCATTTGTCACGCCCACAGCCCACGATGTGATGGTCGTACCACACGCCCCCAGCGTTAGTCACGCCCCCAGCTCACGCCCACAGCACAACACAGACACGTCCACAAGGGACTACTTTGCTTTCACGGTTCTTTTACCTTTTAAATGTATATGGTGGCCGTCTGCATAGCCCATGTCCTTCTGCAGCAACTGCCCTTTCCAACGCTGCATTGGGAGTTGCGATTGGTGCTGTGGTTACTGAGATTACCCGCCTCAAATGTTTGGGCTCTCTCTATATAATATTAGTATGGATGGATGGGTCTGCCCAGTATGCGGTAGGGACTAAGCACCAAAACTCAGAGGCGTGCACAATTTTGAAAGGGTGCATACACAATGGAGAATTCCATCCTGAGTAAACCTACACACAGTCACTTGGTGACTGCACATCGTAGCGCTACTGCCAGAAGTAAATGCTCTAATTCTAGCACTAGAAATTACGGATCCTGGATTCCCCACGCTTACAGTGTGTAATTTGTACTTTTGTGCCCAGTCCTATAATGAATACCTACACTATTGGAGCCAGAATGTATTCAGATATTCAAATGGTTGCATAATATAGCAAATGTTGCTTTGGAAAAAAGTGGAAAAGCTGAAAGATTGCTTGCCACAGACTCATGTAATACACACATTGAGTCATCAATGTGTTGGCATTCACGTTGCAGGGGATTCCATAGCTGATGAAGCTACAAAAACAACAGTTTGCACTGCTGTATTTGTTGCACTTACCCGTTCTAGCACGAGGATAGACAGAGACATCATGTAGGCTGTCAACACTGCATGCAACAACACCCACTTGCCAAAAGGCTTTTCACTTAAGTACTTCTACAAGTTAGATGCACAAAGCATACCATATGCTCACATCGGGGGATATAGAGTAATACCAAACACTTATTACAAAATAGGAATAATACTAGTTGCATATGAGGGTCTGGCTTCTGCACATGAAGGGGTGGCTGCTACAACTTCAATACTGCAGCAGCACTATTGGTGGTCATGTCTGTACAGACAGACCAAGGACTTTGTCCTTAAATGTGACATCTTCCAGCAGATGAAGGGTTCCACCATAGCGTGTCCACCCCAGACACCTCTACTGACTTCAAACAAGCCACTTGCTTGTGTCTATCTGGACCATTGCAGCCCTCTGTAATCGGATGGGGCTTATAAGTACATCTTGGTAGCAGTAAATTCCTGCTTTCAATTCCAGTGAATATGGCCACAGAGGTCGGCTCAGGCTCAATATGTTATAAAGGATCTGCAAGTCTTTATCTGGACATATGCATTAGACACATTACATTCCGACCAGGGTCCAATGTTTAGCTCCATAGTTTACACAGAGGGCATGGGAAGTTTGGATGTGACCCTGCATTTCTCATCTAATTACCATCCTTAGGGAAATGCAGTTGTGGAGAGGAAAAAGTATGACTTAAAGCAGTCTTTAAATGCAAGGGTACTAGGCTCAGGTTGCAGTTGGGTCCATCATCTGTATGGGGGCAAGAGGGCACTCAACAACATGACATGAAAATCCCTGGGTTGTCCGATCCCTATGAAATCCTGTTTCGGGTAAAGATGTGGGTCCCAGACCTCAACAATCCCAGCACAGTGCAGGAGAAAACACCATTTGACATTAATAAACGTTTGCCTGTTGAACAGGATGAAAAAAGCAACCTCTAAGTAAAACACACTGCCACTAGAGAAGTGAAGTTAGTCCTGGTGAACCCTGGCTGAATCGGGAAGGTTGGGGATCTGGTCAGGAAATACATTTTGGACATAAAAGAGTTTGTGCCATCCTACAGAGCACCTTTATCTGCCCTGGCTGTTGAAGGTATCAGAACCGTAGTTCTTCCGCCCCTTGCCGGTCACAAAGACAAAAGATTTGTCTTCATTAATCTGATCTAACCACAATATGGAGAAGTGTGGCTCAATGGTTAGAGCGGCAGACCCTGATGCAGAGGTCTAGCCTGGGACCAGGGTTCAATTCCCTGCCTCGCGGGTCTTGGGCTCAAAAATTCCACGGACCTGATAATTCTCGCCTCGGTGCCTATTCCAATCATGGAGTCCCACTCTGCAACTCTGGGCAATAGCTTACTTAATCTCCACAAGGGCCCCCACAACGCTAAGGATGCACCTTGGGGGTGCCCGGGAGTGGACACCTCACAGGGAAAGCCAGAATGGGTTCCACAGTGGTATTCATACAAGCTCCTTAAGACCCTTGCGGGTGAGTAGTGCGCTATACAAGTATCAATTTACAATTTTTATTTACAATATTTGGCCAATTCTCAACAGTACGCCATGGGGCTCCTCGGTAACTACCTGCCACCTCTTGCTACCGTACAGGAAGTTCAGATGGAAGCTTTGATAACTGATAAATCACAGGCTACTGGTGAACCTTTCAAGTAGCAAGACAGGTTTGCCACAGAGGCATTACAAGCCTTGTGAAACGAAATGTCCTTGTAAAGCAAAGATCCACTTAAAATATTATCACAGTCGGAGCCACAGGGAAAGACTTCAGTTTCCCCATTTCTATATCAAAATTTTAAAGGTAGCTCTCAATACTTATGTACAAATGCTTAAACCTAATGATTAATATCCGCCTACTTGGTGGTGTTGTAGAGAATATTGGAAATGGAATGTCGAAATTGGCAAAGTAATATACCCATGGATTATCCAATCAGCAGATGACTTCTCTCACTTTTCAATGTGTAACATGGTGTATTGCAATCTCTCCAACAAGAGACAACAATCATCAAAGTGTGTCTTCAACTTGTCACAACTATGAGAACTGTCAACTAGTACAGTAACACAGATTTTAATTCGGAAACCTGTGAAGATCATGGTCTACATTAATGTACCACAGATCAACTCATTTCCTAAGTTCTACAAAACCAACTGAGCTGCCAAAAATAGATAGGACTACCTGTGGCTACTTCGCTGACGTTGATGAATTATCTTCTGAAGCATCGGATCCACCACCGCAACCGAAGCCTCTCCCTTTCAGGCTGAAAGTGTGTGTTGTCTATCTTTGGCTGAAAAGGAAAATATTCTGAAAATATTTTGTTTCTCCTTGGTTACATCTTTGGATTGCAATCAGGTTACTTTCCTTGGTCCTCTGAATTGATTTGGTGACTATCTTTTTTTTAACTTCTAAATGGACACTATGTTCCAGAATGCTCTATAGTACAGCTGGTGAGTTTGGTACTCATACCATATGCATCATCACACCATGAACGGAGAGATCTTTTCCCTGGTGAACATTACAGCAGTTCCAATTCCCAGGGAAATTGTTTGGGATGGGGTATCATATGATATATATAGGCCAACTCAGCTTTTAAATATTCCTTATTTGTTCAAAATTTCTTTGAATTATGTGGTTACCCCAGTACTGTTTCTGACGATTGGGACATTGATACAGTGTATGAACTGCTAGAAGATCTGGACCAAATTCCATCGGATGAATTGTATGATGGTACATCAAATATTAATGACGTTCTGTTTTCAACATTATTGTCATCATTTTCTGCATAAAGCAAGTGTTCCATGTGCTTTTTGCAATTACACTCAATTGGAACATTGCTATACACCACCATGGGGTAGTTCAAAAAACATTTGCGCAGAACTTTACTTATTTTTCTTGTTAATGATACATCTGACCCAGCCTCATATTTTTATAGGGTTGCAGCATTACCTGCAAAGAAAAATATGCTAGCTGACACGAGCTGCTATATTTTGTCTCTTTTCTTTATCAGCTGTCTCTACAGGGTTTTGACTTTGGGAGGGTAACTATACATGTTTATTTGGGGAACAAAAGACTGGCAGGGTTCAGGGAATTGACGCTTTGGTAAGAGCATGCCTGACACCACAATAAATGATTTTACTGAACAAAACTATGCAACAAACATCATGTCTTGGAAGAGCTAACGTGAAAGATTTGAACACACCACAAATTCCCACATTTGCACGTTTTGAAAACTGGTAACAATTTACACACTACAGTGAGGATACATTAGATTCCATGTTACATTATGTCTCATACAATTATTCTGACCCCAATTGGAAGGGATAGTTTCAAGAATAGGAGACCTGCTATGCGTTATGTGCAGTCAGAACACTTGGGGGTGGTGACAACTTACAGTGTTGGGAAGTTGTGCCCTTGTTGGCGCAAAACCTCAACACTGTCTCAGGTGAAACACACTTTCCCTTTCATCTGATGACCTGGAACTCAGGGACTTTTTATTGGGTCCCTGGAAACCACATCAAAAGTGCTTCTTGCATGCCATATACGATGAAATATGGAAGGTTTCTCAGCAGGATGCTGCTGAAAGATTCTGCAAAATTGACAGGGTTAATTTAGAAAAGGCTCTGGCAGTGGTTGACAATGGAATGACCACCTTATACTCTAGAATATACTCTTTGGGCAACATGGTGGCATCTGCAATAGACATTATACAACAAGATATGTCCGCATTACAACATGGGGAGTCACAAGTTAGGTCTATTAAGCTGGACACTTAATAAACTACGGGGCATATTACCAACCAATAGAGATAATTTTTGTCTCTAACTTATTTAGAGACAAAAATTATCGCCGCAAATCGGCGATTTTTATCGCAGATAAACCTTGCTATTAGCAAGGTTTATCGCAAATGCGATAAAAAACGGCCGCAATGCATGAATATCGCTGAAAAGTCAGCGATATTCATGCATTATCGAGCAAATGCTCTTAGCCATGTTATCCACCTCCCATTGGATAACATGGCTAAGAACTGCTCAGGGCAGGTGTTAGCTTTTGGAGATATTCGCGCTTAGCGCGAATATCTCCAAAAGTTGGTAATAGGAGATAGCGATGTTAGCGACTGTTTTCAGTCGCTAACATCTTGGCACGCCCACTTTGCATGTCATTAGTGATAAATATCACTGACATGCAAAGCGGGGCCCAAGATGGTCACTATCTCCTATTAGCTGTCGCTAACTGGTGTTAGCGACAGCTTGGTAATAGGGAGATAATTTTATCTCCGCTTTCTTGGCTTTTAAAGCCAAAAAAGCGGAGATAAAGCCCCTTGATAATATGCCCCTACATTCTGGTAACGGGGACATATTAATGACAGAACAGCAGATACTCATGGCACGTAAAGATGCAAAATACACCATGTTACAAATTGAAAAGCTGAAGAAGTTACCTTTCACCATTGTGGAAATGCAGTCTGCGTATTACACTCTAAATAGCATTATCAATGGCACTGTTGGAGAGAAACATCATGGCAAGGTTTAGAAGATTGTGTACCAGAGTATTAAGAGTACTGCTTGAGAAGCAAATACATATCAGGTGCAAAGAATACAAGAATTGTTTATCATTATGGATCACCAATTTCCACTGATTCTGACCAGATATATTTGGAAGGTGATGAGTAATGTGTTATTGCTTCCGGAGACCTTCATGAGGGTTACTGTAGGATTAGTTTAACCTTATTTCATGCTGAGTGGATTAATGCCATGTCAAAGGACATCTCCAAAGATATGAAGCATACTAAAGAGGGAGGGTCAAGAAAAACATCTGTTCTCAGATCAATCAAACTGCTGAAGTTGTCAGTTGAAGATAGTGTTCCACTGAGGAAGATACTTTCATTGCATCTCTGCCTCTCTAGAACACATTTAATATCTTAGCCTATGAAAGTCACTTGGGGGCATATTTTTCATTGAGTTGCATCACCCTTCCCACCGGGCCTCGTAAACTTGGTGGCACTGTACAGTGTAACGTCTGGTAGTCAGTTGGCATCCTCGTTTTCTACACTTCGTGTTGCTCTAGCTCTCTTAGCTCACAAGTGCCTCAGAGTGGGATCCTCCTCAGCACGACCATCAGTGTGCTCCTCCTTGCTCCACTTTTGCCTGTGAGACCCCTGGCGACCTCAGGCAGCCTCTAACTTCAGCCTTGACGGTGGTATCTCACCATGTAATTGTACTTTGAGGAGGGAGGGGCACAGAAGAACCGCTGTTCAAAGCCTCAGAGTTACCACATGCCTCACACGCCGGTAAACCTTTCCAAAACTGGAGGAAACTGCGGCCCGAGGAATGCTCACAGCACACCGTTGCAGGCAGGTGTTAAAGGCGTTCCTTGATTAGCAGTGTGCTTTTAGCATTCCAAGAATTGATGTTGCTCCCTTTCACTGGAGCCTCGTCTCACTGCAAGCTGCAATCCACATCCATCCCAGAAAGTTGTTGAAAAAGGAAGTGGGAGGAACACTGTGCTCAGCTCCTACAGGGTATCGGGCTCACGTGTGAGGAGGCTCACCTGTGTGGAGGCTCATCTTGAGAGCTGTTTTTTTTGTTGTCGCTCACATGAACTCTAAAGTGCACAAATGCTGGCTGGAACCTTTTTGGCAGATTGGCTGTAGTCACATAATCCCCTTCTACGCTACTTCCTTGGTGGCAGTTTGGCCGCAAAAGGGTCTATAAGGTGTGCTCTAAGGCGTGCTATATGCTTTTTGCAAGCAGTGAAAAGAAATAACTGTGCAAGTTAAGTTAGTTAAGTTAATTAAGGGCTTGGTCAGAGAGCTATGCGTCAGATGGTTCTGAGAGGGACAATAGCCTGAGCATTAGCTCCATCTGCAGCACGCCCTGTTTCCCCATCTTCAGTGCGGAAAACTAGATGCCAAACAGCACAGGCTCATATTTTGGCAGCCAGAAGAGGAAGAACTGCTCAGGGGAGACATAAACTATATGATTTGCAGGTGGCTCTCTCATCTCCGAAGTTTTCCTCAATGCCTTCTGACTCCCTTGAAACATCGTGTGTAACAAAGGGTAGGGGAGGTCAAGGATCAACTGTGATCCAGTAGGGCTTTGATTACCATTCAGAGAAAAGAGAATGGAAGGTCCGGCCGCAGTCGTAGCCCCAGATATCAAGACAACAAGACAGATGACTGGGCTGTTCCTAGGGGGAGAAAGAAAGAAGGAGAAGGTCACTAAGGTATAAGGGCTAGTGCCCAATGGAGGACCACCCCAGGGTATCCAATTTGTTGGATATAATGGCCTCACACACCCTTGCGAGTGTCATGCTTCATCATAGGCAATGCTCCTCGTCGGGCAGGCGGTGCAATGCTCAACGGGCTCACCTCAAAGAGGGGCTCTTTATCGGAGATCTTTTATCCAACTGCCTATGGGTGAAGTGGGGGTGAGGGGCCAGGACAGAGTAGATAGTGCGGGTGAGGATAAATTGTGGTACAAGGTACCGGAAAACAATTTTATTCTGGTGGTCCTCTACCACAATTAAAATCAAGGGCAGCCGGTGTTCATGGGAACTTTGGTTTCCCAGATTGGACCGGGGCTAAAGTGCAAGTGGTGTGGTCAACATGTTTCTCGCTTCTAGTACATTGACTGCGATTCTTCAGGACCTAGTAAAAAACTACAATCTACAAAACATGACCTAATGATTAGTATCAGTGTTAAATACAGCACATAAGTTATACTACCTGTTTGACCCTGCTCTTGCCTAAAGGTTAGAGTTATGGGATGTCAACAGTACCCGGTGGGTCTGACATCAAGGGAGAAGCCATAGGGGTTGAGGTTTCTACTGCTTGTGTCAGGGCCAGTAATGCCTACCCATCTCACCGGGTCCGGACCCGGTGAGATGGGTAGGCATCCCCCCCAAGAGCAAGGTCAAACAGGTAGTACAACTTAAGTGCTGTATTTAACACTGATACTAATCATTAGGTCATGTTTTGTAGATTGTAGTTTTTTACTAGGTCCTGAAGAATCGCAGTCAATGTACTATAGGCGAGAAACATGTTGACCACACCACTTGCACTTTAGCCCCGGTCCAATCTGGGAAACCAAAGTTCCCATGAACACCGGCTGCCCTTGATTTTAATTGTGGTAGAGGACCACCAGAATAAAATTGTTTTCCGGTACCTTGTACCACATTGTATCCTCACCCGCACTATCTACTCTGTCCTGGCCCCTCACCCCCACTTCACCCATAGGCAGTTGGATAAAAGATCTCTGATAAAGAGCCCCTCTTTGAGGTGAGCCCGTTGGGCATTGCACCGCCTGCCCGACGAGGAGCATTGCCTATGATGAAGCATGACACTCGCAAGGGTGTGTGAGGCCATTATATCCAACAAATTGGATACCCTGGGGTGGTCCTCCATTGAGCACTAGCCCTTATACCTTAGTGACCTACTCCTTCTTTCTTTCTCCCTTGAAACATCCTCAGCCTCGCTGTTGAACTCGCCAGAAGTGAGAACCGAGGGCAAACGCAGAGTCACAGGGGCAGCAGGGTCCGATATACCGAGGATTGAGAACCCAGAAGTGGTTAATTCTCCTAACCCTCCCAACGAGTACCCGGTTTTCTCTATTAATCGAAAATGTAATCAGATGGCTACCCCGGCTAACACAGTAGACAAGCGGATAGCGGACAAAACACTTCCCGTAGAAGCTTTCCATGTAATACAAGCGATAGGTGTGGATGCCACTACGGGAACCAGGGCTCCTCTGGGAAAAGAAGGAGAGATTTTTTGTGGCGAAAAAAGTTCAGAGTATCAAGGTCAATTAAGGCGGGGAGAGCGACTGCCCAAGGGGCAACACTGGAGATAACAAGACACAATTCCAGGACAAGCGAGGACCAGGGAGTTTTAACCCCTTCACCACAACATGGCTCACCAGCACCAGAAAGAGGGCTGGAAGTGGGGGTTTTGACTTCTCTGCAGAGAACGGATAATAGCGACCCCAATATTGGAGGAGGTACCCCTGATACTATTTTTGCCGTGACTCAATCCTCAGTTGTCCCGTTAGATCAGATGCAGCAGCTCCTTGAAGCCATTCTGGGAGAGATCCGAGACTGTAAGACCTCACAAGCCCAAGAGCACTCTCTTCTGCACCAACGCCTAGATAAAATCGAAACTATGGTACAGCAAATACCTGAGAGATTTAAGGAGCTGGAACAATGGGTTTCTGATATTGAGGATCGATCTACAGTATATGACTCTGATATTACCTCTCTCCAGAAGAAGCGTCATTCCTCTCAGAATAAGATTTCTGAAATGGAGAATTATGCTAGGCGCTTGAATCTGAGCTTCACAGGAATCCCAGAAGTTAATGAACGTAATGACAGGCAATCCAACCCAGTGGCTTATATGGAGTCATTAATCAGTTGAGAAAGCACCTTAAGACCTTACAGTAGTAAGAGCAGAATGTCACAGCTAGACGACCCGCCCCTAGGGGAGGTACTCATAGTAGACCGGAAGTGAAATTTGTGTCTGAGGTCACAACTAAGGCTATAATTGATTTCTTACAAGAAGTGTTCCTCAGGGAAGGGTTGCCTCATAGCTTATTAACTGACAATGGCGTGCAACTCTGCTCTAAAGAAATGCAAGATTTCCTAGAAAGCAGGGGTATTGCATACAAGAAGTGTGCGCTATATAACCCTGAGACTAATGGGATGGTCAAACGATTCAATAAAACCATCAAAGAAGGGATCCAGCTACCGAGGGCTATTGGGTTGAGTTGGAAAGATGAGGTAGTGAAACGTCTGGAGGCCTATAGATTTACACCTCACCAAACCACAGCTGTAACCCCTTTTGAACTACTGAGATCAAGAAAAACAAACTTAAGGCTAGAACCAGTGTGGATGGGGTGGCACAAAGGATGGGCGGGTCACTTTAGGGAGTCACAGTGTTGTGGCAGGGAATGTAAAGCTGTGAGGGACAGGAAAACCAAGTTTGATAAGCTGCACTCAGTTAAAGATCAAAGTTGGTGATGTAGTCAAGATTAAAGCACCCACAGGCAGAGCAAATTGTTCAGAGTTCACTAGACCTACAATGATTGTGAAAATATTTAATAATGCTGTCAAAACACACGAAGGAAAGATTTGGAATTTGGGGAGGGTAGTGAGGTACACCGCTCCCACAGCGCATGATGATGACAGACCGAGGAGTGAGCGTGAATTCCATTCTAAGGGAGACCCATCCGAGGCGAGCGGTTCAGGACGGGCCAACCATACTCGCAGGTAGAGCTGCTGGGAAGTTAGCCGTCCAAAGTATTTGGGGCATTATGTCACCAAGTGATTCCCACTATGTTATTTCCATTCTGTGTAACTTTGTTCTCAATTGTGTAAAGGAGGGGGATGTGTGGTATCCTCCAGCCCAGGGAGAACCTTGATCTTACCCTCCACCCCTCCTCTAAGTTAACACTTGGTTGACAACACTGTGACATTATTTAGAATGTCACAGTAGTGAGCGTTCCGAGCTGAGCGCCCTGTGTGGAGTGAAATGATCCTACGGTGGCCAGCTGTGGCTGGGGTCATCTTCCTGCAACCTTTAACTCAATAAATGATTCTTGCCTGCATTATCCTGTGTCTACTGAGTCTTGATTAAGTATAGATTTCACAGTCCCTTCCCACAAAATTCCAGTGGCTAAGTTTCCCAGGACAATAATTGTGAACTTTTCAGATTATTGTATTAGAGAGGCAGTACTAACAAAAGCAATTCAGAAGAGAGCGATTGTTCTACCCAATGGAGGCTACGTACAAGTGTTCTCTGACATGTCCGCAGCAGCAGCAAGAAGACGAAAGGACTTTGTTGGGATGCTTAGCCAATTGCAGTGCAGGAGTCCATGCTTTGATTGTGCAACAGTCCAAACCGAGAGTGCTATGGAAAGGAAGGTTCCATCTATGTGTGTCTCTAGAATAAGCCCAAGATCTATTACAGAAAATTGCACAAGACATTCACTGCACTATCCTTGTGAGACATGAGTCAAAATGCACTTTTTCAGAGCATTTTACAGGTTTTTCCCTTTTGTCTCATAAATGTAGGGTCGAGGCAGAAAAATTGTAGTCCTTGCATTAGGGAATTGTTAGAACTGAGATTTCTGGTTTGCTAAGGCTTGCGCCAAATCCAGGCAGAAACAACCACTCTAGTCAGCGCAAGGGAGTTATATGCCAAGATAACCCCTGCTCACCCCCTTGCTAGCTTGGCACGAGCAGTCAGGCTTATCACGGAGGCAATGTGTAAAGCGTTTGTGCAACACACACACACACAGCAGCCACACACTAGGCACACCACAAAAAGGGACTCCACACAAGGCTATATTTAAAAGAAAAAAGTTTAGGGGTGAACGTGCCAAAAGGGCCAAGTCCAACACAACCCCCTTCTAGCCAAAACGAGGGGCAGACCAATCACCACTGTGATGGGCTTCCCTGCTTTGGGAGATAGAACACGGATGTGGGCCCGCAACAGCAGGGACACCCTCCTGTTCTACGCCACGGTGAACCCATGTGGTTCCTTCTAAAAAAACTCTCTGGAACAACTGGGCGACCCCACTGGTACTCTCAAGCTGTCCGAGGCCCAGACCAGGCCCTAGGCCACCCATGTGCCACTGGTCTTTGCCTATTCGCAGAGCGTGGGGTAGTAACCCCTGGAACATAGTAGATATTCTCCCCCTACCTCTCCTTCTAGGGTTCCGCCCTCTCCTCCTTTGAGAGGTACCCAAAGAACACCACTCTCCCAACCCAGGGTTTAACTCCTTAGGTTTCACCGGGGTCAGAGGCGGGGACTCCCACCCTCTGCACACCCTTCCAGAGTTCTGCACCCTCCCAACTGGAGTGGTACCCCTGGAAGATGAACCGGTCAGGACACTGGTTACAGACGTCATTCCCTCCAGGTCAGGCAGATCCTGAACCTGGCCTCCCAACCTTGGGTCTAAAACCTTTGGCAGAGTACTTGCCCTCAGGGTGACACATGACCTCATGTGCCGCGTGACCGTCTGTCTGGCGCAGATCTCCCGTCCCCTCTCCACCTGGCAGTGCGCGGAAATCCACCAGAACAGAAGTGGTGTCACCATGGTCACTCCAAGGGAGCGTAGCCCAACTGGCTAATCCCTGACCCACTGGTTCTTCCACTGGGGAACACATCCCCCATTCACTCCTCACTTCGGACTTCTGTGTCCTCCCAACGGGAGTGGCACGGCAGGATACTAAAACCACGGGAGCACTATTTACAGACGCTCCAGGTTCTCTAGACACTAGGAGATCCTCCTCAAATGGACTGACAGGACAGCCTAGGTCCCCAACCTGGTGTTCCCTAAAGAAACTATCCAGGTTCTGAGACTGGGTTTTGGACCCCTGGGTACTCTCAATCCCACATTCACTCCTACTCCACTGAGACAGGACGTGAGCCCCTACACCCCTCTCGCTACACTGGGACCTAGCTGGGCTACTCTGAACCTCTTCCACCACTCTGGGCTGGAAGAAACCTGAACCACTACTTTTGGGATCACTCACCAATGACTCTTCAGAACCTCTGGCACTTTCCCAGCAGTCTGCTTCCTGTGCAAGCTCCCAAGGACAAAAGAAGTCACACCTCAGCAGGTGTTGCCGCAACTCCGGCAGAAAACAATTGAGCATGTGCTCTCTGATAACCAGGTCGAACAGTCCATCCAAATCAGGTTCCTTGTGAACCTCTATCCAATCAATCAGTGAATCGTGACAATCATCCACAAAATCCCCCCACTTCTGGTGAGTCAGTTTCCTACTGCCCCTGAACTTCAACCTGTACTCCTCCTCTCGGGAACAAGGTACCATACTTTGGGAACTGGGAAAGGGACTTTCTGCACTGGGCTCCATATTGCTGCCACCACTGGACTCCACCCTCCCTGGGGAACCCAGAAAACTACAACTGCGGTCAGGGGATAATCTACCCTCCAGAGCTAATTTCTCCCTGGCAAAGGCCCTCTCAGCCTTCGCCATCCTCTCCTGCACACCCAGCTGCGCTATTTCCTAGGCAGCTCTAACCTGAGCTTCTCCAAAGCCAGCTGGTGCTCCTTTCTTCCCTCGTATCTACCCACTCCTCTGGGGACAGGGAAAGGGATGGGGCGCTGCCCCCGACACTGGACCCAGCAAGGGATTCCCTATCTATGGGGTCTTTACTAACTACTGGCGTCCATGTAATGTCATTTTCTTCCTCCTCTTTAGACTCTTCAGGGCTCCCTACAGACCCACCACCCTCACGGCGTGAGGTCCGGGCCCTCTCCTCCTCACTGCACTCACGTTTCCAGTCATCCTTCTGCCATTGGATTTGGCTGTCCCTAAGTTTGTTCGGGGTGTCTGACCTATTCACTGCTATGTCTCTCTCTTCAAAGAACTCTACCAACTAATCCACACTGTATCTAAAAAGACCACAGAAATTAAAAGCAGACGCCATCTTGGCAGGATGCTCACAGACATGTGCAACACAGGGGACCTAACTGTCTGAGCTGAAGCAAGAGTACACAATCTAAAAATGACACTCTTAGGAGAAACAATAAAATAATACTCAAAAACATTAATCCCCAAACACGTGATTATCTAAATGCAGAGTTTGTAGTGCAACCAGTTGACTCTGCTTGTCAAAAAACAAAAGCAATCAAGTATGAAACTAGTATGTGTATCAAATGTTTGCCCCCATATGACACAGTTTAAGGCAATCATACGCAGCAATTGGCACTTGATAAAGAACTCTGAATGGAGCTTTGGTTTGCCCATGTTTGCAATGAGGAAGTGTCCAAGTGTCGGATCCCAAATAGTTTGCGCAAGCCTAACCAAGTCACAAAAGCGCAGTGATTTGCTTGCTGCGTGGAACATAAAGCCAATGCAAGGCCACCACAAATGCGGAACAAGCAGTGTTTTAATCAGATGCACCTTTTCAGATGGAAAGATTTCCTGGACTCCCAAGGAAGTTACAAACTGCAAAACCAAAAATGTGGTCTATGCCATAGTTTGCCCATGTCAAAAGATACACATTTGTAAGACAAACCAAGAAGTGAGACAACGAATCATCCAACATAAATCATGCATAAAAATTAACACCAACAGCACCAATGGTTAATCATTTCAAGCAAATGGGTCACACAGACGTCTGGACAGTGCTAAATGTTATCCAAGCAGATCCTCGAGGTGGAGATATTGACAACAAGCTAACGCACAAAGAAGCGTATCAGATTGTGAAATTCAACACGGTATTGAGATTGTATTTAAGTTCAGCCTTGACTTTCAATTTACACCCAGTCTTTTTTTACTGTAAGTTCATTAAAGGAGATTTCTTTATCATCTGAAAGCTAGACTGCTTCCCAGTTTGTGGTCCATGTAGGGCTTTGTGAGTGTATACAGTTTTTATACACTAAACGATACACTTTGTGGTTATTAAAGGTTTAAATATTCAAAGCCTGACAACATAAACAAATACCTTGAGGTTCTGCCAGGTGAAAAGAAACATGAATACAGTTTTCCAGTCCCAATACACTACGTTTCCCAGAATACCTGGGCAGGTCCGCCCCTGAGAGAAACAGCTCTTACTTAAAAAAAAATTAGAGTAACAGATAACCATTACCCGTTTCTGTAGGGAGATGGCACATTGCAGAGCGAGTGCAAACAAGCTTGAAGTAAGTAAAAACAAGTTTGTTGCACCTTGTTTGAGTTAGTCAAGCATCTCGCAGATTAGCACCCAACAGAATGTGCCGGCAGGATTGCAGTTGTAGCAGCTTGAGCATAATGTTATCTTTTGATGCGCCTTGATTAGAAATCAACAAAATTGGGTCCAGCTTGTGCACGTTCTTGAAACAATGTAACATTTAGAACAAACTGTTCATTTACAGACCAAAGGGGCATGGGAGATCGTGTAACACTGTTACGCGAAAGTTGCAGTAGCAAGGTGCCTCCAACATCAATAGTATGCCTAAACATCCATCTCCAGATGGAAGTATTTTTTCAAATCGTTTCATTTATTCCTAAAGCATGCTTGGAAACTCAATGAATAAAATAAGTCCGTTCTGTCATTTCCAGAAAAAAGTATCAGACTGGCCACCTAAATCTGCTGTCAAACACAAAAATCACAGAAATATACAGGTAAATTGGAAATTGGAGTATTGTGAACCATCACAAACATTGTGTTTCACTATCAATTCTCAAAAAAAAAAATCTAATTTATCAAAGTTTACTCTGTTTCTTCTATTCAGAAAATCACGAAAAATCCTTATAAGCTTACTTTGTCCTCTTCATTTCGGTTAAGAGTTCAGTCCTTGAGAACCCAATAAGTTGTGTATAAGCAGCCCGTTCAAGTATATTATGTTGTATTCATGTGGATCCATGTATACCCTTACAGTACCAACGATTGAAACTCGAGGCATTCGATTGATCATTCTTTCAATGAACTGCAGTTAAAATGGACCTCAATCTGAGTCCTTGTCATTTTTCGTTCCTTCAGGGTAAACTCATGATAATTTTGTTAGACTAAGGAAACTGGAGATTGCTACCCATCCAGCCCAAACCTTTGAGGCGGGTAATCTCAGTAACCACAGCACCAATCACAACACCCAATACAGCGTTGGAAAGGGCAATTGCAGCAGAAGGACATTGGCTATGCAGATGGCCTCCATATACATTTTTCTTTAAACTGTTTTTATTAACTTTTCAAGAAACAGTGGTGTTCATCACAATCATACAGTGCAAGACATACAACTGTACCGTAGGACACCATATACATTTAAAAGGTAAAAGAACCGTGCCAGCTAAGCAGTCCCTTCTGGGCGTGTCTGCGTTGTGCTGTGGGTGTGGGATGCGGGCGTGACTAACGCTGGGGGCATGTGGTACGGCCATCACATCGTGGGCTGTGGGTGTGGGCTGGGGGCTTGACAAACGCTGGGGGCGTGACAAACGTTGGGGGCGTGTGTCCGCCCTTCATGCCGTGTGAGTCGTACATACAAGCGCCAATTACGTTGCTGCGCAGCATAAAAGGGGCACGCTGGGGGTGTGAGAAACGCTGGGGGCGTGTTTCCGGCCTTCATGCCATGTGAACGCAATTGCGCCGCATCAAGGGGCATGCTGGGGGTGTGTGCTACGTTCCGCCTTTCATGCCATGTTTGTCGTACATTAATCAGAAGATCGTCTGCTGTGGCCCTGTGCTGGGGGCGTGACAAACGCTTTCAGCTGGAAGCCTGGTAAGTAACATTACTGCAGCCTCTCCTGCGCGCTGTTACTGAACTCTCTCATTCAACAAAATTAGACATGCCTGCTACCATCAACCAGGACTCTAGCCGGGCTCAGGCGGCGGATCAGTATACTAATTACACACGCCTGATAACATCAACCAGGGCTGCAGCTGTTCCTCATGCGGGGGAACACGCGCCTGCTAACATCAAACAGGCCTGCATCTGGGCCTCAAGCGGGGGAACACGCAAATGAGTGTGTCTGCGGGGACAATTACTGCAGCCTCTCCTACTTGCTGACACTGAACTCTCTCATTAAACGGATTTACCAGTGGCTGATAACTCTCTCATTCAACGACATTACACGCGCCTGCTAACATCAACCAGGGCTGTAGCTGGGCTCAGGCGGCGGATCACTACACCAATTACACGCACCTGCTAACATCAACCAGGGCTGCAGCTGGCATTTCTCCGTCCCTATTCTAACGAAACAAAAAATGTTGTATACCGCACGATTTTAAAATAAATTGCCCTTGCCAAATACACACATTACACACATTCTATTTCGGGCTGCTAGTTTAGTTTATAAAAGTATTTCCCTTAACCCTTGCAGAACTCACCAAACCTTTGTCCTGAAGAGAACCTGCAATAGACATCTTGGGTTCGAAACACATAGACCAGGACCAATGGGGAATCCCAAATCAATGAGTACCAATATGGATTATTAAAAATGCATTTTTTTAAAAGCAACTTTTTGCAAGCCCATATTAGATACATCTGGACCCTCTTAATGTCCTAGCACCAAGAGTGTTCTCTATGAATATATTGCTCTGGTTTCAGAATGGTGAAGAATGTATTTTAGCAAGTTTATGTGTTTATTTTTAGTCAAAATATTGTTTGTTTTAGCACCATTGAAAATACTTTGCATATGGTTTTTTCACTAATTATTCACAGTATATCCATTGAATTTTATGTGGATTCTCATTTCCAAAGTTTGAAATGTTTTTTCAAATACTACTAAAGTAATTTGAGGCATGTTTATTGAGTAAGAAGTTCCTCAAGCATAAGTAAAGATGTATTTGAATTTCAAAACCACCTGATGTTGTAATACTCCCCTGCCTTCCGCGGGAGCCTTAGATAAGCCTGACATTTTTAAAGAAAGCATTTATTTAGCTCAGCGCTCGCTCGCGCTTTTATATCCCCTACCTTGAACTCAGGGACTTCTCCCTTGATCTCGCCTTCCCACGCAGCCGAGGTTGACGCTGCTGCGGCCTCAGAACCACCCGCCCGCCGCCTTCAGCAGATGCTCCCCGGCCACGCCCACTTCTTTGGCCACGCCCACCTGGGGTTCCTCAAATAGGAGCTGAATACAAGCTCTCTTCAACCGGACTGCTCCCCTGCCTTCCGCGGGAGCCTTAGATAAGCCTGACATTTTTAAAGAAAGCATTTATTTAGCTCAGCGCTCGCTCGCGCTTTTATATCCCCTACCTTGAACTCAGGGACTTCTCCCTAGATCTCGCCTTCCCGCGCAGCCGAGGTTGACGCTGCCGCGGCCTCAGAACCACCCGCCCGCCGCCTTCAGCGGACGCTCCCCCGGCCACGCCCACTTCTTTGGCCACGCCCACCTGGGGTTCCTCAAATAGGAGCTGAATACAAGCTCTCTTCAACCGGACTACTCCCCTGCCTTCCGCGGGAGCCTTAGATAAGCCTGACATTTTTAAAGAAAGCATTTATTTAGCTCAGCGCTCGCTCGCGCTTTTATATCCCCTACCTTGAACTCAGGGACCTCTCCCTTGATCTCGCCTTCCCGCGCAGCCGAGGTTGACGCTGCCGCGGCCTCAGAACCACCCTCCCGCCGCCTTCAGCGGACGCTCCCCGGCCACGCCCACTTCTTTAGCCACGCCCACATGGGGTTCCTCAAATAGGAGCTGAATACAAGCTCTCTTCAACCGGACTACTCCCCTGCCTTCCGCGGGAGCCTTAGATAAGCCTGACATTTTTAAAGAAAGCATTTATTTAGCTCAGCGCTCGCTCGCGCTTTTATATCCCCTACCTTGAACTCAGGGACTTCTCCCTTGATCTCGCCTTCCCGCGCAGCCGAGGTTGACGCTGCCGCGGCCTCAGAACCACCCACCCGCCGCCTTCAGCGGATGCTCCCCCGGCCACGCCCACTTCTTTGGCCACACCCCTAAACTGCCCTACAAATTATGTGTCTCCATCGTACGCGCAGCGGACGGGCGCAGCGGGCGCGCCGTTTGCGTGCCGAAGGCGCGCCTAAGGCAAGCCCGTCTGCGCCCGTCCGCGACCAGACGGGCCCAGGGCCCCGAGACGCTGCCTGTTTTTTACCATACTCCCCTGCCTCTCTCAGAAACCTTCAGCAGCCCTCCTGCGCTCTCCCATCTACAACTTGGGACCGCTTGCTGTCTCTCGGCATCGCAGCCGAACTGCCTTTTCCTAGACTCACTCACGCATCTGTGTTGCCCCCAGCTTCGCCTGAAACCCGTATCCGCATATTGTATCTTAATACACGCTCTCTTCCCCAACACCACACTGACATTTTTCTTCTGCTAACTGCTGAAAAACCAGACATTTTGCTGCTCACCGAGACCTGGTTGTCCGACCTGTCTCTCCCAGATATTTTGGCCGCTTTACCCCCCAACTACTATCTGTTGAACGCCAACCGGCCTGATGGCCGCCGTGGCGGCGGGGTTGCAGCAATCATCCGCAAAGACCTACCCTTCATCAAGTCTTCATCACTGTGCCTCCCTGATGTCGAAAATCTTGTCATCAGCTTGCCCACCGAAGCTGGTGCCCTAACTCTTATCATCTTATATCGTCCGCCTACCCCCATGCCTCTGTTTCCTGCCGCTTTCTGCGAGCAGCTCTCTGCTTTAATGACCTCTTCAGTCCGCGTCGCCATATATGGCGACTTTAATTATTGGTTCAACCACGCTGACGCTGGTCCTCACGCCACCAAATTGTTTGAGGCACTTTCCAGCCTCAACCTGACACAGCATGTCACTTCCCCCACGCACATTGGGGGTAACACTTTAGACCACATCTGGACACAGGGGGTGTCGCTCTCTGGCCTGACCATCTCCCCCTGCGTCTGGTCCGATCACTCATTGATCGCGTCGTCTATTCTTATAAAGGGCCAGGTCAGGCCCCCCTCCCGGCACGGAGGGCTCGCTCGAAATTGGAAGACTCTCGACTCAGCCGCTTTCCTCTCCTCTCTCGCCAAGACTCAGCCTGTACTTTCCGACTCCCTAGATGTTAACACCATGGACGCCAACATCTCACATTGGCTCACGACGGCCAGCGACGTATGTGTACCTCTTTCCCGCTTCTCTCGTACACACCCCAATAAGTCCCACAAATGGTACAACTCCACTTTAAAATTACAACATCTGGAGCTACGCCGACTGGAGCGCAGATGGCGGCGCAACTACCTCAGCTCCGACAGGGAAGCTTACGTCTCTGCGCGTAAAGCTTACAAAGCCACAATCATTTCTACCAAGACTGCTTTCATCTCCAACAGAATTCTCACAGCCCCTAATAGATCTAAGGAGATCTTTAAAGTCCTTGGCGAACTGACATCGGACGCCAGGACACTCCCGAGCCCACCCCCTTCCTCAGAGTCATGCACTGCCTTAAACTCATTTTTCATTGACAAAATCATCGCTATCAAAAATTCCATTCCCTACGCTCCTCCCCCAATTACAGCAGCACCTCCCCTTTCAAACACTCCTACTTTCCCTCAGTTCCCCGCGCTTGACTTGGAATCTCTTGTTAAACTGTGCACCCGCGTGAAATCTGGATCCCCCAAGGACTGCTGCCCTCCCTCTGTGTTCCGCGATATCTGTCAAACCCTCCCACACTGTATCCTCCCTCTCCTCAACTCCTCCCTCACTTCGGGCATAGTCCCCAGCTCATTCAAGGAGGCCGTACTGTTGCCTCTCTTAAAAAAGCCTGGCGCCGATCCAGCGACCCTGGCCAACTACCGCCCTATATACCTCCTGCCCTTTTTATCTAAAATCCGTCACGACCTGCCTCTCGCATTTTATTGAGGAGACCAACTTCCTGGCGCCCAACCAGGCTGGGTTCAGACCAGCCCATTCCACGGAGGCTGTGATCCTTGCCGTGTTGGACAACCTCAGACGCAATGAGGATAGAGGGCAACCCCAGGCATTAGTCTTGCTTGATCTATCGGCGGCATTCGACACGGTGGACCATAACATCTTAATCCACTGTGTCGAGTCCGCCGGAGTCTGTGGGGTTGCTCTGTCCTGGATTAAATCCTTCTTAGAGGAGAGATCCCAGGCAGTCAGTATGGGCCCCTTCCGTGCCACTAGCGTCTCATCATCCTGTGGGGTCCCTCAAGGCTCTTCCCTGTCTCCCCTCCTCTTTAATTTGTATCTCCAACCCCTCCTTCACTCTTTAGGCAAGTGGGATATCACCGTGTTCAACTACGCGGATGATCTACAGATTATTTTTCCCCTCACCACTCATGACGCCGTCAAAAATTTTCAGACAGTCTTAACACACATCCAGCATTGGATGAACCAAAACCAACTTAAGCTCAATCCGAGCAAGACTGAGCTTCTCCTTCCTGGGAGAAGTGCCCCTTTTTGGGGCCCTCAGTACTGGCCTGTTGAGCTCGGAACACCTCCTTCTCCTGCTGGATGTGTGAAAAGCCTTGGGGTCCTGATTGACTCCGGACTCTCTCTCAAGGCACAAGTGAGCGCAGTAACATCCTCCTGTATGTTCCAGCTCTACAGGATACGGAAAGTCGCTCACTTCCTGTCGCCTGAAGCCTTGTTGCAAGTTTTAATTGCCCTGGTGATGTCCCGGCTGGACTTTTCCAACTCAATCTATTACGGTCTCCCTAAATCTCAGCTGGCCAGGTTACAGATCGTGCAAAACCAGGCAGCTCGGCTTGCTTTCAAGATCCCTAAATGGCAGTCGGCTCAACCACTGCTACGTCATCTTCACTGGCTACCAGTCAGTGAAAGAATCACTTTCAAGGTTCACTGCCTGGTCTTTAAAGCCCTCACCGCCCCCTCCCCTGCTTTCCTTAAATCCCTAATCACCCCCTACTGTCCTTCTCGCACTCTTAGGTCTACCCATCTCCAACTCCTAGTCGTTCCTCGTTTCAATCTTTCTAGATCGGGTGGTCGCAGCTTCTCTTGTCTAGCCCCTAAGCTGTGGAACTCCCTCCCACTTCCACTTAAGTCTTCTTGCTCCCTTCTCTCCTTTAGGAAATCACTAAAAACACTACTCTTCCCTCCCCTTCACTAACCTCTTTCTTCTTTCTTCTTTCTTCCTTTGGTCTCCCCTCTTCCTTCTCTAAGTCCGATTAGCGCCAGGAAACTCACGGTGACAGTGCGCTCAATAAATTCATCATAACATAACATAACATAACATAATTTGTTGATAACTTTCTAAAAGTGGCATTTTCAGACTTACAACTTAAAATCTGACTTTACTATAAATTGACTATGAATTGAGAGTCCAGAGTCACAAAACTCAAAATGTCTATCAATTTCCAATAGGAAATTACTCTTATAAAATGTAATAAGGTAATCCCAATGGTAACCTATGGGAGTGATAAGCCTTGCAGTAGTGATATTTGAATTCAAGAGTTTTTCAAAATTTGGGCATGCAGAACTTAAAAGTACATGTCCATCTTTTTAAATACACTGCACCCTGCCCTTGGAACTATCCAGGAAATACCCCAGGGGTGATTTATATGTATTAAACAGGAAGGTTTGGACCTGGTAAGAGGGTTAACTCACCAAGTCGAAATAGCAGTTTAAAACTACACACACAGACTCTTCCATGGCAGGCCTGAGACATGTTTAAAAGGAAACTGAAGTGAGTGGCACAATCGGTGCTGCTGGACCACTAGTAGCATTTAATTAACAGGGGCTGGGCACATATAGTGTACTTCACTAGGGACTTATTAGTAAATTAAATATGCAAATTGTAGATAAGCCAATGTTCAGCACTAAAGGCAGGAGGAAGGCAAAATGTTTGGGGCTGACCCTGCAGAAATGGCCATTTCTAACAATGTTTAATTACATTCCTACACATCATGCTTTAAATACCACGGACTGTATAGTATGGACTGTAAGGCCTGGGTATTGGTGACTTATTGATATTTAAATGGAAGGTTGAGACAGGTCAATGGGTTTATTTTTACAAATTGAATTTCAGTTTAAATGCTGCTTTACTCATTCTATAATGGTGACCCTTAAGCCAATGTATAGTGCCACTGTAGTGGCTGGCACAAAGGGTGCTACAGTCAACTAGCAATATTTAGCTTACTGGCCCTGAGTACATTTTGTACCATACTAGTGAAATATAGATAAGTTAAATATGGCAATTAGGGGAATACCAATTTCATGATGTTCAAAGGAACACATGCACTTTACCACTGGTTAACAGAGGTACATTCACAGCCATCAAAAAGAGATAGGTTAAACACCTGGGGGTAAACTAAACAAAAGATGTTAATTTTCAACCAGGCACAACTAGAAAACATGTTTGAAACTGACAGAGTGAGGAACAAGACAGGCATTTTATAACAAAAAAAAATATTTTTACATTCAACACTACGAGAATCCATATATGAGGAGAAGTTGACCCAGCCTCTAACGAGTGTTGTCAGAGATTTCCACAAAAAATAACAAAATCTGTCAAACAAACCAGGTATTAAGGGCCAGATGTACAACCCTTTTTAGGGGTCACGAACAGGAAATCGACCCTTTGCTAGTGCTAATAAGGTTTATGGCATGTGCAAACCCTATTTTGCAAGTCGGTACCCTAAGACTGACTCGCATAATAGAGTTGGCAAGTCGCTATTAGGAAGGGGCGTGCCAAGGCCGTCTCTTCCTAATAGCGAGTCGCACTTGTATGTACGATTGTTTTGCGACTACAAATGCGGTCGCAAAACAATTGCGATTAGCACCTAGTTCAAGAAGATGGTGAGGCAGTTGGAAATGGGAAGCGGTCCTCAGAGGACCCCTTCCCCTTACTATAGGTAGTACGTGATGAACACGAATGTGAGGTACTGTTATTCACTGCATTGCTTTTTTGTGCTAAAATATAGTGCTAATTGACAGATTTGCATTTCAATTCTTGTAATTTTCCCAATATTTTGTTTAATTGTATGAAAGAAAATTACTCAAATTGTAGACACCACTATTGAAAAGCCATGAACCATACCTCACATGTTAAAAGAAAAGTAAAACAAGCAAATAACTAAATGTGAGTCTGTAAAGTGTATAGGGGAGGTGACCACAAGGCTTGGCCTGCAGGTCCTGAGTTTGGATGCACCAATGGTTGCACACAGTCCACAACCACTCGCAAGCCCCTGTCAATCTATATGGCACACAGTCAAAGACCATGTGCAGCACTTGTTGGACACAAAGATAGTTGAGGGCAGGACAATGGGTGGCCAGGGTCTTTGGCCAAGTCATGCTATGCATACCAAAATGAGAAAATAATATTTACCATATTGGTACTCCCACCAAAAAATACAAAACATTTATATTGAAGGGGTCGAGTTTGAAAAAGTTAATTCCTTTGTATAATTGAGATGCAGCATTAGTGTAAAATGAAAATGAAATGTACATTTCAAATGAGCCTGTTAAGCTCTTTGCAAGTTAATATCTGAATATTATACTGCTAAAATTGTGTAAAGATCATGCTTTTTTCTGCATTTTAATTGGGCTGCAGCCCAGCTGGATGATTGTCCATTCAACTAAATTTGCCAATGGTAGCATGGCAATGCCCCATTCACATGGCTATATGAATTGAGTCGGCCTTAGTACAAGTGTGTAAAGAGCGTATTCACTATTCAAAAGGTGTATTCTGCAATCAGAAAACCGCACTCTCATCGTCTGATAGACAACTAAAAACAGCTAAACATATTATTATAAAAGGAAAATTCTGAAATGTTACCAATTAATTCCAAATGTTAAACTAAATGTTCATTTCTAAATCAAAGACAGAAATGGATTGGGAACATAAATCAGCATGGTACTCATCTGATTGGTTGCATTTGTTAATTCTAAATATGGGCATAACTCTGACTTTTATAGCACCATAGACCATATCTTAAATGCTTTATCTAATATATGTCTTTAAACAGCTGGGGTTGTTTGCCCTGACACCAAACCTCTATCTTTGTTCTGTCAGAGACCTTCCCACAATTTGTAACTGTGAGTGGACAACCTATGTAGGGATCAACACACAACACCTCCTACAGAGACCCCGGAGCATACAAAATGCTGTGATCAGACTCATCCTTGTCCTGCCTTGATGAACTGACATCACCCCTCACCTCAGAAAACTCCACTGGCTTCCCATACCAAAGACATGCTAGTTTAAGGGGATGATCCACATATACAAGGCACTATACAACCAGGGACCTGCCTACATCAACGACCACCTGAGTTTCCACCAACCTTCCAGACATCTACTCTCTGCATTCCTTTTGCTCTCCCACAACCTCTGCATTCATGGAAGCAGAAGTTCTGGATGCTCTTTTTCCTATCTCATGGCAAATACATGGAATGACCTCCTCCTGCAGCTACAGAGCTCCACCTCTCTTGAGAAATTCAGAAGAACACTCAAGGCCTGGCTGTTTGACTGAGCCTCCCGGGCCTCCAAGAGCCTGGATAATCTCCAATATGATTAGTTGCTTTATGGAAATCAACTGATTGATTGATTTATATCGGGACATACAAGTTGATATTCATTGAAGAGAAAAGTTCAAGAAGTCATTGAGCCACTGCTGCACCAAGGTTCAGGTGATAAATGCCTTACATTCAATAAGTGACATTTTGCATTCATCTTTGTGAGTGAGTAAAGGAGGAGGCTCTGATGTGTATTGGGAGGTTGTTTCAGGTTTCAAGGGTCAGGTTAGAGAAAGTGTAGCTTCCTTCTCTTGTGTAAGCGTGGGGTGTGTACTAGGTAGAGACTGGCCGAATGAAGCTGTCTGGAAGGTTGATGGAAGTGAATGCAGCTGTTTAGGTAAGCGGGGCATGTGTTAAGAAGTACTCTGTAGATGTGTGTGAGGAGTTTAAAGCATGTGCATTGTATATTGTGTGCCAGTGGAGTTCCCTGAGGTGGAGTGTGATGTGGGTTCAGCTTGAGAGGATGAGGACTAGTCTGGCTGCCACAGCGAGGCATTATTTTTGTTGAACTTTTATTTACTGTTTTTTCTTGTACATAGTCAGACAGACATCATAATGCGATTTTGGAACATTAACATTACCAGTGCGTGTACCGTCACATGAATTATTTCTACGAAACAACCCAGTCTCCACCTATGTAAGCATTTGCACATTAAAATTGCATGCATTATATTAGCAATGTGGCAACGGTACCTCCTGATGCCCATCTCTCCAAATAGTCTGATTATGCAATATGTATACCATTTTGTAGATCCTCATCCCACCCTTTCCCTAACTTGCCCTGAAATAATATTCTCATTTTGTGCCATGAACGTCCTGTAAGGGCCCCATATATCCTTAGGTCTGCATTTCTTAGGAAGGAGGGCATTGTAGTTGTCTGAATGTGTGGAGCATAAAGCCAGGTCCTTATACCATTCTGATAGCTTAGGAAGCGGATGGCTATTCTTCGCTTGCTAAAAGGAGACCTATGGCAGCCAGTTTGCATTCTACCTTCTTAATGTCTTTGTCATAACCCAGGAGTGGAACAAGTGGAGTTTCTATGATGGTAACCTCCAACATTTTTGTTAACTCACGTATACCAGGGCATTCCCAGGACAGATGCAAGAACCCTGCACCCATGGCCCTACACCTAGGACATCTATCATCATCCGTCAGCCTATATTTTAATATTTAGGAGGGCATGTAGCACGCTCTATGTAGATATTCATAATGTATCAGCCTATGGCACCCGTTCTGTGAGATTGACCTTGCTCCCAGGTTTTCACCACCACCCCACCCCACCCCATCATGGAATAAATCACCCATACCTGCTTCAGATTCCCCACAGAAGCTGGAGTAAGATCACCTGCGAGCAGCTCACCACCTCTCTCAGCCAGAACCCACCCGCCAGCACAACGGACCCCAACGAAGCAGCCCGGGACTTCACACAGTGGCTGACCGCCTGCGCTGATGACCTCGCACCACTGAAGAACCCTCCCAGCAGACCCAGAAGCAAGAAGGCATCCTGGTTCACCGACGAACTCAAGGACTCCAAGAAGACCTGCCGCACCCTCGAGAAAGCCTGGCTCCTCGACCGGACCACCGACAACATGACCGCCCTCAAACACGCCACCCGCAAGCACCACCAGCTTATCCGCACCACCAAGAAGAAATCCCTGAAGGAACGACTGGACAACAACACCCACGACAGCAAGGAACTCTTCAGCATCGTCAAGGAGTTCTCCAACCCCAGCACCGGCAACAACGACATCACTCCGTCACAAGACCTCTGTGACTCTCTCGCCTCGTTCTTCCACCGCAAGATCGCCGACATCCACAACAGCTTCGGCGCACCATCCACACACCCAACCACAGAACCAACGCACCCCAGCGCCACCCTCCGCACCTGGACCACGGTGACCACCGAAGACACAGCCCGCACGATGAACACCATCCACTCCGGATCACCGACCGACCCCTGCCCACACCACGTCTTCAACAAGGCCGACTCCACCATCGCACCCCATCTCCGGGACATCATCAACACCTCCTTCAACACCGCCACCTTCCCGGAGAGCTGGAAGCACGCCGAGCTCAGCGCCCTCCTGAAGAAACGAACAGCGGACCCCACCGACCTCAAAAACTTCCGCCTCATCTCGCTCCTCCCTTTTCCTGCTAAAGTCATCGAGAAGATCGTCAACAGACAGCTGGCCGCCTTCCTCGAGACGAACGGATCCCTCGACCCCTCGCAATCCGGCTTCAGAGCCAACCACAGCACCGAGACCGCCCTCATCGCAGCCACCGACGACATCCGGACCCTGCTCGACAAGGGTGAAACAGTGGCCCTCATCCTCCTGGACCTCTCCGCTGCTTTCGACACTGTCTGCCACCGCACCCTAGTCCAGTGCCTCAGCAATATCGGTATCCAAGAGAAGGCACTGGAGTGGATCATCTCGTTCCTCGCCGGAAGAACACAGAGAGTCCGCCTCCCCCCCGTTTCGCTCCGAGGCCACCGAAGTCATCTGCGGCGTTCCACAAGGATCTTCACTCAGCCCCACCCTGTTCAACGTCTACATGAGACCTCTTGCAGCCATCGCACGCCAGCACAACCTCAACATCATCTCCTACGCCGACGACACCCAGCTGATCCTCTCCCTCACCAGAGACCCCAACACCGCCAGAACCTGCCTACACAAAGGGATGAAAGACGTCGCCGAGTGGATGAAGGACAGCCGCCTCAAACTGAACTCGGACAAGACAGAAGTCCTCATCCTGGGATCCTCGCCCTCCGCCTTGGACGACTCCTGGTGGCCCCCAGCCCTGGGCACCGCACCCAAGCCAACCGACCACGCACGCAACCTGGGCTTCATCCTGGACTCCTCCCTCTCGATGACCAGACAAGTCAACGCCGTCTCCTCATCGTGCTTCAACACCCTACGTATGCTTCGCAAGATCTTCCGCTGGATCCCGACCGAGACCAGGAAGACAGTCACCCAGGCACTCGTCACCAGCCAACTGGACTACGGAAACGCCCTCTACGCCGGAACCACAGCCAAGCTACAGAAAAGACTCCAGCGCATCCAGAACGCCTCCGCCCGACTCATCCTGGATGTCCCCCGACGCAGCCACATCTCCAGCCACCTGAGGAACCTGCACTGGCTACCCGTCGACAAGAGGATCACGTTCCGGCTCCTCACCCACGCACACAAGTCTCTCCACAACCTGGGCCCCAAGTACCCCAACGACCGCATGACCTTCTACACGCCCACCCGCCAGCTACGGTCCACCAGCCTCCCCCTCGCAGCCGTACCACGCATCCGAAGAGCCACCGCCAGAGGAAGATCCTTCTCTTACCTGGCTGCCAAGACATGGAACTCCCTCCCCATCCACCTTCGGCTGACCCAGGACCACCTCGCCTCAGGAGACAACTCAAGACCTGGCTGTTCGAGCAGTAGCATACCCCTTCCCCAAGCGCCTTGAGACCCTCCCGGGTGAGTATTGCGCTATACAAATGGCATGATTGATTGATTTATTGATTGAGTTGTAGCCAGACCCCAGGATATAGCGGCATGGATTAGCAAATTTAACGGCACAAAATGGAAATTTAGCTGCACAAATAAGGAAATTTAGCTGCAATTTTGCGGCATTTAATTTGCCCATTTTTCCTACAACAAACACATATATCTTCGTTTTTTTTTAGTTATTTAACAACATGGAGATGTGTATATTTGGTTTATTTACAATGTAGACACTTTGCTTGTCTTGAAGGCTACATATAGGACATAAACATGTTAACAAATAAATGCCCCAATAGCAATGCCCCCCAGGGTCCGCCACACACTGGGCACGCAGCGGGCCTACCAAGAAACATTTGTAATAAAAATATGGCAGCCAGGGCCTGCCGTGTGCCCAGTGTGCGGCAGGCCCCAAAACAGTCCCCCCAGGGTACTCCACAAGCAAGGCCCTCCTAGCGTTTGTTCCTTAGAGAAGTTCACTCTTTCCATAGTTGTGTTTGTCCCTTTAAATCCAGCAACGTTAGCACACCAAGAGCTCGGCGGCGTCTTTTACATCCCTGCTCCAGGCTGGCAGTGCCATCTTTAAGGTCCCTTGTGGCAGACTAGAGCAGCAGAGCGCCTCGTCATAAGGCCCAGATGTTTACAGCAAGCTAGTAATAATCGGATATGCTTCAACATTCTAGTAAAAACATAAGCGAGAAAGCAAAACTTTTAATAACAAAACATAAAGTATAGCATCACCAAACCTCGAAATGGAAAACCGTGATGCAGGAAATGATGCAAAATAAAGTTTGTTCTTACGGCTGTGAAATATTAGATCTGTGGTGTTCAGGTACGTGAAGGAGGTATGTGTAAGAATTTCTTGAAGAGGGCTTCTGATGGAGATGGGTAGTGCATTCCACATTTAATTTTTATGCCCAGAGAAAGATTATTTTAGGGGCTACAGTAGCTTATGAAGCAATTTTAACCCTCCCTTATCTTTGCACAGAGGAAACCAGTCACACCATTCTATTGCCATGCTCGTGAATATATTAGAGTGAGGTGCTGTGATCGTGCCATGTTTTTCATTTGGGTGCACGTACAGCCAATAAGATCTATGGTCCCTGTGGACCCAGGGGCCCCCATGTCAATGCACACTGTAATGGATATGGCTGGACTGCGTTTCTTTCTATATACAGGTGTGAGATGTCTTTGGGACCGTGGATCCAGTAGTATGAATGTAATATCTGGTGCATTAAGACTGCCTTCTGAATAAGGTTTAGTTAATGTCTGCCATTTGATCCGGGGCTGTTTGCCAGCCCATGTGAGACGGATCAATAATGAACGTACGTCTGAAAGAGTTTTCTGGGCAACATGATTGGAATATTATTGAACAAAAATAGGAAACAGGGGAAGCACTACCATTTGTATTAAGGCTATGCGTCCCATGAGCGATAATGGGAGTTCATCCATTTTTCAATGTGCTCTTTTAGGTTTTGTATTGCACTTCCGTAATTGTCGCGTACTGTAATTTCGGGGTCTGTGTGCACCTGGATCCCCAGATATCGCACTGGGTCCTTGGTCCACTCTTCTTGATAGTCTGTCGGGGTGGGGTGTGTGATACTAGTTAAAGAAAACAAAAGTGACTTGTGCCAATTACAATTCGGAGTGCTGTCCAAACAGTGTGACTTCTTGTAACACTGGGTTTAGGTTTTGCTCTGGGTTGCGGATGTAAAACAGGGCGTCGTCTGTGTACGCCGTGATTACCAGATTATGCTGAGGGGATCGAATGCCCCTGTCCATGTGATATTCACACATGGCGCAGGCTAATGGTTACGCAACCAGAGCTTACAGGAGCAGCAACAATGGGCGCCCCTGCCTGGTACCGCAAATTATTGTAATGGGCGCTGAAAGTTGCCCATTTACTCTAATGCGCGCTGTAGGGTCCTTATATAACATGTGGATTTGTTGTAAAAAAATATCCCCAACCTTTTGGAGCACAGCATACAGAAACCGCCACTTCACAGAGTCGAAGGCTTTTTCTATATTTATGAAAAGGGCCTCCGCTTTAATCTGTGGATCAATGCGCGTAATTGTACCAAAAATTGTTCGCAAATTACAGGCAAGCCAGCATCTGAGCACAAGTCCTGTTTGCTCTTGTCCTATCAACTTTGGTAATAGTGGGGCAAGTCTATTAGATCAGATTTTGCATAGAGTTTTGTATCTGTATTGAGTAATGAGAAGGGCCTTGAAGAGGAACAATGTTCTGGGGATATCCCTGGCTTGAGTAGAGTAATGAGAGTGGCCTCCCGCATAGAGGGGGGCATAACACCATCCTTCACCATTTCTTCAAACAGGGCCATAAGATATGGCAGTAGAAGGTCCTGATAAGTCTCATAAAATGCCACTGTCAGGCCATCTGATCCCAGGGCTTTTTCGTTAGGCATACTCTTGAGGGATATCGCTATCTCTGTAGGGTGGAGTGGGTCAACAATCTTTTCCTATCTCAGCTATCAAGCCACTTCATCACTATATGTGCCAGATATTCCTCATCTATGTCTGCAGTATTCGATTCCCATGTGGTGTATATTGTTTGGTAATATTCTTTGAACGTCTCGACTATGTCAGGTGTCCTGCTGGCTATGTTTCCCACATTATCATAGATTTGAGCTATGTCGTTCGCACCTCTGGGACGGCAGGCTAATTTGGCCAACACTAAGCTGGGCCTGTCGCCCGCTGCATATATCCTGGCTGTGGCATATTTCCCTAAATGTTTTACCTCATCTGCGGCCAATTCATTAAATTTGTCTATTTGTGACCTAATCTGCGCTAGTAATTTTATGTCACCAGTAATTTGGAATGGCTTCTCTAGTGTTTTCATATTAGCTTCTACCTTCTCCAGTTGTGTTCTAATTGTCTTGAGTACCCCAGTGTATTTTGAAAATTCAATACCCCTTATGTACACCTTGAACGTCACCCAAATGGTGCTCAACCGGGGAACACTTCCTACGTTTGTCATAAAAAACTTGCCTATAGCTACTCCTATTTCCTTATGAAAATCCTGATCCATTAATGAGTATTGAGGAAATCTCCAATTGAACTCTGCGTCTCGGGCACCGCAGAGAGCCAGGGTCAAAACCACAGGGGAGTGGTCAGATGGGGTGCACACCATATGTGTACAATCCTTTATTTGTGTTAACATCTCTTTTGTGGCATACCAGTAATCAATCCTGGTATGTGGGTCATACTGTGACAAAACATGTGTGTATTTGATTCTCATGCTCCCGAAGAGAGCCTCAGTCAACAGGGATCTGGCCTCCCTATACTGGCTTCCTATTAGGGAGAGAGTAAAGTTTAAGGCCATGTGTGTTAGTTACCGGATTTTACAAAGAAAGTGGCCCTTGTATCTGCACGATTTTCTAACTCCCTATGTACCGACTAGACTGCTAAGGTCTATTGGAAAAGGTGAGGTGCATGTTCCCAAAATCAGAGAGCCAGGATGGGTGGCTGCTCATTTTGTTATCTGGCGGCCCAGCTATGGAACACGCTTCCTCATTCTCTCCGGCTGGAGTGCTCTGAATCTGTCTTTCGGAAAGGTCTGAAGTCTCATCTGTTTCCTGCGGTATAACTCACTCTTGTGCTTGACTCCGGTTGTCATTGGTTCTTTTAGCTGCTACCATAGCGCGGGGACACACTGGTCCCAGTGTAACCAGGCGCTCTACAAATGTAATTATTATTTTTTATTATTTATTATTATTATTCTCTACCCAAGGATGAACGGTTTCTCCATACATCTACCACACTCTCTGCAGTCGCAATGTCCTCAATTACCCTGGCTGCTCTACATGGACGCCTCTGCTGTCCCTGCGACCTGTCAAGGTCTGGGTCCTGTATGTCGTTTAAGTCCCCCACCCAAAGTTGCAGTGCATGGGAATGTTGTGCAATTTTCCTATGTAAGGTATAGTAGAATTGGGGGTCATCGTTATTAGGCCCATAAATGCCAAACAGGACGTGTAGGTTATCTTTCCTGCATTTTGCAATTACAAATCTGCCCTGTGTGTCCACTTCCAGTGCACTCATATGCAGTCTGACATTCCTGCATGACCATATCAGTACTCTTCTGGAGTGTGTTGTGGACCCAGCGGCAATACAGGTGCCCTTGCATCTCTTTACTGACAATACCTTTGATTCCAGGGGAGATGAGTTGCCTGCAAATTGCCACATCTACGCGATGTCTCTGCAAGTACGCTATCACTTTCTGCGCTTTCCTCTGTGATCATTTAAGCCTCTTACGTTCCATGACATGAATTTTAATGTGGGTTCTCTCTAATGTTATCTTTTGCATGCATTGTGTTTTCTTAAAACATTTTTAATTGGCATCTTCTACAATATATAGCATTAAAACCGTACATCACACACACACATGTAGGTCTGCATTGCCTGCTGACAACAAAACTGTAAGTACCCCCACCCCCACCCACGCCACAGCTTGGTTTGTAACTCTATGCTAGGCTGAACTAGGAACCTCCCACCCAACTCAACAATATCCAACATTATTTCCCAATGTGTCTTGAACCTTGGGGGCAGGGGCTTTACTAAGAGATGGCCTCCGGCTGCCAAAATGTTACTATTCATTCCAATGTAAAATGCTTGCTGCTACCTCAACTTCTGTCATACACTGGAGTACACTGATATATCAACTGTATAATGAACTTACATATTGTCCCTTTGCAGTCATTATCTGACCTGTTAATGGTCTAACTTATGTAACCACATCAATGTATATTAATTACATCACCCGGATAGCGGCTGCGACACACTGAAAATTCAGCAAGGTTCCGACTTCAGCTGCTGTTTATTCCATGGATGCTTGTGCGGCATCTTCACCTTCAACAGGTCTCTGCACTCGCCCTCCTCTGCGCTCTTTTTCCAGCTTCTTTAAGTCTTGCTGTAAAAACCTCAGAAAAACCTTTTGCCATTCCACAAACTACTTCAGGCAGGTGAAATATTACAGACTTTATATCTCGTTGTGACTCTTAATTGTTTAGGCCAACCGGAGGAGTGGGGGGCGAATAGTGTGAGGATTCTACCATCCTGCATCTAGATGTCATTCACAAAGGCCCTTTGAGAATCAGACCTTATATCGGTATAGGAAGGAATTCACATCTCCTCTTAGCATACGCAGTTTTTCTTACTTCTCAGACTAGGGTTTTATCCCACTTTCCTGATGCATTATGGTCTCTGTGGTCTTTTCTTTCTACAATCCCTGCTCCAGTCATGCCATGGTGGTGGTATTCTATTCTATAACTTGACTCCTAGATTCCATGACCTTTCTGATCTCTTTATATTGGCATTCTGGACTTTTCACTCCCTTGGCTCCAACCTGTACTCAGTATTTGGAGTTCCTGAATAGATGTTGTGAATTCAAGATGAAGCCAGTGTGAATGAGTATTAGGTGAGGCATGAGCAATCCAATAATACCAATAGAGTGTTGTCTTCAGGGAAAGCTCTTAAGTAGATGCCAAAACAATTGCCAATCTCATTAGTTTTGAGGTTGTGGTCAAGCCATCCCACAAAATCTAATCTAATCAAAGCTGACAGTTAACCGTTGTCAAAGTATTAGCACCCACAGCAAACTGGTGGGAGATCAACAGCCGATCATAATGTTTCTTAGTGCTATATAACTGCTGATCCAATGACTCAAAGGCAGCATTGTTTGGCTGCCAGCTCTCTGGATTTGCTGGTGTGCTAGTGTGGTCAGAGCCCTGCACCATTAGGTGCAAGCTCAACCTTTTTTCCCTTGTCTCCACTGAAACCAGCTGTGGTCTGTTATTCAGTTGTAACAAAAAAGGGCATTTCTCTGAGATTCATCACAGGTCTTTTTCGCTTCTCATCCGACTGTTCAAGTAAAAGTTGTTCTCCCTTTGGCTTTAGGGCATGGAAGCTGTACTCTTTAAAAAAAAAATACTTGCCTTAAAAAAAAAAAACAGGAACATACATTAGACATCTAGCGGCTTGACAAAATTCATCGTTAACTCATGAGTTAATGTAACATGTAATTTAAACATTTAATCAATTAGACATTATTCATCGAAAAACTGAAAATTGTGCAAATTAGCCATACGGCACACAGATCAGTGCAAACACAATACAAATCTGAAATAAAGTGCTAGTGCATTACCTGATGACACTTTATTCCGCACAAATTTACAATCCGTGTCATTATCCTGCCTTTTTTACTCCGCAACAACTTTTACAATGCAGGGCTTTACACCGCAAGTCATTACAACACATTGTCCATTACAACACAATTTACTATTCTAACTCCACCTAGGCGTTGTAATGGGAAACGCATTGTAATGGCTTGCGGTGTAAAGCCCTGCATTGTAAAAGTTGTAGAATGAAAAATGTGGGGTAAGGACAACCGTTGTAATGCAGTCGGTGTAAAGGATGTTTACCTGCATATTACAGGTTTAAAAGAGAAAGCTCATATTTCTTTAGCAGAGAGACAGCAAGTTCAAAAATATGCTTATAATATAATTAACATACTTTTCCATTAGCACAATAGATAACAAGATTAAACACCTTGGTGGTAAAACTACATTGGCAATGTGTGAAATTCATCATGATTTGACCAATGTGAAACCGATCGTTATATCCGGGACCCCATTTCTGAGCCTTTCGCCTCTTACCCTCATACAGTTTAGTTTCCAAGGTATAAATAGCCAGAAATCTACATCCCCATTCGTAAAAGTTGGGGGATAGGGGTTCTGTGTTGAGCCATCTAGCAATTCCGATCTGTGCCACCGCCATAGCGATAAATAATATATAGCATACTTTTTTCACTGGCTCATTTCCTACTTTATTCCTCCTAATAGCAACAGCGTAAAGCTGATTATTATTGGGACTTCAATGATGTAATCTAAAAATGTACCCATGTCGTGATAAAGAGATCCTAATTTCTGACAGAGAAAAAACATGTGAACAATTTTTGCCCAAGTCCCAACAACGTGGACAGCGATTATCATCTCTCCTGGCCCATTTGAACAATTTGTCTGATGTCAATTACAAATCAACGTTTTAAAATGCTGACTCTTTAGACGAGCTGTCAGTAGTACTTTGTCACCAATGTGTAAGGATTATTGCAATATTGTGCCCTCTGTCCCCAGCCTACCTTCCCCTTTAACATTCTGAAATTCTTAATCATCTGGTTTTGAATCAGTAAGTCATATATAACACCAATGTTAGCTCTCTTGCCAATTACCTCAACAATAGATATCGAAACCATTGGCTCAGAGGTCTTCTCCAGCCTAATAAAAAAATTCGAATCTGAAGATATTTCAAAGAATTGTTGAGAGGTAATCCCAAATTTCTACTGAAGAGCACAAAATGAGCTTTTATTTTCTCCAGATTAGAGCTCTCCTAGCCATATAACTCCTTTTTGTGACCAATTCCTTACTATCAGGTCATGAAATATTACCAGTAAGCTGGGTGTCCCCGATAATGGCATGTAGTAACTACATTTAGGTAATTGTCTTTTCTTTTTAAATTGTTTCCATATTCAAAATGCCCCTATCAGGACCTTAAATTTTGCTTTTGGAATAGCTAGTCTACAGATTTTTCAAGAATAAACCTTTGCTTCCCTCCCCATTATAAGTTCATAAATTGAAGAGGATTCTGCTAAACTAAGAATGTGTATATTCCCCCAAATCTTGGGCAGTGTCATGAATTTAGAAGTTCTTCTTGTTTTTTTGAACCCCCAAAGGAAACCATAGCACAAGCTTCAAATTTTCATTACCCACCTACAATAGATTTCTAACGGAATAGCTCCGAATAAATATAATAGTTTAAGAAGAACCGTCATTTTTATCACATTCCCCCTTCCCACCAGTGACAAGAAGAGATCATTCGCTCTTCTAAGATCTTATTCTAATGATTGTAACAGGGGGTTCAAGTTAAATTCTTCTATATCTTCCACAGCTGAAGAGATACTTATCCCCAGACAAGTTGCCTCACTCACTATCTGGGGGACAAACTTTCCAATGTTGCTAGGGTAAATTACTGATGTTTTCCCTTCATTTAACTTATACCCCTAAGAGAGCCCAAATGTCGTTGCTGTTCCCTCACTCTCAGTCTAAGCTTGTTGTGGGTTTGTTGTAACTATCACTTTATCGTCCACGCATGCTAATACTTTATACACTGCTTGTCCTACTACCACCGGGTTGATCTGGCAGTTGCTTTCCAGTTTTATAACCAGAGGGTTGATGTACAAAGCAAATAGTAATGGTGAGCATGGGCATCCTGACTTGTACCCCTGGAAATTAAATTCTCTTCGGATTCTATCCCTATGATCGACAATTTGGCCCTTGGATCCAAATACAATGACTTGATAGCTCTAAGATATCCTGGGCCCAAATCATATTTTTCTAGCACTACCCATAAAAAAGGCCAGGACACCCGATCAAATGCCTTTTCTAATAAAATCAGGCCCATTTTCCACCCGGTGGTTTCTGTGATAATACTTATTTTAATATGGTCTACTGTCCTATGACCGGTAATAATCTCATGCTGTCTGAGGTATACTAATTTTGTGATTACGTTACCCAAATGGATTGCCAGGGGTTTAGAATACAGCTCAGCATCGCAAATAATTAATGCTATCGGCCTGTAAGATCCTGGGTTTAAAGGGGGTTTATTTTTTTTTTTAAACACAACTGTATGCTTTTCCACCATGAAGCTGGTGTCTGCCCTAGCTATGTGTTTTTTAAACACCACCAACATATCCCCAATACTTTTTTTAGCAAAGTTTAATATAGCTCAAAGGGGATATTGTCTGGCCTGAAGCTTTTCCGATGGCTAATGATCATATTGCTACTGCCACTTCATCTGCCGAGATTGGTTGCTCAAGATAAAACTGATCTTCCTAGTCAAGCCTGACCCCATCAATAGAACATAATCGCTCATCATGTTTTCTGACCATAGACTGCCTATCTTTTGTATATAATTTATCATTGAAGTTTTTAACGACTTTCACGACTTCAAAAGGTATTGCGTGTGTTAAACCTTCCTTGTCCTCCATTAGCTCAGTGCCTGTGACCACCTCCCTTTGCCTATTTCAGAGGACCAAAAGGCGACCCACATTCTCCCCATATTCGTAGCACTCCATTTTTCATGAATGGAATTTAGAAGCGATTTCCTGGCTAAAAAACTGCATTATCCTAGCTCTGACAGCTACAATTTTCTGCTCGGTTTTGGGGTTGCTAATATTCTGGAATATTTCACACGTCTGACACCCTTCAAAGAAAAGAGCTATTTGAGGGGAGTCTTGGATCTCTTTACTCTTCCTCTTTTCCTGGTATAATGTATAACTCAGCATTTTCCCCCAAATGCCTGCTTTTAATGTATCCCAAACCACTGTTTCATTATTTGAACCCCTTTTGATCTCTAAAAATAGAGTCGACCAGTGTTGCGTGAGATATTCCTCATTACATAAAAGTTTCCTATCAAAGGACCATTTAGCTTAGGGATTACACACCCCCTTCATCAAGACATTTATGGTCAAGGGGTTGTGATCTGAGAGTACCCTAGGAGGTCTCTTGATTGTCGTTTGGTTGCTCAGTACCATGGATATAAAAAAATAATCCAGTCTGACTAATTTATTATGTGGGTGTGAGATGAAAGTATATCCTGTGTTGGAGGCCATATATTTGCTCCATATATTGTCAAACCCATTTGCTCCAACCAACCGGGTAAGTGCCTTGAATAGCATTGGCTTTCTTCCTGTATTTCCCTGGGGGAAGTACAATCTTTAATCCATCTCTAAATGTATATTGAAGTTCCTGCACTTTATCAATGGAATCAGCCATTTTGAAAGCTCAACAATAAAAAAAATCCAGGGTGTCAGTCTCATCTGTATTGACACCATAAATTGAGCACAGCGTAAACCGCCATCCCCCAATCTTCCAATCTACAATGACTCACCTACCCATTTTATCTGATAGTTTCTGAAGTACAGTACAACTAGAATGTCTCCCAAGTATAGCTAACCCCCTAGACATTAACCCTTGTTGGGTACACCCTAAAAGATCCAATCCAAGATCCAATAATATGTTTTTCTTACACCAGGGGATATGGGTCTCCTGTAGGCAAATACTATCAAACTTCCACAACCTCAATACTGATGCTACCCGATGCCTCTTGGCTCTCTCTATCTTTCAACCCATATATATTGAGTGTAGCTATGGAAAACGTATCATCCCTCATGTCATCTTTCTAAGTTCCTACCCAAAATAAACTTGCTCTAGAAAATATGCAGCTTTAAATCTTCCCGCATTCTCCTCAGAGACTCCTTCTTCTCTGTCTGCCATTTCATTATTACACATAATTCTATCACACTCCACCTGAGTGCCACCCTTTAAAAAAAATCGTAATACATCATTAAACAATACACATTTCTGCTTGCTGGACTCTGAATTAATGCTTTCTTTTCCACTCTCCACCCAGCCTTCTCAAGCACACTCCTTCCTCTCCCCACTCCACCCCACCACCCAAAAAAGAAAAAAAGGCTAACAGACCAACCTGGTCCATAGCTGATGAGTGGCACTCTCCCCTCCACCTTGTCCGACAGCTACCAAATAAACAAGCCGTGCCTACCTTACCAAGCCTAGAGAGAAAAAGGAGACCCCAGAATTTCAAACCTTACATACATATCTAACAGGGTTTATAGATTGTACAGGGAGGGAAATCCCCTATTTTTATTAATAATTCCAAAGTTTTATGGCCCTTATTCTTCACCTTCCCTCAATCATTTAAGGGCCTCAAGAAGTTCTTTATCCTTTACTTTTTACTTGAAATAGTAGATTCTGTCCTGCATTAACACCTACAGTTTAGCTGAACTCAATAAGAAGGCCTGGCATCCTTTATTATGAAAGAGTTGGATCATCTGTCTCAACCGCCATCAACACTCCACCGTTGTGTGACAGTAGTCTGGCCTTACAAAAAAAGAGCGGTTATTAAATGCACATTTCTGATCGGGACATGCAGCTTCAACTATCACTTGACGGAGAAGAAAGTTCCAGAGAAACCCCGATATGGCCCTTGGTTTACCCACTTCTTTTTGTGTGTCAAGGTTGTTGCTTAAATGGGAACTCGTGGGCTCTTTGAATTTTGTTTTCCCAATTCCAAGCAGATAATTCAGGGGAAGCTCCTTTAAACAGTTCAATAATAAACTTTAGTGGATCCTCCCTCAGCATCTTCAGGTACACTCATTTCTCTCTGATTGTTCCTTTTCAGCCTATTCTCTAGGTCTTCCAACTTCCACTGGTGTGCGTCATCTGGCCTTCTAGGGAGTTCATCCTCTTCTTAATGTTCTCTGTTTCAGCCTCAGGGTCATTATCCTTGTTTCCATTTCTGCCATCCACTCCATAAATTCCGAGCAGGTCTTTGCAACCTTTCTTATGCTTCCCTGTATCTTCCTATTTGCTGATTGGGTTTTCTACTCTCCAGGCATGTCTCTTACCGGTGCACCATAATGCTTTGATAAATTATATCCTATGTGGAAGCATCTAGGTATACTGATCCCCTGAATCCTTCCCGGGGGAATTGCTTCCTGATAGACCTGGAGTATCTGTATTGTCCCACTGAAGCTCTGAAGTAATTCTTTTCTTACCCACAGCAGATCTCCCTGTTGAAAGCCTTTATCTGGTGGTGCGCTTTCATTGCTAAGCATACTCTTGTGTGATTCTTGATAATCCCTTCTGCCAGAACAGTCACCAGGTCCTCTTCATTTACATCAGAATGGTCAGAGAGAGAGAAAAAAAAATCCCCAACATCAGTATCAGACGGACCGCCGGGGTAGTTGCTGCTCCCCTGAGTAGAGATCTGCTGACCCCCATAGTTAGTCACAATTTAGTCAATATCTCCCTTAGAGGCCTTAGATTGTGAACAGTTATGGCTGACTCCACCAGATGTACCTTACTTGGATTTTTCACCCAGCACTGGCACAGCCCCTTCACCCATGCATTCCTCACCCATTTTACAATTCGTCTCTGTACTCACAGTTTCTCAGCATTAATTAGACTGCATTCAGCTATTCAGTCCAGAGTCTCGAGCTGTCCAGACTAGGAGAAATCCAGGTCCTAGGTTTCATTGCCAATTCAATCAATCAATCAGAGCATTTGTAGAGCGCACTACATACCCGTGAGGGTCCCAAGGCAGAGGGGAGGGAGGGTGCTGCTACTGCTCGAAGAGCCATGTCTTGAGGTGTCTTCTGAAGGTGAGTAGGTCTTGGGTCTGCCAGAGGTGGGTGGGGAGGGTGTTCCAGGTCTTGGCGGCGAGGTAGGAGAAAGATCTGCCACCGAAGGTCATTCATTGGATGCGGGGACAGTGGCGAGGGTGAGGCCGGCAGAGCGGAGCTGGCAGGTGGGGGTGTCAAAGCTAAGTCTGCTGTTCAGGTAGGCTGGTCGGCGTGGTAGAGAGCTTTGAGTCCGTGGGTGAGGAGCTTGAAGGTGATCCTCTTGTCGATGGGGAGCCAGTGTAGGTCTCTCAGGTGGGGGGAGATGTGGTTACGGCGGGGGACGTTGAGGGTTAGTCGGGTGGAGGCGTTTTGGATGACTTGTAGTCGACGCAGGTGTTTGGCTGGGATTCCTGCGTAGAGTGCGTTGCCATAGTCCAGCCTGCTGCTGACGAGGGCCTGTGTCACTGTTCCCCTAGTTTCGGTGGGGATACACTTGTAGATCCTGCGGAGCATGCTGAGGGTGTTGAAGCAGGAGGAGAAGACGTCACTGACCTGCTCAGACATGGAGAGGGAGGAGTCGAGGATGAATCCTAGGTTGCGTGTGTGGTCGGTGGGTGTCGGTGCTGTTCCCAGTGTGGTCGGCCACTAGGAGTCATTCCAGGCTTTAGGGGTGGGTCCAAGGATGAGCACCTCTGGGTTGTCCGAGTTCAGCTTTGGAAGGCTGCTCCTCATCCAATCGGCGACGGCCTTCATTACCTCGGGGAGGTTGGTTTTGCGGTGTGCGTATCTTTGGTGAGGGAGAGGATGAGCTGGGTGTCGTCGGCATAGGAGATGATGTTGAGGTCGTGTTGGCGGGCCACTTGTGTGAGGTGGGCCATGTAGATGTTGAACAGCGTCTGGCTGAGCCTTGGGGGATGCCGCAGATGATATTGGTGGCTTCGGATCGGAAGGGGGGAGGCGGACGCTCTGGGTTCTGCCGGAGAGGAAGGACGTGGTCCAGTCGAGGGCCTTCTCTTGGATCCCGGCTTCTTGGAGGCGTGTCTTTAGAGTGCGGTGGCAGACCGTGTCGAAGGCGGCGGACAGGTCGCGGAGGATGAGGGCTGAAGTTTCACCATTGTCTAGCTGGCACCTGATGTTGTCTGTGGGGGCGATGAGGGCTGTCTCGGTGCTGTGGTTTCGTCTGAATCCAGACTAGAAGGGGTCTCGGATGTTGTTGTCTTTGAGGTATGTTGACAATTTTTTCGATGAACTTCGCCAGGAACGGGAGTAGGGAGATGGGCCAGAAGTCTTGGAAATCCTTGGGGTCTGCCTTGGGCTTCTTAAGGAGGGCGCTGATTTCCGCGTGTTTCCAGCTTTCTGGGAATCTCGCTGTTTCGAAGGAGGAGTTGATGACCTTTCGTAGTTGAGGTGCGATGACTGCGTCCGCTTTGTTGAATACGTGGTGAGGGCACTGGTCTGAAGGAGTTCCTGAGTGGATGGAGTTCATGAGCTTGCGTGTTTATTCGGATAGTGTTGGTGGTGCTCGCAGGGGGGGTGGGTTCTGGCGTAGTCAGGGTGGTTGTGGTGTTGAAGCTGTCAGCGATCTTGTGGTGGAAGAAGGTGGGCAGTGAGTCGCACAGTTCTTGTGAGGGCGGTATGTCATTGGTGTTGACGCTGGGGTTGGAGAGTTCCTTCACGATGCTGAAGAGCTCTTTGCTATTGTGTGCGTTGTTCTCCAGGCGGTTTGTGAAGGAGGATCTCTTGGCTAGTCTGATGAGGTGGTGATGTCTGCGGGTGACGTCCTTGAGGGCTGTTTGGCTGTCCGGTGTGCGTTCGTGGAGCCATTTCTTCTCAAGTCTCCGGCATGGTCTGGAGCTCGTCGGTGAACCAGGTGGCTTTCCTGCTGGTGTGACTGTTGGAGGGTTTCTTGAGTGGTGCGAGGGTGTTGGCGCAGTCATTGATCCATGTTCTGAGGTTGCGGGCAGCGGCGTCTTGGTCTGTGTGGTCGGTAGGTGGGTTCTGGGCGAGGGTGGTGGTGGTGGTCAGCTGGACTTCGGTGACTTTGCTCCAGCAGCTGCGGGGTAGCGATTGGGTGCGGTGTTGCATGGTTGGTTTCTTGAAGGTGAAGTGGATGCAGCGGTGGTCGGTCCAGTGGAGCTCAGTAATGTGATGGTAGGCGATGTGGGTGCTCATGGAGAAGATGGGGTCCAGTGTGTGTCCGGCAGCGTTGGTGGGGAAAGTGACGAGTTGTCTGAGGCCGAGGTTGGCGAGGTTGTCGAACAGGGTGGCGGAGTTGGCATCATTGTTGTTCTCGAGGTGGAAGTTCAGGTCCCCGAGGAGTATGTAGTCCGTGGAGGCCAGTGAGTGGGTGCTGGCGAGGTCAGCGAGTCGCTGAATTGTAGCCAGGGTCCGGGGGATCGTTAGATGAGTGTTCCTCTGAGGGTGGTGTTGAGGTCGGTGTGGATCCGGAAGCGCAGGTGTTCGGCGGTGTTGACGCTATCATCTGAGTGGGTGGAGACCTTGATGGTGGACTTGTGGACGATGGCTATTCCTCCTCCGTTTACATTGGTGGGGTCCTTGCGGGAGATCTTGTAGCCGTCCGGGATGGCTATCGGGATGTCGGATGCCGAGGAGTTGTTCCACCAGGTCTCGGTCAGGAAGGCGATGTCTGGGGTGGAGGAGTCGAGCAGGTCCCAGAGTTCGACGGTGTGTTTGCGATCTGAGCGGTTGTTGAGTAGTATGCAGCGGAGGTGGTTGGGTCCGGTCCTGGGGTGTTTGGTGGTTCTGTCGCAGGTGAAGTTGCAGGTGTGGCAGGAGAAGGATCCGTGGATGCGCTTCAGGTGGCCTGGAAGCAGTCGTGGTCTCAGCCGGCGTTGAGGGCATGGAGGATGCTAGCATCGTAGCGGGGTCTGGTGGCGTGGCTGTAGCGTGGGCCAGGGGTTCTTGCACTGGGCGGGGACCAGGCGCGGACGGGCGCAGACGGGCTTGCCTCTGGCGCATCAGCCATTTAAGGCGGGGAGGGAGGAGCAGCTGGGAGGCAGTGCGGCGAGTGGATGGCGAGGGGGCGGGCCGCAGGGGAGCAGCGGCGGGAAGGAGCGAGGGTTGCAGAAGGCGAAAACGGGGGGAAAAACAGAAGAGTACAGCAATTAAAATGACACAATCACAGAATACAGGCAAAAACGGCACAAAAGCAGAGACACTTATCCCACTGGGGCAGCAGCAGGATTGAAATCACGGTGGAGCGGCAGCACAGGGGGGAGAGGCACAGGCACACAGGTGGAGCTGTGCGGCCGGAGGGGAGCGACCTGGACTGCAAGCAAGGTCAGTTGTCGCTCTCTCTGCCACGCAGCGGCTGCCATTTAAGGCGGGGAGGGAGGGAGTAGCAGCTGGGAGGCGGGAGCAGGGCGGCGAGTGGACGGTGAGGGGGCGGGGCCGAAGAAGAGCAGTGGTGGTAAGGAGCAAGGGTTGCAGAAGGAAAAAGCAGGGCAGGGGGAAATGCAGTGAAAACGGGGGGGAAAACGAAAAGGAGATTAGAGACAGAAGAATACAGCAATTAAAATTACACAATCACAGAGTACAGGCAAAAATGGCACAAAAGCGGAGACACTTATCCTACTGGGGCAGCAGCAGGATTGAACTCACGGCGGAGCATCAGCACAGGGGGGAGAGGCACAGGCACACAGGTGGAGCTGGGCAGCAGGAGAGGAGCGACCTGGCCAGCAAGCAGGGTCAGGGGTCGCCTGTCCCCTTGTGCCCCTATGAGACACTGTTGCAAAGTTCTTTCAGTAAAGGTTTCCTTCCTGGTAGGCTTGGGCTCAGCCAAGGTGGTTGTTGTTGTTTTTTTTTTTTTGACTCAGAAACTGCTGTTGCATTTGTTTTTGGACTACCTGAGTCTAGTTCAACCATACGTGAGGCACCATTCCAGTCTGGTGGCTTCTTGATAGCCTCACTTCGTCTGGCTGCAGCTTTGACATTGGAGGCTGATTCTCTAACCTGGTCTTTGACATCTGCCACCGTCTTGGGTGCCTTGCACAGTAATCAGCATGTAGAGACCGAGGAGCTGCTCTTACATTAACTGATTTGCTGGAGTGCGCTGATTGCAATGCATGTTGCTTGCACACAGAGTGATCGAACTGAGCGGGCAACCTTCATCCTGCTTCCCCCAGTTCGCTCGCCACTCACGGACGCTCAAGTCTCAAAACAAAAATGCAATCGGAGAGACAGCATTAGGGAGTCCATTGGGGAGTGCAATTGGAAAGACAGCATTGGGGAGTCCAAAAAGCTGCCCACCACCACACCCAAAAAAACCTATTTAATTCGCGATACACACCAAACAAGAACTTCCAGCATTGGAGGAGGTAAGGGATGACAGTCGCTCCAGCTGCTCATGCTCCCGCCATACTGCCTTCCTAAATGAAAGCCGCATGGAAGTAGTACTCTTTGCCTCACTAAGAGGTAGAAGACTGAATTGCACATTCAGACTTGTTCCTTTTTATTTTATCCCGCACTACGGCATTCTGCATTGTTTTCCCTTCTGTATTATTGCCTGCAGGTACAGATATTGGGCAAGAAGAATGGCCCATTTTTTTGGACAAATCAGATTAGATGGGTGAGGTATGTCAGACACGCATCGACTAATGGGAAAATATAACAAGCATTAGAAATGCAATCGGGCTCGGATTTATTTGAGTTTGAGCTAATGGCATTGTAAATGCCAATGTATTGTTGCTATGTGTTATGGAGTGTGTTCATGTGGTGTGTACTGCCAGTGATCTCCTTGTGAGTGTGAGAATATCGCACCGTTACTGCCAGTGATGTCCTTCTTGTGAGTGTGAGAAGCTTGCACCTCTGCTGCCTGTGGTCTCCTTGTGAGTGTAAGAAGCTTGCACTGCTGCTGCCTGTGATGTCGTTCTTGTGAGTGTGAGAAGCTTGCACCGCTGCTGCTTGTGATGTCCTTCTTGTGAGTGGGAGAAGCTTGCACCTCAGCTGCCTGTGGTCTCCTTGTGAGTGTAAGAAGCTTGCACAGCTGCTGCCTGTGATGTTCTTCTTGTGAGTGTGAGAAGCTTGCACCGCTGCTGCCTGTGGTCTCCTTGTGAGTGTAAGAAGCTTGCACTGCTGCTGCCTGTGATGTCGTTCTTGTGAGTGTGACAAGCTTGCACCGCTGCTGTTTGTGATGTCCTTCTTGTGAGTGGGAGAAGCTTGCAACTCAGCTGCCTGTGGTCTCCTTGTGAGTGTAAGAAGCTTGCACAGCTGCTGCCTGTGATGTCCTACTCACTACTCTACTCTACTCACTACTCACTACTCTGCACTCACTACTCACTACTCTACTCACTACTCTACTCACTATACTCACTACTCTGCACTCACTACTCACTACTATACTCACTACTCTACTCACTACTCACTACTCACTACACTACTCTACTCACTACTCACTACTACACTCACTACTCACCTCACTACTCTACTCACTATACTCACTACTCTGCACTCACTACTCACTACTCTACTCACTACTCTACTCACTACTAGCCTGGTAGATATATATGGATAATGCCATGGTTGTATGAGTTGCAGAAAGAAGGTATAATTCATCTGAGTATCTTTTGCAAAGTTCTCAAGTTTACCTTTTAAATGCATAATATTACAAATATATACAGCGATGCTACCTGTCATGCATAATGTACTAGCTCCGAGCAATGCCTGACAAGACCCAGAGGTTCAATGTTGCGTCATAAAAGCAGACAGATGTGTGTCCATTCTAACGTGTCTTTAGGGTACTGTCGCTTTAAAGTTCAAGTTCTGCATTTAATACTTATGGAAGGAAATGTTTTAGGGTCTTCCCTCGGAGTAATGATGCCTACAGGCTGTGCCGTGAAGCTTGCAACATCTGAAAAACTCATTTTTGTGGTAATGAAGCATACATGTAGCAGAACAGCCCATCCCTTCTCCGCCCTTGTACAAGTGCCTGTGTCGAGGAAGAAGATGGCAGCGTGAGATGCAGATAAGACACAAACTGAATATGCGTTTCGTGTCAAATATATTCTCGTCTCGATAATAATCACACAGTGCGTCTGCGGTTACCTGATGGACAGGCAGGAAAGTCCCGGGGTCCAGGGGCTGCTGTTGCTGCTGCTCCCCGCCAAGTGTTTGGAAGTGGCCGCTGCTGCCTTCAGTGTAGAACAGGAATGCGCTCCCCTCGCTCGACAGGGAGGCTGAGGAAAAGGAGCCCCAAAATAAAAGCAGCGGGACGCTGCAGCTCCAGGGAGAGATTAAAGCCATTGCGCCCTGTCTCGCATCCAGCCCGGGTCTTCCTTCTTGTCACACGCCGCTCACCTCACTCTCTGCCAGCGACCTCTCCAGCCCCCTCCCGAGGTGCTGCCGCCGCCCCTCGTGTCCAACTTTCTTCGCTGCTGTCAGCTGCCAGATGTGGCACGTCAGAGCGCCGCACTGGATCTATTGCCAAACAAAAAAAAATAATGTCCCTTGCGCTCCCTAGTTCTCCCGAAACGGGTGAGGGGGATGAAATGGAGATATAGGCAGTTCTTGGACAGAGAGAGCCGAAACGCAGCGTGTACTCCAGGAAAAGCCCCAGCAGCCTTATCTCAGCCTGTCAGGATGCGGCATATAAACGGAGCCTGTGTTCTGGCGCTGGCTTCCCTCGCATGTTCGCACAAGGCAGCCTTATACCTTCAGCTGGCAAACCCACCCGCGCGCTGTTTGCACTTCTGGCCTCAGGACGAGCCATTTAACCCCACTTCTGCATTTCAGCGCACTAAGAGAATCTCTCTTCGTACTTTTTAAATCTGAAGCCTGTGTGCACGTGAGGAGGACGCGCGCCCGACAAACGCACTGCTCTATGGTGAACGCAGGCACACCATTTGGAATGCATTACACGGCCACCCTGACAGCTCCTAATTAAAATTAATGCACTGCCGAGCACGTAACCACTGAGAAAATGCCCAAAATGGCGCCGGAAAATTACAACTGACCAATCGCATCAAGACTACTAAAAATACATCTCCGCGAAGACCAATCAACATTCAGATAATAAAAAAAATAAGGAATGTGTCTTTCCAGAGCCCTTTAGAATTTTTTTTTCTTTCTGCACTAATAGGATCTCGGAGCTCCGCCCCGAGCCCTAAAAAGGAAGCCACATTTTGGATATTGAAAATTATCTCACAGTTACATACTGCTTTTGGGTCCAGATTTCCTCTTTGTCAGCCTTTCAGCAGTTTCCCTCTTGGTGAGAAATACTTTCACGTAATCATTAAAGAAAATTCTTCACAGCTTATCATCCACAGACAAGTGGCGATGCAGTTAGCATTGTCTGCTTCTGGATTTGACTGGAAAAACTCAGTGGAAATATATTTTGCGAGAGATAAATCATTTTAGTATGATTTATGTTCTGAAACACAGATTAGATTTGAACCTTGCTTCTCTATGTAGGGATAGTGAAAAAGTATTGGTCTCATCTTTTTAAAACTGACAAACTGAAAATGAAGCTTTTGTTTATAAGATGAAATGAAAACAGTGCTGGCTGTTTGGTGTAACCTATTGTAACTGCAAAATAAAAACAAATGCACCGCCACCTGATTTAACAATTCATGTCAGTAGTATTATTATATATGAATAACCAAACTGCTAAAAAAAATTGTGGCTTAGCTGTATCACATCTTAAAACCTATGAGATGCTCAAACGTAGCTGACGTCATGCGAAATTTGGGAACCTTAACTTTCATGGAAACCTATTATAAATGGATTTCTTTTTCTTTTTAATATAATTCAATATTTTGTTTTATGGTTAATTCCTTTGTTTATTTTTTATTTTACGTGTTTCAATGTTGCAGTTAAGGGAGGATTTACATATTTCGATAATTGTCCACATTTAGGAAAAAATTAGATTGGCAGAATTCTATTGGGCAGAGATTAGAAGCATTGGGGTCGAAAGACAACGCAATGGAGCCTAGTGGGCAATGAAGCATTAGAGTCTGAGAGGCAGACACGAATCAGAGCCTGAGAGGTGGAGGTGTGGCTACGAAAGCCACTGATGGCGGACGCATGAGCCAAGAGCTCCGTGCCAGCCAGGTAAATTATCTTGATAAAGAGGTGTTTTGGCCCGGCCCCGGGGGCGCTCTCCTGGGGCCTCAGTTGAGGGAACGCCTGAAGTGTCTACGACACCCTTGTGGAGCCTGCACGTCTGGTTCTGAGGCAGAGATGAGACAGGCCGTGCGAGGCTGTAAGACATCGACGGCGGGAGGAGGAGGGGCGAGCTGCGTCGCGGCGGGTGCGACTGATCTGCAGTACTGAGACGGACGGAGGGGGCTCCCGGCGATCAGGCTGCCGACTGCAGGCCTGAGATCTCTCCCTGGGTTAGCGGGGACTGGAGTTTGTGCCTGCTCAATGCACTGAACAGAGCTGTGGCCGGACCCGCAAGTGTGCAGCGGGTAACTTAGGAGGAGGTTTGAGCAGCAGGCTTGGTGGCTGGAATGGGCTGCCGTGGGCCCGAGGGAGGTGCTCGCTGGAAGACATCCGGGTGGAAGAGAGGCCGTATGAACTAAGGAACCTGCGGGAGGTGATGACCGTCATCACTACATGGTCTTACGGCAAAGGGTAACTACGGCGGTATGGGCGCTTGGTTCCATACAGTCGGCGCTGGGCACTTTGTGGCAGAGACTCGATTCCACGGAGCCTGGCAGCAGGTTGTGAGGAGGTGGCGGCGTAGGAAAGGACCGGAAGTGCGGTGAGGCAGCGGAGTCCCGCTGGTGTGCACTGGTTTGCTCAGCCGGGCGACCTCCCACCAACAACGCCGCAGTTGCAGCGGTGCATCAGATGGGTTCCCCCTCCACCCCTGAGCAGAGGCGCGGTTGATGGTTGGAGGCCTGCTCCGAGAACAGGGAGAAATGGAGTGGTGGTAGCAGGCAGTAAATGGGGGAACGCAGGCTTGACGAGGTGTGCACTTTACCAGGCAGTTTGTTGCCCCGATTGAAACTGAAGTGACTTTCCTTGGCACACTATTGGTTGGCTGCTTGCTTGTGGTGGTCCTCTACCTGGAAGAGAGGGGCTGTGCTGCTTTGTACTTTGTGGCGAGGCTGTGCGACTGCCGGAGGGGGCCAAGCGGGAGCTGAATGTGAGTGCTTTGTCAGGCGGAGCTGAGTGAGATCCTCTGTGGAGCTACGCCACCCATCGGAGAGGATATGGAGGCCCTGGTGCTGGCCTTGAGGTGGGAGGGCTTGTGGAGGGCACCTCCCTGGAGAACGGACTACACTGGCAGTGGACCCCAGGGAGGTCCTGGGACACAGGTGTACCACCCGGACTGCCTGAACGGGAGGTGCTGGCTAGGGTGATCCAGGACTGGTGCGGGTAGACCCCCCTTGGTGCGGGGAAGCAGAGAGGGGCCCGGGTGCAGAGCCTGAGTGAGCTCCACAGTAGGATCTATAGGTGGCCGGTCCCTGCTGTCATTGGCTCTGGTTGTGATGTGGAGCGGACTTTACTGGGCTCTGGTCTCGGCTGTGGACTGCGGAGGGGTGTTAGCGAGTCCTACCTGATGGTGTGCAACCCTGGAGTTGTGGGTTCCAGCTAGGCAGGGGATAATGGATTGCGCACCTAAGGCCCGCTGCACCAGGACGGGGACAGAGGAAGGAGGGACTTCAGCTATGGGGAGGCCGCGGGGGAAGCAAATCGGGCCCCCCGACCTGGAGGATGGCAAGGTGGACTCTGTCTCAAAAGACGCTGGGGAGGAACAGGCGGAGGTACCGGTTAATCAAGAACCGGCCAAAATCCTCAAGGCAATAGCGGATACCAAGGCGACCCTACACCAGGGCATTAGCACAGTGGCGGTTGGCCTTGGATTGTTGCGTGCCAAACATACTAAGCTGTCTGAGAGGGTAAAATGGACTGAATCATTCCTGGCGGCTCTGGAACCAGTACAACAAGCGTTATCGGCCCAGGTGGGAGAGCTGGCCTCTAAGGTCAGTCACTTGGAGAAGCGGGCAGAGGACACGGAAGGGTGCAACAGGCGAAACAACATACGGGTAGTGGGCCTTCCGGAGGGAGTGGAGGGGCAGGACATGGTTGGCTTCTTGGAAACCTGGTTGAGGGACGTTGTAGTATCTCAGGGCCTTTCTTCCTTCTACACTTTGGAAAGATCTCATCGTGTGCCTGTCCTACACCTGGCGCCAGGCCGGCCGCCTCGTGCTGTGGTGGTCACGCTGCTCCATTTCCAAGACAGAGATTTGCTTCTCAGGAAAGCCCGGGAGGCTGGTCCTTTTCTCGTAGACAACAGTAGAGTCACATTGTTCCCCGATTATACGTTGGAGGTTCAGAGGCATCGCTCCTCCTTCCTAGAAGTTAAAAATGCTCTGCCGATAGAAGGGATACAATACTCGCTGATGTTTCCGGCCCGGCTCAAGATCATGCTTGATGGGACAACCCACTTCTGCGAGGACCCAAAAACAGCCTAGGACTGGATTGAGTCTTACCATGCGGGGGTCCTTCATGACCTCAGCTGGAGGGGTGGCCACCTGGAGTGGAACTTCCGGGGAGGAGGCTGTGGAAACGCTAGAAGAAAACGGAATTCAAGAAGCCGAGCCTGTCCAGAACGGCGATGGAGAAAGCTGCAGCGTTGGAGGCTGTCTCCCTCATGTGGAGATCTGGGGCATCCTCAGTAGAGACGGATTCCGAAGCGAAGTATGGCACGGAAGGGACTGAATCAGATGCCTCACAGGCCACAGGGGATAACATGCCCATTGTGACTCCACAGCTTTCTAATGACTTGTAGAGCTGGGTGTCTAGGAGAGGAACAGACAGTTTTCTCCTTTCATCCTTTCCCCTGTTTGGTTGTGTTGTAGACTGATATCCTTTATTAATCGCTGGGGCGGGAAACTGTCTTGGGTGCGCATATGTCATTGCGGGATGTTGAGGGTGATCTGGGAGGGGGGCTCTCTGAGCAGGCGCTGGGGGTTGGAACGGCCTAGCATGTCTATTGCTTGGTACTGGCAGTGATTCAGATGATTGGTTGGTTTTTTGCCATGCTACACCCCCCACAGGTCTTAGCGCAGTTGGCCGTGGATCTTTCTGTACTGGTGTAATTTTTCACTATGCGATTTGCTGGTGTGTTTGGGCAGCTGACCATTGTCAGTCCGCTCTTGGGATGGAGAGTTGTTTTGAGGGGTATACAACCTTTACAACGCAACTTTTACCACGACCTACCATTACCACGCATTTTTTACAACGCAGGATCCATTACAACGCATACCATTACCACGCATGTATTTACAACGCAGGTACTTTTACAACGCATACCATTACAACGTAAGTATTGGTAAGTATATTATTTTATTAAAAATATTATTTGGGTTTTTTGGTAAAGGGGTATTTTTAGGGTTCAGGGTCAGTTTTGGGTTTTTGGGTAAAGGGGTATTTTTAGGGTTCAGGGTCAGTTTTCAGTTTTTGGGTAAAGGGGTATTTTTAGGGTTTAGGGTCAGTTTTCAGTTTTTGGATAAAGGGGTATTTTTAGGGTTTAGGGTCAGTTTTCAGTTTTTGGGTAAAGGGGTATTTTTAGGGTTTAGGGTCAGTTTTCAGTTTTTGGGTAAAGGGGTATTTTTAGGGTTCAGGGTCAGTTTTCAGTTTTTGGGTAAAGGGGTATTTTTAGGGTTTAGGGTCAGTTTTCAGTTTTTGGGTAAAAGGGTATTTTTAGGGTTCAGGGTCAGTTTTCAGTTTTTGGGTAAAGGGGTATTTTTAGGTTTCAGGGTCAGTTTTGGGTTTTTGGGTAAAGGGGTATTTTTAGGGTTCAGGATTAGTTTTGGGTTTTTGGATAAAGGGGTATTTTTAGGGTTCAGGGTCAGTTTTGGGTTTTTGGGTAAAGGGGTATTTTTAGGGTTCAGGATTAGTTTTGGGTTTTTGGGTAAAGGGGTATTTTTAGGGTTTAGGGTCAGATTTGAGTTTTTGGGTAAAGGGGTATTTTTAGTGTTCAGGGTCAGTTTTGGGTTTTTGGGTAAAGGGGTATTTTTAGGGTTCAGGGTCACTTTTGGGTTTTTGGGTAAAAGGGTACAGGGTAAAAATTAAATATAATTAAATTAAAATAAATTAAATTAAATTGATTAAATTAAATTACATTAAATTAAATTAAATTAATTAAATTAAATTAAATTAAATTACATTATATTAATTTTAATTAAATTAAATTTTAAAAAATATTATATACTTATCAATACTTACGTTGTATTTGTATGCGTTGTAAAGGTATATGCGTTGTAAATACATGCGTGGTAATGGTACTTCGTTGTAATGGATCCTGCGTTGTAAAAATTGCGTGGTAATGGTAGGCGTGGTAAAAGTATGCGTTGTAACGTCATACATCCGTTTTGAGGATTGTGTTGTTCTCTGCCAGGAGGGCGGTTTGAGCGTGAGTGGGGCTGGTGGGGCTGGGAGGCTTCCTGGTAGATCCGATGGCTGTGTACATGGCGGCCCTGAGGGGGTGAAGGTTATGACCTGGAATATTAGGGGCATGGGGACACCAGCGAAGCCTTATGCTGTTTTTAATTATATTAAGAGAAGGGGAGCACAGGTGGTTTTCTAACAGGAAACGCATCTCAGTGATGGAGAGGTGTCACACTTGAAACTCAGATGGCGGGGCCATCTCTCTGCTACACCTACTCGGCCTTCTCCTGGGGAGCGCTGATATGGATTACGCCGGGGGTGCCCTTTCAGCTAACGCGGAAGGTACTAGATCCAGAGGGGCGGTATGTGTTGGTCACGGGCACTCTGAAAGGTAGGGAGAACACTTTGGGCAGTATTTATGGCCCTAATCTGGAGCAACTTCCATTCCTTGATAGGTTATCTGGGGTATTGGCGGGGTTTCCCCACAAGACCTTAATGTTGTGTGGTGATTTTAATTGTGTTTTTGATATTCAGCAGGATAGATCCACCGCTCCTCTGCGGGGTGTCACGGTGGCTGCCACCGCTAAGGGACTGCGGTCATGGGCAATGGGTTAGGACCTTCATGAGGTGTGGCGATTACACAATGAAGGGTGTAGGGAATATTCCTACTATTCACATCTTTATGATTTACACACTCTTTTGGACAAGTTCTTTTGTTCTGCAACTTTGGCACCCATGATGACCGGCGTGGAACACCTTGACTGGTCCCTTTCTGACCAAAGCCCTTTGCTCATGGGGTTCGTTCCGGTCCTGGAGAGGGCCCCATCCTGCGTTTGTGGCTGGAGCCGTCAATGCAGGATGATGAAGGCTTCCGCCAAGGGCTTTCTGAGGACTTATCTGCTTATTTCTTAGTCAACCAGGGCACCACTAGCTCTCCGCTGATGGAATGGGAGGCGTTTAAGGTAGTGACGCAAGGGCATTGCCTGGGCAAGACTCTAGGCCCTCAACAACTGATCACTCAGGAATTGGAGGCCCAGATCTTGATCCTTGATAGGGGATTGGTGGGGACACTTCCAGATCTGGAGAAATTAGTGGAGGTGAGAAGCCTTTATGAGGCTATTTGGGACAGACTGAGAGCTCTTGATTTTAAACAGTATCAGACCACACAAAGTACAGAGAGGGGGTAGGGCTGAGAGACTCCTGGCTTGGTTCATTAGGCCTGAGAGTAGGGGTTCACCTGTGGTGAGTATCACAGATTTCCAGGGTTGTGTTCTCTCCTCCCCGAGAGGGGAGATTAATAAACGACGCATTCAAAGACTACTATGAATCGTTGTATTGTTCCCTGGGACCGACTTTGGGAGAGGAATTACAGACGTATTTAGAGGAGCAACGACTAGTTCAGGTAGATCAAGATGTCTGGGACCTGTTGGCTTTACCTAATAAAGCGGGTGTGATATGGGCAGCTATTAGAGAGATGGCTAGAGGGAAGGCACCTGGGCCAGATGGCCTCCCAGCCAAATTTTATAGTACTTTTGTGGATATACTGGCCCCGCGGTTGGAAGAGATATATGCCACCGTGCTTCATGACATGCATCTGCTGCCCTCACTACGGGAAGCGTTTGTGATCCCCCTGCCATAATCTAAATTGGCTCATCCCAAATTGACAGAATTCAGACCACTGTCCATGTTAAATATGGATCTCAAAATTTTAAGTCAGGCACTGGCCCTAAGACTTTTGCCCCACATGTGGCGACTGGTACATACGGATCAGTGTGGGTTTATCCCCTCACGAGTAATCTTCGCAGATTGTATCATGTTATGTTTCATCCGGCACTGCAAAATTATCCTGATGCAGTAGTAGTGGTGATTGATTTAGAAAAAGCTTTTGACACTGTGCGCTGGGATTTTCTACTTGCAGTGATGGGCATCTTGCAGATGGGGGATGGGTGGTTGCAGTGGATCTTCTTGCTCTATGGAGAACCCACGGCAGGTGTGTGAATGGGGTCTACTGTTTAGGCAGCCTATCCCATTTGTAGGGGAACCAGGCAGGGCTGTCATTTGTCACTGTTAGCTTTTGCTCTGGCCATGGAGCCTTTGGCGGCAAGACTGCGGAGGGAATGCAACAGGCTGGGGGTGATGCTCGACGGGATCCCCCACATCATCTCGCTTTACACGGATGATGTATTGATCTATTTGCGGGATGGGACCTCAGGAGTCCGTCAAGTATTGGACATTTTAGAGGAGTTTACAGCTCTGTCTGGCCTACGAGTGAATGGGAAAAAAACATTCGTATTGCCACTGCACCCCACCATGTCTAGACCATTGAGCCTTCCGGCGACAGTCACAGGTGCCCTCTGACATGGGCACCTGTGACTGTCAAATATTTGGGGATACAGATTTATCACACGCAGGCAGATATGTTTGAAGGGTACCTCGGGGCACTTTGTGGGCTTTGCGTCCACGGGTGGCCTTCTGGCGCACTCTTAAGTTGCCACTTATGGTTAGATTGGCATCATCTAACATGATTGTTCTCCCCCCCTTTACCAAAATCTTGGTTTAGGATGTTGGATGGGCTGCTCAGAGATCTCATATGGGATAGCGGCCGTAATAGAGTGTCTTTACAGACCTTACGCCTCCCGCTTACAGATGGCGGTTTAGGGGCCCCAGAATCTGAGGCATATTACTTGGCGACCCAACTCCAATGGATGGCAAGATGGATAGATGGTAGGGATCTGCTTACGTTCTTGCTCCCCGCTGGGGCAATATATACAAGGTTACTTTCCAGAATTCTTGACCGTCGGCAGAAGATGCTCAATATGGGAACACTACTCTCTGTGGCAGTGCGGTGTTGGGACAGATGTGTGTCCAGATCCCGAATGAGACCGTTATATGCCCTGAGTCTTCCATTAGTGGGCATCCCCCAGGCAGGGCTGGGCTCCCCTCTCACTCAGCGACAATTGATGCGTTGGGAGGAGGTGGGCAAAACCACGGTAGGCGACTGTTACAGAGATCACGAATGGCTCCCGCTGGCTGATTTTATTACTTACCACGAAATTCCCCCAGGACAATTCTTAAACTACCACAATCTCCGTGGGGCATTGTCAGAGCTCTGGGGTGCTGCCACTGGCGAACCGGACATACACCAGGCCCTGGAGGCAATGGTGACTCTGGGCTCTGCCGGACACCTGATACATTGGCTTTACCTGGCTATAAGAGAGCTGGCGCCTAAGATGCTTCCGCGTCTGCGTTAAAGATGGGAGAAATTGTTAACGCGACCATTGTAGGATAAGGAATGGCAGAAAGTCCTAACGAGCCCGAAAAATATCTCGAGGAATAAGGCCTTTAAGGCTATCCAATTCAACATCCTGCATAGAACTTACTTCATTCACCATCTATTGAATGTGGTTTATAATAGAGATGATCAGTCATGTGCTAGGTGCGCATTGGGGAATGCAGACTTTGACCATATGATCTGGTCCTGTCCAATGCTTTCCATTCACTGGAACAAGATTCTGGTTCTTGTCAATAAAGTACTGGCTTGAACTTTGCTGTGCAGCCCTGAGTTTTGTTTAGTAGGTCTATTCCCGAGACCCAAAGCTCATAAATTAGGGCATAGATTTGTAAATCTGGCCTATCTCCTAGACAAGAGGAGAATCGCGCTTCATTGAAAAGCTAAGAATCCACCACTGTTTACCACGTTGGAAGTGGACGTGACCTGTTGCGTCAGAGTGGAGGAACGAGTACTTATATCTGAAGATAAGATCACTAAGCGGCATAAACCATACACAAAGCCTTGGGGTGACATAGCTAAATCGTGGGACACTCGTCATGGAGTGGAGCGGGACACGCAGGGGTGGGACTAAGGATTCGGATTAGACACACGCAAGGAGGCTGCCCCGTGTGTTCGTCCTGCTTGCTCTCGGCTGTGGTGTGGATTGGCCCGCTTCCCGGCACACTGTTCCTGAGGTCCCTGCCTTCCCCCCTTTCCTTTCTCCCCTTCCCCCATCCCTATATATCGTAGTCATTTTGCTCCTTTTTTGCGATTGAACAACACAGATTCCTGGCAGTTAGTTATTGTTTATAGTTGTTTTGGGTAAGTTTCCTTTTTTTCATGTGTGGACAAGAATCTGCTTATGTGGAGAATTCCTGCTGCTGCCTGGGTTTGTCCCTTTAATAATTGTACTATAGGGCCTCTAAGAGTTAGGAGTACCAGCGAGGCTGTCTGTAAATTGCCACCTAGAGGGTTGATTAATGGCCCCATACTGTTGATAGTTATTTATTGGGCCATGGACCTGGGTTCGCACATTGTCTTTATATGGTATTCGGCTATTATATTCATGGGTATGGTGGTAACTCTCTTTTGATGATAATGCATTTCTGTAATTGAAGTCCGTTAACATGTCTTTTGAAAATGTAATAAAACAGATTTAAAAAAAAAATCAGAGGCTGAGAAGAAATGAAACAGGAGAGGAAGAGAAGCATTGATGCATCAGGGGTAGAACATTACTGGAATCTTGCCCCTCCTTTCAGTGTCAAGGGTACATGCCCCGCACCATTTCCCGTACTGGTGATAAGTATGGCAATAGATACGAGATGAGATCTGATATGTATTTATAAGTGGTGGAATAGCATTATTTTGGCTCCATCCATTTATGTTTAGTCAGGCCATATATATATTTACATTTGGCCTTATGCACTTATGTGATGCAATAATACTAATGAGATTTGGTGCACTAAAGGTATAGACGGTGCATTTATTGTGTGATTTTGGTATATATGTGTGTCCTTATTAAGGTTCACCAGGGATTAGTTTGAATGAATCATATTTGTGTTCAATGCTTTCTTTATAAATTGTGACCAGTTGTCATATTTGGTTGCTAATACATGCATTAGTTTATTATGCCACTTATAAGAGTACAGTATCATTAACCGCATGCGTGCGGGCGGAATTCCGCCCGTAGGCTGGGTTTTGCGAAAGCGCATGTTACGTGACGAGCTGGGCTCGTCATGAGCGTGCGAGGAGGCTACGCCATGACGAGCCCAGCTCGTCATGAGCGTCGAAGGGGTTAATTGGATAATATTTAGGTTGTCGAATTAATATGAATTAAATTTTTTTAAGTTACAGTGATTTTGGGCCTTAAGCTTACAGTCAAGACATGTAATGCTAATATTAAAGTTGTTTTTCTGCATGTTTTTCTCCTCTGCAGATGCAGACCAAAGGCATTCATTATTTAGTGAAAAGCACATTGTATTTCAGAGATAGTGAGGTGAGAAAGAACTGGCAAGGCCAAATGATTTTAAGGAAGAACAAAAAAAAGTTACCAATTGGTGCTATCAGAAACAAACAGGAATCTAAGGATGCCTTGCAATCGGACGCTGTAACATGAGAGTTTTTGCCTGGGACCTGGAAAAGTACTATGATACATATGAGGGCATATTTCTTCGAATGTTCTTCGTCCATTTTAATTAGTGAACCCATCTTGGGTTTGATTAGATTCCCTTTCGACTTGGAGAGGTGCAGGCGTCTCTCTTCATCTGCGGTTGTGTGGCTTTATGCTATACATTACTCCTTACCTATAGAACTTCTACAGAGGTTCTGATGCTGACACCTTTTTTGCTTCCTTGATTCATTAGGTTTTCCCCTAACCTTAGTTTAGTGTAGGGTTTAGTAGATGTTGCAAATCTTTCCTATGTATGTGGAGAAGGATCGAAACCATCGAACCTTGTTTCTTTCTTTTTGCATCGATGCCACTGACATTCATATATGCTCTTTGCTGTTGGGGACCAATATTGCATGTCGCTTTAGTCTTTTCTTGAAAATTGTATTCTTTTACAGAATGTTTTTGAGATTGATTTATATTAGTTTGGCTTTAGGTTTATAATGAGCTTTTTAACTTCAAGTTACTGACTTAGGGCCAGATGTAGGTAGCCCAATACCGGTCGGTAACAGTCGAAATTACAGAATTTCGGCTGTTACTGACCGGAATTAGGCATCTGAGATGTAGGGGCCATATTTAAGGATTTGTTAATTTACCAAATCGGTAATTTAAGGAATCGGTAAAATATAGAATTCTTAAAATACAGATTCTGTAAATTACCGAATCCTTAATGTAAGGAGCACTCAAGTGAGTGCACTTGTCTTTTAAGGATTCGTTATTTACCACCAACTACAAGGCTGGTCGATCTTTCATCAGGATCTCTTCTTGGACGTCCACTTCCTCGCGGGTTGTCAGTGTTGGGGAGATCTTTTTACAGTGATGCGCATGAAGCCAGTTTCACTTTCCTTCCACTTGAAGAGCAGTTCGGGTGGTGATCAAGACTTGCCAGGGGCCCGTCCACCTAGGTTCCAGACTCTTCGTCCTCTGGAAATTCTTGATCAGTACGAAATATTCAGGCCTGATATCATGTCCCGGGCCCCTGGATACGTCTGGTATGGCTTGCTGCACCTTTTGGTGGATAAGTGTTAGTTAGTTTGTCAATTTATACAAATAGTCGGACATTAATATGTACGGGACATCATTAATGGAGGTTGGTTTTAGTGCCGCCCAAATGTTCATAGGCCTGCGAAGACCACTCCATACGGGGTCAATCGGTGTTTGGTTGGAGTGGAGCGCATTGATAGCAAGGCCAATGGGAGGGCGTCGGGCCATTTCAACCCAGTCGTTGCTACTATCTTTGCCAGTTTCAACTTTAGAGTGGCATTGTGTCTTTCTACCAGGCCCGCTGACTGGGGGTGGAAGACGTGATGGAACTTTTGTTTCACCCCCAACCCCTTCAGTATATTCTGTATTACTTCTGCTATCAAGTGGGGGCCATTGTCGCCTCATAAAATTCTACAAAGTACGTGTCGGGGGAAGGACTCCTTCAGTAATACCTTTGCAGTAGCCAAGGCGGTATTGTCGCGGGTGGGGTATGCCTCCACCCATTTGCTAAAGGCACACAGGATCACTAGAACATATTTTAGACCATGGCACCTTTCTAGTTGGATGTAATCCATTTGGAGGTTTTCGAAGGGGTGGTCAGGGACTCCAAACCCTCCCCGTGGTACTACTGTCCCTTTCCCTGGGTTGTGTTGTAGGCATTCTATGCATTGTTGCACTAGGCATTTTGCCGATTCCGCTATCCTGCCGTTATGTCATACTCTGGTGATTAGTTCTGTCATGGGAGCAGATCCTATGTGTGCAAGTAAATGTACCATGGTCAATATGGGGATCAGATAAGCATTGTGTAACAGCCATTTGTTCCCATCTTTAGTCCTCCAGCAGCCTTCCTCGTCTTTTAGTCCCACTCGTGTCCACTCAGTCAATTCGTCTTGTGTGCCTGTAGTTTGTATCTCTCTTACAGTGGTTCTAGTGTCAGTCCATTGTTCTGCTCGTGACCTGTTCACGTACATTTGCGCCGTGGTTCTATCCTCGGGTGTGGCTCAGGCAGTGATGTTGGCTAGTGCATTTCCCTGACCAATGAGATCTGTCACTTTCTTATGTGCTTGTCATTTAATCACTGCTAATTGCTTGGGGAGAAGGACTGCTTCCGTCAAGGCGGAGACTAGATCTCCATGCAGGATGGGTGTACCGTGTGAAGTGAAGAACCCTCTCTCTCTCCACAGGAGCCCAAAACGGTGAACCACCCCGAAGCCTTTCTGGCTGTCAGTGTATATGTTTACTGTTGTTCCAGCGGCTAAAATACATGCTCGTGTGAGGGCAATGAGCTCTGCTGCTTGGGCGGATCGTTGGGCAATGCGGGCTGTCTCTAGAGTGGTTCGGGCTGTGGTGACAGCGTATGCAGCAGAGGTGGCGCCGTCGGGCAGTTTGATGCACGAGCCATCTACCCATAGTTCCCCATCTGGTTCTGAAAAGGCTGTGTGTCAGAGATCTACCCTACTCTTTGTTTGTTCATCAGTCAGTGTCACGCAGTTGTGCAATGGAGATACACCAGGGTCGTTATCGGGTAGGTGTAGCAATGTGGCTGGATTGAGGGTGGTGCATCGTTTCAGAGTGATGTGTGGTGCTAGCAGGGTCAACTCATATCCTGTCAGTCGGGCGCTAGTCAAATGTTGTGTTTTGGTCTGGTTCAGTAGTGTGTCGACTGCATGAGGTACTAACACTGTGATAGTGTTGGAGAGCACTATTCCTTCGCTCTGGCGTATCGACACTGCTGCTGCTGCTACTGCCCGCAAGCACGCCGGCAGCGCTCTGGCTACAGGGTCGAGGGTGGCAGAGAAATATGCACAGGGGCGATGCTTGTGACCAATTGACTGTGTTAAGACGGACAATGCACATCCCTCCCTTTCGTGTGTGTAGAGGGAGAATGGTTTGGAGTAGTCTGGGGTTCCCAGAACGGGTGCTGAACAAAGAGCATCTCGTAATTCTTTGAACACCGTCTGGCATTCGGGGGTCCATGGGAGTGGTAATGGGATGTCTTTGGCTAGGAGGGAGAGAAGGGGTTTGACAATGAGGCTAAAGTTCGGTAACCATTGTCGACAGAATGAGGTGAGGCCTATCAAAGAGCGGACTTGTTTCTGATTCTTGGAAACGGGAGTGTCTAGAATTGTCTGGATCCTATTGGGCGTGAGTGTCCTCCCTTTCATCGATAAAAGGTGACCTAAATATGTTACTTGTGGTTTGCAGAACTGCAATTTCATTCGGGAAACTTTGTGACCATTCTCGGCAAGGAAATGTAATAGTTGGATGGTGTCTGCGACAGCTATTGGAGTGGTGTCTGCTGCTAGCAGGATATTGTCTACATATTGTATCAATGCTACCCCGTCTGGTAATTGTACGGCATCCAACTGTCTTTTGAGCGCCTGGCTATAGATGCTCGGGCTTTCTGTGTACCCCTGGGGTGCTCTACAAAATCTATATGAGCGTGATCTTAGGGTAAATCTGTAAAGATAGCGGCTGTCCTTGTGAATAGGTATGGAAAAGAATGCGTTTTTGAGATCGATGACGGTGAAAGTGGTAGCAGTGGACGGAATTAGGGTCAGAATGGTGGTGATGTCGGAATCGACTGGATGCTGAGGCACTACAATCTTGCTTATCTCCCGCAGGTCGATGATAAAGCGGTAGGCTTTCCCATCTCCCTCTCCCTGTCTTTTTATGATCGGCAAAATAGGACTGCTACACATATTGCTCACTACCTCTTCTACCACCCCTGCCTCTACCTGTAAATGTGTGATTTCTGTCAGTGCTTTCTCACCCTCTGGTGATATCTTGTACTGCGGCACTTTCGGTAGTGTTGCGTCTTGTCGTATTGTCACATGTATTGGGTCAATCATGATTCGTCCTACGTCAGAATCAGCCCTAGCCCATAAGTGTGATGGCAAAGTGTCTTGTAGGGATGTGTCTGTCTCAGAAATGGGATACCAATGCTGGGAAGGATTATCTCTTTGGTGTTGGTGGTTGTCATATAAGATGACTCATACCCCTGTGGTAAATAAATAAATAATACCTCTATTTTTGACTAGATATACAATAACAGATAGCTCAATAAATAAGAGTCAAGATTCGAGGTAGTAGGAGTTTGCAGGTTTAATACAGCATAAAGGACAGGAACAGGACAACCTGCACGGGAATAGGATGGCAGCGCTGCACGGGGCAGGGACAAAGGAATGGCAACTTTTAATAACAGTGCACAAGTATATATACTTAAACAAAATACATGATGTTCAATACAATAGGCGTAGCAGTGGGCAGGGCCTGTAGCAGTCGCGAAAGATAAGGCAGAAAGTAGGTGTAACAAGAGGCGTGAACAGGGCGTATACATAGACATGTGATGTAAACGTAACGGAATATGTCACAAATGGGCGGAAACATGGAGGGGGCTACCTAAGGAGCCGGGACCTCTAACCTAGTGGTGCGCGCAAGCTGGCAATGACGCGTTACTAGGGAGAAGCTGGGGGCTATGACTTCTGAGCTAGAAGGAGAGACGAAAGTCTGGAGAGTCAGAGCGACATGTACCTAAACACTATCTAGTATCTGATGTTTAGAGAACATGTTGATAGAATCCAAAAGTTATCAGGGCAAAGGCTAACAGACACTAAGACTGGTGCATGCATTATTCTACATGTAGTGTGTGTTGAGGAATATTAAATGACCATAAATACAGTATTTCTCTTACATGGAGACGTAAAGGCTAGACGATGACTGAAACTATTGATGCGATTCAGTAGCTTAGGAATGCAGAGAAGGAGAGCTGGACTGATAACTAGAATCATAACATACTCTTGGCAGACTGGCAGGCAGAGCCAGGCCGAGCCGGGCACTGTGAGGCAGGAAGTAAGTGAAGGGTCAGGGATACAGGTGGGGGCTGTATCGCTCCTCGGAGAGGGTTCAGGAGACAGGAGCTGAATCTGAGTCCGGGCCCTTTTGAGGCCTAGAAACGGGGATTTTTACAATGAAATAACGTGCACACTGAGAAACGTGGCAATGTAGCTTTACATAGGCCTAATACTCGTAGCTTTCACGAGAACTGGAAACTGGCATACTAGAGATGGACACAACTGTAATTGCGTCTTTAATCGATCATGAGGAATACATATGCATATTAATCATGCACATATAGCATAAGATGGGGAACACGTAGGGACACAGAACATGGCAAAATTTACTTTTCCACATTCCCTCCTTGTCACTACGTTTCCATCAGGAAACATCAATATTCATGATACCATCTATCATTTCATACAGTATCATTTGCTCGTCTCGAAATTTCTTGGAACGGGATCTAGGACGGGACTTGGGACTAGGAATACAAGAGGTAGCACAAATGCCGCAAATCGCAGGGCCACATTGTATACAGAGGCAGCAACTGAATATGATCGCTACTGCAATACCTAGAAAGGACAATACTTTCCATCCCCAGGCAGAAATTATACTCCAAAACCAACCGGACCATGTCCAGGTGCCTGGATTCTGGTGTAACTGATGGGCAATTTTATGAAGTCTGGTTATAGCTGAATAAACAGACGGCGCGTTATTAGGAATGAAAATGCAGCAACTAGATCCGATGACTCTACATGCTCCTCCTCTATCGGCCAGTATGACATCAAGAACGAGACGATTTTGGAGCACGACAAATCTCATAGCAGATTGCTCTTCGGTTAAGTTACCTAGAGCAGAGGCAGTCTCATTCACTACTGCCTCAAGGGTTCTGGTTAATCTACGGATTAACTTACTATTCTGGATAGGTCCTATAAAGAAAAAGAATCCTCTATTGAAATCTGTATACTGTTCTAGAGCAGTTTCAGTTTGATCGACAATCGGGGACTCGATCTCCCTTCTATGTCTAATGTGTACTAGATGTGTGTTTCTGTGATAATCGGACGGGGCTAGGAAAACTGGTGGCAGTAGGAAGGCAATGTAACAGGTTCCATCCCAATCGAGGGGCAGACGAACATATGCGGTCTGACCACAAACAAAATAAGAATGACGTGAAGCTTTGAAAATAGATTTCCCACTGTCACTATACTCGACAATAGTAGTACAATCACTATGTCCTACATGTACGGAACCATTATTTCTGACACATAATTCGCCTTTGACTGGTAATACTGAAATAGCAGGTAAGTCTGGAGTAGGATCAGACTGAACATTCAGAACCATGAAATTCGAAGAATAATTACCCAAATTATAAACTTCATTTTCTAGATCTAACCCTGTTCTGTGGGGAAGACCTTGCTTGTCTGGAAAACATGTACTGTTCAGAAGGGACATATCAGTTGAGGATGACGTTAACGTGGACCATGCTCCACATGAACCATTATGTGAAAACGGATAAGGAAAGAGTGGCAGAACTCCCTTCGGTGTCTGGAAAGGGGGGAGTCGACCACACACCCAACAATTAGTGGCATTGCTGGTCTGGTGTGAATAATGCAACATACGGATAAAGGTATTGTTGCGCATAGCAAGACGATAAGATAGTTCGTGAGGAGGCAGATCACTAAATGTGTGCTCTACTGTAGGATTAGAAAACATATTTACATGAGAAATTGGAAAACATAAATGAAATGCATAACTCGTGCAGGTAACCATTAAGCTTAAAAACAATATAAAACTTAGAAAAACGATACATCGGATAGAGTTTTGACTAACTCTCTCACTATGGGGGTCTATCTCATACATGTCAGATACCGGTCTAACCGTTTCACCTAGGGGAGGACTTAGACAATTAAACTGGCTGACTTATTTTACTAGACCGTAGCTTACTTTTATACTCCTGCTGCGGAGTTTTCTCTAACAGGGAGGGCTTGATATCAATGTCATTTGCGGGACAGTCCTTAAGAATAGTATCTTGGCAGTCTTTAAAATCTTGACAATCCTTGGAAATGTTCTTGGAAACAGTTTTTAGTCCGTGAAATTTCTTGACGTGTGACAGGTGCACCCACCCCTTCCTGCCTTCCAACTTGACGGCAGTACGGGTGGTCAGGAGGACTAACTTCGGCTCCTTCCAGCGAGGCTCCAGCGGACTTGAACGATCAAAATTGCGGACGAGGACCAGGGTGCCGGGAAGGATCTCGTGTGGCTTGACTTCAGTATTGTCGGGAAATGCAGCGGCAACCTGTGAACGACAAGAGTGTAGGGCAGACATCAAGGAAGCTAGGTAATCTGTCAGCATATTACTGGAAACATCTGTAATACTTCGGGGTCTAGGTGTACCCCACATATTCGGGGGGCGGCCGAATACGACCTCATAAGGGGACAGACCTGATCTGGAGTGTGCGACCATGCGCATATAAAACAAAGCGACTGGCAGAGCAACTAACCAGTCTACACCTTTTTCTTGACAGATTTTGGCAATGCGGATTTTCAAGGTTTGATTATGTCTCTCTACGAGACCGGCTGCTTCTGGATGGCGTACACAATGGAACTTCCCCTGGTACCCTAACAAAAGGGAAACGTGCTTCATTAGTTCAGATGAGAATGGCTGGCCGTTATCAGAATACACGACCCTAGGGAGTCCATAACGGGGGAAGAATTCACGAACCAACTGCTTGGCAGTGGTCGCGGCTGTGTAATCTGGGACTGGATATGCTTCTGTCCACCTGGACAAAGCGCATACAACTACAAGGACATACTTGAAACCTCGACATCGCTCCATCTGAATATAATCCATCTGGAGGACTTCAAAAGGGTGGTCAGGGGGCTGGAATCCACCTTGTTCCACCGGGACACTTTTACCTGGATTGAACTGGCAACATATCATACAGGTACGGACTTTCTGCTTGGCTGCAGCTCGTAAATGCTTGTTAAACCAAATGTTCTGGATACTGTCTAACATGGCTTTTTCTCCTAAATGTGCAGGACTATGTGCGGTATTGATAATGACTTGAACCATTGAGTCGGGGAGAAACCATGTGGCTTTTCCCCTCGTCAACCATCCCTGATCTGTCTGGACCCCTCCTTGTTCGGACCATTTCTTGATTTCCTCGGGAGTAGCATGTAACTGGATATCTATGACATCTTGAGTAGGGTCCTTAACTGTCATACAAGTAGTCTGTTCGAGAGTGGATGTCGGTGTCTTGTTAACTGGTATGTCTGGAGTCTGTGCTGTAAGCTTGGCTGTTCGATCTGCTAGATCATTACCTTGGGAAATAATGTCAGTAACTTTCGTATGTGCTTTGCATTTCATAATAGCGATGGATGTCGGTAAATGTATTGCATCTAACAGAGCTTGAATAAGGAACCCATGCTGAATCTTGGTTCCATGAGAAGTCATGAAACCTCTCTCCTGCCAGAGCACTCCGAAGTCGTGTACAACTCCGAATGCGTAGCGTGAATCTGTGTAAATATTAACTTTCAGGTTCTTGGCGTGTATGCAGGCTTGAGTCAGAGCAACTAGCTCTGCTGCTTGAGCAGACAGGGTGTCAATACGGTGTGTTTCAATAACTTCAGTGTCAGTAGTCACTGCATACGCGGCTACTAGTTCTCCTGTACTCGTTCTCATACATGAACCATCCACATAAAGTGTCAGGTCGGGGTCTGGTAATGGAATATCTGTCAGGTCTTGTCTTGGCTTAGTCATAGTGTTAACTACTTCCACACAGTCATGTGTGGCAGGATTTGAAGTAACTGACGGTAACAGTGTAGCAGGATTTAGAACGTTGCAGCGTCTGATTTCTATGTGTGGCTGGAACAGTGTCAGTTCATAACCTGTCAAACGTGCAATTGTCAAGTGCTGAGTCTGTGTTCGGTTTAAAAGAACTTCCACGGAGTGTGGAACTTGTACTGTCAAGGAATGTCCTAATACTATGGAATCACTTTGTCTGATAGCTAGTGCTGTGGCTGCAACTGACTTGAGGCACACAGGCAGAGCCTGGGCTACTGGATCTAGTGTGCTCGAAAAATAAGCACAGGGTTTGTATTGTCCTGCTTGATCTTGTGTGAGAACAGATAATGCTGTACCATCGCGTTCTGTGACAAAAAGCGTAAAAGGCTTACTGTAGTTCGGTGTAGCTAGAACAGGAGCTTGGCATAAGGCTTTCTTTAATTCATTAAAACTAAGTGTATGTTCAGATGTCCAAGGGAGAACAGTCGATACGGCTGCCTCCTGTGTCGTTAACTGTATCAGTGGTTTGGCTAGAAATGCATACTGAGGAATCCATTGTCGGCAATAAGAAGTAAGGCCGATAAAAGCACGTACCTCCTTCTGTGTCTTGGGCTGAGGGAGACTCGCTATTAACTGGATACGGTCAGGTGTCAACTGCCTACCCCACTTGGACAGTAAGTGGCCTAAGAAGATCACTTGCTGGACACAGAATTGAAGTTTTGAAGGGGACACCTTGTGCCCCATCTCGGCTAGGAAATACAGAACTGTGAGTGACGCTCGCTCGCAAGCACGTTCAGAACGGGCAGTGATCAGTAGATCATCGACATATTGGAGCAGGGCAGTGTCAGTTGGCATGTGAATATTGTCTAGTTGTCTCTTAAGTGCTTGACTGTAAATACTAGGACTTTCTGTGAAACCTTGAGGAGCTCATGTGAATTTATAGCTCCTTCCATTTAAACAGAATCCGAAAAGGTACTGGCTGTCTGGATGAATGGGGACACTGAAAAATGCATTCTTGAGGTCGATTACTGTAAAAAATATTGCCTCAGAATCAATGGCTGTCAATAGAGATGAGATATCTGGAACAACTGGGTACTGAGGAATGATACATTTATTGAGTTCTCGAAGGTCAATCACTAATCGATATACTGGGGGTGCATTTGGATCAGTACGTTTCATGACTGGAATGATAGGAGAATTACATACATTGGAGTCAGTTTCTACAACTACTCCTTGAGCCATAAGCTCGTCAATAATTTTGGATAAGGCTGCTACAGCCTCAGGTGGCAATCTGTACTGTCTGATTCGTGGTAACACTACACCTTGCTTGAGAGTCACACGATGGGGTGTGATTCGCATGAAACCAACATCAGTTGGACCTTGCGCCCATAGATGTTGCGGGACATTTGACAATCTCGGATCAAAATCTCGTAAAACATAGTGACCCTTGAAGTCACGTAAAAACAAACGTATTCCCTCTGGGGAACAACAAATAACTGCACCTAATTCTTTCAGTGTCTTAATGCCTAACAAATTTTCTGGACATGACTTCGTAAGCAATAGATCAGTAGTTCGGGACAATGGACCTACTTCTAGAGTAACTGGCTTTGATATCTCGTTTACAATAGGCTTTCCTGAAAATCCAAGGGAAACATTTCTAGAGCCTGAGAGCGGAGCCCCTGGAACCTCGTCGTGACTAATGGTAGTCCTACTTGCCCCTGTATCAATCAGAAACTTTCTGTCTTTCCCTAATACTTGACTGTGTACGTAGGGACCTTCTTGATCTACAGGAATCTCGATGAGAGGCAAGCCTACCTCCCTCTCTAGGCTGTTTCATGAATACGCTTGATACTCTGGATACTCGGATTGTGCATACTGGTACATCTGCTGTGTAACATGCTGTGTTGCAGCTATAGGCTGCGGTGCTGGAACTGTCTGTTGTGCATTCTGTGGTGACTGAGAAGTCTGTGAAACTTGTTCTTGTCTAGGCGGACGTGGTCTTTCTTTAGTTTTACCAGTGGCTATATTGT